>NC_141558.1:83175568-84425568 GCF_036417535.1 Chlamydotis macqueenii | reverse complement strand
TCTCTAGACAGGAGGTAGGAAAAAAGAGAGGTGAGATAAATGAGAAGAAAAAGAAAAATCCCTACTGCATATTAAGAATTCAGCAGGTAAAGAAGAACTGTACAGTGTGGCGTGTGAGATCGCCTGTGCCTAAACCTCTGGGACTTATCACAAGTGCATATGAAGAGAGGAAGGCTCTTTCCCATATTCAGGGAATTGCCATTGCATCACTGACCACAGTCGTAAGGAGCAGAAAAATATTGGGCAGTGAACGAAAGCTAACAGAGCCACCTGTCTCTAGTTTCCAGTATGCAGGAGTTAAGCTACTACATGGAAACAGGCACCTTTTTGAGAGAGTGAGGAGGAAATAGGGAGAAGATAGTCAGGGCAGGCTGTAGAGAGCAGACGAGCAGGTGCCAGGGCAGGAACTGATATTGACACAGCTCTGCTACACCAGCCGTGTGGATAAACAGGAGCTGTCTTCTGGTTTTCTCAGAAGAGACAAACTAACACCTTATAAGTGCTAAATGCACTTACAAGGAGGAGGTCTAGAAGCAGAATGCAGATGCCTAATGCCGGTGAGATAGATGAGTATGAAGCTGCAGGAGCACCCTTGGGCAGCAATGCAGCTCCCGGCCAGCACCCATCCCAGGAGCACTGGCAGAAATTACCCCTAGCCATGCTGCTGGGAAGGACTGCAGAGGAAGGGATCCATATGAATAGGAAGGCATCTTCTGTCTCTGGCATTCATGTTCTTATTCCTCTGGATCTGCTGTGCTACTATGTACAACTTGAAATTGGAATCCATAAATGAGACCCAGCGGTGAAGCTACCTTTACGTTTCTGCCCCTCACACTTCTTCCAGTCCCACAGACCATGAGAAATCACAGCCGTGTCCAAAAAGGGTGATTCTTTAGTTCCAGCTTGAAGAGGTTAGGAGTTTTTTGTGCTCTGAAAGCCTCTGATTTAGTTTCCAGTGACTAGCATTTTTAGGAATGAAGAACAAGTTACAGTGTCTCTGCTCAGCTCCCTAACAGTGCTTCTCAGGCTTTGCACCCCACTGCTCGCTGGTTCACATGCTGTTGCCCAACCCCTGAACAAGCTGCCTCGCAGGTAGACTGACTGCCTAGACTGAGCACTGCCAACATCATCTGTGAGAGTGATTTCATGCTGGCACAGCCCTAACCATAAAGATGTTTGAAATTCATACAAGCTTTTGCAACATTTCCAGAAAGAAACAAGGCAAAATATCTACAGAGTAAGTGAAATCATAACCAAGTAGGTATTAACAAGAATGCGTAAGAGACTAAAAAATGTAGAAGACATGGGAAGGAAACAGGGCATGTTTCCAAGACTTGGGAAATACCTGTTTCTGTAGCGTTCCTTTTCAGCTTTCCTCAGCTGTAAGCAATAAGACTTCTCTTCCGTGTCACTTGCCTGTGAAGAAGGGAGCTAATACCCTTCATAAATGAAGAGAATAATAAAGAAAGAAAAAACAAGGCCGCCTGCATTCATGACTAAGCCTTCTTATTTAAATTCAGACTCCTCTTCCCTTTGTGTGAAGTGAAAACTCAGCCGTCCCGATTCATGGCTTCCTTACCTCGGGTGCGTGGCTGTGGCTGTGCTGCACAACACGAAGGCAGGTGATAACTGCGGCCAAATTCAGGTATTTACATTTCCCTGGCTACTTCTAACCAGACCTGCAGGCTGGGTAGCGAGTGTTACTGCAACACCCATAACAGCGCTGAGTCTGATTCTCTGCTGCATAGTGCAAGCCAGATTTGTCTGTATCCGGAGTGGAGTTCAGCCGTTGAGGTGTCACTGAAGTTGTACAGTGCAGTAAAATGCATGAGAATTCACCAGTTTACAGCTGCAGTAATGTGTTAGTGTAACAGACTGTAGGTATTCTTTAGTGATCTTCATGTCTTTCTGGTGCTTCTAAATGTGGCAGGTAGAATAATGTACCAATACATTGGTTTTGTGTAACGTGAAAATGTTAACCCTCACCACTCCCATCATATTTGATGGCAAACTATTTACTGGTCTTTTACTTACTTCTGATTTTTTCCTGATCATGAATAACCAAAATTTTACAAATTTTAGCATGAATTACTATTATTACTATTATTCTTACTGTTACTGTTACTATTACTACAAATTGATGGCAGTATTTTCTCTGATAACTGAGATATAGTACTTAGTCTGGAATGCAGGAGTTGAAAGTTGAGTTGCCTAGGTTATTTCACATCCCCTGCATTGTCTTTGAGTCCCTCATTTCTCCAGCTGTAAAATGGAGGGCTGCCTTGTCTCACATAGAGATTTTGAAGCTAAATACTCAGCAAAGACTGTGAAGTGTTCTCAAAGACTCCAGAACTAGGGTCTATATAACTGAAACAGATAGATGAGTGCCTCACTGGCTGCAACTTGTTTTTATAAATTATTCACAGAATACTTTATGAAAAACTAATACAATCAGGTTTGTTTCATGAACAATTCATGCACAGGACAAAAAAAAAAAGGATAAATTACACACTTTATTCATATGTAACAGCTGATTCAAAAAGATTTAGTAACTTTTACCAGCCTTTACCAATGAAGGAACTAGAGGTGAAGGAAGATGCTGAAAGCTGCAACTGGAGTCAACACTGGAGACAGTGAGAGAATTAAGAAACCCCTGGCTTGCAGTCCAGCAGTCAAATCATCTGGATATCTGGGGTTTGGTTTTGAGCCTCCAAAGTTTGATTTATAAAATAGCTCAAAATTTTTCCAAAAGCATAAAATCTGCAAAATGAGGCTCCACCAGTCTTTACTCAATCATACCTCTGACTCATGAGTATCACAATAGCTTTTCTGCCAGACCGTTTTAAACATTTCTGCTGGCCATGGTAGGAAATGAGCTGCTCTGTAAACATTGGTAGTCCCAGGGTTTGGCTGCCGGCTTGGTGCCTGGCAGTGTGTGCAAGTTTCTAACCAGAACTTAGGAGTTTGGCTATTAATTTTATTATCTTCAGTGTCCCAAAAGAAGACCAAGGAGTTTTCTGAAAAGGAAAAAAGCCAAGGTCATTATAGTGGCTCAGTAATGCAAGCAAGGTAGGGAAACTTGGAAGATAGTGTGTTCTTTGTGTTACTGTGGACCAGCTGTAACCAAAACTGACATGAGTTCTGGTTCTGCCATTTGGAAAGCAAACTCAGCCTCTGAGTTTGTACTGAAGTAATGCATCTCCACTAATGTTCCCACAGACCATGAAAATGTTTCTATTCAGATGAGATTCTATAAGATAATTTATTTTTATGCAGCATAAAATGTTTAACAGTCCTTTCCATTGTTTCTTTTCAAAGTCACTTCTCTTTTCCCTGTTCTCATAAACAATTTTCTCAGTTTCCTCTCATCAGACCTTGTCTCCTATAAGCAGATTGTTCTTCCTCTCAAATTTGCAGCTATTGAGGGCACACATCTACCACTTGCCAGGCAAGACACTCAGGGACTGACTTTCATTTACAGAAGGGCTCATTTTTATCCTGTTCTGATAAGTGGAAAAGGACAGATGTTTCTACCCATTTCAGGGCAAGGAGGTGCTATTGGCAGTAAGATGCAGGTTCTCAGTTGGAATGAAATGGACCCTGTTAGATTATTTTCACTACAAGATTGTGTAGAGGCCTCAATCAGAGACTGTGGCAGCGTTCACGCAGGTAATGAAAAGATTTTACAAGTGTATGGTCTTATAATTGGACTCTGATGGCTGGATGTTTATGTCTGCACTGAATCCAAGTGAAGTAAGGTAAAAACACATGGCCACACAGCTCCTGTGATTACACTGAAGTTAAAGTTGAGAATGAGTTAAAAATGCCATTGAAAGAATAAATGGCATGGAGGATCTGGGAAAGAAATATTGCAGCATCAGGACAAGAATATTTTCAGATTGTATTTAGATCTGAACATCACAGTCTAAATAGAGTAAAAATTCTCTGATAGTCCTGCATATTAGCCAAGCAAATATTTTTAAGTTACATAAGAAAAAAAGATTTGACTAGGTTACTGAGTATAAAGGGGATTTATGAATTAAATATTCTTTTAAATAATATCAATATTTCAGGAAAAGCAAGGAAATCATCAGCAGGAATCAATATGATTATCAGACATTGAGTTAGAAACAAAAGAAAAAATTCTACTGACGGAAAAGCTAACATTTGCTAATTTGTCTTTAGTTAGTGCTACTGAGATAGCTTTTTATTTTGGCTTTGATGTCTTGCAGTCATGTTTAAATGGGGCTTTGACAATGCAAAATCTTCTGCGGTGATTAAAAAAAAAAAAAACCTCATTCAATAAACTGCTGCAGTAAAAGATCACCTTTTTTGCCAAATCCAGAAAGCTGTACAGATACTTTTGTGAAAAAATCTCAACTCCTGAAGGTTTTCAGTGCATTATCCCCATAATATCTTTGGAAGTCAGGAAAGCACTGTAATTTCCTTTTCACAGGTGAAAATAGAGACGGGAAAACAGGACTCGTGGCCAGCTGGTCTCTCTCTGACATGAAATAACATACAGCAAAGGCAGATTACCAGACTTGAGAATTAAAAAAGAGCTGCCTAGAGTGAAGTCCAGATGAAGTCAGTGCAAGTGAAGAGATCTAAAGAACTTTCTTTGGAAACAAAATCAGAAATTTAGGTGATTAATTCAAACAAGTGACACAAAACACCGTACATTAGCCTAGCCCTGGAAACATCTACACAACATCCACTTTCAGAACTACAAAAGATATCTTTAGAGTTCCTCATGCATTGAGGAAGAAATTCAGAGCAGAGAACAACCACCTCTCTGTATCTGTATCCTGTATTTACGTACAGGCCCGTTACAAGAGGAAGCCCTGGGAGGCAGGGTATGTGTTGGATTACATCCTGTGAGGGTACCAACCCCAGGTGTCCCACGTTTTGCCAGCACCTAGGCTGGAGAGCAGAGGCAGCTGTCCAGAAAGGATGGTATTGCTCAGAGGAGGACTTCAGGATCATTCATCCAAAGCAACACCCTTTGTGCAGCTCTTCATCCCAGGAAGAGGAAGAAATTCAGACAGACCTTGTGCCCAGTATTTCATACTGACTAGGTGAAAATTAGGAGATAGCTGACTTTCCTCAGAGGATGTCTATGGATGTAAATGCCCCTTAGCTCCTTCAAACTTTCAGGAACTTGCCCAGGATTACAAAGGACGTTCATAAAAGAGCATAGGCTGGAATTTGAGCTGTCCAAATGCCAGGTCACCCTCCTTCATATGTAAGACCTGCCTTTTCCTACATATAAAAAACAATTCCAAGTATCAGACACATAGAGGTTTTGGGCTCAAGCATTTCTAAGCCAGATAGGAACTTACCTATTTCACATCAATTTTAGTGGAAATCCCATGCCTGAATACAGCAGCACACTGGAAAATTTTGCCGTGATTCTTCTTTAATGTTAGACTGTCCATTCTTGGTTGCAGCTGGAAAAAAAAAAACAAAATGAACAAACTATTCTAACCTAGAGTTCTCAAGCTGATATATACACATGAAGATCACATACATCTTTCCTCTTCTTTGTGACTCTGTGATATATTTATTTTCCTTTTTTCTTCCTGCACCCTCCTCCATCCCCCTGCATTTTTAAATACACCAACTTTGTTCATAGTCTGGGCTAGCTGATGGACTTTTAAGACAATAAGAATGAGAAATCTGATAACCCCTTCAGTGATTGATTTTTCTGCTGAAATGGAAGTGGATTTGTTAGTGGAATTTGAGATCAATATTGTATTTATTTATTCATTTCTGTCTTTGGTTGGGTGTAATCTTGTAGTCCTTGGCACTTAGACTTAGACCATTTGTTAAGAAGGCTGCTGAAAATGTTACAGTTGGATTTATTACACACTTTTGCAGATTTATTTCCTGTTAGATAATTTGGTGGATGTTTCATGTACTGTATGCTGGATAATAACACAAAAGGACACCATGCTTGTAAAACTGAACTAAGTCTTTATTAGTAGAATAATTTACAGAGACATTGCAGCTGTAGTTGGCGATCTCACCCCGCATATCCTCACTGACTTCCCAACATCTTTTCAAAACTGTCCTCCCTGCTCTTTCCTCCATGTTTCATGCATTGACTTCTCACCCCTTCCTCCTGTATGTGCTGATCATTGGTTTTCTGGGGACGAGAGAAACCACTGCTTATATCAGTGTCCCAAGTTATGAGCAATGTGGACTGGTGAGAAATAGTAGATGAAAAACAGTGGTAGAGAGGTAATTAAAGGTAGAGGGCCAGATGGAGTTAGTTGTAGCTCTCTCTCATCCCTGCACAAATCAAAAGATGCACAGGAGCAACACAAGCTGTGGAAAAAATAGATGCAGCAGCAGCAGCACTCCTTTCAGATGGACTTTCTCCTTCCTCTACTCCTTCTGGCCCCTCTCCCCTCCTCCTTTCTGAGGGTATGTGGCAGCTGGAGCTGAAGGCAGCACAGCTGTATCTGCCAACTGTCTGCTGGCAGGATGATGGTAAAAAGGTAAAAGGGTTATATCCAGCCAGTGGAAAGTCACCTTGCTCTGCTTGCATGGGAACTTTAGGAGATCTCAGAGGCACACTGTCTCCTCCTTGTCACCTCAACACCAATCATGACTGATTACAAACCAGTTCCAGCTAATGAGAGCATATCAGGGTCAGCACCAGAGCTGAGAACAAGTCTAGCACATCCTAGAAGCACATTTAAGGTAAAAAGAGTGGATGACTGCAGTAGAAGATGAATGTTGTTCCCCACATCCAAAGTGAAAGTAGCAATACAGAGCCAGTCCAATTGTTTTTCCCCTGCCTGACAGTTTCAGAAAGAGCAAGGGTATAGGTAAGAGGCTCCCCTTACAGACTGCTGGCAGTATATTCTTGCTTTGCTGCATCTGAATGACCACACAGTGCATAGAGCAGAGGGATCCTGATGCTGTGAGCCACCACGGTGCAGGGGGATGCTCCCAGCACCCTGCCCTGAGCCCTTCCCAGGTCCCTGGGGCTTTCTTCCAGTGCTATTCACTTGGTAGCACAAAGGAGAGCAGAAATGGCCAAACGACTTGGAGTCACCATCCATACTGTGTTTATTGCTAAGCATATTGCTGGAGGCTTTGGATCAAGCCCTAATTAGCTTCACAATGCAGCCTGCTGCTTCTCTTATAGGACTTCAGTGCAGCATAGAGTCTTAAGCCAGATTCAAATGATCAAGTAGTGACCTCAGGAGCAGTCTCAGCACCATGGCACAGCACACAGGATGGGCTTCTCAGCAGAGCCCAGACTGGCAGCCAGATCCTGTATCAATATCAAACTCCTTGGAATTCAATGAGTTTTATACCTCAGTGAGGTTCTGATAGTAGACTTTTAGATAACTGTGGTGTATTGGACTATGCCTGTAAAATTGCCACCCAAATCTGACCCTTCTGGACATAAACATGGCCTGGATGTCACCTTCATCTCACTGAGCATGAGATGTGTTTTTACTGAGGGAAAAGCGTGGATGAAGAAGGGGCACGTGCCTAACACAGCCTCTGAAGTACGCACTGAGGGAGCACAGTATATCCAAGGAGCACACTGGTGCTGGAAAGATCCCATTGGTATGACCGGACACTGCCTGCCAAGATCCACACCTCTGCCAGGTCCTCCTCTGTGGAAGTAAGCAAACAGCAAGCTGCGCCCAGCAAGAGAGTCTCGGCTCCCTTGGGGGACCTGCTAGCAGAGCCCCTGAGGACCCACAGCTGCAGAAAGCAATGCATGTGAGGGAAACTTGGGCTTTCAAGTGGTTAAAGGAGGGAGTAAGGTCCACAGGGAAAATCTGGAGTGACTGTGAAAGAGAAGCTGATGGTGACCTCTTAGATCGGTCCTACCTTCTGGGCTGTTTGCCTCCATGGATACAACCTGTCTAAATTGAGCATATTTCAGAGCATCATGAAGAATCCCCTGGCTTCTCCACTGGTATATCTGTTCTTCTCCTAGCCATCTGGTCACTGTAGCATGTCAGCACTGTTGCTGAAAGGTTACAGTATTGTTCCATCCTGCACACTCCAACTCCTCCCCAAGCCTTACTGAACTCCCATTGTTGCTTCATTACAGCAGCTATCATCCTGGGCAGCGTGGAGCTGCTGCTGCTTCCCACAGCAACAGTGCTTGGCAGGATCTGGCCCTGCGCTTCTTTCATCAGAGTGCAAATTGCTTTCCACTTTCCCTCAGTAATTCTTCAGGCCTTCTCTCAACCCTCCACAGTGTGACTCTTTTCTTTTTCCTGGCACACATATGGTGAGGTAGGTACACAATAGATAAAGCAAAAGCTAATCGCAAGGCATGTAAAACTAAAAAAATAGATGTACTGGGAATCTATATATCAATACCGATGGGCATCCTTATGTGCACTGCATAGCTAAGCACCTCTGGTAAGAGGCTGGACTGGGAATACATTGCACAGACAATAATGGATTACTAGCTACAACCCCCAAACTAACTAAATAAAAGAGACAGGCTTCGGGGTTTATTCATTATTCTTATAATCCAAAGTTAACAAAAACTCAGGGCTGTGGTGAGGATAAGGCGTTCTCTCACTGCCCCCTCCTACCTCCCAATTACAGTTTTGGATTACTGCAATGAGCTGCCTAGGGTGGCTTGGCCAGCACCCAGGCTCCGAAGTCACTCATCCCTGACAACTGCTGAAGTCTGAACTGCAGCAGTTGGGAAATCTTGGAGCTGGGCTGGCAGCCTGCCTGGAGAGCAGAAGCAGTTTCTATGCCTATATGCCGCTGCTATGTGAGTTGGGGGCTCTGCCTTCTTCTGTCCTCCCCGACTGCCATGTGCCCGCAGCAAGGGAAGCAAGAAGAACCAAGGGAAAAGAACAGATGAAACAAGTGACTCTGTGGAAAGCCACCATGGATAGTGGTAAGATATCTGCATGTCTATAGCTCCAGCCCTGCAGTAGTCTCCAACAGTATATGAATGCAGAAAGACACAGGCTGAACAGCCCCTCAATATTCAGTCAAGAGGAAACTGGGGCAAGAAGAAGGAAAAAAAAAACAAGAAGGAAAAAATCAAGAATCTTACAGGAAGAGCAAGTGTGTATATGAGTGTGTCCCTGCACTGTAGTTGTAGCTAAATGTAAAGTGGCACTACTCTTAAAGACAATCCAGATTTTACATTCAGATATTGTTGAAACAGCTACAACACTCAAAGGTATTACCTCTTAAAACCCCGCACTTTTCTACAAAGTTGGTGAAGGTTTTTAATTATATTTGCTTTCTATGCTCAGCAACAGGGTTTCCATGGAAGGGAGGGAGAAGATGGTGAATAGGAGAAGATGAAAAGTGGATATCTATCAGATTGTTTTCTTGAAGGATTCCTTAGCTGGGCATGCTGATACATGGCATCTCCCAGCACCTCCCCAGCAGGAAGAAAACTCAGCCTGCCCGGGGCTGCCAGACCCAGTGCAGGCACTGCTCCCAGCCAGGGTTCCCAAGTCATTCAGCATGGTCAATGACACTTCGGTTTGCAGCTCTTCCTCGTTTTGATTACAACTGGTCTTCCCTCAGTCTCAGACAGACTGGTTTCTGCTCTACAGTGGCTTGAAGTATACTTTAATGAGGGAAGAGATGGTTCCCCTTAATGCGCTGCTGAGTAGCCCTTTCAGAAAGTCCCAGCTTTACAGACAGGGAAAGACAGTGACGCTGGTTAAAAGGGACTATTATCTGGTTTGGTTACTTTCTTTTTATTATCTAGTCCTGTCACTCTTGGTGTCATCTGTCAGTTAATTGGTATACCAGTAATGAAGAAAGTTTCTGTCACACTGAGTGAGACAAGTCAGACAGGAAAATAATGCCCCTCTTTTCAGACCTATCCACAATGCCCTTTGCATTAAAACAAACGGAAAACGCCTTGAGTGTGTTTGCAAGATGAATGTTTGGACAGACAGACCAGTGATACAGAAGCCGAATATAATGAGCCAGACTGACCTCAGCTCTAACTATTCTGTTTTTATTAGGAACTATAGGTGCTCTGCATCTCCAACAGTCAGGTCTCAAGCACCCAGCGTTTTGGTAATCATATTAGGATCTTAAATTAAAGCAGAACAGTAGCATAAATATATCTCTGTGATAGTGTGGGCACCATAACCATGCTAGAAAAGTTTCTTTTTATAATCTGACAGCATATTGACTGAATAATTGTGGAGCAGAACTTGTTAACAGGGAAGGGGCTTATCCTAATTACACAGCTTATGTGCTGCTTCTTATAGGCCGATCATTTCCATACTCTTGGTAGGCTCACAGTCACAAATTTATTCTACCTTCACAGAAAAACCGCTGTGAAACAAGGATGTCTTATTCAACACAAGGGCTGAGGCTATGGTGGAGGCAAGTTCCAGCCTCCTCTGTAGCCCCTGTTTTATCCTTCTCTGTCCCAGTGCTGGCACCTGCTAGCCCTCCACAGTTCTCAGACCTTATAAAATAGGTTCTTCCCCTGAGGGTAGGGGACTAAGCTCTCCCTCTGCCTGCAGATAGGCCAGTACCCATTACAGTCTCCAACACCTGGCAAAAGGTGTTTTGGAGATTTTTTTTTAATATAGGTGGGTCAAACTCAGGATAAAATAGGTTAAAGGGAACTGACATACAAGGCAGATTGAGTAACTTATCTGGATGAATTACATGGGAATTTACACTTTAGATAGCACAGCAAGACACTGAGGGAGGCTCCTTCCTCATCTTCACTCCGCTGGTGTTCATATGCATTTCCAGGCAAGGTTTTGCTGTGAGTAGAAATGTTCCAATGCTGACTGGTAATAGCAGTTTTCCATTAAATAACTTTATTAGGAAATACAAGATTGCCAGCCAATGCATTTTTTCCTTTTCTCTGCAGAGGTTATAATATACACAGGTAATGCTAACTCTCCGGGCTTTGTTTTTTCCTCTCCTGCTGCATGGCACAGCTTTTATTTATCATGCCAAGATCCAATATCTCCATGGCGCTCTCCATGCAGCACTTTCCTTCCACAGCAACTGGTGCTGCAGCCAGGCCTTGTTCAGCCATTTCCATTGAGATATGCATTGAACCATCCCTCTGGAAGACCACAACCACTCTTTCTGTCTTGTTGCTTGAAGGGGAACGCATTCCCCTTTTCTTTCCCTTCGCATGCAAATTGGCAGCACTTAAGAAAACCAAAAAAAAAGACATTGAACAAGCTTTGAACTCCTGGCTCCCTTTACTATTTGCAGCAGTCATTTATTAGCTGGGTAGTCTCAGTCACATCACTCCTGGCCACAGTGTCAAGGACAACACCACATGGAAGTAGCAAACAGTCACTTCTTCTGTAAATAAGGCCACTCATTTCTTCAGACCTGAGTCTCACCTTCAGATAATAACACCTACAGGTCATACAAGGGGGTAGCAAGACTACATCAGCACTTGTAACAGCACTTGGAAGAACTCTGGAGGAAAGGGGCTACAGCAGCCCTATGCAGCAACGAGGAGAGTGAGGGAGAGGGGAAGGCAACTCAGAAATTGCCTTTGCTAATATAATGCCAAAACAAAAAAAAATAATCTCTGAGAATGGACTGTAGCAGGGGCTTCTATCTGACAAGCCAAATTAAATATGAGAAGCTTCAAAGCTGGATGGCAAGCTTTATCTGGGAGGAAATGAGTGGAGTGTATATCTGGCTGTCACCATGAGAGGAAAAAGGTGCCAAGCCCATATCTGCTCCCAGCACAAGGAGCCGATGAGCTGCCCTGAATGACAATAGCTCTCATCAGAGAAGGATACAAAGTGCCTGAGAATTGATAAAAAAGCAGCCAAGCTTTTCATTATCCTAAGTGCATCCCCTCATTATATTTTCTTTTAAAAACATCTTTTGACCATTTTTAATGCAGATGAGAAGTTGCTGGACTGACAGCCCTGGAGACTAAAGACCTTCCTCATTATCTGTAGCCTAGACAAGGGCAATAAAGCATCCCTCAAGCTCTCTCTTCTCTGGCAACGTGCCTTCTGGCCAGCAGGATGTGGAGTGGAGGGAAGGGAGCTTTTTCTGAACACATGCCCAGCTCCTGGACCCCTGCATGGAGCTGCCTGCTAGCCAGCTCTGATTGTAGCCTGTAAGATGTGTGGAACAGGAACGTATGGAGGATGCTATTTTAATTTTATATTACAATAATATAAATCTTCAAGCAACCTGCAGTACACGGCGGACTGCATTTCACAAACACAGTACCAAGAGAATAAGCACTGTATAAGCAGACGACTCACAATGAGCTGGATTCTTACCATCAGACTAGGAGAAGTTTAGGGGAAAAAACAGATCTCTGCCCTGCACAGTGTTAACGTATTGCCAAGCAGCTGGTGGGTGACATCTTGACTCTGAACAGAGCAGGACCCGCCAGTCTCGTGTGCACTCCAGGAGAGGAGCTAACTGTACGCAAGGCAGAGATTTTTTTCTGCAGAAACAGAGCTGTAGCTTTCGTTTGAGACACTGCTTTACCTTTCTGTAGCCCCTACTGAGTTTTGAACCTGTATGAGAGACAGTTTGTCCATTTTCCTTCAGCAGGGGAATCCTGCAGGAGCTGGGAAGTGGTGCTTGGTACCAGGACACCTCCCATCAGCCCTGATCAGAGAGGTCACACAGTTGCGCAAGGCAGCAGCTGCCAGCTCCTGTTGAGTCAGGAGCCATACTCCCTGCGCAACAGTGCTTCTGCCTCACATCAAGGGCTGAAAAAGACCTTTTTATTTTCTTTCTTTCTATTAATATAATAATCAAATTTCCAGTTCAAAGACCTGCATATTCAAGTTGGAATAATCAGGGACCTGACTTCAATGGGCCTTTCTCTGCTACAAATTTGCACAGTTTTTGCAGGACTTACTTGGGGAAAGGAGGGGAAGGGAAGATTGCCTGCATTAGAATCACTAAGTCACCACTTTCTGTGGCAGTAATGGGTATTATTATTATATCTGTTGCTATAGACATTATTAATGCTATTACAATAGTAGCTACTATTATAGTTAATATAATAGTATTATAGTAATGCTATTATGTAGTACAGTAGTATTATAGTCATAATTAATATTATAGTAGAAGGAACTGCTGAGGTTCTAGTCATCTTTGTTCATCATAGCTGGCTGTATCTGCACCTGTGTATTCAGAGACAATCTCTAGCTGAAAAAGTAAACTATTTTAAAAATAATAAAGAATGATTGGAATAGGTTTAAAGAACTGTCTCCTTTCTCACAAGGTGGTGAATTGAAAAAAAAAAAACCTTCAAAATGAGTGCAGGATGGAGGCAGTGATGTAAATCAGCTCATAAGATGCTGTTCGCGTCATCTCCCTCTAAGTGCTGTACAAACACCTGGTCTTGTTGTGTAACTTGCATCAACATGACTTGAGGCTTTGATCTCAATAGGATACCACAATCCCTTCTTCACCTGTAGGAGTTTTATCTTCCCTGATAACTGAATACAGTTACCACCAAACTGAATTGTTTTCCTGGACATTATTCTTTTTATGGTCATCTACTACAGATTTATGAACAAAATATGTTTCCTCAGATCAGGAGATACTTCAGGAGTTTTTCAGTTCAGTGAGTTTACATGAAACGTTTTGTCTGCTTCAATTCAGAGCTAACGTACATTTTTTTCTATCACCCCAGATATTTCTTTGCTTTCTCTCTTTTCCTGGCTCAGCCAGGTGGCAACTGTAATGTGTTTAATGCTGTTCAGCTGAAGGCTCAGGTGCAGATAGCTGAGCAATTGTAGTTTTCTTCATGGTTACATGCAGAAGGCATGATCTCTGTGGTAGGACAATGTTAGAAGCCAGTGCTGCTGCAGACCATAATTTAGAAATGCTTATTCTCAAGCTCCTCTTTTCCATCCCAAGCATATGAGCAATTACTTTGAAATGTTATGGATTATTTTAAAAGCTAATGTTCTAAAGTATGCAGATCTGATACAGGTCATCAAGTCTTATGTACATAATCTATTGCTGGGTAAGATGCTGAGCCCTGCAGCAGTGCTTCCAGGTGTGGGAAGGAGTAGGCTTGACTCAAGCAGCCTTGCCTCTGGCCTGGGGCACCAGAGGAGGCTCCAGCAGCTCCAAGGGCAGCAGCCAGAGAGCACGGAGATGCACATCTCCCTCCACCTGTCACACCTCCTGACTTCCCACAAAAGTACAGGCTACACCTTAAACAGATGAGTGGAATTTTTTGTTGTTGTTTTTATTTGGCTGGTTAAGTATTTTTGGACCCTGTCTGTAACCTGTGAATGGTGTGAGAAAGGAAGCATAGCCAAGGTTTAAAAGACTGTGGCAGAAACCAAGGATCCTAGCTGAACTCTGAAGTTTAGCTTTGCCACTGCTTTATTCTCTGTGCCTTGTGCTTATCGCGTTTTTATTTACACTTTCAAAGCTAGCTATCATTCCTTCCATATGCAGAGAAAATGTAATTATTCTCTTTGGGAGAAGTCACAGATGGGACCTCAATATTTTTTTTGGTAGTGCTGGTACTTTTTTGACTGAGCAAACCAGATTTCACTTCCATTTAAACTGCTTTAAATCTAGTTTTCAAGCAGTATAAATTAGAGCGAGTTGTCTTATGTCTGCATCCAGAAGTTACATAATTGCTTTTATGTGCAGCACAAACTGCTCAAAAAGCGAAAGCGACATTCTGAAGGAAAAGTTTCTCTGACAAATTCTTCTTACACCATGAGGAACTTGTAAATAGAGCTGCTTTCAAGGTGGTGAATGCTTCTAGGAAAAATAGCTCCTAAGGTTTAGAGATTTTTAGGGTGATAACTGATTTCCTTTTCCCTACTCCCTAGC
Source organism: Chlamydotis macqueenii (assembly GCF_036417535.1). Lineage (NCBI taxonomy): Eukaryota > Metazoa > Chordata > Aves > Otidiformes > Otididae > Chlamydotis > Chlamydotis macqueenii. Next base: position 84,410,760 of record NC_141558.1, on the reverse strand, counting down.
TACAAACTGTTACCAAGTCTTCAAACTCCTGCATAATGTGTTTTGTCCTCTGGAGGTACAAGGGGCATTTTTTTATGGGGGATGGAGGATGTTTTATTTTTTAATATCCTGTACTTTTATCCTCCCAGCTACCTTTTTTTTTTTTTTTTTACAAATAAACATCTCCTCATTAATTTTTCAGCCCACGTATACTTTGTATGCCATGCTATATAGTTGCATTTGATAAGACTGCAAGAAAGATGCTATTTTCTGATGTGGAGGTAGTTTATCTCCCTTGCTAGTTGTCATGGTATTTTTTAAAGTTCTAACAAAACATTTGGCTTCCCCATCAGATCTCAGAGGGCTGGGGCAAGATAAAACAGGTTACTTTTCATTAACCTGATAAAATGTTGCTGAATTATATGGGTGTAAACACTGGTATGTTACCAGATATTAATCCTTTACATAAAGCAAAAATGAAGTACAAAGTCTTCACGGCGCCACTAGTATTAACCTAGGATGAATATAGAACTTCTGGTCATTTTGACTGGGTTTCTATGTCTCACCTGGAGCCTTTGAGCCTGAAGGCTGTGTCCTGAGAGGTGGAATAAGCCCTGGGTTGTGCAAACAGATAAAGTTTAGTTAGGGAATGGTTACTTAATTGTCACCCCAGAGCAAGCCTCCTGGGAACCTCTCAAAACTGTAATCCTTGTTAGCATCTCATTATCCAGCATCTTGCTGTTATTCTTTTTGCTTTGCCATTGCTTTAATAAAAACCATGACAAGAGGCCCTTTGGGAGGGCTATTTACAGCTTGCTGGGGATATACATCCAGGCACGGAGTCAGATCCTCAGCTGGTGTACCACGATCTGCCTCCATCAGCCTTGGCAGGGGCAAACTCACATGGTAAAGGCACTGGTCCTGTAAATGCTATAGCAAATCCAGACGTGATTTCTGCCTGTCCTTTGAAATTCTGTGGCTTCACTGCCTCTTTTTTTGTGTCTTCTAGCAATTCCTTGCTCTGTTCTGAGTCATCTCCTTCAGCAGCCTCCCTTGTTCTCATCTATATATTTCATTTGTCTTTACTCATGATTTTCTTTTTTAAACCTCTTCTCTAAGCAGGTTGTGCTAACAGGCTATCCAAGCTGCTTTCTTTACTATCTGCCCAATTACATGTGCTCAGTCTTTTGGGATTTATGTCACTTTGTGTGTTTATAATGGCAAATGCCAAGTGAGCCCTTTCATTTACTGCAATAAAAACATAATTGTTTTAAACGTCTCCTCTGAACTGGCTGCACATTTTCAACTCATTGCTTTTTTCAAGACATCCTGTGCTTGATAGCTCTGTTCTTAACCTTACTCAGTCCAAGGTCTGCTTTTGCAAGCTGCTCCTTTTGTGGATTATGTATGAATAGGACCCAGACACAAATCTGTCCTGTTGAGGCATCTCTAAAAACTGTCAGCATTGGAAACACAATCCTATTTTTCTTAGCTCAGCTAAAGAAGAGTATCTCTGAGATATTTTTTTTTCTCTTTACCAATTAAATGGAAATATTTCTGGTTCATTCATCAGCTGTTGTAAATCAACATCACTGAAGTTAGTGGGGCTGTACTGATTTATGCTTATTGGGAATTTGGCACATGAGCCAAGCTCAGTAGCTTCTCCATCAAATGTGTTTTCATTGTAACTCTCTCAAGCTGTGCCTTTCTTAATGATAGAAAATTTGGACCTACTATTGCTCTAACAACAGCATAGCATCATCTTTTTTTCTGTGCTTTTTGTATAGTGTCATCATTTAGCATGGTATAAAGTATCACTGTCAAATAATCTCATACTTCAACTTTTTATGTTGACTTTGCAATGGTATAACTCATCTTAGAAGCTGCAAGGTTATGGAAAGTAAGGTGTCCAAAGCTAGAGTCTCCTAGACTCATCCTCCTTGTAGTGTCCCTGTGGTGCAAATATCTGGGGATTTTGCTGCCACAAGAAAACATTGTTCTCCTTGTACTCATAAAGTCTGCACTGGGGCAGAGTCAGTCTGATCTCAGCACTGGGTGCACTGGTGAGACACAAAGATTCAGATTTGCAGTCGATCACTAATTTATACTGTCTTCAAAATGTGATAAGTCCTTCTAGCTCCCAGCTCCAGGGACACCTTGGCTGAGTCCCATCTCTATACTGGGTCATATACACGGTCTGTCCAGGGTGTACATATGGTCTGATAAAGTTAACATTTTAATTCAAGACCAATGGCAGGGATGGGAAAGGTGAGAGAAAGCAGTTCTGAGCAGTATTTAACTCCTAGAGCTCCCTTCTTGCCTTGAGACTTGGCCTGGCTTTGCCCAGCTTTGCCCACACACACAGGCAAAATCCTGCTGTTCTGACTCACGGCTGTGTTCCTATAGTTTTATGACAGTATAATTCCAGTTGGGTTCCTTTCTTGCCTGCTTCTCTGACATTACTTACAGAAAGTACTTCAGTTCTCTTTCCCCATCCCACCTCTGCCTAATCTTTCTGTATTATCTCTTGCCACATATGCTGTCATTTTCCCTTGTGAGAAATAGCAACTAAAATAATTCTCCGCTTTTCCTCTTCTTTGCTATTTAGTAGACACTTATCTAGGCTGTTTCCTTGGGATATTTCTTTCTTAGAAAACAGAGAGCAGTCATTTATTGACTCACTCATCTAAGCTGTTCAAAGTTTTCTTGCCTTGCCCCTCTCTCCAGTCTGAGTTTTTAGGTGAGGAAGCAGTGTTCATAGCAAGGCATTATCTCTGCCTCTCCAAAGTTTGCCTCTTAAGTTTGTCACAACCACCTCACCTTCTACTCCTTGCCTGCTGGTCTCTTTATTGTCCCCTGACCAAAAGAAAAGACACTGAGAGACGACTTCTGTCTACAAATTGCCTAGGGCTGACTCCTGTATTTTTGCAGGTTTCAGGGTGCTGCAAGCTGCATGCATCTTCCCAGACCAGATTCTGGCCCTGAGACATGTAACTGCTGTACACATAAACGAAAAATGCAGTTCCTGGCCTGGAAAGCTTCCCAAATCAATGCAAGACAAGTAAGATAAATGAAAAAGAAGAGAGAGAAGTGGACCAGAGCAAAAAGTGCTACAGGTAGCAGCGAGACTCAGAAAACCTCTCTGGATTTGAACTCTTCTCTAGGTTTCGGAGCCAAGGGAAGCTTGCAGGATTGCTGTGATGGAAAGCCAAAAAAAAAGTAATAGCTCTGGAGGGTTATCTCTTCTCACACACATGGGGAGCAGAGGGCAAAAACATAAAGGTGTTCAGTGGAGAGACTAAAAGACAGGTACTGAGAGCTGCCGCTCTGGGCCAGCTGGATGTATGGGAGTTTTTATCTTGTATCTCTTCTGCAGATGGAAACTCCTACTAGCAGGAGGCTGTTGGTCACTTTTCCCCATCACTTCTGCTAGTTGCATGCCTTTTGCTTTGATCTAGAAAGAAGGTAAAAATTTTACTGCGGATTAAAGGTCTGGAATGACATTTTGCTACCTGCTGTATGTTCTCAGCAATCGTGTTAACTTTGTTTGAACTGATAACATTGCACAAAGAGAAACCATGTAGAGCCACCACTGCTGCTGTTGCCTGCATTGTGGTACAGCAGTAGTCTCTAACATACGAGATCTGTTGCCAGGCTATGATAGTTAGGTCTGCTTAGAGATTTGTTTGGGCATCTGTTGCTAATTTTGTAGGACCACAGTGATCCTTCAGTCCTGGTCCATGTGCAAACTAATGATCTGTGCTGCAGTTTGTCTTTTAATTAACTTCCAGAGGGGCTGCTCAGTGAGATGCTGATAAAGAACTGAATTACTCACAAAGGCAGAGAACTAAGGAGTGAGCACTGAGTGTGAGAAACCAGGAAGGATCTTGCAAACAGAGTGAAGCCTGCCAAACATTACTTTACCCCACTGGTGTCAAAAGTGCAAGAAGCCATGCAGACACTGGAGGGGAAGGATTACTTTGGACTTTCTTGTGTAGCATGTCATCTGGACACTGCCATCTATGGTTAGGGACAGGGTACAAAGCTATGTGGACTGAGTTCTAACACTCTCAAAATGATCTCTTTTTCCCAGATACTTTTTTTTTTTTAACTGCTGTTGAGAGAGAGAGAGAATTTAGAAAGAATTACAAATCACATACTTAGGAAGCAAACACTGTCCTTGTGTGTAAAGGTGTGCTGTGACTGAGGGATGTGCTAGCAGGCAGTATGTGGATGGGCAGTCTGCCTGCTGCCAAGTTACAGGCACACTCTAGGTCTGTAAGCATCTCCCTAGAAAAGCAAAACACTTGAAGAAAATTGGTTCAGAAACTTCTCAGAATTATGCCAGGTCCGCATGCATCTCTTGGACTCCGTAAGGTTTGAGAGAGTGTGTTCACATGTGGGAGAATAGCCACTGTAAATGCAGCTCAGGCCTTTCACCACAGAAATCAGTTTTTCCAGGATGAAACACAGCTTTGGGAGCACTGCCAGGCTGCTCTGACCGTGCTTGTGTCCACAGCCCCTTAGGCTACCAATTCAAAAGAGATCACTTCCCAACAGTCCCCCTCCTAGTCACCAGATATATCTGACATCTCCTGTTTATTACTTATCATCATGCCCCTCCTGGAGGGAGCATGGCCATGTCTTTACTTATGACACATCATGGCTGAGGTGAGGGGAACAGTACAGGCCAGGATAAACTATCAGGGCCCCAAAAATCAATGCAGTTACAGAATAAATGTCATTAAATTTGCAAGAAGCAGTTAGGTGTTTTTCTGACCTGACATAGGAATATCCAGGAGCTACCACTGCTGTCCTGATCCTAGAACTGTGCTGACAGGAACAAAAATACACGGAAAGTATTTTCTCTCTGGGAAACCACCACCCTCACTTGAAGAGTTTACTGCTCCATCTTTGCTGCTGCAGATTCCGGGATGGGCTCTGTAGGCAGGCTTCAGCTCCTTTTAACCACCTAAGTGTGAGATATGAAGACTGACATAGGTCTATGGTTTTCCCTGTACAGCCAAGATGGTAGGGAGATGGTGACATTTCCAAAGAGAAGCTTACCCATGGCAAATGGGATGAGTAGTTCTCTGAAGGTGCTCCTCTGTCTCTATTGACTGCAGGGGGAGACTTAGACCCCAGCCTAGACTGAGCACTTCACTGAAGTTAGGGGAGATGAAACCTCAGCTCAGACTGGTAGTTTCACAAAGAAGGTGAGAAATATTTATCCCTCAGTGTACTTTTCATATCCTAAATTGTGGACTGACTTCACTAGAAGGAGGTGTCAATCAGAGCATCATAGAAAAAATAGGTATGCTTGCTAAGTCTTAAGTTCATCATAGCTTTTTAGTTGCCCAGTAAATCTTCCCATTGGAAAGGATGCCACTTGCCGTCAAGTGAAGGTAGCTCTTACTCCTAATTTTAACTGAGACATTGGAGAAAAAAACATAAGCTAGACAAAGAGAAGGAGAGAAAGGTGAGGAAGAGGAAAAAGGAAAAATAGGAAGAGAGGATACAAAAAGTGACAGACAGGAGAATGAGGTACAACAGTACTTGGGGGATAATTCAGATTCTAGGGAAAGTGTAAGCTCCTGTATTTTCAGGGAAAGGCTCCTCAGTGGTGAAAACACAATGCCAGGAGAAAGGAGGGCCTTCAGACAGACAAAATGGTGTTTTTCAAATGTATCCTGGAACATGTGTAGCCCCAGGCTGCTGGTTAAACCTGAAGTGAGCCATCCTGGACTTTTGCTGCTGCAAATCCTCTTCGTTAGCAAAATACTATATTTAAGTCTCTCCTGACAGGTGGGAGGACCAGAGATTGGCAAGCAAGTTACACTGAAATCAGAAATGATTAAACTTTTCTTGTTGCACAAGGTGAACTTGAGCTCAACTTTTGAGAGAATTCAATAAAATTGTTGCTTTTTTTTTAACTTTTCAAGCAGTCCTAAAGAAGAAGATACTACTGTGGGTGATGTCACAGTTCTAAAACGTGCACACAAAACAGCCCAAGCTTCTGTTGCTTTACTTGGAAACCAAATCGCTTAAGTAGTGGTTCCTACAGTTACATCCTCAGAGCATCAGGAACAGAGCAGGACACATACAAAAATAGTTACAGAAGCAGGTGTAGCATGGGCAGACCCTTAGAAAACGTTACTCTCTATTTGTGGGGAAAAAAAAAAACAACCTTGTTCCTTAATGTTACGATGTTGAAAAGAATAATGAGTTAATTCTTTATACAGTTTCAGATAATGGACATGGTTGTGAGACTTCCGAGAAGGTACAGTAGTTGCAAATTCAATACTTTATAAATGTAAACAAATCAAATCCCAAGTGAAAGGCATTGGCTGGTTTTTAGCTCCTGGGAGCAAAGAAGTGTTTAGCAATGGGAGGTACATGTGGTTCTTCACACTTAGGAAATATGCATTAAATTTGCAAAGAACCGAGATAAAGCCAAACACCTTGTTTAATCCTATCATGCATTGCTTGAATGCAAACTTCATTATAAAATGGAAATGGAAAGTATTTTGCTTTCTTTTCTGACCCATGCTGAATGAATATAGTGATCGCTGTTCAAAACCAGCATGGATCCTATATGATACTCAGGAATTGTTTTTTACCAGTCTTTAAGTTGAATGGGATAAGATGAGTTTTAGATGCAGATGAACTGAAAGAGAACTCAGATTTATGTCTTTATATTAATTTTATGGATAGTTTAACTCACACAAGGCTGAGCTCATTGATAGTTATTCAGGAGCTCTTACCTCTGTAGGCAACAGAGTGCAGTCACTGAGGCAAATACCTAGGGGAACTCTGGATTTACTGCTTGAGACAGGGCGACCCATGATGGCCTTCACCTTACAAACTAATGAGGCAGGGACAAGATAATTATTTGCTTTTCAGGATCCGTGGTTTGCCTGAGAGAGGGCGTTCCTAAGCAAATATTTCCAGATGGGAGTATTTCCAATATCATTAAAAATAATTCTCCTGGATATACTATTAAAAACTGGAGAAAATATTAGGTTTACAGAATGAAGATCTCATCCTCCTGAGCTTAAATGATGTAAGCAGGAGGTCATAGGCTTTCTGCTGAAACTCTGCCTAAGGGTGAGTTTTACCCATTGCTACACGGAAATCATTAGCCTGTTGAAAATTTCCCAGAAATGTTTTTCAGTCCTTGCTCAGCCTTGATTGTGAGGGTAAAGGGATAAGATATTCTTACTGACCTTTTCCATTTCTTGTTTCTATCATTCCATGAACCAAAATTGCTTATTTTACTTCAATAACTTAAGTAAAATCTATCTCTTTCCACTTTTTTTTTAAGTCCTTAGCAATTAAGATAATTTTTTTTCTTTCTTCTACTGCCTAGAATTAAAACAGTTTGATAAGAAAACCACAGGCTGGTGGTACAAAATGCATAGATTTTAATAGGACACACTGCTGGAAAAACATTCTGGTTTTATTGAATTTAGAAATGAGTACCTTTAAAATAAAAGAATGCTTTAAAACCTTGGCAGTTCAAAAGACAAAGGCAAACAAATCAATAAGGAGACATAGTTTGTATGTTGTTCTGGAATATCTTTTCTTGCAACAGAAGATATAAAAGCAAATATTGATTTACTCTGGTTAGATTTTGATGGTTACAAGGAGCCATCAAGGAACTACCGAAAGTTTGAAAGTCACATACAACATGAGTAGTAATTAAATACTGAGTTAGAGAACATGCTGTCTTTGCAAAAAAAAAAAAAACCAATAAAATAAATAAAAAGAAAGAAACTAAACAAGGGAGAAGATGTATAATCTGCTGTCCTCACCTTAGTCTGAAGGATGCTTGACTGTCTCACTGAATCCCACGTGCCCAATGGATCCCTGAAAACACATCCCAGCTCTTACCTCCTGACAGGGATACTCTGTTTCATTCTTTGCTCAGTCATCGAGCAGAGGCACTGACCTGGTATTAGGACACAACTTCTGTCTTGACAGAGATGGCATCTTCCATGCTAATGCTAATCCAAAGTCCTGTCTACTCATTTATTCCCACTGAACCTTTAAACAGCCGAGCTCCTATGTTTGAGTGCCCGCCGAAACGCTCTAGCTGAGGAATACACAACAAAGTAGCACCAACTTCTGAACATCTTTCCCTTCTCTTCAAGAATGCATCAGACTTAAGAGTCTAGCCCCAAGCAGACTTCTGACCCCACAGGGGAAAATGTGCTAGGCTCTGCTTTTCTTTAGGAACATCCCTCCTGCCACTGATTTTACATGGAAGATGTGCTGTGTAAGACAGGGATGGATGGCAGAAGGTTACATAGAAACTGTGACATCCGTTTTAGACAGTTTCCAAGCCAAATTCCAGGATACTTCATTGCATTGGCTGCAGTCTCAGCTAAATTTCATAGGCTATTCCTTTGGCTTCCCTAAACATTCACACAGCTCTCCTCAACAAGGAGGAGTAGCCCAAAAGGGCTTACACTGCAGACCTGAGTGAAATAAGTGAGTTACAAGCTTCTAACTCCAAGGTTAACACTGATGACATGAGTCAAGAAATATATTTATGAGTAAAGAAATGTATTTAACTGCAAATCACAAGGGTAAGCTAAATCATAATCACAAAAAAAAAAAAAAAAATCCCTCCAAAACCCCTGCATTTGGGCAGTCTTTTTATTTGTCTTCCACAGACATAAATTTTAGGATTTGGTATGTCCAAGCCTTTATTAGCACCACATAGCTAAAAAAATTTCTCAAAATGAAAGCTGAGGAAATCTAGCAATAACATGTTTCTAGCTGCTTGAGCTAGAATCATGAGCTCGAGACTGCCACCTTCCTGGGGCAGGCTGGCACAAATAACTTGGCTTTTGCCAGGCCTTGCCACCACCTACACTCATCATCTCCCACACTGACTCAGACACAGTTTACAACCTTTTTGCTGCCCTGAAGCCCCCTCCCTGCCCCTGCAGTTGCCATTGTGCTGCTTGCTCTGTCAACTATTTCTTGCTCTCCATCGTGCTCCAGTACCTGGCCATGAAGTGCTACCACCATTTGCACCCTCTAAACCTTCCAGAACTCCCAATCTGCGCTCCCTTTGGATCTACATGGAAGGAAGCAAATATGTCTCTGTAGGATAAACTGTTGGTCCTCAAATAAACTCTGTTTACCTCACTGTTATATTTCACGTCATTTAAGGTAATGAAAACGTACATGCCCTACATGGAATGAGGCTGGAAAGAAAAGAGGTGGTGACTGCTATAGGGGTGTTCCTGCATTAAGCCAAAGTGTGTGCCAAAGTTCAGCACCTTCAAGCAATGAGATACAAAGATGACGGGCCATCTCTCAAGCCCGCTGGCCCTACAAGACCTTGCATACTGACAGACTCATCAACTCATATAAACTTGAGACAATATGACATGATAATTGGGAAGGGAGCAGACACGTCACACTGAATTAACCAAGTGACTGTTATTTTTCCACCACAGCAGAGTACTTTTACGGAAAAACTTTCCTGATTCTCAGCAGTGATGGCTCAATCACAGCAATAAATACAGTTTGCTTTGGTCTTCCATCACACTCATTATTGCTCCAGAGAAGTGGGGAGCAGAGACCTGGCAAATAGTTTTTTCAATTATTTTAGTGGGTCATTCTGAAAGTCTCAAGTGGTGATGAAAATGTTCATATTTAAACCTCAATAAGCTGGTGCCTTCTCACAAAATAACGGCCCTTCAGCTGCTGAGTAAAAAAAAAAACATTATTTGCCTGAGAGCTCAAACTGAGGTTCCCATCATAGATTGTTCATGTTGCTTTATCACTGCAGAACGGTTCATACAGTCTTCCTTTCAGCCTTAGCCAGAATTCTGGCTTGAACACAATTTGACTACCTTCTTACTCCTACCCCCAGCTCAGAAAAAGTATCCCACTTTGATGCCCTAAAATTTAGCATAGTGTTACAGAGACCTGTCATATTACTGCTGCACTCCCTGCCAGAGCCAGTCACAACCAACAGTGGAAAAGCTGGAACTATCAAAATACAATGCTCCTGGGTGAGGAAGCCCAGAACAGCTCCTAGCTGGGAGGGTGTCCTGGAATGAACCCTTTTGCCTGTGCATGGTTCCTGTGCTGGTTCCCCACATACCCATTATAGGCTGACATCAGCACAGTGGGATAGAGGGACTTTGCTGTGATTCCTGGGAGACATTTTATGTTTGAAGCTGCCTTCCTCTCAGGAAAAAAGAAAAACCAACCACATTTGTTTTCTCTTGCTCAATAGGCTATTTCCCTATGTTTCCCCAAAAGCACTGCACCAAAATCACATAAAAATTCAACAATCAGGTATGTTTCATAAGGGAGGCGTTTTCCTGAAAAAATTCATTGGAGGGAAACCAAGCACGGTTGTTATAAAAACATCCTGCACTAGCTTCTCGAGTTCCTGGAGGCTAGGTCCTGCCTCGAACGCAGCGGAGGCGGAGGCATGGGTCTGACACTGGGACCAATGGTTAAAGCCAGGCAGCCACTGGCTTGCTGTCTTCCCCAGCTCCATCACACCAACAGTCCTTTGCAAAGAGGAAAACGTTCTCTCCAAAAGCTTTTGAACTGCCCAAATACACATTTATGACTGAATCATCTCCCTGTATCCCCAGAGACTAGTATGAGCTTTTTGGTGTGCTGTTTCTTACCTCTGAGCTTTAAACTTTGCCCCTTTGCAAATTTTTGGATTTACTGTGACCCCTGTGTGATAATAACAATTCCCAGCTTCCGGAGTCATTCCACTTGACTCCAAAATTACAGTGTGGAGGGCAACACAGGAGTGAGGTAATTGGGAAAGGCGTGACCTAGAGCCACGCAGCCAACCATGCAGCGGGACAACAAGTAAGAGCTGACCCCTGCCAGTGAGTCCTGTCCTCCTCAGCTGCCTGTGGCAGAAATCCACTGCATCCTCCCACATCTCCATAGAAACTTCCCTGACATCTGCTAGAAGCCTGTGAAGAGCTTTATTTCTCTGCAGCCATTCCTTAGCATAATGTACACAGGGGGAAAAAAAAAAGGGTGAGGAGATCAGCAGGACTTTCACGCAGCTGTGTTTGGTGGGGTCATGGCAGTGCTGGTGAGCCAAAAGCAGCTTCAACCTAACATTCAAGCTGGGATGCTCTTCTATGTCTCTTGGCTGCAAGTTTCAAATCCACTTAAGGGACTTGAAGCCTCAGCTCCCATTAATTTTCAATGGAAAGGGACCACCTAAGTCTGCCAGGCAGAGTTATAGCACTTGAGAATCCGAGGCAGAGGCTACAGGTCTTCTGAGGATAATATTCATCTTGAGATTTGTGGCATCTTGGGTGAGGCTGGAAATCATAAGATATAGAGCCAGTATCCTTCCAGAAAGAAAGGCAAAAGCTAAAAAAGGACAAGAAGTGCTGAAAAAAATGCTCTTAAAAACTCTCTTCTGAACTTATGTAAGCTCTGTCAAACTTGGGGCGGGAGGACAAGTCATTCTGCTTTTTAATCCAAGCCAGTTCTCAAACATGTAGCAGAACTAATTAGAATTTTTGCAAAGGCAAAAGTTTTTCATTGGTATATGGCTTTTTTTTTATTTAAACACACTGAAAAATAAATATGATATTATAGTGGCTGTTTCTTGTGAAGTGTTGGATGGCACTCTTGAGCACACTCTCAGAATCATTACTGAAATGACCATAAAGAATTTTCATTTCTTGGTGTTTCATAATCCTCACTAGATTTTTTTTTAATGAGTGGTAGATACAACACAAAGAATTTCTAGAGCATATTTTAAAAAATTGCAATGCACTCTAAAAATAACAAAAACAAATCCAAAACACTGTAAAATGGAAACACTTTGCAATTCTCCACATAATATGTATTTCTCAATTATTAATTTCTATCACTAGCCTTCCCCAAGAGAAATTTTCTGTATGTTTGGGAACATTTTATCATAATACTGTGAAATAAATAGTAGTGCTGTTATAGCAACAGCTGGGTGCCATTTGTTCAGTTCACACATTCCTATATTCCTAATGCACCCACTATCGTGATATCCCACAGTGATGCTGTGGGAGGGACAGGGCTGAACAGAAAGGTCTGGGCTCAGGTTTTCTCTATAGTTTATCCTGGACATCATCTGCCTAAAGACTTATAACCTGTGAAAGGCTTACAACCTGTGCAGAGGAGACAAACATGAAAGGCAAGGTAACGAAGAGAGGAAGAAATATACATACCCAAAATGTGATGAGAGAGCTAGGGCAAATAATATTTCATAGAAATATTAATATTTCCACTTACACTGTTCTGTGTGTGGCACCCAGATAACATAGGCAGAAATGCTTACAATAGACAGAAAGGTAAAACAGATTGGCCAAAATGGAAATAGTTTTAAAAATTTACTACTCCAAGGTTTCAGTGGATAACAGGAATTTACCATTCCTGCCAACCTGTTTCCTTCAGAGACCCTAACATACAACATTGCTCATCTCTAAGCAAACTGCTTCAGACAAAGAGTTAGGGCCTTTATGAAGTTATTGTTCTCAGAGGTAATTAAAACTTCTATCAGATCTCATTGAGGAGCAAAGAGGTATTGAAAGCAAATGAAGGGAAAATAATAATATTAAAAGAACTTCTTGCCTCGTCTGCAATTAGCTATGCCGTCTCTGGCAAGTTAACTGCATGGTTCATTACTGATGAATAACTACCATTAAAGTAATGGACTCAGACTGGTGAGACTGAGATCACTTATCTGGGAAACGTTTAGTACCAGACTATTTGGCAGAACCTTTCCCAACAGGTGATGAGAGGGTGACAGGGAAGCGGGCTCTTCCCAGACTGGGTATCGCTAGCACATAGCCTGAGTGCACTCATCCTTGTCTCATAAATCTTTTCCTCACGAGGAAGCACCATAAAAAATTATAACTAGCTTTGTTTTGTTTTGTTTTATTTTGTTGGGGGAAAAAAAAAGGTGTAACAGTAAAAACAGATCCTTCAAAAGAAGAGAGATATCAAAAAGCTCATACCCTTCCCCCTCACTCCAGCTGAAATCCTGGGAAGGGGAGGGCTCAGTGGGATGCAGGAGCCAGATTCAGTTCAGTTTTACACCGCATTTATTTGCTCCACTTTTAAGCCTCTCAGTCTGGGAGGCTGGAATCTGGTTTCAGTCACAGAAGAGTGAATCTGCTGAAGAAACAGAGTGATTTTTGCTCTTCATTAACCTTGCATATGTCTAGATATATTCCATAAGTTCAGTGATCTGTAGCTACAGCCTGAACCTCCTCTCTGTTGCCCCAGCTCCCGGCTGCTGTGATCTTCACCAGCCACCCAAAGTGGCTCAAGGCAGAGCTCTCTCATACTCAGAGCAAGGAGCTAGGGAGTGCTCTGCAGAACTGTTCCAGGACACAGGAGTTTTATTACAAGCATCATCTGAGATGCAGAAGGTGCATTTAAAACATTGTGAAAGAGATTAAGTCTTCCAGTGATAAATCCTGGGAGTCATTCCAGAATCTCACACATGCTCGACATGTAAAAGAAAGAAATAGAAGTCAAGTCCACTCATTATTTGACCTCCTACACCATCTTCCCCGTATAAAGAGGGATTAGACCCTGTGAGGCAGGCAAGAGGAGACAAAAGAGGGCGCAGTAACAGGCCATATAGTTTCTTTATAAGGATATACTTCTCTTTATGGCTTAACCACTTAAATGATTTTGGAAGAGATCCACAGCTAGGATAAATCAGCGAACGTCCTCTGACTTCATTAGAGCCCTGCAGATGACCAGGAGACAGGAATCAGCCCTTTATTTTATTTATCTGGAAGTTTTTATTCAACAGGATCATGAGGATTTTTTAATATGGGTGCATGCCTCTCTGCCTGCTGCAACACAAAGATCTCTTTCTTCAGGAAACTCCAACCCCAGGTTTGTTCTGCTCACAGGAGATGAAAAGTCATCTGTTAGAGTGATGAGCAAGTGCTTTCCTTTCATACTTCACAGAAAAGAAATAGCTGGTAACAGGCCATGAGCACTGAAGCAGATTCGGTATGGTATCAGATGGGCAATGAAGAGGGCATTAGCACAGAGCATCGTGACAGCAGTTGCTGCCTGAGAACTTGTCATTATGGTCCCCTGAAGCCCTGGGGGAGAGTGACAGAGGAAGCAGCGGGGTCAGAACAGACCCTGGAAGTTCAGCCCTCGGCCTTGTGAGCTCAGGAAAATGGGAACAGCAGGACTGAGCCACACAGATGGCCTATCTGTCTGCAACCAGCATCAGACAGTGATGTGCATGCCCTGCTGTGGTACAGACTTTTCGGTGCCTTTCCTGAGCATACATTTTAGTTTTCTCTACACAGAACTGTCTGTAGCACTTTTAACAGTTCTGGAAACAATATGAATTCTTTAAGATGTTTGCCCTGCCACTGTCTGGCACTTTTTATTCTGCTAGGAGCTAAGCCTTGACACTTCTGATGAATTTTAAGAGAAAAATCTTTCTTCTTGTTTCACCTGAATGGGAAGGCTGTGACAGAAAGACTGCAAGAAGGGAATGGGTTTACTGTGAAAGGAGGGGGAGTAGGAAAGGGATTGGCTAATTTAAGCACTGGAGTGGGCTTTCTCATGCTCTTCCCAGCAGCAGAGTGCTTGTCTGCATTCCTACCATCCCGACAGCTTTTTTCCCAATACCCTTGATACCAGCACATGCAGAGACCAACGTCCACTCTCCTAAAGCTGTTCTGATTTTCCTGCTCCCCTGTCCCCAGTTCTGCCCTGATTCACAGCCCCCCAGAACCTGCCCCTCTGGGTACGGGGTCTGAGAAGTGGAAGGAGCAGCAGGTGCCAGCGTTAGTCTGTACCACATTGCCATCCAGTTCAGCAGAGCTGACTTGAACTTTGTGTGGTGTAAAGGAGTCAAAATCTCCACCAGGAGCTGCAAAGCAAGCACCCACACTAACACCATTTGTACTATACGCTGGCGGTACTCGGAGCAGTATATTAAAGGACTCTTTTTAGTTTTCCTGCCTTCATTGTCTATATTAACACTAAAGGGAGATATTGGAACAAAGCTAGCACAAGAGCAAGCCTGGGGAAGAGAGTCTTTGGGGGGAAATTACTTTCTCAGCCTCTCCTATCCAGCTCTGGACTAAGCAGCTTTCTGTCTCGATATTTCCTTTTTAATCGTCTGCTCAGAATTGGCAGGCCATTTCAGTGGGAGATGTCATGTTGTTCCCTTGCTTTCCTGGAAGCTTCGGTGCAGAAGCCTTGATTCAGCAGGTAACTTTTTGGCTGCTACCAAGGAGTTAGAGACCATCATGGAATTTATGGAGCAAGAACAGCAGATTCTTTAACACACAGACACAGGATGAATAGGAATGAAGCTCAGTACTGCTGCCTCCTCCCTTCCCAAATAAAAGACTGATACAACAGAAAACACAAAGTTTTCTTATGCAGATCAGGATCAGCCCTCACTCCCCTGACAGGGAAATATCCTAGCCCTCAGACATGGCTCACACCATCCTGCTAAGTAGCTCCCAAGATCCAGCATCTCTCTGTTATGAGCAAGACCCCAGAATGAAAATTTACTCCTCCCATGGTGATTACCCCATATTAACTGCCCCACACAACCTTAAATTCAGCATCTATTCTCTACCAGAACCTGAACCAGTGCCCCATGGCCCTGTCACTTTTGCCCTGCTCCAGCTGCTGCTTGTGGCCCTCATGGACCGCACTCCAGACACCACGCTCATACCCACAGCTGCTACTAACTGCCCCAGGATCTCTATCCCACACACTCCAGGTTAATGCTCCATAAATCCCAGTGCTTTTGCCCTTTTTTACCCAGGACCACATCCCAAACATTTGCCTAAGTCATACTTTCACATGCGTAGATCCTCAGCCACATACCTCCCATCACCTGTGCCAGGCTCTTGATCCTCTCTCAGCTCCTCAGCAGCTCTACTGCTGTGCCCTATGCTGCTCTGGGATGACTGCTCATCAGGCTGCATCCCTTCCATGCATCCACCATGGTAAATAATGTCCAGGTCTCCAAAGAGCCTGTTTTCCTACTGCCAGGGCTATTTTATTATCCACTCAAATTATCAACTCTACTTCATCTGAGATCACCATGCCTATAACATGCCTGTAAAATGTAAATAACATTATTTCATGTTCCTCATACACACACACACACAGACACACAGAGGAATTCTCAGTACTAGTCCAGGTCAGAGCCCCCCATGCCACGGGGCCCAGCTGCTCACCTCCTGCCTCGCCAAGGAAACTGCACTTTCAAACAAGAGGGACACATTATTCCTGATATCACAATCACAAATTTCCAAGTGCTGACACTCAAAACAGCCTCTATCTGCTTCATTAAAGAACAGAGCTCTGGGTCAGGCCGTTTATTGGGTACTAAAATTTAAATTGAAGCAGTTTTTGAAGAGCAAACTTTCCCAACGTGGCATAAAAGTGCTTAGACACCAAAAAAAAAAAAAAAAAAAAGCTGCATGGACAGATTTAGAACCCATCTCATGTTTTGTTTGATTATTTATTTATGGTATTGTTCTTTTTAAGACAAGAGCAGTTTATCTTGTCTGTTAGCTCTGGTTGGCTGGGAGGATAGAGACTTACCCACAAGCACATTCACCAGCCTCTGAAACAGCAAAGGTCTTTGTGCCTCTCCGAAGGGACAATGCATTAAAACCTGTGTGCAAAAGTCACAACAGCACCAACACTTAAGACTGCCTAACATTTTTCATTGAAGAGCAGCTTTTCCTAGATGCCTGTCACCTGCCTAAACTGTAACTGTCTCCACAAAAAATCTCCATGGCAAATCACAGCATCAGGCTGACAGGGGCAAAAACCATGCACGGTTCACTGCCATTGGTGAAGCCACTGAATGACTGAAACCAAAGCAGGATGGAAGGAAGCCATGGGCTTGGCGGGGTCCGTTTATAAGCCCCTTTTATTTCTGTTTATTTTTATTTTGGCACTTTTCTCTGTTTACAGAGTAACAGATTGTAGTCTTTGTTTTAATGAATGCTTTTTAGGATTTGTTTTTGCTTGTGTGTTTGGGTTTGGTTTTTGGTTTTTTTTTTTGTTGTTGTTGTTTAAAGCTTTTTGGTCTGCTTTGTGGAACTTGTAAAATGAACTTCTCCATCTCAAAGCCATAATTGAGTCAGAGCTGTAGAAAATTTTGATCACACTATCACTGCTTTCAAACAAGCTGCATCCATTTCATGTCCTGGAATATAGATACAAAACTTAGCAGAGAATTCCATCAGAGGTGCCAGTTCCCCAAACTGGCCAATTCATGAGTATACCCCAGTGCAACAGAACAGACTGACTCCTCTGAATTTAGAGATTCCCATTAGCCGGCTTTCAGTGATGTGCCATGTACAGTGTCACCTTTGAGGGGTCTGGGACCCTCCCTGTGTTCCTGGGATCCATGTTGTCTCCCCCAGGCTCATGGCTTAACTCAACACATGGGACAAGCCCATGCTAAACATCCTAGCATTGCACCTCTGCTATTCAGCTCTGCTGAAGAAACTGAGTTTATTAGCTCAAGTGTAGCACCCAGCTACCACAGCTGGACTGCGTGCAGATTGCAGCTCGGACATGCATATTGCTGCAAGCTCTCGACGGCATGTCCCATCTCCAGGCACTGACATGACGTATCTCTTCCCACAGGCTGCACAGTGAATACAAACACCTGACTTCAGGGTTTAAATGCCATTAATGGGTAAATGCTTAAAAGTTAAATATTCATGGCTGCAGGTAATGCTTAAGTTCTTAGCTGAAGGCTTCTGCTAGCACCAGTTCTCCTTGGAAAACCTCTCTCTGTGTTTCCAGAAACAAGTTCTCAGTTAGAATCAAAAATCTTATGATAAAATGAACTCCTAGGTCTTTAAATTACTTTCACAAGATATTATGTGTGTTTTGAAGTCATGATCATTTGCTACAGACATGGAAGCTAGCAACAGATTTTATTTTAAATAAAATAGATCATTCAAAATCACAAGTGCAAGCAGTAAAGCTTTATAATACAGCAATACAATACAGTGTTCTGGTTTTGTTAGTGGGGGGGGGCCTAAGGTGGTAGCTTCTGTAGGAAACTGCTAGAAGTTGCTCCCCTTTGTTTAGTGGACTCGGACGGGCCTAGGGCGGACCTGCTGCTGGCCAAGGCCGAGCCAATTGGTAGCAGAATGTCCCGTGATAACGCCTCTGCGATAACATATTTAAGAAGGGGAAAACAGAAAAAAAAGGAGGAGAAGATGTGAAGCAACTGAATGGGGGGCAGAGAGGGGGAGGCGCGAGCCTCATGGGCCTTGCAGGCCTCACCCTCTGGCCTCCCGCCGGGCAGCTGACTGGGCCCAACTCGGCCTGGCCTGGCTGCAAGAAGTGGAGAGGAGATGAGAAGTGAATAAGATGTAAAAAGGATCCTGAGAGGCGTCTGCCAGCCTGTTGTGAGGAACGGCTGCAGACGCCAAGGTCAGTTCAGAAGGAGGGGGAGGAGTAACGCGGCTCCTGGCCAAGATTCCTCTGCAACTCGTGGTGAAGACCATGGTGGAGCGGGTTGTCCCCCTGCAGCCCATGGAGGTCCACAGAGGAGCAGAGATCCACCTGCAGCCCGTGGAGGACCCCACGCCGGAGCAGGTGGAGGCCTGAAGGAGGCTGTGGCCCATGGAGGGCCCGCTGGGACAGCTGTTGTAGAGGGACTGCACCCCGTGGAAGAGATGACCCACGCCGGAGCAGTTCCACGAAGGACTGTGGCCCGTGGGAGGGACCCCACGCTGGAGCAGAGGAGGAATGTGAGAAGTCCTTCCCCCGACAAAGATACAGAGGCGTAAAACAACGCATGATGAACTGACCATGACCCCCATTCCCTTTTCCCCCCCCCCGTGCCGCTCAGGGAGGGGAAGGTAGTAGAGATAATGTTAAGCTTGGGAAGAGGGAGGGGTGGGGGGAGATTATCTTGTTGCCTGTCTCATTCTCCTGCTAGTTTTAGAAATAAATGAATAGCTTTCCCCAAGTCGAGTCTGTTTTGCCCGTAACGGTAACTTTAAGGATTTCTCCCCGTCCTTATCTCAAACCTTATATCATCTCCTCCTATTCTCTCGGAGGGTGGGGGGAGCGAGAGAGAGACTGTGTAGTCTGGTCCCGATCAGGGCTGAACTACGACATACAGCAAGCATCACAAGAATAGACATTATTCAATGCTGAAAATGCTAAAAACCATATCATTTAGGAGTCAATTTCTCCTCAGTGTTTTTAAGGTCAATATTACATACTATTTTCCATTTTCAGGGACCAGTTCAGATATAAAATTCCTAGGTAGAAGGTGGCTGTTTTTCTTTTTTCCCTGCAATATTCTTAACCTCTCTGGGTCTCGAAGGCTGGAAGCTGTTATACATATGCTATGCGTTGTCCATCATTTGTTTTTTCATTCTAACCTACAACACAATTTATCCTGTCAGCCCCTATGTTCTTAAGTTTAAGATTTTTTTCCTGAGTGACCTGAAGGTAGGGATTCTTCTTTCAGGTAGCTATATCAGTTTTATTCCCACGCTAAAGCTCTCCTTCTCCCCCAGGACCCACTTCCAGCTCCAAGTGAGGAGGAAAATCCAGAGTAGCAAAAGGCTAGGCTCATCAGACTCCCTTGAGAGCCCTGCTGGGCAAATTCACTCTTTTCTTGAAAGGAGTCCTTTTCCTACTTTAGTTGGCAGAATAAGCAGCCGTCTACAGAGAGGTTCACCCCAGCTTGAGACAGACCTCTGCACCACTGAAGGTCACTCGGGGATTGTCTTGACTTGAGTCCAGCCACCCAGTACTCCTGCCTCCCGCTCCTGCCCAGGGAAAGCGACTTCTGCCCAAAAGGGCTTCCCTGGGCTTGCTTTGCATAACAAGCAACAGACATGAACATCGGCTCAAGCCTAGACCAGTTTTGGCAGTTGACGTTAACTTGAAAAGACACCTGCAGAGATGAAGGAATTTGGAGTCAGATATTAGAACCTTTTCAAAGACATTTAATTAGTCCGACAATGGCTTGGTTTCGCAAAGTGTTTCTTTTTATGTTATGCCTGTTAGAAACCCTCAATCATTCATAGCACTATAATTTATGGTTACGATTTTTGTGTCCCAGTGAATAATTTAAGCTGCATGGGCTGTGAAACTTTTATTACTAGGTTAACTCTTCATGATTTTTTCTATGGCAGCTCTTTGAAATCAAGCCACTGATGTTGTTACTGGTGACTCACCATCTTAGCCAGTACTTTTGATGTAAAAAATAAATCAATTATTAAATGGAACACTTTTTCTCTTCAGAAACCAGTCCTTTTAACTGTTTCCTATGCAAAGCAGACACAAAGCTATTTATGGAGAGGAATTACATTCCCTGAATCTGCTGATATTGCTAAGCACCTGGGTTTAGTGAATCTGAGCACAGGAATATTTAGACTGAGCCTCAGTTAAAAAACTGTGCTAGGGAGCCACTTCAGTCAATGAAATATTTTTTTCAAGCCACTGAAGTCATTGTAAATGCTTGACCCTTCTGAGACTGGACCAAACAAAACCATAGACTTGGTGTCTGCATATTTTCATAGCCACTTTAGCAGTATCACATTCTGTAGTGCTGGCAGCAACAGAAACAAGAGGATTTGCATGCTGAAGCATGAGAAGGCATTTAGCATTCCCATACTAGTGTGCCAGTATTTGATATAAACCATTGCCCATAGAATGCGACTCATGTTGTGTGCTAATGTCGTAGTTCAGCCCTGATCAGGACCAGACTACGCAGTCTCTCTCTCACTCCCCCCACCCTCCGAGAGAACAGGGAGAGAAAATATAAGGAAAAACGGCTCGAGGTTTGAGATAAGGACAGGGAGAAATCCTTAAAGTTACCGTCACGGGCAAAACAGACTCGACTTGGGGAAAACTATTCATTTATTTCTAAAACTAGCAGGATAATGAGACAGAGAACAAGATAACCTCCCCCCACCCCTCCCTCTTCCCAAGCTTAACATTATCTCTACTACCTTCCCCTCCCTGAGCGGCACAGGGGGGAAGAGGGAATGGGGGTTGCAGTCAGTTCATCACATATTGTTTCACGCCGCTGCTTCATGGTTCGGGGAAGAACTCCTCACATTCCTCCCCTGCTCCATTGTGGGGTCCCACCCCTACACCACAGTCCTTCGTGGAACTGCTCCAGCGTGGGTCATCTCTTCCACGGAGTTCAGTCCCTTCAGAACAGCTGTCCCAGCAGGCCCTCCATGGGCCACAGCCTCCTTCAGGCATCCACCTCCCCCAGTGTGGGGTCCTTCATGGGCTCCAAGTGGATCTCTGCTCCTCCGTGGACCTCCATGGGCTGCAGGGGGACAACCTGCTCCACCATGGTCATCACCACAGGCCGCAGGGGAATCTTGGCCAGGAGCCGCATTACTCCTCCCCCTCCTTCTGAACTGACCTTGGCGTCTCAGCCGCTCCTCACAACAGGCTGGTAGATGCCTCTCAGGATCTATTTTTACATCTTATTCACTTCTCATCTCCTTTCCACTTCTTGCAGCCAGGCTGGACTGAGTCGGGCCCAGTCAGCTGCCCGGCGGGAGGCCAGAGGGTGAGGCCTGCAAGGCCCATGAGGCTCGCGCCTCCCCCTCTGTGCCCCTGCCCCCGCTCAGCTCCTTCACATCTTCTCTTCTTTTTTTTTCTGTTTTCCCCTTCTTAAATACGTTGTCGCAGAGGCGTTATCACAGAACATTCTGCTACCAATTGGCTCGGCCTTGGCCAGCAGCAGGTCCGCCCCAGGCCCGGCTGAGTCCACTGAACAAAGGGGAGCGACTTCTAGCAGTTTCCTACAGTTTCCTTCCCTTACTAACAAAACCACAACAGCTAAATACCTGGTATTTCACGGCACGCATGCCAGTAGTGAGACACCTCGCACAGCTAGGAAGACACTGACAGTAGATAATTTAAAATAATTCTCTAAACTAAAAATCCTACCAGAAGCTTCCGTTCCTCCATCCCTCTGCAACCTAGTGTATTTGTCATTAAAGCTTTAATTGCATCCTTTCAGAGTGTGATCCGCTTCTCTCCCTCCTTGCCTTAGGGCCCTTTGTTGGATTAAGTAGAATTTCTGGTGCACATGATTTCTGTGAGATATGTACAGGGCTGAACTGCACTCTCCAAGGAGAAACTGAAATCCATAACCAAAGACTGGATAGCTGTAGGAGCTGGAAAACAGGGTCATTTCTCCTCTGGAGCAGTAATTTGAGCCAAATCCAAGGAAAGCTGACAGGAGAAAAATTATAGGCTGATACTAGCGCTCATGGTGGCTCCACTTACTTCGATGAGTCTGTGCCAGCTTACACTCTCCCAGAGTCTAGCTCCCTTAGCTTCAGTGATGTTACACCAACAGGGGAGCCGGACCAAGGCAGACACCAACATGTAGCACCCATCATCCTGGGAGTGAGCAGGATGCCCAAGGGTTTCCGATGAGCATCTATGCCAATGCCTTCCTCTGACAGTGCCAACCAATCTAGCACACTCCACGTTGCATGTCCCACAGCTTAAGAGGACACACAGGGACATTGTGACCAGGGATCAGCTGGCACACACTTAGGTCTTGCCTTAGTTAAGTTTCTGAATGTGTCTGAGCCCCTGTAGAATTCAGGTTTTCCTCCTGCCCTGCCAAGGGGAAATAATTCATGAGGCACTGAGGTCTCTTGTGTCACTCAACCTGTCATTACAGGATTGGACCTTCTATGGAGGCTCAAAACCTCCATCCCATGAATCTATCTCCATAACATCTCTAAAACATAGGTGATATCTTACCTTGGTAAGGACAAGGTATGACTAGGACAGTTACTGATGATTTTTTTTTCAGTTATTTGACCCACTGGTTCCTGCAGGAAAGATGGAATGGCAGATTCTGCTGGGATTTTATTGTGTTAAGGCAAGCAGCCAAGCATGTAAACCAGTGACAAGCTTTATTTTCAGTACAACAGAAAAAAAAAAGAAACTTTTTTTTTATCATGCGAATCCTTATCCATTTTATATCTTTGCTCAAGGACTGGTTGTGCATACTACAGATGAACCCTTCTCTGGGAAAGGGCTGATGAGAGCCCCCCCTGAGCACGCAAAAGACATAAGCTACTCAAGTGCTAAGACCTGTAGAGGGAAAACAAACAGGGCCAGGACAGCTGAGGAGCGTGTGTGTATTTTTGGATTTCACTGAAGCAAAGACTCTCTGGGACATAGATTAAGTTCTCTTACTCATTGTTCCAGCCGTCTGGAAGTGAAGATGACAAAGTCTCTCACAAACAGATTGAAAGGTCATTTGATTTCACTGCTACTTTATTTGAGTAGCTCTGTGTCCTCCACTGAAATGTTATTGTGCGCCTTCTTCAGAGATACTCCTCAGTGATCACCAATTATGACACTATAGGTGTACATGGAGCATTAAAGATCACAGGCCAACATCTGTTCTTAATTATAGTGGCATAAATTTAATAACCCCACTGACTTTAGCAGTGACAGTAATGGTTTACAGAAATATAAATGAAAACAGGATTTGGCCTTTGCAGTCTAGACCTTACATTAAGGTGCATTCTCTGTCTTCTCCTGACAATTAAGACTACTGGGAACAACAGAAATATTTTTAAGTCAGTAAGGAGTACCATTTCTAAGTCACCAGCATAATACTTTTTCCTTACAGTATACCCAGTGCTGGTGGTTCTTAAAGATTAACTGATCATTTGTCAACAGAATGTTCAGCGTCTCAAAAAAAAAATCTCTTAATCAGAATTCAAAATTTTGGTAAGGATAGAGTGATTATTACATTATTCAGATTGTTTTTCATTTCACTTTTTGATTTATTTATCCCATTATAATACAAGGGTAAAAAACTTCAAATACGACATTTTCTTATTCCAACCTAAAGCATTAATTGGACTAGAATTCACCTCAGCATTTTGGATTGTTTCTCATCAAGTTCCAACACCACCAGTCAGAAATGTTAAGACTTTCTGTGAAAGATGCAGGAATTTTTTTCTGCATTTTATGGGGAATATGTTTATCTAAATATTGTTAACCTAAGGATTTTTTCTTAGAAGTCAGTCTCATTTCTATTATTTTCTAGAAAGATAATTAGGTAGATTAGTATTTTCACAAATTGCTGCTTTTACCAGATTTTTTTCCTCTCATATTTTTATATATTGATGAAGTGAGGGGAAAAAAAGAAACATAAGCAACAGGGGACAGTATATTTCTCCAGAGGAGAGGAAAAGCAGTAGGACAGATGAAAGATGAGATCCTAACATGTGTCCAGCTCTGGAGCCCTCAGCACAGGAAAAACATAGACCAGCTGGAGTCCATCCAGAGGAGGACCACAAAAATTATCAGAGGGCTGGAGTACCTCTCTTATGAAGAAAGGCTGAGAGAGTTAGGGTTGTTCAGCCTGGAGAAGAGGAGGCTCTGGAGAGATCTTATTGCGGCTTTTCAGTACTTAAGAGAGGCCTATAAGAAAGCTGAGGACAAACTTTTTAGCAGAGCCTGTAGTGATAGAAGAAGGAATGGTTTTAAACTAAAAGAGGGTAGATTTAGATTGGATATAAGGATGAAATTTTTTATTATGAGGGTGGTGAAGCACTGGAATAGTCCACCAGAGAGGTCGTGGATGCCCCGGACCTGGAGACATTGAAGGTCAGACTGGACAGGGCTCTGAGCAACCTGATCTAGTCAGAGTTGTCCTTGCTCACTGCAGGAGGGTTGAACAAGATTGCCTTTAAAGGTCCCTTCCAACCCAAACTATTCTATGATTCTATCATCATTGAAGCCCCTAAGGCTAACAGACTAGTATAACCTTCCAGAAAAAAAAAGATGAAGAGCTGAAGGAAGAAAAAAGAACACAAAGCTCCTGGCTCATGTTGTATGACTTCCCTCTCAAAAGTCTACCTTTCCACATTCACCAAAGACAACACCTTAGCAAGACTCTCCTTCTAATTTAAGCACTGGAGATGAATGTGTAAGAGTAGGTGGTAGGAGCTCCTGTGCAGCTCTTGTAGACTTGAGAACATTAGGTGAGCCACCACCAACGCCTTCCCAGCTGCACTCCCAACAGGGCAGGAGGGCTCACAACATGGAGTAAAGGTTAAGAGAGGAGTCAGGACTGGCATTTACCTTATTGGCTGATATAAAGCAGCTAGATGCATCCTTCAAGAAGCTACAGACCATGCATTTCTGCTATGCTTGCAAAGGAAGGCGGGTATTAGCTGGAGGGCTTTGATACTGCAAGCTGTAAGCACCCAAGGATGTTTTTGAGGAATATGTTGGGAAGTCTCAAATGCACCAGAGAAAAGGGCTGAGATGCTTCTCAGTCAGTCTTTAGATATTCTTGCTCAGTCTCTAAAAAGCCTGAGGAACAGGATCTCCAAGTTGACAGTCAAGTATAAAATCAATTTAGAAGGAAAATTAGAGGCATTATGCAAGCTCTGTGAATGGAAAAGGACTAGACAGACACCAGGTTGAAGTCTTTCATTTGGTTATAAATAACACCAGGAATGGGAGGAAGTCACGCCAAAAAATGTACGACTTCGTAGTATTTGCTTTAAAGTCACTATACTATTCTAAAAGTTATTCACTGTGTTTTATTTTAGGGGTAAATTTTAGGTATTTTATAATTCTTCCTCCTCTACACTTGACTGGGAAATATTACTGTCTTAGATTTTAGTTACAATTGTGATTTCTGTAAGTCCTGAAAAATACAGAACTCTTCTCCGTACTTTACAAAGAGTTAAAATTAATACAGGGAAAAAGAAAGTGTAAAAGAATTTTGCCTGATGCTGCTTAGCATCTCCTTCTTTTTTATTCAAACACAGAATGAAGAAAATGCCATGACAAATCATTTCTGAGCCAGCAGCAGCTTTGTTTGGTGCAAGCTAGAGAAGAGCTTTAGATCATTCCTTATTATTTCTGTAACTTGTTCTATCTATTTATCTGTCTATCTAAATGCCCCTTGTCACCTGAGCACTTAATATTTGAGGAACTGAGTCCTTATTCCAGATCAGCAATAACAGAGAGCTTATCTATGCTACAGGTTTGTTTACAGGTGCTTATTTATTATCATTGGTACTTCGTATCTTGTAATGCCCAAAACCAAGGATAATATGTTATGTTCATTCTAAGTTTAAAAAAAAAAAAGTATGCACAGGGACTGTGGGGACAAATAATTATAGAAAGAGCACCATCTATTGTCAGGTAAAAAAATATTAATGCTGTTTATAGGCATAGAGCTTCAGTGTTGTGGAGACAGCTGTGGGATTTGGACCTACGCCAGAAACGAAGCTAAAAGTACTCTGAATGCTTTTGGCCCCAGGATGAAATGGTCTGGGCAGTATGAATGTCTCATGTTATGTCTCATAAAATATGAGACACTAGCTTACATAGGGTTGGGAGGTTTTTATGCCAGTTTCTTTATAGGAATCTGCTAGAAAAAGTGGATCATGAATGAAAACTGAGTGATAGCTTGGTGAGTGGGGATAGTTGTGATGATTAATGGAATATTTGGATGACATGGCGGGTAAAAACAAGGCATGAGAAGCCCTGTCTGGGTGCAGGCAGCACTCAGCTCTGGGGTATGGTGCAGCGTGGCTCATGGTCAAACACAGTAGCTGCACAACACTTTGCCTGAGTTGGTGGGACCTGCCTCTCTAACAGACCCAGCAGCTCAGGAGCAGCCTTGATCTGACACGGACAGGCTACTGACAGGCAGCTGAGGCCAGAGCTGGCTCTCTGTGCCATCCGCCATCACCTGGTGCAGACAAGCTCAGAGCTCCTACTCTTACTCTGCCTCTCAGCAGGCTCTGATAAAGCCCCTGGGCTCATCTGGGGTTTTGCCAGATTTATGTTCAGAGACAGGAAGAAGGGAAGGAGGTAATTCCTCAGTGGCTATTTGGAAAGACTGACTCATTCCAGGCAGCACAAGCTGTTATGCCAAGAACTTCATAAATCATTTATTCATCTCTCTGCATTTTCAGTAGACAACCTTATTATTGGTTTAATGTCTTAACAAAAATGAAGGGCAATGACTCTCCAGACCAGTCTGCATGGCCTTTTCTGCTGCAAACAACAGAAAGGAAAGGAGGTGCCATAGGAAGCCAGCAGAAATTAATAACTTCTTTCCCTTTCCTTCACAAGCTTTCCCATGTAACTGATCCTGCCCTGGGACTTTGCTCATGCACACACACACACACAAAAAATAAAGTTGCAGGGACCCCTCAAACCATTAGGAAGAGCATCTCATCAACTGCATGCAAGCCAGTGCCTCAGCTGCTCGACACACGCAGTTGTGTCCCTTGGAAGAGCACTTATCAATATGCAGAAAATTCAGCGATACAGGGGCTGAAGGAGGGCAATATCTTTGTCCTCCAAACAGATGCATTTATAAAAGAACATGCCTTTACCTGGAGGCTTTTCACGAGGACGGGAGCAGGGAATAAAGCAAAATATGGATACTAGTCCAAACCACCTGTGAGAAGTCAGTTAGTTATAGCAGGGGTGAAGGAAAGCAAGCCCTGTGTGGGCCAGGCAGGCAAGGGGCCACTAAAATCTACCAACTACTCTGCAGGTAGACAAGCACCAGATGGGTGCAAGTAAGGAACAGATGAGGGATGTGGAGATGAGGGAAAGCAAGCAGCTGTCAGCAGAAGCAACAAGCTTGCTTGTCTAGTTCTCTAGTGAGTTAAACCCCTTATGATCCCCACAGTGACTGACTGTGAAGGAGGCTGTCCTGGGTTTCTGATGCAGAGGAACAGGGAAAAGCACATTGACGTGGGCACAGGGGAGCTGACCATTTTGTCCTGATATGCAAAAATACAATTTTCTGCTTTACAGTAACTGGAATCGGAGCAAGGAGCTTGCTACTGATGTGCAGAAGGTACACCCAGGGATAGCACCACCAA
This sequence comes from Chlamydotis macqueenii, assembly GCF_036417535.1. NCBI lineage: Eukaryota > Metazoa > Chordata > Aves > Otidiformes > Otididae > Chlamydotis > Chlamydotis macqueenii. The sequence goes on along the minus strand of NC_141558.1, from coordinate 84,382,852 downwards.
GAACAATAGTAGGGAATATCGCTTTTCTTGGTTGCCTGGCTAGTTTTGCCTAGCCAAGCAGCAGGTCCTTGCTGACCTCTTCTTTCACTGCTGCTAGAGGCTCCCTGCCAGCAAAGGATCAGGCCAGCCAAGCGCAAGACATGAAAGGCAGTGCGATCTTTGGGGAAGAGCACTTCCCAGTACTAGAGATGGCCAGAGACCTGTGAGAAAACACCACAAACCCCCTCCAGCTTGGTTTGGTCTTGGGAAGGAGGCAGAGGTGGTGTACTTTGTGTGCTCCTCCCAACTCTGGAAGTGCCCAACAGCCTATTTATGCCCTCTTCCCATGAGGGGGGCTTCAACCAAGACACAAAGCAGGGTCCTGCTCTTCTTCCCATCCTGGATCCCCACTTAATTGTCCGTCCCATGAGGAGCACTTCAAGCACAACTGATGCAACAGAGCGCAGAAGCATTTCCTTCAGCAAATTACAAGCAAACTCCAGGCTGAGTCAAAAGGAACTTTTCTACTCTTCAGGTCTCCTATCTGCAAATGCAACTCGAACGAATGAACCAATGAATGAATGAGCAAATATCTTATGAAGGACGCAAGAGCATTTGTTTCCTTCCCAGGCCTTTTACATTCAGCATTATTAATTAATTCAAAGGTCAAACTACTGTTCGTATGGTCAGACATGAGAGAAGAGAGCTATTCTGCTTGATGATTACTACATTTTCTAAAGGGATTTCAAAAAACATATTATTCTCACTTTAATGGATTTTTCACTGGTGAAAAGAATTGTGGATATGGTGTTTCACATGTACACCTTATTTGAGAAAAATTGAGGAGTAGAAGTCCATTTTAATAGAAATCCATCCCTCTTCAGTCTGTTTGTGCCAAACCGCAGTGCTTTGTGTCTGCGTCTTCTGAGCCCACACCACAGAAGATTTATGCAGCTTTGGTAACTGCACTCAGAGGTTCCCCTCAGTGGTACTGGTTTTGTAGAAAATAAATATATGAGTGCAAAATAAAGCAAGGGAAGATGAGAGTGAAAATATATGTGCTCTGGATTCAGTTTCTAAACCAGGTCAAGTACAAGAACCGAGCAAACGACCATTGTAACCAGTGGAAAGTGATATATATATATTTTTTTTCTTTTTAACCACTATATCAGTATACATAATCCAAAGAAGGATACTGCAGTGGAAAGATTTTTAAATTCTTTTTATGTATGCAGGCTGCATGATGTCAGATCTTATATTTCCCTTGAAACATACTGAATCTGAGATAGAGTGGGATTAATCTGCTTCATCTTCTCTGTAATCTAGTGCAACTTTTCTTTTTCGCTCTCACCTTCTTTTCTCCTTCTTGATTACACAGTAGTCTTATATAGCCTTTTTCATCAGTAGATAGTAAAGTGCTCAACAGTGATGGGGGTGTTATAGTCTGTATTTCTTGATGTGTGAACTAAGATAGAGAAAATTGCTGAAACTAGCCGGTAGCAGAGCTGGCAGTAATACCCAGCCTTCCAGTCCCTTATTGGAGCCACTCATCTACATCAGCTAATATAACAGGTTGTAAAGCAATACAGTGGAAATACTCAGACTCTTATTTCCTACCTATTGTATGTTTTATTTGCAATTGCATTATATAAACCTGATAAACATGTCATAGTTTAGCCTCGCTCAACAGCTAAAATAGCACACAGCCACTCACTCCCCCCACAGTGGGACAGGGAGGAGAATCAGTAAAGAAAAGGCAAAACTTGGGGGTTGAGACAAAAGCAGTTTAAGAGAACAACAGAGGAAAAGAAAACAGAGATGGAAAATAAACAACAAAAACTCTCCCACTCCATAACAGAAAATACTTAAGCACATAATTTACAGTACAATAGCGCACAGTGGATCCTGATGCCTAGCTCCCTCCTGAGTAGCAGGAACCTCCCCTCAGCACTGTCCCCACTTTATACACTGAGCAGGATGTCCCATGGGGTGGAACAGCCTTTTGGCCAGTTTGGGTAAATGATCCCAGCTGTTGGCTAATTAGTAACCTGTCCCAGCTGTGTCCCCAGCCACAGGTGCCACTAGCTCCAGTTCCTCTCCCAGCTCAGGTGAAAATTAACTCCATCTTAGCCAGAACTAGGAAAAAAGGGAACAGCAAAATACTAATACTAATAGTAACACTAATAGTAACACTGATACTAACACTGCTACCAAACTCTACAGTGGAAAGAAAGGGAAAAAATAAGAGGAAGGTGCAACTCAACCAGAAATATTCTGAGAATTCATAAATACTGGATGTAATACAGAGAAGAAAACAAAAATTTTTCCCCTGTCAAGTAGAGCAAGCTCCAGCCATACAACATTCATTTCATTATCTGTGGTTTATAAGGAAACTTTTTTAGGCCTCAAGCACATGTGTGATACAGTAAGGGTGAATTTTCAGAGTTTATTGTTTGTTTGTTTGTTTGTTTGGCTATTTCTTTTTCTAGACAACATTAAATAAAGCTTTCTTTCTGATGGAACTTCAGGATGAAGTGTGAGGATTCAGGGAAAACTGTAGAGAAATGAGGAAGTGTCAGCTGAATTCTCAGACCTACGCAGTGCCCAGTCCAGCATTTCTGGATGTGTGATTGGTTTGACTGCTATGGAAGGAAATGCCAAGCAGATGACCTCACGTCTTTAAATAAGAAAAACTAAGGAAGCTGCAGCTCAAAAGGGAAAACGAGTCTGATCTTCAATGTCTGCGTTCATCTCAGCAGTAATGTTTCCTAAATACCCACCCTGTGAAAATCTAAGTGATATCTAACTTTGATATCAAATGATGGCAAAAGTCCTTCCCTGACGACATCCATCTGGTGACTTACCAGATGTGTATTGAGCATGTATCACCTTCAGCCTTGCAAGAATTTTTAATCTTTAGAAATAGTGCAATGAGATGAAAACCAAAAGTCTTTTTACCCCCACATCACTCTTTTTCCATTAAAAAAAAAAAATGTCCAGCTGGGAGTCCAGCTGGGAACATTCTGGTGTAGAAAAGGTATTACCCTTCTTTTCCCCCACTTTTTTGTTTTCTTTTTTCCTTTTCCTTGAAATGTATCTCTATAGAAGATGGGAGGGAAAAAGAAAGAAAGGGAGCTGCAAATGTGCTGAAAATGAATGGAAGGTTATGGACAAGGTGATGAGAATAAATTGCATGTCCAGGACTGGAGGAATTACAGCATCTCTACATGTCTTCAGGCCTTAAGGGACTGCATGTTTACTGAAGGAATTCTAAAGAGATTGGAGGCTCAAATGGGAGGGGAATGAGAGCTTTGCAGCGTGAAGGCTCGCACGTGCATGACCATGTGTGTCTGGCATGAAAATAATTGAGTCTTTCTCCCTCTGAAAAAAAAGACAAAGAGGAGAACAGCCCAGGCCATGCCTTTGGGGAAATCAGCATATGCACAGAGCAGCAACTGTGGTATCTTGGGCATCTGCTGTTTCCAGCTGGGAACCAGCTTGTACCTTTGGAGCTGCCTGGTAATTTTCTTTTTCAGACCAGAATCTTCTGGGAGGAGGGGGATTTGGCAGGGCAAAAGAGTGCTTTATGAAGATTTGTTTTCTCAAAACTTGGATCTGACATTCACCCACCATCTAATGTGTTCAAATATTTCTCTCACCTTCCGTAAGCAATGCACACACAGGTAATGCTTTTGCTACTCCCTTTTTCAGTATTACTGTTTATATGAGGATTGCAAGGCTTTTTACAAAAAAAGGCTGATATCACCATGGGGAAAGGCTAGAATCCTGGATAGAAGCCATTCTTTCAAGGACATACAGCTTTAGTGCAGCAAGATCAAAGCTTGATACCAAATTTCCAGGTTCTCTAAGCCTACTCCAGCACATCACTGTGTGTGTGTCCTGGTTTCAGCAGGGATGGAGATAATTTTCCTCTCAGTAGCCAGTGTGTTTTGGATTTTGTGTGTGAAGAATGTTGATAAAAACACTCTGATGATACAAGTTGTTGTTAATGAGACCAAGAATACTGTCTGGCTTTCCAAGTCTATTTAAAGTCTCATTAATGTGCAGATTCAGGAAGCTCAGAGAAAGACAGACAGGATAATTGACCCAAAGTGGCCAAAGAGAGTATCCCATGCCATAAACATCATGCTCAGTATATAACTGGGGAATGCCCATAGGAGGGGGCATTCCTTTGCATCCTTGGCATGCATCCTATGCATCCATATTCCACCTTTCCCTCTCTCTCGCTTGCTGGCATCATTCCCTCTACCTTGCTGGCTCTCTTTTGCTCCTTGCTTGCTGCTCAGTGTCGTTTCCATGATTGCTTATCGAGATGGGCTGTGTGGGCTGTGTCGATCATTTGGACATCGGGTGGTGAGAAATCATACATTGTTAATTTTGTAAATATTAACATCCTTATATTCTGTTATTATTGTAGTTTTCCTTTGCTATTTTAGTAAACTGTCTTTATCTTAACCCACAAGTTTTCCTTTCTTCCGAATTTCTCTCCCCCATCCCGCTGGGTAGGGGGAGGGTGAGTGAGAAACTGTGTGGTAACGAGAGCCAAACCACAGCAGTGTGCAACCTGCAGCTGCAGCCTACTTTGAATTAGAAATAAGCAAACACCAAACACACTCTGGCATACATTTTGAAATTCTGTTCCTGATGAAGTGGTGTGAACTGGCCTGGTTTTAATATTCTCTTCAATGTTTTCACAGGTTTTAAATTTTTTTTTCAAAGATTATTGTGGCACAAAAAAAAAAACCCTGGTTTTGTTTCTGTTTTATGGGAGAACCAAGTTTTTCCTGTGGACTTTAAGATAGGGAAAGAGGCCTCAAAAACCACATGCTTGAAACTTCTTATAAATAACTATGCAAGAAACACACTGCTCTTTGTCACATAAGCATGATTTCAAGAGCTGCAAAAAATAACCAAGAGCCCAAAGGTCTGCGCTGAGCCCACTACTAATTTTGAGACAATTTCCTAGAGTGCAAATGTTGACATCAAAGCAAACTGTTCAAAAATTCATCTTTTTCTTGTCACAGACAAGACACTTCCTTCTTTGCCTACCACCCAAAAACTATATAACTCCTTTGACTTTCACTTCCTAGGTCTCTGAAACCCTGTTTGAGGTAGTCCTGTACCCACCCCATCTCTGCTTGGTGCTTTGCCCTTCGGGGAGCAGGGATGGAGACCCATCATGGCCATGGCTGAAGGGGAGCATCCTGCTGCAGGGTCCTTGCTGAAGTCAGGCTCCAGCGGCTAGGTGGGGATTTAACTGATTTTAGTAGTGTTCTGATTTTTTAAGGTGCCTCTGGAATGGGTAGTTTGGAATGAAGTTGTTATTAGTTTTCTCTTCCAGCTCGCCTTTTATTTTCTCCTTAACAGGCATTAAAAAGCCCTCCAGTGACAAACTCTGCACCTGTATGCAGCAGATGCCTGAGTTTCCAGCACACACCCAACAGCTTTCATCCAGATCTGCACTCCAGCAAGGAGAAAGATCTGCTTATGTATTACTTGCTAGGTTAGGGGGCCCTAGGCTTGGGTGGGTGATTTCCAGTATCTCTGAAAACATGTGCCAGGTGTTGGAGCCCAGGAGAGGGGCTGTGAGACACCTCCACCACACAAACACACATGTGAAAAGCTGTCTTCCCTAGGATTTATTGAACCTTCCTGTGCCTCAATGTGTGCACTGGAGTTCACCTGGGGAGCGAATACCCTGCATTTGTCCATGAAGGACTGAGAAATGGCTTCCATCTGTCAGACTGAATCCTACAGGGATGGTTTCCTTTATGAAATACAGTATTTATTTGACTAGATCCCAACAGCAGGGACCCTGCTGGAGCGTGATGCTGAGTCTCAGCTGGACACAAGTACCTCCAGCAGAAAAGCGGTCACAAACACTCACTCAGTGCTCCAAGCAACTTCTCATAGCCCTTTGCTGCTGCTGTCTCTCTGTCTCTATTTTTACCCTAAGATTTGTTATGGTAAAGGTTCTTCTCTGCCCAGAAGTCTGGGAAACTGCTGCTTCTTTAGAACAAACAGAAATACATGGAATGGAATAAGGTTTTGGTGAAAAAAGCTTTCTCACCTTGAATGTCAAAGTAAGGAGAAGAAAATTCGTTGGTAATATGATTAATAGAAAAAAAAAAAAAAACAAGAAAGCAGGATTCTTTGGAGAAGCAGGGACAAACTTGCAGCACTACTCAAACTTTGGAGTAAACTGTCACAGAGGGATCAAGCTCCCTGCTGCTGGAAAGGCTCCAGAGCCCCCAAAAAATGCCTGCTATCCAACAGGGAGTATCAACACAGCTGGGCAGCTCAGGATTGTATCACCAGAGCAACTGAGGCCTCCATCCCACTCTCGAAGAGCCCATACTTGTTTTTAGCCTGCACTGAGGCACACTTCTGTTTTTGCAATTCATGAACCTGAATTGACCTGAATTCTCTTAGGCTTGTAGCATTATTTCATAAGCCCCTTTCTGAGCAGCGACTGGAAACTAACTGCCTTTCTTTCTCTAAGCGTACATGCCCTGTAGAGCCATGCTGGCACAGGGAATGTTTAACCAAGTCATGCAGAAGCAGAACAGCTTGCACTGGAGGGGTAGAGCTCCATCCCAGAACATCCTGGCAGCTGATGGCTCAAGTATTTTTTTACTGTCTCAGAGAGAGGGATTCAGTTCCCTTCTCTGCCTGGGGAGGTTTGTGTTTGTTCCCTGCCTCCACCACGACTGCTCTGACCATCAGCCTAGAGTAAGCTACAGGGAGCAAAACATTCCCAAATTCCAGCCAAGCAGTGGCTCCATTCACATTCTCTGATGAACCCAGCTGGCATCAGCTTGCAGGAACAAACCTTCTTCCTTGCAGAGCAATTTCTTTACCGAGAAATTATCTCACCTTCTCTTTAGCGTACACAGTGAATTTCAACTACTGGTATTAAAAGACGTTTCACTATCAATCTGTACCTGGAAATCATGGCCTTAACTGCTAATCTATGCCCCTACTGTCATTGCAGCAAAGCAGGTATAATTCTGGTGGTGCAAAATTGCAACTGCAGCACTGGAGGGGAGGCAAATTGAATCGACTGTCTATACTTTATCTTCCCTTTAACTTTATAGGAAAACAGGATTTAATACTCTACTGCACAAATCAGGCTTTTCAGGTCTGCAAAGCTCTCCACACCAGAAATTAAGGATTACACTTTTCCCCCTTAGATATCAAAGTGCTCTGTGCAGGTGGGTGATTGCATCTTTTCCTCCATTTTAGCAATGGAGTAATTCTTAAATACATGTCTCTCTGATCTGTTGAAGACCAAACATCAGGTAAATGGCAGAAAAGCTAAATCTGCTAATTCCTAGTCTGTGCTCTGTTGACTGACATCGTAAAAGCTGGAGGTGGGAGGCTAGAGAAAAGAGGGAGAGGTGAGGAGACCTGAGACTACGTCTCAGGCATTTAAATCAGAGTCTCCAAACACTCAGGAAAATATACTCTGCCAGTGTGCCCACAAGTGCTAAATGGCAGCTGAGTGCTTTCAGGGAGCCTGATAAACACGGGCATAGCCATCATTTATTGGCAATTAAAAACAGAAACGCGGTGTGCAAGTGAACTGCCTGCCACTTTGTAATCGAAGAGCACTTTGGAGTATTTATCAGTTCTGTGACCAAGAACACATGAATTTTTTAATAATTGTTCCATTCACGTCCTCACCACAGCATACTGAACTCAACCCATTTAAAAGCCATTAATTAATCATTTATTACTGATTACACTTCACAACGGCATCCCAGATTGCTCCTCTGGTGGTGGTAGTAAACATGTCATGGCAGTTCCTTGCTCACATTCAAGAGGCCAGCACATCAGCTGTCTCTAATAGCTCATTACTCACCCAGAAGTGCTCCTGTGCCTTTTTATTCCAGCACCAACCCTGAAGCTCAGGGTAACATAGCTTATCTATGGTATAACTCTGTTCTTCGGGATGTATAATGTGGCTGTGAAACCCTCAGCCAAGGCTGGAGGGGGTGATTGGGCAGGGCTGCTAGAAATCTGCTCCAGAACCAGATGAAAATGTGACCTCTTCGAGGGCTAGGGAAGATGCACAATACTTTCCTCTCTGGCCTTTCCTGGATACAAATGAAGAGGTGAATCCCCCACTTATGCTAAGGTTTTGTTCAAAAGGCCATTTTGTTTCAAAATTTCAGGTATAGTTTTGAACCCCTAATTACACCTTTTCCACCTCAGTCACAAATTGGCTGTTCTACCAGACTGGGTCTGTTTCTGGTGTAGAAATTTTATTTTAAGCCATCTGAAATAGCTTCTGGAGTCTGCTTCTTCCATTAACTCTTCAGATCTCTTGTGAAAATTTATTTTCCTCTTTGTTTTTTGCTCCAGCATTGGTCTCCCCTTGCTCTTTTCTAGACTTTGTAAATTATTCATCATCCGACATACTTCACACCACCATTTCCTGTAATTTATAGTGTCTACTATGTTATATTATTTAACACTGAAAAGCATTTCAGGATCCAGCTTGAGATGTATCAGGAAAGATGTAATGAATTGTGTTGTGTTGTATAAAACCCTAGCCAATAAAATGGAAAACTATTAATAGCTTAATGGTTGTTGTCTTGCTAATGTCTCAGTCTTTTGTGTTCATAGCAAGCTTGTCGTGTTTACTCTACTGCGAAGTGGGTAGGAGCTTTTAAACTTGTTTGGTTTCTCTCAGGGAAATTGCTTTTTTCTTTTCAGCTAACACCACATGCTTGTTAATGGAGTACTAATAATATCCATGTGATAAGCTGCTTCTGTCAGACAGGTGAAGTCCACTAAATAATTTCCAGCGAAGTCTTAATTCTAGATCGTAAGTGCAGAAGGCAAGGCCACAGCTGCTGGCGGTTTATTCAGCTTTCATCATAATGTCATATCAGACTAAATTATTGAAGATGGCTGGCAATTTACATATCTCCTCTCTAAGTCAAACAAGCTGAAGTTCCCTTCACTGCGTTATACCTCACTGCATTTATAAATCTAGACTAGCAATGCAAACAAGTTGGATATTAGGTAGTGAAATGAGTGTAAAATAAAGTTTTATTTGCCAGGTGTGGAAGAACAGAAGCCTGTTCCAGATGAAAAGCATAAAGACAAGGTCAGCACCTAGTGAAGGATGTTGTCCACAGCCTCTTAGCTCTTTTGATCTCAATGAACATATGAACAACAGTACGGGAATTTGCCCAACATTGTGGGATTGTTTTGCTGGGTTGCTCTGTCCTTACACCAGAGTAAGAAATAGGAAAATTAATTTATTATTTTATATTGAAAGGTGCAAACAAAAATTATAAAGTCAGACTAGTTTATTTCTTTATCACAACTCATCTTTCTAGTAAGTGTACTATGAAATTCACATAGGTAATATTTTAAATGCACAAAGTTCAAATGCCTGCTGGAGCTAGACCAGATATCCTCTGTGTTCTGCCTATGAAAGTCGAATGTCACTGACTTCTGGTTTACATTCATGTTCCAAAATTATTCATTTAAAGACCAGGATAAAAAAAAAATGTATTATTCAGAACTGAGTAATAGCTTTCACCAGACACAGTGACAACTGGACAGGATACATGGGTTTTTTACATGCCATGTAAACATTTGATACAACTCCAGGTCTTCAGTAAAAAAAAAAAACTTTACTGAGAAGAGAATAACAGAATTTCAAACTCAACTTCTTAATGAAGATATCTATATGCAGAATCTACATCTCTACTTAGGCATCCACGTTAAGTGGTTTCATTTTTCAGAAAAGCAGGTCACACTGGATCTGATTGTGTCTCATAGCTTCTGAAATCAGACTACTTCTGGCCTGCCTTGAAAAGATGTTTTATGGTTTTATTCAACTATTCACAGCTTTCATTGGGAGTAGTTCACATCGGTATTTTTAAATAACTTCCTCTTAAAGTGCAAATCTAACCAGCCTAGTCTGAAAACCTCACATTTTTGATAGACTGTTTATCGGGAACATGAGCTCAGTTTTTAGTCTCTCTGTGAAAGTAATACTTACTCCACAGGGAAGTTACGCTCTTTAATTCCTTAACGATATCATGCATCTGGTTTTCCGTGTCTTGAACTACAGTGAATTCCTTCTCATTCCCTTGATAATACGTCAGCCTTGTGTTTACTATCCAATTGCATGTCAGCTTGGTTAGTTATGTTTGGTTAACATATGAAAGACTTGTAATAAGAACACACCACCTAATATTTGCCTTACCTTGATGTGACTGTTATTTCTCTTGCTAAAGCTAAAGGGCATAAAGTGTAATTAACTGATCAGTATCTTATTCAGGAAGAATCTTGTAAAAAAAACATTGTAAATATATTAAAATGTCTTAAATGTATTAAAACAGGGTTAGAAACGGGAAAAGAAATTACAAGAAAACAATATAAATTACTACTTTCCAGAGCAATCTCAAAATTCACCATTATGTAGAACATCACACCTGACCCTTACCTTCAAAAAAGTGAGATAAATGACATAAATGAATAAAGTGAATAAGAAAGAGACAAAGTCTGGCACATGAATACACCAGCCATGTGGATTAGAAAACTGATAATTTCTTATTGTTAAAACTTTCCTTACCAAACTATAAGAACTAGGGACAGATTAATCCAGTGTTATCCCCAGTAGAGCGGTAAGTAAGGAAATTACAAGATAATGAAATCCGCGGTTAAAAGTAAGCAACGCAAGCCCAGGTAGGTACATTGTCTGCAATTTTGTCTATGGGACCGCAGGATGTTATTGATTGCATAGTACTAGGCTGGGAAAATGCAATGAGGCAGCAAATTGCAGAATCAGTTGGTAGCTACCCTGAGCAGTCAAGCCCTCTTACTGAAAGGCATCCCAGTAAGAGATTTTCCCTAGGTAGTTTCTCCTTTTTATAAAGCCGGTAGTTCTCCAGATTTATAAAGTAAAATTCTCAGGCAAATGCTGGATAGAAAAGTGCCAGGGCATAATGGTTTATGCAGCCATTTATTTGGGCAATTGGTCTGTGGTTGATTAAAACCTGACAGTTTTTCCATTTTCCCTAACTAAATAAGCCAGTCTAATAAAAGCTATTACCTCTCTTACCGTCCTGGCCTCTCTTGCATCTGCTCACCATCCTTTCCCATCCCTCAAATCTACATTATTGTCCCTTCCACTGCAACGCATGCCTTGGATGAACTGGGACACATTCCTGCTGCTGGTAAGGATTTTGCGGCAGCAGACCAGGACTGCCAGAGGGCAGGAGCTTCTGTGCTTTTCTTAGCCTGTAACTACTTCCTTGCCTTCCTGATGTGCTCCAAAGAATAGGGACACAGGGAAATGTTGTCATCATGCATTTGGTGTGGTAGAGAGGGATTAGGGAGTTTCTCCTTGATCAGAGCATGAGTCCTCCTCCGGTGGCCCTCTCTGCCTCTTCTGCCTTGGAAGCCACTACAACCCCTATGTCCTCGACAGAAAACAAAAATCCTGGAGATTTCTAGAAAATCCAAGGCTTGGATAAACCATCACGTCTTCTCAGATAAACTTATCCAACTCCTTCACAGGCAGCCCACAAAGAGTATTTATCAGCTCAAACATAAACGCAGATTTCACTCAAACAGGGTATAAAGGAAAATCATAAACAGTGAGGAGTGCTATGGTACAGGAGGTTAAACTTATACAACTTTGCTTATGCCATGTCTGTGAGGTCAGGAAATAAAGGATAGTTTTTACCAGAAATTGCGTGTGTGTCCAGTTGCTCAGTACAAGGCTGGGAAGATGCTCAGTCTTTAGTAAATGCAGTTTGTTCGTTCCTATTCTGAAAGGCAATTAAGAAAGGGGGCAGTGATAGGCTTCCAAAATGTTGCCATTAATCTTCTAAGCAGCTCCAGATGTGAGTGATTGTGAAGAGAAACCAGAGATAGTGAATCCATCTCAACTATTATACATACAGCGAGATGCTGGGAATCAGCTATTCAATCTACTTCAAGTTATTAGACTCAGAAAGTGAAGTGATACTTTAGTCCACAGAGAATCACCACTTTGTGAGATTGTGCAAGCAATACTAGCACAAATATGTGCCATTTTATGATGATGAGCCTCAGGGTAAAAGTTGCTTATGTCAACAATTTTCTTGTATATGTCCATCTATCATCGAGTCAGTACAAATGGCAAGGAACCTCCCAATGCATGAGATTCAAGGAACCAAAATTGCAAAAATTCAGCTGTGTTATCTTAGGTTCTCCAATCCAGCTACAGAAGGACAAAAATGAAGCAAATGCCAACATATTGGCATCTACGGTGCTTCCTGGGTGAAAAGGAAAGCACACTGATATAGTTAAAAGGAAGTCATCTTGCAGCCAGTTAGAGCAACGACGTTATCATGACAAGAAGAACCGACACTTCCACTGGGAGCTGGCTGGGGGCTGGCAGGTTTTCAAGGAGGTATCTTGTTCAAGGCCACATGTAACAAGCTGTCCTTAGAGAAGTATTATAGGCAGAGGACATGTCAAGAAAACTGAAGGACTTGGCAACCTACATCCAGAGGAGACCTGAGGCCCTGTGCAGAGAGCACTCTGATGGTACCTGAAGTAATGTGCGCGTCCTTGGCTGGTGTCAGTGAAAGACATCAGCAAAGCTGTCAGCCCATGGATCCAACTAAATGATCACTGCACCAACACATCCAGAGCAGGCAGACAGATTTAGCTGCACATTGTCTGTGTGAAGTTCCCAATGACATAAAGCAGAGGTCATTTTGTGAGGAAGAATTACTGCTTAACATCTGAAATATCTAACATGATTTGTAACAATTGTGCCAAATATTTCCAAAATCATGCTGGATATTGACAAGATAGGCTGCTTTCTGCAAAAATCTGGATGCTAGAGAGTTAAGTAGACAGTGTTTAACCAGCAGAAGCAAGATATTTATTTTATTTTTATGAAAACAGAGCATTACGTGCTATTTCTAGGTAATGTGAAAAGTCCTTGACAAGCTACGTGAAGTAGGAAAGAGCACAGCAACATATTGATTTTAAAAATGGTAGGGGAAAGCACATTGCTAGAAGCTGGTAATGCAGTCTGCTTTTCCTTTCAGTGAGATACTTGAGGACGTACTTGTTCCTTTCCTGCTCTCAGAGGGCAGCCTGCAGAAATTACCTTCCCCAGTCAGCACCCTCCAGCATTACTCCTCCCTGAAATAAAAAACCCTCTTTCTCTCCTGAAGAGAGAAGTAGCCTTGGACTGCACATGATGGGAAGCAACACTTGTGTGCCTTACTGCATTTTTTTTAACTTGGTTCCTTCTCTCCTGCATGAAGAGAGGAAAAAAAAAAAACAGAAAATGTAAAATATTCCACTGCAGGTCAATTCTGGGTGAAATATTTGGGATTCTCTGATAGACAGCATTGCCAAAACCACCTATTAGTATATCAGTAATGCCTAGTGATACATTAATTTCTTCAGCTGGCAGAATGGAGCTGTGCCTTAGGCATGAGCTCAGAACACTCAAATTCAATTGCCCCCTTTTGCTACAGGTTCCTTACTGTGACCTTGATCAAGTCACTGAATTTCTCTGTGCTTCATTTCCCCGTTCATAAATGATGGCTGAAGGAGATAGATAGATAGATAGATAGATAGATATATCACTAAAGGAAGTTCTTGTGAGGCTAAAAATGCCTTCGTCTGTCCAGCTTGTCCGTCAGAGAGAAAACAGAAAAAAAAAAATGGGGAAAAGGTGGTAGCAAATAAATACTAACTAGAAACATCAAGACAGTGTATATGGGGCAAAATAGTGTCACATGACACAGAAAAATCTAGAAAAAAGAAAATCAAACTCCAGACCTGATTCAGCTCTCCAGGATACAAGTCTAAAGCTAGACATAGTTTTCTAAAGACATTAGTGTTGGGATAAGGGTAGGCTTGCACAGCCATGAGTCAGTATCTTCATGGGGAAGGGAGCTAAGGAGATGTGGAAATGATCACACCTGTTACAGATGACTTACAAGAAACTGGCACGACAATGATGAAAAACGGTGATGACTTAAGCAAGAACACAGAAGGGACAGTAGTTATGGAAGAAAACAGTGACTACAGGAGAGATAAAGGTAAGGTCAGATTAAATGCAAAAAAGCAGGGAGAATCACAATAATACCAAAAAGATGTTGTCACTGGGCTCACTGATAAGTAGTTCCAAAATAACAAAATCAATGTTGCGGGTGGAAGTTGTTCTCATTTGGAGGGAGTGGGAGGAAGAGGAGTGTTTTGGATTAAAACCCAGGTATTTAGATACTGTAGTGCTGCCAGGGAGCCTAATGAAGGCTCTAATTGAGGCATCATACCATCTCCTTTACTATCAATCATGATGTCTGGTTAGTATATCTCTCCTACTGTACTCCAAATTCTCCTCCTGGCAGGGGGAGGTAGCGTATTGCAAATCTCCTTCAGACAGGCTTCCAGCAGGAGTTGAAGTCTGGCTCTGGAGCAGATGCCATATATGAGACTGAAAAAATAAGTCAGCTGAACTGTACGTTCCTTGGGACACTCTGTGGCTTACCCAACTAGAGATTTCTTGTAGGAAAACTTTGACCTGGCCCTTTTTTGTTTTTTCAGAAAAAAATACAACTTTCTGCGGAAGAAAGATGTAGGAAAATATTTAATAATTTGATTTTCTGGTGAAATAAAAATTATATTTTAATAGTATCTACCTCAGCTCTTGGTTTCTTTTAGATAATTCTTAATTTTCCATCCCTTTATCATTTCTTCTCAGAGTTCCTATAGTGTCTGTGTTGTGTCTTTAGCCATTGATTCTGCAATTCAGCAAATGAAGTGTCTGATCTTGATTCTACAGTGGGGCAAATCAGGCACAGCGCTGCAGAACTTGGTGAAGGTGCTTCCAGTGCCAAAAACATTTTCCCCTTGCATCTACTTTTCATCGTGTTCTTTCAGAGCTGGGCCTCCATTTGATAGATGCACTGATAGATAGGCTTGAGCTAATTAAAAATCTTTGAACAGTCACCAGCCCGTCCCAGCCTGAACACACTATGACTCTGTAATAAGCTGGTATGGAAAAAGAGCTGCAACATTTAGGTCCCACTTCTGGCCCTGCTGTGACATTCCTGATGCAACAGCTTTCAGTGCATTATTTAATCACAGCTAATTAGATAGCATCATATACAATGCCTGTCTTAAACACCTACTGTAAGTTTAAACCTCAGACTCTCACCATGTTTGAGGTAAGTCTAATCCCACATCTCTTCTAGAAATTGCTTCTCTGTTTTGTCCATGCTTTCTCTGCCTTTCCCTTGCAGAATGTCTCAAAATTCAAATCCCTTTGGAGGAATCCATGCATACCTGCAGCAAAAAGTCCCACCCATTAAGGGTGGGAATCATCTATCTTAACTGCAACCATTTCAAATTTAGACAACTCCCTAAATAACCTTGTTTGAGACAGAAAAAAAAAAAAAACCACTTCAGGAAGCAAATTCATCAATGCTGTACTAGGTTGTTCCCTCTTTTCACTGTCTACACAAGCCTAGATGATGACCTCAGGCTAATTTTTAAATGGCTGACATTAAGGAAGATTAATCCTACCTATAAAGGATGGTAGAAAAATACCTAAAGCTCCACTTCCAAGGTCCAAAGTTTCCCATCTGGGGGTTGTCTATATACAGGCTGTTGTTGAGCCCACTGATCACTGTCCTCTCTCTCCACTATATTCTGGGCCCTGCCACCACCTGCATATCCTTTTCTCCTGTTTTTCCCTTCTTAACTCTGAGGTGTCCCATGTTTCCCAGGCCAGGATTCTACCTGAAGCCACTGTTCCTCTGAGTCCCTGCATCCATGCAGGTCATGTCCATCTCTGTTCAACGCTGTTGAGATGTTCTAGAGTGAAAATTATCATGCTTTTGTAATAAGTTTGGCTTCAAGGGACAGCCCTTGAAGTTTTTCTTTAGAAAATAAATGCTAGTTAAAGTTTAATAAACAATAGAAAGAAACAGTTCTCAGTAGTGGCAGTCTGTCTCTGGGATGGTGTTACCGGTCTGTATCACAATTCTTACTTGAGTATTACCTAATATCAAATGGCTTTTCTTCTGTAAATATCTAATGTACTAAGATTCATTCTCCATTCCACTGTGCTGCAATAACTCTGCAGAGTAAATATAGCATAAAACCAATATAAAAGAATGGGAGATTTATTTTGGCATAGTTGAGACCAGGTCTGTTCTAGTTCATGGTGTGAGTGTTTCAGCAAACTATTGAAAAACTATCAAATATATGTTTCTGATTATTTATTTCCTTCCCTTCACAGAAGTCCTTGTAACTATTCATAGCCCTGCTAGCAGCTCACATTTCAAGTTAATCACTTGTTTGTTAGTTAATGACTAAACGTAGCAGAAAAGTTTTCATTTTGGGGCCCTGTCGATGACTGCGTGACAAGCCAGTGCGTTCTCCTCCTTTCCCTATTTCTGTTTATCTGTCTTACTCTGAGTCTTTCAGTACTAAAGCTTTCCACACTCTCCATTAGCAGTCCACAGGCTGCTTTGAAAGCTGCTGGCAATTCTGCCATCATCTTTCAGCTTTTGTCTTCTGCATGCCTCAGCAGTGGTGATCTGTAACAGTGATTGTAATTAGAAACCACTCTTGGGCAGCGTGAGGTTGCAGGGTTTTTTTCATTTGTTTTTCTGCTGTGGAAAACTCACATATGCTGGTTTCAGTGAAGGAACCTCGCCTACTTCGCTGCAGCATAACAGAATAATATTAAAACGCAGTTCATACATATTAATGTATATGTATGTGTGGGTTCAAAGGTATGTAATGCATCTATATACACATATAAGCATAATTCTGTGAATGTGTGTGTGTCACTCTGTATATTCAGCCATACAATGCCCACCGTTCTGTTTGTGGCTGTTTAAGATAGCAGCAGGTAGACTGGGTGCTGTGATTTTGGGCCAGTCCAACAAACTTCTTTTGAAACTGGGAGTGATTTCCTTCTGCATTTGGTTTCCTTTTTCACACCCCACATCGGTCTTGAGACAGCTTGCTTTTGCCAGTTTCGGTGAAATATAGCCATTGGTTTTCCCAGGAGCAGCGACTGGCAAAGATGGGGTCACTTCAGCACCAGCCAGCAGAACTCCAAAGAACATCACTGGGAACCTTCCTGAGCTCTGAGCGAGGAGCGAGGTCTCACACTGCCTGCTGCCCCCACTCAGGAGGGACATGGGCCAGTGCCATCCCTAAGCTGCATGCTTTGCTCTGCATGGGATATGCCTAGCAGGGAGCACCACAGGGCTACAGCACTTGGGGCTGTGATTTGGCTCTGCATCCTCAGGTGAATGTCTTGCTTTAAAGACATGACCTGATGATGCTGGCCTGTTTCTGGGCTCAGAGCTGAGGCAGGAGAGTTAAAGGGCATCTGGAACAACACCAGTGGTAGTAAGTTCTGTAGTTGGGCTTGAAAGGTGCTAGCAGTCTCCTTCCAGAAATGCATTTTCCCTTCACACAGAAGCATTGCGTAGACTCCACTTCCAGCCTGCCACACTCCACCCACACCCCAGTGTGTTGTACTGGAGGACCTATATTTTCCAAAAATGGAATTTCCACAGGTGAAGGTAGATGTCTCCACTGCCCTTTTGAGGACATCTTGAAGGAAATGGCAGAGACAATTTATCTCTGAAGTCCACAGGTGAGACAAAAAAAGGGAGTGGAAGCTGCAACCTAAAAGCCTAGGATCTGCCTGCTCGCAAAGAGGACCCTTGTCTGAAGCTGACTCCATCTGTGCCACAACACCACGGAAAAAGAAGCAAGTACAAGGGGGTACATTGCCTGAAAACTGAGTGCCAGAAGAATAGATTGCAACCAGGCATGCAGTGGACGATGAAAATATTTCACTAAAAACAAATACTGCACAGGTGCAAAACAGACTGAAGGTATCCAAACAAACTACTGTATCAACCATAGCTGCATGTTACAAGTGAAACCTCTGGGGATGGAGACTGCAAGGAGAGAGGTCTGGGGGAGGTGAGGACATGGCAGTGCTTCACTCCACACGCGAACAATACCAGGATTGCCATCTTGTGAAGAAGAAACAGTGAGCTGAGAATTTAATGATTCCCCAAAACAGACTTCAAATCCACCTCTCCACACAGGACTGAAATCCCACTCTGAAGTGGAGGCAAGCTTGAATGAGTTTACTTTGAACACGTGGCTCTTGGCAGATGTCCTGTCATCCTTAGCTCAGGAGGAGCTTCCTTTAGGGATCTGTGAGTGCATTTGATGTGGGGTATCAACTTGAGTTGTGGAGGATTCAGCCTCTCTGCACATATAGGTGTTTGCTGATGACTGCTGGAAGGGGCTATAGTTCATGATTCAAGGTGTTCAGCTCTACCTGGCAGCTCTAAACTAGCACAATGCAACTGATTTTGTTTGACTACAGTCCTTCCCAGCCGGTCTCAAAGCATCTGCTCTCCGTGCTCGCATCTGTAGTGCTGCCTGAAACAACACCTTTTGGGATTTTTGTGCTGTCATTTTCTGTTGTTTCTTGTAAAATTTCTGCTAATCACAATGGCTAAGTTTGTCTTCGGGGGGGGGGGGGTTGGTACATTTTGTTTACTTGTTTCCACTGGGCAGGAATAAAGACACAGAAGGTGCTCTGGGGCTGGGAACAAATCCCCATTCTGATGCACAGACTGTGTTTGGATTCAGGCTTTTGGCTCAACTGCCTGCTTCAGATCCATGCAGGGATTCTCACATGCACGGTGATGTTCTGTTTTAACCAAATTAAAGTGACAGGGGAGAGCATAAATTGCAAGTGCAAATCCCAGCCTCCTCACCTGGCCCCAAATCTCATGAATACTGGAACTAGAGCTTTTTCTGTAGCTCCTTCCCTAGACACGAGGCTTGGATACAGGCTGAGCCCTGAAGCAGCGTGCAGTGAAAAGCAGTGAAGTGCACTATGGAAAGACTTGTCACCTGGAGTATCCCAAAATCTTGACTTAGAGCTGGGAGTTTTCTCATGTACTTAGAACAGCTCCTGCTTCCCAGTCAATCCCAGGAGCTTCAAGATTCTTGACGTCTCTTGGAGAAGTTTCATCCCCTACTGTGTCAGGCAGCAAGACTGAGTTCGCCCACTTTGTTCACCATCTGAAGTGTTACCAAGCAGCCCTGGCTTGTCTAAGCCCACCACAGTGTGAGCACCTCCACAGGCACCACCTCAGTGAGCCAGGAATAAAATAATGGGAGGATTTGAGGCAATACCTCTTCATACCAAGTTAGACTACAGAGCAATGGCTCAGAGTAGTCAAACAGTGATCAAGTGAACCCTCCCCATACTGCACCTACCATCCCAGTGTTAAATTGATTCCATTTACTACTGAGGGCACATAGGATTCAGAGACCATAATGCTATCCATAGCACCACAGATAAAATCTCCCTTCGAAGAGAACCTCTTGTGTATCTAAATCAGGGAATGGTCCAAGCATTGTCTAATGACAGGTGAGTCTTGATGTAATGCTTGCTGTACACAAAGCAGAGGAAGAAAGGGTTGGGAGCTCTGTGGAAACAGGTTTTTATCTTGAATCATGGGTGATTACTTTTACTTTATTTTGTGCAGCTCAAGTAGTCACAGAGTATCTGTCTGTTATCAAAGTCTGACCTCGCCTGAGTGCCTTTCTGCAACAGAGTCCCACTGGACAGCTGTATGCTGCCGAGACAAAGGGTTATGTTAGGGTTTTTGCCTTTCTTTAATTTCATTCAGCCACTACTTGTGCTTATGGTATTGACTACTGTCAAATGGGCTGGTAGAATGCCCCCTATTATGTACAAAATCAAATATGTAACAGGAGACTACTGACCTTATGTACAATCCTTTGAATTACCCGCAATGGGAGTCTGAATCAATGGACTTCTGCACAGAAATGAAAGGAGATGTAACATTTTTTGCTCACCCCAAAAGACTATTAATCTTCTCCAAAAGCAGCAGCTAGCATTTCCCAAAACATGCAGTGATTTAGGACAGCAGGATTTTTGGTATCCTTCTTTAAAAGGAGCCTAATTTTCAGAGAGCACTCAAAACCTGGCAGCTAAAATTCATTTTCTTTTATGAGATTGCCTATTTTAAACCCTGAAATAGAGATGTTTAAAAACCTCTAAGTATTTTAAAATTTTGGTTAGAGGATTCAACAAATGACACCAATGTTTGATCACATGCTGATCACCGTCTGAAACATCAGGAAGCAACTTCCCTCCAGGAAAATGTGTTTGCGGGCACTATTTTCTTCCTTACCTCTTAAACAACTGCCAGTGATATTTTTGGGAGCTGTCCAATAACAGACTAGATGGATCATTAGATAAGGCAATCGTTTGGTCAGTAGGTGAACAGAACGAAGTTTGTGCAGAGTCTGTGAAATGTAACTCTGTAATGGTTTCTCATAATATCAGTGCAACCCATTCACTTCCAGTCTCCTTTTTAGTTTTGCAAATACAAGATCGTGTTGAAAATGGCTTTTTAGAGTCTCAAGAAATATTTTCTTATGCACCTCACAGCACTGTCTTTGCAAATGCAAAGTACTGTATGCCATGCTACGTTTATGCGCTTCAGGTTTGATAGATGAGAGATGTTAATGGAATATAAACTATCATATTGAAAGCTTTCCTATTAGAGATGCCAACAGTGTTTGCTGTACCTAGCAATGTGAGATGATGCTTGTAGGTTTTTTTCAGCTTTTTAATAGGATGCAATATGCCCTTTCTCATATGTCACGTTTAAAAAAAGGCAAATGTACAATTGTAATGAGTAGGCGTTCCAGAATCACAAGAAACTGCATTATTTTTACATTGAGCAGGTTCATTATGTAGCCTGGAGAAACTGCCAGATGATTACACTTTGCATACAAAACTTAAGCCTGATTCTCCTCTCCACACCTGTGTCAATTTTACTCTACTCACACATCATTCATTTCAGTAGAGATAACCGAGGACGGAGCATGGCCGGAGAATGGGAACCACCTCTCACATCCAGTGCCGTCTTTCCTGTACATGACAGGGACTGCAGAGGAGTCAGGGGAAGACAAGGTGTGCTGAATGGATCTGAGCCAGAGCCTCAACCCATGAAAACCACCACAGCACTCAGCACCTCTCAGCTGAGCCTGTGCAACCGCATCCCTGCTGGAGGGGAAGCTGGGCGGAAGCAGGCTGGGATAAGAAATGGATTGGGAGACGGCCTGCGACTGATATCTCAAAGCTGTGATCCGAGAAGGCACGGATTTGCATCCCACTTGGAAGGAGACAGCCATGGAGAAGGGGGGAGGTGAGGACCTGGATCCCCTCTGCCTGGACCATTTGCCTGCATTCCCCCTCTCCTGCTTTCACACTCTGCACAGCTCGCTAATCAGATTGCAGCCTGCTTGCTGCGTGCTTGCCCACTGGAAGGCAAAGGAAGGGAAGCAGTAAGAGGGAATCTCTTTCAATCAGCAATTTGCAAAGGATGTTGAGGACAGGGCAGTGTCCAGCGAGGGATGCTGGCTCTTTAAAATCTTCCCCTGATGAGATTACCAGGGACTCTGAAGGGGGAAGGGAGGGTAAATATGTCATCAGCGTGGTTGGGCACTTGTTCCTCCAGCTGTCACTGCTGAGGGTAATGCAGTTCGGTGCAGCCAACTGCAAGATTAATGGAACTGTTCAAATATTTAATCCTATAAAGGCATTACATGAAATGCATGTTTTTCAGGTTGCCAACTGTGTATGTGTCTGCGTGTGCGCATGTTTCAACATGGGGTCAGGGCAGGGAAAGGGAAAAATAAATCCCACACAGTTACTGATGAATAAACATGGTCATAGCTTCATATTTCTTAAATGGGGCTGGGGACTTCTGCAAGGTTCTAGCAGTACAAGGAAGGCAGTAGGTCAGACCTGGGTTCTCAGACTCAGTTTTGAAAGAGATGTTGGCTGACCATAGGGTTGTTTCTCTGTCCTGTATAAGTCAGAACAAGGAGAGATCAGCTGTCAATGTGAGCTGTATGAAGTGTGGGAAAGATAGAAAGATATCTCTCTGTCTCCCTGAATTTTTAAGTTTCTAATGTGGGAATATGCCCCTTGTCCAAAAATATTTTGGTCAGTGTAGGAGACAGGCACAGGAGCAGACAAATGCTCCATCGTTACCACAGATCACACTTTCACACTCCTCACCCCATCACAAACCTGCTTTCTCACCTGAGGCACTCTCAGCAAGCTGAATAATTTCTTAACTCGCTTCCCTGCCTGCGGAGCCCTGAGAAGACTCTCCTCACCCAACAGCTACAGAAGGCTGTGCCTGTGTAACAGTCCCAGCCGTGCACATGTGAGCCGGTGCCGGGCAGCACGGCCACAGTGTGCACCGATGGGGCTCAGCACAGACCGCAGATGCCACCTGATGTCTCCGGCAATACCTCAGCAGCGCTTCACAATGTTACTGCCATGCTGCCAGCAGCATCCACACTGGCTTACAGGCGCTGTAGGTGCCAGCCAAAAGCCAGGGCACTCCTGCACTGACACAGCCAGAGAGGGGCTTATTTGCAGGAGATCAAGCAGCAAAGCCCAACCCACCTGCAAGAAAAGAGCAGAGTGTTTTCATAAGATGGATAGGTTTATATCTTTGTCGGCGGATGTGTGATGTTGCTTTGGGTGGAGGCTGGCTGAAGGATGTGGGAGGGACATATGGGTCCCTCTGGGGCAATTACCCTAGTTCCCCCGAGGGGATGGGAGATTTGAGCCTGCAAGAAGGGGAAGATGTTGGAAGCGGGGAGGTGGAACCTAATGACAGGTTTGGAGCTGCACTTCAGGCAAGGCCAAGAGGACTAGAGAGCCAAAGAAACAGTAGTGAGGAAATACTTCTTTCTAAAACCCTTTATTTCTCTTTAGCCTTATCTGAATTTCCTCCATCTCTTAGAAATCTGACTTTTTGGAGGAGCTTATTGTAAGTATAAGACATAGGCATCGATGGATTGGCCTTCACTCTCAGTCTGTCTTGAGGTCCCATCAGAGTGAAGAAACATGAAAAAGTCTTCTAACAAAAAAATATTTTAATGCAAAATTTGACTGAAGAGGAAATTATTTTTAATCCCATTAACAATGAATTAAACACTCCCACTGACTCTGCTTGCTATGCAGTAAGAAAGAATAAATGAGTTTACTTAATACACTTGTACTGGTCTCATACCAGTGCCAAGATCCCCCAGGTCACTTTCAACAACACATTTTCATCCAGATGCACATGAAGCACCTAAAGACAGTAAACAGAGGCTGCCAAATCTACCTGCAGGCACCCTGGTTGTAGCTGTTTTGTACCTAAGACATGCCTCTGGCAAGGAGCTGGACCAAAGCCTGCAGCTGGTGTCACATGAGATGGACTGGCCAGCAGACTGCCATGGTTTTCTGATCACTGCTGACTATCAGCTATGGACTTATTACTTGCAAAGTGGCCTGCTCTTGTTTTGGACCTTGCTTCGTTGCTTTTCCCATTACCGACACACCACAATTTATTGCATTTATTCTAACTCATCACGCGCGACAAAGCAAAGATTTAGGATGGCACCGCTCAGCCGTCCTAGGCCATCACTTACATGCTGTGTATAGCAAAGGCTGCCGAGAGACGGGAAATTGTTTCTGGTGGTTAGAAGTAGGTAGAACATAAGGGAAAGTGTTTTCATCCTGAATAACTCTGGGGAGCATTTTGGTTCTCCTAATGGCTCCATTTAATAGATAAAGCCACAGGAAAACACAGAGACAGCACAAGACTGTGATTTATGCAATAAATAAATCCCCTCCTCTCCCCTGGACTCACAACTGGGAGAACTTCCTCACAACAAGTTTGTTTGACCTGTTGCTTTTTTCCCACAACTTGCTTGGCTCCAGCTCAGCCCAGCTTAGCAGAGACTGCACAGGCAGTCAGGCCATTTCCACGGGACATCTGAAAATCCAAGGCATGGCCCAATATCTTTTTTTCCCTACAGAAAAATTTCTGGCAAAAGGAAAAGACAGCCACATTAGATAAAGTTAATAGGGAGAGGGAATTATATTCCCCCTCCTCTCAAGATCTCCTTTCCCAGCAATCTTTTACAGTGGATAGCCTCGAAAAGGAGAGCTGGGCAAGGCTCCCCTCCTCTCCCCTGCACTTTCCTGGAAGACAGGGACAGCAGGCAGAATAGCAGAATAAGTCACACTGCAGGGGATTCAGCCTTTTCTCTTACATCCTTCACCCGAGCTCCCTGATCATCATCTTGATTGTCATCCACCAAGAGGACCATGTTCCATTTTGCTGATGTCTTTCTTGTACTGGGGAGACAAAACTGGACATGATTACTCCAGAGGCAGCCTCCCAGCCTCTGCCAAGGAGAAATCCCTGTGAGGTTGCAGCTCTGCAGCCACACATGGAAAGCAGATCAGTAATCCAAACAAGATCTGAAATCACAACACTTCGCACCGTAACGACAAGCTACTGCTAGGCAAGTAAAGCTTCCTGAAGATACTGGAGACACTCTTGAAGCCCAAGAGAAACAAGGTAATCCAGGATGAATATGGGAAAGAAAGTAACACCCAAGGGCTCGCGCAGAACAAAGAGAGAGGTTACAGTTGTGTGTGGAATTACCATTTGGAAAACACATTAGTCATGCTATTTACGTAAGTACAATAAATCAGTGCAAAGCCAAACAGCCAGGCAATCAGAAAGCTGCAAAGACCTCAGCAGAGGGCAGAGCAATGACAGCCATTAGCTCTTTAAATAATAATAGTGTTTTTCCTATGGAAATCTCAGTTCATATCATTGCTGTGTACATCATGCAAAGATAAAGCTCCCTGTGCCCCACAGATGGCTTCAATTTGCCAAATAACTGATAGCTAGAGCTCTCCTTGGAGGATCAGGTGGAGGAATGAAAAAGGAGTATCACAATGGCTGCATTTTTCATTCAACACAAACCTGGTTTGGTTTCCACCTAGGTGTAGGCTGGCAGTGGCTGCACTGAAACGACTGCCCTGAGAAGAAAAGTGGGAACTGACAGCTCAATTGGGTCCTGAATCTCACAGCAAACAGCCCAGGCCTGCACCTAGAAAAGGCTACATAAATAGCTCAGGCAAAATGACTGGGAAATAACGAAAATCTTTATTTACTTCAAGAGAAGTAATGTATGGACTCCCCACGCTGTATTTCACACCCGCAGTCAAGCTGTCTTTAAAAGGAATGAGAGGAGATGTGGAAGGAGGCGTGAGGTGAAAACAGACTTAACACTAATATATGAGAAGGGTTTTTTTTTCCTCCAACAGTAAACAAATGCAGCAGGTTTCAAATCAGAGACGAAAAAAAAAGAGAGAGCAAATCCCACTATCCTCTTCAAGCTTCCCTATAGACTATGACAGCCTGGGCAGAGTGCGAGTGGTGTGCAGGAGGCAGGTGTTCCCATCTTGGAACTGCCAATCCAAAACCTCAACGTGTTTAATGACAAAAGCTATTTTCATAAGTGGGATGTCTTTGTTTTGGTGTTACAGAAGCGTGGGGTCAGCACTGTGTCGCATGAGGCAGCACATACTGCGACAACCAGGATAATTCTTTGCTCCAGCAACCAATAAACTCAAGCAGAGATTTACATTGTTGGTTTTTATTTTCTTTTGCAGCACATTCTGGGGTTTTTTTCAGTGAAAGTGGAAAATACAGTAGGTGGATCCATCACGAAGTGCCAGAGAGCTTGCTTTTTTTAATTGCTCTGACATCTTAGCAGTGGTCCTCAGGGGTACACAGGCACATTGATGCAAAGAGATGAGGCAGGCAACAGGATGGAGAAAAACAGCTTGGGCCCAGACTCCCTGGGATGTGAGGTGACTTGCCCAAGGCCATCCGCACATCTGTGTTAGAGCAAGAGCCAGAGGTCAGGAGCCTTCAGCCCCCAGTTGTTTCCTTAACCACAAAACCCAGGTTCTTCCTAAGCTAACAGCAGGCTAAACAGGTGCTTTCTCCTTTTTCCAGCCCATGTGTAACAAGTGATAGACAGGGTCACATCCTCCCTGGGACAGTTTGGCAGGATGGGAAAAGCGAGGAGCCTGCCCCACCACCCTCTGCCTATGCCAGGTTTCAGCCTCTCAAGCAGATGACATGATGAGGGAGCAAGATTACGAGGCCGTGGGTGAATGTCTCGACACAGGCTGGGGAATGTGAAGAGGGGGCTGCTTGAACGGCAGATTTGGCATGTGTAAGACGTGACAGCTTGGCCTTTAAAGCAGATACAATGCCTGACTGGCAAGGCTCTCACCGCAGTTCAGACAGGTTACGGGAGTTCATTTTGGGTCACATTTTGAAAGGAGGCAAAAGCAGCAGGAATTGTTTACGGGAATATTTAACATTGCAGCTGCGCATGCAATTGAAAACACACATATCGGAGTAACCCTTGGCTGAAGCAGTCAGGCCTGCACATTTCAACCTGTGAACAACTACAGGTCTGTGCAATGAGGGGGCAAGGAGAAGAAAGCTAATTGATTTTAGCAGCACCAGGACCGGATAAAGAGCTATTCCCTATTCCCTTCCACTGCCTCCAACAGTTCAAATTGCCTGTTGTCCAACTGGAAACAATTCAACAGTTGCTAAACCTATATCTTGGCCAAACTAGGTTGTTCTAGTCTGGTTTTGTGTAGGAGAGGCAAGGTATATAGGGACAAAATGTAATACCTTTTATTAGATCGTATTATTCTTCTCTCTCACTCTCCCAAAAGAAAACAGAGTGCCTTCATGCTGAACTGTCATTTGTTGCTCTCTTCAGATCTCACACACTTCAGAGCCTTTCTTGCTCAATGAATCCCTGGAAAACATCACCTCCTTCCACTTACAATAGCACTATTGTTACAGTGACAATGCAGCAGCTGGGTGCTGAGGTTGAGATCATGATCCTTCGCTTCTGCAAGAAGCGGGCATTTGTCAACCAGCCTGAGGAGGAACTTGCACATGTGGGAGGTTACACCAGCAGCAGGTCTTGTACCACCACTGGGCACAAAGGTTGGCAGGCGGCGTCAGCCCGCATTCGTGCTTGTGTGTATTATACAACACCCAGCAGAGTGACCTCTGTTTGCCACAAAAAAAAAAAAAGGCAAAAAAATCCAACAGAGAGATTTCTGCAAAATTTGGAGGGATGATGAGAAGGAAGGCATGTTCCTCTGACCCTTTATGACCTTTAGAGTTACAACACTGCTGAACATGTTTTGTCCACTGGCAACTGAGAGGTTGATTTAATCCTCCACTCATTTACAAAAAAAAAACCCACAAGATTCACTCAAGGACTCTCCTGGGTTTACATTTCTCTGCTGTTTTCTGGAAGGAGCAAAAATAGAAAGTGTTCTATTTGTTTGTTTGTTGAAACCATTTGCACAGCATTATTTTCATGGCTAGAACCATTGCAAATCATCTTCAAAGGGCACCTGGGAAAGGCAGCAGGAGCTGAGCTGTACCCCACCGCACAGAACAACCACAGATGCACATGGCCAACAAGGCTGCACAGCACAGAGAGAGGCAGCAAAGTTACAGGAGGACACCAGGGAGTGGGAGCAAAGCCTGTTGTGACTGCTACTCCGATGAGCAGTGGGACAGGTATGCTGAAGACCAAAAGAGGCAGAAGAAATCTTCTGACACAGTGGTAAGAGAGGCTTCAGCTGAGAAGAGGAATGGATGTGATTAGGTTGGAGGGAGGTGAAGGCAAGACGCAAGAGACTCAAAATTATGCAGAGTACACGTAGGTCACTACAGGAAATCAGTGCCATAACTGGAAAAAAAAAGCTCTTTCTCCCTGTAAATCGAAGCTTTACTTCTACCACAGAACAAGTAATGCAAGAGGGGACCGATGGGGCTGGTGTTAATACCAGCTGAGACTTTCTAGGTGTCCTTTGCCTGTTCAGAACCTTTCAGTTATCACCAGCTGCCAAAGAATTTCTTCTAAATTTCCACTTTCTTATAAATGGAGGAAGTTAATTACAGGAAAGGAGGACCCCAGGCTGATTTCTATCTATGACAGCTTATGGAAAAGTATCATAAAGCATGTGTGCTGTTACAGGAAAGAGAGACAGCAACACTGCAAAACACAGTGGGAGAAATGGCCAAATAGTAAGTGTGTGAGGCAGAGGGAGATTCAATAACAAAAAAAAAGGAGTTCAGCAGGTGCAGAGGTGCTTTGCATTCCGTGATGGAATGTCCTGCTTCGGTGAGAATTCCCACTAGGGCAGAGTAAAAGTTTTGGGGCTCATGCAAGTCATGGCCTCACAAAATCTGGACACTTGTCTGCACAAATCTCCCACGCTTGTCCTCTTGGTCAGGGATAGTCTGCTGTGATCCTTTCTATGTGCTGTGTGCTGCCCCTCACTGTTTTGTGAGTCAAAGCTCAGAAGATTAAAATAAAATAAAAAGGGAAATCACAGCATCCCAGTTTCAGCTCTGACTTACTGCCTTGGCAGCAGTGACACAAAGGTGTTGACCCTCTTTTCCAAAATTTCTGTGCAGGTCAAGCACTCCAAGCAGGCCATGAGAATGGCCTGAAAATACCAGAAGATAGTGCTTTTCAGAATTCTGGAGGGAATAGGACACTGATAATATTGTCTGCATGCTTAATCCCTCCAAAATCCCCTGGTTGAAAGACAGCCATGGCAGGTGTGTGTGGATGGGTGAGGGAGCACCACAGAGCACTTAGAGAGAAAATACTTGAGAAAAAAAAGTAAGGGAAATAATAGATCTGGAGTGAGGAAGGGAAAAGACATCTTCAAACACACTTAATCAGTCTTATTACACAGCATAATTAGAGGGAAAAACAGCCAATGGCCCTGGCAGTCTTTCCCACAAGAGATTGTACCCAGGGAGAGGGTAAACATGCAGAGATACAGGCTCACATCCAAACCATTTTAGCCCTGCTGAAAAGTGGAGTCCTTTAATTGCTGCTTGGGAGCTGCCTAGAGCAAGGGGCAGCGCATGCTCAGCCTTGTTACCTCAGAAAGAGCAGCCACATCACAAACATCCTGGAGACAATGGAGGGAGTACCCAGGAGGACGCTGGGACCAAAGTTTTTCCTCTGTACTTCAGAGCTACAGCCCTCAAGGTGCCTGGGTTGTAACAAAGATGGGGATAGAGAAGCAGGGCTGGAAGATTACACATTAGAACGAAAATCTTTCCTTGCAGAATGCAACAGAAATCCCCTTGGTATGTTTTTGCATCTAGGTGACAGTAAAGCTCCAACAAAGTTAAGGAAGGGGGAAATAATTCCTGCAGCCTCTGGCAGGCTGAAACTCTTCAAAATATTTCCTTCCTGCCACTGGGACTGCAGGGAGAGAGGCTGGGTCTGTAGCAGGGAACCAAACGGCCAGTGAGTCAGAGGGGATAACCTACCTGGGACACATGCTGCCAGAGCCGGCACCAAAAACCTAGAAATTATTTTCCACTTCTGACACTCATGTCCTTGCTGGTTGCTAAAATATCCTTTCACAGAGGACTTTTTACACCAAGGTGAGAATGGTGAATGGCTGGATGGACAGAGGAACAACAAGGAAATGACTTTGATCTTTAGTTGAGGAGTTCACTGCTGTGGCACTGTCCCACTCTGCAGTCATAGAAAAATACACTGCCTTCTCTGAAGAGTGTTGTTACCAGGTCTGCGTGGGAGGAGATGGCTGGGTGCTCTAGATCTCACAACTTTAACTGGAGCCAGCAGTGCTGAGCACCACAAAAACCACACTCGTAACTTCTTTCCAACTCAATGTCCTCATGCATAGATCAAAATAGCAGCATCTCCCACAGTGGTAGAGCACATAGACACCTCTTGATGAGAAAGATGATTTATTATAACTATATCAACAATCATTAAAAAGAACAGAGGACAAAAGAGCTCTTCAAATTCAACATGCTATAGGCTGAAAAAGAGTAATCTTCTTTGTTTTCTGAGAGCTGAGCAACACAACAGAGAAGTAAAACTAGTAGAAAACTATTTGACCATTTACAGGATTTTTCATTCATGTAGTGTGCAGGGATAATCCCCAGAGATCCTTCTCATGTCGCCTTGGATTATGAAGCATATGAGCTTAACAAGCAGGGCAAGAAATGGCAGCCTCAATCAGGATTGCTGAAGGAGGAAAAAAAATCCTGCTCTTTTGTACGTGCTGCGCCTCGCTTGGAGGTGCAGCAGTAGGAAGAAATGATAGGACAAAGGAGGAGTGCAGGATAGTGAACAGTAAAAAGAAATCCAAATCTGTGGGACAGATTCTCCTCTGGGGCAGGCCAAATGTCTTCTTACAGCACATCGCTGAATCTGACACAGGTTTCATGATTTACACCCCAGTGGATCTGGGCTGCAGTGCCAGCCAGCGGGAGGAGAATGCTCACTTCTGGAGTAATGACAGCTTAAGAATAGAAGTAGCTTTGCAGAAAATATTTTTCCTGTAATGCTAATGAAAAGGATCATATATGCGGAGCTGGCCAGAATATCAAGCATTTTTATTGAAGTGCGGTGTTTTGCCGAAGTTGAAAAATTTCTTGGAAACTTTAGCTATAACTAAGGGTCTTTTTCATCAGAAAGACCTCTGAGAGGTAGGTGGGACCCTCCCATCAGAGCAGCAAATAGGCTGTAGCAGAAAGATAAAAATACCTCTCTGAGCTTTTCTAGTCAGAAAATAAATGTTCCTACATAGTTCTGTTATGGTGAAAAAAAGTATTCACAGGGCTTTTTTTTTTCACTCAAAAATAAAGAACATAGTTTCTGAGGCACTGAAAGTGCCATCAGAACAGCATTTTCCATCTCCAGCTGCCTTTACATACAGGTCCCTATGCACCTTGAACCCAGTGCCTCATATTCCTAGGACAGGCCATAGAGTATCAGCAAAGTTTCAGCCTTCAGTAATTGCTGTGCCTGTGGAGATAACTGAGCTGTAGTAAATGATGGGAATAAGAATTACACATAGTTATATGCAAGAGTAACAATTCCCAAAGGCAGAAAACATACAGGACACATAAGACACTGAAATTTTGTGATGTATTTGAGGACAGCCTTTGTTCATAGATGCCAGCTGTTTACAGCACTAATGGTGAAGGCCAGCCACCATAAAAGAGCCACCAGATCTTGGGAAACCTACTGCAGGGGCTCCTGAGGCAGTGCTTGCTGTCTCTCTTCTCCTCCTGGCCCTTGCATGGGCTTTCCCACAGTTCCTCAGCCCCCATCTTCTGAGACAGTTGCACATTCCCGTTCATCCTAACTGCTTCTCCTTCTACTTGACTGTTTGCTATAGAGTCCTTCTTTTTTCTCTGTATCCCTTCATTTCCGCTGAGTTTAACACAAATGTTTAGAACAAACCTGAGCAACTACTGCAGCAAATAGATAGGATGAGATTCATCAAAGTGAAAATATAATACTAGAGATGTGTTACAGCTTCAGATATTTCCCATAACAGGACTGAAATCACCATTGATTTTCTTAGGAAGTCTGGACAATTCAAAACATTATTGCAGGTTTTATTTTAGGGTGAACATTTGAGGTTACTTTCAAGTGGAAAACTCTTTTTCCCTTCTTTTATCATGAAATAGTCTTAATTACCACAAGGATCAAACAATCACAAAAGTTGTATGAGCATGTGGTGCGTAGAGGGCTTGGACCCCAAGTCCAGTAGGTATGACTAAAATTAGTCCAACTTTTGCCAGTATTACATTTTGTTTAAGAGATAGGATTTCCATCTTTTTCCATCCAATCCCATGGAATTTCTGCAACACATGAGCACTGCAGAGTCCAAGGATTGCAGTCATGGCAATGCCTCTGGCAAACTGGCCTCTACTTGGAAACCACCTCCCTTACACACGAAAAAGAGCTTTAAATCATGGTGAATAAGTGCTACTTGAGGACTGGGACCTAGATGTTCCAAATGACTGTCAAAGCCCATTTAGTAATGCCAGCAGCAAAATTCTAGTAGAGACAAGTATATGATAATGAGAAAGGAAACTACTCAATAGTTGAAGTCAAGTTGCATACTGACTACATTGTCATGGATTTTACCCTCAGATTTTCCTGCAATGTATTTTTTTTCAAAAGATGCCAATAACGTCTTGCTTGCTATGAGGTGAAGGCTGCCATCAGTATACACTCAAGTACCATAAGTACCCAAGTACCTATCCGGAAAAAAGGACTGCAATAACTGCAAACACTCATGTTTAAAAATACAGTCCCTGGTGTCTGCTGAAATACCACTCACAAAGATATAACTTCCAGCAGAAGGATATTAACAGGCCATATAAAGACGGAATTTCACCTCCAAAACCTGGAGGGGCTTCCCTGGAACAAGGAGCTTGCCTTGTGCAGCTTCACCACTCAGCGTGCCCATGGGAGAAGTCCTCAGGAGATGCCCAGCCCCAGTAATCCCCACTGTGTCATAGGACTCGCTGCTCAACTGGCTATTCTGTACTCTCTCTCTGCAGAGCAGAAGTTGCAGGCTGATAAACCACAACCTGCTTAAAGCCACCGCACTATTCCTATCTCAACTATTTAGCTTAATTTTTTTCTTTTTAATCCTCTTAACTATGTTCACTAATTCGGCTTTTAATCATAAGCCTATTTGTGTAGATACTTTTTTTTCATCAGTATTCTCCCCCACTAATCTATCCAAGTTCTCTAAAATACCTTCTTATTCTACTTAAATAACTCTCATCATTCCTGACTTCTATCTCCTCTGCTTTAGTTCTGCAACATTATTATTATTAGCTCCAAGAGTTTCTTGCCGGTTCCTTTCTATCAGTCTTTCTGCTGTAAGCACCTCTGTAGGCTGAGCCCTTCAGCATGAGAGAAGTTGTTGAAGACAGTTCTACACTGGATCCAAATTGTTTTCAGCCCAGGAAGCCCATTAAAAACAATATTATTACTTCTGTGTACAGTAGCAGAGCTATGACGAGGATAAAAGCCCTCACAGAAGAGCACTGACCATTGTCAGGATGGACAAGTGCAAGAAAGAGTGCCTGAGGAAGCAGAGGGGCAATGGCCTGGGGCTGATAAGCAGCGTTCACCCCTTACTCATAACTTGTTTTCCTTGAAATCATGGGAAAGAAATGTTAAAGGAGATTTTGATGGACTAAAACAGAAAGCTCCATCCAGGGAGCTCCTCCTGTGCACAGTCAGACCCTGCTCATGACCTCAGCGCTGGGCAGTGCCACCATATGTGTGAGAAAAAAGCAATGCCCATTCAGAGGGAGAGGAGTATGAGAGAGGAGGTACTTCTATGGCAATGTAACGAGTGAGTGATGAGGGCAGCTGGACCAACATAGCAGAGGCTGGAGAACATAAAGCTGATGGACAGAGGAGGGAGGATCATGGAAAGTGACCTAAAAAGACTCAGAGTTCTCATTACTCTTTGCAGGGGAATATTTGTGCATATCCTCAGTAAGTCCAGACAGAAATAGAGCACATTCCTGGAGACATCTTTTGAAGGAAAGAATAGAAATTCATTTTTAGAAAACAGTCTCCAGGACATTTTCTGTTCCTCAAACAGTACTTTTCATTTAAAGTGAAACGTGTAATTTTGCTCACCTCACAATTAAGAAAAAAAATAATTTACTTCAACACCTCTGCTATTCTTTTCATTTGCACTGTCTTATCTGACTAAAAATTAAAGGGAAAAAAAAGAAAATTAAGGAGGGGATATAACTAGCCACAAGCCCCCAAACAGCACATCCGATTAGATCCCAAGACTCCCCATCTCACTGACAGGGAAACTCTGCATTCACTGCAGGAGCCTCAAGAGCCTATGAAAGTCTGAGCCAAGACTTCAGCCTCCAGAGGCCACTATGCCCCCACTGCCATCTGTGGAAGGAGACCAAACTGCTGGGGCAGACATCTGCCCTCCAACAGCAGATTGCTGCGTGCCACCACTCTGTCCTGCTCATGTCCCCAGCGTAGCCCTTTTCTGATCCTCGGAGCTGTAACCGCAGAACTACCAGAAATGTCAGAGGTTCCCCCAAAATCACCATCCATAGTGTTCAGCTCCAGGAAGCTGTCTGAAAACCACCCCTGGATCTCAGTCCCAAGGCCCAGGTCACTGCCTAATACCAAGTGACCCCTTTGTGGTGCAGCTGTAAGACACAATGCACAGCGGTGCTGCCAGAAAACTTTGAGAGCTGCAGACCCCCGGCAGAACATCTGACAGCTGCTGTGGAACCAGACTGCGTACAGGAAGCTGGCACAGCAGCTTCTGTTTCAGAAACATTGCAGGATTTCTGCTGCTGGAAAATGCCAGGGATATCAGGAAGTAATTGTGCAGAATTTCCCTGAGGAGACTGTCAATGCTGGGACAATTTATCCCAATCAGGGTTTATTATTTTTTAAAGTAAAATTAATTTGCCCCATTGGTTTTATTAATTATTGCAAAATTCTTCTTAGCCTGTTCTGCTGACAAAGGTCAGAATGTTTCTCAGGAAAATAAACACATTGGCATGGGAAGGGGTACAGGTGAAAAAGTAAATAGTGTGTTACTACCAGAGCTTATACCAAACCATCAACCTTTGTGTATCATTACAGACCAGGGTCCAGTGCCGGCACAGAGCTATTTCAAATGAGACACAGACTCTGAGTTTTCTTACCTATCTATTATCAATAAAGATCCCTTGGCATTTTTCCTGAAAAATAATATTATCTACATCAGCTCTCCACACAGGGAGTTGCACTCTGCCAAGCTGTGCTCCCCAGCCGGTTCACTGCCTAGTCTGTTCTCCTTTGCTTGGACAATTGAGCAGCATTTGCTACTCAATTACTACTCAATTACTCAATTTGTGATTATGTGTGATTTGAGTTAATTGTGCAGCACCTGCAGGACAGGCTGCTAGGAAGGATGCTGTACAGACAACTTGCAGTTATTATACATAGCCAAAGAGGTGCCTGGTGGGATCTCTGTCTGGGTATGCAGAGTCCAGAGGGAGCTTCAGGAAATGAAAGAAGCTGCTGAAATGGGAGATATTTATTCTTCTCTGAACGTACTTTGTGTGTATTTGTATAGCTAACAAGATCAGAGCCTGTTTTGTTTGCTGAATTTATCCTTCATATTACCCCGGTACAATTTAGGCTACCATTTGTTTCACTTATGCCACAAGCACTCATAAGTATTAGTGTGAATAGGCTCTAAACCTCCAGATCAATTTGTTGTCATGTTTACTTTCAAACAAAAATCACATCCAGGAACAAGAAAACCAGTGGCTTTTCTTTTAATTGATCAGGTTGAAGCACACGTAGTTTAGCCTTAAGCCCTGGCACAGAATCCCCACCCTCCCTGGACAGAATACGGTGATTTGTAGGCCTACAAGGTGAAGAGAAGAGCTACTGGTGAAGTCCCATCTCCTTTCCAAGGCCAGATTGCTAATGCTGCTTGGCACAATGGTGTTAACCTACCAAACCAGAGAGGTCCCTTGTTTCCCATCCCCATAACCCAAGAGAGCCCCCAAAATAGTATGCTTCTTCCCCAAATAAGCACACAGCAGTGAGGTGGGAATCCAACTTCACTTTCTCTCCTGAAGGACAACACTATTAAATTCTGGCTGTACAATGCCATTTCTCCAGGTTGGTCTCCATCCAACCTGTAGTTTTATTGTCAGCTTGCTGTTTGCTGTGGAATTGATTAAATTTGTCAAGGTTTTCTTGAGATGGGAGCCCAGGACTTCCCGGACAAGTGCAGATCAATTTTCACATGCTTGTCTGCTCTCACAGGAGAAATGTTGATTGCTTGTGCGTGTGTTTTGAAATGGAGTCGCAGTGGGACAGCACCCCCAATGCATCCTAGAGTCAGTAATTTCAGTGCTTGACAGACA
Organism: Chlamydotis macqueenii; assembly: GCF_036417535.1. Lineage (NCBI taxonomy): Eukaryota > Metazoa > Chordata > Aves > Otidiformes > Otididae > Chlamydotis > Chlamydotis macqueenii. Next base: position 84,347,060 of record NC_141558.1, on the reverse strand, counting down.
CGTCAAGCCCATGTATATGTCCGAGTTGGTCTTCACATGGACAGTAAGCCTGATACAGGACCCCATAGGTATCCTAAGTACGAGTACCTTTTTTGTGCACTTCAACCTATGGTCCAAGGTCTCATTAAAGTTTATAAAAAAATAAAGTTTATACTGCAACTACCCATGTCAGCTACTCACAGGTAGGTGGTGTCAAGAAATAAAGCTCTCATTAAAACAGGCTCTGCAAACCCCAGAAGTTTGAGACTTACAGTTCTCTGCACCTGCGTGGATATTACACCGCCCCGTGAGTAGATGGCTTTGATGCATACCTAGCAACTGCCACCACCCCCTCTCTAGGGCTGCTTCAACCTCCCACTGGGTTTTGTAGGCAGCATTGATGCTTCCAATGGCAAGTAAGATGGGCAGTCAGGTCCACAAGGAGGAACATCCCTCTCTCTGGCAATGAGACCCTCAGCCTTTGTAAAGATTTGGTTTGTGGTTACTCTTGACTTCTCCACTTCTCAGGCAGTGTTTAATGGAAACTGCAACAAAAAAAAAATTATCTGCTTCACTGCTTTTCAATTAGATAAAAACTCCCATTAGTGATGCAATTAAGGCGCCATTTTCAAGACTGTTGTTTAACAGCCTCCTTGACATTTCACAGAGCTCATTTGTTTTGCTTTGTTTTTTCCTTTTCACAAAAACAGATGCAAAAAAAAAAATGATTCATTTACAGAAATGCAGACAAAGCAGAAAGACTCAAAAGAGTGGGAGCAGAGTGAGGCGGGTATGCTGCAAGACTGAAGAAGGAAGAAAGAGAGAGTAAAAAATAAATGCTTATGCTTTGCTGTAGAGTAGGTCCTAGCCAGGAGGAATAGGGCAGAGCACAGGAAAAGACCCAAGTTCCACCACCATCCTACAGGGCTGTTTGCTGCTGCAAACAGCACATGTGCAGAATAGGCAATATAAAATAACAGAATAGATCAGGAATTTTGCACAGGAAAACTGTATTTTCATTGCATTTCTTAACTAGAATAAAAAGCTAAACAACTTCAATATGTGTCAAAATATTTCATATTTCCCTTTAAATATAAGAAAAACTAGACAGCCACAATCTAAATTAATTTAAGAAAGCATTTTGAAAAAAAAATAAAGCATTGGTCTTTACAGTTGAATAAACATCTTTAACCATGAAATATCAAATTTTATGAAGAGCATTTGGAAACTAAATTGGATCCGAGGCTTGAAAAATTACCTGTCTCAAAAGACACTTACAAATCACTTTCCACCAAGCTGCAGAGCTGGGACTGGAGGGCAGGACCTACCTGAACAGCAGTGCCAAAGAGCAGAAGGGAAAAACAAGCATGTTTGTCTATAGCGTACAGTACTTGTGGCAACACGGCTCACATAATGAGCCCCTTTCTTTTCAGGTCTACCCAGACAACATATGTGTTCACGCTTCATGTGTCCTTGCCCCTCCTGTCTTTCTGATTGTCATAATCTTCTGGTTTTTTTTCTTAATGCAAATATTTGAAAAGTATTTATTCTTGTCATTCAGAAAGAATTATTTTGCATAAACTCTAGCTTACAGCTGATATTTGCATCTGTCTGGGGGAAAAAAAAAAAAAAGAGCCAGGGTTCAGCACCTGCTGCCTTTGAACTTCTCTGGCATTATAGCTTCGTGAGGCCAAAAGCAGACACAGCCTCACAGCATCAATATGTTAAAAGGATGAACAAATCTTATCTGCTTTCTGACCCATTATCCAGAGGCTACTAGGAAACATTTATTTCTGTGCAAGAAAAAGCATTCCTGTCTTGGTTTTGTCACACATTCACTGCTAGTTCTATGTGCAAGATTCCTTCCCACAGAAATGCTGATATTTTCTGCCTTCAAAATCCTTCCTAAGAATATTCACACTTTTATAAAGCCTGAATAGGCTCAGACCCATCTCCAATATGTCACTGGGGGCTGAGATCTCAGTGCAGCTTAGACTTATCTCTTGCTCTGGTACATATTTCAGCGCAAAGCAGTCATTGAATCTTAGCTAAACTGTGTGTTGCAAACTCGATGAGAAGTCCAAAGAAGCAAACAGACTGATGTAAAAGCCTACGTGCTCTGCTTACTGCCTTATTCATTGTCCATCACTGCAATATCCACATTCAGATAGTACTTCAGAGCTGCTGGTTTTAGTTCCCTGGGTGACGTGTATCAGACCTACATTTTCTCCTCCCTCTTCCTTCTCCAATAATGCAACATTATGATATCCTTCTTTGATTACCAGAAATAGCTAAGGGTCCCAGTTAAAATCCTCTGGCGATGGAAGTAGATAAGAGGCTGAGCAGCTGGAAGAAACTTTCTGTTGTATTTTTGTTCACTTCTTGACTGGCAGTGCCAGGAATGCTACAGATGAAGCAAGAAAAGCAGTCCTGAATCCTTCCCTAAATCCTCCCTATATGGTTCTCCCAAACCAAACAAGCCCTGTTCTTTATTGAAACAGGACCCTTCTTTGCAAATGCATTTCTCCTCAAAGAGAGACTGAGGCAGTACAGATGTTTACACCTGCAACTTGCTCCTCCAACTTCATCTCACCTCTTCTCCCCACCAGCCCTGGGGGCTCATCTCCTCCTTTGTGTTGACACACAAAGCCTTAGTCAACATCCACCAACATCATCCTCCATTGTCGCAGGAGAGAGGCCGAGGGGAGCTGTGGGAGAGATGACTGGAGGCATTCCCACCTTCTGGCTCTTTTATACCTATGTAAAGGGGAAAGTCTGATGGACTTCTTAAGTGCAGTACAGTAAGTTTGTTGAATGCTTTGCCTGAGGGGTCTTGCCAAGCTTCACTCCATCTGCCTGACTAAATCCAGATTAAAGATGCATGGCTCTGCCAACTGCTGCTTTTCAATTTATATGCTCACATTGTATGCTTATTTATTTATTTTTAGGATATTGATTTTGTCAGGAGGCAAAGCAAGGGTTGTAGGAAAAAGTAATAAGTCTAAAAGTCAGCAATGTTAGACTTTTAAAGGGCTAAGGAGTTTTGTTTCTAAAATTATATACTTGCCAAATGCACCTTTTTTATCTAGGCTACAAAGTTCTGAATGTGCTGTCACTCAAGCTCAATGACAAAGTATCATTGATTTCATTGGGAGCAAGTCTGGGGCATGACACGGCTGCTGGTGAGCGATAACCTGGTAGGTATGGCAGTGGATTATCAGAATATCTGTCTGTGAGCTGCATTTCCAGCATACTTTCAGGCAACAGCAGTGCCAGTATGGTATCCCAGGTAAACTTCTCCAAAACAAAAAAAAAACAGCGGAGTTATTGCAGATTTGCAGCTGGTGCTGGGATGTGGCCCCGCAGGTACCCAGGGCTGCAGCCAGGCCAGCACTGCCATAGTGGTGTAGCCAGCGGATGCAGTGTGCTGTCAGCGTGACCCTAGCCACACAGCACGGGCTGGGTTGGACCTGGTTCATTTTTCAGGGGTCCCATAGCGATACGACAAGGAGTCATGTGAGTAAAGTAGGTTCTCTTGACACCTCTTTCAAGAAAAGAAGATAAAAAGCACCGTTTTACCAAACCCAACAAGCATCACCATTTTACCTACAACTTTACTAGCACTAATTGTACAATTACATCCTTAATCTATCAAGAGAACAAAAAAGTACTTAAAGTTAGCAGATAGTTTGAATCAAGGGTTAGGCATTTTTTTTCTTTTAAACCTTTAAAACTATGTTTGCTTGAAGTACTTCAAATGTTTTATTGCTCATACTACAGTACATAACAAAGTAATTGTGTAATTAAGAGATAATGTCAATGCAATAGACCATTGTTGACAAGATAATAGTCTCCTGCTGCTATAGAAATGGCAAGACAAAGCTAAAGAATATGCAGGAAAAGCATACATGCAGAAAATGAGATGGGATTGTTTGTTTTTAAACTGAACTGGCAAACTCTGATTGGCAGAGCTGTAATTTAGTATAGGTTGGATTCCCTCCACAACAAAGCACTAGTTTATTGAAGAGAGGGCTCAGATCAGTAGAGATAGTGAGTATGGAGGGGAAGGAGGGTGAGAGGAAGAAATCCACTGTTGCTAATTCTGTGTCTGGTGTCCCAGGAAGAGCTACAGCAGAAGCATTCATGCAGAAAAAATGCCTGGAGCCCCTGGCAAGTGGGATGCTCAGTTTGCCCTCTCGTTGAGGCTCTCTGAGGCTGGAACAGCACTAGCTGATTAGACTGCACTTTTTTTTATGCACCTGACTGAAGCAAGCTGGGACAAAAGACACCTCAGCTTCAGCTAGATTGCATTCTAGCCTCATTTAGCCTTGGGAATGAGTGCTAAACCTCAGAATTAGAAGTCCACCGGCTCCTCTTTGCTAATTCATCACTAGCCCAGACCATGCTTCAGGGAAGCCTGAGCTATTCTGAATTACTTCCCTGGGACTTTCCACAGCAGCAGCACCAGCTTGGTCTCCATCTGCAGCCCCCTCTGCACTAAAACTGCAGGGAGACACTCGAGCTAAGCCAGAAAGCATGGTCCAGTGTTTTAATGCTGCTGGTAACCGTGGGACTCATGTTCACACTGAATTAAAGCCAAACTGCCAATAGTGGGGGGAATGTTCGGGTACCATTTTTGCTCCCCAATTCTGAAGTAGAAAAGATGGATGGAAAAGCTGGATTGTCAGTCCTTCATCAACAAGTGAGCAGATGGCTCAGTGGCAGCGCCTTGCCCAGGAATACAAGATACTGAGATAATCCCATGGACAACTGGGGCTGAGATTTGGTAGGGAGACTATCCAGCATGACTTAGAAAGAATGTTGTATCGGTACTCCTCAATGGGGACCCTGTCCCTCATAGTGTTCATGACAATACTGCACCAGCATGTCACTACCAGCCACGTAATTTCCAGCATCTGTTAGTTATTTATATAAAAGGGTGGATTCCTTATTTTTAAAATGTATTTTGTGTACCCAGACACAAACAAATCAGCTCTTTGAGTTGTGTCTATATCTCGATACATGAAGCACATAAAAGCACCTGACATTAAATGAATTAAAGGTTGAAAAGTTGGAAACTCAAAGATAACAATAAAAAGAGGTCTGTGCAAGCTTCCTTCAGTCCTGTATGGGCAAAACACATGTTATGGTCTTTAATTTCATGCCCACATACGCCATCTCTGAACACCTTCACCACCTGGAGTGCACAGTGGATCTGCTCCCCCTAGAAGCAGCTGTTCAGTATTTCATTTTATCTTCATTTTTCTATGTACAGCCCCAGGCCTTATTTATGTGCACTGTAAAGACCTAATCTGAAGACAACATTAATCACAAGTTCTTTAAAGCATTAATCACTGCAGTGTTTGAGTGGTTTGCAAAAACTAATTAATTGATATACGCAACAAACCTTGAGAAGCTATGTGGTATTGCTACTTCCCATGGAGATGGGGAAGTGGGACAGTGAGATATTACATCTGAAATGTCCAGCAGTGCTGAGCGTTTCATTTGAAAGTCCTGATTTGGTAGGGGATGCAAGGTTTTGTGGCATTTTAATTACTTTGAGTCTGGTTGCTGATTTCTCTCCTCTGTTTTACAAGGCAAACTCCACAGCTTGAATCATGCACAGGCAGGATATGGAAAACACAGAGTTCGTATCTCTCTGCCCAGCAACACACACAAGCCCTGCAGCTGCAGCACAGACTGAATCAAATTTTTCCAGGCAGCATCATGCTGATCCAACCATGATGACCATGTCCGCCATCGTCTCCAGTCCCCTACTGCATTTAGTGTGAACACTTCCTACCAACGTCTGCAACTGGGAAAGATGGATGTCACGTAAGCTGTGCTTTGCCTTACTTGTAGAGGGACTCAAAGGCCCTGTTCCTCTGATCATCCAGACTGGGCACTTTTTTTGAGAATACAATGGTTTCTTTCTTCGTTGTGTACCAGAATTTCCTTACTGGGGAAATCAGGGCATAAAAAGGGGTTGATACACATTCAAGTCTCTCCCTAAACTGTACTCTGGGCACAAGGTTTGCACTCAGACTGACAAACTCAGAGGCCATCTGAGGACTGGAAATGTAGCCAAGAGGAACCCACAGAGCAGAACTAATCATGTTCACCAAATGAGACAGAAACCCTGTTGAAAAGTGTAGCAGGCCATCCCACAATTAATGAATTAATCATAATGCACAGAGGGACCTCATTAGGATTGTAAATCATAGCAATCCCAAATCATTAGGGTATTTCAGCCACAGCATCTCTAAGTCTCCATAGGATTTGGAGGAGTAACTCAGACTCAGGGAGAATAATTCATGGGAGTTAGAGCCAGGAAACATCTACCAAGTTTGGGAAGCAAATGTAGCTCCCTGGGCCAGTGGTGGCCAGTAGCCGGTGAAGACATGCAGGAGCTTACTGAAGGGACCAGTGATCCCAGCTCTCATCAATATCACATAAAGACAGCTACGTATTTTGAATGTGAGTTACTCCTGCCCTGCAATGACAATCTGCAGAGAAATGAAGCTCTCTCTCCAAACCCAGGACCCGTAGATGACGAAGTGAGGCTCAGTAACAGTGCCCTCTCTCCCTGTGTGAGTCCCACGTTGGCTACCAGACCTTGTCCACAGAGAGGAGCTGGTGGCTCTGCACACTGCAAGTGGTATCAGCTGTCACTGGGATGCACTCCTGGAAGTATACAGATGCATGTCAAGCTCTCTTTCTACCACCTCCTGCTGCAGACCAGTGTCTCTGCAGTCTTCTAGGAGAAACACCTCTTTTAATTACTGTCTATCTGCCTGATTTTAAGCTTCTTGCCTCAATAGCATCACCAGTGCCTATGTCATAAGCTGTATGCATCCAGACAACCTGTCCTCAAAGGCTGCACTGACTTCTTACTGATACAGTGCATCATTCATCTTATTTTCTCCTTGGCACACATTTGGCTTCTACTTAAAGAAAAAAAATGCTTTCACTCCAGCAAATGACTGAACTTTTCATTCACATCAGTTCATAGAAAACAGGGGCTGATATCTACCATCAGGGCAAGAGGGCTCATGTGATCACAAAAACACATAAAAATAAACCTATAATAGTGCAAACAACTGCTTTTAACTTATTCTGCTTTCGCCTTTTCTTATTTTTTAAACAATTGTCAAAATTACATTGTCTTTCTGATTGCTAAAGTGTGCCTGCTCTTCCAGAAGACAAAGACATTGTAAATAAAGTAGGGCTGACTTTTCTGCCAAATCTTGCTGCATGAAACACCCACATATTCAAAGTATAAAAGGGTCATCATAAAGCCTATCCAGGCTTCAAAGGTGTTTCCTTTTCTTTTATTTTGGGTTTGTTTTTTTTTTCCCTTTGAGAAATTTATTACTCTAAATCAGCAGACTTCAAGCTTCTTCCTACATTAGCTCAGTAGTCACAGTGAAAACAGATAAACTGGGTGACTGGCTAACACCTGGGCTGTCCCATTCAATGACTTCTTCACAGCCAAAATGGTACAGGCAGCTGGGAAATCTAACATCAAAGGTGCTGTATCCAGAGCTCTTCCAGGGCAGCCAAGATACAGCCCCAATTAACCAAAGAGTAAAAACTATTCTAAAAGTAGATAGCACTCAAGACTACCTCTGTTAATAAATGTCATCATTCTGGTTTTGTGGATGATACTTCCTGCTTCATTATTTCATATTTAGATAGGATTTGTAGAGGGTCTATTAAAGCTGCAATGAATTAAGTGTCACCTCATCTAAACTCTTAAGATTAGGATTTAGTAGGATTTGAGCATATATTTATTAAGTAGGGATGTCTATAACTGCACACCTACGGTAGTGTTGAATCAGGAACATAATAACAATTTTTAAGAATATCATTATTATTAGCATAGAAGTAGAAAAGACTTTCAGATTATAAGTTAACCAGCCTTGGAAGTGACAGATTCATAGCCCTGCCTTCATATCTGTTTTCAGGTTTGTGATTTTGTGCGTGTCTGTCAGAATGCATACTTGAAAAGGCATTCACTTTAGGGAAAGCAAGTTCCTCCTGGAGGAACCTTCTGAACAAGGACAATTGTGTGGGGTGCAGCAATGTGCAACCAAAGGTGAGGAGACAAAGCACGAGTACCAGTTTGTAGCAGAGGTGAGCTGGTGAGAGGAATTTTTAATTTGCACAGCAGCGGCTCACTGACATGCAGTTACACCAACTGCACATTTGCCAGTCTTTGCAAAGGCTGATAAGCAGACGATAGATCAGCAGGTTGCATTGGGCTTCTCGTACGGCTTGGAATCATTCTTCTCCAGCTATTCACAGGTCTTGCTCCCACTGAAAACTATGGTGGAAGTTCACTGGCAGCTGGTTCAGACACCATCTCAAAGACCTTAATGATGTGCGTTCATCTAGCTTATTGACCCACTTGTCATAGCCAACCAGAATGATTTGTATCCTGCAATCAGAAATCTGCTTAGCAAGAACTGTCTGCAAATATATCCCGAGCTTCCAAGGAAGATAACGTCATATATTTCTGTAGTTTCCAGTTATGCAACGTAATTTACAAGCAAGGTGGCAGGGGGAACACCCAGTGGGTGGGCATTACTTTCCCTCCTGCATCAGCTCCCATCTCAAGTGCGCGAGGGTTTCCCCGAGGCTCAGAGACACATGCCAAGGCAGGGATTCTTAGTCCAATGCACCTACGCTATTAGTCAAGCCATGTGTCACGACCAGCATAATTGTATTTGCTTGATAAATTTGAGGAACAAGTGCAGTGGTGTCCATCAGCTCCAAATGAGTCAAGGCCTTTGGGTAGCTTAGTAATTAACCTCGGCAATTGTTCCAGTCACTCAAATATACACAGTACAGCGTGAGGAGATTCATAGCCAACACTGGCAAAATATGTAAGCAAGGATATTTTGAAGCATATAATTTACTCGGTTATAAGATTATATTTCGGTGCATATTTTAGACTTATTTAGCTGTGTGTATTATTAACCCCTCCAGACCTTTCTGTTTTCCCTTATGAAGAGAGTGGCAGAGCAAACCCTGACCATCAGCTTTCAGTTCCTCTCACGCACGCTCCTTTCTCTGTTTCTGAAGCTTTCCAGGGCAAACTAAGGCAGCAGTGTGTGTGAACACCCAGTCCATAAGCTGCTTGAAGGCCATTTGCATGGGGAAGCAGAGACACGCAGGGTCATGGAGCCTGCAGGAAGGGTAAGGGTGTCTGCCTGCATTTCCCTGCTCAAGGGCAGGGAAATGTCTGTGTAATACTCACGTTTCGCTCATTTGCAGTGACTGAATATGAAGTCACAGGTGAAGTGTGGGAACTTTTTGCGAATCCAAGGGGAATGATTTTTCCAGTAACATGTGGCCTGACCTTCAAAGCCTAGTAAGCAGGTTAGTGCTTACATGAGACGTCTCATATAAACTCATGGCCAGAGCTGCCCTTTTCTTTCAGTCAAATCTATTACCTTTCTTCTGGATTGAGCTATGTGGCAGATCCTGCTACCTTTTGTAACTAGTTAAATTTATATAGGATCTTGCATAGCACAGGGTTGTGCTTATATCAACAAGAGTGCAAGAACTAACACAATTTTTAGCATCTATCTGTTACTATCCCCTAGCTCAAATCTTCTTACTCTTAAAATTGGATCTTCGCACAAAGTCATCTATATTCTATAGGCAAACACTGTCTTATGCAATAAGCCATCATGGCTTTTACAGATTATTTCACTCAGCTCAAACCAAGGCCCAGATTAACACTACTTTCTGATTGCCTGACCATTTCTTTCAATGAAAATGGGAGGAACAGAAAAGAGATCGTTAACCATCACAGGGTAATTCTTCATATGAATTAAGTATGAGTTCATTTTGCACACCTGAATGCCTCTCAGTTTGTATTTGTGCCACAACAATACCTGTATTTTGATCAGTATCACCTCTTGACATTGAAGTCGCTGAAAAATCTGTAATTTATTTTTTTCAAACCAAAAGCAGGTTCAGTCTTTCCATTTACTTATAAACCACTGAGACAGTTCGATCTTTTTGCTCACTTTTCTTGCAACGTAATATGCACTGATATGTATATTTTACTTTCAGTGCTCTCTGAATTATATCTTCTGCTGTTTCATTATAGGGACCTTGATGTGATAAACAAGCTAGTTGCCATGGCAACCCTGCCAGCCTGGCTTTGCCTGAGGCCACATCCAGAACCCTTCCACTATCCTCTCAGATCTGACATGTCAAAGCACAGGCTAATGTTCTCTTTCAATTTCAGGAAATTATTTCCCCATTACAGGTGGCATCTTTAGGCAGCCCAGCATCTTTTACCTGAAAGCATTATGCTTTCCAAGTTGAAACGAGGCAGGGGGCCAGGAACGAGCTGGGATCATCTACAGTCACCACATAGGCTGAAAAGGAGGAGTGAAATGTTTTGACAAGCAGGCACTGGAAACAGAGAAGAAAATGCTCTACGAGGCCAGTCTACAGAGAAAGAATGGGAATGAGTTTTGTCAGTTCTCACAAAGTCAGTGTTTTTCTGAACGCTCCATCTCCTGGAGTCCAAAGAACGCAGGAGATTTTTTTTTTTTTTTTTTTTTTTTTGTTGTTGTTGTTGTTGTTGCTCTTCTCATCTCTCTAGCTCTCGTAGTTGCTGAGATATGTGAAAATATGACCACTGGAGTACACAGACTGCTCAATAACCAGAGCCAAGGATATCAAATATCCCCAGAAGTTTTAAGATTTTTTACTGCAAACCAAAATCAGGATTTCAGGGACAATTTCTTTTTAAAAACTTTAGAGCCAGCAATACAGACAGCCACCCCAGAAAGCTCGAGCTGGCAGTCCTTGCATGGTATTCAGTAGCTGAAGAGGCAAGAGAAGGTCTATAGACCTAGCTGACAGCTAGGCTACACAGGGTCAAGTTCAGTTTTGACAGCACAGTGCTGGGTGTCCACAGGTCTCTTTAAATAAAGGTTTCATGCAGGGCTGCTGCAGGATTCCGACAGCATGCATTTTACTTATCTCCAGCCGTACTGGAGAAATGGTTCAGGAAAAGCATCAGTACTGATTCCACTTCACCTGAGGTTTCATTGGAGGCTTTAAAATTCACAGGATCCCAAGGGAAATGTTATAACTGTTCAGTGCAATTTCCTGCAAGACAGAACACAGGCACAGACTGGATTTGATGGAGGAGTTACTGGGTACCAGTAGCTTCTGTTTGGAAAGATCTTTTTTAAGCAATCTCTTCTCTGTTCATTCACTTTTGTTTTTCTGTTGCTTCTGTGCTTCTGGGATCAAACAGAGACTGTAAATAATAAAATGTCACAAGAAAAGCTGTTCTTGTATGTCCTGGTCAGATTTGACAAAGGAAGCTCTGGATATCTCACGAGAAAGTCTGTTTGGGTCCTACTGTTGTTGGCTTGGTGTTATAGACACGGGAGCAGAGGCAAGTAAACACTTCACAACAAATAAATCATACAATGAATGTTGCCATTTATGTACTTACAAATTGTCCAGAGGCAGACTGGAAAACTCTCAGATGTATCTGTTATTCACAGCTATCCATGAAATAATTAGCAGTTGTCAGTTTATTCCAGTTGTGAGTGGTGCACCGTTAAATTCACATTTTGCAACTCATGCCCTAACTTCACTAACGGCATACAGAAGTGGGGTAAGAGTACACGCAAGGAGTTGCTAAGAATGTTAGAGCATATTTTGAAGGTAAATTCATGAAATTTATACAGCATTTTGGAGGTATGCAGCAAGAAGTGTTTGGGAAGCATGAGGAAATATCATTATGAGAAATAATAATTTTTGTAAACAAAGTAAAATTCCATTTTGCCTACACAGATCCATTGACCTCTCTGGAAATGCAATATTAGGGTCTGATGCCAGGGCCTCCAACACTAATCCAAAAGCCACAATGCCCTCATATAAAGGATTTATTTTACTGTTATTAAGATAACAATGCTTACAGTGATTTTTTTCCTGACATCAAGTTATTCAAAGGGTGAAGACATGAGGTTGAGGTAAGCTTATACCCAGGCATGGCTCTAGTAGTGTCTAAGGTCAACTGCGAACCTGCTCCATGGTAGGCAGATGGATTTACTAACTACCTAATTCAGTCCTGTGCAGAAACCCTCATCCTCATTGTCCTAGGAGCCACAACTATATCATCCTTCACACTTTATTTCACATTCATATTCTGTTGGTACTTTCTTTTCCCAAGTTACTTGGAAAGCAGTATGAGGAAGGCATACCAGTCACCCTCCTCCCCTTCTCTCCCTTTGCTGCTAATGAGAATTAGTGAATTGACCCGATCATTCAGCAGTCTGGTTTTGATTTTCTGATTAATTGAATAATTAGTTGATGCTTAATCAGCAATAAATTGCCTTATTGCATTTTCCTCCCTGTTCCTATAGATTCTCTTTATTGTGTGCTCTTTATTTGGACTTTCCTCATTTGACACTTAGCCACATCACTGATTCAAGATAGAATCCAAATATCCTCCTAATCTTCAATGGATTCTTGACTGGCCAATCAGTCCACCAGGTATGTATAAATCAGTTTAAAGATGGCAAGGAATCTTTTTATTTCCTCAGGGTCAATCTCTCATTTCACGAACAAATCTTCAGGGGTTTTGCATGTTCATAAGAAACCAGAGTTTGCACATCTCTATTCCAGTCACATCTTCTTGGCAGTCATAATGCAGTTCCCAAAATCTTTCAACAAAATAGAGTCAGTATAAGCAGCACCAGTGAAATTATCTCCTCCTTATCCACTACACAACATATTGCTTTTTTTAATAGCAATCAGAGGCAGCAAGATGTTCACCTCTTTCCAGTGATCCATGCACTGTTGTCGTAGTTCAGCCCCGATCGGGACCAGACTACGCAGTCTCTCTCTCGCTCCCCCCACCCTCCGAGAGAATAGGGGGAGATGATATAAGAAAAACGGCTCAAGGTTTGAGATAAGGACGAGGAGAAATCCTTAAAGTTACCGTCACGGGCAAAACAGACTCGACTTGGGGAAAACTATTCATTTATTTCTAAAATTAGCAGGAGACTGAGACAGGGAACAAGATAACCTCCCCCCACCCCTCCCTCTTCCCGGGCTTAACATTATCTCTACTACCTTCCCCTCCCGAGCGGCACGGGGGGGGGAAAGGGAATGGGGGTCGCGGTCAGTTCATCACGCGTTGTTTTACGCCGCTGTATCATTGTCGGGGGAAGAACTCCTCGCATTCCTCCTCTGCTCCAGCGTGGGGTCCCTCCCACGGGCCACAGTCCTTCATGAAACTGCTCCGGCGTGGGTCATCTCTTCCACGGGGTGCAGTCCCTCTAGAACAGCTGTCCCAGCGGGCCCTCCACGGGCCACAGCCTCCTTCAGGCACCCACCTGCTCCGGCGTGGGGTCCTCCACGGGCTGCAGGTGGATCTCTGCCCCTCCGTGGACCTCCATGGGCTGCAGGGGGACAACCCGCTCCACCATGGTCTTCACCACGAGTTGCAGAGGAATCTTGGCCAGGAGCCATATTACTCCTCCCCCTCCTTCTGAACTGACCTTGGCGTCTGCAGCCGTTCCTCACAACAGGCTGGCAGACGCCTCTCAGGATTCTTTTTACATCTTATTCACTTCTCATCTCCTCTCCACTTCTTGCAGCCGGGCCGGGCCAAGTTGGGCCCAGTCGGCTGCCCGGCGGGAGGCCAGAGGGTGAGGCCTGCAAGGCCCATGAGGCTCGCGCCTCCCCCTCTCTGCCCCCCGCTCAGCTGCTTCACATCTTCTTCTCCTCTTTTTCCTGTTTTCCCCTACTTAAATACGTTATCGCAGAGGCGTTATCACGGGACATTCTGCTACCAATTGGCTCGGCCTTGGCCAGCAGCGAGTCCGCCCTAGGCCCGGCCGAGTCCACTGAACAAAGGGGAGCGACTTCTAGCAGTTTCCTACAGAAGCTACCACCTTAGGCCCCCCCTCACTAACAAAACCAGAACAACTGTATGCAGGAAACAGTTTCTGTCTCAGAAATCTTAAAGAGGAATCTGAAGCCGTGAGGAGACACAACGGAGGAAAACAGGAAATACCCATGCCAAGGAAGTGATAAAACCTCATGGACTCTCTACGCACACAACTTCACGTGCCACAACACATACAGCATGGCAGAAGCACTTCTCAGCTACACTCAATTGCTTCTCAGTCTTCCCAGCAAGCCTGTCACTAGGACCCATGTTTGGGGCAGCAGTGACTCACATGACCCAGTTAAGCTAATTAGTCCATTTAGGCTTCCTAAAGAGACTCTGGAGAGAACCTTCTAAACCCAATTTGTCTCTGGGGAGATTAGCAGACAAATTAAGCCCTTATACTAGAGGTCCCTAGAGATGCGAGCATTCTCCCTTTCACCCCCACCCAGTGCATATTTTTGTGGCACAATTTGCTGCCTAAGTTTCTGTCCATCATTCTTGTCCCTTATAGTTCTGAGAAGCAAAGAAGTTGCTGTCACTGAAGCTTGGGCTAAATCTGAATGGATGACCTTCAAGGTGAAAGCCTTTGTTCGCTACTATTAATCAGGCCCTTGAACCATCCATGTTATGGACAATAATCCTTTTCCATCGTCATGGCTTACAAACCCTCATTTACAAAATGACTCTCACAAAGAGCCTGCTGGAAGGTTCAGTAAAGAAATCTGTCACAGACTGGCTTCTGGGCCACGGCACGTGGAATACAAAATAAGATTCATTAGTTCCCAAGCCTTTGTCAGGTTCCCTGCTACTCTTTTTAACAGGAAAAATTATGACACTATTATGTAAAAAATGTTTTTAAAATCAATGTTGATTAATAAAAGTAATTTCAAGAAGCCGTACCGAAGAGTATTCAATTTTAAATTCATTTCCCCTGCTTAATTGTCTGAGAATATCTGAGTGATTGTATGGGAATATGAATGCATTGCCCATTCGGTCCTGGATGAGCCTATCTTCTTTGATGGCACCCTTCACTTGTCACCAACCCACCTCTAGTTTACAGCTGCTCAAGGGCATATGACAGGGATAACAAAAATTTTGTTGCTCCTGTTCTGCCAGCAGGAAGTGTTAAAACTCACTTTTTAGATGAAGTACTAGATGCAGGTATAGTTTTAAAACAGCACATGAGAAACAAATGAATAAGCATAGCTGATAACATTGGAAATTGTGCTTGGTTCACAGTAGTCCTGAGACCCTTACAACCAAAACAACAGCAACAAAAAAAAAAAAATGTGTGTGGTCCATTTGAACACAAAGAGACCATTCTATTAATCAGTTTTGCATTTAATAAAAATTATTCTCCAGCTTTTTCCCTAGTGTTGCAGATCCTTGCATATGATCTTCTGAGTGACGTTGATGGCTCTTGTCTTGTCCAAATTACAAAGAGCCTTCCAGCACTGCCAAGGACCACTGTGCCAGCTACAGCAATTATTTGCATGGGAAAGCAATTATCCAGAAATACAAATTGTGTTTCTTAGCTTTTCTGGATATTAAACTACTCCCCCCAAATAAGAAAAGGTACTGGCTCATACTCTGTCAACAACTGTGTACCAGCAAGATCCTCAGCACTGAAACCAGCTAGTAAGTGACTCCTAATGTAGACAGTGGAGCCCAACATCAAAGTTTTGGAGTTCCTGATCAATGATTCAGCTGCTTTTTTAGTCTAGTGCATTATAACTATAGCAACATTTGGGCTCAGAAGTGCCTTCAAAGTCAAGGTCATTTTGGTATGCTACTATCTCCAGAAATAACTTCAGATATATCTTTTTTTTTTTCCAGGAAAAGCCTCAAAATGTTCTATAGACTTTGAAACACAGGGACAATTTGACCACCTGAGCGATACCCCTCAGGGAAGTAACGCGTTAGCTGTTTAATAGTGCATCAGAACAGTGTACAAGAATATAAGACAGGAAGTGAAAACTCAGGGAAGAAGCAGAGAGAAAAATCAAGGGCACTTTTTAGGGGAGAAAAAGTATATAACAAAAAGCCTGAACTCCAGTCTAGAGTTAATCTAAAGTTTGCCATTTACCTCCTTTGTGCCACAGTTTTTATCTGTAAAACATAAATGATGGTATTATTTGCTCATATTTGCACAATAATGTGAGATTTACTGGTGAAATGTGACTGTAAGTGTAAAGTCTGAGTAAGATCAAAATCAGCTAAAATGGTAAATTTGTTTGCACCTTTTTGCCAAATGTATTTTAAAAGGCACATGAGCCCAGTGGGAGTGGTAACATTTCTCCAGGGCAAACTCTTCGACTTAATATTTGTCATCTTTTTCTAAATAGAAATTCAACCAAGATAGCATATCTGGCAACCCAGACACATTTCCAGCTGAGTGTTCATGTTCATACCTCTTCAGCAGTGGGCCTTATTTTTCGAGTCTGTCCAGTGATAGGCAAAACTATATACCACAAGCGAAAGAAAGACAACTAAAATGTTATCTGCAGCCTTTACGTTTTCCCGGCAGTCGAGGGTTTCTTGTGCCATATGGTATCGTGCCTGACTGCTTAGTCTGGTTACAGTGTGAAGCAGTGTGTCTACAGAAATAAGACCGTTTCTCCTGTGCACAGCATGGCCCTTGGCATGGCACTTCAAACACAAGCTGTGGGTGATATGTTCTTCTCAGCACAGGCAGGCAGTTTTTCCTTAGGTTGGAAAATAAAGACTGCCACCTACCAACTTTCTGTTATCTGCAGTGTGGGTGTAGGCAAACCGCTTCGGAAATCTAAAGCTCTGCTGTACTCTGGTTATCACTCTTAGATCTTCTCTTCAGATGAGAAATAACTTGAGCGGTGCCCCTGGCTGCTGTAAGATGAAATGTGGAGGATAAAAAACACCTGAAGGAGTCAGTGAGATGCAGAGACCAGAGGAGAAGGAACAGGACGCTTCAAGGCTCCATGTGATTGTCAGTGGCATGACAGGGAGTCACATTTGTGGTGAGGTGGAGAGCAGCCTGCAGCGCACCAGCCATGTTGTTACGATTGCCCATGCTTGTGCACATTCCTAATCCATGGTAAATGTGAGGCAGTTTATTCCCGCACACACAAAGGGAACAGAGGATACACACTGGATGCGGTACAACATCAGCTGCTGTGAAGTTGCTGACATGCAGTGAGATGTAAGGTGCTTGTGTGCCCATATCCTTAATCTCCAATGTTCAAAAGCAGAAGCAGTGTTTTGCTTTGCAATTTGTATTCTTTGGAAGGCTCCACAAAAGCCACTTGAAAATTTCCATATGGGAAACTGAAAGCCTAAACTCTTTGGTTTTATCCACTGTCCTTGACCCTGAGGATAACAAGATGCTTAACAGAGAAACAGAAGCTGAACAGGAGGAAGGGTGGGTTCAAAGGAGAGATTAAAGTGTCTGAGAGGGAGGAGGCCACCCTGGTGCTGAGTAGCCTGTACCAGGGAGTTTTTCTCAGCTGTAGAGAAACTCAAGGACAAAACAGGTAAAGTCATGGCCAGGATCATGGGAGAAGGGAGGAAGAATAGAAATAGGTGGCGGTGTTAAGACAGAGAGAAAACTGAATTTAGGCAATGCAGCTGGGCCTCTACAGGAGTAAATATCTAATCAAAACTTATTTGGAAAAACAACCCAAAATTTGGGTTTTTTAATTCTCCTCTGTCAGTCTTACCCCTACTTCTATGTAAAACAGCAGAGCACACTTCAAACTGTGCCACTCCAGCTGCGTGTGGGAGGCTGCCACGGAGCTGACGTGATTAGAGAGTACTCCCAGACAACACCACTTATCTACAGTGCAACACCACTTACGTGCTTACTAAAAGGCAGAAAGAGACAACTGCAGAGCTAAACGTTGTGGAAAAACCGATCGCTGTTCTGACAACATTCAATAGGGACTATTTTCATGGGCTCTTCTATTCTTTGTCTGAAGATGGTAAACAGTGAAGCAAAGAATAGCAGTTCTCTGGGACTTCTGCAAATGTGCGTACACCACAAAGCACTGAATTTATTGTTGAGCAGCTTTCCTCCATTTCTGTTCCAAGGGTCTGGTGATTCCGCGACTCCCGTATAGATAACTGCACACTCCAAACCACGAGTCATTGTCTATGGTGAACAGATTTAGTAACAGTGATAACAACAACAATATGCCTGATGTGGCATGACTTTGACCAGAGCAACAGTTCAAGTTTTGCCTAGATTCAAAAGGTTTTCACAGCTGCAAATTGAAGTCATCTGCTTTCACCAGGAAAAAAAAACCTTAATAAAGATACCCTGCAGAGGTGTACAAAGAGGCTTACACTGAATCATAGAATCATAGAATTCCTTGTGTTGGAAGGGACCTTTAAAGGTCACCTGGTCCGAACATCCTGCAAGGAGCAGGGACATTTCCAACCAGATCAGGTCGCTCTGTCTGCGATGATCTCTTATATCCCTTGTGTTAAACATGGGAGAGACCCTGAAGGAATGAGCAAAACTAGCACACAATGTAGTGTAAACACTGGCAACTTGGGCTATTAAATTAACACGTGAGCCACAACGAGAGCAGCCCCGAGGAGAAGGACTTGGGAGCACTGGTGAATGAGAAGCTCAACATGAGCCGGCAGTGCACGCTTGCAGCCCAGAAGGCCAATCGCATCCTGGGCCGCATCAAGAGGAACATGGCCAGCAGGTCGAGGGAGGTGATTCTGCCTCTTACAAATCCCTGTAAATCTTAATCAGTACTAACACTAGGCTTGGGACAGTGAAAGATGTCCTGGTGGCTCAGATCCCAGCAAGAAATTACCTAAAGCCATCAGGTCTTTCAATTGTTTGTAATATCGAGAAGCTTTCCAATTAAGATTTCCAGGCCAGTCCTCTGCCTGTGGGTGGTACTTTTATTTTATTCTACATTGAAATTATTTCAATGAAATATTCAGCAGCTTTTAAGACTGAAATAAAAATGGACATTCCTTAGTATGTATTTGCAGAGAAGCTTGAACCACAACATTAAAGAAATGGTATTGAAAATTAACCACTGGCATGGATTCCTCCTTTTGCGAACAAACCAATTTGGAATCCAAAAGGACTGTGAGCCTGAACCTTGAAGCATTTTGCAAACAGCAGAGCCAGAAAGAAAACGTCCTGATTACCTAAGTCCAGCCTTCCACATCACAGAGGCATTAGGGCTATTCTGATTCATTTCTGCTTGGCCTGATCTTTAGAAAATGCCTAGTCTAGACTGCAACATTTTGCTGATGGAAATGCAAGCCTTTCCCATAGTACCTGGTGCTGTGCTTAACAACCATTACAGGTAGAAATGTTTGCTGCATTTTCAGATCAAACCTTTGGAGATCCCCATCTAAGTGCTGCTGCATGCCTCCTGCTGAAGGCACTGAGGAAACATGCCCCTACGTGTCGTATCCCCACAGCAGTGAAGGCAGGCAACAAGCACTAAAAGCTACAAATGGGCTGGTGTTGCTAAAGCTGAATTTACTTTTGGTAGCACCCAAGTCGCATTCTCACTACCGCAGCATCAGTGGTTTGCAGTCTTGGACAAATGCCCGCAGAAACATTAAGGAATCATTATGTTTCTTCTCCCCACATTTTCTGCTGAAGATGAATAGCAAGTGATATTTTTCATTTATTTTCCAGCACACGTTAAGCTGCACACTGTTAAACTACCGCCTCGTGCCGGCACAGAGGTGATTCTGTGCTCCCTGTGCTCCCTGCATACAGTTTGCAAGCCTCTCTGAAATCCCCTGGGATAAAAGGAGCTTTCCAACAAAGTTTATCACTTTTAATTATTGATTGTTTAAAAGATTAATAAAATATGACTCCAAAATCTAGTTGTGTTATGCAACCTGAGCAAACAAAGCTGTGAGTCTGGGACAGTCATGTTCAGAGCTGTGACAGGTTCTGATAAAAGGGCATCCAATATTTGAGGTAATGACTCCTCTTGGAGATGTGGAGCTAAGAAAAGCCTTGTGCCTGGATTTCCCCATTTCATTTAGGAAAAAGGAAACATGAGAGAGTCCATTGTGCAACTGCTGGGGTACACTACGACTTACTTAGCTTTGCCCTGAGGCTTCAAGTGCCTGTGCCAGGTCTGAGACACTAAGCTAAATTTATCTTTGGAGGTAAATCATTTGTTCCTACTGGGTCTTTAAAAGACCAAGACACTTTTCAGCACACACCTACCACAAAGCCTTCAATACGCACATTTTAGGGTATCAAATAGGATCAGGGAGAATTCCCCTCTATGTATGTAGCATCTGGCTGTACAGCTACCCGTTGCATTGCAGGTGAGTTTGGCACCTTTGAATCCCATAGGAATTTTGCCACCAATTACATGAGGTTGACATTTCAGCCCTATGTTTTTTTCCCACTAGTACCTGATGCAAATCCTAGAGAGAAGGTAATGAGCTTGACATCAGTGTTTGCTTTCTTGCAAAGTGCACCATTTCCCTGGTAGAAATATGGCCTTGCCCTATAACTCCCCATCAAGTAAACAAGAGAAAACACATATCAGTGCTGCTCATTTGTGGGACTGAGGGTCAGCACTGTTAGAAACAGTGAATCTAATAATGTCTTGCTTTTGTTGTTCTGAGTAATTTAGTCCCAGTAAGCACACTGAAAAGTTGCATCTACATTTGAAACACTTCTTGAGCAGGACTCCACAGAAATCATAGAACATCATTTAACAGTCCATTTTCCTGGCATATTTTCTTCCTCCACCCCCCAACCCAGTTTTTATTTTCCATAAACACATAAATCAGCATCATCTATATTCATTAGGTTACCCGACTTGTTCAGTGCAAAATTACCCATTTTGCATGGGTTTTCCCCCTTCTGATTAATATAAATGACTCAAGTTAATTATGTTTCTCTTCATAGAAAAATGTATTTGTCAAACTGTAAAAGCATCAATAAAAATAAACACATAGATTTTACAAGGGGACAGATGTGCAAACAAGATCCACATGGCTGTGTACCACCCACAAGTCTTATTTCAGAGGTGGCTACAATCCCTTGTTGCTGCCAAGGAGGCCTTACCCTCATTTAGCTGAGAATACTGGTTTGACCTGAGATTGATAAGGTCAGCAGAAAATAATTAACCCACTCAGATCTACACCATTAGCCCAGAGGAAACATGAGCCCTTTTCCCTGCTTTGCATTAAATCTATGAGATCTTTCACCTGGAAATCTCCCAGAATCCTGCATAGGTTTGATGCATCTACAAGGTCAACTTTATTTGTTTGTTCCTCATGGTCCTGGGTCTGGAAGGCTTCTGAAGATGCCAGTTCTCTGGAGGCTTCCTACAACTGCCTGCTCAGTTTTCACTCTCAGGGACACCCTGTAGCCCAAAAGAGAAAACCTTACAGCTAAACAGCATTTGAACTTTTTTTTCCTTCTGTTTCTCTTCTCTAGGCAGTTCTCATTCAACTGTTTTTTCCCATCTTTCTGAAGCCTAAACATCAAATAAAATCAATTCTATAGAGAAGGCTAAAAATAGACCAAAAAGGGAGATTTTCCATTACAAACGGGGGAGCAGGAGCAAACCAGTTGCACTCAAGTGTCCCTGTGTCAAGCCAGGGACAACTCCTCTCTCCTGAGTACAGGTGTCATAAGAGGGCTGGCAGCTCTGTAGCCTGCAAACATGACCCGTCCTTCTCTCCAGATCTCCATGAGTTGCAACAAATGGAGAAGAGAAAGACTGTCTGTGTTGCAGAATAGCTGTCCCTACATCCTCAATCTCTGAAAAGCAGAGGAAATTAAGCAAGTTGTTTGTAGGATAATATGGAAAGCTACATCAAAATCCTTTTCTGTATCCCATTCCCTACAGGAAGCTTACCCTGGGATGCAGTTGCATCCCAAGAAGAGTTATGCCCCCAATGCAGCAGCATCCAGTATAAGCTGGAAACTGCAGAAACAAGTTCAAAGCCACTTTCTTTTCATATCGTTTTACAAGTGTGTGAGGCTGCAGCCAGACCCCATCCTTGCACTGAGCAGCACAAAGTCGTGTGACTGGCTCATGAAACTGTTTCTCCAGCTTGCGGAGCAATGTTTCCGTTAGACACAATGACATATCTGCCCACCTATGGCCTCATCTAGGATACAAAACTTCTGAGAAGCCTTTCAGGAGTGGGGACATGCAAAAGAGCATTTATTCATCTAAGCATTCCTCTAGTCAACAAACCCTGTCAAGCCAGGCTGATCATTAAGTCTGAGGATTGGGAGTTTGTATTTGTTCCAACTCAGTTCTCTCACCATTGCTTTATTCCATCTGGCCAAAGCAGCTTTAAATCTGAGCAGGCCAATGTGCCTGACATTGGATTTACTTACCTCAAAGCCAAAATAATTGTTGAAATCTATTAAGGGAGAAAAAAAAATGTATTGGCATCTGATTTACTTCATTCTCATTCAAGCAAAAAGTCCATTGACCTGTAATTGGAAATCAGTTTTGCCTTCCAGGGAAACAAGGCCTGGCATGAATTGTCAGCTGAGGTTGTAGACAGGGGACTTTTGCTCCCGAAGCCCCTGTTGTGACCTTTAGGTGTCCCTGAAAAGCTAATGGAAGATAGCGAAGTTCATACATCTGATAACAAATCTAGGATGACTGCTTCTAGCACAGACATAGGTTTTCCATTCTTACCATGAAGGGACACTTCCCCATCTCTGATTGGATAGCTATCCATCACAGCAATTCAGCATTTACTGCACACAACTCTTGCCTTGATAAAGCCAACTGCTCTGAAAATGACATGATAGAGCTGGTTTATTTTATTTTCCTTTTTTTAATTCTAGTCCCATTTCTTTGTGCTCTCATAAGAAATCCAGTGGCATGCTTTGCCATGATTAAATTGCACATAAATCTACCACTGCTATCACAGCCAAAAGTGGAAGTCCAACACGCCCAACGGTTATTTCATTTCATCCATACAGCTCCAGAGCCAGATGTGCCAGACTCACTGCATATTTGACAGAAATCAGCTCTGTGCCTCCACAGCTATTGACCTTCCTAGATATTTGGATAGTTGCTATTACAGAATGATGCACATAAGAAATCTAGGACATCTCTGGCTGTACCAGTAGGCTGGGGTATGATTTCTAGAAAAAGCAATCTGGTTTCCAAATCAGCATTCTCCAAAGCATGAGCTTAGAGTGAGAACTACTGATAAGGTGAGAGTTTCTGAGCTGGAGCCAGGAAATGAGACACTGAACTGAGACACTGCAAAGAGGGATTTGAAACTGGATGTTGCAGGTTTTTACTCCTAGTCCTCATAGACACTTTTCTCTGCAGCTCCTAAATAATGTTTTGAAGAAAGGAGAATGTTACTACAGCACTTTATAGTGGAGGGATTCTGGGACACAGGAACGCAGGACGTTATTTTCAAAGGTACAGCTGGGAATGACACACCAAATCCTCCTCAACTGTCACCTGAAGAAGCCTTCCCAGGAGTGGCTTGTCCAGCCACACAAAGAATATCAGCATCACAGCTGGCAAGAGGATCCGGCGCTTCATGCTCCCTGCCCAGAGATCTCTCCATGGGACCACATTCTTCCTCTGTCTGGTTTCTAACACAACCCAAACACTGTGTCTCTGCAGGTCTTAGCATCCCTCCAGCTTTTTATATAATTGATATTAATCTCCCAGTGTTGTAGATATTTGCAATGCACCAGATGGGCCATTGTTTAATTAATAGTGCTGCTTTCATTCAGTCTGAGCTTGATTAAATGAAAACTCCATCTGCAGGGAACCAAAACCTGCAGGCAGGATGCAGGAGAGTGATGCTGCTATCAGCTTTGTTGATTTTGAGAGAGAAGGTTGTATGGCATGAGGCTATGTTTTCAACCATTTTTTGGGAGGAATAAGGGATTTTTTGCCTCTAGGTTGACATTAAAAACTTGGTGTTAAAATAGCCTGGCAAAGAAAGGGAAAAACAGTAGGTGACTGGTGTTGGGGAGAGAAAAACATGAAGGCAGGATGAGGAAGGAAACAGTAAGCTGTGCTTTGCCTGAAGGGATGCAACCCAGAGAATGCTGGGGGACAAAGAAGGCCAGAAAATATCTTTGTGCCTCCAACATTTGGAGTTGAAGGTTGGGTGAATATGACCCTGAGAACAACTTACAGATTCCATATTCCCATCTGACCTTGGATGTGCTCCTTACACCATTGCAGACCTACCCTGAGCTTGGGGACAATTGACCATGCAGCACACCCCACCATCCATCTTGGACACCCCCATCTTTGGGAAGCAGCACAGCACAACCCTGCTTGCTTCTGTGTTCAAAAATTAATCTGTGGCCACCACAGCTCCAGCAGGAGCAAAAACCCAACAGGACATGAACACCAGAGACTGAGAGAGCAGGAAGGAGAAGGCCTGCCAGAGAAGGAGCTGACACCGGGTTGACCTGAAGCAGTTGACCTTGAGAGCACCACAGCCGCTCCAGCGTCTGTCAGCTACTCCAGGGCTGGGCTGGGGGAACATGGCTCCTTTTTAAGGCCTATGCACACTAGACACTGCAGGATGTGGAAATGGCTCAGACCTCTGTGCAGCACAGCACTGTGCAGTTGGATGTTCCAGGAGCAACTTCATTGCCTAAACGTAGTCCTCTGAATGCCTTCAGGTACCTTAGGCATCCACACAATATACCTGCCGGTTGCGTGTGAATGTTTTCAGTGTGCGTCAAGCAGTTCCAGGGGAAATGAATCACACCCGTCTGTGGGATTTGGAGGTAGCTTTCCCGTGTGCACAGCACACACAGCTTATCTTTCCTTCTGTTTCTAGCATCCTTCTTCTCTGCTGCAACCTCTCGTTACCCTTCTAAAACAAAAACAGGTGAGCTCTGAGGCTTGATTTCAGAGGGCCAGGAATAAATAGCTTGTAAAGTGTGTGTTGTTTCATCCTCTGGCAACCGATCTGCATTGCAAATCACAGCATAGTGCTGCTGCCAGCCCTCGGAGAGACTCCTTTAGTCCAAATTACAGTGATCTGCATATTGAGGCTGATAAAGGCTTGTGCCCAAGCTTTCCTGACGACCCAAGGTAAGGGTTGTTGTAACTACTGCCTTAAGCTCTTCCAGTTTCAGAAGGAGTTTGGACCTCAGTGTATGCAGATGCACATCATCCTCTTCCATGGAGAAATGAGACACAACCTCAGAGCAATAAGGACTCCAAAGCCATAAACAAGGACTGACTCAGATCATTGCACCTGCAATGCAGACCATGACCACAGATAGTAAACCCTGAGCCTCCAGGATCAGTCCCATTTAGAGACAGCAAATTAAGTCATCACTAAATGGGATGGATATCCCTGAACCCTTTGTCCATTCTCAGGCCATAGAGGAAGGCTTTTAACTTAAAGATCAGCAGAACATGTGGATGGTGGTCCTGCAAAAATTCTAAATCCTGAAAAGTCTGAGACTATGCTTCACTGGATTTGCTCACCGCCTCTATACTCAGCCATTAGAGAAGTTCTAGCAGCTCTAAACTGCCACCAAAAAAAGACAATCACCAAAAAACATAGTATTAAAAAGATATGTTAAAATGTTTAAAATCAAATTAAGTTTAAGGTGCCTAAATGGACTAGACATCAGACTAATTTACAGACAAACAAGCTAACGTGCACACAATGTGAACAATCAGGACCAGGGAGCTAGGCTATTTGTCAGTGTAGCATTTTCCAGAACGCACTCTGCTTCTGTATCCCCAAAACCTTCTTTCATAAACTAAACAAACACTCTTGTTGGCAGATGATAAACATAGCAGATATCTATACTTAAGTGACGCTTCCCAGGCAATACAGGCAATTTAACCTACAAACCCAAATGTTATACTGGGAAATTTCAGACCAGCTTTGGTCCTCCCCTAAGTGTGTACATCGATTTCCAAAGGATTTGAAGTTTGTACCCTCCCAGAATTGTCCCCTGGGCTTCCCAGCTGGCATAATTCCCAACCCTCCTTCTGCTTGTTTTCTTTCCCCCTCCTGTGGAATTTTATTTCAAAGATGTTATTACTGTCATCTCACGTTATCCTTGACTCATTACTTCCAGATGGTTCTATTATTTTTTTTTTCCCCAACTACACACAGAAGTGTTGTGACCATCACTGAAATGGAGCTGGCAACAGCAGGGTAAACAATCACCCATCTATGCAATCAAAGATTTCAAAGACAGAAAAACCTTACCAGCTTTTATCTGCTGCTTCCTTTTGTCTCCTGAAAGGGTGTTCCTCTTTTCTGCACCTTCTGTGTTCCAGCATTTCCCAGTTTTCCTCTGATTGACCTTATATGCTCCAAGTGTCTGATTTCAGTGTCTTCTTTGCTTCACATCTACATGAATTGATTTCCTCATTAGGTGCTCCCTGCTGTTTGGACGGACTGCTCTTTCACTTACTCTTCACATAGTCTTGTTCCGCTATCTTCCCAAAAGGTGGGCAACTATCGTTACTCTCATCCCCTCATGGGCTGGAGAAGGAAGAGACATTAAGATAGCAGAGACAGGAGCAGATATCACAGCTCATGTCTACCAGCAGCAATATTCAGACACAACTTGGCCACCTCCCAGCACCAGCCCCATTATTGCAACTGCAAAGTGCCATGCACAAATCAAAGTCCTTTAACAGCAGGCTCCTGCCTCACTTTCCCCAGCAGCTGGGGCTGTGTCTTGTCCTCTGCCTCACCGCCGTGGCTGCTTTCTCATGCCATGGTCTCACACATCTCTCAAGTGCAAGGGGAGCATTCCATTTTGCTCCTCCCATGATCCCTTGTGGCAGATACAGTCTGGACTCCATCTCATAAATTAGAAGAGAAGACGCATGAGATATTTGCCTTATTTCTAGTAAGGCCTCTGCTCAGCTGTGAATATACGACATGTCCTGACCCCCATTTATCCCCACCTCATCCCCAGTCCTGTTAGAGTAGTCCTGTGGGCTAGAATTGAACTGCACAGAGAGACTGAGAGACTTTCCATCTTGCAGGCCTGATGTAGTTTCTGCAAGACTTGACTGAAAGCATACACCAGTGTTAAATGAGTTGTTTTATCCTAGCCCAGAGCTGATGGGAGATTCTTCCTGCCCTCAACATCTCCTGTGGCACCTCTATCTTTTTCTGAAAATAATGAATGAGATTATTAAGACAGAGATGTGATACAACTGCGTTGCAGTGGAAATGCATGAGCAAACCGACACCCCTTGTAGCGTCAGTTTGCAAAGCTGTCTGAGGAGGATAAAATGTTCAGAGTCCTGCTGTGAGATCTATCTCCTTGCATGATCTGTCCTTCAGGGCACAAAAGTCACCATTAGCCACTCATAGAAGGAGAAGTAATATTCCAAATTAAACTTTCCATGGGACCTGCAGCATCTGCACCTCATTGGCAGTCCCTCCATGCACCTTGAGTTCTGTTCTGTCTCATCGAAAACAGAGGTTAAACAAAATCTATGAAAGCAAACATTTTCCCAGTTTTGCTCTATGTGTGTGCTTGTGTTGATGAATCATTCATAAACTACTCAAAGCATTCAATATTCATAAGCAGGGATTGAAGACAGGAAAATCAAGCGAAGGAAACATTTCCAAGCTCCACTCATTTTGCAGGCTCATCCTGCTCATAAATTGGTGCTTGCTCCAGGTTTTCCTAGTCTTTCAAATGTGGCTATCTCCCATGCACACCTTTTCTGCAAGCTTTAGCAAACACTGAAATACTAATGTTAATATTTCAGTCAACATGATTCTCAAACGCATTTTATTTCAGATACCAGGTTCAGCTGAGATGAATGTGTTCAGGAGTCTTGCAGGGACCAGGTTATTTGTGGGCTCAGGAAGACATTACTGTATCGGTTATATCCTGCTCATATTTTGAAGATTGTTCTCCAAATAGCACAGGCAAGAGACTAAAATTTTATATATTTATGTATCATATATCTTAATGGAAAATTAGATTCTTGGACAGAAGAAGAAAGCATCAGGGAAAAGTACTGACTTAGTCTAAACATGCACAATTCAACTCATGTTTATAAATCTTTACCAGTTAGTAGAGATAAATAATTTTTAAAATACAATTTGTTCACAAATGGCTCCCTTTGATTCCCAGTCACTCATGATGTGTGAATAGTCATACGGCATAATTTTTATTCTTGGGCTCAATGACTGAAACTTCTATGTGAGATATGCCTCCAACTAGGAGACCAATGAATGACAAAGAGCAAATAACTCATTTCCAGAATGTATTCTTAAAACATTTACACTTTGCAAACATTTTCATAAATTCCGAGCAGCCACTGGGATATTGGTTAATAATGAGTTGCAGTGCCACTGCAAATAGCCATGAATCTCATTCAGGATGACAGAGTCATACAAGTTTTCTCAATATTCAAGCAGCTGTGCCACACAATAACTCTGGAGCGATTCACTAAATTCCAGAGGCAGGTTGATCATTGCTGGCAATAATGTGGAAAATAGTCTGGGTTAAATTATCTGATTCAACTTGCAAAGGTTAAGCCCAATTCCTTGTGTTTGGAAAATTAACTAGCAAAGTAATTGTCAAATACTGCTATATCAGTCCAAGAAAAGGATGAAAGAAAATGAGCTAACAAGGTACTTTTGAGTTAAGCCTGCAAAAACTGAATGTAGAAATCACTAGGAGTTGGGTTTGCAAGTCTTTTTCTGCATTAATGTCCATTTACACCATGATAGAAGCCCATCATTTTTCAGAGACATTCTTTATCCTATAGAAACACATAATAAATACTTTTCTTTTTAGCCCTTCTACATAGGTGGAAAGAATCCCTACTACACTCTCCTGCTGAGCAACACTAACAGGGAAAATACAGACCCTTAGGAAATAAGAAAGTTTGAACAGCAACAAAGAACAGATGTCCAACAGAAATTAAAAAGAAAAAAAAAAAGAAAGAAAAATAAAGCTTCCACTTACAGAAATGACTGTAGAACTATGAATGCGTTTTTATAAAAACATACACGCACCAAATCATACTTCCACATCTATCCCACAAGAGGTAAAGGCAGCAGGATGCTCCAAGTGTTCGGGCAGCGCTTCCAGAAATTCACCAAAGGCTGATACAACAGCAGTGTTTATTTAATAACAGAAGCACTCAACCAACTGAGCTAGCCAGGATAATTAGCACAGAAACAGCTGTAGTCACAAGGGGGAAGGTGGATTCATGGGAGAACGTGATGCTATGGCTGTAGTGCTCTCCCTGGGACCCAGGAAGTGGCAAGATAAGAATTACAGCTTATGCATGTAGAAAAAAATGTGGATGGATCTTCATTAGTCAGTACCACCAAGTAATAAAGAGACTGAAAAACATCAAAGGTCACTTTCCTAAAGCAAGTGGAGCAGATAAGTGGACTAACACCACCATTCCACATTTGGAGTACTAAAGATAGGAATGGGATGGAGAAAATGGCCCATTTCCCCAGCAACTCCAGCTTAGCTCCACTGTACAAATGGCACAGGAAAGAGGATGCGATGCTGAGAGTGACTTCTGTTAGGGAGATAAAACAGAGTGTGTGGGCTGTCCGTGCAGGGGAGGGTGAAAGCATGGAAGCTCAGAGGGTAGCTCACGCCAGCTGATTTAAACATCAGAGAATGCCCCTGCCTTTCCCAGTACACTGCATAATTCTCCGTTTGATGAAGTGTCTCCACCGAGCTGGTGTTGTGGAAGCACAGAGGTGATCTTGGAAATGTTCCAGGCTTTCCTCTGCTCCCATCACCACCAGCAAACACAACCCTACTCCAAACTCATCTGTCTTTGTAAGTGGAGAAGTAAGAAATACCCCAAGCCACTCAACCACATATGCACATTTTTTAAGCCAGGGTTCTGAAAAGGGACTCATGAATTTTGTGTTTCACCTTATGAATACTTTTATTGCAATTGTCTGAGATCCCTCCAATGCCCAGTAACTGTGATCTGCAAGTCCAAGAGGTGCTTTCCCTCTTGCATGTTTAGCCATAGTGCCTGAAGAACTGACAGATCAGTGGTGGCTTTGGGGCCAGATATCTGGTTGCTCTAAGCTGACATGAGGCTTTTTAAACTAATGGCACTCCCCAGTTTATGCCAGGTGGGGATGCAACCCCATAACTTCATTAATTGTCTCTGTTTTCTCCACCAAGTGCATCTATTATACTGGGCTGGAGGAGTATTAAAAGCAGACTGTGTAAAATGCCACTGATATTCTTCAGATGCTGGTACAGCTGCAGCTCCCTTGTCTTTGTAAAAGCAAGCTGCTAATAAAGGTTTGACACTGCAACGAGTTCAGCTATTCAGTAGGATACATCCCTGGGGATCCTCTCATTCTTGCTGCTTTCACTCAAGTAAGTGTTTTCACCTCCAAGGGAGAGAGCCATTACCTCCACTCGGTAAGGGCACAGTCATTAGTGGCCAGCTGTTCATGAGTACAGCTGTGTGTCCTGCCTGTCCTCCTGCCACAGAGCTGATCTGCAGACAGCAGGTTTTATATTAAGCATACCAGTGTATTCAAGCCCAGGGGATCATATAGTCCATACAGCATGCAAGATTCAGATGGCCTCAAGATATGGGAAAGAACCATCCACTGGAACCATGGGGTTTGCAGAGAGCTAGAAAGCAGGATCGGAAAATGGCGCTTGTTTAGCTTAATCTTTGGCATTTATTTAAGAGAAGATAAATTCTTTTACAAGCAAAACCAAGGGAAACAGAGAAAGAATCCATGCTGCTGTGCAAAGCATACTAGATAATACAGCAGCTACCTTTTCAAGTCTTTCCCTTAAGCTCTCAAGATAGGGATGCTACCATAAAATGGTATTAGTGCCTTCAAAAAGTAGCCTGCATTTCCAGTGGGGTGTGGATCTCTTTCATTTTGCATTAAAGCAAGAAAAGAGAATGGAAAAGGTTGTTGTAACTGAAGTCATCTTGCTTTGGGATTAATTTACAAGTTACTATTGACCCCTACTCTGTGGTACTGCCTGCAGCTTCCTCTTGTGGTTCAGCAAGAGAAACAGGACTGTGGAAAGAACAGGAACTTTATTATGGAAAATGAAACAGTATAAAAGCAGAAGACCCTGAGAACTCATCATGGCTCACACTATGCTCGGAACAGCACAAGGAAAGGAGCTGATCTGGCTTGAAAGCAGTGTGAGCCCATGTGATACACCACCAGCTTGTGGGACACAATGCAGCTAGTGATGGACATCATGGCCATGCCAAAAGCCCCAGGCTCTGAGCATCCTACCACACTCCCAGAAAAAAAACTAATTCCATCCTAGAGGACAACACCACCTAAACCAACTGGAAGCAAAGGTGTACAAATACAGGCTTATGAAGGGCCTGGAAACAGAGCACAGGCATCCAACTCCAGTGATCACCTACCGGACATCACCCAAAAACTCTATAGGAGCTTGCATCTAGCTTTCAGTTCATGCCTGAAATGAATAACGACACACTTTGACCTCTCTAATATGGGCATGGTTAAAGCCACTAAAAAGATGTTGAAAGGAGTTTAGAAACTATGTGAAGAACAAGACGTAAATGTGCATGACAGGCCATTTTTTGTAAGAGATTATATGTCTGCCTCAGGGAAAGGGCCCATCAGAAAGGTGGGGAGGAGGTAGTTTAAACTGCTATTGCTCATACTGGGGGACTAATTTTCCAGTATTTTCATGCTGCTCTCTTCCATCCTGGAAATCCCCTTTAAGTTGCTCTTAAGCATTGGGTTTCTTAGAGATGAAGGGAAATACTGAGGGAAGGAATGGTGGCTGAAAAAATTTTGCTAAGGTCCATTGAGCAAAGCAGCACTAGGAAAAAGCAGTAACAAAACTCCTCTGCCTTCCAGGTTCTCCTTTAATAATTCTTACATGTATCTACAGAGGGGGAAAAACAGCAGTCCAAGGAAGATTAACTTGAATTCTAACCACAGAATAGGCAAGGGTTTTTATTTTATTTTTCCCTAAAGGTAAAATGCGACTTAATTATTCAAAAACAACAACCAAAAGCAACCAACATGCTGAATCTGCTTTGATCTGAAGAACAGAGAAGTGCCACTGCAAACTTGAGCAAGGAGGATATTATTTGGGGCACTGTAATAAAAACAGGCAACTTAATTCAAAGATTGCATGGACTGCTACAGGCATCCATGCCTGCAGCTTGCCGCCCAGAACTGCAACACGCATCTGAACGTGCCAGCTCCAAAGAGTTATTAGGCAATTCTTCCTTGCTTCTCCCTTCAGTTTTAAATTTCTGTGCTACTCAGTTTTACTTCAAGAGGCTTTCCTTTCTCTCTCCATTGTTATGGACTGTGTGCTTCTTCGGAGGTTGTCAAAGGGCACCTGGATTTGCCACTGCCCTGGTAGTCCGTAACACGTATGTCTTTGAGCACCCTCTTCCTGGGGAAGAGCACAACTGGATGACTATCTTTGCTTTTCAGGCCTAGGCTGACTTGTTAATTTTTTAACAGGAACCACCTACACAGGCCATTTGAGTTCTGAACCTTGACAAGCATACACATGGTCTTCTCTTCCCAGCCATTGAAATGCAGGTGTTTATTCCACCTTGCAGGTGTCAGCAGTCTGGTAACTTGTGCTCCGACAGCACAAGGCAATGGCCTTCATGTTTTCTTTCTTTGTTATTAATGAAATAGCTTCTTCTCTGGGTATTGTGAGTGGCAGGAGGTAGAGACCTGCCAATCAAAATGTTAAAAGGACATTGTCAATGTCACGCTTCATCCTCAGCTCTCCATCAGTTGGAACACAGAAACAATGTTCAATTTACAGTCTGGTTATTTGCAAGGTGAGAACACAAGGTCTGCCCCCTGCACACAGCAGCCTGAAAAAGCTCAGGCTGCTGTTTCCATCCAAAGACATCAGAGAATACAAACTATTAAAAGTCTCCTCATGACAGTTCATCTTTGTAAAAGTACCATCTTGAGCATCCTCAGCCAACAGCAGGCCACATGCTGCTCCCAGCTAAATCAGTGTTCAACTTCTCATCAACTTCTTCAGTGGAAACTTTTGCTAGTGGTATGCAGCACCTTCTGAAGTTGTAAATATTTTTCTTAGGGAAACAGCAGGGTAATCCACATCACTACACATGTAGTTCAACAGTCTTTGAGGTTTTTTATGCTTTCTAGATTAAGTGTTAAATGGGTCGTTTCCATCGCAGCCTGTTGTGCTGTAAGGCCCTCCACATCCAT
Source organism: Chlamydotis macqueenii (assembly GCF_036417535.1). Taxonomy (NCBI): domain Eukaryota; kingdom Metazoa; phylum Chordata; class Aves; order Otidiformes; family Otididae; genus Chlamydotis; species Chlamydotis macqueenii. Next base: position 84,313,954 of record NC_141558.1, on the reverse strand, counting down.
TTTCACAGCTTCATAGACTTGGACAGATGGAGAGGAAAATACTTATTCATGAAAAGAGGATCAAAAGCCATATTCAGTGTAATGCTCTGGAAACATGGCTCTTAAGTGGCAGGCTCTGACTCTGGAAAAACCAACACACTCAAAGACTTGGATTTCCTCCCAGGGGCAGAGACTCATGTTAGGGCCATGACATTATCGGCTACCTCGCTCCCTCATTGGAAAGAGAAAAGAGCAGAATGCAGCAAATGAAACAGGAGACAAAGGACATGTGCATGCATTCTCCAACAAAAGCAGCATCTATCACGTGCAGGCTTTCACAAGTATGTTCAGAGGCAGCATCCCCCTTTCCCTCTTGATAGCAATTGCTGTCATCACTACAAGATTGCGGCAATAGGACTAGTGAGTTTCTGATGACTCCCAAGCAACCTGTCAGTTTAGATACAGCTCCCCAGAAGGAAAGCTTGGGAGTCCCTGATTTAAGCACGGCTGAGGAGAACAATATTTTCTGTGCAGTTTTTTTTTCAGTAAGGTAGAAAAGGTACAGTTCAACCATTATATGCTCTGGCTCAGTCATACGGACACTCGTCTTTTTCAGGCTATGCTGAACAGTTGCTTCTATGTTGGCATTCAGGAAATAAAATTTTCTTTTAATGAGTCCTGGCTTTGCAAAGTTTTGGTGCTGCCACATTTTCAGTGTTCAGTTTACACCCCACAGTGGGTTTTGCAGCCAGTCCTGCTATCTCCAGTAGCTTCCAACCCAGCTGCCAGCAGGCTCCACTGTTTTTTCAGGGACATGCAAAGTTTCTCAACTGCCAGCCCAAGTTATTGTATGCTACAGGGCAGCCATGAGTACCCTGAGATGGTTGAATTGATCTGTGAGATAGCAGCTTTAGAATATGAAACATTATTCAAAGTAATTACAGTTTTCTTAGCATCTACATTGTTCAGATTCTGTGAGTCTCAGGGAGGTGTAATGATGACCTTCTTCACATCTAAGTCAAGTCTTGTATGGCTCTTGAGAACAGATTGTGATTCCTAACACAAGTGCAGTCTTTTCCACCCTGCTGCTGTACACCCAAGCCTGCCCAGCTAATGCTTCGGCAGCAGTGGCAGGGGACATGACATGGGCAGGATCCTGTCAGAATCACCCTTGCTCCTGTGGAGTTTAGTTTGTCAGCTTTATCCTGAAGAAAAGGCACAGCCTTTTTTAAATCTTTATTCTGTTTTTTTCTAGAGTTCTCTTTTTTAAAAAAGTGACTCAGCACATCATCATCCCGCAGGCATCAGTTGGTAAACTGTTCATCTCTGCTTTTGCTCTGGGCAGCTCTTAAGATCGTTCTTCCTTTTTCTCCCTGACCCTCATCTTCCCGTAAAGGGATTTTAGGTCACTCTCTGTTCTCTTGTCAGACAAAGGTGCTGCAAAATGCGGTGCTGTTTACTGTCAAGCAATATCTTCCATCCATTTGATGAGGCCCATGTCTTTCTCTGTCCAAGCTTTTATGATTTTTTTTTTGTCTTTGGCAAATCACTAGCACAAAGCACAGGCATAATTGTAAGTGAAAACTGGAAAGACTGTAAACAAGTCATTTGAGCTACAGCAAAGAGTATAGATCTTGAAAACAAGCATCTGACCAACATCTAGAGATTTTAACTGCTTCTCATCCTGCTTTCTTTTGGAGTCCATTTACACTTCCTTAAAAAATAAAAAGGTGAAATAGAAAAATACAACACCCTGACATTCTGCAATGACAAACAAAACAAATGGCCATGTAAATCATATCTCCTCCAGCAGCAGGACAATGATCCTTTGAAGTCTGCTACGTTGTTATTATTACTGATACTAACATCGTAGTTACTGATCAATCTCAGGGAATTTTCACTGCACCCAATTCCTCTACAAGAAATCCTCCAAGAAACCCTCCATCAAGGAAAAAAACACGTTAGAAGGATTGTACCATCAAAGCAAATATTGCCAGCTTATTTCCTGACATCTTTGTGTTTTTAGGTAGCAACTGCTAGCTTTTACAGGCTTCTGATTGGTATGGCACAATTGTCTTTTCACTCACACTGTAAATGGGCATAGAAGAATTCGGACAGAGTGCACCCAGCCTGACCACTGTGTTGGCTGGTGATGCCTGCCCCACACTACTCAGAGAGCATTTCACAGAAGAAATAAAGTAGGAGTGATGAAGGAAATGCAAGAGTTGTCTAGGCTGCATATATCTGAGATGGAGAGAACCAGAATGTCCTGAGTTTCAATTCAACTGCAATGGAGCAGGGATTTCCCACATTGTTTCTTCAACGGAGTCACTAGTACTCACCGCTGGGCACTGGGAGCATCTATGATTCTGTGTACTACCTCATCTCCCCTGCCCCTGGGCCTGTCACTTTCCTGGATTCTCCAAGACAGAGACAAAAAGCAGTCTAGCAGCCCTTCAAGGCATGCAAAGCAGAGAGGACTATTTTACTCCAATGCTGTGAATGGAGCACTACTTTCATTGCACTAGGCTTTCATACTGTTTTTCAACCCACATTACCTTGAGAGAGAGGCTCATTCAGGGAATGCATGTAGATCCAAGCCTGATCAGGATTTTAGGTCGATGAGTCAAGTTCAAACTAGTTTTATTGGGCCAAGCTCTGATCCAGAGTTTCTGATAATTTTGTTTGTTCTATCAATTTATCTGCAGTATCCATAAACCATATCTCATGCTTGCTATTTCCATCTCTGAGCAGCTCATGCTACAGCATATTCCTCCTCAGCTCATGGGAAAGGACAATGAACACTACCCACTTCACCAAAAGGAAACAGAAGCACAAAGAGTAGGAGTGCAGGTTAAACAAGGCAGATACTTACACATGATCCAGATATCCTCATCTTCTTTTCTGGAAAAAAAAAAAAACCAAAACCACAAGTACTTTTAGGGCACTGTAGGTCTCTAAAAGCTCAAAAGTTTGACTGTTTTTTCCAATTCTATCAAATGGTCTAATACAAGATATTATCTATAAATCCTGCCTCATTGTGTGGGTGTCTGACAGAAGACATTAACCAGGAGAGACAGGGGTCCTGAGTAGAGCAGAAAAACATCACCTCTGGTGATTTTCCAGTGGCACAGAATAGCCTTCAGGCAGTCTGGGAATAAGCCAGTTCCTCCTGGCTTCCACAACAGCTCTAGCACAACCACTGAAACAAACAGGACTGTACACTTCTTCTAAACTTTCTGGGATTAATTCTTCATTGTTTGGCACCAGAGCTGGTCTTTTATAGCCATACAAAGTGACACAGCCCCACAAACACTGTTTCTGTTGTTCTGGGAGAAAGATCATCTTGCCCTAACTTATAAAGGAAGCAAGGTGAGGCTAGAGAAAATCAAGGGTAAAACCCACAATATGGAATTTGGAGTGGAGGTTGACAGGACCATATTCCTGCTCATCTTATATATGAAAATGCAGAATGACTTCATGCTTGCCTCATACATTGATCAGAACATCATGAGTAACCACTGCATAAGATGATAAATTTTGTTGTCTCCACTCTGACTAGTCACTTGTAAAGCTGTGGATTCATTGTGAAAGACCCATTAGATCAAACTGCTAAAATGTGAGACAGTTTATGGGCAATTCATAGTCTATTTAGGTAATGAATATTCATAATCTGTCTGGACAATTTCACATTCATGCTTAGATAATGTAGATTTATGCTTACATACAGCAATGATTTGTGAATATTTATAGGTGAACACCTGGACAGTATTTGACACAGCCTTGAATATTCATGACTACATCTGAAAGAAAGAGAAAGGCTCTACCTGAAGTTTGAACTACAGACATAAGAAGCTAATCCTCAATATCTATTGTGCCTTAATGACAATATATAACAGCCAAAAATAGCATAAAGGAAAGACTTAGAGGTAGGGATCTGATCACTCAAAGGATCAGTAAAAAGCCAGGAAGCTTTTCTAAGCTGCTAAAAAAATTCCCATTGGATTAGTCTTCTGACAGAATTTAGATTTTTGGTTCAGCACCTTTTCTATATGAAAAATATCCAGGCTCTTTTTGTTTGGGTCTAGGATTTTTTTGTTGGGGTATTTTTTGGCCTAAGTTGGGTTTTTTTTTCAGACAAAACAACTAAGATGTTTGTCATGAGAAAAACCCACACATGTATGTGACTGGACGTGTGTGCCCACATGTGTATGTTCATTTTTAAGGTGTCTACATGCCAAGCTAGCCTGTGCCTTCAAGATTCATGTTTAAGTCCATGCTGCTCCAATTCAGATCCACTGTTCTGGGTCCTCACAGGGAGATTCTCAAAGCCAACTGAAATGAGACCAGACCATTGTCTGAGGCATGGGTGAGTCCTAAGATGCTTAGTGTATCTTGAGACAGGAGAATCATAGGATAAGGATCATTTTTTGTGATAAGGGGATTTCAAGGCAGAGATATAGATGGGGACTCCCGGAAAGAAAAGGTGGTAGCAGAGATGCTCAGGTCAGGGGACAGGCAGGTGCTAGATTCATACGTGTTTATTCACAGGAATTGTCCCCTTAGGAGGTGAGAGGAACCTGACATTGGAGCTCCTTCTAAGGGAAGGAAGAGCCTCTAGCTGAGGGTTTACTTAGGCAGGGGGAAGATGGAGATCTGATTGTCTAGCAGGTTTGACGGCAACCAGTAACTGTCTCTGCTGACAAGTCTCTTGTGTAAACTCCCAGTCTTAATGCCAATTTCTAAACACCTTTGTATCCAAGCTCTAAAACTAATCATGACCTCTCCATTCATAAGATCACCAAAGTCTTCCTATATTATTTCCACTGCAGTTTAGCTCCTTCTGTGATAGCTCATTAATGCAGGAGGAATTAAATTCTTTCTCCTCATGTTCACTGGGAGCAAACAAAGTGGTGATGGCAATTTTCAGAGGCTAGCAGGAAGCTAGAGTACAGAGCTTGGGCTGTATCCAGTCACATTTGGCCATGCTTTGTCACAATTCATGTTGCCTTAGGGAGGGACTGCACACAAGATGTGGGACAGCAGAAATGCAATAAATGTCGTCACCCTTACCTTGATGCTGTGCAACAAGTGTTTTCTACAGACTGATATCATCTGGACTAAGCTGCATAGTAGACTCTTTGACCTGAATTCATTGAGACAGACGAAAATTATAGCAGTTGAAAATAAAAGTATCTCCAGGCCAGTAAATAGCCCATTTCTTTCCATTTCTTAAAATTATCTTGGCATCTGGCACTCTTCTCTGAGATCACCTCCCTGTAAGAGGAAAATACAACTTCAGCTCTGCTGGGACACTCAAATGGATGGCCAGCAGCAGTCAGGTGTCAATGTCGGGTACTCATTTCTGTCCCAGGAAGAGATGAATTGCCTTGGCCCTGCTCTGCTCCTTCCTCAGCTTTTGACTCTCACGCTCCCTACTCACTCCAGTGTTACCTCTGCTTGCAATGAAATCAGACAGCCTGAAGAGCTACCCCTTACAAGGGTCTGTTCTCAGCTTAGGTTAAACAAATAGCCTTTGTGAGATGTACTCAGATGGACGACGTCCCCGTGGTGGACTGCGGCTAGCTCCAAAGGCTAAAAATGGATGAGTGAACAGCTCTGCCTTCCTCAGCTCCAGAATGAGTTCCTCTCAGCAGCAGTTGGAAATGGAGCAGCTGTTGGTGCTCTCCAGTGCCAGCGGGGCTCAGTCCCTCCCAGGGACACAGCACAGCCATTCCCCATACAGGGCATTGATATAGCAGGGGGTGCAAAGGAAGGCTGGGTCAGCTGCCCCAGATTTTACCTAGAGTACAGAGTGTGGACCCTAAAGGATTGAACAACTGAAAACAAATCAAGCAAACGTATCATTTCAAAGCCTCCTGATTTTTCAAAGGCAGTGTCATGATGACAGAGGGTTGGTCTCACAACGTCTGATAAATCAGTATTAGAAATAAAAGACAATTTGATGAATACTACCTTTTCTGCCTTGTTTCTCCAGTTCTTGCCTATGTTGTACTTTCTATCAACAGAAACAGAAGAATTTCTGTATCAGACAACAGTGCCTTTTGCCCAGCAATCACCACCTGAAACTTCAGAGGAAAAGTAATGTCCTTCCCCTACTCCCTAATTTCTGAATACCCATTGGATATGTTATTTGCCTCTTCTCTTTCACAAAAGTTTCTTCCCAAGCTCCTTTTTGCTTTCAAAAAAAGCACAAACAACAAAATATAAAAGTGTGACATTTGGATACCAATAGTCCTATCCCTTCTTTAAATTGATATGTAGATTTTTAGTACCTTAGAGCTGGGACTGACTGTGCATCAGTACAGCATCTGCTACAGTGAAGCTCAAGATAAGGACAGAAGTTGCTCATTGATAAATGATTAATAAACAGTGGATGCTACCTCTTACAGAGTTCAACTCTGGCAAATAGACTATTTTTCACAGATGTCTCTACCCATCCTTCGAACACTATTGCCTATCTATCCCATGGTAGTTAATTACATGTGTCTATTACAGACTGTGAAATAAAGGCATTTGCTTTTGTTGCTTCAGCAAGTGCTGCCCTTTAGTTTTACCATATGATTTCAGTGCTCTCTGCCATGAAGTTTACAATGGGAGTCCTCATGTTACTTCTGTCAAAGGATTTTCCTCAATAAAGCCTTTCACCTGACACCTTGCAAACACCGTCTCCTCATGATCACTCAGGTCAAGTCTTCAGCTGGACATACAGTCCAAGGCGTGGTGGAAACCCTCTGTTGGGACGCTACGTTTGATTGTGCTAATCGTGTGCATGAAATGCAACAAACACCAGCAAGCAGTGAACACTGCTATGCTTAAATGCTAAGAGTCTGCACATGGCGGCTCTTTTTCTTGTTTTGCTGTTCTTCTGTGCATCTGAAATGCGAAGAATTAGCAATAATACTGCAATAATCACAGTATCTTTAGAAATAAGTGCAAGGGAGGGGAAGGGTGAATTCTCACGTATGTTCTTATTTTTCTAAGCCCATAACACATAAATCATGACAATACACAATCTTGCATTGATCTCTGGGGATTCCTGAAGACCAAAGGAAGAGTCAACCACTGCCGATTACCTTCACCTTTAACAGGAAGGCCTGCAGAAATAAGTGTCAACCTGCAACATTTTTCTGTACACAGCAGCTGCCATCTATCACAGTAGCAGCTGCATTCACCTCTGGCAGATAAAGGCATGGACAGAACCACCCCTGCTCAAAGCAGGACCCACCGTCTCTTCACAGCTTACAGTCCCCACACCAGCTGCCTCTGAAAGCAGCAGTAATTCCAGCATGTGTTTAACCAGGAGTAGCAGTGACTATCGGCCAGCTCCAGCTACTGAGCTCCTGCCTGGATCTCCACAATCACATTTGGTCTCAATGCCAACATGGCCCTGCTAGAACGGTAACTGAGCACACCACCTGAAGTAGAAGAAACTTCAGAGCATTTATCTTCCTATGGCACCTGAAACAGAGCAGGCTCCAAGGCATGTATTAATTGTTTTGTCCTCACCACAGCTGGCCTGGAAATGTCTCAGTGCAATCAGCTTTTCACTGGAAAACATTGATTTACCAAAATCACTATTCTTCTTGCGATAGGCTTGAATTCAACAAAGTATTGGGATGGAAAATTTTTTGAACTCTAGAATTGGTGTGTCTGGGAGGCGAAGAGGAGGAAGGATGAAGAAGCCAAAATTATCATCCTATTGACTTCACAAGGCCAAGCCCGTTCTGTCAGTAAAGGTCTTTGTCCAAGGATGCTGACCAGGCTCATTAGGGGGACAGCCGTGGCAGCAATGGTGGTATTAGAACATCATTAATAAACAGAATTCAGCCTCCAGCTCTGCCAACACACCCTGCAAGCATTAAATTCATGCGCACACCGGGAGGGAGATAAAGTACTACGTTTACTTACAGACTCTTAATAAAAATGCCATTCAGGGCTTAACACACTTTTTTTTTCACAAAATCACCCCACAGCTGCAGCAAAATCTGTTTTTCTACAGCCTTCCAGGGCCAAATTCTGCAGTAGGCTTGCGCCCAGGTGCATCTGCAGGGTGGCTCATTCAGGCCAAGCCAGTATTTACCCCAGCACAAAGCAGAGCAGACTCTGTCCCCTTAAAGTTCATTAGATATCCTTTCCCTCCCACAGTTAGGTTTTTATTTTTAGCTTGTCCACAGCAGAGGAAAACAACAAAAGCTTCATCTTGCTCCAGCCAGATGGCGATTCTGTTTCCTCCCGTGTAGTTGGCTGCGTGGTGAGTTGTGCTTGTACGTGCATGTGTGTGCCTGTGTCTCTTCTCTTGCTTCTACCATGCTTCTGCCTACCCCACACACTCTCATATAGAGAAATGGTTTCAAAGAGGGGCCCTGGAGGCTGCAGGTACAATGTAACCAAGCCTTTTCCCGAGGACAGGATTCGCTGGGAGCTCAGGAAGACCACAACCAGACGTCTATTATTTTCAAGTTGTCTCTGCTGAGATACCCAGCTGGGGCAGATCTCAGCTTCTTCAGCTCCATGACCGGCTTTGCCTGGAGGAGCAACAGGAATCCAGGGAGGGGGAAAACGGATGCTCAGAAGAGGAACAAAGATGCAGGTTGATCGTTTTATCTGCATTGTCTGGGTGCCATCGGAATACATTAACTCCTTCATTTATCACAGCAAAATCATTAGAAATCTCAATTATTTCTGAATGCCACACTGACAAAATGTTTAATTAACTACTTCGTTGAGTTAATCACTTCTCGGATACAAGGAAGAACTAGAGGCGCTAGTGCAGGGTCCCATTATTTTTTATAGAAATGTGTGGAGGGTGAAAGAAGCTGTAATATATGTCCCCATCATTATAGAGATAAAGGTCAGGCATTAACACAGCATTCATATATCTTAAGCCTTTTCCAGAGAGCACATATCTGCCAGCTACATCCTTCTCTACTAGTGACAGGAGAACAATGTGAGCTGCCTGGAAAGCAGCGCACAGAAACAGCTCAGGGGTTTCCACCTCCCCTCAGAGGGTGATGCTCTTCCAGCACGTTGGGGGATAAGTAAGCCGAGCAGTTTGGATATTACCAGAAGGAACATTTTACAGCTAGGTTCTCCCAGGCTTTTCATTAAATCTGACTGCAACTGCAGGTGCCATTTCACTTTACATTATAAAACCAATTGAGCATGGTCGTTATGATATTAGGAGTCAGAAGGGCTGGATTTCCTTTTTGCCTTGAAGTCATTCTGTCTACTACTGAAAAGCCTGCAACCATGGAGAAGCTTGACTAATATTCTCACATACCCCAGAACAGGCATAGCAAAAAGAACAGCACACGGACACCCCACCAGCTCCTGCAGAGGTAGAGCACCACAATGAAGACAAGTTTGCTTCAGTGCCCTAATTTCCAGAGCCTTTCCTCTGGTTTCCATCCAGAGGCAGCAGGCATTGCAAACAGCACAGATTTGTCTGTCCGTTTATACTACATCTGTTTATCGAGAATAAGACACAAGGTCACTTCTTACCGTGGAAATACATGCCTCTGGATGGAGTGAGGTTATAATTTCATATAAATCACAGCCATTGAGTGACTTCCGATTATCACAGATTACCTCAGGGCAAGACCATCTGGTCTAAAACCCAGTTGGGCTGGATATTTGACATTCAAGGCTCAGAGAGAAACACAGACAACACTCTTTCCAACACTTAATATCAATGAGCATGCTCATTTTCGATCACCAGAGCTTCCCAGTGGCCTGATTGCATGAGTTCCCTGAAGTGCCCTGTCCAGGGCTAACAGGTACCAAATATCTGTTTGCATCCTCCAAGGGACCCAATCCATCAGATGTCCTCCTCTCCCACCTGCAGTTACAGTGGGCATTTGCACAAAGCACAGCAGTCAGGGTGAAAACCAAGGGAGGAGGAGATGGTGGCAACAGTGGCCAAGCTTTGGATCAAAGTCTTGTGAGAAAACTCACTTCTAGTTCTCCTAACTCAGCCTAAAAGCTGCAAAACCACATCTCCCCTTTGCTCAGGCCCTGTCCTTGCCAGGTGTTTCCTCTGCTCTTACAGATAGCAGAGGGAGACAGAGTTCGCAGCCTGTTTCTGAGATATTTGGAGCCAGAGTTCGCAGCCTGTTTCTGAGATATTTCTCAAAAAAAAAAAAAAAGGTGTCCCAAGTGTCAAATCCTTCCCCAGTGCTCTTCATGCATTCATGCAAAGAGTTTTTAATTGAAAAATGAATGGGCCTAAGGTGATGGTGTTACAAATTCAGCAGTGGCTAGTTAAGAACTGTCTAGCTTTTTTTCAAGCCCTGGTCACCCACACACATCTCTGAGGCATTTGTAAATTACTCACATTCATGTTGCACCTAAAATCCTTCACGGTGCCAACAACCTTCTTTCCACTGAGGCACTAAGGCCTAGCAAACTGGGAAAAGATTTCTGTATGGAAATGGGATGTCCAGCTCAAGATGCTGCTGAGTATCTGAGAAGACATCTTATGCAATGTGCTTTACTGCCAGTCTTCCTGGCTACTTGCTTTTACAAAGTACTGAAGTCCATAGTTCTGAGTAGTATATTAATTTCAGGAGTGATCTTCATAACAGTTTGCAAACAGGGAAGAACAGAGATCACATGGTTTAGCTGAGGCCACACAAAAAAAAATAAGAAGCATCTAACTCAATCATTGTTTCAGAAGGACAAAGTAATGCAAAAGAGAAAGAATATGCTTTGGGACAATGGGTTAAATTTTGACTTCTCAGTCATTTCTACATTTCTTTCTTTAAAGCACTTTCTCACACACAGCCTCAGAGCAAAGCCATCAAAAGCATCTGATTTCTGCAGCAAACATATTTAACGGAGGAAGATGTTCTGGCTCACAAACTCCAATTAGTTCTAATGTTAGGCCTGCCCATAAAACATACAGTCTCCCTTGTTTTCCACAACCATATCGATAAACATTATTGTACAAGGATATAAATATAACTCATTATTTTGTTGACACTCAATGGCTTATCTATATATGTAACGCCATCCTGCCATTATTGATGCTTTTTTAATGGCATAGTATCATTAAGCAGTGATGTTTTACTTCTATTAATATCATTTGGGCTGGTTCTTAATAACTATGCCAGAGTGGCTGCAGCATCATCCGCAGGACGTAGATGAGTGCATAATATATTTCTCAGCACATCATCCATAATGTTCAGCATCCTCCACGACCAGAAAATAACAAAATTCTTCCAACTCCAGCTGCTCACTTTAGGAGATGTGGAACTCTGTAGATAAACAGCCTGCCCCAAAACTTGCATACTTGTTTCCCAGAATCCACAAGGCAAGAATGTAGTGGCAGATTACCACTGTTCAGTGGCTTGGTGGTCTGCTCTACCACAGTCATGCATACGTAGGAGCTATCTGAATGGCTGACAGGGTGCTGCTGTACAGAGGATTTTCCCCTGTGGTCTGAGAGCAGGGCAGGAGTTCAGCATTTCTCCAGGGATGTCTTGATTACAACATTCTGACTTTCTCCACAACCTTTGAAAAGTTTCCTTAATTTCTTCCTGACTCCTCTTTCCTGTTTGTCCTTTGATGAGTTCACATTTTCTTTTGAAAAATCTCTCATTTAACAAATCTGGTTTTTGCCCCATGCTATTGTGTTAATGTTTAACAAAAGTCAAAAAAAAAGTGGACAGGCAACTCACTTGGCCCTGTCATGCCACCAGTCAGAGGACTAACTTCTCATGGCAAGACCCCGTCCTGCTCTTAAGTGGTCTGCCCTTTCATTTTCTTGGCTCCAACCCTATTCTTCGCTAGCTCAGTGAGAGGAAATTTGGAGATTGCTCCAAAGGCCTGAGGAAAATATACTTTCTTGTAAGTCCTCCACTAAATGCAGGACCTGAAAGAACCTCCACGTGGGTTTGAACTTCCTGGAGCAGATTTGTGCACCCAGCTGCAGGCAAGGAGTCAGCTGTGGGACATGGGCTGTGCGGGAGCTCTGGTAGGAGCCGGTGGATAGCATGGCTAGGAAGCCCACTCAGCTGCAAACAGAGCATTCGCTCGAGGACATGTTTCTCAACGTCCAACAGGAAGACAAATTGAAAGGCTAAGAGCAAAAGACAATCTCCCCCACAATAACACTTCAAATTACAGGAACACAGATTAAATGCAATTGCCTGCTAACCATTAGCTATTTAATTACATGCTCTGGGCAGTGTATAAAGAGGTTGATTGCTGATATCACTTACCCCACTGAGCCCAGTGAGTCATTCCTGACCTATACCAGCCTAAATGAAAAGAGTTTCAGGCTTCTTTTGCTTTCTTTTCTAGTGGAAATGAAGGCGCCAAAAAGGAGCAAGTACATTTTTGTATACATGGAACTGATCACAAAGGGCTCCAGGCAGCCTCTTCTCCCAATGCCTATCCCTGGCCAACCGGTGCTGAGAGCAAGCCAAGTGCTGGCCACCAAACAGTGAATGTGGGTGCTGTGGGTTTAATGCCCCAGCCCCTAGCTACAAGGCTGACACTTTGCGATCTCTGCCTGGGAGCAAAGGCTACCTCATAGGGACTCTTGAAGCCACCAGCTGAAACGGCTCTGCCAAATCTAACATGTCACTGGAATTACTACAGCTAGTAATTACACAGCGTTCCCCAGTAATCCCCTCACAGCAGCTCTGTAGGTGGGTATGTTTGCATGGCATTTGTACTCAGCAGCTGAAAAGATGTTATCCAGTCATTTAGGTCTACCATTTTTCAATGGAGGGGACAGATGATAAAATAGCCTTTATTTTTAAATAAAGCTTCTTTTTAATTGAAATGTCAAAGCTTTTTATGCCATATCATGTTTCTTTTAAACCGCATGGGAGATAATAGTCTGTTTGTGCTACCAGCTGAAGGAATTGCTCTTCAGCTCAAGCTGTAGAAAGCTGCGCTTTGGCATTACAGGTCCCAGTTTTAAAGCCTGTTGCTCCACAAGGCAGCATGGGATGGCATTAAATAAATCATTTTCTTCCCCTGAAAGCCAGATATCCAAGCTGAAGTAAAGTAAAAGCTACAAGAATTAAATAAAATGGCCAAAAAGCGGAGCTGATATTTTCAAAATCAGTGATATGGCACAGCAGGTTCACGATGGTGACAGGCTGTACACAACTGCTCAGTGGAGTCAGAAGCGAATCAGGAGATGTTGAAACAGTCCATTCTGGTGGTGGAAAAAGAAGATTGCACAAGGCTGGAGAAGCCTTCCTTCTTTCAGCAGAAACTAGTCTGAACTCCCCCCCCCCCCCCCCCCCGCTTTATAGGCAGGATAGAGGTTCCTCATCACGGGAAAATCAGGCGCTTGCATCCTCCGTTTTATCTTTTCAGAGCCCTTTATAAACATTGAGCATGGAAACAAAACAGCCAAGCAATCCAGCAAAAAGAGCAGTCATTACCTTTGCAGTTGTTTGAGGTGGCACAGCCCCGAAACGATTGAATGGTTAACAACAGATTTGGACTTGTGTGGTTTTCATTTCACCAAAGCAATAACAAATGGCTTTGTAATAGCCAAAGAATCATTCGCATCCTTGCCTGAAATAGAAGACTTAGGAGCTCCTTTTCCCTCAGCTGCCATTGCAGCCATCTGATTGGCACATCACATCATTTATTTGCTTTACTGATAGAACCTAATTGGGTATAATTGCTGAAGCATCTTAAATAATTCTAAATACAGGAATTGATTTGAGGATTAATGGAATATGATAATTGCATAATTGAACAAAGTAGCTGGAGTCCTCACCCAGATAAGTGGATTTTGTGATTGTGACTGATTGCATCAGAATATAAATCAGTTTGATTTGCATAGCTGATATCAGCTCCCACTCCTCCTCTCTAGAGCTGGCTTTAAGTAGGTCACATCCAGCAGAGTAGAGAGAGGGAGGAGAGATCTTGGAGAGATGCCTCTTGGATTTGGTACTACATGATAGCACACTCCGTGGTCTCTGCTCAGCAGGAACTGATGTTCCTCTGGGGGGTGGGAGCTTTTCCCAAGGGTTTCGGGTGTTCTGTCACTGGCTAGGAGCTGTTCAAGCCCTGCCTGGGCCTGAGGGAATTTATGATGCTGGTTTTTTAGTTCTTAAATCTCTTGATAGTTTGGGCCATGGTTTCCTGGGGGATCTCTCTCAAGATCACTCTATCAAGGTAATTTTTAAGAGAAATCTAAGCAACTTCACCCCAAAGGAAGCTGAGCAGTTAGTAAGGCACTTCCTGAAAGTCGCTGTCTCTCAGAAGTGCTTCTAGTCTCAGCTGAGTTAATCCACAGCTTCAATCTGTTACCCTTCTTGTTTTGTTGGAGGACTCCAATTTTCCAATGGGAGTTGGCCAAAAGAGCTGGCTGAGGCTGGAGTAGGGCTCTTCAGGAGGATTAGCTCTACGGCCATATGCCAGTCTAATTAGGAAGGCTATAAAGTGTGCAGTCCTTACAAATGGCTCTGCATGAGCTGCTCGTGCTCTGTGGATTTTTTTTTAATTCAGGAAAAACACATGTAGTTCTAAGATAGAGCTTTACATTGTCAACATCATAATTTACATTTTATAAGTAATAACACCTGCACACTAACACTAATTCAATTTGGAAAAGCAATATAATTTTCAACTCTTTTCTTTTTCATTTTGTATTTGTGTGTCTGTGCCTTTGTAACTTAGGCTGCAGCTATCGGTTCACTACCTTTTCATGGCAATTTATATCTATAACATTCCACATAAATGTTTATAACTACATTACTCTATGACTGCACTGGCTGTTAATTGTTCGTTAACATTATAAAATCAGGTATATCAGTTGTGTACCTGTATTAAAAGGAACATGAGGAATAGAATGTCACCTTTATAAATAAGTTGTTTCTAATATTAAGAATGGCACTAAACTCTATTAACTTTATTAATTATGTGCATGCATATCACTTTGTTCTCAATGAAGCAAGACAACATTTAGAGGAAGATGGAAGTTTCTTCTGTTGGATCAATCACTCTGAACTTGTCATCATTCATCTCTAAGTCTTTTTGAAGGGAAAATTGTCCTTCTTTCCCCTCCAAACAGGCATATTGATTGCTTCAGTGCAATGAAGACGTTAATCAAAGGAAACCAAAAGAAGTCTGAGGCTCTGAAGTGCTCCTGGCTTTCTCTTTGAAACATTTCTGCTCCCTTTTGTGTTCATACCTTACTGCAGTCCTGCCCATGCCAAAGCTGCATGAGTAGAAAAAGAACACTCTCCTGGGACCATTAGAACTGGTTTCAAATGATAGGAAGGATCTGTTGTCCTTCACTCTGCAGGGTCTTTCTCTCCATAGGGCAGGATGTTAAGTCCCTAGGCTGCTCCCTGGCATTTGAAGCTGGAAGTGCAATAATATACTTCTACAAAACTAACAAATTACAAAATCTCAGACAGACTAAAAATAGGGACATTGATGTATGCACAAATTAGAAAATTAAAAAAAAAACAACCCCAAAACTAAAAAAAAACCCACCCTTATTTTGGTGCAGCTAATAGCTATTTCAATTTTTTAGGCTACACTGTAGTTTGGACTTTGAAACAAGGTTTTGAAAAAGAAGAGGAAAGGATGGCTAATTGGAGAACTCATGGTATGCTGAGCTAGAAGGAGGACTGATGTCAGCAGGGATGTTCACCATGTTTACCTTTGGCATGGGCACAGGTGATCTACCTGTAGTTACTGCACAAGCAAAGAATGAACTCCATGGTACGTGGACAAAAAGCAAGCTTGAGCAGCACAGGCTTCACCTCACACTTTCAGAACTTTCAGGTCCTTGCAAGGACCACTAATTTACACTTAGTAAAGGCACTCGTCATTTACTTTCAGCCCTCGCTAAGCTTAGAGACCATGTTGAAATCTGTTCTTCCTGATAGGCAGGCTACCTCTCAGTGTTGCTTAACGTTTTGGAACATATCCATACATATGCATGCCATAGTGTGTGATTATTCTAGTGCAAATTTTTATTCACTTGCTGAATTCCACAGGTAACCTTTTGACTAAAGTTCTTTCAAAATTATTTTTTTGGAGTACTTCTTTTTGGGAGATAAAATTTATTTTACTTCTCTGAGTTCAAAATTCATGTCAAGGTCAGTATATTCAGTGAAGCTATCAGCCACTGAGGTATCATTTTTTGGTTTAATTAAGGATGGGGGACTGGAGGAGGAGACAGAAGGGTAAATAAACCCAAAACCATAGGTTTATTGTCAGATTTTCTGTGGTGCCTACTGTCATCCATCAAATGTGATTAATTACACATTTGATGTACTGTGAGACTCTGCAGAGCAGCTAGTATCACATGTTGCATACTTTCAGCTCATAATGGTGTCAGGGCTCACATAAGGAGATAGAAAAATAAGGTTTGAGGGATTCTAGATTTCTGCTTATTAGCCTGTGGTACACATGACCATTGTTAGCAAGACCTTAAGGATTAGTGAATTTCAGCTGACTGTACTGATGCTGCTGTTATATCCAAGACTGTAATTAGAAACTAAGTCTATAGTTTGAAAACAAAAGGGCCATTAATTTGACTTGTTGATGGATCTTCTTGTTTCCAATGGGCTAGGATGAGCACTTGTATCTGAAGGGCTTAAGTGATACTTTGCAATTTTGGTGCTTATTCCAAAATTAGAAATCCTAGGCTGAGGATTGGAGCTTTGAAAATTACAAAATGATGAGTCCAGTTTCATGTTGCACCTTCTTCAGAACATGCACCAAGAATAAGGGATGATGTTTGCAAAGGCTAAAAGATTAAGAGGATTTTCCTCTTTCTATTGTTCTCTGCCCTTAAGTAGACCTTAAATCTAATCTCCACCTTCACTTGAAATGTATCGATGGTCAGATGATCAATATGGACAAACTAAATGCCCTAACCTTCATCCTGTTGAACTTGAAGATCCAGCAAGAAACTAGCGGTTAGTCACTTTCAAAGCCTTAACACACAAAACAGTGCACAGTCAGAAAAGTATTAGTAAAATGAAAATTAATGTAGGTCCCTTCCCATCTGCTAACGTGTTGCTGGTCTTGCTGGATCATTGATCACTCCCTTTATTGCTCAGATAAAGGCTTTGCTAAGGCGTTAAACACTATAGGCCTAACAGAAGCTTTAACAATACATTATTTGTTTATACCAGCCTAAGTACCCTAGTGATACCATAAAATGGATTTTAAACACCCAAATCAGGAGGCAGGTAAAACACAAGATGCAGGATGATTGATGGTACATACAGAAGGTCATACTAACTTTTTGAATAACATCATTTGCTTTGATTGCTTTACAGAAAGAGGAAGAAATCGTGTAGCTTTGTGTTGATCCGTGGGATGTACTTTTGAGCTAACACCTTGATGCAGGCATCCATGTGCTACCATCTCAAAAGAGCAAGCATACTCATATGATCCTAGCTGTCATTACTGATGCCTGTGAGGCTACAGGATGCATTCAGATTAAGGCTTTATAAACCTAGAGTTAAAAAGGCTTCTTTACAACCACAGATCAGGTTATTGTTGCAATTGAAGTACTGAAAATGAATGACTGAAGACATATTATTGCTCCATCTGCAAGTATCCCTGTGCTACTATGAAGGCAGCTGAGAGCTAAACACATCTCAGAAATACATGGCAACTTCTTTCATGCCTACAGATTTCAAGGGCAGTCCTAGTCCAACATTTGACCAATTTTTAGCCTCAGACAATGTTATAAGCAATTAATTTACAGTCCTGCAACAAGAGGCACAACATTTAATGCATAAGGGCTGAAGTTTTTAGGCACTGGACTTTGACAGTATTTCACACACACAAATAGATACCTGTTGGTATCTGTTGGAGAGATATCTGCTTTTTACAAATAGATGTGGGCTTCAGAGTTTTAATAATTACTTTTGGCACCAGGTGCTGTTGACACTGAGGACACCACTCCAATCTTCAGTCAGTGATGACTAAAATCTCATGTTATATGGACATTGCATTTTTGAAGGAATTGTTTAACAATGTGTTTTTTCTGCCCACACAAACACTCAGGTAGACATTGTCTGTATGTAAATCAGGTGAACACTCGTTCATGGCATTGTCTTTTTGCTTGATGGCTTTTATAACATTCATTTATGTCTTGCCCTAAGGAATATTCTGAACCCAGAATAGATGCCTCCCCTTTCCCACTCAGTACAAACATATCTCTAAGCTCCAGCAGGGTCAAGGATTGGAAATACTCAGATTGCCACTGGGGTAGCCACTGGTGGGAACGTGCTCATTCTATATCCATGACTGTTCTCGTTACAACTCCCCTAAGTCTCAAGCTCAGAAGAGCTCCTAATGAGAAGAGATCAGGCCTTGAGATTTTGTGACAACTCATTTTCTTGACAAAGCAACAAAAGCTGAAAACAACACAGCCTTAACCTCTTCCTCTGACAACTTTAAGGCTGTAATGAGAACAGACAACTGCAAAAAACGTTTCCCTTTGCTTCTGAAACTGAAGTCTTATGTCCCTACTGTGAAGCACTAGTGGCAAGCAAGAAGAAAGACGATATTAGTGTCAAAACCACCACTGGCCTAGGTATTTAATTAAGAGGGCCACTGGAGCTTCTTCGTTATGTACAGCCTCAAACATAGGTTTGGTACTCAGATAGTGAAGCTAGAGTCCCTGCCTTCAGATGGAGGTTGCCCATTCCCTGCACCTCGGCCAATCCACAAATGTTTTTCTGGCAAGAGCACTTGCCAGATTGGGGAAGAAAATGGAGCCACAAGGAGCTGCATCAGCATCATTACAATTCAATATTGCTTGCATTATTGTGGTCTGTGAACATAAAATTAACAGAGAAAGAGGCCCACAAAGAGCACACTAAAGTAGACAAGTTAATTGTCTAAGCAGATGGTGTTAGACAGTATGACAAAAGCCAAAGAAGCAAAAACATTGGGTATAATGTTTGGCAGATAGGCAGGTTCTGAGGAAAGAAGTGTGCAAATTAACAGCCTAAATTGGAAGCATACTTAGCCCTGGAAAGGAGGGGAGGGTTCAGGAGAAAAGATTCAGTCTGGGAGGAGAATGCTGAAATGATACACTGTGATAGCACATGCACAAAAGGACTGAGGGTAACAGAGCTTGTCTGGGATTTACAAGGGAGCAGTTTTGCACCAGGATTTTTTTTTTTTTTTTTTGCACATGTTCAGAATAAGACCATTTACACAACAGCATGAGCAAAAGAGACTCTAAATATGTGTGGTACTTATATATTTATTTAGATACATGTACACACATAGTGTGTAATAAATAATTCAATACAGTATTCTGAAAGCTTCTTACGTGAAGAGTGTACATTTTTGCAAACTAACCAAGACAGCAAACACCAGGTCAAGTCCAAGTGAGCACAACGAAATAATGAGGTAATACTGGTCAGTATGAGAGGCAGAAGACCTGGCAGCCTAACCTTCCTGTAGGCTGCACAAAGGGTAGCTATAACGAGAGCCCTAGCAGAGGATAATGAGATATTTGTGCATGTTTACATGAAGTCCACTCAAAATGCGAAGAAAAACATGGAAGAAAGGGCTTGCTGAGTACCTTAACCAGTAACAAAAGAGATTGTCTTTGAGAGCTGACCAGAGACGATGCAAATCCTGAGCTTGAAAGACGAGAGACCATATTTGATGCAAGAGGGAAGGGGCGTGTACCACTGCCGCATCCTCATTTTCTGGTGATTTCCAGTGTCTGGACTGCACTCTTTTCTTTTGTTTCATGCACAGAGTGAAACTTTCTCAGGTTTGATCTTTGCTCTTGCTACTCATCAGGGCTTTGATCTGTGAGCAGGATTTTTTGTAGTTCTGATGATTTTAACTATAATTGGACATTTCCCTGAGCCGTATTCTGTGTTTCAGACCACATGCAGCTATGATGCCATGCAGGAGGAAATCATAGAGAGACAATAAAAAACAGTGCCTTCCCTCAAGCTTGAAGTTGCTGGGGCAGGACATGTCTCCCAGCATGCATGAGAGTCTAATTCACGTCAGGTCCTGAAATACTGAAGAAAATAGTTTCCCAGTCCCACCCAGTTTTCTCTGCAAACATATTCAGACAGTCCAGACCACTGCGTCACTTCTTACTCATATTTGCTGTTTGCTGACCTACAGAGTTTTGGTAGGAAGCCATGTAAATTTGGATGGTTACTGAGTTTCACTTTGAAGTTTGGGATCTTTTCACAGGAACTGGCAGTACAAAGATTCGTTTGGCCTGAAAGAGCCATCCGAATAATCTAAGTTTACCATCAATCAGAGGACTTCTTCAGATTCATTGTTCTTTAAAAAGAATCACCACTGAAAGATAAACATCCTGCCTAGATTTTCCAATCTACACTGGAGCAGAGTTCACCATATGACTTTTACATCACTCCAATTTTTAATTACTCACATTGTAATAAACCTGCTTCCAACATAAACCAGATGAGCTTTAATTCCAAAAGTCTTTGACCCTTTTTGTCTTGTGGACTGAACACCTGACTTAATGTGGACCAGACCACAGGTATGCATCTGCTCAAGCCACCTTTATGGTCCAGATAAGAAACAGGCCCTCCTTCAGTGTGGTTCAGCTCAGCTTAAAGATAGACACCCATGTGGACATCTGAACGGTAGAGATGGAACATTAAATGAATGCCATGATCAGACTGCTTGAGCCAAACTTTAACCTTCTTTCTTGAAAAATGAAACAACTTAAGCTCCCAGAGGTGCTGTTTTCTCTAATCATCCCCTCAGCTCTCCTCAGAACCCTTTCCCAACTTTTAACCCTGTGTTATCTGAATACTTTTCTTACAAAACACATTGATCACAGAATGCATTCTCTCAAATTTTATGCAACCTGGTTCCTTTTCTTTCAGAGCAATGCAGATAGCCCACTAAGAGACAGTTTTTAAAGTAAAGGCAAAAAAAAAATTGCTGTAGCAGAGGCAATTGTGGTGAGAGGTCTTGGCATGGCTGAAGAAATAACACAGAAGCCAGTAAGGAACCTGAACTCCATGTGCTCAGGGCAACTTCTTGTTGTATTGTACATGATACATTCTGTATCAACAGATTTTTATTCCATTCCAAAAACCAATCAATCAATGCTGTTAAGGTTAGAAAGGCATGTGAAGTACCCAGAAATCCTTGCTGTCTTTTTGCAATAAGGCAGCTAAGGAAGTCACCTCTCCATAAGACATTGATAATAGGAAAAGCAGGGTTGGGATAGCCTTTGTCCAGTTTTCCTTCCAAGTGCTCCCTCTTCTGTGCTCCTTTCAGCCCAATGGTTTGGCTGCAAATATAAAAAAAGCAAGGTAGTGAAGATCAAAGGGAAACAGTCTGACTTCAAACATCTAGTTTTGCAATGATAACAAAATTATTTTATTTTTAAAAATAAAATCTCACTTCCAAGAGAACACCATGCGCATCTCTCATGGGTTTCCCATCAGGTCCACTGGAGGAGCACAGAATCCCTCTCGTACCAGCCTGAGCAGCAGGGGTGAAGGATGGAGCACCAGCCAGCTGGAGCACTCCCCTGGGATCTGGCTTGTATCAGGTAATTATAAGATGTAGCAGGTTTCCTCTTCAAATAACTTAACAAATATTCATTAATTAGCCCACACTGCTCCCCCTTTAGGGACAGAACTGGTGCAGTCTCCATATGCGCGGAGGGGAGGAGCAGATAAAGACTAGATGACTTTCTGAAGATCTTCTGAGGAGTCAGTAACAGGGCACGTTTGCTCCAGTCCTGTGTTTGCTCATGTTTAAAAAGTCCCTTCGTCCCTACATGTTATAATCCCTACTCTGCAATAAAGGGGATAGGCAGGTTTCGCTCTGCTGCATCAACAGTACAGAAGATGTTGCGGTAATCCTGAACCTGACTTTGCACTACAAACAGAGCAACGGCAACAAACCTGTGCGTGCAGTAGCATAGATGCTTTTAGTTAATGGAGCAGAAATAGTGCCATTCACTTCACAGAGAAGTAAGAGAAAAGCCTCGAGTCCTGAAGGCACCTATCAATATCCAGTATCATGTTGTTTCCACACAAGCAGTACCACAGGTTGGGGTTACCAATGGGTGGCTGGATGACTTGGCGAGTGTATCAGAGCGAGAGCTCTCTGAAGTGCTCTGGTTGGCAGGGTAAGTCTCCATCTTGTTTATATTCCACTTAGCAGTAACAGAGCGGTGTCATTCACCGGTGAGTGTCTCTCTGGGGAGGAAGTAAGACCGGCAGGAACCTGGGAAGAGGTGAATTTTAATGAAGGGCTTGAAAAGAAAACCTCTTGGCCTGAAGTCTTCAGAGGCAATATAATGGCTGGAGACCAGAGTCTCAGGGAAGGTAAATCAGATTGCACCAGCTCACGCTGACTGACAGTTCGTATGTATGTCTAAGAGTCCTATATCTGCATTAAAATGCAGCTGCCTCAGCCAACTTGCTGTACAAAGAGCATTATGCACTGGCACATTTTTAGAAGAAGAGCTAAGGATAACAAATATGTTTGAAAACTATAAGTGAAGTTTTAAGTAAGAAGATAAGATGATTCATCAGCTTGCAGCTTGAAAATAACTTGTGTCATGTACAATATTAATAAAAAGTGAAATTTGATACAGCTTCATTTTCCTATCTCCCCTCTCAGATGGCAGCACCAGTGCTGCAGCAGTCTCTGGTCATCTCCTCAGGCATCTTTTCCTCCCTGAGAAGGCATCATCCTTGCAACCAGCCCTGAACTCCACAGTCCCTCTTGGAGGGCTTTTATTCATGAACTCACCCTGCATCACCTTAGGTTTGCAGCACAAGTGGGATCACCACTCTGACAGTGGTGTAAGAAGCAGAGGATTCATCCCAGTGGTGCCTCATAAGGGCTCAGCTTCCAGGCAGGAGCACAAACACGGGCATGAGAGCCAGCACTGCTAGGACCAGAGGTCCTGGGAGCCTCCCCTCCCTCCTTCTCACTCCTCCCAGAGGAGCACCATGCCCACAGCTCTCTTGTTCGCAAGATTAGTTTAAAAATCTTTCCGTCACAAGGCTTGTCCTGCATATTTATCAATACTACTGTAGCCAGTGATTTCTTCTTTTATGGCATCTGCCGTTTTAAATAAAATGTCACAGGTAATTTGAGGGATAAAAGAAGCTGCAGTATCACCATGATGTTTCAAAAGCTGTGCCCATCCTTTCTATTGAGCCCCCTGCTCCTTGCCATGGATCATGAGCAATTAGGTTGTACCTTAAAGGGAAGAAAATATATTTCACTGACATACGAGACAGCACTGGGTGATCAACTGTCTCTGAGACAATCAGACAAAATGACTGAGGTATCATTCAGAAAAAAAATAATGGGCTCAAAACTTCCCAAAATATTTTGAACTTAACACCGGACAAATCACCTCTGGTAACTAGCACAAGGCTCATCAAATGCACTATCCATTGGATTGAATTGATGGAATTATACAACAAAACAAGATTTATCCCTGCCATCCAGACTCTCATTTTGTTGCACTAGTACTATTAAGAATGGAAAATCAGAATTTCTTTGTCTCCTTTGTTCAGGCACAGTTCAAGCAACCCAGCAAGTACCACAGATAATCTCTAGATGTAAATAATGTGTGTCTATGCATGTGTTACATATTTTTAATTATACTAAGCAATCTTTAAGTCCATTTAAAATCTCTCCCCATACACCAACTTTTTCAGAGGCGCTTGCAAATATTGTCCCTCAAGAACCATCCTAAAAGAAATGTCAGGCTCATTCAATTGTTGCATTTACAAACAAAATGGCAGTGTTTACCAGTCCGATAATGAAAGACTAAATCATGTATACACTGTCCAAGATGGTTCTTCCGATCTTAAGAAGAAAACCTCACACTCAGATGTTTTCCCTGAATCTTGAATCACAAGGTCGAATAGTAATACCCTACTCTGAAATATCAATGTCACTGCAAAGAACCCCCGACTTGCTCCACAAACATCTACACAGACAAGAGGGAGAAAGGCAACTTCTTAGGCAATAAAGAGCAGCTGCTTGCATACGTATTGCACGCTGGTAATCCACTCAAATCACTTGGAGGAAAGGAAGGCAGAATCACCTCCTGCTGGAATTGCTGGACTGTTTGAACAGCTGAAGCATCCCCCTTCAGCGTGGTGTGGGTCTGTTTTCCCTTTGCCCTACACCACTGTCATGCCCTTAGTATTGAAATCATTGCAACAGGTATTAAATCAAAATTTATATATCTAAGTTAATGCTTTGGAGCTTGTGGATCCTGGCATGAGAGCTCTAAAACATGAACACCTATTGACTGGCAGATCCCACAGTTTAGAGGCCGATTTCATTTTAAGAGAATGTTTTAGATTTTATTTCACATTTTTCAGTAATTCTGTTTTCACTTCAGCTGACAAGTGTCTTTGTCTAATTTAATAACAAGAATACTAAGCGGTCACTTGATGTTCTCCCCACCCAAGTCTTCCCCTACAGAGGAAGCTGGTATTCTCACGCCTGTTTCAAAAATCCTTAACCCAGTCATACATAAGGTCAGGCTCTCTCCACAAAGCCACTGCTGTTTGAAGGGACATTATCAAATAAATACAAACACATTGGCACAGGTTTCAGTGTTAGCCACTAAGCGAAATGGTTTATTTCCAGTCATAAAGAGTCCCAGTAAGGCTTCTGCTAGAGCAAAGACATCTTCAGGGAGCTTTCTTTGTGCCATTTTAGCCTTGCACCGTTCATGCCCTCACTAAAATTACTCCTGGTTTACACCTATATATGCTATAGTGGAATCAAGAGTAAGATGCTTGGACTAATGTTTACTTGGAAATCTTTAAAGTGCAAATCACTTTTACCTGTTTCTTTAGCCTTGACACTACACTCAGATTTCCTGCAAATTGCAGGAAACTGCAAATACTTGCACACAAAGCTGCCACTGTAATACACACTTTTTTAAAATCATAGTCAGTGTTTAACCTTGAAGTATGCCACTTTTGAAAAAATATAGGTGCTATTACTAGGTGGAAAAGCCAGCTTTCTTGAAATATCAGGTTTAATGACTACTTGTAAGAGAATTTCTTTGCTCATTGCAAGGGAGAAGTGTCAGACTGACTGCAGTGAGGTCCAAGAGTAGGTTTCTCAGCTGGCATTAATCAGATTATCACTCCTGAGTTTGCTTTGGAGATGAGCTAATTTGTACCAGAGGTGTCCTTCTTGTTTTTATTTTGTTATTCTTTTTTTTTTTTCCAATCCTGTAAATAGGTAGAACTTGCTGCCTTTGCAATGCACATACAACCTCCCTGAGTGTCTGGGTTAAAAAGTATAAATGGATACCTTGAGGTTAAGACTTGGACTGAGATGTCCTGTTCCTTTTTGCTCTGCCTAATGCCCTTTTGCACAGGACTTTAGCAGCCTAGCTTGGAAGAGCACCATGACCAAAGTGTTGAATAAATCTTGAGGGTGCCAGTTTAGGAACTCAAAAATCAGAAATCAAATACCCAAGAATCACAATTGTAAAAACATGAGACTTATGAACCAATGTTGGTCTCTTTTTGTCTCACTTCTGAACTGTGAGAATTAGCACATGGCTGTATCAGATTTTCAAGCTTACTTGTAACAACTGGAGAATTTCAGACTTTAATTTTTGTTTTATTTTATTTTTAAGGAAAGGAGAGGCTAACATGTAATGGCTTGTCTCCAGAAGCTGTGGCTTGGAGAGGCACCCTGCTGATTGCAAGACTCCCAGTAAGCTCACCAGTGATTTAAAAATTAATTCATGGAGCAACCCAGTTCCTGGAAAATTATTATTAATTAATTAGGCAGCAGGTGGTGAGTTCCAAGGGTTTTATTAGTATTAGTTCAAACTGGAAATTTGAAATAAAAATGAAGGGTCAAAATATCTACAAATTCAGAAGAGGGGTTTTCTTTAATCCTTTCATTTCAGTGCCACAGAAGATTAATGAGTTCTACTCAAGCTGAGATAGGCATCCCAAACAGAACCTTCCCAAATGTGTATTTCAGAGCCTGGTTGGGGAGAAACAGCTAACAGAAAAAAAAGGAGAAAATCTTGACTAAAAGTAAAATTGAAAATGAGAACAAAGCTGCTTCAAATGTGCACTTGTATTTTCATATGCATTACCAGTAATTATCATTAAAATCAGAGAAAGATTCTTCTTCCCATGATGCAGGATCATTGTGGGTTATGTACATGTAGAGGAAACACTTGGGAAGTTTACTCCAAAGTTCAGCAATAGCCTTCTCCCTTTTCTCCGATTTCTTGACTTTGTGCTGTTTTGTCATGCCTTTTTTCCAAAGGTGCAATTTTTCTGCAGGTATAGGTTACCTGAGGATTTTTTTCAAGTACTAGTATTTTAAAGAAGTGAAAGTTGACTGAAATACATGTATGAAAATACAGCATTTTCTTTCTTTACTTCAGGTATATCCAGAACAGCTCACCGTAATCTGCAAAGCAAACTGTTCTTTGTTCACAGTTCACCTGCTTTGTCAGATCTAGGATACAGTAGGCAACTTCTGCAAAACTCACATGTTCAGGACTCAGATTCAATGCAGTACAAACAGCTGAAACTTCATTTATGCTAGAGATTCAAAAATGGGTAGTCTGAACCCAACACAGCGTTACAATGGCACACAGAGAACCTCAGCTAGACATATGGAAAGCCACCACTTCCCTGAGGTTACCTCACCATGTGATTGAAACCAGGGTAAGCTCTGTAGCCAGCTGTGGTTGTCAGGCTTGTTGTAAAGCACAAAGGAGGCTTTGGATACTCTTCCCAACCAAGCTTCAAAACTCTCTAGTTGAAAATGAGTAAACCTGACAATCTCATAGAGATGTAAGGTCTTCTGTTCTGTGGCATCCTATTCATCACTGCTAGTACAGTGGTCCCCTTCTTCCTGCTTGTACAGACTGCTTGTCGAGCAGACAAGAATGATGACTTCTTGTAGGAGACAAAGTCACTGTGCAAAACGCTGAATGGCTCCTGGTGGCTTGTGGTGGCTCCCTTGAAAAAGTTTTCTTTGAAGTTTTGCTTTCCACAATAAGCACATCTCCAAGAAACAGAAGATACAGAGATTCACAAGCCAGGAAATAATATACACCTCAGATAACTGAGGCAGAGTGAAGATGAAGTAAACAGGAAGACAAAGCCTGGTGTGTTGCAATAGAGTCAGCTGTTCACAAGAAGAACTTGGGTGAGCTCAGGCAAAAAACCACGTGAGAACTCATCATACAACAAGAAGATCATTCATTTGATACCATGCAGCAAACCTCTTGGCATCAAATGATGCTGTCCTTATCTCCATAGGCAGCATAATTTTCCATAATGAAGTCAAGATACAGATAAAGAGCCCCTGCTTTCATTTCTGCTCTGATCTCAGTCCCTTTTTCATTTATCTTACCTCTTTTACTTGTGATGCCATCTCAGTGATTTAATCATGCACACTTCTTGAAACTGCCCCATGACATTGTTTCCCCACCTCTGTGTGTATGTCCTTGAAGCTGCAGCTATCTTCTTGGTCAAAAATCCCCCTTGAGTGATAACTCCTGGAATATACCCCACGCTCCTACAGAAGCCAGCAGGATGGTTCCACAAGACAATGTGATCAGAAAGTCCCAGTACTTGTGTCCTTTTCCTCTCTCACTTTTTTTGTGCTTCCTTCCATCTCTTCAGCTCCAGTTGCAGTTACTCCTGCACAGAACTAAAAGTAGCCTCCAACCTGTGATAACAATAACAAATAATAACTGAGATATGCAAAGGGGACTGTTGTGGTTTTGTTTAGTGAGGGGGGGCTAAGGTGGTAGCTTCTGTAGAAAACTGCTAGAAGTCGCTCCCTTTTGTTCAGTGGACTTGGCCGGGCCTAGGGCAGACTCGCTGCTGGCCAAGGCCGAGCCAATTGGTAGCAGAATGTCCCGTGATAACGCCTCTGTGATAACATATTTAAGAAGGGGAAAACAGAAGAAAAAAAAAAAAGAGAAGAGAAGATGTGAAGAAGCTGAGCAGGGGCAGAGGCACAGAGCAGGAGGAGCAGGCCTCATGGGCCTTGCAGGCCTCACCCTCTGGCCTTTTGCCAGGCGACTGACTGGGCCCAACTCGGCCCAGCCCAGCTGCAAGAAGTGTAGAAGAGATGAGATGGATGATGTAAAGAGATTCTGAGAGGTGTCCGCCAGCCTGTTGTGAAGAACTTTTCTTATGAGAGGAACGGCTGCAGACGCCAAGGTCAGTGAAGAAGGAGGGGGAGGAGTAATGTGGCTCCTGGCCAGGATTCCCCTGCAGCCTGTGGTGACGACCATGGTGGAGCAGGTTGTCCCCCTGCAGCCCATAGAGGTCCACAGAGGAGCAGAGATCCACTTGGAGCCCGTGAAGGACCCCACATCAGGGGAGGTGGATGCCTGAAGGCAGCTGTGGCCTGTGGAGGGCCCGCTGGGACAGCCGTTCTGGAGAGACTGCACCCCGTGGAAGAGATGACCCACGCCAGAGCAGTTTCACGAAGGACTGTGGTGTATGGGTGGGACCCCACAATGGAGCAGGGGAGGAACGTGAGGAGTTCTTCCCCCGACCATGAAGCAGCAGCATAAAACAATGCATGATGAACTGACCGCAACCCACTCCCATTCCCTCTTCCCCCCTGTGCCACTCGGCAGGGGGGAAGGCAGTAGAGATAATGTTAAGCTTGGGAAGAGGGAAGGGTGGGGGGAGGTGATCTTGTTCTCTGTCTCATTATCCTGCTAGTTTTAGTAATAAATGAAACATTTTCTCCAAGACGAGTCTGTTTTGCCCATAACAGTGACTTTAAGGATTTCTCCCTTCCTTAACTCAAACCTCGAGCCGTTTTTTCTTATATCATCTCTCCCTATTCTCTCGGAGGGTGGGGGGAGTGAGAGAGAGACTGCGTAGTCTGGTCCCGATCGGGGCTGAACTACGACAGGGGCAGGTGAAAGGAAGAAAACTGATTCCATGATTGTCCTCTTGTGAGGCTTCTACTCTTCCCTTGAAAACATGTAGCACCCATGTAAACCATTTAGTACACTAATCATAGCATAGGCCTGACAAAGTCTGGCAACTTTTGGTTGACTTGATGAGCGGAGTAGACGATTTGAAAAGCTCACTCACAATCACTTCATTGTTGAAGACCCATGAATGTTTTAATCAAGGTGCAAGGCCCTCTCCCCTTTCTTGAGCGAGGACTGAAAAGCAGAACTGGGATCACAAGTTTTCAGACTCCCCTTGCGTTAAAACATGTACGTCAATGGATTTACTAATTCACCATCAGGTATTATCAAAAATAAATTAAACAAAAAAATCCCCTTTCAAATCAATTCCAAATATAATACATCAGCTTAAGGTACAGTTTTCCTTAGGGGTCATTGTATTTTTTCCTGTGTATATTTGATTAACTAATTCAGAAATATATTAATCAACCCTGGGACTTCTGGTCACTAGTGCAGTTTAATTAGGCTTTTCTCTATGTAAAACTAACATTCAAGTCTGTAACAACATATATTTAAATCAAACCTCCAGCATAGTATGGTTTTGACAAATATTCAGCAAGTCCCACACAGAGAATAAAGATGTTGAAACGACAGATTCTTTGCCACGTTCAGCTGCTCTTTGAAAATTCGTGTTGAACACTCACGAATTTTCTGCCTTTTCTGTTGGCTTTTTTTGGCTTTCTTTCCTTTTTCCTGCCATGGCAGACAAAGTCGATGTAACAAATTCCATCCTTCACTGGCAGAAGAGTTTGCACCCAGCAGAACACCCAACCTTAAGAACCTCGAAGAGGAGCCCATGATCCCAACTGTCACTAGTCTTCTGCTGAAGGCAAGGATCTGTGAATAGATGTTGGCAAAGTGGGTGTCTCCTCTCCCCCTACAGAGAAGTAAAGCTGATGATGACAACTTTCTTCTGCTGTCAGACACTCCTGTAACTCAGGGGGCGGAGGTCCATGCTGTGCTACTGAAATGTTCCAAACCTTGTGGTGGTTCATACCCAATCCTGTATTTCTACATGATGGAAATTTTATTTTCAGCTACTTTGTTTTTAAATTTAGGAAATTGCACACATATATTCAGGCACACGTGCACACCCACTTGCAAAGAACGGTCTTCTGGTTTCAAATTCAGCAAAAGAATGCAAAGGACAGAAACGTTAGAATTGAAGATGCGTATGCAATGTTTTTGTGCAATTACAATACAGTCTCTAGCTGTCTAATTTAATTTCATTTTTTCAGCTCCCTAAGGATTTTTTACAAGGTCTCTTATGCTCGCTTCATTCTTGCTTTTTATCCTAGAGTCTTGTTTCTTTTTTTTTTTTTTTTTTTTTTGAGTTGAAAGATTTTCAGAGAATGGAGACAGTGATTGTAAACACAAAAGGGTGTTGAATATTGCACAAGCAACTTAAAGTAATCTTTATTCATGCAGCTATTTTCTGGCTCCCTGATACGTTATCTGGGGGTCTGGCTGGTAGGAGCACACAAAAAGCAGCTGCAGACAACAGTGGTGCTGTGCTGTGAACAGAGCCTGTCTCGCATTACAAGGTGTATCACATATGGGTATCCAAAACTAACAGTCCCTTTCAACTTCCTTATTCCCTCAGCTCTCTTGCTCCAAAGAGTGGAAAATAGCATCCCAGTTCAATTCACCATATCATCTGAAGACAAATTAAAAGGGGAAGCATTCAGATACAACAGTGGCAAGCATCACAGAAAAGAACACGTGGAAATGATTCACGCTGTCCTCAGAGCAGGGTGTGATTAGCTCCCAGTAATAAGGAAAGAGGATGTGTCTTCATCAGTGATGGTAAAACAAAATATTGAACAGCTGCTCATTACATGGACGCTGTGTATCCTGAGCCCTGAAAGGAGGCATAAAACATACGAGATAATGTAATTAAAGACTATCAGAGCACAGGTGCACAAAACAGTGAAGGAAGTTGCCTGGGCAGTGTTAATTCAGGCACTGCTTCCATTTGGAATGCCTGCTTTTGTGACACTGTGAATATCTTCCAGCCATAGGTATGATTGCGTGTAGGCACATGTGTGCTTATGTGGCTCTTATAGGCACACGTGTGCGTGTGTAGCTTTTATCTACAAATGTAGTGGTAATACTGTCTTCATGAGGTTCCTAATGACAGGTGAATGATGAACATAGTTAAGAAACAATTTCATAGCTTCTACGTCCAAATGGGGAAATTATGATCATTCATCAAATAAAACAGACCAAAGAGTTTTACTTAAATGAATGTGATTGTGTGCAATTACAGTCATCCCCTCTCAGCCTCGACTAGGGGCTTTGAGCTTTCATTGCCACACTTCAGATGGCTACTAGTTAAACCAGTTCATACGCTGCTTGGCCCCTTTCAAAGGGAAGCAACACAGTCTCATGGGAACTGGAAGCCACAGGCTCAGGCTTCAAATCCTCCACACACACACTCTAGGATCGCCTTTTCCAAAGTCAAAATTCAGCTTCTCTGCCTGCTTCTACCTAACCAGACTACCATTCCTCTAGTCATCAAATTAAATCATAAAGCACTTCCCACTGCAGCACGAGGCTCTTGCTGGTTCACTGTCACGGCTGCATAATGCAAACCATTTCCTCTTCTCCAGCTCACTGACTCCCATTGCAGGCAGGGAGAAATTGAGGTTGTCTGAACGTCAAAGCGAATTTACACAGCTGTAACGCATAGCTGAGATCCATGACGCCTCTCAGGGTTGTTTCTCTAATTAGTTGGTGGAGAGATCAGAAGAAATGACTTGAAAGAGAGCACAGCAGCCAGGGCAGGTAAGGGAGCATGTCAGGAAAGGAGGGAAGATGATGCAAGGTGAAATGCAAATAAGGTTTTTTGGATGCCATGCTTCAGTTAGATGCTAAATACACAATTGCAAGTCATTGGACTGTTTTATTAGGTAAGGAATTCTTACTTGATATTAAGGGAGCCTCAGACTTCGGTGTAACAGGGAAATGTGTTCTCAAATAGCAGGTAAAAGGTACAAGAAGACCTCATTGCACAGAGTATCACAGATTTGCAGTTTTCCGGCTTATACCCACAGATAGCTGCTTTCCAAAGTGGTAAGGATTGTGAGGGCTAATGCCAGCCCTGTACTTTGTGTAGTCATTTAAGTCAGGCAGCAAAGTACCAGCTCTGAGCATCAGTTCCTGACTCCCACTGTGCCCTGTTGCAAATCACTGCACAACACAGTAAGTCATTCAACTAAGCCATTCATCGAAGCCTAACTATCAAGTCCACAGGAAAACAAGGAAGAATTCATGTCTCCTGACTCCACATTTCGCAGCCACAGAAAGGGTTTGAGTTTCCCGTGCTGAGAGCACAGTCCCTGTTTGCAGATGTTAAAGCCAATATGTTGGTGACAAAGCAGACCAGAGGAAAACTGTACTCTGGTGGACTGACTTTGCCAGCCCCAAAGCCCTCCTTTTCCCCTGCACGGCTTCTGCTGCTGCTATTTCTGATGCAAATTGAAGAAAAGGTCAGGCTCATACCCTATTTTTCAAGCTCCTCATCCCATCATCCAGATTCCTGCCTATCTGCTCCGGTAGGAGGTAGCAGCAGCCAGCAGTGCTGTAGGACCGTTTATTGACATTTCAATGCAACTGGCACGCACCAGTAATGAGCCCTGGGAATGGGGGATGTTTAAAACCAAAGTCTAAAACCAAAACCATAATAGCAACAAAAGGCAATGGGGAAAAGGAGAATTAGGAAGCAGTGAGGAGGAAAAAGGTTCAGGGGCACCTATTAAGTCAGCTTTCCATCAGAGAAGTTGCCATGTGGTCACCTGCTCTGAGAAGTTAACTCCTCTGGGTGGCACCAAGGAGAGGGACATCTGTAGAGTTAAAGGGTTGTTGGGACTGGCTGGGTTTCCCTCCTGCAACCCTGAGAGCAATGGCACATGTGGCCACTTCCAGCACCTCTCTGTAAGGCATGTTACCTCTGAGCCTCTCTTCCCCTCTCCTTGCTGCACCATGGGGAGTAGCTCACCAGGAACATGATAGGTGAGAAGTGCCTCTCACTGAAATGAAATACAAAATCATCTCAGAAAAGCCCAGCCCACAGCTAATGAAAGCACCTTGCGCTGATAGCAGCTGTTGCAGAGGGAAATGTCGGCAGGACTATTACCACCAGCGATTTCGCTTAGCTGATGGCAACCCTGACCTTTGCTGTGCCCAGAGGCAATTTGTTTTCCCAGCTGCTGGAAAGCACCAAGAGACATTACAAAAATGATGCACGCCCTGACCCTGGCTCATCATCGTTTGCTATGAGATGGCTCTCTCCTGAAGGCTGTGGCTGCCAGCAGCCGTGGCACAGCTTCCCGCTGGCTCCATATGGTGACTCACAAAGTGGCATTTGGTGGGGGCTCCTTCTGCTGGACAACCTCAAAGCTGCGCAAGGAGCAGGGGGGACTGCAGGCAGCAAGGTTCACAGATCTCTGCTCTTCCTTTGCTGTTCAGATAACACACCTTTTCTTTAAACTCTGGATACATTTGCAGTAATAAGCAGTGAAATATCACTTCTAAATGGCAGCTTAGAGACACTTGCAGCAGACAAAGTAGTAGCCATAGGAAACAAATTTCAGTTCCCCAGAGAATTCTCTTCAAAATCAAGCTGGATCCCCATTCAGGTCACACATATGCAAGATATTCATGCACATATCC
Source organism: Chlamydotis macqueenii (assembly GCF_036417535.1). Classification (NCBI taxonomy): domain Eukaryota; kingdom Metazoa; phylum Chordata; class Aves; order Otidiformes; family Otididae; genus Chlamydotis; species Chlamydotis macqueenii. The sequence continues at coordinate 84,280,314 of NC_141558.1, read as the reverse complement.
TTGCAGGTTATCAGATCCAGACAGTTCAAGATTAAGGGGAACACAGTTCAGAGAACAGCTTCTGAAGCTCTGTCACTTTGACTACTTAAATCTTCAGGTATCTAGAAGCCAAAGCGTAAAAATATATGGAGACAAAAATCATCACCTTGACTTGAACTGACCATCTGTGTAATCTAGGGAGCTCAGAGGGCTCTCGCTGCCAGGCAAACAGCTGGACAAACACCTCCCTTCTGCTGTTCCCAGGTAGCTGGAAGCATGCTCACTGGACTCACCCAGTAATGCGATTATGTAGGTGTGGGTCAGCAAGAATAGCTGTGTATGAGGAAAAATGTGATTCCTGGTAGACTAAATGAAGGGACATGAGACAGCGTTGTGACAGAGGAGAGGTCCTCATCATCCCACGTTGTTCACTCAACGAGAGGGTCCCACCCATCCATCACTCCTACAACACTGGAAAGCCATGAATTAGTTGCAGAGAAACACAAGAAATTCTAGCTAAGAAGCATAATGGACTGAAACAAGGGCTCCATGGCTCCTGGCAAGTTGCAGAGCACCGAGGGCAATAAGAGTATGAGGAGGCACAGGGGAACAGGGGCACCTGGCAGTACCACTCATCTCCATGGCTGTCCTCCACCACAGGACTGCCTTGGTCAGTATAGGAAAGGTTTTGCCTCTTCTCTTTCCTGCCCTGACCGTATACCTTTCCCAGAAGATCTCTCACTGTTGACCAGGAAGGATCATTATAACTGAGCCAGCTTATTGCTCACAGGCATTAGATCTCCAGCATGTTCATGCTACAGAGTGAACATAGCTTTTCCATCCTTTGGCCTGCCGCAAATAAATGTCTGCAATTTTTTCCCAATGTAGAGGACAGGACAACTAGACTACCATTGAGATATTTGGTTTCATTTCCAGCTATGTCATCACCATTTCCTTTTTCTAGGTCTTTTCCTCTTGTCTTTCTGGGGAATGTAGGTAATAAGTTTTGAAAAGCAGAAAGTTTCTTGCTATGTGTACAGGAAGCAGCTGGTACAAAGCAACTGGGATCCCAACTGAAATCTCTGATTCTAATATAAATATAATTAATTCAGTGTCAGAATACGGTGTTATTGAAAGAGAGAAGTAAACTCCTTTTGGGTTCTTGGCATGTCTTGGATCTCTGAACCACCAGAAATTTAATGCTAATCCTCATTATCCTCAAACAAAACATATTTGTAGACTTCTTTGTCTCTGAGTCCAGTGACCTTCTTGATGTGTACCTGCCCTCAGAGAAGCTGCCAGGTTTGCACGCAAGTTCAGATTTATTCAGAGTGATGCTCAGGCAGGAATTATACAAAAATCATCTGAGAGGCTGGCATAAATCTGCAGCATTTGGTCTGACTTAAAGACATTACATCATTTACAGCTGTTGAAGAGCTGGGTCCTTCATATTCAGCTCTAGCTTCTAAATATGGATGTGAAACATAGCTGTAGAGGCAGAAGGTTTGCCTGGGCAGGCAGGAGCACCAACAGTCACATCTGCAGTTTGAGAAATGTTTGGTTAAACTTCACCTCTCCTCAGGGGAGTCTGAAAGCCTGTTTTTAAAGGTTTGGTTTTTTGTTTTTTTTTTTTTTTCTGATACATCGGTTTTGATTGAGGGTATTGGACAGGCTACTCAGCTATCAGATCTATGTCAATCAGATCTTCCATGCTAAGTCAGCCTTCATTTCACTTCCCAGGGAGAAATACAATTCTACTGGAATTACTTTATAGTGTTTTTGCTTACGGGAGCAGAACTTCAGCAGAGTATGAACAGCAAACCCTGCACACCCTTCCTTCCAGTTCTGCTGCTGCCCTTCAGCCCACATTGTGCAGTGACCATTACTACATCCAAGCCCACTCAGCACCCACCCCAACTCGTGAGCTGGAGTATGTTAGATCATACTCCTTTCCTGTGTGACCAAGATAGCATTTGAAATAAGGTCTCCGGAGAAAAATATGTAGATCCAGAGAAAATATGTAGATCCTTCCCTTGCCACTCTCACATCATCTGACTGTTATATTGCATTCAGAGAGGACAAAGGAGCATCCTTTCCCAGGAACTCAACTAGATTTACACATCTAAAAACAATTACAAGCCATTCCCTAAGAGACAGCAGTTAGTCCTCTGCAGCAGCTGAAAAAAAAGGAAGTCCTCACAGGGCCTCATCCCTACAGCAACAGGGGAGATCAACACCACCTCCCTCCGCACAGCTTTGTAAGAGAGCATTAAAATTTCTCTGGCAGAGCTGAGGTGGACTTGCCATTTCCCCCCGAGATTAGGAGCTGGAAGTTATCCAGGATGGCATAGTCTTTTGCCGTTAAGCTGTTTCACTCATTGCACAGTAGATCCCAACAGATAAAACACAGTCTGTATTTGCAGAGGGCACTGACGCATCTTTTACATCTGCTATAAAAGCCAATTCTCTGTGGCCCTTTTTTGCTTAGACATCGTCTGGGGAAGAACATGTTTGCTTTAAACAGGGGTGCAGATAATGGAAGTGTTACATCATTTTCTCTTGTTTATATTCTTTTGCAGAAAAAAAAAGGTGAAAGAGGTGGGGTTTGAGAGGTGGGTGTGTCACACTTTCTTGGACCTTTAGCAAATGTCAAAGATAATCTTGGTGAGGTTTAAAAATTCCAATCTACTATGCCTTGCTGATGATGGCCTCTTCACCCAGGGAGAGCAGGGCAGGCGGAACAGGCATTCATCTTGTTCCACTCTGTGATTAAGTACTTGAGGGCTACAGAATACAGAAATAGAAAATGAGGCTGCTGTTTAATTGCTTCTAATAGTGGTGCCTGTTGGGATCAGGAAGGGAATAGGGAGTGACAGGTGAGAAAAGATTTCTTAAATAAAAAAAAAATAATAATAATGCCTGCAATGAGGTGCACCAGGATGAGACACACAAACTTTGGACCTAAGCTGGAACCAATAGGACTTAAATTCAAGCCCAGAGAAATTAACTCCTGAGCTTCTATAATAACAAACATTTGTTACCTTCCCTTCAGGGAGATTTCTTTGCATACATCATACTCAAGGCCACTTCTTGCTTGACAATCCCTGCCATGGCAATGCTCCCTGTACCAGCCTTTTCAAAGGATCCTCAGGGTCTCTCTGGGTCACAGTTTGCCCTGTGGTACATGACCAAGACACAGTTTACTCTCCAACATCAAGGCAGAGAAATGACACAGAGGAAAGAGATTTCTAAATTTTTATGCATGAATGGAGCCACATATCTTTACAGAATAGCCAAGGCACAGCAGACCAGCATAGTACCTCCCACAGTGAGTAAGGTAAGAGTGAGGTAAGAGTGTGTGTCTTCAGAAGGAGGACACGTGCAGTACTTACCTGGATACCTCACTGCATTGAAGTGCACCAGACTCCTGCTGAAGCCAACAGAAGCCTGCTATCTATATCATTTTGGTTTCCACTGGTGGAGAGGAGCACACCAGCTACAGGTCTCTTAAAAAAAAAAAAAAAAAAGAAAGAAAGAAAATATTGCCAAAAAAAATATCCGGCTTCTGCTGCTCAGAGTTTGGCTTTCTCAGTACTGATTTCAGTCCAAGCCACGTGAGAAAAGAAAAACCTCCCTCATCTGACAGCCTAAGGGCCAGTGCTTCTGCCCAAGGACTTTATTCTTCCCTAGGAAGAAGATTGTCACGCAAACACAACTGCCTCCTGGAAGCTCCCAGAGCTGAGAGGGCATAAGTATTCACCAAATAAGCACACATCTATACATAACAAATCTACATCTATTCAAGATGAAGCCAGGCTGTTGGGTATCCACATAATACAGCATTCATGCCTGCGCAAACCACTGTCATATTCCTGGCACTTTTACGCTATCTCAGAGCCATGTACAACTAAATCTGTGTAAAATCAGATAATCCGCTCCAAAGGAAAAGCATAGAAATTGAATGCAGCTTGGTGGGGGAAGGGAAAAGAAGGCTACAGAAAAAAAATGAACAGAAAACAAATGTGAGCATCTTCAAATGACTGTGGCATGCTTGTGGACTTGTAGCAGGAGAAAAAGGAAGAAATAACACCATCTCATTTGGTGGCTAGTGTCTAGCCATCGATGGTAACTTATACCACCTGTCACCCCCATTTCCTCTCGGTCAATTAAACACTGCATCATTCTTCATCAGACCTACATTAAAGTGGGACCCCTCTCTGTACTGATTTCTTCAATATTTTGACGATCTTGCTCCTGGGGACACCTCCTTACATTTGTCCTGCCCAGGGCGCAGGGCAGCTCCCACCTAGGCACAGGCGTTCCCACAGTGATCCAGTGCTTTGCTTCAGCACGAGCAGCCATGACCACCTGGATGCCTACAGCCTAGTTTCTCATTTTCTCAGTGTCTAATTGATCTGCAAGTTGTAAGTTTCTTTGGGAAAGGAGCATGGGATACTTTAATTGGGCATCAGAGATTTATGTTTGATATATCATTTCCACCAAAGAGCTTGGGGCTCTCCCGAGCCAGCAGCAGGTGCAGAAATGGCTATTCTAAGTCAGGCCAAAGATGAAACTGCTCCAGCGTCTTGTCTCTAATAACTGTCAATAACTAAAAGAGAGGTGAACAGCATAAGAAGAGGCTGAAAATAGAGTGACCCTTTCCCAGTTACACTCTCCTACCTTCTGGCAATCTGCTGTTCAGAAGTTTTCTGTGACATTATCGCTCTGCATTTAAAAATAGCCTGTGACAATTTCTTCTATAATTTTGTCTAACTGCATTTGATCATTTGACTACATGCAGTGGATGCAGTTTAGTGTCAGCACAGATAGATAGTGCTAGAGACAGTGGGAGGCTGCTTCTGTACTTGAGATTTTATTCTGCGTGAGACTGAGCAGTGCTTGACATGTGCTATGTTGGCATTGGGCCTTTGGAGGTGAGTGGATACCTGGCAACTTCTAAGTGAGGTAAAAACTGAAATTCAGATGAAGTACCCAGACTGCAGACACATTCAATTAATTTCATTAGACAAGGGATCTCCCCCAGGCTAAAAGGCTTCAAAGTGGCGGAGGGGATAAATTATCCTTCCAGTTCAGACTCATGGCCATCCACCACCTGGGAGCCTGCTTGGATTATTATTAATTTTTCCCTTCTCAGTCACAGCAGAAAATATCTGTAAATAGATTCAGGAAGAGGGGATGTTTCCAGAATATAAACTCTGAGCTTTCCCTTGATTGCTTTCAAACTTGACTCTTGCAACATCCTCAATTCCCCCCTCCCTGTCCAACCCTATCAGGTTTTTCTTGATGTTTCTGAGGACTTGTTTAAAAAGATTGCCCGAGATAATACTACCTCATCATTTCCTCCACTAGATGGATTACTTTTGGGGGGCTAGAGTACAGTGATTTTCACTGACCTTACAAAAAGACAGAGATAAATAGCCTTTAAGGGGAAAAGTTAGCATTCTGTCATAAGATGACATTAAAGAGCTTGGTAAAGCACAAATTGATTTGAAGTTAGGAGGACAGCATAGATGTGGAATGACAATCAATAGCTGTAGGAAAGTATTGTTCCATTTTTCAAGACAGAAAAATTCACCTGCACTGATGCACAAGCTATTTCTAAACATATTTCATCTGTAGATGGTTTAAGATCAAAACAGAGGGAAGGAGAAAACAAGAGAGGAAGTTATTTTTTCAGAAGTTTCATAAACTTCTTCCCATGTATTTCATTATGAGAAAATCTTAGTGAAACAGAAAATTAAATTCTCATCCTATTCTGGCCCTTCGACATGAAGAGAAAAGGCCGGGCTACAGCTAAATGGCTTGACATGTTTACACCTACTCCCAACACTGCACAAGACAGCAGGAGATGGTTTCTTGTAAGACAGATGCAAAGAAAGACCAGGAGCTCAAGCAAGGGCTGTGTCCTTGGCCTCTGTATGACTGTGATGATGCCAGCAAGTACCGGAGCCCAGAAGGCAGCCTGAGATAGTAGCTGTGTCTTACAACAGCTGCTGACATTGCATTGCAGAGGAGTCCTGCTCCCAGATCAGCAGAAGACAATGAGACCTAGTATTGACGTCAGGGTTCTTACTGCAGTGTAGACACTCCTGAGGTGCTGGCCAGGACTGGAATACCCTAGTGCTGCTCAGTATCGTACAAAGCACTTCATGGGATCAGGCAGCCACAGAGGAAAAGAAAGTGTGCTCTGGGGACAGTAGATGTGTTCCACCTTTTCTCCCTCTTGCTGGGATAAATCTAAATCTAAATACATTAGACTGTCCAGATACTGGAGGGGTGAGAAGGCTGGGCACACACACACTCCTGATGTTTGCTTCAGTGGGTGTTTAAAGACTCCAGTTAGGCAGAGGGCTCAGAGGCAGGACTGCTGCAAGCTCTCTCCCTGCCCTAGAGAAACAAAACCGAAGCAGCCACCCTCCCTTCTTTTCAGCACTGGTGATACCTTACTGGTGATACTGGGCTGCAAGAGATTAGCAGTACAGCCTGTCTCCGGGGCAGCTGCATCGCCCATCCCTGCCCATTCAGTGCCTGGGAGGAGATTCGTTATGTCCCTACATCCCCTGTGGGAACTGACACAAAACCCAATTGTTCTGGCTTGCAGTCCCCGTAGTCCCATGTCCCCTTTCCTCTCAAGGCGTGTGTATGATTCTCCAGGGAAACTTGAAAAGGGGATCAATTTTGCACCAGTGACGTGCATATCATATCAATGTCTTTTACATTATGATACACTGCAATAATTGTGTTTCAGTTTTCAGTCCTATGAGCTAAATTGCTGCTGAGGACATGAGAAAGCAAAGCAGTTCCACCCTCCATTATATGGTTAGCCCTCTACCACTGCTTTAGACTGTGCCTGGGAGGAGGTCTAACACATAGGCAGGTTCCAGAAACTGAATTGTTTGGCTGCAGGCTAAAGTGTAAAGACCAGGAGAAAAGGAAGGGGAGCAGAGCTGAAGTGAGGATGAATGATAGGAGGAACCAGGAATCTGTTTTCGAAGTCACAGAGAGACTACAAAGCAGGGAAGGATGCCACAGCACCAGGCGTCAGCATCTTTCCCGTCAGTCTACTTCCCTCCTGCTTCTGCTCCCAGGAGAGGCAGAGCCAGGTTGTCCCCTGCCAGACTGGCTGCAGCTGTTGGTGTAGTCTTCCCACAGGAGGACAGGAGAGGTGACAGCAGTGGCTGCTGCCTTCTGCCAACAGATTTGTTGTCTCTTTCACTGCCTCCCACTGTGGGCATCCACATACACCCGCACATATATGCGGGCACGCACACGTACAAATGACAAGGATAAGCTGCCATACATTAATAGCACTATTAGTAATATGTAATGGAATTGTCAAAGCCACCCAACACTAGCATAATAGGTAATTCTTCATCATTAACAGAAACTGCCAGCAGAACAGCTACCAGCATCCAAAAGTTTAATTTTCATACTGAGGAAGCACAAAGCTCTCCATAGGCTGCTCAGCAGGGAGGTGACTCTGTGGCCAGTATCTCTCAGAGGCATTAAGGAAGTGTCATTGGCAGAGACAACGGCAAGCTCATATCGACCAGATCAGAGCTAATGACCAGATTTCCAAATAAGACTTTACTAACCTGTGAAGAAGTTACACCTGCAATAGAAATGAGAAATAATAAGCAGTTTCATTGTCAAATTTGTTTTCCCTGGTCCCAGTCAGGACAGCAGTGTGGCAGCACTGGGACACCTGCAGTGCCAGTTCAGTTGCCTTGAATGCTGCATGCGCTTCCAGGCTGGAAAAGGAGGCACAGAGAGTCCATGGTCCCTGTAGTTATCATTAATATTGTAACTGCAACTAAGGGCCCTGGCCAGGGCCCCATTCTGCTCATTTCACAGACAGTACCTCAACAAAAATGCTGGAGAATCAACCAGAAGCCTCAGCAATTCAAAGGACAGGCTGCTTCTGCCCGAGCTCACGCAAGCCCCGGGAGCCTGCTCCCAGGCTTGCAGCCCTGCTGCCCCGTCCACAGAGCGCCTGGCGTGCAGGGTGACTGCCCGTTGCTCTGTGTCCTGTGGCAAACACTGTGGTGAAGCCTGGCAAAAGGAAGTATGTTTGACCATCAAGGCTATTGCCATGGGAGACTGATCTCATGTACAGTGGTGTCAGATCTGGGGCAGGAGCGCAGTCAGGTAACAGCTGGCAGAAGGGATCAGAGCAAAACAAGGACCCCTTAGCAAGATGGGCAGCAGTCTTGGGCCATGTAGGAATATGACTCTGAAAATTGAGATAATCAGTCAACACAAATGGTTGGAGTCCCATAGCTGGCCAGCAGACAGCCACAAAATTGTTTCCAGTGCCCAGCTGGTGCTGTGTCACCAATCCACCATGATACACCACGGGCTTTTCTCTCCTTCTTGTCTGAAAAAAACCTTAGGAGTTACATTATCCAGACAGGATGCACTGGTTTCCCCAGTGTTTCCCAGTGAGCAGCAGTTCACCACAGCAGCACGACTCCCCTCTCCATCCTGCCCTCCTCCAGCCCCTCTAGCAGCTTTACCACCACTGTAGACATTTGTCACATGAAATCAGAAATCAGTTGAACAGTGAGAGGGAAAAACCTCATCAGCTACAGTCTCATGGGCTGTACTACACGAACTTTAAAAAGCAGCACGTGACGGGGAGCAGGGCATGCCCCTGCCCTGCATTCAGTGGCCTTCCTCCCACTTTCATACCCCAGCGGCTCCCGCAGCCCTCCTCATGGGTACCGCTCTGCCTCCCCTCACACTGCTGGGCTGCGGTCCCTGAGCTTCCTGTCCGCTCTTCCCGACTGCTTTCTGCCTGCAATTTTCTCAGACGCCTTCTCACCCTCAGACAGACAGGTCTGATCCAAAGCACAAGGGAAGTGCTGTGTTTCCTCCAATGTCTTTTCCTCTCTTTCCTCAGACTGCTTGACGAGACTATTCCCTCTCTCTCTGGGGTTCCTCTTGCCACCTTCCAATGTTTTTATTCTCCTCATCCTATCCCTCTCTGCACTTTTTCTTCTCACTTTTTATACTCTTTTCATCTCCCTTGCCCTCATTTTGGAGTCTTCCCATTTTCCTCCTCACCTCACTTCCTTCCCTTTTGGACTTTTGAGCTGGGAACACAGTGGAGTTCCTCTGCTCTGCTTAAATCTCTTCTGGATATGCATCAGTAAGACAGGAGACAAGGAGAGGAGAAGATGATACCCCTGCTTAGAAGGGGTTCTTTGGTGTGGATTTTTATTTCTTATTTTTTTAGTTCTTTCCTCCCACTCCCAGATAAAGAGAATTACTCATATCAGTATAAGCAGGGATAAAATTAAACTGAGAATGAAAAGGGCAAATATATTTACCTGACTTTTTGAAAATGCAGCTGATAGCACCACGGGATCTGCAGGATGGATTCCCAGCACCTTTTGGGGAAGCTGGGGAAAGAAGATAAAGAAGAAGGGTAAGTTGTACTTAGCAGAGGGAAATTATAGTGCCAGCTAAATACTTTCTATAAAAGCCATTTTACAGAAAAATAGACATTTGAGCAGAAAAGTGTCCTTTTCTCTATGTTTTAAGGGTGTTATTGAAAAAAAAAAAAAAAACCACTCAGAAAACCCCCACCCCACAGCTACTGGACAATTTCCCAAAAAGGAGAAGAAGAAAAGGAGAAAGTGGTTGTTTGTTAACCGAAATATTTTCAGTTTATTGGAAAACAATAAATTTCATGGCAGACAGTAAAATGCTGGGGGGAGGGGGGGTTTATACTGTGTTTGAGAACCAGTTAAGAATTTTGACTCATATGCTGTCCTTCAGCTATCTACAGGTCTTGCTTTTGCTCCCAGGACCATGCGGATGGATGTAGGAAAGGTATGTCCATCAGGTAAGCAGCAAAAGCACGCTCCCGCACGCTTGCTTGCCCACCTTTGGGTGCCAGTGGCTTTTCACCGAGTCAGTGAGACATGGGTTCAAAATTTACTGGCAAGGAAAAGGAGGAGGACCTGCTGCATGAAACATGGGAAATGTCAGATGAGGGAGGTGCAAGGGCAACCTACAGGGCGGGTGAGGAGCGTAAGCGATAGCGAGGAAGAATGGGAGGTCCTAGTAGGCAGTCACATCACAGGTGGCTGATGATGGGCTCCTGCCTGGATGTTGGGATGGGAAAGTACAGTTTGCCCAGGAGAATACTGGCAGAATGAAAACAGATGGAGGATTGCACATAGCCTGACTTGCTACTGCACCTCATCTCACCAAGGAGAAGCTGAAGCTTGGCTTTTTTATGTTTATAAATCAACAGAGGCAGCAAAAGGGCAGAACTGTGGCTGACAGTGGGCAATGATATTCATCTGGCATTACAAACATTAGAAAAGGAGTAGAGCAGGGACAGACGGCATGCCAGGTTGTTCAAATGTTTGGGGTTGTGTTTCAAACAGTGAGGGAAGATGCTGCTAAGGCCACTTTTCTAGGCTTGATTGCAATCGGTAGGTAGCTGCTAGCTAAAAATCTCAGCTAGGAAGTCATTTGGGTGCAGTCATTCTGGCACGCCAGCACCCTCCATTCTTTTAAAAAGGCAGAATTATCAGGAGCCCAAGGAAAATGCAGACTCTCCCTCCCAGATCCCAACAAACTCAGCAACGTGGCAGATAAGGTCTCCTGAAGAGGGAACTTAAGCATAGAGGACAGCAAAAAAATTGGCAGTTACTGAGAAAGACCACGTTAAAGCACAATGGCAACCTATGCTATTGTGATCGAAAGATAGGAAGCAGAATAAGAGACCATTATAGCTGTGTCAAGAGCTCCTTAGGGACCTGAAGATCAAAACGAAATTACTGAAAAAGTGAAAACTAGACCACAAAGTTAAGGACCAGCATAAAAGAACAGCATAAAAATCAGAAATGCTAAAGCACAAAATTAATTCCAATTAGTAACGGGCATAAAGCCACAAGTAAAAGTGCTATGGTATCAGCAGAGGCAGAAAAAGAGAACATACAGGCTATTATTTAATTGGAAAAGAGGAAACAATGGCTGATATAGAGGAGGATGAAGTAGCCTAATCCATCTCTGCTTCAGGCTTCATAACATACTTCAAAAATTAATTCGAACAAGGGGACAGAAATGCAAGCCAGAAAGAAAAGAATCTTGAGATAAATGAGATATGGTCAAATTATCAGTGCCTTCTGAAATCCATCCTCAAACACTGAAGTTACCAGCAAGAGAAATCTCTGACCTGTTCAGAAATCATCCCTGAAATGAATGGTATGGGAGAGGTCGTAGGAGACAAAGGAAGTGTGTAAATACAGTATCTTTATTTAAAATAAGGGGAAAAGAGAACATGGAAAAGTGTAGACTAGTCAGTCTCCCTGGGAAAACACCAGCACAGACTATTACCTGATCAATATATAAAAAACCCAAAGGAAAACCAGTTTAAAAAAAAAACAGCTCAGCATAATGAATTTATCAAGAAAAAAAATCATTTCAGTTGTTCACTTCAATGAAAGAGATGTCAAATCAGTTGTTCATTGTAGAGAAAGCTACTTTTCCTCTTTGACAAGGTAACTAGCTTTGTGGGTAAGGAAGAAGTAGCTGAAATATATATTTTAGCAAAGCGCTCAGTACTGTCCCACATGGCCAGGAGCAAATCAAGGAAGTGGAGTCTAGCTTAGCAGTAAGTTAGCTTTTTGGACCCTTGAGCATAACTGGCCATAAATTCTGTTGCAAATGCTGTCTGGCCTTGCCATCAAACTTCTAATAGGAAAACATTCGGAAGGAAGAATGCTTCTTTGGATCAACTGCAGACCGTGTGCTATGGCCTTGCAGCTCATCTGCAGTTCACAGATGATGATGTGGGAGTCACTGGCCTACATAAAATTGCCTGTCAGTGCAAGTAGTTAGGGAAAAAAAAAACAAAAACCCACAAACAGATGGCGTGTCAGTGATTAACCACTAGACTGAGATTTCATCTGGAACCTAAAAGAATCTGCCCCAGTCCTGGATCTGTTCCCTACATCAGTAACTTGAACAACAAGAAGAGAATGTTCATTACAAAATCTGCAGATCTGACTTAAGAGCACATTTGTAGAACAGGACCTGAATTCAAAATAATCTCAATAAATTGGAGAAATGCTCTGAAATCAACAAGCCACAATTCAATAAAGTCTTCAACAAAATATGACACTAGGAAAAAAGAAAACAAATACTGAGCCATTAGACAGGGAATAACTGATGTTAGAAGAACATATTTCGGGATATAGTGAAATGCAAACCTAAGGTAAATTCAGACTCAATCTGGCAATTCTTACTCAGTGCTGTCTCCAGAAATCATGAGAAAATCTCTCTGTGCTGTCCCACCGCAGTGAGGGCTGGGCTGGTGCCTGGTATCTAGGACTGTGCACCTGAAGTGAAGATGGAAGCAAGTTAAAATGTAGAAGACAGTTGCAGGAAAGACAAAAGCTAAGGAAGCATGGCACCAGAGGAGGTGGTGAAGGATACAGCACTGTTTGGCCTAGAAAACAGGAAAGGTATTTTGTAGAAAAAATTGTTAGAAAAAGATTTCCAATGGAAATTGACTTTTTATCCCCCTTTGGGGGGTTTTGATGTTTAAAAAATAAATTTTTTAAATGACACATTCTTTCACCACATCTGTTTTAGAGCTTAGTGGAAGGTTGGATTCACTCCTCTATTATTTTCCCTTCATTCTACTCAGGAAAAAAAAGATAGGACAATAAAAATGAAAAGAGCAAGTAAACAGGAGAGAGAAAAGTCAAAAAGTTAGAACTAAAAACTTGTTATCTTGTCAATTTTCAAAGATGGAAATTAAAGAATTAAAGATAAAATCAAAATAATTAATGTTATTTCCTCTTTCTTAATTGAAAAAATATAAAAGAAATGAGAATACTACCTATTATTTTCTATGAAAGCATAACTGGATATTATTCACCAGCTCTGGATGGTTTAGCTCTTCAGCTGCTTCAAGAGCTGAGATTATCCACCTCTGTCACCAAAGGCAAGTGCAGATATCACAAGTCCCTCTCTTCTCAGCTTCCTCACAACTCAGCCTGAGACATTATTGGCAGTACGACAGAATTTTTTTCTGTCGTTTTGCATTGGTTTGGCCACCCTATTAGCAACAATGTAGTTCCTCATCAGAGCTAATGAATCATCTTTGATCGTCCTCCTAGTTTACGTTTATCATGTCTTTTATTCACATCTCATAACCCTTATTATTATACGCGTTTCCAAACTTTCATCTCCCAAAGGGCAGAGAGGCAATAACAGGGAAGCTGGAATTTAACAAGATTTGGCACTAAGCTTTGATTTATTGAATCAAAGGCTGGGGGAAGGAGCACAGAGAAACGAAAGGGCAGGAGAGGAGCAGCGCATAGCAATAATTTATAAAGATCTTAGGTGTCAGCAAAACCTTTATTGTTAATGACCAGCTGCTTTCTGTAATGCTGATGATGTGGTGAAATCTCTTCAGCCTCCTGGTCCCGCAACTTCCCCTGGCATGTGGAGTCAGGCAGGCAGTTGGGAGGGAGCCCAGCCAAGGGCTCGAGGGCTGTCACCTGCCCCATGTGCAGATGCAGACATCCCCTAGGAAGGTGCCTCCTCTGGGGCTCAGCAAGGCTGGGCCATTACCCATCCCACCACCACCTCTCTCTGCAGGATGAGACCACAGGCACAGCCTGGCTTGCTCTCCCTCTCATCCCACCTCTCTGCTCAGCTGTGTGGGGAAAATACTCACTGCCCAGCCCTCCTGCTGTGTCCCCCTTCTACCTAACAAAGCAGTTCCACTGGTGAGAGGGCGCAAGGTCAGCCCAAGGGGAGGGAGCCCTGGTGCACCCCAACACCAGCCACATGCCTACAGCAGCAAAACAGGGCTGCACGAGGGGTGCTCAGATGGGGCAAGAGAGGGTAGCTGGTCTCCACCATCCTCCCACTGCCCAGCAAGGTTGCTGCTGGCCCTGCCCAGCTGAAGATGGTGGTTTTGACACAAGTCCATCCTCCAGAAGCGTGACAGAAAAGCAGCAATGTTTAAGACCCTGGGCAAACCTCCTGCTCCTCTCCTGATAGGAGTTGCTGCTCCCCACAAAAGCTCATCTCCAGCATCGCTGACTTCAGTCACCCCTTCCACAGATCAAGGATGTGAAAACTGGGCTGCGCTTGGAAAAGCTACCTGCTCCAGTTAAACGAACAACAAAACTGCTCAAATGTTTGCAGTTGCCGGAACAGGGTGGGCAGCCACCGGGAGCCCACTGTGGGGTCATGGAGGGAGACAATGCTCTTTCTGCCTGTTGCACAGCTATCTGCCACGTAAAAATAATAACGGCTCCATCTGCAAGAGCCCTCTAGCTGTCGACACCTGCGGATACAAAAATGCTTTGCAAAAGACAGACCTATTTCCCAATTCACAGATCATTATCCAGGACACCGGAGGTACAGGCAACCACCCTGCACAGTCAAAGAAAGGCAGAAGTCTGCATAAATTTATCAGTAGCTTTGAGATCCTCTGTGCAAATATGTTAACCATGGGCAAAACAGAAAGGATAGACTGAGCACGGGCAGAGACGGCATTACTGCTGCTTACATTTTCCCTATTTATTGGATAAACAAAGGACTCCTGTAGGTAAATAAAAGATTGTGAGACTACACTTTTCCCACCACCAGATTTATAGATAAACACACAGATGAAAAGCGTTTCTTAGAATAAACTGGACTGTTTTGGCTTTTGGCACTGGAAATGACAGAGATTTGTGTCAGTGGGGCTCCAGAGTACATTAATCCTTTATAAATATTTTTTAAATAATACATATGCCCTGAAAGAACATGTGAGGACTGCCTTATTAAACTGACATCTAAATTTAAAGGCATATTTGGGGAAAGGCATCATTTATTAAACTGTTGCCAACACCGTCCAGCCTCACAGGAAGCCCACAGCACAAACATCCCCTTCCTGCCTTGCTGGATCCCTCACCAGCCCCAGTGAAGCCCCAAAAGAGTACAGAGCTGCATGGCCCCAGGGCACTGGGATGCTCTTCCCTTGGCCGCTGCCAAGCCAGACCAGTGCTCCCAGACCAGGGAGCCCCTGCTGAGCCTCCTTGCCCACGGGCTTGGTGCAGAGCCCAGCAGCAAGGGAGACAGCAAACAGCAGCCTGTGAAGTCCTTGATCCCCCCAAAAGAAAGCCAATATATGATGCACTGTACATTAAGATATCCCTGTGACTTTCGCCATAGCTTTT
Organism: Chlamydotis macqueenii; assembly: GCF_036417535.1. NCBI lineage: Eukaryota > Metazoa > Chordata > Aves > Otidiformes > Otididae > Chlamydotis > Chlamydotis macqueenii. Next base: position 84,265,111 of record NC_141558.1, on the reverse strand, counting down.
ATATGCATCAGCTTTGGCTTCTGAACTTCTGAGCTAGCAGACTCAGTAAAACATGCTTGTTTTAAGCAGCTGGACAATTTCCATGCTTAAGGCAAAGCTCACAGCAAGTGTTTTGCTCTGTTTGGGACCTGTTGACCTACTTTCAGAAGCAGAAACATGTATATCCAGAAGCTGAGTTCTCCAGACAGACGTTACCATCCATCCCAGGTCTCAAGCAGGTGCTGGTCTGGTGTCTTGTAGTTGACTCCAAAACCAAAGTTTGGTCCTGACAGCACTGTGCTGCCCATATGAGTTCACTTGTGCTGACTTCTTCTCTTCCAGGGTACGTGTATGTACACCCGTAGCTATGTCTGTGCACCTCAGGCCCCATCTGCACTGTCTGCTTTTCAGGTGCACAGTCTTCCTCTCCCTTACTGTGGTTGTGGGGTCCTTTAGGAGTGAGCAAACGGGGATGAGGACCACCTGCAAACACCTTTAATCTACTTGTGCTTTACAAAAGCCCCAGACAAGCAAAGGTTAAGATCTGGTACCTCTGGGAATTAATCTAGATGGAGACAGAGCATAGATGGATCTGCTAGCCACCGCTAAGCCATACTGGTGACTCCCCTTGAGTTTTGGTGTGCCTAGCAGGGACATCAGCCTCCTTTTCCTAGAGAAGCAGCCTCTGGGCAGAGGGTACATTGGGGATCTCCAAGTGCTTCGTCTTTAACCTCACTGTGCTGGAGGAACCACTATCCCCATTTTATTCTCCAGAGGAGATCGGAGCAATTAGCGCCCAGCCTCCTGCCATGAGACCACGACAGGGTGGGGATCAGAGATGTGACCTGCATACCAACGCAGGGTCAGCTTGCCCTAGGGCTTGCTGCCAGAACCAGGCATCCTAGTTCACCTGCTCAGGGACAACAGTTTTGACAGCATTTATTATCAGGTGAACAATCGCAAGCCCTACAAAAGCATCAAAAAAAAACAGACAGAAAAAGAGAAATTCCTGACATGGCCTAATTCGAGGTCTAACACCAAACAGGTCCGCAATAAATTGGAAATTTTCTTTGCATAGCCGAGATCAATAAATGTAATTATTTGGACTTAAATCTCATGAATTCTGAAGAGCTTCTCAGATTACTTGGAGAATAAGTGCTATTTTATACAATGTCAAAGCTGATCAGAATAACAACACTCACAGCAAAGACCCATCAGCAGGAATGAAACCTTACAGTATCTCGCTATTGCCTCGCTCTTCTTAAAGGAATACTACCAGGGCAGAAATCATGTTAAAAGAATTGATATCTCCTCTCTTGAGCTATTACAAAGCAACCTGGGCTTGTAAACCTCTCATCGTTCCAATCTCCATCTCTGATCTTAAACTTAACACATTCTTTAAATTTCATTTGTTTTCCTCAGTGACACCAGCTGTTCAGGCTTATGCTTCCTTTAAGATGGGTAGTGAAGTTAGATAGGACTGGCTGTCAGAGATGGGGCTCAAATCCAAACCGTATATCCACAGACAGGCGTTCTGGGATTTGACAGAAGATAGGATTGGCATCCAAGTCATTCTTGATATTGAGGAGTTAAAACGTGAGCAGCAAGCTAATCAGACGCAAAACCCATCCTGGTTTGGTCTGTTTCCAGGACCATTATGTACACTGGTGTGAATCAGGGGTAATTCCACTAAAGTCAAGGTACTGCTCAGCTGGAAAACTGGCATTAGAGGAGGATTTCTCAGGCCCTAGGGCTGATTCACTTTCACTTCCCATTAATCCTCCCCAGTTTTCTGGCACTGCACAACGTGGCTGCGCTGAGCCCACGGCAGTACAGGACGAAGTCTGAAACAAAGTCCTTCCCAGCAGCAGCCTACCAGCCCAGAATTCTATGCATTTTAACCAAGGCTGTGTGCTGGAGCTGAAATGCCATCCTTAGAGATCCGAGTATTTAGGCTACACTTGCCTTGGCTGCAGTAAACGGAATTTTAACCAATTTAGATGGTTCGTGACCTCGTCTAAGCAGAAAAAAAAAAAAACAAAAACAGGTCAGGCTCTCCTGCGAACCCTGTGGCTGAGCAGCCCCTTCCTTGCTGCCAAACCCACATGTCCACCTCCGTGCACCAGCCCTAGTGCCCTGGCACTCCCAACCTGCCTGAATACAGCCTGATAGTCACCGTCAGGGCTCTAGTGCAGATTTATATGTATATTCCAGGTCACCATTTGAAATACTCAAGCAGAGACAGACCCCAGACCCTGGCTTTTATAGTTCCTGCAAGACAGGCTTCGTGCTGCGCTACGTGCAGAGAAGGCTGTTCTTTTCCACTTAACTAAAATGTGGGGGAAAAGTGCATCCCAGTCCTCTGGCAAGAGCCCAAAGAAGCTGTCATCCCACACGTCTGAAAGCTGCATGTGCAGTGAAAGGGGCTGGTCAGTATAGGCACAGAGCTGTAATTATCCCTGTAAGACTTCCCTTGCTACAAATACAGATTATCTTTGGTTTTGTCAACCTAGTTCAGAGCAGCTCTCAAACTAATATAAGCGGCAAAGTCCACAAAACATCTTTTTTTAACTGGTAGGACTGTCATTGGCTTGATTCACAAACCCCACCTGGCTGCAAGGACAGAGTCGATAGGCAAAGAGCAGGTCCCTGTGAGATGATGAAAGAAGATGAAAATGCCTGGAATTCCCTACGCTTCAGGAAACAAGCTGGAAAAATCATCAAAGTAGGAATAAACTTGAAGGAGAAGTAAACTAGGCAGTGCCCTTCCTTCGCATTTCCAGACTCTGCAGGACAGGACACCTTACAAAGGCTGCTGCTGAAGGTGGACCTGTATTGGGACGTGAATCCTATCACTCTACCGTGCCATGGAGAGTTTTACAGAGGCAGGAGGAAAAAACCAAGCGGTATTAAGCCAGGCAGAGGAAAGGGAATTTATTTACTTTGTGCCAAAGCCTTTATCTACCCTGAGAAGACCAAAACAGATAAGATATCAGGGTAGCTGATGGTCACCCTAGACTCCCTTCCTTGGAGCTAGACATATCTGTACATGTGGTTTACTCCTCGGAGCCCACTCTCAAGGCATCACCCACTGTTTGTAAAGTACCAAGGCTGTACCCAGGCTGCCAGTGCACAGAATCCTGGCCAGCAGCTCCTGGCAATGAGCTCTGTGAAGTGCTGGTTGTTCTCTGACACTCAGCTCTGGGACACCTGATGCTGTATTTAGCTCATCTCAGGTTTCTCATTTGAGAAGTGGAGCAGGGAATGCTTTACAGGGTTAACTGAAAGATTCCTGTTGCCCTTGTCCCTTGCCATATGGTAGAGCACTAACACTCTCAGCACATGTGGGGACAGCCACCCCACAGAGAGACACCAGGATCAAGGATTTTAGAGAAACAAACAAAAAAAAAATTTTAAACAAGCTCAGGAAAGATCAGTGTCTAAGTAGATAACATTTCTCCATAAACCACTCTGGCAAAACCATGCTCTGCCTGATGTCTCTGCTGGTTGCACTAATTGCTCTTATAAGTCATCAGCTTATCACCTACAGCTGCATGTGATAAGTCAAACAGCCTGTAAGGCTTGCTTACAAAAGCCCGTAGGAAGCAGGAAAACAAATAGGACAAAGCTAAATTAGTAGAGAGGGAAAAGTTGCTGATTTTGTTTGGTTTTGAAACAGAAGCCCAAAAATGCCACAGGTGGCCACACAAGGAACCTCCAACCTTCTGCATGGCACCAATTTTACCACACTGATTATATTCCCTCCAGACATGGGCAATTGTTTCCTGCAATCAGAGAACCAGGAAAGCTGATACATGACCTGACTGCCCGAAGTGAATCATGCTCTGTCCTTGGCAGCCCCAGAGCAAGGGTCTGACTTTGGTAGTGCAACTAGGATGGGACTCAGGTCCAAGAGCTGACAAAATCAGTGATATCAACATTCTAATAAAATGAAAAAAAATGCCAACTGCTACCTGTCAGTAGGAGTTATACATTGTTAGATACCCACAAGGACGTCAAGCTGTGTGAAAGGGATCAGCTTTCCAAAAACGTTGGAGATGGTGGAAGGGGAGAAGAACTTTCCCTTTCTTCAGCCACATGGTTCTTTGTTTCTGGGTTTTAGTGTTTCTTTTTGTCTCTTTTCATACCCAAACAAGTAAATTGAGTTTTTCAGCAAATAATGACAGACAGTCGTTGGGGAATAGATGTCAGAAGAATATCTGTGTGTGCCACACTGTCATTTCTATTATTCTTCTACATATTCTGTTTGAACCTGTCTGCATTTCAGACAGATACTGCTTTCTGTTCTGTGGAGATCATTACATTTGTAATTGGAAACCTCAATAAATTTTTCTTCCCTCATCTCTTGTCAGGAACAGCTGACAATAGAAACTTTGGTGTTGGATTGTCGTTCAGATTATGGGAAAGGAGACATAGCTATGGAAATTACCTAGAAATTTTTCCCCTTCTCTCTCTTCCTTCAAGTACAGTTAAGAGCTGATAAAGAGCTTGCATTAAAAGCCCTAAGTAACTGGGACCAGGATGAAGACAGTAATTGTAGATAGAGACAGATGTTCTCATCAACTGTGATGCAATTTTAAATTCAGATGACCTTTACACACAGCTGATTTTCTCTTCCAGTCCATCATGGGTTGATTCTGCTCCAGGTTTCAGCTCGGAAGGAGAAATATCCTTCCACAGGGAAGTCTGTCCTTCCTGCCATACTGAAACCATACTCAACCATATCTGCTTCATTGTGCCACCCCTCTGTGTTGTGCCACATAGTATAAACTGAGATTTTTTTTCATCTGGGAGCAATAACTGCCATTTTGCCCTCTGTTTGTGCAAAGCTTGGCCAAAGTGACTTTGGCCATAGGCAGCGTCTCTTGGATGCTCTTGCTCTGCCAACAGCTGTATTTCATTGTCCTAAGAAATTGCAGTAACCATTAATAATAGCAATGGATATTTTATATTCTTTCTTTTATTGGTTTCACCACTTTGTGCTAAAAGTCTCTGAGGCTGTGAATGGAAAAACAGAGCAAGAGCAGAGCCTGCAGTGGATCCTAATAGAAAGGTTGGCCCAAGGGGAGGGATAGCAAAGAAATTTTCCTGGGTAAAAATAAGGAAAGGAGGAGGTGGAAAGAAAAATATAGGAAAGATTTCCACTTCTATGAAAAAAAAAAAAAAGGAGGATGAAATTGGGGCTTAAATGCAATTTTTATGCAAACACCATCAAAAACCAAGGCAAAAGAGCTTTCTGTCTAGCTGTGGTGGAAGAGCAGTGGAAATACTTAAAGATTTTATTTTTTCTATATAGCTGAAACATAGCATAAGGACTGCACTGAGGCAATGAGGAAAGCATTATATAATAACAGAGAATTTTCTAATGGGAAAAAAAAATTAAGGGTTTCAAGAAAAAAAAAAGAGAGGGGAAGTGAGAAAATCTCCCTGCATCACTTGCCAGCTTAGAAATCTTCTGCAGTACCTTTTGTACTGATAATTTCTCATTAAAAGCTCTGTCTGCTTGAAAGATAAGGAGCCCTGAGCTGGGTATTGTGTTCACTGTTTCTTCAAACCAGTTTGAAGTCAGGCTGTAACCCATCGTGCTGTATCTGTTTATCACGTGTGTACCACAGGCTGCCATGCTGTAAGCCAGATCTCAAGATCTCATCTTCCAAGAGAAGATGACAGAGGTTAAGAGAAGAAAAACAATTTGCAATTTAGGTTTAAGGCTTACTTTATACTCAGGCAAATTTTCCTCCCTTTGGCAATGCGAAGAGAAATTCACATAGTAAAAAATGTAATTTATTATTATTTTATGGCTCCTTTCCATTTTCAAGATAGCAAAAATAAACTTTGTAGAACTAAAAATCAATTTCCAATGTACAGATCTGTTCAGTTCAGAGTAAACAAGCCAGTAGAAATGTGTCTCTAAAAGGATGCTAAAAGTGGAAATGCTGCCCTATATCTAATGTTTCCACACACTTCTGGCTTTTTCTGCCTTCAGGTGTGCACTGGGCAGACTTTCTAGCTGTTTAGCTGGGATTTTGGCTTTACTGGCAAAGCAGAGACATACCCTCTCTTCTTGGCATCTGCACTGCATGTTACTGTCTCTGGGATCAGCGTAGCACGGAGAGCTCAGACATCGGGCAGGGAAACGATCTGCATTATGCATGCAACCTGCTTTGGGCTCCCATGTGAACAATAAACTCACTCTGAGAGCAAATGTACCCTAGCATGAGCACACAGGGTGATGGCTGCTTGTACACCCCAGGGGACACGCGATCAGCTCTGGGCAGCACCCAGAGCCAGCCGGAGGAGGCAGGCACACAGAGCCTCACCGGTGGCTGCTGGCAAGTCCATACGGAGCCAATTCATTTCCCATGGAAAATGTCGGGAAAACATTTCTCTTTTCAATTACTCATGCAGATCTGCTGATCAGGAGTCAGTCTTTTCCACAACTGACAGCCTTGGGCATCTCAGCCCCCGCTTTGTAATGCCAGTCTCTCCAAACTCCTTCCCCTGTACCTTGCTCCATCCATCCCAGAACCAGACGCATCGTTGCCATGTAGCCAAGCCACGCTCTACTCCCACAAAGGTGGCACTTAGCATGGCTTAGCAACCTGAGCAGAGCAAGGTTTATCGCTGATTCGCAAGACTGTCATGCTGCAGCCCAGATTCCCATCTCCCAGTTCTTAAATCTGTATATCCAAGGCCTATCTCACTTTTCCAGCATATGCTGCTGTAAGTAGATGCAGTTGTCAGCATGGGATCCGTCACAAGAAACAAAAGTTTTTTACTGGTTTCTCTAATGCAGTCATTCATCTTTTTTCAGGCTTCATCCATTATTAATTTTTATTATTTTTTTATAATTTATTAAGCAATTGCAGAATATTTCTCCATGCACAAGATTAGGTTATGGTCCTGATCTCTGAGAGGCTGTATTTTAAGTAGACAGATTTTTCTCACAAACTGCTGTAAGCCCATAATTTCTGCAATATTTACAGTACATCTTAAAGGCCTACCACCTAGATTTTCAGCTTTTTTTTTGTTTTTATGGACATTTCTTCTCCTTCTGTTTGCAATGAGATAAAACAGACTTAGAAATCTAACAGTCCTTAAAAAAAAAAAACCAAAAAAAGAGCTTGAGTGTTTTCTTATTAATCATGTGATTTCCCAGTGAATCCCATGAATTTTCAAGAACTACAGAAGATGCATGAGAAAATCCAGTGAAAGCTGATGGTAGTAAAATTACACTCTTAGAGCACAGCAAAAAAGAAATACCCCATGTTTTATACACGTGATCGTATTTCCTATACCTTGGCTTGTGCTATGTGAGAGTATACAGAAGAGATGCTCTTTGATCTCTTCTAGGCTACGTGCATGGTCCACGTGTGTGCTGAGTAGTCTCTGATCTGGGCTTGGTGTGGTTTCTGTCCACCCTCTCTGTCTGACTGTGGTATCTCAGGGCATGTGTAGACTCCGTGCTCTGTGAAGCAAAAAATCTTCCAAGCTTTGAGGTAAGGACTGTGGAGATGTTTTTACTTATTGCCTTCATAGTCCTTGCACCAAGCATTGGAGTTTCTGGTTCAGAGCCTTCTTTTAGACGTAATGAGTAGAGGAAATCATTTCCATAGCTGTGGAGCAGAGTAGTGAGTGCTGGGACCCGCTATGCTAAAATGGCCGGAGCACAAAAAGCAGCTTGCAGCAAGGAGTAATGATGGATGTGAAAACTCAGGTCAAAGAATGGCGTTGCAGCTGCTCCACACATCACCTTTGAGAAGCGGGATCTCTTTCCAGTGCCTGAAGGCAGGAAAAGAGTTCAGAGAGAGCCATAATGCCTGTTTCTGCTGGCCAAACAGCCCAGTGCAGCACCTTTCGCTCTCCCAGCTGAGAGCAATACTATAAATGAGACAGGAGAGAGACGTGCTGTTATTTATCGTTTTAAAATGAACTGAGCATATTGATTATTTTTCCCCTTTTCTTTCTGAAAACACAATTAAGTTGGTATAACAAACAGCTCCACTAATGGACTGTGTCAGTAACTGATGTTTGTCCTGAGCTGAAATGAACTGCATCTTTCTCTGCTTGTTTCACCCCAGTGTTCCCTGCTCCGGCAGTGGTCCACATACTGACTTATGAAGTCCTTCCAGACCCACCATGGAGGGATCTCCTCTCAAAGCAAATGCCACCACCTTATTTCCCCGAGAAGGGCTGCAGCTCCTTCATCTGGCACCAACCTCTTCTGCCATTTAAGCAGCACAGGGCAGCCGATCACCAGCCAGAGGGTCAAAAGAGCATTTCATGTCCATTCAGAAGCTTTCTGCTGGGGAAGCAGAGGGAAGCGAGCCCTCTCCTGCTACATCTCCCACTTCCACAAAGAAAATATGTCAGGAATGGAAGATGCCTCTTACAAAGGTAAATTGGAAAGAGGACAACTGAGGATGTCCAGCTACCCAGCCAGTACCCCAGCCACTGGCTCTCTGCGACCCATCCCAGAAACCAGCCCCCATTTCCTGAGCCCAGAGATAAGACTAAATTGAGTGGAATGTCCTGGCAAAACTCCCAGAGGCAAGTAGGGGCACTCTCCTTCCTTTCCTGCTGTCGGATCCTTCCAGGAGCGCACCTCCAGGTTTCCATGACCAAAGCATCACTGTGCTATGACTTCAAGCCCACCTTGAGGGTAGCAGCTGTCGGGCTCATGACAAGCCGCAAGATGCCCTCAGCACTTACAGCCAACGGGTCCGAGCGGGGTTCAAACAGCAGCAGCATTGGCATGGACTGGTGCTGCAGGAGGCCACAGGCCATGGCTGCCCCAAAGTCTTCTGCTGGTCCACAATGCGAGTTCGGTGGAAACAGCCACATCTACAAACTGCACCACAAACTTTTGAAGCTCGCATGTCTAAAATTCAGCACATGATTCAAAGCCCCATTGAAGACATGGGGAGTGCCCCAGCTGAAAGCACCCCCCCATGCTATTTTGGGGGATGGAAGCAACTTGTGCAGAGAAGTGAGCACCAGGTTGGGCTGGTGGGGCCGAGGGCATCAGTCACCTCTCTGAAAGGATTACAGAGAGTGGCCTTGCATATAAATAACAAACAGACAACCCAGGACTTTCTGTCTCTGTCAGATAACCCTCGATAAGCAGTTTTGAAAAATACAGCAGCCAATGGTAATAAAAAACAGGCTTACATTTGTCAGTTCATTGAATCCAAACAAGTATAAAATATGATACATCTTTCTCCAGCAGACAATGTCTTCTGTATCACCTGTGGGCCAGGTTCAGACACACTGAGGCCCCTGAAGGAAGGTACAAATTACATGCACACGTATGCACAGGGGTACTTCCAAGAGCACCGAAGACGGTGAATTCACCACCTCTCTGTAGGGGAAATTACTGCACAGAGGATTAAATAACCTGTCCCACCCCATCTTTGTCTATTTCTTTCTACTGCCTTCAGTGAGAACCATGAACGTGTGCTCAAACGCAGAACCTAGCCTGTCAGTCTCTGTGTTACCTGTCTAATGAAGAAAAAAACTATATTTTCAAACAAGCCAACTGTCACATGGCATTGCCTTCTCATCACACTAACAGCTCAGATGCTAGCAGAGCTACTGGTGTGAATAAAACTATACTTGTACACAGTGACTTGGCCAGAAGAGCCATTCAGTGTTTCTGCACGGACAAGGCACTGCCAGGCAAGATGTACCTATTGGTAACACTATGCTTTTCCAGGTATTTTTCTACCAAATTATGTCAGGAATTGGGCATTTCTTCCAGAACAGCATCAGGGCTGCAGAGCTGTGAGAGCATAGCTCAATACCCCTACGTCATCAATCACTGTAGCCACACAAGCAAATCCCTACAAATGCAAATATTTGTCAGGCAAGGCACAGTTTAGGTGCGAAATTTGTAACTGAAGAAGTGATGCTCAGAACCTAGGAAGTGTGGACACTTTCCCCAGCTTGCCAAAAGAATATTTCTCCTGGACGTGCTAGGCTCTGTCAGCACTGGAAAAACATGAATGGCTGTAATTCATGCTTACTGGATTGAGTTACATGGGTAGTTGATCTTTATATCAGGGCAGTGTCTCTCTCTCAGAGGACTGATCATCTCTGAATTATACCTGAGAACCTCCTGAGTGTGTCTAAGGTTGGTTTCATACAGGCCGTTATCTCAGTCCGATGCTACAGTTCCCCCTCAAATAAATACAAAGGAGATGTGAAAGTGGTTTGCAGGGGACTGCCTTGCACTGCCCACCTTGTAGGTGGAGTTCCAAAATCTTGAGCTGCACTCTTTGAATCCAGCCAAAACAACTGTTGCAGTATGTAATTGGGAGACTTCCTCTTTTGTTACTTTATCTTCTTGTTTCAAGGGCAAAAAGAAGATGCAGAGAAAAGCAATCTAAGAATCAACCCACTTCCACTCACAATCAGTGAGAAGTCCTCCACATACTCCAGCTTGAACAAAACAAAACTTTCACTTTCATCACATTTTTCATAGAAAAGATATTTAATTCATTGACCATTTATTTTAACCATGTAGTTGCAAATGCAGTGAGATTAGATGAAGTGGAGAGATAGGACTTAAAATTCTCTTTGAACAAAATTCCAAGGCTGTACAAGAGTACCCTGAGACTGACAGATGATTTTCATTGCACTCGACACTCTGTTCCCCACACCAGTGCTGCCGTACCCTGTGATGGGACCTGTGAGTCCTGTACCTGAGCCAGGCATCCTCCAAAGGACCTGCTGGGGAAGAAGGCAGCACCCTGGGGAAAAGGGGCATCAGCATGGGTCAAGGCCAAGAAGGCAGGCAATGCCAGGCAGGTATGCCCAGAAATTGTTCTGAAAGTCCAGCTTTCGGCTTGAGCAAATATTTATGTTGGTACCTAATAACAGCTGCCTTTCTCAAGGGCTGCCTGGTAATGCCTTCATTCATATTCCTCTGTACTGTCCTGTCTTTGTGGTTAAGAGCCTCCACAGACTCCTCTGCACATACCACTGAAATGGGGTTACTTCATGCTCTGGCAGACAGATGGGATTGTATTGTGTATATTTACATTTTTTAAAAAAAAGGTATTGCTAATGCATTTCAGTAATGTTAATTTTAAAAAGTCTTTCTAGCCATTACAGTAATGGCTTTGAGCTAATTGCTTAAATTTGCACTCCAATATGGTTCTCCCCTCTCTGACTCATTTCTATTTTTATGGAAATCAGCTTGCTTGCTAGACTTTTAACTCACAGCTTTTGAGGACCAGCTGTTGCCTGACTTCCTCACTCAGATAGGAACTTACTCCACTGATTGCAGTAGGACCACTTACGGAGGAAGATGCTGCTTAGCACAGGTAAAATTGCCAGAACCCGTAGGCAGTGCTGGGACATGCGGTGTGCTTTCAGTGCCTGAGGAGATACGCCCTGAGGGATGCAGGCAGCCAGAGCCATCTCCCCTGGGAATTAGCTTTCCTGCAGCTCTGCCTATTGCCCGATGGCATTAGAAAATAAATAGGGGAGCTCTTAGTGACTCTCATGTCATGGGCTGAAGACACAGCTGCTACAGAAAGACTTCACAGCGTGGCGGTCCCTGTCCCCTCTGCCTCCTGGCTGATCGCTGGCACACGGGGCCTGGTGGCTAACTGATTTGCAGGTTAACAGGCCATTGCTCTCCGTAAGGGTCTATGGTCTTGGCACAAGTCACAGAGGGGGACCAAGGCTGCTCTGGATTCCTTTGAGCTGACAGTTTGACAAGTTATTAGAGACACAGGGAAAGACAAAGAAATTTGGAGTTGGAAACTTGCTTTGGCCAACCCACAGATAAGAAAGCCCATTCCACAATGGCTGAGGTCACGGTCCACCAGGATCCACAGCAGCTGGCAGCCCTGCTGCAGAACTACGGGATGACTTCTTTTCTCTTGAGCACCAGGGCAAGAAAAATGTGGCTAAGATGCATTTGGAGTCACCTTCAAGCATTTACCGATGAACACAATGACTGACTCTGGTCAAAGATTTTTGCAGTTTTCCTAAGGGAGCACAAAGTCTATCAGAAGCATCTGCTGCCTAAATGCTGCAAAGCTGCCTCTGCTCAGAGCACACCCAAACTAGCTTGGAAAAAAAAAAAAAGAGAACCACAAGCAACAGATCCTAAAGACATAGGAGGACTCCACCTCTGAAACATGTGTTGGACAGTGACCTGCAAAGGAGGGAAAGATATTCTACTGCTTCCCCAGATGTTCACATGCTCATTTTCCACATGCAATCTGGCCACACAGAATCAGAAGGCAGGAAGGGAGAGCTGCCTGAAAGAGGGATAGGTGCTTTGCCAGTGTCTTTTCTTCTCCAAGGTGACTGAGAGAATCATTAACACCTGCTGAGCACCTGTGTTGCACCTGTGCTTTGCTATTGTGAAGTCCTAGTAACTAGCACAGAAAGGGGAGCTGTTCTTGAAACACCTGTTTGTGTAGCTGTCAGACTCAAGTTTGGGCTTGAGTTCCCAGAGGTAAATGACTACTCTCAGGTGCAACTCTAGCATGCCTTTGGTCATGTTGAGTGGATTTCCCTAGGTGCCTCTGCCAGAAGACCAGGGTCTGCTCTGGTCATCTTCCCTTTCCATTCAGCAGCTCAGCTGTTTGGAGTACCACCGATATATTCCCTACATCCCACTTTGCACATACCCCTGTACTCAACATTGTCCCCATCTCTCTGCATGTTATTTACCAGTTCTTTCCTCCTTTTCATTCATTCAAGATTTAGCAAAAGCCTTCCAGTCTTTCTTCTTCAGACAAAGCATCTGCAGGTGTCCCCAAGATCTTTGTCTGAAGGTTGCTGTGTCCACTTCAGTGCTGGACATAAATTATGTGACTGTACCTCTGAAAATTGAGTTATTATTGTGTCCTGCTGCATAGACAAGGCCCTTTTTTTCTCACTTGTGAACCAGCTGAGGGAAAAATTAAATCAGTATCTTCTAGATCTACATTCCCAACACAGAGCTTGTTGCTCTATGTCCGTAAATCTATCTGTCAGTTTCTATCACACATCAGGGCCCTTGCTGGAACAACGGCTCCACCATTTTTAAATTAGTTTTCCTTGTTGGTGTTTAAATGAAAAGAGACATCTAATTTGTGAGTGAAAATGTTTGTCATTTCTTAGGGGGATCCAGACACACAAAATACAATTAACATCTCTGAAGAACGTTGCACAGAGGTTCAGCAGCAGCTGACAGGGAAAATGAAATGAAAACAAATAAAATCAATTGTTCTAATACCATAACTCGAGTGGCAAGTGTAATCTTCTCCTTTTATCTGAGGTCAGAATTGCTTTCCTGCAACAGCTTTCATTATGAAAATGCGGTGCTTCTCAGCATCAGAATATTAAGACAACACATGCCCACAGGGGCTCAGATCATTTTAACAAGGAACAAACAATCCAGAATGCAGCTTTTATGTTTTTTTCTGAGCTAACACCTGCTTTGCAGCAAATGAACAATGGTAATGATAAGCACAACAACTCATACATATCTGGGCTGAGATGTGCGTCACCAGCATCTTTTTCTTCCTACCAGCTAAAGAAGGGCTCAGTGGCCAGTGTTACTTTTAGGACTCCTGAAACCCTTGGCAACAGGCTCAGGACAAGATCTGCATTTCGTCAAGCTGTCGATCTTGTGGGATGGTCCTGAACTCCTCCCCTCCTTACAGGAGACTGTAAAAGCAGACAGGCTACTGAAGGTCCCTCAGTCTCCCAAGTAATTTATTGAGGGCTGGCTGGCTGGATCTTCACTCCTATTTTACTGCTGTGGCTCAGGACACGAGACACTTGCTTATAGTCACAGAGTGAATTAATGACCCAGGCAGAGGAGAAACCAGAAGGTCTGATCCCTGCTTTGTGGCAGCTCCTCAAGGGTCCCCTTGAGGGGCTACATATTTTGCCCCCCCTTCAAGCTGGGATTAAGAAGAGATGGACAAAGGCGGAAGCTGCATACCCACCTGTAGTTCATAGAATCATAGAATTGTTTGGGTTGGAAGGGACCTTTAAAGGCCATCTAGTCCAATCTCCCTGCAAGAAGCAGGGACACCATCAACTAGATCAGGTTGTTCAGAGCCCCGTCCAGCCTGGCCTGGAATGTCTCCAGGGATGGGGCATCAACCACCTCTCTGGGCAACCTGTTCCAGTGTTCCACCACCCTCATTGTGAAGAACTTCTTCCTTATGTCTATTCCCAGGCACAGAGGTGAGGCTGACAGGTCAGTAGTTCCCAGGATCCTCCTTTTAACCTTTTTTAAAAATGGGTACAATGTCTTCTACAAGTAGTTATTTCAGATACCTTTCTTAAGGCCTAAGTGAATGACATCAGCACCCAGAAAAAAAAAAAAATCCTTGTGAATTTACTAATTCTTAAATTCAGCTTTATTTATTTGCTGAATGAGCAGGTATCAGCTATGGCTGTGAAACTTATGTGCCAGAGCTCCTCAAAGTGGAATCTCCCATCCAGAACAGATTTGGTATCCTGGGGTTTACACCATGGCATGTTGCTCACCTTACTGGGACAACCCTGTGTTTTCTGCCACTTCCTCTGTCTCTTGGAGAGCAGCTGCCACGTGCTGTCCCAGTTCTGGATGCTGAAGGCAGCGTGATGCCTGGCTGGCACAGCCGACCTGCCAGTGCAATGATCCCGCAGAGAGATGCAGCTCTCTTCAGGGAGAGATGAGCCACCTGGATGGAAGTGACCCAAGGGGTGATCCAGGCTATGAATTGAGCCTTGATGTCCTGTGCAATCATTTAAGAATAGTGAAGTGTAACCTAGTGACTGAGATCCAAGTGATATGACAGCTAGTGAAAATATTATTAATAATAAATATCTTTAATTCAAACAGGGATTTCCCAGATAAAGACATCCTGGGACTTACTGGAAAAACAAAAACTATTAGCTTTGAGAATCATACAACCTGCCTCCTTTTATTTGCCGTTGTTTTTCCAAAACTGTTCAGCATGTCTTGTCTTGGGTTTGGTTCTATCCAGTTTTTTCACTACAGATAGTATGATGGAAGAGAGATTATGCTTATTAAATTTGGTAGCACTAAGCTGCAAGGGACTGCATGTACAATGTAGGACAGGGTCAGGCTTCAGAATGACCTTAACAGACTGTAGAAACAGGCTGTTGAATAACCAGCAGCACAAAAACAGGATGGAAAGGTATGGGTCGGATCGGAGCTTTACAGAAAATCAGCAACAGACCCCAAGGTACTTTAACCTGCAGCAAGAAGCATACAGGCTGCTCATTAGAAAATACTTTTGAAAAAGAAAGGAAAGCAGCTTGATCACATAGATTGCCTGTAAGTCAACCATCTGAGGAGTCGCCCATCACTCAAGAACTTCAAGGAAAGATTTGGACAAATGTCAGTCTGGAGTGATTTCCATACCAGCAATCCTAGACGAGACAAGGCAATGGACCACAGGACCTTCTACACCTTTTCCAGCTCTATATGTCTATGGAGCTATGAGCTAGATATGTTGCAGGACCGCTCTGTTGCAGGACCGCTCTGTTGCTGCACAGAGGATTCCAGCTGAGGCATGGGAGAAGGAGGACTACCAAGTTCATCCAAGGCCCAGAGATGACCAGAGGCTGGACATTTGAGACAGCCAGGGGCACAATTACATCAGAATCATTACTGTACAACAGGTCCAGTGAATTTGCTAGTAGCATCTGTAGAGAATCTAAGACTAACTTGGCCTAAGGATTATTTTTCCTCTAGTTTAGGAATGAATCACAGTTTCTGGTATAGCCAGTAAGATGACTGTCATCACTTAGGTAGCAACTTGCACAGGATTTGCAATGCTGTAAAGCCCAGACACTTGGAAAACGTTCATTTTCAGAGGAAACACATGTAACCGAGCAGCTAGTTTGTGATCTCGCTCTCCCTCTGCAAGTCCAGTCCCTAGAGCTTACAAACCTCCTACCTTCAGCTCAGGTTATAACAGGGGTCACGCTTTTAAGCTCTGAAAGTTCCCCAGGTCAATCTCTGGTGTTAACCAGCATAGCAGTCATCCCCGTCACACTGCTGCTGCATTATTTTTGCTCTGTGGGTGAAAAGAGGATTAGAGTCTTCAGAGCTGCCAATCCAGATTCTTTCAGTAGCAGTCCGCGCATTTATGTAAACAAAACCTGCAAAGCTGGAATGAGACTGGCGCATGAGATTTAGAGTGGAGTATGGAACGCAGTGGTGATGCTGCGTTTTCCCAGATAGCAAATCCATGTGCATCTCACCAGGAAACCAAGCGGAGGCCTTAAAGAAGACAGAGGAGAGCAGAAAGGATGCCACAATTCACCCACACACATTGAAAGGAAAAGGACAGAAAGGCCCTCAGAGCCTAAAACTGACAAGATAGAGAATGTAAATAGCGTCGACTGAGAACAGGCTTTGAGAACATATGAAATTATTTCTGTGCCTTCTGGTTACTTCTATTTCCCCTAGGGACTCTACCATAGTTAGGGGACAGCATCGGAAGTGACAAAGAGTGTTGTTTTTCTGTTGGCCAGACTCTGGTTTTTCTCTCCCATTTTCCTTGGAATGAAATTGTGACATTTCCATTCTCCACAGCCCGCTCCATTTCGTCTTTCTCAGAAGCAGATTTCAAGATTTTCTGGTTATCTAAAATAAATAATGGAACACAATTCAGATGCACGAACTACAGATGTCAGCTCTGCCTCTCTCCTTCTCCCTCTCTCTTGTCCTTATTAAGGTGAGAAGCTCATCCCTCCTTTTGGAAAAGGCTAGAAAAATTTCTTCATAAGACAAAGGATGTATTTTTATTTAGTCTTCAAAGAATTATTGCTCAAAAATGAAGATTTGTTTCAGGATTACACACTGAACATCTGCATGTAAAACAAAGAATTTCCGGGACAATTGGGGATTTTCCAGAAGGGTCCTGAAAGAGAAATTTTTGGAATAAGATGTACTCTTGCATGAGCTTTGTTCAGTCCGCCAAAAAATTACTAGCTTTGTCTTATCCATCACAAGATATGATACATCAGAAAGCATGACACAGCTTAAATGAGGGGTGATATTTTGTGAAAGAGACTGACGTCATGCCAACGCCCATCAGCATTCCCACTCCGCTCACGTCCCGGTGTTGTCTCTCTTGTTTACCAGGGGCTGGAGCCTGTCCAGAGCACCAGACTGCAGACACAGGCATCCGCTAGCAGAAAAAATGTGATTGAAAGCAAACGATTACCAGTGGCTAGTACGCTTTAAGTTCTGTGTGGGCAAACTCAGTCCTGACAGAAAATGGTGAGAGTAACAGCCCCGGCTTTTGAAAGCCTCTCTGTAGCAAGACCCGGGAGCATAATGTGAAAGCAGAAGTTGTTATATATTCACAGGTTGTCCCCCTGCTGTTCTGCGGGGAAATGGGCCTCCAGCTTCCATTCAGACTTTTCATGCTCCTCTGAGGGTACAGCAAGGGAGCCAATTAGCACTAACGATGGCAGAGGTGATTTAGTGATATGGACACTTGTGTATAAGAAAATGACAGGTGCTGTCAGATCAGTGGAATAAAAAATAATTCCTGGAGCAGCCCAGTCATGCCAGTTAGCTAGAGGCATCAGGTGTCCAGAGAGATGAACTGCAGATCCTGACCTAAATTTAGCCTGATGAGGGTTTTAGTTTTTTTTAATTTTGCTCATTACTCTGCTGTACTGCTCTTACCCAGCAAAGCACTGAGGTATACGCATAATTCAAAACACTTCCACGCCCTGCTCTTCATATACTTAAAATTACAGATGTGCTTATCTGAATTGCTAGATAAAAAACTAGGAGCACTACATAGTTATCTCAAGCAAGGTATCAAAACTGGTCACACATCCCACGAAGCCAAGATACTGACAGAAGTAGCAGGGGAACCACTCACAATTCCTTGGAAACTGTAAATGATATGACAGTCACTGCATAGCCAGATATATGACTGTTCTGTACATCTCTGCATAGATAAGCACATATACAAATACTACCTACATCAGTATTGCCCAAATACGTACCTACACAGATTGCCCTCTCCACCTCTTCAGCCTTTCCTGTGTCACTTTGAATCACTGCAATCTCTCAGACGCAGCAGGATTCACAGCAGGGGGAGAGGGAGGAATCAAGACTTGTAATTTTAAACTTTTGCAGTTCCTAGAAGAATGTCTCGTCTTTCTCTCTTCTCTGCCTTTCCTTTCACTTTTAGATCTTTCACCTCTGTACGAATTTTCAGTAGACACTCCAAGAGCTCACGCTTTCCCTCCATGTGCGGCTGCTCACAGATTTTCAGCACAGACTGTCACTGTCTCTTCCATCTGTCTTTCCAAAAAGAAACTTCAGTTCTTTCACAGTCCCACACTGGCGCTCACAGGTACACATCTACTTGCAGCATGACTCCGCAAAATTACCTCTGTGCCTCATTAAAGCACCCAAGAAACTCCCACAAACAGCACCAGAGTCTGCGTCTGTAGGTTCTGAAGAATTTATGAAATAAACAGAGCCTATGCGTAAGGGTCTGTGCCAGGCCAACAAGCAATCTCCTTTCTGGCCCCCAATCGAAAGATCAGGCATCTTTAATTTCCACTTGCTTCAGGAGTACTCAGTAGGACCGAGCCATTAGTTGGTACCTTTTCAAGGGGTAATTCTGCCCACTTAGATACCTTCTGAGATAAGCCTCCTACAAGGTATCTTCTTAGATGCTCTATAAGGAGAAGTACATTCATTCAATATGGAAGTACATTTTGCGCCCAGCCCAGGAAGAACACAGCTTATCAAAACTAAGCATGCAAACAGAATTGCAAGACAGAGAGAGAAGAGGAACAGAAATCACTGCTGAGAGCTGTAGAACCCCCCCTGACCTCATGTGCAAAGCTGCAAAGCTCATTTTTTTTAAAGGCTGGAAATGAGTGCAGGAAGGTCTCTGAGCTTTGGGCTAGAGGACCTGAATACATGAAGGAGAGTGTATTTTTATTTATTTAATTTCTCTGGTTTCTTTGAAATTATTGTGGAAGATATGGATATACTGAGATATAACTGGTTTGCTCACTCTTTCCCACAGAAAAATCTATTCAGTAGGCAAACAATTATATTTTATCCTACCTGCCTGTTTAAAAATACACTGTATTATGAGGTTTCTATAGTTTCTATGGCTGTGACATCTCAGCCATATCAGACTAATTTAATTCAGATATCACAATATAAATGCAACTACCTTGCTGTCAATGTGACCATCAAAGCAGCTGGGAAGTGAAGCTGTGCCTTTGTTTCTTTAGAGAGTGTGAGGAAGGGTTTTAGATACTAGAGTTTTTTAGATTAGAATTGTTTCATGTCATTTTCTTTAGGCATTAAGAGTTACCAGCAATTGGCTTCCTTGCTTCTTTTCTTTAGTAGAGAAATTCAGGACTGCTGTATAATAGAAGAGTTTATATCGACTCGAATAATAGCAAAATCATGGTATTACAAGAGTCAAGAGAATGACAATGGGGGAAGATGAAGAGTGTTAAACTGGTCTGGTTACATTCATTTAAGTCCATTCACTACAGGGCACTGCAGATGAAAAATAATGGTTTTGCTAAACATTCAGCATCACTGTCTTCAAAGGAGCTGCAGCAGCAGCAGACACATCACTTTTACCAAGCACACTAAATTTCCTCCAGCAAAATCAGGAACACCCAAACCAACACTGTGGCCACTCTATGCTTGGAAAATGTAATGAAAATGAAAAAAAAAAAAAAAAAAAAAAGGCTGCTTTTCTTGTTTGTTTGTGTTAGTATTGGCAAACACTATCACTTTCCAGCCTTTCTCAAAATACTCTGAAATTGATACCCAGAAAGCATAAGCTTCTGTAATTCACAAAATCTTTCACGGCGTTACATTTTAACAACCGCCAGCTCTAGCAAAGCAGGGCAACACAGACCCCAGAGCATGCTCCATGTCTGTCCCAGGCTGCCACGGCGCCCCCAGGCCTGATCTTCTCCTACTGTGCAAGTCCTGCATCTCCCCCTCCTTCAGCCTGACGGTATCAGGGTATCAGCTCTTAACAGAAGGATAAAGGGTCACCTCCCCAAAAGTTTCATCACAACCAAACTTGGCCTTTTTAGAGAGCATCCTTCTTTCAAAGGAGATCCAAGTTCCAACCTCCTTTCCTTCACCCAAAAAAAAAAAAAAAAAAAAAAAAGAGAAAACTTTGGCTAAAACTAAGAAAAATAATTTTATCAGATTTTTTTTTCCAGTTGCTTCCTAAGTCTGTTTTGCAACTCAAGATGGGCAGGAACAGTGGGGCAGTGAGGGTGCAGAAATGCCAAGGGCACATGCAGCCCAGGCACAGAAGTGATGCAGGCATGGCTCCCAGGCCGATTGCCAAGGGGAAGGGCTGGTCGGGGAGCAGGGGCTGTTTCTGGCCTGCTGAGCCGGGAGGGAAAGACCCACGATCTCTGCAAACTGCTCAGCATCAGTGCAAAAGGGGTGACACCAACCCCCCGCCCCCCCCGTCCGTCCGTCACAGATACCCCAGCCCCACTCTCCCTGCTGCAAGGGTGCTGGGCACCGAGCTCACCCCAAAGGAGATTTCATCATAACTCATAATGAGGTCGTCTTCTTTCATGCCAGTGTTTCCATAGCAACAAAGAGGCGATTCTAATCTCCAATATAAAAGACACAGCGAAAATGACATGGTTTGGGTTTTTTTTGGGGAGGGCAGAGGCTGTTGTTGCAGCTGCAAGCAGCTCTCCCTGGGCTGCAGCATCCCCCCGGCCGGCAGCCCCCTGTCAGCGGCGTGTGGCCAGCACCACCACGCGGCCACAGCCACCCGTGGACCACCGGCCCCACGAACCACCAGCCTCCACCGCACCTGCAGCAGGGCGGGGGTCAGTGGTCACGGGCAGAGCGGAGCCAGCGCAGGGCGGTGGGGTCTCAGCCACCAAGGCTCTCGGCAGCCTGTGGGTTCAAGGCTGCCGCAGCACAGACCCCTCAGGCCGCTGGAGCTGAGGGCAGTAAAACCGGGACGCAAGCGGGTTCGTGCTCTAGTCTGGTGGGACGTGATCCATCTGGGTGACGGCTGTCCTCTTCCTCCAGGCCCTGCCAGGAGAGTGCAAAGCACACCCCAAGCTCACCGGCAGACTGGGAAATCCATTCAGTATACGCTTCGGAGGACAGCAGCGTGGAGAGACTCCTCTCGGGTACAGGGGTGATGGGAAGCACTGTGATTATTATTCCCTCTCCCCTGGCAAGCAACACAGGCCTACATCCTAATTCATGATACGCTATTTGGAATTGCTTAGCAGGGCTACCAAGCATCAAATATCTTCCCTCAGCTCTACTATGACAGGCAGAGCAGAGGGGCAAATAGGCTGTGCTTCATTCACTGCAGCCTGCAGCAGTCCCTGAGAAAAAGCAGTACGTAGAACAAGTAGACCAGCACACAAAAGAGCAAAGCACAAGGCTTGGAGCTGGGCTCCTAGGTAGTCTGGTAATGTAAGTAGCAGAAGGATATATAAGTACTTGCTTCAGCTATAGTGACCGGTGTATGCTAGATTAATACCAATACTAGCACTGTGGTACTAATATAACTTCTGGGGCTCACTAGCACTGGCACCCATGAAAGATAAGACTTCAATTTTCTCTGGCCACATCCTGGAATAACATCTCGTCTCCCTAGTTGTGACACTAACACTGACATCATCTCAGTACCTTATTCAGGCCTATTCCAGATCCCATGTAAGGGTAGACAGAACTCGAAGACTGGGCTTTGCATTCACAGCACCATTCTTCAAAATAAAAAAAAAAAATTCACAGAACACCTTTAGGATTTTTATTTCTGAATCTTTTTTTTTTAATTTTATTTTATTAGAAATTACAAGGAATCTCTCTCCGGGAGAGCAAGGAGAAAAAAAAACAAACAACCCTGAAATATTTCCAAGCAATTTTGTTCCATATAAACACAATCAAAGTTACATATTTGATTCACATGCATGTACAAAAACATTTTCAGTAAAACATCTTTCACACATAACATGTGCGTTAGTCTCAGAATTGAGCACATAATCAGATCGGCCTCACCTACCCTACCTAATCTTATTTTCCCATTTTCTTTTTAAAATGTAAATTTCTATGCAGGAAACGTCTCTTTTTCTGCACAGCATTATGCATATTCAAATTAGTACGGATGGTCTTGGAATTAAATCACTACGTAGCACAGTGTACACAGCTGTATACTGAAGTTGCTACACTGCTGTTATGCAGCGAACTTTGTTGGATACCAGGCAAAACTCTTCAAAAGGAATAAAAAGGTATTGCTAGAGGGAAAAAGGAATATGATACACAGCGTTCTCTCAACTGCAATCCTGTATGATTCCCATGCAAAACACTTCAAAAGCCAAGTAAGTCACAGATCTTGCTCTCCAAATTGATATCAAAGTTCCCACCGATTTCAATCATGGCAAAATAAATCACTAAAGACATCAATGCTACTGGATATGGACATGGTCAATACTCAATATTCCAATTTGCCATCCACCCAGCTTTGGAAAGAGAAGGGAGGAAGATGAAAGAATCAACAAAACTGCAGACTACTGACACAGATGAGTCAGCAGAGCGATTTACCAGCGACCAGCAAAAAATAACAACTGCGAGAGCTGAGCTTTATTCCAACCCACTGCATAATCTAACTGTGGCTTGAAATTCGGGGATTATATGGTCAATGAACTCCTCACTAGCTGCCCAAGGCTGCATTAACACCTAACAAAATCTTATTTGATTCATCAAAAAAGCATATTGTCTGTATCTGACTTTGTGAGCTAGATCTGAAATTTCACTATTTCACGCGCAATGAACACCATTGTAAATCTAAGGACGGTAAACGCTCAGAGGGAAAGGGCTCAACCAGAAGGTAAAGCTTCCATATGTGTAAAACAAAACATGAAGCACACAAATGTCAGAAGCAATACAGCATCATGGGGGGAACGGGAGGCACGGATTTTACTCTGCTATCATTTTTAAATCTACAAGCAATGCTGATGCAATTCTTATGTCTGCACAAACATGCATCCTAAAGAGAATCAGTAACACCTCTCTCTTACACTGCAACGACACAGCTGAATCAACGGAGGGTGAATTTCCACTGTATTTAAATACACTTGAAACACTCAGGCTTGGCTTGTTGCAGAATGTGTGTTACAGGGTGAAATGGGCGTGGAAAAGTGATGTGAATTACAAAAACACAATTAAAATTAAGACAGAACATCTGTATGTGAGCAATATAAAGAAAGCACCTAAGATTGACACTTAGGAGGTTTAAGCAAAGCCCTTGGAGAACAGAAGATTTTCACTTTTAGCCCACTTGAAATCTTGCAAATGAGCAAATGAGTGGATGCTGGCAGCAGCCACTCTGTCCTCCAGCTCCTGAAAATAGTGCAAGGGACTTCACTTAGGTGCCCCAGCCTCAAGAATACTTTACTACAACAGTTTGGCAAAGCATGTACAGGGAAAGGCCCAATGACAGGTGTTCTCACACAATATCGAAGACACAAGGGCCAAATCAAGCTGAGTCTCGAGGCCCCAGCCTAGCACATTCTGTTTGTTGTGGAGAAGACTGGATCTGCTGGGTTAGGTAAGATGGGCAGTCTGCTTTAGCCCAGTACTACCCATTTCAATGGCAAGCTCTACAAAACATGTAGAAGAGAAAACGCACCCGCCCAGCAGGAAGTCTCCTCTGATTCCCAGACAGGAAGGGCTAAAGGTCACTTAACTCAGACATTGATGGTGTGGATGTCCTCAGCTGAGGTAGTCAAGTTGAACTCACTTTATGGGCAACGCAAAGGAAAAACAGACATTTCTAAAAATGCCATTCATCTGACCTGCTCTATACTTCTGCTTCAAGGCCAGATGAATGGTGACCTAAGAATCACTATTTCTCTTCGGCTGCAGAGGAACAAATTTAGCTGCAGACATCTAAAGCTGAGTGAGAAGATACCACCCGAAATGCCTTCCTTGTACCTGGGCAACAGTACAACTGTGCTGTATTTCTTCATGATAAGCAGTTTTGCTTAAAACCTGTATCATACAGGTCAGTAACATTTCAGTGTCCATCTAAGCACTCTCCAGCCAGCAACAGTCCTATCCAAAGGGAAGAAAGGCTCACAACTCTCACAAAACTCTCTGAAGGATCACAGTGCCTTTTTTTTAATAGTAACTAAACCTCAAACACACTTCTAAGAGGCTTCTACTATTCTCTTTTTTACAGCTCAGAAAACAGCGACATTGCAGCATGCCTAATGGTGACTCAGAGGGAATCAAAATAAAGATTTCCTGATACACTGGTTCACTGTTCTACCACTGACTAGGCTCCAAATAGCTAGAGTTTACCCCCCAGGAGAAATCTTTAAAACTGTGATGGACAATTTTAACTCCAATGTCCATAAAAGCCTGTGGTCACACATTCTTACTAGACATTGAGGAATTTTATGTTTGGCTTCCACTTCTATAAAGTGAAAGAGAAATACAGTTAGGAAAAAAGAGTTAAGGCTAGGCATGTTATACAGAAACAAAAATAGTATGCCTGGAGCTCATTCTTTCCAAAGATAAACTTGCAGTTGTAAGGACAAATGGGAGGTTTGGTAAATCTCCCTCAAACATCCCAATGGGTTACAGCCAGTTTAAGTGGCTGTTCATTCTTGATTCATGCTCATTCTAGCTTTTTTCAGAGAGATACTCGCTGAATCAAGTTAAAGACTGAGTTGATCAACTGAGGATTGTGCAGAACAAAAAAAAAATGCCATCAGTCAGCTGAGCCATAAAAGCAAGCAGCAAAATAGATTCTGTTTCAGACTAAGTTGTCAAGATAACAACTTTGAATCGGAAACCTCAGCTAGCCTGAAGCCGGTGCACTCAATCCAAGGAGAGCAAAGGAAAAGTTTGTATTGCCAGTACTGGCTCACACCAATATTAAAAGCTGCTTAATTCTCTCCAGAAAACCACATCAACTTCCCTGACTAGATGATCAAGAAATCAACTAAAGAAGAAACTGTACTGGACTTGTTACTAACAAGGAAGCAGCATTGGTGGAGAATGTGAAGGTCTTGGCTGCAGCAGACATGGAATTGTGGCATTTAAAATTCTGAGAAATGTGTACAAGATAAACACTCCTGGACCTTTAGGACAACATATTTTCGTTTATTCCAAAAATGCTTGGTTTATTCAGGATGCATCTGAAGGCACTGAAGGAGCTGGCTAATGGCACTGTGAGGCCACTTTACAGCTTCTTTGAGATGTCATCGTCACCATCAACAATGGCTCCCCAGTGAAATACCCTGACTTAAGACTGTCTTGTTGCCCACAACAGTTAGCAAGAATGTAGCCAGCATGTTGAGGGAAATGATAATTTCTCTCTATTTAGCGCTTGTGAAATTGTATGTGGAGGACTGCATCCACTTACAAGAAGGGCACTGCAGCAATTTCAGTGGAAGGCCACAAAGTTGGTTAAGGGGCTGGAGCACAGGACATAGAAGGAGAAGCTCAGGGAGTTTGGTTTCTTCAGACTTAAGAAGAGAAAAGGCTAAAGAGAGATCTCATTGTATACAACCAGTTAATGGGTGGATTAGAGAAGACAAAGTCAGACTCTTATCGGAGATGAACAATGACAGAACAGAGGCAATGAACATAAGTTGGAACATGGGAAATTCCAACTGGATGCAAGAACATATTTTTTCTTACTATGAGGGTAGTCAAATGTGGGAAAACACCCAAAGAGGTTTGGCATCACTATCGTTGCAGATATTCAAAATTCAGCTGAGCAACCTGATCTAATTGGCTGTGCTTCAAGCAGGGGGCTGGACTAGAGACTAGACATCTCAAGATATCTCTTCAAACCAAATTATTCAATTATTCTACAACTTAGCAAATTTCTTCACAACTTTCCACTGGTAACTTCCTTGTTAATCTGCCAAAGCAAGACATGACACCATCAAATGTACAGGTTGATCTTCAATCTCATGAATCAGGATGGAGTACAGAAGCCAGTAAAGAGGGGAGCCAAAGCGCACTATGCAGCAAATGTCTCATAATAATTTGATGCAAGGTCCCTCATACAGCAGAGCCAGCCCTGTTTATGAATCATAGCCATCACAGTGCTCTCTTAGTTCATTTCAAGTCTATTACATACCATCAGGATTAAATAAAAAGACTCTTTCTTTTCACATCTTCTTCATCTTTTTCTTGCAGCGCTGGTTGAAGACAGGCGAGGATCCTATCAGACTGTCAGCAGAATGAGAACCATAGCTGCTCTCAGAGCCATTGGGGCTCTGTGGCATCCCAGCTTCGCTCATGCCTGACATCGGTTCCTCAAAAACATCGCTGCCTAGAACCCCATGGCCATGTACATTGGCCTCCTCATTTTCCTGTGGCTCCATTTTCACTTGTGCCAAGTTCCAGAGCGGGGAAGCATTCACCTCAGCCCCTAGAGAAAGAAAAAGCACACAGTAGTAATTGAGTAAAAAGACAAATTACAAATGGCATGCAGATGCAAGGGATAACAGCACTGGCGAAGAAGGAGTAAAAGCAAAGCTACAGGTGAACTAGGCTGGGAGGAAAAAAAACCACAAAACACACTAATCAGTGTGAAACACTAAAAAAATCTGTTGGCTTTTTTTTTTTTAACAGCCCCGTAATTGCCACTCTCAAACATATAATGCTGTCCTTTCACAGCAATCCTCCATATGGTTTTCTGCATGAGAAACAACTTCAGAAGTCCATAACACTCTCCAGAAGTGTCTTAGCAGCAATGAGTACACCAATGGACTAGATCCTGCATAAGCAGGACTTAGCGGCAGTCCAGAAGTCATTCATGATGATAAGGTCCTTGCAACATCAGCAACCTCCTTCCTTTAAGCTGTCAAGACATACTGGACTTCTGGTAGTTCTGCAGGGGAGGTAAAGCGAGAGGGCAGAGGACTAAGTAGATGAACAGTCTTAAACACCACTTCCAGCACTGAAATGCAGGGACAACAGAGCTGCAGACAGCCTTCGAACTGCCTGCCTCCTTGTACTCAACACCTGCAGGTTTTATCCCATCCTTCAGCAGAATGGAAAGAAACTCTCTTGGCTCAACCTCGCAAACACCCTGCTGGGAAATTCCCCCTCTCCTCCCTTTTTTCTTTTTTTTAAACTTTTAGACTAGTGTGCAATCTGAACAGATTGAGGATCTTCTGTCCAAGATTACAAAACCATATTTCTTGATAACAGCAAATGTTTTTCTCCCTAAGAGCAGTAATTATAGATTGCATCATTTCTGCTTATTTACAGTTTTAAGAGAGACAAAAATCCTATTAAATATCCACTAATTGGGCCCCTTGCTGAGATGGGCATAACAGCCCAGAACTGAAGAAAGACTGAAATCTCACTTTTAAATGTGGTCTCTCTTGTGTGGGGTTAAATTCACATTAAAAAAAAAAAAACAAAAAAAAAACCAAAAAAAAAAACCCCCAAAACAGGAAACCAGCTTCAGTAGGTTTTCCAAACTTTGCGTCTCAAGGAGCTTGGCTACAGTTTGAAAGCGTAACCAACCCTCTTGTACTGAGCCAAACCTGCTACTATTTCCTATTATCAATATACTACTAACAATAGTCCCTTATTACTAGCAATTACACAGAGAATAAATCTTCTACCACATGTGATGGTTGGACTTGATGATCTTGGAGGTCTTTTCCAACCCTAAAGATTCTATGATTCTATGTTTGTACTGTGAATTCTCCCTTATGAAGGAGTCAGGAGTGTTTTCCAGAGCAGCTTAGCCCAAACCAGGGTTTAGAAGAACTTTGTGGTAACACAGCCTACATTAGCTCAGCAGCAAGACAGCAAGCCAGGATGAAAGTGCTTGCTGGTGTCCAGTTGCCTTAATGAAAAGTCCTTTTTATGTTAATTATAAGTAAATGTGTTCCTCTCAACAACAACGGACACGTCATTAAAACGCTACCAGTTCCACAGATTGCGGCTCCAGTCTACGCGATAATCAAAGATGCTCACTAAAGGTACTGTGGTTCTTCTTTCATCAATTGCTCTTCACTGCCGAGCTTTATCCCTCTCAGCTCTATCACCTGTCATTGAGTGCCATTAATGACTAAAAGTACTTAAGCATCTACACAGGACATTTCATCTTCAAAGCACTTTAATTTCAAAGCACTTTACAAATGAGCTAATCCTCATGTTATCCTACTGGGTGGAGGAACACGGTTCTCAGTTTTGCCTCCATTTCCCCAAGTGCAATGAAATGAAGCAGCTAGCCCACAACTGCAAGGACAGGCATAAGCAGAAACACAAGCAGAACACGGAAGGGTGTTAACGAGAGTTTTGCCCTCAGACACTGAAGGCTTGCTGCCCTCTCTATGGGCCTCACACTTGGTGTTTTTGAGATGGTGGTGTCCTAATTGCAGCAGCTTTTTCTCACTATGATATTATACTCTCCAGCCTGCCCAGCCCTAGACTGGGACTTCTCACAGTGATGAGACTTCTAAAGGCCCTTGTGAAGTGAAGAGGGATGTTCGGGGAGGAACAGAGCACTTGTATTCTTAATTAGAAAACATCAATTCAGTATCAGAGAGGCAAGAGGCATTTAATATACAGCTAGTATGCTAACCTCTGGGTCTCAAGAGGTAGATGCTAATACAAAGCTTTCTAGATGAATCACTCACAACTCCAGATGGGCCAGAGGAGTCTGCTGTTCCCTCTCCCACAAAAATGCGAGCACTTCACATTTCAGAGGTACTACGGAAAACAATATGAGCTTCCAGAAAAATATTAGATGGATTTATGCTTTTTTAAAACTCAGCAGAATGTGCTACTTAAAAAAAAAAAACAAACAAGTAATGGATTCAAAGGTATACTCTAGCCTCACTACTGTTCTGGTTTTGTTTAGTAAGGGGGGGCCTAAGGTGGTAGCTTCTGTAGGAAACTGCTAGAAGTCGCTCCCCTTTGTTCAGTGGACTTGGCCGGGCCTAGGGCGGACCCGCTGCTGGCCAAGGCCGAGCCAATTGGTAGCAGAATGTCCCGTGATAACGCCTCTGTGATAACATATTTAAGAAGGGGAAAACAGGAAGGAAAAAAAAAAGAGAAGAGAAGATGTGAAGCAGCTGAGCAGGGGCAGAGGCAGAGAGGGGGAGGTGCAGGCCTCATGGGCCTTGCAGGCTTCACCCTCTGGGCCTCTTGCCAGGCAGCCGACTGGGCCCGACTCGGTCCAGCCCGGCTGCAAGAAGTGGAGAGGAGGTGAGATGGATGATGTGAAGAGATTCTGAGAGGCGTCTGCCAGCCTGTTGTGAAGAACTTTTCTTGTGAGAGGAATGGCTGCAGACGCCAAGGTCAGTAAAGAAGGAGGGGGAGGAGTAATGCGGCTCCTGGCCAAGATTCCCCTGCAGCCTGTGGTGACAACCATGGTGGAGCAGGTTGTCCCCCTGCAGCCCATGGAGGTCCATGGAAGAGCAAAGATCCACTCGGAGCCCGTGAAGGACCCCACATCAGGGGAGGTGGATGCCTGAAGGTGGCTGTGGCCTGTGGAGGGCCCGCTGGGACAGCTGTTCTGGAGAGACTGCACCCCGTGGAAGAGATGACCCACGCCAGAGCAGTTTCACAAAGGACTGTGGCGTATGGGTGGGACCCCACAATGGAGCAGGGGAGGAATGTGAGGAGTTCTTCCCCCGACCATGAAGCAGCGGCATAAAACAACGCGTGATGAACTGACCGCAACCCCCATTCCCTCTTCCCCACTATGCTGCTCGGGGGGGGGGGAAGGCAGTAGAGATAATGTTAAGCTTGGGAAGAGGGAGGCATGGGGGGAAGTTATCTTGTTCTCTGTCTCATTATCCTGCTGTTTTTAGTAATAAATGAATAGTTTTCCCCAAGTCGAGTCTGTTTTGCCCATAACGGTGACTTTAAGGATTTCTCCCTGTCTTTATCTCAAACCTTGAGCCTTTATATCATCTCCCCCATTCTCTCGGAGGGTGGGGGGAATGAGAGAGAGACTGCGTAGTCTGGTCCTGATTGGGGCTGAACTACAATAACTACATATGCTACTTAGTTTAGGGTCAATAGGAGGACAGGCTTCACTGTTTTTTAACCAGATTTTGAAGTGAAGCAGTTGTTATTGCAAGGATTTCCAGAGTTCAGAAGGTTCCACACAAAAATAAAAATTGGCTTTCTTTGGGAGAAGAATGTCTTCTCCATTTTCCAGAAAAATTAGCACTACTAAACTGAATAAAACTTGTATATAGATATAGAAAAGGCACAGCAGTAGCAGATTATCCCATGCTGGCCACCAGTGTGCTTCAACGCCAACATCAAGGGATGAACTTGAGGAACAGTGCAGTCTCCAGAACCCAACTACTTCACTCACCATTTCACTTTCCACAGTCTCAGGTAACTACAGGAGGCTTTGAGGTAGAGACGCTAAAATAGGAGAGACTCCCACAAGCCCATTTCACATAAGTCACAGATAGCTCTCATAAAACAATGATTGTCACTACCAGGGTGACTTCTGAAGGAGGACTGCACCAAGTATAATTAGTATTTCCATAACTCACTCGGTGCCTAACCTATATAGGGTCTTGTATTTACTCCAGCCACAAGGCATACGACCTTCACCTTTTCAGTAACACGAATCTCTGGGACAAGAATCCAAAACTACCCAGGAAAAAGCAAAAAAAAAAAAAGTATCTGGTGCTCTCCTTACTAGAAATAAGGATAAAACCGTAGTCTCTTTTAAACTAAAATACACATATACATCCAAAAGTTATTTTTGTCTTTGTTACATCAGAAAAAAAAAAACCCCTCACATCTGCAGCAAATATTCTAGTTAACAGAACAACAATAAAGCCCTTGGGCCATCGCTGTAGAAAAACAATCTACCTCACACCAATAACAAAGCCAAGAACTTCAACAATCTCATAAAAATAAACACCATATAAAGCATTTTGTGTTTTACAGGGTCTGTAGCTGGAGTAAATATCTAACAAACCCTTGTAATTGATACCTTTGATTCTTTGGTTTTGTATTTAGAAAGCAAGCAACCGTTTCTTTCCCATCCAAACCTTTTTATTAAAACCCCCAATTTTTTTCTCCCTCTCCTTTCTCACATTGGTATCTGCTATTAAAAACTGAAACAAGATCACACAGAACAGTTGACAGACTTGCCAGCAGTAGCAAGAAACCCCTACCTGAAGTCTGCGGGGAAGCTTCTACTTCCAAGTTGGCAGAGAAGCGCTCGCTTTGAGCTCCAAGGACTCCAACGGGCAAAGACTGGTCACCAGAAGCCAGATCTCCTTCCAGCTCCTCACTTATGGGGAAAGTAATATCACTAACAGGTTCCTCCTTAATCTTCACAGGCTTTGTGTCTTCTGCTGCCTTTTCAGGGTTGACAATCTTCTCATACTCCTCAGAGAGCTGCTTGCTAACCTGTCAAAGACCAGGGAGTGAAAAAGAGGCCAGAAAGGTCAGAGGGACTTCAGAGACTCCGATGGCAATTACATTGCAGTGCGCTCTGTTCCCAGAATATTATTAACATCTGACCCGAACGAACAAGTAAACAGGTTATCAGCTACACAGGAAAGATTTTTTTTTCTCCCTTTAAGAACACCTTCTGTCCAGTAACAGGGGACTTTAATAAGAGGTTTAATCCATTAACCCATCTGCTTGATAAATATGAGCAGCTTCATTTCACAGGCAGTGATGATGAGGCCCAGAAACTTAAATAGAGCACAAAATAAAAGCAAAGTGTCTCAGTCTTACATTGTGGTTTTACATAGAAGACTATCCCCCATCAGCCAGTAACAAATTTACTCCAGCTGATATTCATCAGCTCTGTAGTCACCACTGGGCAAAAACCTGGGTAACTTCTGTCAGATTCACAGCAAAAAATACAGAAGTTTTTGTCAGTCAAAGAAGTGAAACAAATATAGGAATGAGATTTAGAACTACCTTGTGCTAGAAACTTAACAACTGTATGCAATTAAATAAAAAAAAATCAGATTTCATCTGCTTCTAACAAATGCTTGTTTATACCACTGAATCCCAACAGTCAGTGAACTGTGCTCAGGAAAAGCCCAAGGCTTTTTAACAGCAGAAGCAAGAAGGAAAAAGAAGAGTAAAGCTTATTTCCCCTTCTAGATATACTTGCAAATACAGAAGCTACTGTGGACCTCAGCCCTGCATGAAGAAGAGAGCAAATAAGAAAATGACCATCTGCAGGATGAGATTGAACTGTATCAGCAGAATGATGCAGAAAACCCAAATTACAAAAGGAGACATCTGAACAAAAACATTTGAAAAAATACAAACTGGTTTTTTGAACAAAAATGTTATTAATGAAGACAGATCTTAATTATGTTACTTTTATGCACAAACCTGAGAGTCCATCGCAATTTACATACTACATGCACTTACAGGTGCCTCTGTAAGACACAAGGTCCCAACCCTCGGAAAAGAAGGTGCACAATGTAGCTGCTCCAGGATGAGTCAACTGGCGCTCAGATAATGTGACAAGGAGGAAGGGATGGCACGTTTTGCCTTGGGTCACAAGCTACCTAGTTGATTCAAGTCTTGGTTTTTGATGATTAGGAGTAAAATTCCCACATCAAATCCTTGCATTTCTGTAAATCCACAACAGGCAGACAGTCTTGTATCATTCAAATAAAATGCTTATGTTTAATTTCACAGAATACCTGGACTAAGAGAAACCATACCCTTACTCTTACAACCTATGTTGATAAGGCACCTCTTACTCCAAGGAATTTAACAACTCCTCCTCTTTCTCCACAGAAGCACAGTCCCCTCTAAAGTGGAAGGTAGCACCTGTGCAACAACTCAGATTAGACAAGACTACCCTATACTCTTAAAGCTTAAGCAAGTCACTCTTTGCTTAAGTGAACACTGTACACTGAAGCCACTGTACAGCCAAGTAATTTTTGTTCATCTGCTTACTTGTTTTCTGAAATGGTAAGCAGCCAAATTTCTCATTAAAGCAGAAAACTTATTTAATCCCATCAGTAGGCACACAAATAAGGGACTCCATCTTCCAATCAAAAAAATCCCGTTACTCTTTTTCTTGATGATTCCCCTCCACATTCAAGAGGTTTTCTAATCAGATTTTGCTTCAGTAAGACCTAGGACTTGCTACAGGAATAAGCAATTGTACTGGAGGTACCTTTATTGGTGCCACCGTGTCGCTACTGCTTTTCTCACCTGAAGCATGTAGCTGTGATAATCCTTAATGCGGTGTTGCCAGAACTTCTGCAGTGAGAGCACACTGCCAATGCCCACTTCATGGAAGACTTGCTCCATGACATCAGGAAAAGGGGTGTTCCCAAGTCGAGCTTCTCGATCCACAGCAAAGCGCAGCAGTTTGGTGAACTTCAAGCAGTACTCATGGGCAATGTCTGTCAGGGTCTCCAGGACACTCTCATTGGCACACTCAAAGCCTGTGTGAGCCAGGATGGTGGCCATTGACTGGTAGAGAAGCTGCCGGCAGGAGGACCAACTCAGCTCAGTCACTGGCTCCCCTTTTCCTCTAAAAACCAGAAAAGACAAAAATAACAGGCGTCCCAAACTGAAAGCAATGTATCAGTTGAAGAGATATTGTCAATACCAAGGTGATGCAGAAAGGGAAAGCAGACTGGGGTTCTCCACAACTTCCCCGTTACATATGAACACTACCTAGAAAGGCTTTATCTGCTTTCCCTTCTTCCCCTCCCTCCAAAACAGCACTGCCAATTCTCATTTTCCCTTCTAATGCTGAAAGGTTCCTTGAGTGATGCACGAATGTGGGATGCAAATATTCTGAACCCTTAAGCAACCCCCTTCCTACCCAAGAGCTTTTCTCCTGGAGATGTGAATTAAATGGGTCCTTGACACACACACACACAAAAAAAGCATTTTAAATAACATGAATGCAAATCATTTCCCCTTTCAGTTAATTAAATTTCTCTTCCTTATTATCTCTGATGTCACAGGCCTAATAGTCAGATACAAAGGCTTCTGGGATAGACAAGATCTGAATTTATAATGCAAAAGACATACATAATAAGTAAGAAACGCCATATACATACATTTCATAAAGGTAACTGTAGCCAAAAAGATTGTCTCCGTGCCCTCATTTCCAGTGGTCACTAAGCACGACACCGAAAGAAGTATCCCCATATGCAATCTAAGAAGTGAACACCAGGCCCAGAGAGCTTCTGCCACAGAGCAGCATTCCCCAGCCTTGGTTTTGAGATCTCTCTTCTCGGTGTTGCTAAGCAGGAAGGAGTGACCACACAGGATGGAGGAGATGGGGAACAACTGACATGAGGACTTCAAACATCATTCATTTACAGTCAGGTAACCGAATTTTTCATTAAGATGAGTTAACAAATAGAAATTCCACATAGGAAAAAGAGAAGATGAGATAAGGCAAGGCCTCTGAAAGGTAAATATATTTCTACCAGATTTCTCAACTCACAATTAAATGCATGGGATGTATTTGCCCATATCAGTAACACAGTCTTCAAATGCTGACATCAAAAAATCAAATTTCCTTTCTGCTAAGTATGGTATTTATATGCTTTTTTACACTTCATTCAACACCAATGGCAGAATTAAGCTAACAATTTCACTCTTCATTTGTTTCTGATCAATTTCTCTCAACAACTTCCTCAGCCCACCCTGAGATTTGCCTCACTCTCACCCTACATTACTTGCATATCACCACACACTCTTTCCAGTAATAAGACTTGATTAAACAGTACACAGACAGCACTGATGCCTTGATAAAAATTCTCACTACTCTTGTTTCTCCAACAGGTGCATTAGGTACCCTTCAGTCTTGCTGAGACACTGGGCACAGAGTCTCAGCTCCTCCTGAAAACCACTGCAACAAAGCAGTAAAAAAAGGCAGCGTTTCAGGGGAGTGAAAATGGAAGGTTAAACTTAGAGTATCGGGACCAAAATCATCCATTTTCAAGAACACAGCTCAGCACTTCCCGATTATTCAAATAAAGGGGGGGGGGGTGTATCACACCATATGAAGAGCTGCAGATGATGGTATTTCTAAGCGGATATCAAGAATAGTATATGGATCTCAGGTCATGGATTCATCCCAGTTATTAATTGCTGGAAAATGAC
Organism: Chlamydotis macqueenii; assembly: GCF_036417535.1. NCBI lineage: Eukaryota > Metazoa > Chordata > Aves > Otidiformes > Otididae > Chlamydotis > Chlamydotis macqueenii. The sequence continues at coordinate 84,229,992 of NC_141558.1, read as the reverse complement.
TCACATTCCAATTCCTACTCAATTATATAACTGCTTTGTAAAGAAGACAGCGGGTGCTCTGACAAGATGAATTAAAAGATCATCAGTTCCCTTATAAACCAAGTGTTACCCATACTGGTTTTACGTCTCGCTCACTCTCCGCTCCACCTCCAAGCGACAGATTTCTGAAGTTCACAAACAGCCATATGTCTCATACAGCACTGGGGCCAGGAGGTTACAAAAGAAGAAAACAACCATCAAACCAAACCAACCAGAAAACAACCATCAAAAATTATGCCTACAAAAAAGAATCTCTTCTTTTTTAACACATATAAAGAAGATACCTAGCTGTCCAGCAGCCGTCAGTTGAGAGCATCTTACACCAGCAAAACCCCCAAACACTAGACTACTATTGAGACAAATACACAGCCATTATTGACGCTCTGCCATTCAATCAAAACACTATGGACAAACATAAACTAGACACAGAATCTGGCAAGCCCAAGCAGGATACTCAGCCACTTGTAAAGAGGAGCACAACAACCATTTAGCAATGCATATCACTGCTCAGAAGCAGCAGAGAATTTTATATCTCTTTTAAACTCCTAGAGGAAAAGAAACTAATTGCCAGCATTAAAATGCAGCCAGGTCACTATGCCTAAAGGAATACAATCAACTTGAAATCTAATCAATTAAAGACAGAGAGAAAAGAAATTTCAGGTACTGTACTCAAATCCAAATTCCCACCTCTTGTTCTTGGTAAGGTCAGTCAATTATGTTTTGATTTTCTTACGTTTTCTTCTCTTGTTTTCCTGTTTCCCACAATAAACAATAGTGGAAGATGATTAAAAGCCTGATTAGACAGCAACAATTGAAATATTGTTGTAATGTTAATGGAAAACAACAAATGAGAAAATATCTTTTTTTTTTTTCATCTCCTTTAACCTTCAGGTACCTTTGGATAAGAATGCACATAAACAAAACCGCCATACAGCCACATTTAAGCTGAAAGCAGCTAGCTAATGTCAAGCCTTCTCAAAAAGGAGTAGCAAACTACTTTTTCTTGATGATCATAGGTGAAAAGCCTTGCTCTTTGATCTCATCCAGATACCTAGAACCTATAAAAACACCCTTCCAGATACTATCACTATGCAGAATGCCAGCCTCCGCAGCACCTATTGCTTTCCTGAAAGGCTCCCCATCCAGCTACGGTACAAAGCCAAGCCTATTTAACATATTACCAGGGTCATACAGCTCCAAGTAAAGAAGAGCGCTTTAATCCGTAAAATCCTGTCACCAGAGATTAACAAGACTGGCAATTAGGCCTGTGACTTGGAGGTGATCATCTCTACAGAATACATAGTATGACATTTACCACAAACAGTGGCCAACTTGTCACTCTCCAATTTTGTATTTCCAACAGGATCTATATTTCCATATATGAGACACCAATGCTAGATTATGTTCCAGACAAAAATTTACCTGCCAGTCCATGAATTCATCAGACCCAAAGCCCAACCTTCTCCAACTGCTGCCAGCAAACCTTCAACATGCAGAACTTCATAACAGAAAAAAGTGTCCATTTATACCAACTAGGCTTATTTTCAGGATCAGTAAGGTTTCAGAACTCATGAAAGGCCCATCTTCTGTGTCAACAAGACATTCCCCAGAGGCACTACAATCCATTCACCCAAGCTCCTCACCTGTAAGGCTGTTTTTCTTAGAGGGACTGAGATCTCGTTATTCATTTCCCATGCAAGTACATTCAGGGGAAACTGTTTGGTCTGAGTCAGTACAAGGATCGACAGCTGAGGTTCAATCAACTGCAGTAACGGATCAGAGTGCTCTGCTCCCTCCTAGGTGAGCGTAAGCTAGCAGCAGATGGAGGGAGGGGTTGTTTTTCCTACAAACACATCAGTTTTATGAAACGTTACATTGTGGAGTTGAATTTCTACCAAATGAAGTGCAACAAGGTTGCTTCACAGCCATTTCCCCCAAAACAGTAAAATAAAGGAGAACATTGGAAAAACAAGATTATACTAGTCAGTGCACCAAAGAACACAGCACGCTAACTCAAACAAGAAAGTTTTTTCCTTTTGGAAAAGGGTCTCTTTCCACCTCATCCTGAGTAAGCCTCTTTTTAAATACCTCTGCTGCACAGGTATTAAAAAAAAAAAGCTGCTCAATAGATAATGACAAGACTTAATAGATAATATTTGGCAAATAAATTGGGTCCCAGTGGCCCAACCCAGAAGCCCAGACAGTTTAGGGGCTAAGCCAAGTGCTTAGTCCAGCAAGGAAAGTACGTTCTGCCTGCTCTAATTTCCACTGCTCCAAATCCTTCCCAGCATCAAACCAGCTATCCCACTGGCACGTGCTTCCCTGCTCCTGAACAGACATTTCTTAACTACAAGTCCTTCTGCCGTGAGCTGTTTTCCCATTGCAAGCTCCCGATTTTGTCCAGAGTTTCTTTCAATGCAAAGCACACAACTGATGTGGTCAGGAATGCAAATGACAGAATGGCAGAGAAATCTGTTAAGAAAGCAACCATGCACACACAAGAAAAAGCATCTGAAGAGGCACATAATGAGTAGGTTAGGTTTCTTTTGAAGACAGATCCCCGCTAATCGGAGGAAACTGAACAGACAAGAAGGAAAAAGTAAGAGCCACCTGTTCAAATGGTAGTTTGAAGTCTACAGTTCCTTACTAATTCTTCATTGATTATGCTTTAAGCTTACCTTCTGTTTCTACATCAACCAAAACCAAATGTTAATCTCTTATTGTGTATTCCAAGAACCGTAACATCAACAGTTGCAAATCACCAGAACCAGATGGTAATTCATCCAGGAATACTAAAGGAATTCAGGGATGCAATAGTTGAATAGCTGTGGTGAATCACCTCTTGCTTTAAACTTCCCTGGCCCACAAGGATCAGAAGACAAAAAAAAAGTGAAAACATTTTCTTCTAATACCTTCAGAAAAGATGTGAAGAACTGCAGGCTGGGAAGCCTGATATATTCTGGTGCATCAGGGAAATTTAAAGAAATTATAAGAACAGAATTAGAGGGCACATGGGTAAATACGATACACTTGGAAAGAGTTCAGACAGATTTTGTAAATGGAAAACCTGCTTCACAAACCTACTACAGTCCTCCGAATCCATTAAAAAGGAAGTACCTAAGAGATCTCCACTGCAGAATCCAGGTCTTCCCTTGAGGATCTGTGCCAGAATCAAGGTTTGTTTCAACATATTTATAAACAATCTGGAGAAATGGAGGAGAGGAATAGTGTAGTGATTAAAACTGCTGGTGGTATAGATTTTGGAGAGTCGAAAAGACTGAACTGAAAAATAGCAGTAAATTAGGTTCTGCCTCTTCCTCATCTCAAAAGGGACGAGGAAGTAGGGGTTACAGGTATAGGGCGGGGCAGAGAGGAGGAAAATCAAAATGAATCCAGCGAATAACAAAATAAAAGCCAAGGGTGTAAGGTAAAAGGATAAACGTGAATAACAAGGAAACAGAAGAGGACATGATTAAAATAAAGAAACTTGTGGTCTGATTCAGGCTGGCTGCTCTTATCTCTTTCTTCCTGTGTCTAAATATACGTATACACTGCTGCTCAGATCCAGGTTACTGCCAAAGAAAACTGAATTAAAATATGAATTTAGTCAAATACTGTAACTCTGACAATAGCACTTCAGAAGGCAGCATAAAATTAAGTACTACCATGTTTTATCAAGGGGAAGAATGATCTTCCTTAATTTGTTTTTACATACTAAGAACAAGCATCAGCAAATCATATAACTTCATTTTTACTATTATAACAGCAGCTGCTGCTCTTAACTCATTTAAGTGTCTTTAAACAGGTAAGAACAAACATGCAACAACAAACTCAAAGCTTTCCTCTTGGAAAAGCATAAATTTGTTTGGTTTAGCAAGAGCAAGCACACAATTGAATTCTAATCTACACTGCAGCTCATTAAAAATCCACTACCAGACACAAAACACTTCATTTCAAAATTGTCTCTCCAGTTTTCACATCTAGTCCTTAAACTCCCCCAAGCGGTTGATTGCTAAATAACATTTACTTACTCGGATCCCAGAAACTAGCAAGGGACAAGAAAAAGACAAAGCAGCCCCCAAAACATGGACAGAGCCACAGAAAACTGAACCTAAAGCTGAAGCCACAGGGGAGAACACAGCAGAACGGTGCTCAGTTCTACAAACTACAGGGCCAGAAAGAGCAGGCCTCAGACTTTATCCCACAGAACTAGATTTCCCTTCACTCCTCCAGGCTAACTACTTTATTTGTACGAAGAATGATGATGACGTTCCTCCACAAACAGCACTAAAGAATCACTCTACTGTTCAGAGCGACTATGTTACCAAAAGCGACATCTTTCAGTAAAATGCATTTTATACAACCTCAAGCCTTTAAAGATCTCAGTGGCATTTAACCAATAAATTATATTTTACTGATGCACACTTTCCCCATTTTAAAAACTCAAATGTATTACCCTCTCCTACATCATGTTAATTAGCATAGTGAGGCCCCCCCCTCACTAACAAAACCACGACAGTCTTTAACCTAAGAACAGAAAGTTGTAGCAGTGAGGATTAATCCCTGAATTTACATGCACATAATCTACAAAGTATATGGATATCCTGCAAGAAATGGAACACCTCCATGCTGGGGCTTGTCAGAGGGGTAGACAGGGAGGTGGTGACAATGTTATTTAATCAAAGATTGGCTGCAGAGGTAGAAGCAATGCAATCTGCCTTTACATCGTCTCCAGTCCTTGGCAGGTGGAGCCAGGATCAGAGACAAGAATTCCCTTTACCCATACTCATCGCCACCTCTGACCAGAATAACACTACCAAACAGGGTGAAATGTGATAGTTACTCCCTCACAGGTCCTTGGCCACTGAAATCTTACAAATACGTTATCAAATCATCCTTTCAGAAGCTACAACTAAACAGTCAAAACCTAGTCACACGTCTTCTGGATTTTCAGTTACGATAAGGGAAGTACAATTGTGAGTAAATGATCTAAATAAAAGAGACTTCACATCCTATAACTAAACTCGTCAAAATGCTACTGAACATAGCAAAACCATTCACAAACATTTAGTGTAGCACTAACAAGACAGAAATCAGCACTACACTTCCACATTTTACAGACTGGGAAAAAAAGTGCATTTATTTTAAACAATGTGCATGTTATCCACGCAGGAGAAATCTCCATCTTTCCTTTTTGAAGCCTGCTTTATACTTTGCATACAACTGTTCAACCTTTCAGCCCAAGGGAATTGACATAACTACATATATATTTAAAAACACTCAGCTTTCCTTCAGCCAAGAACTGACCCAAAGAAATACCAACACACCTGTAGAAATCACTCTCCGGGTCACTGTGCCTCAGCTGAAATGGCATTTTGGGGTTTTTGCTATCCAGAGGAAGCAAGTCATCAGGGAGAGGTGGAGAGGCCGGACAAGATGGCAGAGGTTCATTGTCTTCAGTTTTTATGCCCTCCGCTTGCTGCTGGTTTTGAGCCTGAGCCATGGCGATCAGGCTGCGCAGCCTCCTGGTGTGCTGGATTAGCTGAATGGTGTGAATCGTGAGGCTACAGGGCTCTGAGGGGATGTCCAACATGGTGGTCGGCCGGGGTTTGTTTGCGGATGGCTGGTGCAACGGAGGATCTTGGACTTCCACGGTACGGAACTCTCGCTGAAGCAGGTCAAAGGAGCTGCGGTTGGCCTGGTTAGATGAAACTGGAATCTCACCCCAATATCGCAGCATTTTTACACAGGTCACGTGTTGCCCTCAGAGCCCAGAAGGCAGCTATCATACACTGTAGTACAAAGGAGTCTCGTTGCAGGGAAAAGTGCAAGACTTTGGGCAGCAACAGCAGCTGGGGCTGGGATGATGCTCCGGATAACGTGAATTACCAAGGAGAGGAGGGCTCTCGCTCAGTGCCCCACTGAGCAGCACGGTTTCCACGACGGCATCAGGACGCAGCACTGGCATTTAACAAATCACATGGCTGCTTCTCCTGAGGGGAGAAAGAGGAACGAAACGCACTCGTGAGGCGGAAATTACTTCTGTTTGTCACCGGGGTCCGTGCGGCTCCACCTGGGCCACGCCGGCCCCTCGCTGAGCGCCCTGACCCGCGGGGAGAAACTCCGCGGGCCGCGCTCGGTTCGCCCGCCGCGCCCGCAAGGCCCCGCTACCTGCCCGCCCCGCCTCCCTGGGCCTAGCCCCGGGCCCACAGCCGCCCCTCGCCCAGGCCCGCGGCTCGCCAAGCCCGCCCGCCCGGCGCGGAGCCCCCACCGCACCCCGCTGCGCCCCCGCCGCTCCGCGCCTCGCCGGAAGTCGGCCGCGGTCCGCCACCAGAAGCGGCTCCCCCGCCACCAGCGCGCCTGCGGGCCGGGAGTGGGCAAGCGAGCGCCGCCGCTCCTGCCTCCCCAGCTGCCACCTCCCTCCCTACCTCACCCCTCACGGTACCTCGGGCGGCGGTTGAGGTAGCGACGCCTTTCCTCGGAGCTGCACTGTACCCCCGGTACTGCAGCCCCGACGGTGCTCGTTCCCGGAGGACTCTATTTAGCAACGGACCGTGAAGATGGCGGAGGCCATGGAGACGGAGGCGGCTGCTGAGCCCGCCGGCTTCAAGCGCCCGAGCCGCCCGCTGCCCGCCGCGCCTCGCTCCGCGGAGGGTGGCGAGCCGGGGCCCAGCCCGCCGTCCCCCGCCAGCCCAGCTGCCGCGCCGGCGGTGCGCTACGAGGAGCCGCCGTGGGGCAGCCGCCCGCCGGCCGACGCCGGCTACGGACTGGAGGTGCTGAAGGGCGGCGTGGCGCTGGGCTCGGTGCGGCTGGAGGGCGGCAGCTGGTTCCTGGTGGGCCGGCTGCCCGGCTGCGCTCTGGCCCTGGAGCACCCCTCGGTGTCGCGGCACCACGCCGTGCTGCAGTACCGCGGCGCAGGGGACGGCCCCGACGCCGCCGGCTTCTACGTCTACGACCTGGGCAGCACGCACGGCACCTTCCTCAACAAGGCGCGGGTGCCGCCCCGCACTTACTGCCGGGTGCGGGTGGGCCACGGGCTTCGCTTCGGTGGCAGCTCCCGCCTTTTCCTCCTGCAGGTGGGTCGGGGGCCCAGGGGGCCCCGCCGCGCCCCCCGGGGCGTGTGGCGGGTGGCTCGGGTGGTAACGGCTTCCCCGGCTCCAGAGCAGGACTTCCCCGGCTCCCTCTCCATCTCCCTGGCGTTTCGGGGGGTGAAAGCCGCCTCTGGGTTGTGAGGCGGTTTGGATGCTTTGCAAGGAGCCCGGCGCGGTTGTAGTTGTTTTGCTGGGGAAAAGCAGTCAGCCGTAGGAATCCACTGGTGGCTCTGCCGTGAGGTTTGGGGCTGAAGGACAAAGCAGGGCCGTGGGGTCCCCTCGCCCCGGTGCACTGGGCACAGGGCGGCTCTGCCGAGGGTGCAGCTTGAGAACAGGCACGGCAGCTTCTGCCGACACGCGATGAGTGCAAAAGGCATGATGTATCAGGAAAGTCTCTGACAGTATGATGCATCAGGAAAGTAAAGCGCTAATATTCCGTGTGATCGAGGGGTACTTTTATTAGTAAGAGCTTAGAGCGCCCCGCGTGCACTCAGAGGTTTTAGCTGCTCGTTCCTCAAATTATCCTATGTGGCACTGCTAAAAAATAAATTTGCATTCTGCTTTTAAAATACAGTTATAGTTGAGATTGATCTCCCTCCCAGTACACAGTAATGGTCGTTTCTTTTTCCCCCCCTCTAGAAAGGATATTAAAACTAATATATTTGGGGATGCAAATCATAACATGGTCTAATAATTCTACTTTTTGAAATACACTGTAATGATTCGTGTATGTTATTGTACAAAATCTCCATGTGTGTTGAAAATACTTTTTTTTTTTTTTTTCTTTTAAAAAACACTTATGTGAAGTTACTGTTTGTGACGCAGGGACCTGAAGAGGACCAGGAGTCTGAGTCGGAACTAACTGTGACACAACTGAAGGCACTACGTAAGCAGCAGCAAGCAAAATTAGAAAAGACAATGTTGGGAGAGGACTCTGATGAGGAAGAGGAAAAAGAAGAGAGAAGAAATGAGAGGATTCAGAACACTGATATGAGCTGCTCGTGGGGAATGGGTAAGTGATGAAGCATAAGTCGGCTGATACACCTTGGAAAGTCTGTAAGCCACTTTTCAGTGTATGCTAGGGTTGAAATTCCAGCTGGATGCCAAGTGCCTCAATCCAGTGGAAGTTTCTGAGAACAAATTAATCCTTTTCCTTTTCAAAAGAAGAGTGCTGTGACAAGGCAATCTTATATCTGGTGAGAAGTATGCTAGAGCTCCTTCTAAAATCAGGGAAGTAATTTGCCCGTGCTTATAAAGGGCCTTGAAGCTGAGAGTTGAGGTCAATGCTGTGTGTTTTGTTCCTGTGATGATGCCCACACTTTTGCCCAAGAGGTTAAATTTAATTGCTTGAGACTTCTATGCAGTATAGCTGTATTTAAACAGGAAGTCCACACCTTAAAGCTAGATAAATTGTAATTAATGGGCTTTTCAGTACAAAATGAGTTAGTTTTTTTAATGGAAATATATAAGTATGTAAACCCTTGAAAGCGCTGAAACTGCAGTGATGTTCATCTGCAAAACTATTGTATAATGGAATAACTAATAGCAAAAAAGAAGCAGGGTGGGGGTTTTTTGATGCAGAAATAATATTAAAATTAAGGGAAATAATTTTAGGATATGTAGCTGATACTTCTTTCAAACTAACGACAGTTGAAATATACTAGTGTTCTCTTTCTAATGTTTCACCATTTATTTATTTATTTATTTATTCACTGTTTTCTTCTAGGGGAGGATGCAGAGGAGGATGAGGTTGAAGAAAACCCTATTGCTATTGATTTTCAGGATATACAAGATGCCTTCTATATGAAAGATCCTAGGAAGGCCTTACAGGGCTTTTTTGACAGAGAAGGTACTCTTTTCTTTTCTTTTTTTTTTTTTTTCCCCATTAAATTAGTTTTTTCTATTTAGCCAAGTGTAACATTTGTGCTCATGTTTTTGGGAATTAAGGTGTAGGAGCTAAACTTTTCTGTTACATTGTGGGTAACATTTTTTGTTTGGTCAAGCTTTAGGGGGGAGTTGATGGTGTTTGTTTTGTTTTGTTTTTTTTAATTAAAACTTAGCTCACCATTGTATATCTGAGACTTAGTTACTGATTTCTAAACTGGGAATTGCAGAGCGCACTTTATATTCCTTTGGATTGACTCTCAAACCACACCCATGCTTTGAAGCTATGCTGAAAAATCCAAACCCATCAAATTCCAGACTGTTGTGTTTGGAGATGACTGTGAGATAGAATGATGATGTGAGATAGAATTGGAAAGTATAAAAAGACAAAAGGCAATAATAAATTGGACTAAACTTCAATGGTTGCTAATGAAACTTACAGATGACTCACTTGCTAAAGTGAAAAATTAATTTTCAGGATAAACAATATCTGTGAACCCAGATTGCAAACTGTTGTTACTTCAATGTCATTTACTTTCACATATGTACAGTGGCAAGATTGTTTTTTCTTTGAACTACATATTCCTGAGCAGGCCACTTAGAGATATATATATTTTTTTTTTTTTCCAAATCTGGAAAAGCCTTGATTGTGAAAACCAACCAGATGAGCGTAATACCAACTGAAGATCCCATGGCTTTAAAGAAAAAGAAGGCAAATTCAGTCCTTTGATATGTAACAAGGACATTTTATCTCTTTTGTTTAACAATGACATTCTTCTCTGCTGTAAAGATTATTCCTGCTTATTTCAATTTTGGTTACTACATCAACTTTCTTTTCCTCTCTAGGAGAAGAGTTAGAATATGAATATGATGATCGTGGGCACAACAGCTGGCTATGCAGGATCAAGTACGTATATATCCATGCACTTTTGTACACAGAAGCTGTCTTCATTGAATTTGTGAACAAAAGCTGAAGGAATTACTTGTCTTGTCAGGAGGCCAGCTGGAATTAGACCTAAGCCCTGATACTGAGACAGAAGTTCAAGGATCAGTGCCTAGTTCAGTGTCTGCACTCCTTTCTGGTCTGGCAGCATTTGGTTTTCCTTAGAGATGAAAATCAGGAAAGCAGGAGTGTAGGTTCTTTCAATTTCCTTTGTTTTGAGAAATACATTAAATTGAAATACAAGAGGAAAAAAAAACTAGGAAGCAATATCTTTCCATTCCTAATGAGAAAGAGAAAAAAATCATTCATTCTACTGAGTTTCAGCTCTTTTATGGTATAAGGCATACTCCTGCAAGAGGCCACTAATGTCATTCTTCTATAAGACAGGAGAAATTAGGTCAGCAGGATAGTATAGCGTTGCCATGATTGAACTGCTTAAGAAACCTTTGCTTCAGCATGGTGTAAAATATTTGTCACTGTTGCATGGATGCAAGATACTGGTGCCTAAAATGACTTGGGGATTGATGTTTAACCTTTTAACTTCTGGTATTCCCAATGAAATGAATATAGGAAGAATTATTGTTTGGACTAGTGAAATAAAAAATTACTTGCATGCTTTAGGAAATCGATGCTTGTGTTTTGATTGGTACTGCATGAAATGAAAAGTGAAAATGTTTAACCCTCAAAAAGAGACTAGAATGAAATGGAAAGAACAATTTATCACATTTATCCTGCCAATGTGATAAATACAATATCTGAGTAGCATCTGTGAAAAGCTGTTTTTATCTGAGCTGCTCTCCTCATCCTTCAAATTGAACAGGTTGCCTGTGGATGATGCATCAGGGAAGCAGCTGGTGGCAGAGGTTCTCCATTCAGGAAAGAAGAAGGAAGCAATGATACAGTGCGCGCTGGAAGCTTGCAGGCTACTCGATGCTCGGGGAGTACTGAGGCAAGAAGCAGGTGAATAACTGGTCAAGTGCTGTGATCATTCTAAAAGCCATAAAGTTGGGATTTGAGATTTCTATCTTGAATTTGTTTTATTACTTACTGCTATGCAAATAAATTTGTTTCTTACCTTTCCCAGTATCCCGAAAAAGGAAATCAAAGAACTGGGAAGATGAGGATTTTTATGACAGTGATGATGACACCTTCCTTGATCGAACTGGTGCTGTAGAAAAGAAACGACTGAACAGAATGAAAAAAGCTGGTAAAATAGAAGAAAAACCAGAGACTTACGACTCCTTGGTAAGAGGAATTATTATGACATGTGAGACTTACTCTTTTACGCATGTATTATTACTAAGAAGGAAAATAAAAAATATTTTCTCATCTTTTTCTGATAGCCTGAACTCAAACCTTTAGCTCTCAATTGGCCAAGTTAGAATACAATAGTGTTTTTTTTTTTTTTATTTCTGGACAATATCTATAAATACTTGAAAATATTGCTTACTTTATTATACTGGAATGATACTACCTTGCTTTTGCCTGTCTTAGTATTTCCTTCTACTTGGTGGACTGCAGCAATGGGTGAATGAAATACCAGAACAGGATACTTTTAAAGCATCAGAAAGTAATTGCAAGCTTTCAAGTGCACAGGGCACATTCCACAGAAGGATCTCATTCTGATTCAAGAAATAAGCAGCCTGGATTGACAGGCGTATGACAACTAACAAACAATAGGGCGCAGGAGAGCAGGATATAGGGAGGGCTGGAGGACCACAATGGTGGCATAACATTACTGCAGAAGGATTATACATGTTTTCATGTTTTGGAAAGAAAATTATTTGAACAGTATGTGAAAGGACTGATAAGTTGTTTAGGAACGCTTTAGACTCTTTTTTTTTTGAGCTTAGAAACTCCTGGTCAAAGATCAGAAGCAGAAAAATAGAGATAATTTGGTAGGATATTTGACTCATAAAAGAGGATTTTAAGAAGATAAAAAGATCTCCTAAGGATGTTGTTCTTTCCTAGGTCACAAAGCTAAATGAAGCTGAAAATGAGCTTTCTGAGATAACAGAGAAGCTGAAGGCTTCAGGGAAAGGTAATGCATGACATTTATTTGATTGTAGTGCTTTCCATAAAGAACAGTAGAGAGATTAATATATATCTTATGGATATCTGTCTTAAGAGTTTTGTTTTTTTTTTTTTTTTTTTAGTGTTCACTTTTCCAAAGTGGTAGGAAGATTTGCAGGTCACTGAGTTAACTGGAAAGGATACTTATGCTCTTCATGAAGCAAATGTTTTTTAGCCTGGTTCTTCATACAAAAAGCTTTTTAACAGAGTTAGCATTAATAAAGTTTGCAATGTCAGTTTCTTAGAAGAATTTTGTCTCCAGGAAGCCCAGCAGCAATCTGACAGCTGGGCTATCTTTTGTGCATTATACGAGTATGTTTCTCTCTAGTAATTCAGCCCCACACCGAAACTCATTTGTATCAGCAGTTCTGTCAGTGATTGATTATACCACATCTCTGTTCAGAAAACCTTGCTGTTCTACTAAGCATTCTAACTGATGAATTGCTTCAGTGTGTTTGAAGAAATTGTTTTCAGCATGACTGTACTGATAAGTGGTTAACAATTGACTAGCAGAAGAAGCTAATGCTTTATATTGTCTGAGACATGTAGTTCCAGTTGTAACAATACCTTTGTTTCTGCTGATACTGTTTCTCAACAAGACTGTTAAATCATATTCTAGTAGAGGTCGGGAGAAGGAAGAATTGGTTCATTTATAGACTTCTATTAACAGCATATATTTCCGATATGTGTTATCATGGTTTGGTAAATTGTAACTGGTTACATGGCTAGTTAAGTGCCTTGGGAAAACTACAGTCTCAGCACTTACTGCAATACAGTGTAATTCAGTATTGGATGGGAATCTCCTACAACTAGGCCAGGATAAAACATATTGCATCATCAGTTATTTTGTGTGTGTGTGTGTGTTCTAGATACCTGTGTTTCCTCTGATTTCTTTGGATGCCTCAGGTTAATCACAGATGTTAAGTACAAGTGTAAGCCAGGAGCATGCTTATTGATCATGGGTGAATCTTACCATTGTCATGAGCTGTCTGGCAAAGCTGCTGCATTACATACAGTTCTGAAACCTTAACACAGTTTTGCTTGCACAAAATGATTATTTTTAGCCTAAGGGCAAGAGTGTAGAGAGATCAATGAGTGAATGACAGGCTAAATCGCAATACCTCTTACCAAGCATTTGGAGAAATTAAGTGGTTGTCTAAAAGATTGCAGTAGAAGTTCACAAATTGTTCTCTAGAGTTCTTCAGAACTAACTACTGATGGACTGACTTGGTGTATCTCCTTCACTGATACGCTGAAGGAAAATCAGGTACATAGAGCTCTTCAGTGTCATCTTTGGTTGCCTGTTCAGAAGAAAATTATCAATAAGTTGATGGTGCAGTAAATAGCCCTATAGCTTTTTTTCCTGGAATATAAAGTATAATAGCCATGATTGATTCACCTCCTAGCAATGTAAAATTTTACTTCAATACTGCAGAAAACTGCTGCAACAGATACTGAATGCTAACAGTAACCCTGTAAGCTGAACTTCCTGATCTTAGGCACTGTTGGTGGAATCAAGCAGAGAATCCTATTTGCAAGAAGGGTAGTCTGACTCGCTGAAGATCACTCACTGATTGAAGCACTCTTACACTGTTCTGCAGCTAAAGAAGTGAGCTGTGGAACTGTACGGTTAACTGTTCTGAATTATCTGTCTAGGCACGAAACCTTATCTTTGAAATTGGTGTTTAAATTAAGTGATCATCCTGCTCAGCTCCTGTGTGCTAGGAGTTTGAAACTTTGTTAACAATACCTTTTCATTGATGATTTTTGTCTCAGCTTATACAAATAATTAGGAGGAAATAAAAGAGTACTTCTATCTGAATTTCTTTTTTGACATGTTTTGTCATCATTTATATTTGCATGGAGATGGATGCTACAACTGTTTCTTATCTTTTGGAGCTGTGTATATAGATAAGAAATATCCTTTTCAAGTCAGTCCATTTGTAAACATGAGTATTATTACACTTTTCTCTAAATATTTAAGTCTTGTAAAACTGTTTGAATATGTACTCCTAACAATAACTTATGCAATTTTATTTGTACACGTTTAAAATTTCAAGTGCTACTTATCTAGCTCAAGCTGAACTGAAAATAACTCATTGGTCACATAATTATTCTTCTGCATATATTCATAAATGCTTATAATGCAGCAAATAAATATCAGATTTGCCACTTTTCATATAATATGAAAAGGCAGAAGATTGCCTGTCAAAAGGCTTGTTAAAATTCTAGGAACTACATTTTTCTTTTGTTTACCTCCAAGTTATTTTTGAACACAATATAAAAACTTCTGAAGCATTGTTCAAGCCCAAGAAAGGAGTTTTCCTGGGGTTTTTTTGTTTAGTTTTTTTTTTTAAATCTATGTGTTAGAATTCTGTATTTAGTCTTCTTAGTCATTAGAGTTTAGTTTTTCCTCCTGAGTTTTATTTTAAATAGTCGAATATGTGTATTATATAAAATTAATATTTGAAATCTGGAGGAATAGAAAGACTGTCATTACTCTTTTTTTGAGTACAGAGAAGTGTTTTCTTGTTAGAAAATCCAGTCAAAACAAATGTAAATTTTGTGTGCTTGGCTTAACGTATGAAACTATCCTTGTATGGACTCTGTCATCCAGGGGTAGGAGGCAGCATCATGTGTTGATTCATTTCTAACTTTGTAAATGTTACCACATAAACATTCCTGGAAAGCCAAAATGGCATTCCCCATGCAGTGGTGTGGGATTCTTTGTAGCTGCGCTTTTTTTAGTCTGTGACTACAAAAAAGAATCTGTAAGCCACATTTTTAGGGACAGCAGATCTTGAAGTGAGATGAACAACTTAGAACAGAGACACTTACTCATAAAAAACATTCAATTTTAAGAGAGGTTTTCTTGTGTAAGTGGATTAAGGTTTACCATTGGGCTTTTGTTAGGAGAAATGCTTTCATCTTTCCAGGGCTAACAACCTCCATTATTTCACCATTCAACAGAGAGAATGGTTGTTCCTATATACCTTATACTCTAAAGGTAGGATTTGAGTACAACTCCACACTCATAACAACATGTACCTTCCCTTTAGTCCAGTCCCAGCCAGCAGCTCAGGATTCCTTGGATGAATTCATGACCGAAATGAAATCAGGATGCACCTTAGACAGCGTGGCACGAAAGAAGCTTCATTTGCGGTCGTTTGAACTGAGGAAAGAGCAACAGAGACTGAAAGCGTTAATAAAGCTTGTCAAGCCTGCAGAACTACCTGAGCTGAAGCCCCAGTAAGTCTTGGCTAAAGTGTAAAATGATTACTTCTACTGTGGTTACTGTCCATGGGCAGTTGTTGGAGCCCAGTAAGTACACAGCTTTCCAAACACAAAAGCAGGAGGGCCTTCCAAACTACCTGGCTGATCTCTTTAAAGGGCTGCTGTTGCTTCTGGCCGTTGCTGCATCTATGGTTGAGGCAGATGCACCACAACACTGCAGTAAGATAAGCCCACGCTGGGAGGATAACAGGGAAGGGATTCGAAGCATGGAGTCAGCCTTTTAAATTTTTTTTTTTTTTTTTCCCACCAACCAGCATCCAAAAGGAGCTGAAAAATTTTATTTATTATGTACAACATGTAAACCACTTTCACTCTGTGAAACGTAGCTGGAAGTCAAGTGTAGTGGCTGTTCAACTACTGCCTAGCAACACTGCTGCAATTCAGACGAGGGTGTGCTGGGTTCATCATTTGCTAGTGGCAGCTTGAGTAGAATTTTAATTACTTAATTAATTTACTTACATTGAGGTTTGCCCTCTGAGTGTGTTTTTATAGATACATATGTAGTATATACATATGTAAGTATGTGTGTGCAATTGGATTTAAGGGAGTCTGATGGAGATTTTTTTTTTTTTTTTCCTTACATGTTTTTTTGTTTTCTTCCTATATGGCAAGTATCTGAATCCTACAGCTTGAATGTATGACAGAGGAGTCATCTCCTGCAGCCTCCTCTCTGGGTGCTCCAAGTGAGAGAGAAATGAAATCATTTTTATGTATCTACTTCTAATTTGCAGACTTTTTACATCTTTAAATCTAAGACTTGTTTGATACTTTGTACACTGTTTTCTTTTGTATCTATTTTTTATTAGGAGTGGGAGTTACAGTCTGGGAGCAGAGAGCAAGCCTAAAAAGATTACCCTGCCTCTCTTTGGTGCAATGAAAGGAGGGAGCAAATTCAAGCTAAAAACTGGAAGCCTAGGGGTGAGTTGGACTCATAAGTGCTGCGAGTCAGAGGCTGTTTCTCAGACATCTTCTCAGGCTATGGAGAGTGTACGTGGCAACTATGTCTTCACGTGTATGAAAACAGCATGGCGGCACAAGCCTGCGGTAGTGAAAGGTGCACAGGGAGCAAGCAATGGCTGTCAGACGCTGTTTGCTGCCAGGAGTTGCTTTTCTGTGCCCTTGTACAGCCAGTCTCCTGGGGCACGGCTGCGGTCCAAAGGCAGTGGATAGAGTGGAGGCAGTCCGGGGACATCAGGCTGAACTGCTACTATACTTCAACAGTGGGTGCTTTACTATCTTTTGTTTTTCTTGATCTTTTAACAAAGATCATATCCAAGATTGATTCAGTTTCCAGTGTGTCTCTTATGAAAAGACTGGACTTCTTGTCTGTGGACTGGACATATTTTTTCATCTTCCATCTCTACTAATAACTTTTCCTTAAAACGTAACTATTCTTCATCCTGAAACTGTTTCCTTACCAGCTGTCTCTGACAGCAATATGTGCACTTTCTCCTGTAATGCTTGTCTGTGACATCTACCTCCATTTATTTTTAGCACTAATGCACAAGTCTTTCTCCTGCAGAAGGTGCCTGCTAAGCGTCCAGACGTCCCTGAAAGCTTGTTAAAAATGAAAGATGATGGACCAGAGGAGGAAGAAGAGGAAGAAATGGAGGAAGAGCAAGAAGTAGATGCAATAAACAGCAAAGCATCAAACCTGGAAATAAAAATGACAGCAGAGGAAGAAACAGGAGAAGAAATTAATGCTCCCAATGGTTCTTCTTGCAACAACAAGAATCTAGAATCCCCTCAGGATGGTAAACCATTGGATTTGATTTTTCCAGTAATGAAACTGAGCCTGTTACTGCTGAATTTTTCAGAGCTGTGTGAATCTCCTAAGGGTTGAGTCACACACGGGTTCTCCAGCAGATTTCATTTCCATAGATTTTTTTTTTGCCATGAGTCCAAAGTCTGTGAGTCAACAGCTGAGTTTCACATCAGTTTTTCATGCTTTTGGTGATAATATCCTGGACTCAATAGTAAGTGACCATATGATAACAAATACAGTAAATTTTTGGCAGGGAGAGTGACTTAGTAAGAAAACAAATGTCTGTGTAAAGCTTCAGACCAGTTTGTAAGGAGGAAAATAATTTTTTAAGTGGTAATGGAGAGATGTCTTCCTTGTATCTGTATGGTTTACCTCCAATCCATCCTTTTCTCTATAACTTGATGCATTTGAAAACTCAGTAATGATATTTCTCAGTAAATGATGTGTTTGATGACGGAAACCTAATTCTAACTTCTTGTCTTAATGCTGGACAGATTCCTCTTGAAAAGTATGTTTTAAGTGGTCACAACTTTTGCTTTAATATTGTATTGTGATGGACTTGGTGGATGAAATAATTTGGAGGACTTTTGAGAGAAGAGTTCTTCCTGAGACAAATGTAGCTAAGAGTTCCCTTTTTGTACTTCATCTCAGGGATGCTAGCACCTACTCATCAGAGTTACTGCAGAGTGCTCACCTAGCTCTTTTTTTTTTTTTTTTTTCCTTCAAAGAGGTTCATTTTCTGCCTGAGCCAAAGGTATTAAGGAATAAATCTCAGATGGGACTCTCACAAGAGAAATCTCAAGGTAAGCAGTACAATTTAGACTTGTACAGTAGCATGTGGGTTCAGAAACTGTCTAAAGGACTTATTGTCATCTTCTGTCAGTAGAAGGAAACTAAGCCTAATCTAGAGCCTAAAGTAAGAATCTAGAATTCAAATGAAGGATTGAGTTTTGTTTGGAAAGTGGTAAGTGAAGACAGGTTGCTTCAACTATGTTTCAGTTGCTTTTCACAGTCGCTAACAGATTTGAGATCCTTTGTTTTTTAAAAAATAGCATGAGAAGAGAGAAAAAATTATTTTCATTTAGGAGCATAAACATAATGGTTTTTTCCTGCCTTATTCTCTTGCAGTAGCTCATAACAGCAAAGGCGGCCAGAACTTTCCTTTTATAAAGTGACAAATACTACATAACGTTAGCTAGCACTCTGTTAATAACCCAGATGACCCTCCATATGTATACCAAAACCAAAATCAGATCCTCAAAATGAAGACTGTGTTTGGTATACTGAACATTTGGAGCAGATCTGTATGAATTTTCTATTTCGTCATGGCTCAGGCTCTTAAGAGTATGTAGTCCTGTCCTCATCATCTCACCCATACACTTAAGTTGCATGAGTCTCAATATTTCACAGATTGAGTGGCAGAAAAAACAGGCATACTTCTATCTTTCTGTCTTCCTCTCACCTATGTTACTGAACACTTTTTTTTTTAAAGATTAAAAAAACCCAAAAGCATGTTGATCCTGTGCATTTCCTACTGTTTCCTTCTAAATCAAGTCATTGCAGTGATTACAGATAGAGAATATCTTTTAGAAGATAAACATCTGCCATTAACTAAAAATGTGTTGCAGAACCTCAAATATAGGACCTTATTAAACTGCATTCAGATAGGTGACTGACAGTGTATTAAACATAAGTTAATAAATCTGTGAAAACCAAATATATGTTCAGCAATCTTGAGTAAGAATTTTGTTGCAGTGAGCTGTCTTGGATTTCCTTCTGGATTTATCCATTTTTATGTGACCTTTCTGTAAGGTTGTTTCTGATAGAACTGATCATTCATGATGTGTCATAAAACAAATCTTCTCTCTTCTCAGCCTCTGAGGCAGTATGTAAGGAACCTGAAGAGACATCTGAGAAAGTTAAGAAAACCAATAGCTCAAGCAAGGTCAGTTATGATACCATGACTCCTGCAGCTTAAGAATTCCTAGGAATCATTTAGTAGGCTCTTTATTAGTGAAACAGTAACAATTTGATTGAGTATAACTTGGTGCTAGTAGTGCTTTTCTGCCAAGACACAAATGTAGAACCACACACTGCCTTTGGACGCAGATTTTGGAGTCTCCAATGAGAAGGTAAAGCACAGCATTTCAAGTACGATAGAGGCTCTCAATTCAATCACAAATTTGTTTTTTCAGCTTTTCACTTGGCAATTAGCCTCTGATAACTGCTGCTTCTCCTGCGTCACAAGTGTTGTAGGACATAGGTGCTCTCTGGGCTTTAGGAATGGCATTGCAAAACTTTCCTTGGAGGGTAGCTTGGGAAGCGTGTATTGGCTGACACAGAACATGGTGGACTAAAATTGTAGCTAGTCTGTATTGCCATTACCAAACTTTATCCTTCCCTGTAGATGTGGAAGGAGAGAAGTCTAAGAGAATATTGTCTTTTCCAACCAATTTTTACTAAATTTGAGTAGATGTACCAGACAATGGTCCTCCTGTGCATAAGACTTCCATTAAAATGCAAAGTATATGAGCCTTGCATATTTTGGGATGCAGGCAATTGTTTCCTTCCTGGAGCTGGGAAGGAACTTCTCTGACAGCGTGCTCTTAGCCTAATGATTATTGTGAGGTTCTTCCCTACAGAGTGCATCTCGCCCTTCTGCTGATTGCTGTCAAAGAAGATTAACTGTACTTGGTGGGCTATAAGTTCTGAGCATTTTGACAATTTCTTTGTGGTGGCCTTTAATTTTAGCCCTGCACCACTTAAAGAAGCTTAACTGCCTGCAGCCTGTGTGTGCTAACTGCTGCCTTGTCAGTCCTGGCAAAGCATCCAAGGACTGGATGGGCACAGCCTGGAGAATTGTCCTTTGCTGCTGGCTTATAAAGCATATTGATAAAGAAAGCAAGAGTAAATTTATACTGTTAAAGCCCAAGGTATACCATTTCTATGAATATAGGAGAACAAGGCAGCTTCTCATGCTGAGGCAGTCAAGTCAGCACCTCTCATCAGCACAGAGCTGTTCACTCTGCCACTGAGCATTCTCCAAATACCAGATGGATTAGCTGTATTCTCTCTCCCATCACAAATCACTTTTTTTCCACATGCTGTCTCTGCCTTTGGGCTGAGATCTTGCATGGAAAATATCAACCAGAAGTCAGCTTTTTTTTTTTTTTTTTTCTCTTCTTTTAATATTTGAGGAAAAACTTTGAGTCATGTAAAACTGGAAAAACAATTTTAAAGTGATTGGTTCACAAGACATATATTTAAAAACTGTTCAAGTCTGCAGTCTAATGTTTTGGAAAAATTAGTCTTTCAAAAGAACTGTTTTAGAGGTTAATTTGGGGAAGGAAAGTTTTTTGAGGGAATGAAAAATTGCTTCAACTGCATAACTTAAGACTGAGTCATGATACTACAGAGTAATGCAAATCAGTGCTGAGTAACTTGGCTACATTTTGAGCTCATAAGTCTTGCACTCTATAGTTGTATGAATTTTTTTTATAGCTAGCTGCAGTTGTTGAAAATAAAAATTGCTGAGAAAATGATGCTGATGTGGCAAAACTTAGAAATCTGGGGACTAAAAGACATTGCTGTGTCAACATTTGAATTGCAAGTGACCTGTTTTGGTTTGCTTTAAACATTTCAGTGATGCCAGTAAGACCTGAAAAAATTGTTTTTCCTTTTCTTTTGAAAAACTAAGTTACCCTTATATAACAGCTGAACTTTTATATTGAAACTCACATTCAACCTAAAGTTTTCAGTGGGATTGGATGTTGAAATCAGTAAAGCATGGCTAAACCATGACACTTAAAGCTTTTCCCTGCATAAAGAAATTCTGTGTTGAATGACATTACCAAACATTAGGATGACAAGATTAAACTGTCCAGAAGTGGGCAGTTGGCAATATTCCTATTTTGAGGGGCAAATTGGAGTGGATGACCTCCAGAGGTCCCATCTAACCAACATTTCCATTATTCTGTGACTCTACTGGGAATAAACTGGATCTATTTGAGGGTCTGATACTTCTTTCCTCAGTTTTATTGTGTTCATCCCTGACTCTATAGAAATAACCCTCACCTTTCAGTATTTTTCTCTGAATTAATGAGAGATTTAGTGGCTGTGACACATTGCTGGAAGGATGCAGCACATGAAAAATCTTTCTCCTTTTGCAGGTCCAACAACCTTTCTTTTCCTCGCAGTACCCAGATGATGACCCAGACTATTGCATATGGATTCCTCCTGCAGGTATCAACCATTTCCGTACCATTTTTAGCCTTACAACTCAAGAATCTACCTAATAAGTAGTCAGGCTGTCCTTGTAACTTCTTGAGAAAAAAGTAATTCAGGAATACTTTATCCAAAACCCGATGTTTTCTGGCATGTTATGCCCCATATTTGTTGTATCACCATGCAAGTGTTACAGTGAAATACAGACCATATCTGTAGAGGCTTTTTCTCAATGGTTTGATACACTTGAAGTTTGTTGTTTAGTTTTGTAACACTGAGCGAGCTAACTCCATTCACACATAGTAATATGATGACCTAGTTGAAAAACAAGCTCAAACCTAGGGATAAATGCTTCAGCAATCTTGGTATTCTCAGTTTTCATAGAAGTCTGTGAAATCTGAAAATCCTCTGCAAAAATCACTGGAATACAAACTTTGGGTCATGTGTTTTGGAGAGAAGTCTTGGTAATGCTTTGATGAAGGCACTGAATAATTGATGAACATATCCAATATATGTTACAGTTGAACAATTTTTGTACTTTTGTTCCAGAGTGTTTTTAGCTAAGTGAGGTTATTCTTACAGAGTATAATAAATTTTCAGTTTCCCTAAAATGGAAAACTCATTTTCATGCATTGATGTTTTCTTAGTAAGTTCAAAGCTTAGCTTTCATTTGGTAGATTCATTACTGTAATTTTTATAAGGCTGTGGCAGGCTTATAATATAGATAGGCTCCAATGGGAATAAGAAAAATTAGAATAAATTTCACTGAAGAAAACTATAACCTGATGAATCATCCTTCAGTGAAAAGACTGCACTTCTCTGGCATATGAATCCACTGGAACAAAATACCCAATTCAGAAACTCAAAGGTCTGATCTGGTATAGCCAGGCAAGCTGTGTCCATAAGAGGGAGCTCCTTCTTCTGTCTCTGCCTGTTAATAATCAGACTTGTCTTCAGTCTACTATACTCCTCTACTATAATGAGGACACCAGAGGAGAAAAAAAGGAGGGGGGAAAAAGCCCAAACAACAAACGAAGTGATGTAATCTTGACACTATTAGTAAGGTTAAGAGGAGTCAAAAGATGAATTGTAATATCCAGTCTGACTTTTAGTCCTTATGTGCTTGTCTGACTGGTGCCTAGATGCTATTTCATACTTGGATACAAATTTATCTTGGATGAGGGAGGAAAAAAAATAATGCAACTCTTCCTTTTTGTCCATTAGGTCAAAGTGGTGATGGCAAGACTCATCTCAATGAAAAATATGGCTACTAAGCTGCAAGTGCCCCAGAGCGAATCTGAGGTTTGAAGGACTGCTTTATTTTGGACTCTTTCACCACACATTAAGTGAGGGATAAGAGTTGGGTTTTCAGATGCTGTTCCAAATTCAAGGGCATCAGCAGCCACTCTGGCTGTTAGCTCTTCCTGTGTGTCCTGTTTGTCTTCCAGATACTTTTTTTTTTTTTTTTTTTTTTTTTTAAAGTAAACCTTACACATTTTTCTGCCATATCTTTCACTTCTAGCCTTGTCCTTTTTATTTGGCTTGAAACTGTAGGTTCATTTTTCCTTTTGTAAATAAAAATATACAAAAAGTATTTTTAAAAAATACACCTCTGTATACTTACAGACTTGATAAAATTTATTAGTGTTGGGTTTTATGCAATTAAAATGAGAAACACTACTGATTTGCTTCCGTGCCTGCTGTTTGAAAATACTGTCAAGGTAAACACAACCTAAAACTTGAAGGCTTCTTTTTTTTTTTTTTTTTCTTTCCTATGGAAAAAAAACCTTGTATTTTGAAAATAAACCTGGTTTCACTCCTCCCTTGTGCAGCTGCTGGAATACCTGGTAAGGAGTGGACTGGAAATGGTGAGCGTACAGTGTTATAAAGTGTAGAAGCCAAAGAACTGAAGAGGCTGGCAGTGCTTATCTTGAGTCAGAGGGCAACAGAAGAACCAATGGAAGGGTATCCCGGAAAAGCTTACAGTGAAGCCTGTTCTTCTCCTGTCACAACATAAGAGCAAAGCTACATCTTAATGCAATTTGAGGCATGCCAGCTCTTAATTTATCATTAATACACTTTTGATTGTCTATAATTAGGCTACAAAATTCTAAGGTTGTTAGAGCTACAATACAGTAAGGTTCAAACACCCAACGGGTATCTTTATAAAGAGGGAAACGGTCAGTGGAAGGACCTAATCCTCTCCTCGTACCCTGCAGTATGTAAGCACAGCTGACCCCTCCCCCTATAGCAATGGCAGCTGCTTCACAGCACAAGGCCAGGCCTCACCTCTTTTCATACTGCTCTGTGATTGGCTGCTTGCCAATTTATTTGTGAGCCCGCCCTACTCATGTGATCCCAAAACATCCTCTGATTGGCTGCCTGTTTCCTTTGGACCAGGAAGTGCTCAAATATAACAATACCGGCTTGTATGTCTCAAATATGAATGTATATATCTGAAGAAGGACACAAATATGTATAAATATTTGTGTTATTTATGCGTCTATTTCCTATATATATTTATATGTGTGCCTATTTAGTGTGCATATGCTATATATAAACAAATTTATAATTTAAATATATATAAAAAAAATGCAGGTATAAATTGGATAAACACTCCTTAATAATGAAATTAATAATGAAAGTTTAAATGTGAATGGAAGTAATTAAGCAAAAGCAAAGGGAGGGTTCATGCCCCCTATTTTCCAAGGCTGCCGATCAAGCTCTGTTTAGTGTGTGTGGGGAGTTAAAGAAGGCAGGGGGGTGTGAGAAAGCTGGAGCGTGCCCCCGGGCGATGGACTCTGAGGCCAACAAGGGGCTGCCAGGTCTGTCTATCACTGCCCAGTCCCTCTGGGCTCTCAGAGAAAATGGATGTTTTCTGTTTGTTGCACTTAGATTCAAGCCTTTAACTTGTAAGCAATGCTTTTCTCCAAACTGCAAGTAGTGGTAGGATTTGGGACCTGAAGACTCCAACTCGGTCATTGCTTTTCAGCTCACCTGAACAGTCACTGACTCGAGGGGTTCCAGTCCCCTGGATGACTCAAAATTGTCCCAGAGCCTGTGTTCAGGTAAAGGTAAGGGTCATGCAGGGCATGTGAGGGATTGTAAAGCTTTAGACACAAGCATACAGCAGTGAGGAAAGCTGTAGAAATGCTAGTGTTGCACTCCAGGGTCATGCGTCCTTTGGCATGCTTCCACTGGACAGTGGCTGCATCCTCATGGATAAATTGCAGGAGGGTGCATCAGAGGCTGGGGGGAAGGGATAACACTACAATTCCTCTGGTTCTCGCAACGGTGATGTTGGAGCAATGGAGCTCACTCCAATTTTACCCCATAGAGGAAGTAAAACGATTTGGCAGCTTGACATTTTGTAGGGTTTTATTTAATATACTCAAGCTGCAAAACAATATCTTTTTTCTGCCTGTAATCTTCAACACATTTATTTTTTGGGTTTTTTTTTTTTTTTTTTTTGGTCAGCATCTGTACACCAGGCTGGGCAGGCTGAAGCTTCCTGCTTTTCTCAGAGGCATAGCTTTACATAATCCAAGGAAAGGCTGTTGCTCTTCCATTCAAAATGCCAGACTTCATAGGTTTCACAGACTCAGCAGCCCTTCTTTTCCGGAGCCTTGTTCAGTTCCAGGGTGCAGCAGGTGTCTGCAAGGGACTTCTGTTCATTGCTGCGGGTGCAGGGGGCCTGGCAGGTTTCAGACAGAGTGCAGCACAAGGGAAATTATAGTTTGCCATTTATGCTTGTGAGAAGCACAGGGAAAAAGAGCCCATAAGGTGGATACACCTTTACTTTGACCATCCCAAAGTAGGTGGTGAGTTTGTTGAAATTCTCAAAAAAAAAAAAGGACTTTTGGGTTCCCCAGAGGGTGTTTTTTATTTTTGCTGATGAAAGGATAGATGCTAGTAGATGCTAGCAAAATCACAGCAATGTGCCTTTTCATCAAGCGCTGCTTTGTAGTACAGACAAATGGCATTTGTCCTGCTGCCAAAAAGCACATCTCTGGGGATCAGGGACTGGGCAGTTTGGGCCTGGCTAAGACCATGAGCTCCCCATCTCTTTCTTTTCATAGCAGCTCACTTGTGCTCCCATACAGATCTGATGTTAAAACCTGCTGCCTTTAGGTGGTCCATCTTTTGTTGCATTGTATAATATGAATACCCAACGGTGGTCCCCACTGGATGGTTCCAGTCATTTTCATGGTAGCATTCAATACAACTGTGGAAAAAGCACCCATTATATTTGAAAGGTGTTGGCGTCCCATCAGTGATCACTTAGCCATTCCAGAAGTATGGAGGTTTACACTTGATGCTCACAACTTTGTAACATATGACAGATTTGAATATTTTCCTTTTTGGCCCGGTATATATCATTGAATAGAGGAAGTCAAATATGTCATTTTCCTCCAATGACAGCCATAAAGCAGATATGCAAGCAGAGGCCACTGTATTAAACAGAAAGGGATCTATACAGTGATAAACCTTCACCTTTGCATCACTGTCTCATAGACTGTCTGACAGGCCATCACCATAATCTTATTTCTGTATGATCTGCAGACCTCCTTCAAAATTTTTACATCTTGCTGGCAGTAGTAACTTAGTTCTTATTGCAAGGCAAAGATCTTCCTCTGATGGTCTGTGTACGTGTCAAGAATTGCTTTTTCTTCTTAAGCATCATGCTGTGCACCCTCTCATAATCCCATTGTGGAACAGGGCCTATATAACTTTGATTTTCAGCAGCGTTGAAAAAAAATGGAGGAAATAACTTTTGCAGACCTTGATACCCAGCACTTAGGGAAGGGTGCTTAGTTTCATGGGTGAAAAATTTGAAGAGTCTATGAAAAGGAAAATTCTAGTTGTACATCAATTTAGCACCCTGGGTGATTAATTACACACTCATTTTTTCTTTCAGAAGCTGTCTGACAACCAAGTAGCCATCACGGCCTTTGGCATTAGAGAAGCGTAGCCCTGAAACTTCTTGTCATTAAAAAGCTGAGTAAAGTCTATGTGTTCCCTTAAGCTCCCATTCTCCTTCAGTTTTCCTTTCCACTCCTTCTTCATCCCACAGGGCATCTGGTACTAACTCTGTGCCAAAAATGTAATTTGGGCCATGCACCCAGTTTCCTGCATGTGCCCCATCTCGCAGAGAAGAGAGCCCTGCCCTGCCCTGCCCTGTGTCTGGGTTTTGAGCACGGGCATGGAGCTCTGCTGCTGGCTTACATTATAGGCCTGTTCATGGCACACACCGTGCTTTCAGCCTTTACATTTGAGGTGCTTTTCCACATAGATCTTGGACTTTTTCGTGTGAAATCAGAACCAAACAATCTGGGTTCCCCTGACCTGCGCTGCAGCCTGCAGCTGGGGCATCTTCTTCCCGTGGTGGTATTAGGTGCACAGTTATGTACCAAGCAGAGACAGCAATAATATTTACAGCTACGGGTGTGACTATAGCTTGTGCGGCAAAGCTCACAAAGGTTTCTTGCCCCAAATACCTTTCCTGACCCCCCCAATACCATAATGGTGTTCACTGTGTCAGAGGAGGAAAGGGGTCTTGGGATATCTAGAACTGTTGTTTGGCTTGAGAATCCCCCAGTGTTTTTTTCCCCCTCAGACAGGAGGATGATGAGTACCTTAACACACAGCAGGTCCTTGAACAAGAGGATCCTGCTCTACCACGACCTGCCTGTACACAGACCACTCACTCTGTTTTTTCATGGAGCTCTTTTGCTCCACTCAGCAGTTCTGCATGTCAGACTCCTCACTGCTGGAAGTGGTGTGAGACCCAGCAAAATGGAGATCATCGCTGGTGGTTTTGGGCTCAATCGTACAGCACTTTTTGTCTGTAACATCAGAAGGGGGACTAAGAGTAGCTGGGCAGAAGGTCTGATCACATCTCAGCTCTCTCTGACTTTGTAGAAGTGCACTGACCCAGTCTGAAACTTTTTTCTAAATTTGTAGTGCTTAAATTAACAGTGGAAGACTCTAGTTGAAGCTGTGCAAGCTGACAGCTTCGAAACAGAGCTGAGCAGAATCACCAGGATTGAACATCTGGCAGAGGTTGTTGGAAACTTACTCTACACCCCAAACAAGTGCTTTGTAAGCGTAATGCAGCAATACCTCATCCAAATTAACAAACCTGTATTCTTTCATGTATTACCTAGCCCCAAACTTCTGGATGGGCTATTCCCACTGCCACATGTGCTCTGTGGAAGCCACAGGTCAGGCTGATGTTCCCTCCACCATCACTCTTACATTTGAGGGTGGGGGTAAAGACAGACTTTCAAATACCCACCTTGGGAAGGCAGCTGCTTCTGCCCTAAGCGTTCTAACAGGACAGTTTTGACTGTGTGCTGGGTTTTCTGCCTCTTCATTGCTTGATTGACCAATGGATAAGAAAACAAGGCTTGCATCTCAGGTGTAGTTGTAAGGTCCCCCACCACCAAAGGCAAATGGAGCTCATCCCACCACCTGCTGTTCTGTGCATCCCACCTCCACATCAGTCAGATCTTCTGGTTTGCAAGGTCATTTCTTCCAGGTGCCCCTGGGACTTGGTGATTTTGACCCAGCACTGTTGCATTTTCTTTCTTTCAAACCCACAGATGAGAGCAAACAACCTCCAGATGGAGCTCATGGTGCACAGACCTCACCTTACCTTAGGTCTCCTCCGACCATCTCGGCTGTATCTGTGGGTATGGTCCCCTAAAGAATGCTTCCTCCTGCTTACCTAAGCAAAACTGAAGCCACGTCCATGCACTCCACTTTCTGGAATGGAAAGGAGCATTAATAAAGTCCTTCAAAGCATTCAAAGGAGCGTAACACCTGGTTGGTTACCTACTTGTCAAACTGGGTTTACAGCACTGTAAAAAGCTGCAGGAGGCGGAGAGATGTCATTAACAAGTAGACCATCCTGTAGCCAGCTCACAGGCCTTGCTCCAGCATTCAAGAATTGGTTGTTTAACACTGCTATTTCCTGCATAAAGCACACAATTAATTGGTATTTTCTTTGCAACATGTGTTTACCTCATTACCATACTTATTTTCCATTGCTACAAAACTTCCAGTTCTGTATTCACCTAATAAATACTCTTAAATTTATGGGGCATCAAAGCCCTAAGGCCCATAAGCACCTCATATTTGGGCAGCTGGCTGCAAGATATTTTGGTTTGCAGTTCCATGTGCAAAGCAATATGTATTTTGATACCTGTATAGCAACACATTCTGCTGTTCTGAGGCACAGAGTTATACACATACACTCAGCATAGCTGTAGACATGATATGGGGGGGAGGTTTAGGTTTAATTTTTACATTCTGAAAATGAAGGGCTGTCTTAGGAGCTCTCAGTTTCGTTTTCAAAGTGGATGTGAGGTAAGATGTGAAAAATGTTCTTTAAGTTAAGTGAAAGGTCTATATATCAGCCCGATGTGCTTAATTATGCTTTTAAATTGTGGAAGTGTTTTTTTGATTGTACAGCTGAGTGGATGTGTATGCAGGTGTATGCACGCTTTCGACCATGAATATATTGCTTTGTTTCTCTGCTTTGACCTGTTAAACCGCTTGAAACGCAAGTTTATGCTTTTGCTGGATGCTGTCTGCTGAAACTGCAGTCTTAGAGCATTTCGAGCGGCTCTGCTGTTTACGCCTAGTACCTGTTTCAAATCCAGTTTCTTGTAACACCTAGAAACAAGATATGCAGACTAAGAATAGCGTGTGATATGAATCCACCTGCAGGTGATTGCTCAAGGGAAGTCTAATTGAGATTGGGCTCATGGAACAGAAGATCAAAACTCACCTGTGCTGGCCCAAGCAATGGACGCACTCAGACGCACCGTGGAAGGCTCACCAGCTCCCCCAGACTCAAGGCAAAGGCACGGAGCCTCCATTTTCATAGGGATCGTGTCTGTACCCCTGCATATGAGGATGTATTTGCTGAAGTCTTGACCATATTGTCAGTACGCAATGTGTGCACTACTTTGGTTTATAATGCAAGACATGAACTCTGACAAAAATTGATGTCCATGTGAACTGCAAAATCTTCATGCAAAAGGGAGTTTTTAAGAGCTGGAGTATGTAATACAAGTGGGAAGAGTCTACTCCAAAAGGGAAAGATTTACTCAGCAGCTTCTTACACTTTCTTCTGTTGGGCAATCAATTATTTTATTTTCACGCAGAAGCCAGGGACTAGCAGACACATTTTGAAGCCTTCCCTTGAAAACAACTTTTCCTGATTTCATTTGATCTTGTATCTTTTCTCCCACCAGTCTTGGTCGGGTTTGTTTTGCTGCTGCTGGTTCTCCTCTGTTCTGTCATTGCTTCTCCAGCACATTGAGTCCGGTTCAAGCTTCATCGTTCCCCATGGGGCAGAACCGTGTTATGCTGAGTTGCTTCCTTTGTTCATCTTCAGCCTCAATCCCTCCTCCTCCACCTTAGCCGTACTCCAAAACATCCCCTTCATACTTTTGTCCCGTGCCCAAGTTGCACAAGTGGTTTTGCTGGGAGTTGAACGTAACCAGAAGCCAGCCTGAACCACAATTTTCTCCCTTCCCCTCCCGTCCCCCAAGCAGAAACTGAATCTGAGCCTGTATTTTAAAACTTTGAGCAGAACCTCCAGTCCCAGTGGAACCTGAATGAAATATTTTTTTGTGGGGTGCCTGTCTCCCAGCTGCCTCTTTTCTTTGGGAGCCTTTTTTTTGGGGGTCCATCCAGTGCAGAACAAAGTGGGCAGTGTCTCTGGCTCAACCTGATGTTGCCTGGTTTAGCTCCAGCCGCAGCCTGAGTCTGCAGGCTGCGCTTACCTTTGCCAGGAGTCAAAGGAAAGGGTTGGCTCCCAAACTGGCAGCTGTCCTGGGCAGGAGGTGTGTTTGCCCTTCAAGCAGAGCTGAGCAGGCTGCTGGCTTATGAGCTCGCGGTATGAAGCAGCGCAACGCGAGCAGCTGGATAGCTAAATCTCTCCCTTCTTGTCCTCCCTAGTCAGAGCGGAGTCAGGGAAGGTCTGAGATTTACTCCTATAAATTCCTTCGAGGAGGGAAATGGCAGAGCCATCAGCTTGTGATAGGGTGGGATGACTTTTCTTTGGAAAAAAAAGACGGAGGAATATTGATGTGAAATCTCATAACTTACTCCTTATTCCCCAACCATAAATAACCATCCCGTTCCCATTACACCTCTTCAAGAAACAGCAATCCACACGGCTGCGTAACAGCAAGGAGGTAACATCCTAATTGCTCTTACATGCGAGGGTAATTATAACAGGGCCTGTGGTGGAAAGATGATTTATTTTCCAGTGTTGAAAGCACAGCTGTAAGTACACAGACCTTCTCTGTTCTTCCTCCTGAAACAGCTCTCTTGGCTTCTCAGGTGTCTCACCGCAAAACAGATGAAACCGTTTTCTCTCTCCAAATTAGCAGATTTGCCTGAGAACTGTCATCTGCTCTTGCAAAGCAGTCAGACAAGGAGACAGGCCATGAAGCATTGATGCACTGCAGATTCTCTTCTGCTGCTCAGAATGCATAGACAAGTATTAAACAGTTTAGGCTCAGGCCCAAGCAGAATCGACGACTGAGACTTCATCCTGATTCACTCCCAACCTCTGACTTTCCTACGGCATTTACCTCTTGCTGCACAATGTGCCCAGCTGTAAAATGTGGCTAATTTCACAGAAATGCAGCTGTATGCAATGAGTGAAACCTTGCCTTCTCTGAAAGACACTGGCACTAGGTCTAGGACTTTGCCGTGTTTATGAAGAGCTTTAATAGCTGGGATTTAAAGATGCCATGAAGTGTCTCCACGTCCTGACGATGAGGGTGGTGTTTGGGGTGAGGGAGAGGGGAGGATGATGACATCTTTCTTGTGTAGGAAAAGGCAGAATTAAGCTAAGCTGGAAGTGACTACAGAAAAGTTTTCTAGATACTTGGATAGGCCACTGAGAGATAGCAGATGGGCAGGAGATACAATTTTATTATGCCAAAAAAAAAATTACCCTGGTTAGCTGTTGTGGCACCTGGGTAATTAAACTCCTGTCTTGAATTAGGCTCAGATTGTTCCCCAAAGACAAATGTGAAGATGTGCTCTTTTTAGAATATAGAGTAATGGTTAGTTACAACTCTGACTGTATGATTGCTTTTATCTTAAAAAAATGAGAAAAGTACGAATGAAAAAAAACCTCTAACATCCATCAGGGAGAGAACTGACTGGGCTGTCCACAGGTATACTTTAATCTCTTTTATACCCTATCAGAAATAGATTCCGTGCCTGTGAACACTGGCCATCTATTTCTCTCTAATCATCCTTTCATAGGCTAGATCACACCAGCTATGGGGACAGAACCACTATGAAACCTGGAGTGGCTTCCCCAGCGAGAGGATTACTTCACAATCAAGTAGCTTCCTCATTTTTACCTCTATGCTGGGAGATAATTTGGCTTCATTCTTCTTATGGCTGTAAGCCCAAGATATATGCAGCTGTGCCCAAGAAAGTCCTGTATCCAGCAGCATTTTACGACAGCTCTTCTCTGGTCCCATAGAGCTGATCTGTGGTGGCTATAGACACACAGAAGTGCAGAGTTATCTACAAACAACATTGTTATCTTGTTTAAAAATTACATAAAATCTACAGCAAATCAGATTTCATTGTTGTATCCTGCCTCCCCTCCATCAGAATTTGATGAAATGTGTCATGACTGTAGGGTTAACTTAAACCAGTTAAACTCTTTTAATAATGACTTGTCTTTGTCTCTACTAGCTGCAAAGACTTGTTTAATGTTCTGTCATGTTTTTAACAAGCATCCAGTGTCAATGGGACTTCATTAGAAGAGGGTTTTTTTAACTACAGTTCTTGCTCCAATTTGTATTTTGTAATAATCATGTTTAAAGAAGAAAGAAATGTCATGTCCCAAGCCATGAGGGGGGCATGCTTCTAAATAATACAAAGGAACTGGAGCTGCGCAACAGCAGGAGAGGGAAGAAAATGCCAGATCCTCTCTGCGGCCTGCTGGAGTTTACTAGAAACAGGAATAGCTGCACTGGGCCAGGCCAGGGCTCCGCTTAGCTTGTTATCTCTTGGATGCACAGAGGAAGACACATAAGAAACTATGTTGTGTGTGCTTATGTGCATATGTATGTGTGTATGTATATACACACACATACAAGTGTATGTCTGATTGTCTTCAGAGGTGCACAGTGGGAGGAGAGAGGCAACAGTCACAAGCTGAAGGAAGGAAAATCCCAATTAGATATTAGGAAAAAATCTTCAGACCTGGTGGGGCTCAGCACTCAACTGGACAAGGATCTGTGCAATCTGACATAGGTTGGACTGGCTTTCTGCGGATTAAACATGATCACCTCCAGAGGTGTTTTCCAGTCTGAATTATTCTAATTCATATATATGTACATACATACACATACACATTTTTAAATATATGAAGATACCTGTATGTATGTGGTGCACTCCCTCTTCTTGTTCTGTATGGAAAAGGATTACTTAATCTGTTGCACTGTTGGCTAGTCTTTTCAGTGAAAAGAGAGAAGACCTATTGGACATGATCCTCTAGACACGCTTGGAATCATAGAATCACAGAATAGTTTGAGTTGGAAGGGACCTTTAAAGGTCATCTAGTCCAACCCCCCTGCAAGGAGCAGGGACATCTCCAACCAAATCAGGTTGCTCAGAGCCCCGTCGAACCTGGCCTTGAATGTTTCCAAGGATGGGACATCTACCACCTCTCTGGGCAACCTGTTCCAGTATTCCACCACCCTCAGTGTAAAAATTTTTTTCCTTATGTCCAGTCTGAATCTACCTCCCTCTATCTTAAAGCCATTGCCCCTCATCCTATCACTTGTTCAGCAGTGTTGCCCATGCAAATTTCAATGAAGAGATCGTTCCTCCTGAATTGAGTAGAGTTCCTGGCATGGGCCATTCTCATGAAAGGGTTTGCAAAATCTGACTCAGAACTATAATTTAAAGTCAAACTAGAGAAAGCATACTACAAAACAGATTTCTGTGACCAGTTAAGCTGCTGGATCTTTCTTTTATGAGTCCGAGTAAGTGTTGGCCAATGGATGAGGATGCTTGTTGTGGAACTGGAAGGTCAGATATTGGGGAAAATTATGACCTTTCTTCTGTAAGGAATAATTAGTGTGAATTGAGTGCTGCATGTGAGGGAGTGAATGGGCTGTTGTCCCTTAAACTCTGGTTTTAGTTTTTGCTTTGGATCCTATTACCTTTTGCACAGAAACTTAGTTTATTTCTACATTCTCTTCAGCCTAAAGCAATTTATAGCTCTTGTTCTTCCCCTTGTGAGTGGGTGGGAAGCTCTTATTTCAGAATCCTTTAAATAACCAGGCTCAATTTCACTCTCATAAATTTGATCTCCAACACACATCCCCTTACTAAATAAGCAAATATTTTTCCTAAAACCAGTTTGGCTTATTCCTAGGTTGACCTTTTGTCAACAAAACATGAAGATATTATCGTGATTGGAAACACTTCTCTCAGGCCCATAAACCACGAAAACAAAAAGAAGAGACGGGAGGGGTGAAAGGCTGGGGCTTCAAAACCTCATTTTGGAAATGTCAACTGGGCAACCAAACAGCATGAATCATAAAAAAACAGTGAAAGAGGCCGAGAAACAATGTGTGAACAGTTACTGCAGTGAAAGAGCTGGTAATTCATTGTATACATAACAAATCTGTCTGTTAAGCTGGGAAACAGTATTTCAGTTAGTCCTGTGGCAAAGCCAGGGGCTTTCCACGTAGCAGGCTAAGTTCAGATGGCACGGCCTCCTTGGGTGAGCTAGGGTGGGGGGAAGCCAGCAGGGTGCCTTGCGGAGGTCTTCAGCTCATGCACCGCCACAACAGCTCATGCCAGCTTTGCCAGGTGGGATACCAGGGATGCATGGGGTCCCTCCTCCAATCCCACTGTGTATTCCAGCCTGGTAGGCAATTTTCATGTGCCGCAGGTGAGGGAGCAGCTTCTCCAAGGTGCTTGTCGCCTTCTTTTTCTGGTGAAATTAAAGGTAAGGGGTGTTTGCTCTTCATTCCCCTGACAGGAATTACCCTGGCCAGGGATGCTAGTCCCGCTGCCCCCTCCAGAGGTCCTCCAGACCTTTCCTGCTTCCATGGGTCCCTAGAGGCCCAAGCACTTGGATTTGACCCGTACAGGAAGTCCCAAAGCAGCCAAGTGTAGTTGGTGGGCACAAGCTGGTCTCTGGTTTTCCTCTCCCAGTCCAAGCCCAGGCAGGTGTCAACTGAGGTGAGAGGTTAGGCATAGCCTGTTCAAACAAGCTGCTCCATAAACTTAAGTAAAGATCTTTCCAGAAGCTAAGAAATGCCCTTCTCATGACTTGTGCAGTTTTAGTGTCATTGTGAGGAAAGGCCTGGGGTAAGCACAAGAGAAATAGTTCAGTAAACACCAGAGTGGCATAATTCCTACTAGGGAAAGCTCGCTACTCATCATACAGTTCTTCAGTAGCAGCAGGACAGGGTGACCTGTCTCAGTGACCTCTCTTGGACGTGCCCTTTCCCAGCTGATTCAAATCCCTCTCATCACAGCAGTGCTGCTGAGCCAAGACGCAGCATGGATTGCCAAGTATGTGGTGTTGGGAAACTGGAAAGGACATCAGTCACTACCAAAATAAATCCCTTTTCGGGGGACTGGGAGGCAGGTGGATGCCAATACAACTTTTCCTCACCAACCTCCAACACACCAACCTTCTGGATCAACCAGCAGCTACTGATCCCTCCTTTTCCCTATGATACTGACTGGACTGAGTAAACCAAACAAGGTTTGGTGAACAGGAGAATTCAGTCCTGGCTGTGACCTCCTGGAGCAATCTGGGTGTCACGTCTGTTCAGGTAGCCATCCTCTCCTGAGGATTGTGACTTTTCCCCTCCCGTCTGGTGGCACATGCTTGCTCTGGAATACACACAGGTGAGGCACCATTGACCAGAGTACTGCAAGTGAAGGAGAAGGAATATGCTGAAGTCCATTGTGGAGTCAGGATAGGTCTGATCCACCGACAGAAGTTGCTCATTTGTAGCGGAGCATTGCAAGGAAGAGGCTGGCTGGACAGCTGCAGGGGCAGTTAGACCAGTGGCTGTTTGAGCTGACTTCTCATGTGGCTGCTCTGTCCTGCTTCCCATCTTTTCTTCCTCGCCCTAGAGAAGCTGCATCCTGCGCTAGACACTGTGCATCGCCACCAGTGCCATCATCTACTCCAAAATGACATAGGAGAGCTGGTGGAAGAGCCAAATGGTGAGTGTACGATGCTGCACTAGAGGGTCAAGATATCACAAAAAAAAAAAAAGAGGATCAAGCAGTGGTCAGTGAAGTGACAGGGGTCTGTCTCTGTTTTTGTGTCCACATGACAGCCTGCTCTGCTTTTACTGGATGTCTCCTTGCCATCACAGAGGGTATAGAGGAGGGGGAGATGAGAACACAGTTCTTAACAGATTTAGGGAAAGACTGAAGCTGTAAGTCAAGATCTTCAATGTATTTCATCTCCTTCCCTTTCAGTGTTTAGCAAGAAAACAAATGCATACACAGGAAATAAGGAACAGATGCGCAAGCGCATCTTGGGACAAATAAATTAACATACGAGAAAACAGGCAGGCGAACGTAGCAGTAAAGGGTAACTAGACCACACAGGCACCATCAACATGGGCCTGTATCTCCAAATATTGCCAACACCTAAGAAGGCCACAGAAAAGTGAACTCTTCCATTTTTTGACTGTGAGAGTCCCAGGCCAGGACTTTGTCTATCAGTACCTGATGCTTTGATGACTGGATGGGTAGTGATGGTCCCCAAGAATAAAAAATCACTGAGGGATATGAGAGAGAACTAGAAAGAAACTCCCAATTCACTCCTTTTGGAGCAAATTCCCTCTTTCCACAGCAACTAAACAAACCAGACAGAACTTAGGGCATGGACTGGAAAGCCATCATATGCCGTAGCTGCACTTGGGTTTGAGTGCAGACAGCACCTTTCATCTCCCATCCTGTATACACTGTTTTTCTTCTACTGGATGTCCTTATCTCTTGATAAGGGTAGGTCTCCTTATCAAGCGCTGTGGGAGAGTTGACACTCTTGGGTCAGCAGAGCCCACCAAAGCTCCCAAATGTCCTCACTGCTCCACCGTGGGGTCATGCCCACCCGCCACGCACAGCCCTTCAGGCAGCTCCTTTCCAGTTGTGTCTGAGAACTGAGATGGCATTTCTTTATCCAGGTCCATTTGCAAACTTTCCCCAAGGTGGTGTTTGACCAGGGCTTTCACCTAAGGCCTGGGAGGTTCCCACTCCTGCTCCCCACCATCCTCTGTGGTGCCTCTGGGGATTCTGGGAGGCTGGAGAGTGATGTCCCCTGAGCCCAGTGAATTAGATAACTGGCAAAAAATACTAATGTCATCCCTGTGACCAGCTCCTCTCCCACTGCAGAAGGAAAGGGGGAATCTGCTCCTCCTGCCTCACTTGCTCCAGATAACTGCATTCTGCTTTCCAGCTAGACCATAGGATTTGGTTAATATCTGAGTTAATTCTTATGTTCCCCAGATAGGGCAAAGGTTTGGCACTTGAAATGAAATATCTGCGCAAGGCCTCCCTCCCAAGTTACAAATGACACAAGCATGTTCCTTTTTTCTTTTACCCCTTCCCTCCAACCACAATACACATTGTTCTTCCTCTGCCTCCTTTATCTGTCGTCTACGTCTCCTGGACCTTGCTTTTGAAGTCGTAGCAGCATTGTCTTTTCTCCTGATCTTCCCTGCTCTCCTCTCTCGCCGTACATTGCACAGATCACTTGACAAGGCTCATCCTTGGAGCTACTCTGGGGAATGTTCAGTTAGAAAGAGTAATAACATTAAGTATGAACCAGAATCAAACCTCAAGCGCAGGTTTCAGTTCTAGTTTGGCATTTCCTGACCCTAATCCCAACAACATATGAAATCTCGAAACCTTCAGGTTTGCATTTCACTGTCTGTCTTACATGAGGGTGTACCTCCAACCAAGCTATTCTGGTATTCTGCAGTGTAGAAATAACAAGCTTGCATTTAGCTGAAAGATCCTGCCCAGGACTCCCATGTATCGCGCACTGAGTGAGTCCCAAAGTGCATGACAGGCTACAGAAAGGTTTCTAGAAACCACTTGGGGTCCTTGCTGAGAAGCAGCCACCTCCGAAAACATTGCAGCACTCACTGAATGGCTTCCAACAATGTGAGAGCTTCACTTGTGAGACTCCTAAGGAAATTGCATCCAGTTGTCATTGCAAAAGAGGGAATTTAAGGCATGCACAATGTAATTATTCCCACTGGGAACTGCCAAAACCAACAAGGGTGGCACCCCATTGCTGTGAAGGAAAAAAAAAAAAAGCTGTAGAATATCTACTGCTGTGTGTGGCCAGGACTTTGATGTCCCATCTCCTCTGAGTGCAGGCCTTCCCCGTGGCTGCCCATCCACCCTCCAAGTGCCACAGGAGAGCACCAACCAGGCTGGAGGCAGAGGCGAGCCCCGCCAAGCAGCCACAAGCCATTTGGCTGCCTGTACGGACCTGTACTCTGGCAGAAAAAGATGCCTCAGGGCTAGGTCACTAGCTAAAGATTTGGAAGGTTAAAATTTCATTTACAACATGTACCAGCAAATCACTTACATCCAGGTAGGCATTTAGGTACTGAGTTCTCCTAGATTTAACTGGGAGTTTGATGTCTAAATACTTTTGAGGATCTTTCTGTAAAATGGGAATAACAGCACCTCAAATTTTGACAGAGGTTTTGTGAGGAGACAGACTCCACCTGGCAAGGTGGGCAGCACTGGCAGCCACAAGAAAGGTGTGCTGTAGAGGCATTACCCTTCTTCACCAGGAGCTCCTGAGCCAGGACCAGAGCAGGAGGCTCAGTGCCACCACGCTGCTGCCACCTGGCCATTCAGAGGACTTTCCATCAACATCCATAAGCTGCAAGGCTTTCTACTCAGGCAGCTCACTGCTTTTGCAGAAGTCCTGCCGCAGTTAGCTAAAGACAGCCATCACTGGGCTGTCAGGCTGGAAAGGCCAGGGAAAAATTACTCATCTATAAGCTGTCCTAGGCTTCCCCATCACCCTCTGGGCTCTGCAAAATGTCTTCTGGTGTCACCAGAGTTTCAAAAGACCTGGGAAGCAACACCTGGATCAGATCTAGGCTTCATTAATCTGTAAAATGTCCTCTTCTTTTTTCTCTAACCAAGCTCTTCTCCTCCCAGCGTATGAAGCAAAACGTAGCAAAGAGCTCTGGGGGAGGCTAGGCCTGGAAGAGGCTCAAAAGAACCTAATCTCATTCCTCTGTGTATGTTTTTGCTTTGTGTAGTCTTTTGTATATGCTTTTGCTCCAGATGTCAGCTGCAGAACTGAGCAGCCAAGCTGTGAGCGACGGAGCAGCCGGAGAGGCGGCAGGGCTGTCACAAGCGTGCTGATCAGGCCGGGTGGGCATCCCACAAAAGGGTGGCATCACCCTCGCTCTCCCGCATGGTATCACCTGGGCTTCACTGGCGTTTGCAAGGCTGTTCCCAGCCCTGACTCTGTCGGTGTGAAGGACAGCCTGGCCCCCAGTTGTTAAGAGGAGCTGTGTCTCATCTGGTCTCCTGTGAGGAGGACAGCTCAAGTGAAACCACTGGATGGGTCTGACCAGTGGCTGGCTGAGCATCATGGGCACGGCAGAGTCCTGCCAGCTGCCAAAATGCAGGAAGCTTCCCACCCATAATCAGTTGTACAGTGAAATGGCCACAGCTCACATTGATTAATCTCCAGCATCAGCTCTAGATTTCAGTAGTTGTTTTGATCTGTGTGTTAAATAATACCAGTGCCTTACTGAAAGTACATTTGCAGAGGTTTAACAGCAATTAAACTCATATGCATCCCTCGCATGGGAGCTCGGCTGCAGTGAATATGGTTTCAATAGTCAAGTGGTATTTTGTATACATGCCATAATTATGATACTAAAATCTAAACACAAACCTCACTGGAGAGAATGATCTTTTAATGCATGGCAGTCTTTGCAGCTGACAGCAGGATGCAGAGGTAAAAGGTGACAAGATGGATGTGGTGTGAGCGCCCATAAGATTAACCAACACCACACAAACACAGTTGAGTAGCATCTCAGGTGTCCAGCGAGATGGGCACAGCTTCCAGCTCTTCAGCTGAATGCTAATAGATGTCTAGCTGAAACCCCTGAAAGACAAGCAGTAGCAGGATGAGATGCTCTGTCACCCAACAGGGTTATGGCATGGATGAAATATTTATCCTTGTAGCTGTGGTTGTAAGCTTCACACAGCTAAGACTCACATTTAGCATGGAGATTATGCTCCCGTCGAGCGATAGGATGTGGGATCCCAAATCTGAGCCCTTTAAAATTGCCTAGGGCTGCCAGAAAGGGCTCAGAGTTGCATAAGGGAATTTACCTTGTGAAGTAAAGCTTTTTGGAGAACTAGAAAGAATTTCAGAGGACTGACAAAGACAGTATGATTCAGCATCAGCTGCCATAAATGAAGTGGCAAGTGGCTCAGTACCAGTTCTGGTTCAAAAGCCTTCAGCACCTCATTTTCCCTCTCTGGATTTGTATCATCTCCCACCTCATAGCTGTCTTCTGCACTTGTAGTGAGCTTTTGGAGAAAGAAACTCTGTTGATACTGAATGCTTGACCCTGAGATTTTGATGAGCAAGTCATAGCCAGCCCCCCAGTGAGGACATAGCCAGCACATTTACCCTAGGAGATAATCAGTAAGAGGTGGTGAGAAGAACTGTCTTGTCTTGAGATCTGATGTTTTCCCTCAGTTCTGAATGTGGACAGCCCTGCCCTGTTCCAGGGCAAAGTCAGATCAGGATGGTGCAAACAAACTTCTGTCTTTCCACTGGAACTGGGGGGAAAAGCTCAATGTGGGCAAGTAAAGGCGAAAAAAAGTAATATTTTGGTGCTTTTCATCTCTCCACATCACAGTCCATGCTTTTTCCTGCCATTCCCATCATCAACCCTGCCACACTGCAGAAACGAGCAATTGGAGACCGCCTTCTTGAGATGTCCTCCTCCAGCCTCAGCTGGGGAATGTCGATGTAGAAGGTCTAAGTAAGGGCTGAAGCTCTGGGCAAACCCCCTGTGTGGATCCAGGCAGAGGGTCTCCTTGGCAGTGTGGTTGTGTGCTGTGCCTGCCTGCGGGCACCATCACAGCCAGTGCCTGGGCACGTCCTGCCAGGGACACATCAACCTCGCTGTGCCAGTCAGCTGGACACCACTGCTCAGGCACTCTGGGCTGCATTGCATGACCAGCTGAGTGGGATCCAAATGGCTTTCCTCTCTTTAAAATTTGTGTCCACAAAGGAAAGTTAATTTCTTTGTCATGTGTTGAGTCAATGACTTTCCTCCAAGCAGAGGAGTTGTGGGGAGAGAAACAGTCAGAGGCTGAGATAAAACGGTACCTCCAGTAATAAAAGCAAAGCAGATTTACTTGTAGTGAGTTTTCCTTTCTGAAAGCCATGCCTGGATAATCTCAGTCTCTACCTAAGAGATAGCAGAGCTGTCAGGACATACTCCATGTGGCCACACAAGAAAACATAGGCATGACCCCTTGGCTCTTAGGAACAAATGTAAGGAGGAGGGGGGGAAAAGCACTAGCAGAGGAAAAGAAAACAACAAAACCCAAATTCATAGAGGAAACAAATGTAAGAGCTCCTATTTTTACTCAGTAATTTACACGCCTGGCCCCCTTCCTATTTCTTCCATTTTTAATCTACAACAAATATCTCTGAACTGTGCTGAGACAATAAATCTGGGCCCCTTTGAAGACCTTGGGCGGCAGTGGAACAATGCACTTTATAAACTAAACATTTTAGAGATTCATTTTCCCTTTGATCTGCAGCGTGGTACCCCCACGCCATACGTATGCACACATCGACGCACATACACATCCTGCTGAACCCACCATGCTGCGGTCTATTGTTCCCCTGCCACCGGCGATGGCCATCAGAGAGGTCAGAGCTGGACGCAATACACAATATACACCCTCACAGAGAGGAACATGTGAGCAAAGGCTTTTTTGGTAAAAGAATACTATAAAAGATGTGACCACTCCAAAACGAGTAAACAGTAGAATTGAAGGTCACAGTGGAAGAATTAATTGTTCAATGGTAGGGGCAGGAAGTGGTTGTAAGCAATTTTAGAGTTTGTTTATTTTTAAAGCACAGTGAGAGAAACTTTATTGCATGATATCTTTCTCATATCCCCAGGGACCATCAGCAGGGTCACGTCCACGAGATCTACTATGCAGGCTTCAGACCCTGAACTAGCAGCGTAAGTGAGGGCAATAGCTATTTGTCATCCTTTGTGTAAGCCGGCTCTGGATATTTTGCCTGTGGGTTTCACAGACAATTGCTAGCAGTGAAAAAATAACGAGGCACCGATCACTTTGCCACTCTAGTAGCATCTGAGTCCACATGCCTTCCACAGCCATCACACTGAAGGGGTGTGAAGCATTTATGAACTGCATGTTACTCACTGGTGCATCACCCATCTACTTCCCAAATACAGCTCCCCTGGGCTGTATGGGTGTAGATTAGCAAGTAAGCATGACGTCTAAGCACAGCAATTTGGGGCAAGAAATGAAAAAATCCACAGCTCAAAGAAAAAGAGCGAAACCTGGTGTGAGAGGAACGCGTGGCCCATGCTCGTATTTTCTGGTCACAGTGATGTGAAATGCCTGTTTCACCAGATCAGTCTCCAGGAGTCAATATTCATAGAGCCCCATAGCAGTAGGCTAGGGTGATCGATCCTAGTGAGCCAGAAAAGAGGCTGTCATGTCTGATGACATTCTGGTGTCTCCTCTGAGGACTGTCAACCAAGAGCTGACCTAGAGCGAACTTCTTTGGCTTAGGCGAACTGCCAGGATCACAGCAGGAATGAGGAGGTCTGTGGGAATATCATGTAAGCTGCAGATAGATCAGCTGCAGCACTTGCTGTGTGACCTGTATGTTGGAGATCAAAGCATGGTACTAAATCCTGGGGAACAGACAGGTTGCTGCCTCTCATTCTTACTCATTTTCTTGATAATCCAGCCTCTCACTATCCTGCCATTCTGCAAGCAATGCCAGCTTCTACAGAAGGTGAAGAGTTCAGCTCTTGGGCCTATAGGAAAGCATATTCAAAGTGTGCAATGAGGTTAATTCAAGCAATGTTGTCTTCCTGAGTCTGAAGAGAGCCTGAAACAACAGCTCTGAGAGGTGGAAAAGCCTTTATTACACAATTAGGTTCCTAATTCTGGGGGGGGGAATTATTTAAGTATCGCTGTTTGACTTAGTGCACTGAGTTTTAGCAGAAATATCCAGCTCAGATGCCCATGCTGGGTCTTAAATAATGTCCTACACTTTCCCTGCTGCCATATTGCCTTTTGTTCAATTGCCTGCTCAATTGCCTTTTGCTCAATAACAAGATCTTCAGTTTTTTCCCTGTGATTTTTAATGGGAGATACAGTTTGCCAGTGCATCAGCCTGGTAGTGTGTTGAAGCATGGACTCAGCCAAAGGAGTGAAGGGGGCCAGGGAGGAGAGAGAGGGAAGGATGCCCAAACCTCATTCCAGAATCAAGGTGCTTTTTGGGCTCATTCCTGCCACCTATGCTGAAAACAGTTGGGTTGTCACCAGGAGTTTTCCCCTCACTTACTCGCTGCCTGGGGAAGAGCTGCACCAGGCACATACAGCCATGGGGCCAGTGGAGCAGGGCAATAGCTGCAGCGTATTGAATCAACAGCATCCTCCAACCCCTGCCCTCCAAAAAGCAAAGTAAGGACAAAATCCAATCGTCTGACACAAATTAATTTCCTGGAAAGACTGCAGGGTGAGTTAAAAGCACACACGAGTGCACACGCAGAGCCCAAACCCTGAAATCTGACCCGGCAGAAGCTGCGGCAAGCAAGCCTGACACTGGGGGCTCCAGAAAGCTCTCTGTCCCCGCGGGAGATGGTTGCAAACAGTGCTGCCCCCTCGTTTGTTGGAGTCAGCAAGTGGAGGGAAGCGCCCGTGTTTAGACAGATGCGGGCCTGTATCACAGGCAGGAGGGCTGAGCAAAACGCTGCGTCCCCCGCTGCCCATTATGAATCCCTCCGTAATAATCCTCCAGGCTCCTTTTCGTCATCTCAAAAGGGCTTGTTCTCCAGCTGCTTCTCAAGTCCCCCTCACACTAGCCCGGCCCTGGTGTAACACAGCGAATGTCAGGGAGGACACCCCTGATTTGCCAGGGCATTAGCAAAAGGTGATTCAGGCCCCGGATTGCCCTCTGATCCTTTGAAGAGGAGCTACAGACAGTAAAGTCTTAAAGAAATACATTTCAGGCTTTTCCACCTTGCTTTCAAGGTCCAGAGAACTGACAGTCTTCAGGGCCCAAACACTGAATTTGGCAGCTCAGGTGTACTCCAGTAGTGAACCACCCCTGAGAAACTGCAGAGAAAGTCCGGACAGTGATCTAGGTCTTTTAACCATCAGGACTGTCAAAGTCAAGCGTCAGGCAACTCTCCCCACCAAAATTGGAAGATCCTTCTTAAAAGGCGAGATTTTTTTTAAAGGGTTGAGTTCTTTGTTTGGCTTTCTTGCTTTGAAGGCTACATGCAAGCTTTCCTCTCCCCTCAGGAGCCCTCTTGTCACTGCTTTTAGAACATGAGAGATGAGAGGCACATGTAATCACAGCACTCCAAGAGCTGGAGCTTCAAGAGTCTTCAAAGACCAAACCCCAAGGGCTAGGAAAGGAGGGTAAGTTTGTCTCTGGTGTCTCAGGTCACATACCGGGGCTGGATATACAGTAGCTGGGAGTGGTTAACGGTGGCCAGTATTTTCCCCAA
This sequence comes from Chlamydotis macqueenii, assembly GCF_036417535.1. Lineage (NCBI taxonomy): Eukaryota > Metazoa > Chordata > Aves > Otidiformes > Otididae > Chlamydotis > Chlamydotis macqueenii. The sequence goes on along the minus strand of NC_141558.1, from coordinate 84,185,841 downwards.
AAAAATGTATTCTGCTTTCAGACAGTTCACATGGCAAATAAGTATGGGACTAAACACTGGCTACATTGTCTGTGCAGCATAGAATTTAGAGGGATGTCACTTTTCATACTCCCTGCTCACAGTTTGGCCCCCACCTGCCACCCTAGCACACCAAACCATTGCACAGCAATGACTGGATATCACACAGCAAAGGGTATAATGTCCATGAGCAAAAAGCATACCTCAAATTATGGTGGGCTGCTGCCACTGGAAACACCTAGGGGCATTCCCAGATCCTGGTTCTCATGCTTTCTGTTCAGGATCAGAGGAGCTCAGAAAGTAGGGCTTGAAAAAACCTCAGGAGGTTGTTTAGTCCAACGCCAGTCCCAAGACAGTATCAACTGTCTGTACACTGCTCCTGACGTGTTTGTCCAACCTCTTCTTTAAGACACCTCCACTAATGGATTTCCACTGCTCCTTTATATGATCCATTAGCAGGTGTGACGTGCTTAACAGCTTGGGCAGGGAACAGAGAAAGTAAACACTGGAGTGACATTACTTTCTAGGCCGAGAGAAGAGAAGAAAGTCAAAGAGAAGTAAGGACAAGGATGGGACAGCTGAGAGGAGAAGCAAAAAAAAACCTGCAAAGATTTTGATTTGTGCCTACTTCAAACCTCCAAGAACTACACAAAGTCCAATCCTCCTCTCATCACATCTGGAGGCCCAAGAGGCTTCCAGATGGCCTACAAATGAAGAGTCAGAGATATGTCAGCACTCCACAAGGTCACATCACCACTGGGAGGTGACGTGTGAGACCGTGACTGTAAAACCCCTGTCTCTGTCACAACACAGCACTGACCCCAGGGGTAAGATCATGCTGGGGAAGACAGTCACTGGCATGTGGCACAGCTCCCTCCCATTAAAACAGCCTCTTCAGGTTGTCAGATGTTGGTGGTGCCATGCCAGGGCCTTGACGCCGCAGCAGCTCTCTAGCAGTTGGCTTGTTTCAGTCCAAGCTTTCCAGGCAGTTACAGCCCTGTAATAGCAGAGCAACTCTGCTTAGTACACTTCGACATTACCACTACTGTTGATCTTGGAGTATTATTTATCCATCCTTCCAGCCATAAATTTCCTTCCTGGACTCCATGACTTCCTTTATAACCGCACTCTTTGCGCTGAGACTGCATAGCCCCAGGGATGAGACCTTTGCCTCCGCGCTTTCTATTCGGGGCTATGCAGCTTTATGGCAGTAACAGAAAAAGTAAATTCCCAGATGACTTTGCAGCCAGCGCAGAAGTTTCTTCAAATGCTACTTTTTGGCTATTTAGAAGGTCACCAATAAGAGCAGGGATAAATCTCGAGCCCCAGCTGCTACCACATGGGGAGGGGGAGATCCTGGTAGCTTGCTTGCGAATATGACCTACAACAAATGGTAAAGTCTTTCCCCTGTTCTCCCAAACAGATCAGCATGGACGTCCACCCCAGAGTCTCAGTACTTGGCCTTTGTTGCCCAGGTTTAAAGCCTTGAAGGAGGTGAGTAGCCCCACCACATTATCACCAGAGACTCAGCTGCCTGCACAGATCTCTGCACCAAGTTTTGCGAGCTCAAGGAAGACCAGGGTTTGCACTGCACATGTTAACGCCTGTGTCTCAGAGAGGCCTAGAGCTCGCCAGGCTCCTAGCTCGTGCCGATGACCTCAGAAGGCATCTGATGACAGCACGGGCCAGCATCAGTTGGCTCACACTCCAGTCCACCTCCCAAAGTCAATCCTTCCTACCAGCCTTCTTGCTCTGGACCTCTGCGAGCAGTCTGCTGTGGGTCTCTTTTCATTGGGGTGAGTAAATTGGAACAATGCTTTCCATCCCTGCCTGCCTCAGCTCAGAGAGGTCCCCTGAGTGCACCATGAAAGGAGAGGCACATCTGGGCCGGATTACAGGGTGGTGCAGTGGCTTTTATTGCTACAGATTCCTGCATATGTTTCCAAGCAGGACATATATACTCATACATCAAAATGCAGAGAGCCCCCAGGCTTGAGGGCCCTCATTTATATGAGTTGTTCTTGGTTGCCCCCTCTTTGGAGGGCTCAGCTACAGACACCTTGGTGGGCCGGGGTTGGTGGGAGGAGATGCTCTGGGCTGCTGATAACTAGCTCTCCCACTGGGCACAGAGAATTGCTTTGTTTTGAGGACAGAGGCCAAATGGAGGGACTCATTTACACCATTAAGAAGTGAGTGTAACGCTGTGATTTACTGGCATATTACAGCCACATAGGCACTGACTTCTCATGGATAAGGACAACTGCGAAGAAAACAAGGGAGGAGGTAATGAGACTTAGAGTAAATCCACAGAGATCAATAACGTTACATCAGATTTATGCCGGTTAGTAAACTAAAGGTTGCAATCTGCTCTCCGCAGCATTGGTTTTTCACAGCTCCAGATTTTATACCACAGTCCTTGAAACTAGGATCTATCCCTGAGGTTTTAGAAATAACCTCTTTCTCTCAAAAATCTCTTCTTTAGCTATCCATGAGTTAAGAAAAAGAGACAATGATGTGTGGATGGAAAAGCAACAAAAAAAGAACTAAATTAAAATTAAAATGCAGCAAGGCTCCAAAGAATTTACAGATGTCTCTCCTCTCCTTCCCCCCCTGCTTCTCTGTGGTCAGCTGTAAATATTTATCTGGCAGGCTGCAGTGAAAGGCATGGCCCAAAACACTTAATCACAATTTCAGCATGGCTGCCCTCCAGAGTGCCCCAAACTTGGGGGACGGTGTTTTTTTTTCCCTGCAGCTTTGTTAGAAGAAGGTACCTCTGTCCTTACACAGGCAAACGAGCACTTTCAAAAGCAATTCATAATGTCTCCAACATGGACTGCTGGATGCTTTGTTTATCGCCTTTTTAGGATTTTTTTTCTTTCTAAAGGGTCTGATTTTCTTTTTTAACCCTGAGTGAAGGAGGTGGGCAAGCCCTGCCACCCCACCACCAGCAGCCTGGTGCTGATTGCCAGACAGAAGTGGTGACAGGAGAAATGTGAAGTTGGACTGGATCAGTCACAAACTTTGGGAAATATTCCCCAGAAGCAAAGGAATCATTATATTTCTACAATTCACCCCAAAGTGTTTCACAAGTGTTGATGAGACATGACCCCATCTCCCCTGGCAAGGGTGGCTGTCTCTAGGCCAGAGTCTGGCAGCTCTTATGAGGTGCTCGGCTCTGCTCCACAGAAATTTGGGACAAGTGGAAGCACTGTCAGAGGCTGGCAATTGTAGGGACTTTTGAGGATGCCCAGCAAGAAACACTAATGGTCCAGGGGTTCCTGCATAGCAATAGGCTGCCTGCAAAATCAGGGGCTAATCTCATGGTGCCAGGGATTTGCGAGCCTCGCTCCCTGGCTTTCACTCCTGTGGCAAGTCTGGCCTTCTGACTCTGATCTCCTCGCAAGGACATTGGGAAGATTCCCCACTGTTGATTGCACCATCCCTCCCCACACATGGCAAACCATTCTTTAGGGCTCTAAACCCCATATATTTGTATTTCTCCATTCTGCTGCTTGCATTTTTTCCCTGCTGTGGCAATAGACCACTGCAGAAATTTCCTTTCTGGTTGTTTCCTAGATGGATCCTGTGTTCCCTCAAGCCCTCACATCCCCACCACACCACACTGCCAGCGGTCAAAGCCGAGAATTACCACACTTAGAGTCGTGTTCAGAAACAAAGTCAAAACACTTTCAGCAAGTGCACTTAGCATGGCTCCGTTTGCCAATAGCAGCTGCCCCCTCCTATGGTAGTGGTTAAGGGAACGCATTTTGTGCTTAAAGGGGAAAAAAAATGAACAGCTTCCTCAGAACCTCTCAGCAGACACTTGCACACCTAGGCAGTAAGGTACAACCTCGGAGAAGATGGGGACTGGCTCAGCTGGAGTCCCCTAGCTGACAGACCTCCCTGGCTGGTGGTGTTCAGACGTGCCAATGCAGGGTATGGATCACTGCCTTCAGCTGGCACCAACATGACATGCAGGCCACTCCTGTTTCGTCCTGTCCAAACTATTCCTCCTTTTTTTCCTTTAACTTCTTCCTGCCCCTTCCTCTCCATTCAAATCCAGAGCGGTATCTAGGGCCCATAAATACCCAGCAAAATGCAGCTGTTGACTCCCCTCAAAGGAGACATTGTGCTGAGCCTCTCCCGATGGCTCACTCTCTATTTTGATGTCGAGGAGCTGGGAAAAGGAGAAAGGGAGGACAGGACCATAGCACACAAAGCTGTGGCACCTGTGGGACCACCTTCAAGGTCTCCCTTGAGGTTCGCTCCAGCCCCACAACAGCTCAGAGGCTGGAGCACATAAAGAGGCGGCCAACATTCACTTTGTGTCCCAGCTTCCAGCCTCCCTGACCAATGTGTGGCAGAGTCTTCCTTGGGAGAGGGGCTGAGATGTCCAACCACAAGCTCTGTTGCTGCCTTACCATAATGATTATTGCCTCAGTTTCAGCTGAAGCACGGATGTATTTTGTTTTTACAGTTCTTTGTGATTTTCTGCAGGGAGCAGCACATTTTGGCAAAGCAGAGCCATGCATGACATCATATTGTCATATTGGCCTTCACTGCACTGCGATTGCCTCACCACTTATTGCCAAGTAGTTGGTTCACCACCTGATTATTTATCAGTCTGCCTTTATGCCTTCCTGAGCAACGAGATTCTCTTCACTTTTCTCCCTCCTTGCCAATGCTTCCAGCGGAAATGATGCTTTGTTGGCCCATCTGCAAACACGCACAGTTTCTTGAAAAGGCAAGTCCGCTTCTTGCAATGAGCTCATGTGAAGCAGGTGATCAGTAACCACACGCATGGTCTGAAGTTCATCTATTATCACATCAGCGGTCCTTGCAATTTTTAACAGACTCTCAGAGCCTATAGACCTGTTAAAACCCCCTCCTTGTAAATGTTATGATAAAATGATATTAGAATCTCAGCTTCCTTCAAAAAATAAACAACCCTGCAATTCCCTTCTCTGCAGTAAATATTGCAACTTGCAATTGCTCTGCAAAGCGAAGCTGAAAATGTGGCCCAGCTATATCCAAAAGTTTTTAAAACCCAAATAGAGGATAAGTAATCAGACTCCAAAATACACAGTTATAAATCTATTTTTTAAGCCAGTGCTGTGCAATTTGAGGCCTTGTTTGGGATTTTTAAATCTCTGGGGCTGGTATTACTGTAGCAGTTAACTGTGTGCACCAAGAAGGGTTGCAGCGTTATTACCTGGGGGCCGCAGGATGCTCAGGGAGCAGCATCTCCTCTTAGGGCAGGCTTTTCCAAAAGGCTCTGTTTGCTTTGACCAAAATGGGCTTCTGGCTCTTTATTGCCCATAGACCACTGTAACATGAGTGATTTCCAGTCTCCTTAGTCCTGCCACTGTCTGAGTCCCCCCCAAGTGGACTGCCCAGCATCGCACCCTGAAATCCCTGAAAGCAGCAGGCCCACCTTCTCCCCTTCTGATGTAATAAATGGCAACACACAGAGGCACGCGGGGAAAGGATGGTTTTATGACAGTGTGCCTGGTGCCTGCGAAGAGCCAGGGTGAAGGCAAGGGAAAGCTTTGTGTTATCACCCCACCAGTGCAATGGGAACAGCCCCAGCAGCACCAGGCACTACTTTTGAGGAGGATGGAGCAGAGCTGGTGCTTTGTATGCCTCTGCGGCCAGGACCTTGCTCACACCCCACAGGATTATTGCGGTATTGAGTTTTCCCAACTATAATTCCCATCATCTGCTCCATAGTCTATCCCCATTTCCAGCCGGTAAGCACTCAGGGTAGCTGGCTCATCCATTGGTCCCCGTTCCGTCGGGGCAGCCAGTTACTGCTGCCTTCATACTGCTGAGGCAGACCATGGCGGCGATGGGGAGGGCATGGTAGCGGGGAAGAAATATTTTCTATGCTGCGACTGCCGCCGAGCTGACAGCAGCCAGCCAGAGCTGGGTTTTCCCACGGTCCCTTCACCTTTCCGTCAGCGCCGGGGGTGGAGATGCCAGTTTGGCCCCTGGCTGCTGGCTGGCTCTCAAGGGGTGGGAAGGCGGAAGGGGCTGCCCAGGCCCAGCTGGAGCTTCTCTGACCCAGATGTTAGGCGCAATACCATTTTGGCGATGCACTTTGTCCTCCTGCTTTGCGAGCCAAGAGTTTATAAACCCGCTGGGAGAAGAGCCTCCTCTTCCTCCCAGCAGCACTGGCCCCGCTTTCGGCCACAGGCGCTGCTTCGCAGCACGCCTCTGGGCTGCAGATGGGCCTCTGCTGCTCACTCTTCCCTCTTGACTAATTAAAAAAAAGAAAAAGGAAAAAAAAAGGAAAGAGAAATCCAACGGCTCTTCGCTGTTTGTTTTTCCTCTCCGGGAACTGATTACACAGCAGGAACAGCGGTTTGTCACCCTGGCCAGTGTCAGCCTCCTGCTCTCCCCTTTTTTGCCCCACACTCAGCAAAGCAGCTGCTCCAGGCAGGTCCCCAAGGAGCAGGAGGCCTGCAGGCACCACCGGGCAGCTCCCCCACCCCTTACACCCCCACCCCTTACACCATCTTCAAGGGACCATGGGGTTTGGTGCCACGTCAGCTCAGGCATGTCCCCTTCTGCCCAGCATTGGTCTCAGGTCTTTCTGCCCTCCACAGACCCAGGGGCGAGTCTGCACCATCAGCTGTCGTGGGACTCCTGGACACAGATGGCATCGAGGAGAGGGACAGGACCTGTCCCTCTGTCCCCATTGTGGGCACTGCTGCATGTCCCCGATGGCCTGGCCTGGCCATGCTTGTGACATGAAAGCACGAGTTGAGCTACACCCTGTGTATTTCCATCCCTGCTCTTCCTGGCCCAGGCCCAGGAAGGCCAGACTATTTACCAGAGACAGAGGGAGGGGACAGAGTGATTCAGAGATCAAGAGACTTTTCCTCTTTCAGAGGGAAGAAATACTACCACACTCTTTTGCGTCACATAAACTATCCGTCTGTGCCAGCACCAAAAGAAAATGTGTTGGAGGAGCATCAAGGCCAGGCCACCAACGGGCTCTGCATAGGAGGCACAATCATCGGCCATAGACAATGTTGGCATCTCCAAAGCGTGATGGGGGCTTCCAACCTGTACAAGTCTTAAAAGATTAATTTCTGTATGTTTGTTTTAAGGTAAGGGTTAAAGCTTTGCCAGGCAGCTGCAGGATGCCATAGAAAGGTAGGCAGACCAGGAGTTACCTGGTCTGTGGCACTCAGCCTCTTGCAATCACAAGCAACCACAAAGCAGGTGGCCCTGGCTGAGAAGACCAAAGTCTATGGCACATGGCCAGAGCATTTCCTGGCTTCCTGCACAAGCCCAAGAGCCTTGCACAGCCTCACCTCCACAGAGTAGCAGCATCACCTACAGATGATGGGAGCAAAGGCCTGGTTGTGCAAGAAGCCCCTGGCAGCATTCTCAGCTCAGGATGAGGAGGTGCCTTTAGTGGGCCACCCCAAAATACTGGGCCTCCGTGATCAGCCCAGATGGGAGGAGCTGGACGGTGGATGGAGCAGCCCTTGCTCCCTCCTGGCCTGTGTTCCCAGGTTTGCTCTCAATCATGAGAGGGGCTGGAGAGGTATGGAGGGACTCTCAGGTCTCATTCTGCACACCCCGGATGGGGCTGCAGTTCAGGGTTCCATAGCTGAGCCCGGTGCTGGGCAAAGCCCTTCAACTGCCCAGCTCCTCGCTCTGCTGAAGAGCAGCTATAACACACTTTGGCACGTGGACAAAGCTCCTTGAAGGAGTGATGCAAAGTGTCTGAACACCTTGTTCATGGTCATGCACTCAGACCTCACTGCACACGAGCAGACGCACAAGGAGATTGGATTCCCATGAGTCACAAATTATAGGATGTGTTTGCCTTTTAACTGCTGTTACAGATGATCACAGTTACCTGGGATCAATTTAGGTGGTCAGACATTCTGCAGTGTCTACCTCAAGCACCCCAGGTAGCACAGAAACTTTGGCCATATGCTTCCCTTTCCATTTCAGCCACAGCTGTAAAGCCCAAGTCAGCCCCCGGGCAGAAACTCAGCCTGAAGACATCAACGTGGGGTCTCCTGGGCTTCGCTCCCTGCACCACACATGCAGCCAGCACTGCGGGTCCTCATGAAAAATTCCCTTCAGGTGTCAGGAACAATATAATTTCCTCTCCAGCCATTCAAGAGCCTCGCTGCTGCATGCAGTCTGCAAGCAGCCGTGGGCAGCATGGGCCGGCATCCACCTCTGAAGGAAAGTGATGTTCCTGGGGTGGGCAAGCGATGCGAGTCCTGCCAAGCACCCGCTGCCGGTGCTCTGCAGGGACTTCGTGTCAAGGTGCATGTCCAAAGTGCTCTGCAGCATGGGGAGAAGCGGTGCCTCTGCATGGCCCAGACAGGGGAGCATCTTGGTGACAAGCAGGAGAAGGCAAAGAAACATGAGAGGGAGCTGAGGCTCTGGGCAAAATCCATGCCCAGTGCTTGCAGAGGTTGGCTGACACATTGCTGTGCCTGAGCCTCCAGCCGAAACACCCCAAGATTCAGCCAAGCCTGGATGGTCAGAGCCTCCCTATCCCTACCACTGAGGAAATCTGAGTTGGGAAATTTGGTAGCAAATACCTTGTTTATGGACAAAGAGCCTTGGGAGTTACGGAATGGCACCCTGCACCTCAGAGGGGAAATGTTCCTTGCAGTGAGACACCATTAAGACAGACTCCAGAGAACCAGGGCAAAGTCTTTGTGCAAGCAACAGTTTGTCTAAGGACCTAAAAGATTTGCTTACTCTGCTCTGTGTTTCAGCTCCAAAGTGAAGCTCTTTCCTGTGGTACCACTGTGGTTCAAATTCAGTATTTTGGTGTGCACAAGAAGTAAAATGCTGTTTACCTCCATCTTGTTCTATCTCCCAGAGGCAATCACAAAGCTACAGCTTGTAGAGCACCACAGTAATGAAAGCCCCAGAAACACCACTGGACATAGAAAGGTTAGGTGATTTAATAGGAACCATACATGCTGCTCAGAGTTTTCTGAGTAATCCAGCTTCTGCTTGTCCTCATTGCATTACAGAAATGATGCATTGTCTACTCTTTTCTTGGCTTCGTTATGGGGAATGACTCTCCCCCAAGACCCTAATTGCTTCCAATGCTCTCTGCTCTATTTGTATTTGATTTTACCCAGTGGTTTCAAGCAATACTGATCCTGAATGGCTGTTGATCTAGGGCCGTACCCTGGCTAACATCTGCTTTGAAGGAGTTGTGTGCAGATCTGTTTGAATAACATTACACAGGGCAGAGAGGTCTTGGCGCTTCAATTAAAGGCTGTGTAACATGTTTTTCTTCACAGACAGAGACATGTGACCACAATGGTTTTCATATCTGTGGACACAATTTCAGGGTAATGTGTATCTTTCCCCTATCTTTGTGTCGGGTCCTTCCCTTAGCCGCTCTCTGCCTCAGTTTTACCCTCGCACAGTGGCCGTAGCTCCCCCAGCTTGGGCCAGAGTGGAGCCAAAACCTCAACAACCTGCTGTGCCCTACCTAAAAAGAGCTCTTTCCTTCCCTGCCTGGTGGAAATATCTGCAACGGGCACCACTGCTGGCAGCCCTGGTGTCCAGAGGTCAGCAGAGAGGGGTAGCATCTGGGCAGTGAAGAGGAGGGAACATTTATACCCTTCTCAGAGCGAACAGAGACCGGCTTCATGGCTGGGGTGAAGCGATGCTTTCTCTCTCTGCTGTCACAGAGACAGACATGGCTCGGTCTGCACAGTGGAAGAGGGTGGGGGGCAGGAGGAGAACGTAAAGCGGACAGATGGCTACACAGCCAGCCTGCTTATTACCGGAATAAATTGGGTAAATCACAGGCTAAGCAGTTGCTCTCCCTGCGGTAGAAGAGGATCTGACACGGTGATTGAAAATCAGGAGCATCTCAGAGGCAATCATGGCTGGGAAGCTTGCTGTGCTGGGAAGCTCCGCTCAACCGGGTGTTGCACTTGGACTGTGTTATTAGTGCACTTCAAACCACAAGAACAAAATGTTTGGGACATGCTAATGACACCAGGAGAAACAGAAGCACTTTGATTTGGTAGTAATTGTTGTAATTATTTGCTACCACAGCAGACACGAATATAATATAATGGGTCTGATTATTTATCAGCATTCAACACAAGAAAGAAAACAATGCCAGTAATAGCAGAGGGTTTGTTTCGGGGAACTGTTTAAGGCCAGGAAAGGACAAAACATCTCTCTTCCAAACAGAACCAGTGGTCGCTCTGTGCTGGAGCTCTGACAAAGGCCTTCAGGATTCAAAAGAACTGTATACGATCATGGTTTTGCCCAACTGCATTTGGCTTGGTCACACTGACCAAGGGCTGGTTTGCCGAGCAGCCTTCTGTTGGGCAAGACCCTCACCGACATCTTGCCAAATGTCACCCATTGGTAATGAAACTGTCCAGGGTGGAAGACTGGCTATTCTTTTTGGAAAAATTTGACAAAGATGCTTCAGCCATTTCCAGGAATGGCATGTAGCTTTGTCTACATTTAAACTTTCTTGCTGTTGAGATGAAAGTCTGAAATGAGGTGACCAAGGAAGAAAACAAGCATGAGATAATTTGTGAGGGAAAAGAAATTGCCCCAAGACTCCAGCACCAAAGCCTCTGGGCTGGCTAAATGCAGGGTCTGAGAGGAACCTGAAACCAGGAGATGGGGGTGAAGAAACAGGGGAGGACTGGAAAAAGCCATGGTCAGGCAGAGGAGAGGCATTCATGGAGGCCAAGGGGAAAGAGGAGCAGGTCCAGGCAGACAAACAGGAGAGCTGTGGGCACAAAAAGACAGGCTTCATACCAGGAATACAGAGCACTGACGTCTCACCGTCCCTCAGTGGAGAGCAAACACCTGTGAGACCCACCACTGCAGTGAGCCAGTATGCTCCAAGGCCATGCTACACCAAGGACGGATGCTGGCTAGCCCACATCTGCAGGACATGCTAGGGTGAGGAAAGCAGAGCTCCCAGGGCATGCTTTGGTAGAAAGCAACTTTCCTCCTGGTGGATGGTGACCACTTTCCTTGTCAAAGGAACTTTGTTGTCTCAATTCGTCTCCCCTCTTGGCACCCTGCTCTCATGGCACTTTTGGTTCCTCCACTCGTCTGACCTCGGAGCTACTATGCTGTGAACGCGTCAGATGGGAACATGCAATCAATGCTGGCCAACCCACTAACAGACCGATCTATTATTACAGCAGGCACTGATGTGAGTAGCCACAAAAAGGAAAACAGATTTTTGGGCTCCTCATGTGGCTGGAGCTATCTGCACATCCTGTCTTGGGTTAACTGAAAACATGTGGTCAAGTCCTGCTAGGCTGGCATGCGGCCACAGCCGGAGCTAGCTGTCAAAGTGTCTACCTCTTGTATTTCCTCACCCCCTTTCTTGAATAAATCCACTAAAATCTAGCTCAGGAAATGCTGAGATACCAACATGCTTACATGTCCTCCTGGTCACTGATGTTACTTCTTCTGCAGAGCCTTGCTGTTTCAGCTGCATCCTCTTTGGCTTGCTCACTCCCATGTAAGGGTTACCAATCACTGGAGGATGCTTGTTCTTGCTTTCCTAATTCGTTCCTACACCCCAAAAGTATACTACATAAATAATATACATATTGTAAGCCTGAGACAGTGCTTAATCCAAACTCACTTTGTTCCTTTGGCACACGGACACCAGCCTGCCACCCCGTACAGCCCTGACCCACTAAGAGGTGGGGTGCTTGGGAATCGTGAGGCTGAGCTATGTCCTTGCGACCAGCCTCTGTGTATAGCAACCAGGCTCAGCCTGGCTGTGGCAAGGGACATGATGGATGCCAGGCAGTGCTGATGACCTGGGGTCTTCCTAGCCAGGCCCCAGTACCCACACACTGTGCTCAGAGGGGATCTGTAGGATGCCCATTTGCAGCCATGTAAATAAATCAGCGAGCAGCCCAGGTCTCCCTGATGATGGCAGATCAGTAGATTCATCAGGCTATCCGCAACTTCACCATTAAAGACACGAGGGCCAAGTCACCGCTGAGGCCTCGTATCACTTCATGGGAAGGCAATGGGGGGCTTCATGCCAAGCTTCCATGGAAGTGGGAGTAGGCTTTATCCAGACCATTTGTTATCAACTCATTATGTCTCAGAAAACAAAACATGGTTAAACAGCTTTTGTCAGTAACAAGAACAGTGCACTTTGTAATAAGTCAGAGTGATTGTGTCTGTTTGGAGCCATTAGTCCACCTTGAACCCTGGCAGGAGCAGACTGTGCCCCAGAGAAGGGCGAGACAGGGCTGGCATACAGTGACCTACCCCAGAAAACCTTCCCGCCTCACCACCTTCCTCAACCAGAGGTGGCATTTGTGCATGCTTCCTGGGGAGTTTTTTTCTTCATTTTTCTTTCTGGAGCCATATAAATATTGAGCAGCCGCAGCGTCCTGTGGCACAGGGTTCCCGAGTGCAGCCCCACGCTCCGTGCAGATCTGCCTCCAGTTGTTTGCTTTGAACCTGCCACCTGCTACTTTTATTTGATGTCCCTGAAGTTCTTGTCTGAGAAGGAACAGTGTACAATCACTCTCTATTTTGTAATGAGGTCGCTTTGTTTTGAGTCACTGTTGTCCAGGTGCCTGCTTCTTTTTAATTCAATGGTGAAAGCTCCCAAGTGCCTCAAGGACACAGATCAGGCGTTTGTAATTTTTCCTCCACTTTTCCTAAACAGTACTGGCATGACACATTGCAAAAGTCTGCCAGTTGTTACCACAAATGGCTGAGACGGCAGAAATGGCAAAGAAATGCTTCTCACTACTCTTTGCCTTGGCATAGGTAAGCTGTTTGTACATCCTCCGTGCATCGCTACCCACAGACACCTGCTAACACACGGTCTCGCTCATGCCCCTCTCCAGCACAAGCTCTTCTGCCCACGCCCCAGGTGCGTATCCGCCAGCATCCACCCTGCCATGCCTGCGCTTGCGTGCATGCGTGCCCATAGCCTTTACTCCTCCAAGACTTCCTTCCACTTAAAAAATAAATAACAAGCCATAAATATAAATGCCACAAGCATATAAATGCCACTGTAAATGCACTGTGTCTCTATGCCCACGCTGTATCAGCACAGATCCCATCCAACCCTAAACTGATACACACCCTCGAATGCATTCTTCCACCCCACGCCTTGCCACAACATGCTATGCAGCTTCAGAAAGAGCAAGGGAAAGCCCTAAGTTGTTTGAAGAAGATGGTTTGTCCAGCTGGAAATTCTGCTTCTTGGTTGTTTCTGTGCCAAGCCGTGGCCTCCATCTAGCCTGGGGTGAGAACCTTGGCCCTAGCAGCGCTGCTGATTCTGCCCGTTTTCCCAGTCAATATGGTAGTGGGCAGATAAGTCAACACTCAGCACGCAGCTGGAAATGGGGCGGTAAGTGCGTTCCCCAAGCATCATCATGCTTTGTAGCACGCAGATGGTGAGTGTGCCGCAGGCGGGCTTCGCATCGAGCCCTGTCAGAGACCCAGGTGGGCACAGGGCACCGTGCTTGTGCACGACCGTGGGAGTACAGAGATTTCTGCACAAATGAGACATACAGAGACATACATATATATCTCATGTGCACATGCATGTACATACACGTGCATAAGAAAATGTTTGGACAACTCAAGGAGAGCTGGTCTCGTGTGCTGGCTGCAAAGGGAACCACTGAGTCTCAGGATACACATGCAACAACTCATTCTGCCGCTACTGTGCGCTTGGTTCCCCTCTGTTATTCTTATAAGGCCACAGCATTAACCCAATTAATTCACTTTAATTGGAGGACAGTATCAGCCTAAATGGTCCCACTTAAATCACAGAGAAGCCATGGTCTAGCTCATCAAACAGCTGCCTGTCCCCATTCACCCTCCTGCAGGTGGTTAACACGGCTGAGTTCAGCATGCCTGGCCTGCACCTCAGCACAACAGTCCTGCTCTCTTTGCAGGGTTTGTTTTCTGCTCTGAAAGGAAACACCTGCACATCTCCAAGTGAGATCAGCTCAAAGTAGAAAAATATCTCAGCTTAGGAGATACAGGTTCCTCCACCGAGTCATGACCCAAACTTGGTGGGAGGACTCACTCTGGAGCTGCGAGCTCCAGCAACTCAGAGGTCCTGAGGGACCTACGCCAAGCTAACCACACTCACAAAATGCTTCGCTCACACTCCAGCTGGCATCCCTGTCTGGTCCAGCAGTGGAGGGAGTGTTTGCACAAGGTGCTTAAAAATCATAGACTGGTTTGGGTTGGAAGGGACCTTAAAGATCATCTAGTTCCAACCCCCCTGCCCTGGGCAGGGGCACCTTCCACTAGACCAGGTTTCTCAAAGCCCCATCCAACCTGGCCATGAACACTTCCAGGGATGGGGCATCCACAGCTTCTCTGGGCAAGCTGTTCCAGTGCCTCACCACCCTCACAGTAAAGAATTTCTTCCTTACGTCTAATCTATATCTACCTTCTTACAGTTTAAAGCCATTACCCCGTGTCCTGCCACTACATGCTCCTGTCAAAAGCCCCTCCCCAGTTTTCCTTTAGGCCCCCTTTAAGTACTGGAAGGCTGCTATAAGATCTCCCCAGAGCCTCCTCTTCTCCAGGCTGAACAACCCAAACTCTCTCAGCCTGTCCTCACAGGAGAGGTGCTCCAGTCCTCTGGTCATCTTCGTGGCCCTCCTCTGGACTCACTCCAACAGGTCCATGAAGCCACAGAGGCAAACAGCCCTGCTTTGATGTATGCCAGAGACAGCAACAGGGCACAGTGACTGCAGCAAGGAGCAGCCTTCAGAAGACTACAGCTCAGCTCTCATTTCCCTAGATTCTGCTGATGGCTTCCCGAGTGGTCTTTGGCCAACCCTTCCCCCATACCAGGGACTGGCATCCAAACCAGCTACACTGGTAACTACAACTGAAAAGTACCGCCTAAGATCTTTGTGAATACCACTAACCTCTTTTATTTTAGCTTCAGAGTTGACACTGTATCAAGGCTTATCATATTTTACCACAAAAACTGCCCTGTTTTGTCCTTAACTCAGAGGCCCAGCTTGCAGGGAGAGACGAGAGGTGGCCACAATCAAGCTTAACCCAAACACATGCTGAGGGCCCCAGACAACAACCCTGGGGGCAGCAGCTCTACCCCTCAGCTCACCCCAGCCGATTAGCTGACTGCACGCTGCAAAGCTTTATGCCAGCTTTCTGCTCTTCTGCCTGCTGTACTCTGGCTTCCGCGCAATAGGTTTCCATACCGACAGCCTGGCTGATAGAAGGTCAACACATCCCTCTCTCTGCATGTACATACTTAGAAACAAGCTTGACCTGGCTAGAAGTCTACAGAGGATCAGGGTTTGCAGAGCCATAAGCGGCCACTGTGTTTTTGAATGGCGTATAGGGCCCAAAAGGTGGGCACGCTGAGCAATCGCTCTGTTTTGGAAGAAACATCAAAGAGAAAGGCAATTCCGTACAGGAGGCACGAGAGCAAAGGACTAGGGAAAGCCTGCAAGTCCACCTTACAACCCTTGGAAAACGGGCCAAGGCCAACTAAAAATGAGCTGCAGCTGACAGAGAGGGGAGGATTTCAAGATAAGTGAGATGGCAGGAAGCCTAGAGGAGATCAGAACTTGGAGGGAAGAGCAAAAAAGGCCTCCTGGGAATGAGCCTAAGTAGAACTCCGAAGGGAATTTAACTGGTATCTCTCAGGAGGCCTTGGAAAAGGGGACATAGGGAATGGCCTTGTGAGATGTCAATTAAGACAGAGCTAGGAGTGCAAGGGAAGAGACAGGGATTAGCTCAAGGAGATAGCAAAGGGTGGGAAATGCACATTACACGTACCTGAGATGGAGTTTTTAGACCAAGATCCAGAGGAAAGGGTGAGCTAGAGTTAACGCTATGGAGTAGCATAAGTCCTCTGGCTGTAAGCAAATTGGCTGTTGAGAATCTTGGGATAGATATCCAAGACTTATTGAGGCTAAAATTACAAGCCAAAGACCAGCTGTGTGGTCACCCACCTTTCTGTTTTTGGGGGGGACAGAGACCTCCAGCCAGGTCACATTCAACCTCAAGCAACAGGCAGGTCACTCAAAAGCCAAAGCACCTTCTTGATGAGGGAAGCACCAGTGAGGGCCAATATACAGGCATAACCTCAAAGGGAGCAGCTGCACAAGTAACTCCTCTTATATGCAAAGAGCATGGCATTCATTTCAGAAAAGCTCTTGCAGGTTTCTTTTCAAAGCCATTCTCGTGCAGACATGGCCTGGGATTTAGGAGTGCTTGGGAGTGGCAGTGCTGTGCCACAGCTTGCTCTACTCCATCCCCCGCTATACCCCTGCCCACAAACACCCAGAAGATGGCAAAAAGCGTGAGACCCACCAAAAGTGTGAATATAGCAGCCATTACACTTTATTTCATTGTTGGGTGTTTTTTTTTTTATTTTTCTTTCTGATTGAAAAAGAAAAGACAGAAAAGTTACAAAAGTACTAAAAGGCAACGATATCAGCAGGACATCCCTGTTCCCCAATCCCAGCCAGGGGAAGGCAGCCTGCCGCACCCACAGGCTGGCACAAACACGGCTCTGGGGCCGAGCACCTCGGCAGCTCTCACTGAGCAAAGCCTGGGGGCACAGGGCCACGCAGGGGCTGCCACTGCAGCCCCTCTGCACGGGGACTGTGCCTCTTCAGACAGGTACCAGGCTACAGCTGTCCCTTCTCCTGAGTACATGGATTTGGTCTGAAGGGGCAACGCTTCCTTGTCCTGCACTGGTCAGCTTGATCTGGCAGCAGTTAAAAAGCCAAGGTGTGCCATCAAAATGAGATAAGCAGAGTCTCTACAGGGATAGGAGGAATTGGCAGAGGAATCAGCCTCCGTTGGAAGAAGGGACTTCTTGCAGAGAACCACGATGCTCTACCAGAGGTACCTCACCAGCAAACACAAGCAACTCCTTGGAGGTGGTGCTGGTGCAGGGGGTGGCCCAGCTGTGACAGTCTGGAACCAAAGAGCAGGCAGAGCTGGGGCAGCATCAGGACAGATGTCCCCTCACTGCCTTGCCCAGCTGCTCTGCCTGCCTGAGTTGAGAGGCAGTTTGGGAGGGAGGAGGGTGAGGTGGGGGATTCAGGTCCACAGGCCTACACAGCCTTTGGACATTCCCCCAGGGTCTCAATGAAAGGCCCAGAAAGCACCAGTGAATGCTGGTTCACTGCTTGGCCTCCTACTGGCAGCTGGACTGACCATTGGTCTCATCCAAAGAGTGGCATCAAAGACCTCCACACTGGAGCAGATTTAAAAACAAGAATTACTCACAGTTGCTCCTCTTGATCCAGACAAGAAGTAAACTACTCACTCTCCCTTGCACTCAGCCAGATACAGGCTCAAGGTGGGGAACACCGAGACAAAGAGGTTACTCTCTCCACCAGGTGCAGCAAGGGGAAATGCCTTGTTCCTCTGCCTCACCAAGGGGTGAGAGCTTGTTCTGTTAGCTGTTGCCTTGTGACACAAAACACATACATGCCTCAAGGCCAGATCCCAGTCAAACTCCAGTGGTAGCAAAGCCCAGCATGGTTCTGCCTGCCTTAGGACTGTCTATGGAGAAATGTCCCACAGCTTCACCCAAACTCCCCTCCTGTTTCTTCCAACAGGTGGCCACAAAACAGAGACCTCTTTCTCCCACTTCATGCTACATCTGGGAATACTTGTTCCACTGATATAAGAAAAGTCTACCTGAATTTAATAGCCAACATAACAAGGGAGTATAAAGCTTGCTGGAGACATTAGATTTGGTCGAGTTTGGTGATACCAGTTACCTTCAGCATCACGTTAGGGCAGCAGGGTATTGGGACAATGCTATGGAGAAACACTGCGCATCCTAGAACAGAGACAGCCTCAGCAGAAAGGAGACCCAAGAGCATACAGTCACCCCCAAGTTCTTCTCTCTGATGATGCTGGGAGGACTGAAGCTGGGCAGTGTGTTTTCCTGGACAGCTGAACACAGACCTTCCATTCTAGAATTTTATTCTAACTCTGGATCTAAAGGGAGGCTCATGCCTCCCACTTAAATGTCATTTTAGACGATATCACGGAGCTGCCAGCAGACCAGCTGGAACATGCAGCTAGATGTGCCACTTACCCCCTCCCACCTCCCTCTATTAGGGTCTTCCACTCAAGAGAGCTTGAACTGAATGCAATTATAACAATCTCAGAGAGGGATCTTCTTGCTTTGCAGGCAGCCCTGTATAGCCTCTGTCTCCAATCCTGAGCTCACTTCTGAGTGGGAGGAGGATCAGGTCTATAGCAAAGCACCATAGACTCAGGTACTCTTGGGAAACAGACTGGACTTGGTTTCACACCCTCATCACTCATCCCTGCTGCCATGTTGGCCATACTAGCCCCTGAACCCCTCAGGGATATCTTCAGCTGCCACCACCTCCATGGACACTGCCTTGGTGGCTGCCCTTGCAGTTTGTGGACCCAACTGGTTTGGTTTGCCCTAAAAGACAAAAATCACTCCCTTTGCCACTATTCAGATATGGCAATGGTATGAAAACAGGCACTGCTGCAAAGCTGTATGCTTCCTGCTGTCAGGGAGGCTGTATTACAAAGATGTGACATTGTCCCCTTCTTCCACCCATCCCGTTGGGTATCACCACCTCCCCTTCTCCCTGCCAGGCAGGCAGTTTGTTGATAGTTCCTGAGGTTTTTGGAGAAACTCCTTCAGTAGGCACATGACGGTTCTTCCACTGGAGCTATCGGGCTCAGCGGCTTCAAGGTGCTGAGGGAACGGAAGGCAAAGGTGGATGGATCATACACAAAGTGGGGTGGTGGGCGGCCTCCATTGGTGCTCTGCAGGGTAATAAAAAGAAGGACAAAGTCAGTGTTCATATAAACTGCAAACAGTGAAGTTCTTGCCTCAAGGGCTTTGTCAAATCCCTTTCTGGTACAATTCCACCTTCTTGAATGGGTGGCCATGCTTGTACTTGCAGCAAAGGGCACTAACACAAGCAGTGAAGCGTTTTGCTCATGTCCTGCTCCTACCCCTCAAGAAAAATGCATGTGTGCCCCCCTTGCCCCCAGGACTGAGGTCCCTGGGATCTACATGACCAGGCCCCATGGCACCTGTAGCCGCTAAGTGAAACAGGATATGCACGATGCATTTAGAGTCCCAGAGTCAGAATAGGATCACTGCCGAAGGTATCACATGAAAAAGGTACATTCAGATTCACTTGGCCTGGAAGGAGGATCTAATACACTTTTAAAGCAGGGAGATAAACCAAGTAATCTCTGAAGACTCATTCTTCAGTCCTGTTTTGCAACAGCTCTCCAGTAAGGATTTACAAATCACCCTTTCTTAATCTATAAAGTCTCAGACACACTGAAACTCTCTAGAGTTTTTCCTCCAGACTCCACAGTTCAATGAGGAATGGCTGAGAGATGCTCGGAGGAAAAGATCCCACCTGAAAGCCCTACAGCCTGGTTTGTGGAGCAGCTGCCTCACAGACACTCTTTGGCCAGGAGAGGAGGTCTCACTGCTCTATAGGTCAGCAAAGTATTTAATCATGACTCTGCAGACTTCATTCCTGAGGGACAGGTGTGAGCTACTGAGTGTCACACACTGGGAAGTTCAGCAGCTCAAACTCGTGCAGATGTCCCCTACCCTCAACTCACTTCCATCACTGCTGGGAAGGGCTTTACCATTGTTTTCATGGAGGTTAGGAAAAAACCCAGTAAGGAGAACTGGCCTGGGCTCTGGCATCATGTGCCTCCCTGCTGCCTCTTCTAGGACTTTCCTAGCAAGATCCACGGTTTTCCTTGCTCAGCCTGCACTAAGGGACTGTTCCTCAAAGAATTAGGCTTTTTAGGAATAATTACCAACTCTGCTGTCACCTCTAAGACAGAAGCTCATTTTGGCACTTCAAATTCAGGTCTATCAGACACCTGCAAACACACAGCAGCACAGCAAGGTGATATTTTGATGCCACCTGCCTCTATCCTGGCTGGGTTTTAACTTCTCATCACAGGACAAGCAAGTTTTCCCAGAAAGCTGCTCAAGTGGTCAGGCTCACCCAAACAGTCATGCCAAAGTGAAGAGAGCTACAGAAGTGTCCAAGCCAGGTCCTGGGTGCTGCAGTCACTGCAGCAGGATCTGAAAGCCTCTGCCTCCAGGATCTTGGTCACAGCTTGGCCCCATGGGGCAGCCTTCATGTCAGAAAGGGCCTCTTTAAAAGCCAGCGTGGGCAGCGTGTTCCTGCCTTGTTGGTACCTACTCTGCAAATTAAGATGGGCACTTGAGAATGGAAAATGCCAACATGGTGCTTGGCATCAACTGTGCCAGGAGTTTCAGCCAGCAAATCATGCCCTGCTACATCCCCCTGACACCTTGGCCAGCAGCATAAGAAACAAGAGAGGCAGATTTAAGGGCCTTTACTCAATAGCCACCTGCTGTGGGGTTATATATGGTGTGTGCTCTGGCAAGCCTCAGAGCTGGAAGGTAACATAGCAACCCCTATTCAAAGCTAAGGGGCAGAATAAATCAGCACATTTGTCCTTCTCCAGAACAGAGAAGGTCCCCTGCCAGTGCCAAGAGGGAATGGGAACAAAGAACCTGGCAGTCTCCTCCATTTTGAAATGCCAGACAGGATTAGAGAAGGCAGCTGAATCAGTTCATTTCTGGTGGACGGCAGATGGAGAAGAGGCTGGGGCAAGACAGGTCCAGAGGACAGACGAAAGTCATCCACAGAACTCACCAGGCTTTGGGTGGGAAGGCACCCTGATGTTTCTCTCTGCGCCTTCTTCTGAGGCCAATGTGTGGGGCAGAGCCTTCCCAGGGCACCACAAGGGAGACAGGCACAGAACAAGGGCTGAGGGGAAGGACAGGGACATGAGAAAGCACAGGAGGATGCAGAGATTCACGGCTGGCCAGGCAGCTGCAAGTAAGGCTCAAAATGCACCCAAATCCTGCCTCTTCATCATGGCACCTCTCAAGCAGCCACAAGACAATGGCTGGCTTTTAACAGCACAGCCACCACAAGCACAGGCAAGGGCAGGGTGAGAAGGGCCCTGTGTCCAACTGTAGGCAGCAACACAACTGCCCTCATTCATGGGAATACCCTGGCCAATCTGCAGTCATTTATAACCCTGAGCAGTACGGGTCTGCCTTGCACCTACTCCATGACTGACAGGGCAGCACCTCTGCTAGGGACCTTGCTGGAGGGAAGAAAGAGCACTGGCACCAAATCACTCTCTTCTTGCAGAAGAGCATGTTTTCTTTGGAGCTCGTATCCTGTTGTAGGGATGACCAGGCCTAATCTGGCTTAGCCCACGACACCATTTGGGATCACAGCATGTGGTGGTCTGGCTCTGAGGAGTAGCACAAGGCAAAGCTCTGTAGATATATTCCCAGAAAGAAGATGGATAGGGCCGGCTGCCAGAGAGGCGAACACGTTCCTCCCGCCCCATCGCTTGGGCCAGCTGCCTCCCTGTAATCTGGGCAAGTGTCCTAGCCAGCTTGCCCTTCCCCTTGGGCACCCAGCACCCGCCTGTGATGCCTGGGACACCACTTTGACTACTGTGGCAGCGGGCCCCCAGGGAGTTTGCCATAAACCTGCCTGACAACCCCTGATGAGCAACCCCAGGCCAGCTCCTGCAGAGGCTCCTTGGAACGCAAACACTCCGTGCTTAATACTAAAGGCTGGTGCATTCACTCTAATGGCATTCAGGCAGCTGGGCAACTTGCACAAAATGGAGCCTAATATGGGCCCTGTGCTAATGGCAATCATTAACCAGAGCCCTCAATTTGTTAAGCAGTGTTATTTACACAGCTGGAGAACAGCCCGAGATACAAGCACTTGGCTGCGGGCAAGAGGGCGCACACGCTCGGACACGTGCTCTGTCACACACACCCGTGCTCACTTGCACAGGCTCACCCGCTCTCACACGCCTTGGGTTCTCCCCAGTACACATGCACTTCCCTGGTCACTTGTCCGCACCCCTCTGTGCACACACAGACCTCCACCCGACTTGGAAACCACAAGGAGAGCTGTCCCCCTCATACAAATCTTGTCCACTCACATCGTAACTCAGGCCAAGCAGGGCCCAAACTCCACCAGCATCCAGGGGAGAGTCCACAGAGGAGCACAGCTCATCACTTGCTCGTACCACTGCCCAGAGCAGAAGGTAGTTTCAGTACCTGCAGACACCCATGCTGCCTCTTTGAACACCTCATTTGAGTCAGATGAGCTCCTAAGGGAGCTAGCTTGTGTTAACACACATTTCAGGTGACTACGCGCAGACCGCCTTGGTCACACATGCGTGTCAGCACGTACCCAGACACACACTTCTTCCCTCGTATACGCACGCCTACATACACAGTCTTGCAGACCTGTACTGTAGTCACCAATTGCATTATCACCATTGAACACAGGTGGTAAATAAGCAACCAAGCTTGAAATGTATCTGAAGCACATTAGCAAAGCAGCACACCTAAAGGTGGTACAGAGAGTGACTTGGATGCAGGTGCCTCAAAGAAGACCAGCGAGATTAAACACCAAAGAAATGCAGAATCTCAATTGTACTAGCAGCCCTCAGAAAACAGAAATGGGCAACCGCTCCATAAATCCACTGTAACATAACTGTACAATTCAGCAAGGGAAAAGCACTCAGGAAGATGATAAACAGCTAAAGGATGAATCTACTAATACAAACCCACATTCCTCCCAGAAACCCGTCCCTTACCCCTGTGAAGTCTGGGAAAATATCCCAAATGCGGATTGTGAAATCAGAATTTTGGACTTATCATTCCATAGAAGTGTGGTTCTCTTCTTTGGACAAAGCTAAAACAAGCACAGCTCCAAGTGTGCTTTCAGCTGTGGGAATAGGAGGAGGGAAACAAAGTTACCTAACACAACAATGTCTTAGAAGGGAGTGGTGGGCTAGGGGTGATACAAAACTAAGCCCTGCTTAATACTCTTTGGTCCTCTTTCATAAGTGCTCTAGTATTCTGGTGGGATTCAAAATTGAATCCTGCCAACCCGTCCTGTACTCTAGGCCAATCCAGCACAGGAGTCCCTTCTTTCATACCCTTGGGCCCCAGCAGTTGGGAAACGCTGCCGAGCTCCATTTAAAGGATGCTGCCTTCCAGTGGTTGATGCCTCTCAGTGGTGGGTGAATGATCCCTTTGCAGTCTGTAGACTCACTTATTAAAAGTCTTTTGGGATGAAAGGCACCATGTAATTGCAAGTTGTAAAGGCGCATCCGATTCCCACCACCACCCTGTGTGAAAAGGAATAAATCCCCAGAAAAGCCTTGGCAAAGATGGACGCCTGCCTCCAACGCTGCCTGTTTGTGAGACAGTTGCCTTGCCCAGGAGCAGACGGAGCCAGAGGTAGTACCCATATTCAGGCAAGGCACAGAGAGAGTAAAAGCTGTCAGACTCCACAGTGGAGCACTTACAGGCACACCGCTTTTAATTCCACTTTATCCTCCTTCCTTTCTCAGGTGGTTAGAAAAGAAACTGGTGACACTTCAATGTGTGAAACCATCAGCTGTGAGCAGGGGAAAGGGACCCTCAGGCCTGCTCCTAGATAAGTCTGTAATTCTGGACACGGTCCTTACCAAGCCACTATCCCATCATCTGTGCCTCAGTTTCTCCTGTGTATAAAGCATACACCACACTCAGGCAGCCAGGATGAACTAATTAACATCCTGGTGTTTCGACCTTCTGATGAGAGGTGATTTCCTTTCAGTTAGTCTCGCTTCAGGCAGTTTTCAAGAAATAGTCACTGACAAGCAGGACCAGCTCGTCCAGTGGAGCAGCAATTCACATTTAACTGCTTCTTCATTAACTCCAATAGGGCCTCTAACAATTTATTCCAGTCACAGACTGGAGCAGCTCAAAGAATAACTTTTCAAAGGCAAACTCCTTTCCTCCTAAAAGTCTCTCCTGCACCCCCAGGTTCATATGCAGTTTAATTTCAGGGAACAGCTAAAAGATAGACTATGACAGAACTTAATTTTTAAGACTACTCTTCTCCCTTCTCTTCCAAGAAAAGGAAAGATCAACTCCAAATGCTGTTCTGACAAGGAAAACAAAACTTTGCAGTTAGCACCGTTTTCCTGTGTTCCCCATTACCCTTCCCTAAACCAACATAAGACTGCCTAACACCTACTTCCCTCTATGCAACGACATCGCAGAGACCAGTTCAGTAGCTTACAAACACATCGCTGTTCTTCTTAGAAAAGAAAAAAAAAATTTAAAATCCATCAGACATTTGCAAATGTGTGTGCAGAGTTGTCAGATGGCAACTGCCAGACTTAAAGAGGTGCCACCAGACAGACAACACTGAACTTTTTTGGAAGGTACTTCAAAGGGCCTAGCAGATGCTTGCTGGTCACTTGCCCAAAAGCAGAAACAGACCAGTTTCAGATATGGGTCCTTGCTGGCACCAGTGTAATAAGCCTTTCTTCTCCTCTCTCTCACAAGTCTTTGAGAGGTATCTTTGAGAAAGTTGACTGCAAGCTTTGATTTTGCCTGCCTGACAATCTGAAGGAAGGGGACAGATGGGTCATTCAGAGGGGCAGGTTGTCAGTGCTCCCTGGCCAACTAGGGGAATGCACCACTGCTGGGTCCTAGTGAAGGTCATGCTCTGAAGGCCACACAAATCTCTTGGGAGCAGGTGAATGAACCCACATCCCCCTACTAGTGAGCTGTGTCTTGTCTCCACTTTCTCTCCTTCTGATACAAAATGGCCCGTGGCTCCCTGCACACACCTGCAGCAGTTCCTGTGCACATCCCAGGGCCTGTGTGTGCCTAGTGCGAGGAGGAGCGGGCACAAGAGGAGCTCCAAGCAAGCACAGACACAGACGAGGAACAATCTGGCCCTAAATCTCTCAGCTACATCTGAGTAGAGTCCTTAGCAGTTTTGGTTTGTACACAAGTGACACAACCTTGTCCTCTCCTTCCTCCCCACCTTCCTGTGTGGCAGGAACATCTTCCCTCCTTCCAGTGTGATAGCAGCCACCTGTCCTCGCAGTCCTCCTCCCCTGGGGACAGGAACCCCAGGCACTTTGCTCCTCTCAGAACCGGCGTGTGGTGCGCACTTGGGCATGTGCAGCTTACAGTTTGCACGAGGCCAAGGCAAATCGATTCCCTCCGGCCAGGCAGGCTGGCACAGAGCAGCACGCTGCTTTCAACTTAAAGGGAACCCAAATTAAAACTGCAAAGTGAGTATTAATTGCCCTGGCATGAGCAAGCTGCAAACACATGCTGACACAGCGCGCTTGCCTCTGGACAAACCGCCCCAGCCATGGAAGCCAAGTGCAGGAAGTGGGTGTATTATGGGAGAGGTGTGTGGGAAAAGAGGATTACAGCTCTGGGGACTGGGAGAGGGAATGGGTGCCAGGTTCCCACAGCCACGCAAACAAAGCAGAGCAAGGAGCAACTGCAGTGGTAAAAGATGTGCCTGGCCTGCCATCTTGGACTTGAAGCTCTGCCAGAAAACAGTGGCAGAGCTGCTGTCACCCTCCACCATCCCCTAACTCCTCTCTCTGCTCCATCACCCAGGTGTGGTCCAAAAGTCAGCAAATCTGTCCCACTCTCTCAGTGAAACATGCCTTGCCACTTCCCAGCCCCTTGAACCACAGTGTCACCAGCCACAGCCACCACTGACACCCAGGGCTGTCCCAGGAGCAGCTGGTCACTGGGCTGCACCTCAGTTCTAACCTCCTTTCTACCCGTCCCCAACTCACTATTCTTAAACCAGACCCACCACCCACATCAGACCACAAACCAAGGACAGCGCTGAAAATAGGATGTCAGCTTCCTGACTCACCAGCCACTCACTAGTTTCATGGTGCTGTCTGGATTACAGAGCTCTTGGTTATTCCACAATGTCTATTCTGCAAGCACTTACATGACTTAAATTACCTGCCATGCATGCCCTTGCACCTGTTATGAAAAGCAGGCAGCATTAAAAATTCTTTTCTTTAAGGAAGCAGAGGAGAGAGATGACAGTCCCTCTTCTGGCTGCCATGGACAGGCTGAAGGCTGATGAGCCTTTGCCATGAAACCAAATAAAAGCAATGCTAAATAAAACAGTGTCTGGAGCCAGATGTTTAGGACAGTTTAACAGAGAGAGGCATTCCCACCTTGGCTACAATGGATCCTTCCCTACACTGAGGAAACTCTGGACAAAGTCTTTTGTCAGTAATTATTTAGGCCAAGGGCTGGGGTTCTCCAGGGCCAGCTATCACTGCACAGAGACCTTCAGCACGCAGCTCAGTGGCTGGGTTGGGAGGAGCATGGGGGGAGCTAGTTTCACCAATAAGCAAATGGATATTCATGCTTTCACTTAGCAAAGGACCTTCTCCATTTTGCTCAGCACAGATGTGCCCATCAACCGGGGACAAGAGCCTGCCTAGGGAACTGGAGTCCATGAGGGGCCTCTGCCTAGCAATCAACCCAAAGATGCAACTAGCCAGGGAGATGAGTCTCTCTTGTTGCTTCTAAAGGGCAGGTTCAGGTTTAGGCACTCAGTCACATACTAAAGACAATCAGGAGGGTTTGACAAACTGTTAGCAAGCTGCAGTTTGGGATGTCTGCTGCTTGAGATGTCAGGGCATTTTAGACTGCATGATACAGTATTAATAAGGACACAGCTCAAGGAATGTGGTTTAAAGATCAAAGCCCAGACTTCAGTTCTCCTCACACTGTCTGTCTTTGGGTAAGTCACATTCTCTAATGGTTTAACTCACTCTGAAATTGTAATCATGATACTTATCTGCCTCTGGGATGCCGTATTTAGTAAGGCTTGCAAAGCACCTTGGCAGCCTGCAATGGAAGGGGCAACATATGTGTGTGTGTGCATATATGTATGTACACATATACACACAAAGAGACTTCTCATTTTTTAGAAATCTTTACTTCTTGCTGTGCAGCCAGAACCAGAGTTTTGCACCAATATTGCTCTGTCACCTAGTATGCCTTGCATCTGTGAATAGCTCAGGCCTCTGCCAAGAAGGCTCAGGCCAGCATATCTCCTGCTCAGCTCCAAGCTGAAAAGGTCCCTTGTTTTAGAAGGAAACCCAGCATGTTTCTGCAGTGGCCTTTTAGGATGCAAACACAAGAGATAAGAGACAGGGAAGTCATTCCAGGGATCTGGCACCTGTCCAAGCAGAGAGGGTTCTCAACATTGATAAGATCAAGGCAAGAGCACAAGAGGTTTATATTCCGATTTAAAATTCATATTTTATTTTTACATTGCAGAAAACATCTCTCTAATCACCCAGGTTATCAGATTGGCCTTGAAATCCTTACTCCTCCTCTGCATGCCCCAACAAGAGCTCTTGAGATACCCAGGTCTTGCTAGTTGTGTCTCCTACCCACCTACAGCTGCTGAGATAAGCCCGGCTCCACCAATCCCATTCAAAGGAGTTTGTGAAGGAAGAGCAAGAACAGGGCCAGATGATAGATGTGTAACCCGCATCCCAAGAGGGCCTGGAGAACTGAAGACTCGTGGTATTATAGAAAGACTCTGGAAGATGGGTCTCTGTATTCAGAGCTGGCTACAGCTGGCCAAGCCTGGTGGCTGCAGTGACACCCTGCGAGCACGTGCTCATACAGTCATCCTCCTTCCAGCGCTAAGGAAGTGTCTCCACGCAACACCCAACTGCACCATGCAAACATGCTCTGGATGCTAAAATACCCATGCACATGCATGCACCCCTCCAACCCACACCCACTGCCTTGCTTCCAGTTACAGACATTACACTGGCTGACACTTTGGGGCACCAGGGACCAGACCTGCATGCGCACATTGTCCTCCTCACTGTGCAACACCCATGTAGGCCCACATCTACCCCTCACACCTTGCACTGACACATGCTATGCTACACGCATATGTTACACACAAGTCCCTACTTCATACACACCATCACCTCCAATTTATCTCTGCTCGCCTGCCCACAGAGGCCAATTATTCTGTTCCATTATCCTCTACTAGGGGGGAAACAGAAGGGAGATTTTTTTTAATATGATTTTCTCTTCACTGTAGGCTGTGACCTCTCACAGCTGCTATTCTTGAAAACATTTCAAACATGACTGAGCTACTGTCTATTTGGGAAATTTAGTAATCTCTCTGCTTTAATCTATCTAGGTTCTTAGACTTGTCACATCACTGTCCCATCATCCCGCTTAAGAAGAACTGCTGAGGAAGTGGAAAGGCTGTAGCCTAACGCAGCCTGAGCTGGCCCATGAGAAGCTGAAGAACAGAGAACAATGACAAGGTGGCACCTTAGTGTTAAAAGATCACATGGAGAAGCAAAACCCAGCTTAGGTCACCTGCTTGAGAAGGACTCCCAAGGACCATGAACAATTCCAAGGGCTGAAACTGTGTTTCAGAGCCAGAGGGCAAAGATATTGCCCATCCATCTCACCTTCCCATGGGATACTCTTCCAGCAGAAGACAGAGGAAGAACATAGCTGGGATGATGCCTGACAGAGCACCACCTTACATCCTGACATGCTAGCAAAGACCCAGGATGTCAAAGCAACCAAAATATCAGGAGCAGGGTACTTTTTAAAAGCACGCATTATCTCACAACCATATGAGACACTGTCCTCAGCAAGGACAGTATGGAAATGCTTAATTGATGCTACTAGCAGGTCACTGTTGTCATTGTCCTCACACAGGAGGGAATAAGCATAATCCTTTCTCCTTCTAGCTATTCAGCAGCAGGAAAAATGGAGGAAGGAAGCAGGGCTCCTTGCTTCAAACCACTGGCATAAACCATTATATAGCCTGCCTGCTCCTCAGATCAGATCACTCACTGCATCTCCATCCAGTTGTATGCTGTCTGGACGTTGCTGCCCACCTCACTTCAGAAAGAGACTGCACGCTCTTTACCTACGCTGAAACAGGAGCACTTGTGCATCCAGGCTACAGCGACACAAGCAGACTGGTTCACATGTGATGTTTCCAGTTCAGACATGCAGACAGTTACCTGGTTCCTCCTGTAACAGGTCATCAACTCATTTGCTATGAGAAATCTATCTTCCACTTTTACCACAATGGCAAAGTCCCAACACTGAACCTGTGTCACCAGACCCTTGGCAACAGAGAACCAAGCCTCTCAGCTTGCCTCCTGCTATCATCCTTTGCAAAAGGCCACATTCAGCAGGGCCTCAGAATAGGCCTCCCAAGTGTACTGAGGTCCCTGGTGTGCTATGACTCCACTACAGAGTGCTGGGCAAAAGCCAGAAATCACAGAATGGTTGAGGCTGGCAGGCACCTCTAGAGATAGTTTTGTTCAACTCCCCTCCTCAGAGCAGGGTCAGCAAGAGTGTGTTGCCCAAGACTGCATCCTGGCACGCTTTGAATATCTCCATGGATGGAGACTCCACAATTTCTCTGAGCAATCTGAATTTCCTGTGTTTCAACTTGTGCCCGTTACCTCTTGTCCTGCTGCTGGGCAACACAGAGAAGGAACTCTGTGCCAAGCATGTCTTCCTGGCTGGATTAAGGTTTCTCTTTATATGATAAGAGCACAGCATTGTCCTTCAGAGATATTGACCTCTCTCAGCTGCTTCCAGAGCTGAGGCACCTCAGCAAGGTATTCTGCCAGGGACCTGCTGCCTCCTTTCTAAACTGAGTACACAAAAGCAGGCACTTGCAATCATTTGAAAACTGGAAGCAAAAATGCTCCTTTACCTAATGACTGCCACAATGACAGACCAAGAAGAGACTGAAGTATCACATGCTATTGTCATGGAAACCACACGACTGCCTCAGGTGGAGAAGCATTGTCCCGGCTTGGTAAGGTTGGCCAGAGAAGCGTGGATTCTGTGCCATCTGTTAGAAGGGTGTGCTCTCAGTTTCTGCTGTTTATTTTAGTGCAAGCTGACATGGGCTCAGTAGGGAGCAAAGGGATAATTCTGCCTCTCAGACTCTCCAGACTTACAAGAGTAAGCTGCAATAATAAGCTCAAGGTGTCGGGGGAAACCACTCCACTGAGGCGTCGCTGAAACCCCAGGGAGTGGGGGACTGCCACCAAGCAGCACAGGAAATAGCTGTAGTCCCGGGACACGCAGGGAAAAACAGCGAAAGCACATGGGGCAGGGATAAGGGAAGGTGATAAACAAGTTGCACTAAAACTTTGTGGCGGGATTAGACTGTTGGTAGATCTGAACAGTCTGGGGACAGCTCACAGGGCACAGGAGGAGATAGCTCCACTGAAAGCACTCCAGGTGGGAGCACCAGAGAATACATGACAGATCAGGATTAATTGCACAATCAGAAGTATCAGGTCATTGTGGGGCTACTGGAAGACGGAATTGAAGTGCCTTAGCAGAAAGCATGAGGCGTTGCAGAAATACTGTCCAGCTCTGCACAAGGCTCTAGCTACACCTGTCTACTCCCCCTCCTCTCAAGGCAGTCATGGGAAGAAGCACCCAACATCATCCCCATGAACAGCAGCACTTCTGGCTACACAAAAGCTTCAGTCCCATCTCCTGCTGGACAAGGTGCAGACCCCGAAGGATTCTGGTCTGTCATTCATCCCTCTTGCAAAGCATCATTGCTGGCTACAATTACCGCAGTGAAAGTAGTAGCTTTATCACAAAGGATATCTATTTTCTTCACCCTGACCTGTTTTTCCCTGTGTATCACAAACATGTGGAGGATCATGGTGGCGGGGGCAGGGGGGGTCAGTGGACTGAGGCATTTGTTTTGGCTGCAATGTGCAAGGTCACACACACATCTCCCACAGCACCATACAGCACTGACCGAAAGAAAGCCAAAGTACCCACAAAGGAGACAGGGATTGGCTGAAGAGTAAGGCGATGGGGTACTAGAAACAGATTCAGAGGTGCAGGCAGCACAAACTACAAGCAGGAGAGTTGAGCAAGCCTAGCTCTGCTAGGCATGTGTATGCTCAAGAATGGGAGATGCTCAGACACTGCATCCCATCTACAAAGCCTTCCAAGCAATCTAGCTTTCATTTGCCATCATTCAGTCCCATGTCTCATACAGTTCTGCAGATGCCAGTGCACCATGCAGGTATAGTCTCTTTTCTGCAGCTGCCTACTAGTACCTCTCACCTCTACCAAACACCACTTATTACCTCAGATCAGCACTTCCCTTAGTCAAGAAGGATCCAAATGACACCGTAGAGGACAGCTATACATAACTGTATGAAATCACAGCAGGGAATATAGACTTTCACTCCAAGGAAGCTTTGAACCCATAGTCTCCAAAATGGAAAAGCCAAGGTATTATTAGCCTCATCAGCACCTAACACCTAAGTCGCAAGTACAGTCTATACGCTACAGTAGCAACTGCTGTTATGCAACTCATCAAGCCACAGGAAACTTCCAGAAATAATCTTCTGGGTATACATATTCAAAGAGAATCACCACATTTACATATATGTGGAAAGATGAAGGAAGTGCACTAGACAAGGGCAACTTACACGAATTTTAATAACTTTAGTCTTCGCTCCACAATTCTTCTTGAGCAGCATCTTCTGAAAGAGAAGTAGAATCCAGGGATTAGTAGCAGTAGCATGAAGGAACAGAGAGCGAGGTTGTAGAGAGTCTTTTCTCATCAACATTTAATTAGCAAACAAGATGGATGGATGATTAAGTGAGATATAAAAGAATATGAATTACCAGAGGTGGCCATCAAGTAATCAACCTAATCTGAGACTCTCTCACCCAATCTGCACAGAGTCCTTTGGCTGTGGCTGATACCCTGGGTTTTGAAAGAATGTACAAGAAATTCCACAGAGAAAGAGAATGAACAAGTGCCTAAAAGGAAATTTTTTCCTAATATCTGTCAATTAGTGGTTATATTCTGCCCTAAAGCAAGTGAATTTATCTTCGTTTTATGAAGAAAAAAAAGTCTATTTAAATTAAATGTGGATGTTCTCATTATTTAACAGTTATTTTCATTATGTTTATTTACTTAGAATTAAAAAAACAATGCAAAAAGCACCTGCCAACAGTCCTAAATCCCTTTGTCATATACGGTAAGAGCCATTAAAATTGTCATAATGTATGAAACACAAGTTAGCAAACAAGACAACCAGCAATTACTCTGTGTAACTACAGAAATAAACAGGTGAGTTGTAGCCCTATCCTGGTTCTGAGGCAGTGCTTTAGAAGTAGGCAAGTGAATAAGATCATTCTTTCCCCTCAAAAAAATTCCAAACAACAACTTAAAGGAGAAAAACAAGGCTTCCAGAGAGAACAGTTTTTCCATTAAAAATACTTCAACTACATTTTTCATAGTGAAAAACTGGGTGGTGGAGGCATGTCAGGAAGAAACTTCTCCATCAGCTTTTGAGAGAAATAATTGAACTTCCTAGCTCCTGACTGTTTTCTACCCTTTTCCAGTTGGAAAGCTGTGTGAAGTGTGGGAAAACACCCCCCTCACACAATTGAACAAAGCAACTAGAGTGTTTTTCAGATTAAGTTCTTAGCACAGACGACCTGTGGAAAGATATCCAACCATCTTACCAATATGGACAGAAAACAGTGAGACCTTTCTACTTCCTCTCTCCTTTTGTTTGTATCCTTCCTGCCTTTTCCAGTAGAAGACAAGATTAAAGCACCACAGTAAAAGGAGCCTCAGAAACTCAAAAAGCTTAAAAAAAAAAAACAACAAAAACCCCAAGTACACAAACAAATCTCCAGAAACAGGGGGGAAAAAAGAGAAATCCCCAAAACTGAAAACAGTGCTCGGGTGAAAGTACATATTATTCTTCCAGTTCCCCTCTCCCAGGGGCGGGGCAGAAGTCCCACTCCTCCATCACCTCCTGTCATTCTACACCCCATGAGCATGTCTTTGCAGTGCCAATCCACACAGCTGTGCCAAACTTGGAGAGGAGGCTGGAGACCCACCCACCTTTTCTACATGCACCAGCCTCTTGGATGTAAAACCCAGCCTCCAGCACACTCACAGCCCACTTACATACCTGGAAAAAGAGACAGGCACTGCAGCAAGTCTTGAAACTTGCACGTGGGTAGTTTGGGGCCTGAGGAAAGTGCATTTCACTGTCCAGGCATGCAAGGGGAAAAAGGGAGGTGCTGCAAGGATTTTGACCTTTTTCTCTTAATTCTTTTGCAGGTGAATCCTAACATTGCCTTTGTTATTCAAAGGACTCAACAGTAGCCATGCCAGATGCCTCCACTCCCAGGTCTGATCTGGCAGCACAGGCTGCCGTGTTAATGCAGCCCCAAGGTTTCTAACCTAAAAGGAATCCAGCAGGTCTTTGCACAAACCAGTTAGGAGGCAAAGGGAACTGCCGAACTGAACTAACCAGAGACCATGCTGTCCAACTAAGCAAGTAATTCTCCGGGAATTCCCATAAAATAACACGGGGCTCTGTTCCCAGCCAGGCTGCAAGGCAGTTATTGTCAGATTGGTATTTACTGTGAGGCTCCTGCCTTTCTTAAGACCCTCTGCAACCACACAGTGAAAAAGACTGAGCAGGAAGGAGAAGGTGGTAAGGCTGACAAACCCCAGGGGTGCAGGGAAGGGCAAAGTGAGGAGCTGTGAGGTCTTGCAAATATTGGTCTCTCTGCAAGCTTTTCTTCTAGACTGCTGTGAAATGTTGGCTGGTAGGTATGAAGAAGGATAAGCTAGATAGCTCAAGCCACAAACCCATTGGTGTGATAAAATGTGCAAGACAAAGTAGAGTCAAGCAATGAAAGTAAGAATCAGGACTCCTTATTTCAAGCCACATCCTCTGGGGGAAAAGCGCTGTTTCAGCAGGACATACCCTGCTGTATTCCATTTGACTGCAAACTACGTGGCTTTGGGCAAGACTCTCCGCTCTTCTGTGCTGCTGTAAAGCTGAGCTCTACAGGGGTACTTGACTGATCCCCCAAGGATGGAGCAAGGCTGTGACATCAAATTCCACAGTGCTTTAGTAGGACCATGGCATCCCTCTGCTGAAAGGGGAAAGGTATCTTTAAACAAAACTCTGTTGGCTGGGGAGCAAGTACACCACTTTACAGCACAGCCCAGCATAATCCAATATTTAGCAAGGTCCCATCCACAGATTCTCCACTGGGGTGCAACAAAAGACATTATTTCCCAACTACAAATTAGCAGAGGCAGCAAGACCTTAAATTTACTCATCCTCGCCTTCCATTAAAACACATAGGAAAGATAGAGACAGCAATTACAAGAAGACAACAAAGACTGACTGAAAAGTTTGAACTAGCCTGTGGGTGGATGGACAACCAGTCAGGCTCCACCAAGAAGAATTCAAGGGCTCAGCTGTATCCCAAGTCCTACGCTTCTGGCAGAAAACAGAGGTGATCTTTTATCGAAGCTGTTGTGATAAGCTTTAATCTTATGGAGATCTTACCACCATTTGCACTATTGCTACAGTTCAAAGAAGTTGCATTGTGCAGCAAGAGCAGGATGCCCTACATAACAGTTTTTGTTAGTTAGCAGCAATCCCTGGTGTGTCTTTTGATGGACTTAGAAAAATCAAAACATGACATCCCCTCATCTGCAGACTGTAGAACTGAAGCAAAAACCTCAGCAGAGGAAGCTCTCTGGAACTACTGGGTTTTCCTGCTTACTCTTAGCCTGGAAGTGGAGCAAGGCCACTTGTGCTGCATTCTTCCAGCTTCACTGCAAGGGTCCAAGATAATCTGAAGAGATAAAACAGAGGGAGGGACAGAGAGCAAGCCAGCTACATGATCCTGCCGTTGAGGATGAATAAATAGAAAGTCAGTTATTGAATGTTGTTCTATCTAATCAAATTGCTTCCACCAGACTTGCAGCCACACGCTCTCTGCACCCAGCACAGTAAAGCCATGCTTTACAAAAAGTCAGTCAACCATCTTTGTATGGTTTTCCATCACTCAGTTTTCCCTTTCCTCACCAAACCTAAGCACAGAGTTTCGGATGAGGAAGCTAAAACACAGTGCTGCCTAGCAACAGCCAGGGACTTTCCATGGCAGCCTGTCCTCATCTTCCTCTGGAGACCTCCACCTCATAAGCCAGCCACGACATGCAGCAACTCATTAACTCCTATTTACATAGACACAAGGCAGAGCTGAAATAACATTTGACTACATGATTTGCAGTAGCCTAAAGCCAGGGGGAATGACCTATAAGAAAGGTGACACATTCAGTTTAGTAACTCCAGGATTATTCCTAACTACTAGGCCAATCTGGAAGTGCAGTTTTATTTCCTTGAGTTTTTGGGAGCTATGACAAGGAGAAAAGCAGAGATTTGACAAAGGTCATGGAGAATATTAGTAGCAGAGCTGAGAATAAACTGTAGAGTTTAGTTTGAGACTTTCTTCCACCTGTAGAAAAGAAAATGGAAGATAAAGAGGTGCTATCTGTCCTCAGTCTCCTATTTCAGTTAAAAAGTCCCTCCTGTTGGTCTCTGACAGAACTGCTGGCATCAGAGTTGAAACCTACAACTTGGGAACATTATTATTCACATGAAGAAAAGTTTGTTTTCTGATCTGCTGCAGCTTCTACTTAAAAGGAGGAAATGACAAGGCTAAGGAAGTGTGCAAAGTCTTTCTGAGGGCACAAGAGTTATACCTCACTCTAAAAACAAGGCCGAATTGGAATGTTTTAGGGTTAAACTCCCAGAAAACAGCAGAATCAGTTCAGCCTAAGAATCCTCCCACCAATCTCACTTCCTGTTACACAAATACTCTCTGCTCATAACCGAGTGACTCTCTCCGTCCTGGACCTGGATTCAAAAGAAAGTTGCAGGGACTGGAAAGAATCACTTCAAGGGTTACATATTTACTGAATGACATGCGGTAATGAACACCTAAACTGCACGTGTGGCTTTGCTGCACATCGCTGCCACATCAAAATACCACATGAATGGCGGAGATGAACCACCACCCCTGTTTCTCTCAGAGCACAGCCCTGTAATCCAGCCTTGCTTCAGGAGACAGCTCGAAGCAGCAGTGCCCCAAGTCCTCTAACACTGACTTGAGCAGTTCTGAATTAACCCAGACTGTAAGTGGTGCACTCATGTATTTGTTTATGCACACAAGCTACTGTATCCAGAACCATGGTATACAAATTGCATCATCCAGATGATTGTACGATATATTAACAAACAAAATATAAGTATTCTTAATGCAAGGTCATTCTAGGAATAGTGAAATCCTCAAGGAGGATGAATTTATGTCACACTACTGCAATTCAAAAGTAAGTATTTACAACTCTGGCAATGAAGAGCTTAAAGGCAGGCATCACAGCTTAATTTTCAAATATTTAAGAGTTTGAACAATCTCTTAAATCAGTATACAACGCAAAATATCAACTTGTATGTTAAAAAACAACTTTCATCTTACATCTGCTTTTTATATGCACATTTCTATTTTTAGAATGGTTTCGTTTTCACTGATTCCATAGGACAAAGCAACAGCTCTTTTGTCTACTGGCGTTTTTTTTAAAGTTATTGTTATTATTAATTTAATTTTATTATCTGGTTGTAGTTTTAAACCTAAGGGCCTGTCTAGAGTTGGGTGCAGTTTAACTACTACCACTTGTTTCAAACCAGTTTAGTTTGGTCATGTAAGAGCACAGGAACTCTTAGTTCAACTTAACTCCTCATCTGATTTACAGTAAATCAGCACACTTCATCAAATGCTACATACTGATATACAATCAGCTTGTTATGACTTAAGAATTTTGTAGGGATTTTAAGTTATCTAATTAAAAAATATTTCAAAATTTTAAAACAGTTTTTATTGAGTAACTGGGCTGTAACTTGATTCAAAGATCAGACTTTTAGAAGAAAGAGGAAACAGTACAATATGAGGAGAAACTGCACTCTAAGTAATAGCAGAAGGTTAATGTGAAGGGAGAAACCATGCCCAGTGATGCGATATCCATAAAGATAAAAAAACAACAGGAAGGCAGTGAAGTAACTCCATGGCCCACTAAGTAGAGGGCTGAAGAGGCCTCAACAAGATGCTTCTTGTGCCAGGGAGGTGACACAGATGCCAGTGTAGAAACAACACTGATGCAACGTCGCTGCTGGTGCACACGCCACACTGACCAGGGGAGCACGACACAATGGCCCTTCTCTCCTGGGAAGGTGTTTGAGAGCAAGGATCCTGCCTGACCTCCTTCCCTACCATCCCTGAGAGCCAGGTTTGGGCGCAGAGGAGCAGTGTTCCTCACCGCCCAGCTGCTGAGCAAAGCCTGCCCCAAGCATGCAGAGGGTTAAGGTGCAGGGCAGGGCTCAGCTGTAGCGCACGAGGTCAGGCGGCTGCACAAAGTGGCTATTGTGCAGCACACTGCGGCTGCAGGCTTCTGCTTGACCAAGTCCCACCTGCATCCCACCGCGTGGCACAGGGGTGGCAGGGGCAGGCGGCCCGCAACTGCTAGCCAACACGGAGCACGCAGGTGAACCAGTAGCAGCCTTGTGCTACCAACAAAGCAGGGTGTTTCAGATGGGCCATTTCTATAGCACAGGTTGAAATAAAGGAAGGGGATCAGCTAGCTGCCCCCAAAGGCAGCCCCAAAGGCTCCCACAAGCCAGGCATGAAGCCCTGCAAGGCCTCAGCCAGAGCTCAGCAGCGAGGCTGAAGCTTTCGGTGCCTCCCTGACCCAACAGCTCCAGGCTAAAACACTGTAGCCCAGAGCCCTCTGCTTTTGCAGACATCTCCCATCCAAGCAAGCGGTGCTCCGTGTCCAGACAGCAGAGCATGAGGGAGCCAGGCCGTGGCTCCTGTCCTTTCACCACGGTGGTGATGCTACTCTGCGTGGGCAAAGCCAGGTCTGCCCTCCCAAATCGTTTAGGAGGATAACAAGCAAGAAAACTTTTAAAGCTATTTTGTAGGCTGATTTTGGACCGAGTTTTTAGATTCCTTGGCACCAAGCAATGCTGCTAGGGCATGGGCATCAGCTCATAGTTCTGCAACTCAAAACCTGTAAGGAAAATTAGTAGGTCACAGTCTCCTCCTTACTGCTGTAAAGCTGAAACAGCTCCAGCTGACCTTACACCCCTGCCCCAAGCCAGGCTCGGGCTCCCAGGCACACATGACTTTAATCAGCAGAGAAAGAAGGGAGCCAGGCCTTCACAGCAATCACCTGAGGGTACTCAACATTTGAAATCGTACCCATGCAGCCCTCAGCCAGGGATGCCTCATGGACTTCGCACCCCTCAGCCCATCCATGTGCCAGACCTGGACACGAGCTCCCTGCCCAGCCCCTGCAGCAGCACAGCACCAAGGAGCTATAAACCACAGTTCTCATCTGTCACAGTCTGCAGACTGCTGCACCAGAGGTTAAACAGCCTCACAGCACTTTAAAATACAGACTAATTCAAGTGGTTTGGCCAGCAGTCCCCTCCTACAAAAACAAACCCCAGCATCTGAAGATAGTAAGTTGTGGTGATACTGTGGAATATCCTGAAAAGCCTCTGAACTCTTTAGAAAGTTATTTCTATTTCATGTTCAGTTGAATTAGTCATTAATGCTGTCATTTATCCTCAATCTGTCTGAAACCCCTGCAAAATATCAACACATTTGGTCTCTCAACACTGTCACAAAGGGCCCCCCTACCTCTATCAGACAGGAGAGCCTCTGTTTACCAGGCAGCACCTCTGCCAGCAAGTGCCATGAATCCACAGCTTCCATTTAGTGCAAACACTGACCACTTAGCACCTCTGGACAAGGCAGCAAAGAAAATGCTGCCTACTAAGTAATGACTGAGAATAAATTCAAATTAAAAAATAATTAAAAAATAATTAAAAAAAAAACAAAACAAAACAAAAACAAAACTAGACAAGACCTTACCAAAAAAGTAAACTGCAGGGACTTGCCCAGGATCACACATTCATGGACCATGAAAACCACAACTTCTGTGGTCACCAAAATCCCCTCCGACACAGAGTCAATTTGTCACCTCATTTTGTGCACTACTGGGAGGGGCTCAGCTGGCACTGCTGAAGAGAAATGGGTGAGAGCCTACAAATACAAAATGGCCCTGAACCACAGATGAGTCTTAACTGGCAGAATGGAAAGTCAATCCCATCTCTGAACAAACACAAGCCAGTCACATCTCAATACAGAAGGATGCGCAGGTGATCACTGCAGACTGGCACCAGGCTGCTGTGCCTGGTCGATGCCCACTACAGAAGAGTGTGATCTGAAACCTGGCCAGCAAGGTCTGCCACCTGGCAGAGCATCCAAATTCCCACTGCTCCCAAGACCCAGAGAGCAGGTAAAATTATTCAAATTACAGGCTGCTTTTTTTTAAGTTCTCCCTGCATATCACACTAGAGCCACAGGTAACGCAAACACAGCTATCTACTT
This sequence comes from Chlamydotis macqueenii, assembly GCF_036417535.1. Lineage (NCBI taxonomy): Eukaryota > Metazoa > Chordata > Aves > Otidiformes > Otididae > Chlamydotis > Chlamydotis macqueenii. The sequence goes on along the minus strand of NC_141558.1, from coordinate 84,146,540 downwards.
ACCTAGTTATAGTCTATGCAAACTTTCTGCCTGTCTGTAGGTGACTCTGGTTTTCTACTGCTCCTCTGTCATCTTTGTGGCATACAGTTTCCAGATATGCTTTGGATCTGTACAGAAGCCATGTGCCCCTGGGCACAGATAAAACAGGCTAGATTTGCCCTGGCACTTTCACCACAAGGTCTTTGATTTGAATTTGGGGACAGAAGAAGTGAACACTCTGTGTGGAGCATCTCTGGCTCAGCAGCCACTTCCCCTGCTGGTCTGGCAGAGTCAGAGTCTGCTGATCTGCAGGGTACATCAGATGGTTCATTTATTCACTCCTCGCCAACCCCAAATCCCTCGCTGAGTTTTCTTTAAGGCCTGGAAAAAATACATAGCTTCATTTGTGCAGGAAACAGACCTGACCAAAAACTCCAGCACCTGTGGAGTAACAAAAATATAAAGAAGGGGGAGGATTCATTAATTCCCTATCACTCATCTACATATGGCAAAGTTACCAAAGTTCAAATGCTGGGCTCACTGCTCCTGCTCACTAGAGCCTGGGAAGGGAGGAGGGGTCCAAAGGGACAGGGGGCATCTAGTTTCACAGCTGGCAGGCATGGTAACAGCTCCTGAGAAAAAGCTTACAACGCTTTTTATTCAGGGTTGCCAACATGACTGTTTCCTCTCTCTGTTCCTGGCCTTGGCCCCAAAGCTGTCCACAGGGAATGTCCAGTCTAGTCTAACGTATCATCTGATGTCTCTATAGTTTGTCTCACTTCTGCAGTCCCAGCCTAAGACTGGAAGCCCTGTCTTGGATGTGACTCCAAAGCCCTCCCTCCCCATGGACTCTCACCACAGGCAGAGCTAGGGCAGAAGGCACGCTGCCTCCTGTGGCTTTATCCCGTTCCCCTCAGCTCTGCTGCTGCAGCACATGGGAGATGGCAGTACGGGGGCTTCTTGAAACAAGCAGCCCCAGACACTTCCACCATTTTCTGTTTAAACGTTGTCCACAATGACACCAAGAAGGCATTAAGACATTAGCACAGGTCAGGCAATAAAGTAAACAGTTTCCTCTAAGCAGGAAGACACAGAGAGAGCTCTGAAAGTCTCTGTATACACCAGGAAAGAAAAAAAAAAAACAAACGTAAAAATCAGTGAAAGGTACAGGCTCTTATGAGCTGTGATATTACAGGGACACAAAGAGGAAGAGAATCCACAGATGGCTGCTCCAAACCCCAAGGACATAGGCACTACCAGAGAGTGTGCCAGATTACCTTCACACCATCCTTGGCTAACTGAAAAAACCACAAGACCCTCCAAAGGCTCTGTGCAAGCCACCAGGACTCATGCATACCAGCCAGAAAGTGAACAGCCTAGGCAGACGGGGCACCAGATTTCCAAAAGAGACTGTATGCTCGCACAGGTTCGCCCCAGCAGATGAAAGGATAGCTGTACATATGGAAGGCAAAAGGAAAAAAAAAAGCCAGCTCAAAATTGTTTAAAGTCTAGATTTTTAAGCCAATTTCTTCTTGGTTTTGAGCCAATCAGAGTGTTTTAGATGGTGATATCAAGTGTTTAAGGTTAAAGGTATAAATTCTTGGCCCTGAATGCCTGTTTGTCAGCCCAAAAACCTGCCCTAAAGGGTATAGTTAGCACAAGGGACTTTTCACGAGGTATAAAACCCACACTGTATCTACCTAATCCATCACGGAAAACGTCCAGTGGAGATCAATGGGTTTGTCTAGGGAGAACCTGGAATATGCACCATTTCAGCAGAGTCTTAGCCAGAGGGTTTTTTTTCAGTGGAGCTTCTAAAAAAATAGAGCAACATGGGGTAATACTCATTGCACTAAATGAGGAAAGGATTTTTTATGGCATTTTTCAGGCTGTGGAAGAAGCATTGCCTGTTCTTCACATGAGAAACCTCAAAAGGTGACTCTAAATCACCTCCCACTCTCTCTCCAGCTGATTGCAAAGGATGCTACCCCATGGGAACCCTTGCCTTGGGTTCAGGTGATGCTACTAGGAGCACTTACACAGGCAACTTCAAGCAGAAAACACGTAAAGCCGCATCTTCAGATGAGAACTTGGATTTGTGGACAGTGAAGAAACTTTGAAAAAACGAAATGCAGACTGACTGCATAAACAGCTCTGGGAAGGCAAAACAAGCAAACAAGCACCCCGAGCCCTGGGGCTTGCTCAGGCTCCACAGAGTCTGAACACAGGGCACAGAATCCTGGTCCTTCTCCTCCCAAGACACACACACGTGTACACGTCATGTCTGCACAGCCTTGCAGCATATTTGAGCATCTTCTCCTTTCACATGACTATGCCTATTTGTGAGATCCCATTTATTTGCCTGAGCACATGAAAATAATTTTACATAAACAAGCACCGTATTAGAAATTACGGACCATAAGATGATTAACAAACCAGAGAGATAATTTTTTGTCTTCAAATAAACATCTGTGAAGTGGGATAGTAGAATATTAACCACCACAGAGAGGAATGATGACATAACCCAACCGTTCCTGCATTCCCCATCCTACCACCTATTTGTCCCTCTGCTCCCCCACCCCACTGAGCCTCACATACACGTTAGTGACAAGGGAACATGCTGAAGTGGCTGGCTAGCTAATAGGATAAAGGCCTCTTGCTCCAGGGAGCTAATCCATTTATGTAGCACATAACTAACCACTGGGCTCGGAGAACGTTCTCTTATGTCCACATACAGCAGTGCCTGCCCACACCTGCCTCACAGCACAACGCTGCACAGCACACGGGGCCTGAAGTGGTGTTTGCAGATTGAAGGTCAGAGCTTCTGATGGTGTTTGACCTACCAACTCTGAAAGGGCCAGCCTAAGCCTGTACCCACGTGAACAGCTTGCAAGGATTTCAGGGGAGCCAGTATCTCCTGCCTCATGCTTTGTCCTTCCTCCTCAGTAGGTATATGGTTCTCTTCAGTGCTGGTGATCAGCACTCGTGGATTCTGATACCCTGTTGCATTCCCTTTGTTCACATCCTCATAGCTGCAAGCAGCTCAAGATGGCACAGAAGCTGGTCCAGGGAAGCCTCCCTGATGTGAGAAGCAAGACAACCAATTCGGCAAACAGTGCTTTTCCCTGGACATTCAACACACTGAACTTCCACATCTCCACTTCTCCATGGGTGCCAGCACAGGATACACGTTACTCCTGACAACTATTGGAACCTCTTCTACACAAGAGCAGTGATGTGCCAGCTCAGAGCCAGAAGCAGGCCACGACCCTTCTAAACAGGTGTTAGGCAAGCACGGCAACCTTTAGAGCTCTGCCCAAAGAGCTAGCTGGAGAACTGCTGACCTTATGTATGCGACTCCATTGTCTGCGTCAAGATTCATGTTACAAACAGTTGAAGTAAACCTTCAACTCAATGGCCTGTAAGATCCGTATCAGAGCCTGTATAACATTTACACATCATAATACACATATCAATTTTAACACATAAATCATTTCAGTGTTTTTTTTTTTTTTCAATTTGGCTCATCTCATGCTTGTGAAATGGTCATGTCCTAGAACCAAGAGGGCTTGTTCACCCACCACACTGGAAAAGGGCAAAAGTTTAGACCATCTCATTAAAAGAAGAAAGAGCAGAGTACAAAGGCAGACCTGAACGTCTCACTGCCAAGTTCATTAAGATCCTCTATGCAGAGAAAGGTTGATAATAAAAGCAAAAATTTATACCACATTTATATGGATAGTTTTGAGGGTGTTTGAGTGATTTGGATGCTTGCATCTGGAAAGCAAATGAATCAGTATCTCAACTCAGTACAGAGATGAGATACAATGCACCAAGCAACACAGGCAAGTCTCACAGTTGCGCAGCAGTTACTAACGCTTTCTACTTCTAACCCTACCAGCAGCTACATCATGAAATAGCAGTATAATTTTTTTCAGCTTCTGTGGTTTACCATTTCACTCATCCCTAGGGTGTCTCCATAGGCTCTTTAGCATAACTGCCCATAGTAAAAGAGTCTGCAAATGCAGATGGGAAGAATTAGCACATCAAAAATGCCTTTCACACTTCTTGTAGCAGTCAGACTTGAAAAGAACATTAGGTGTATGATGAAAGAAAAGATACAAGAATAGTAAAAATGTGTCATTCTAGAAGTCTCTCTGCTCAAAAAACATTTTCCAAGAGTACCACTTCCACTGCTCGTAATTACACTCATTCCTCAAACAACACTTAGAAACTAACAGAGCTGGCCGTGTTATTCAGAGGATGACAGGAAATTCTATCAAGTTGAAAACAAGTTAAGAGCTTGATTTGACAGCACACCAAATTCAGAACTACAATGAAAATACGCATATCATGAACTAACTGTGCTATTTCAACCAGAGCTCTGAACAAAGCACCACAGCTTGGGTTTCAAGACTTACATTAAGGTATACTCAATACACAGTCTTATCTAGCCCGGTACAACATGTGCTTGCGTGAGGCTTGTCTGCCTTTCCTGCACATACAGCAAACAATGGTGCTAACAGACTTTCCTGGACAAACCCAGGGCATTCCCTGACCTGTGGCAGTTTCCCCAGATGCAAACCACATCGCCTGGAACATAACAAGTAATGGGTTTACTGCAGTAAGAAAACCAGACATCTGACTGGCTCCATTTTAAGGATATTTCTACCTGTACTAGGAACTGCACAGATCCACTAGTTTCGCAATTTAGAAAATGATTTGTTAAACTGTTCCTTGTTTCTTAATCGTATTGTACCCGCATATCATCACGCCAGAGCCTACAGGAGTGTCTGAAGAGCCTCTGAGACAATATGCAAGATAGGGAGTTCCTAAAGTCTCCACAGGTAGGCAATAGTCTTATCTATGCTGTCAAAAATTAGCATGCTTACAATAAGCTTGGAAAATGATTGAGGGATTTACCCTTTGTATAACTGTGCAACCTATTTTTTCCATAATCAAACACATCAAGGTGAAATTATCGCTTGCAAAGATATGCCAAGATTTCAACACACAAGCACATTTTTAGAATTAAAAATAGTTTTCCCTAGTGTAGACATGACCACAGACTTCTCATTTACATTAAGCTCCTAACACTCTAGAGGATACTCAGTTTTGCAAATTCATTCCTATGGAAATTGCTTTGCCTGAGCAAGCAAAGTCCAACAGGAGACTGAAAAGATTATTTTCAATGCGGAAAACCAGCAAATGTAATAAGAGTTTTCTTAAGTATCTTCATTTGTGCTTTTTAAAATTTACCTGTGGCCCCCAGGACACCTATGCTTTTGAAACCTTGAATTTAGAAAAAAAATGTAATTATATGGTTTTGGCTTGGAGAAGGAAGGTTCATTGCTGACTTACTAGTCGTCATGTCCTCAAAACCAACTGGCACTCAACAAGAAGTGTGTACCTGGGAACACAGCTCTGGAGAAGGACAGGGAGTTTTAGAGGTGAATCTTCTCTGGTTTACCTCAGTCTCCATCTACATAAGAAGCAGATGCTTCTCTTGAGTGCCTCCTCCTGTGAGATGAGCTGTGGACTAATGCCTAAAACTCCCATAGACATCAACAGGCTGAAAGAAAGCATGAGCAGAGCTCAGCAGTGCAGTTCTCATGTGAGCCAACAAAGGAGAGCCTATTCAGAGCTCAGGCAGAAAATCAGAGCTAAACCCCAGCCCATGCCAAGGACAGCTGTGCTGTTGACAGCCAGGCTGGCTATTCTACCATGCCAAAGCTTGTCTCAAAACCAGTATTTCCTAGAGTGTTTACTCTAGTCACGGGCTTGGCCTTAAAAGCTCAGCCAGCTTCTGCCCATTGAACAGTAATAGTTGCTGTGTTTTCAACTCTCAGACATGCTCCAGGACAAGCTGCTTGCTTTCAGTCTGTGGTGGCAAAACTGGAGCACAAACACCCAGCATTGATAGTTAATCTGCACCATCACGTGACCACCCTGCTTCTGCTGTTTCCAAACCTGCACTACCACCTCCCTCCTTCCCTCTCACTCACAGGCACTGCCCCATGGGGAGACTACAGGGTGCAAAGTACACCTGCATCACCTCTCAAACACCAGTGCCATGCCAGGCTGGACCAGGAAGGTGTCCTACTTCAGAGATGTGGGGCTGCCAACAGAAAGTACCATCACTTCTGTGTAGTGCTTTGAAAAAAAAATCTCTTACCATCTGACCTTTAAGCAGTAGCAGCCCCTGTTATCTTGTGGGTGCTGACTTCTAAGAGACCGGTCACTTGTGTAAGTGGGAATTCAACGCTTGGTGGTCATGGTAGGGTAGGAAGAAAAGAAAAAGCCTAACCTATCTCTTCTGCTCATTTGAGTTTATTAATCTATATAGTCAGAAAACTGCCACCACCTTCACACTCTTTGGACTATATGAGGAATAACCAGCTTGGTTCTAAATAGCCATTTACCCTTTGCAGTCTCCTCAAGCTCATCTCACTGATCCTGCAAAGTAGTAAACTGTAAGGCTTTCTCCTTTTCAGAGGCTGCCACCATAAGCAAAAGATCTAACTTCTTACGCTTGAAGAGAGATCTATTTATCTGCAGACCAAATACGACATGGGCAGTTGACAGCATATGGTGAAGCCGCCTGCAAACTCCTTTTCTCCCCAGGCAACAATGAGATATTTGTATCACAAAGAGCCACATGCTGAGGGAGGAGTGGGAAGGAAAATGTACCAGGCCAACTCCACAGCCACACTGGGACCCAACCCAGGCAGCCCTTCTACTCCAGACACACCAAGCCAGTGAGGACAGCCCAGCCCTACTCCAGAGGACAGCACTGTAGAGAAGGTCCTGACCTTCATTTCCAAGCAATGCCTACTAACTGGTCTTGCTGGAAAGTATGAACAGGTTGCAGCAAAACTTCTTAATCTGCCAGGTCCTTGAGGCTACTTGGGTTGAATTCAGAGTGGGAAAGAGAACGTGCCAGCACTATCCTACTGTACTGTGTCAAAACAAGAAACAAAATACCCTTTGGAAAACCTTCTTCAAAAAGGACCTGCAACCGCTAACACAGAAGAGACAGAACAGGGATATGCTGCAGGATGGCCACCCTTGGGTATCCAATGCAGTGCCCATCCTGTGACTGCCATTCACCCCACCTCAAATCCCATTTTAACTAGTTGTGTTGTAGCTGCAGTTAGTATCTCTGGGTTTTGCTGAGTGCTTTTTGTGGCTTGCTAGCAGCCCACCATAAACCACTGTCAGTAGATACGGGAGACTGGGATTTTCCTTCTGCTAGTTCAGTAGGACTTATTATCTCTGGTGCTTTGAGAAAAATGCTCAAGTGGTCAAGACCCCAGCCTTGTCCATTCACATGCAGAGATTCTGACAGTCACTTTCAGGTGGGGAACATCTTCCTTCCCCCTCGCACACAAATTTGCTCCCTCTAGGCTTACCTACCTCAAGAGTTCAAGCCTCACACAGTGTCACCAGCACCACTCAGGACCCTAAGTAACATCCCAAGGACACATGCCAGTGGTGCCCATATGCCCATTTGATCTCCTCTCTCTGGTCTGCAGCCAAAGAATCAGCTTTAATCTAATACCTTCTTACCAGGCTTTAGAGCTTAGAGAAAAAAAGAAAGACAGCAGGGTTGGGAAGGTAGCCAGCAAGTCTGCCAATCTAAATGATAAGCCATTGGCTTTAACCTCAGGCTCATAATTTACTGCCACTCGTGCCAGGTGCTATTATTGTCCCTTTGGGACTCTTAATACAACAAAATCACTCTCTCTAGCTCTGTCTCTACCCATTCTTACCTTTCTCTTCCCCTTCCTCTCCCAGAGATCTCTTGCCTTCAACACATATGCTCCCAAACTTCAGCCACATCTCATTTCCTTCCCTCATCTTCCTTTTCCTTAACCAAGCTCTTTGGTGCACTCCAAACCACCCTAACCAGCCTAATCTCCACTTTCTTTCATAATTCAAAGCAGCACCTCAAGTAACCAGGTTTCAAATGTTTCAGCAGATGTTGCAGCTACTGCCTCACACTTGGAGTCAGCCCAGATGGTACTTAGGTCCCATGGTAGTCCAAATAGCTATATTCACCAACGTGCAAGCTCCCAGGAAAAGAAGACAAAGTTACATGGCCAGATACCCGGTGGGGAAATATATATATATATTTATTTATTTATTTATATATTTCCACACAAAAGCACTTGTATAGCAGCTCACTTGTCCATCTCCCCCTTGAACTGCTGCCCTTTCGCATGTGTTACAAAGCAGATCAAATATGCACTCAGGCAAAACAAGGAAGGAAGGAAGGAAGGAAGGAAGGGATTAAGGGAGAAAAGCAGAAGTGTCTGGCCCTAGGAATGGACAAGCCAACACACTCAATGCCAGGGCTGACACAATGGTGAAGGAGGTCCAAGGAGAGATGTGTGATCAGAATGAAAGTCTGCTAGCAGTACACCTGAAAGGTCAACAAATGTCATGGAGGCAGAACAAAATTGGAGCAGACTTGCTCAGAAGTTAATTCTGTATTTCAACAGTATACAGACAATACAGATCTTTATGGAGAAGCTGTTGATGTACAGGCTGGATGAACAGCTAGTGAGACGAACTGAAAACTGGGTGAACAGCTGAGCTCAGAGATTTGTGATCAATGGCACTGTCATGGTTTAGACCCAGCAAGCAGCTAAGCACCATGCAGCTGCTCACTCACCCTCCCCTCTCCCCAAGCAGATGAGGGAGAGAAAAATATAACGAAAAGGCTTGTGAGTCGAGATAAGGACAGGGAGAGATTTTTCAGCAATTACATTCACAGGCAAAACAGACTCTATCTGGGAAAAATTAATTTATTAATTAATACTCAAAGCCAGGGTAGGATAATAAGAAACAAACAAACAAACAAAAAAGTCTCAAAAACACCTTCCTTCCAGCCCTCCCCTCTTCCCAGGCCTAACTTTACTCCTAATTTCTCTATCTCCTCCCTTGCAGCAGTGCAGGGGGATGGGGAATGGGGCTTGCAGTCAGTTAATCACACGTCGTTTCTGCCGCTCCTTCCTCCTCAGGTCTCTCCCACGAGAGACAGTCCTCCACAAACTTTTCCAACATGAGCCCTTCCCACGGGCTGCAGTTCTTCACAAACTACCCCAGTGTGGGTCCCTTCCATGGGGTGCAGTCTTTCAGGAACGGACTGCTCCAGCATGGGCCCTCCACATGTCCACACATCCTGCCAGCAAACCTGCTCCAGCATGGGCTCCTCTCTCCATGGGTCCACAAGTCCTGCCAGCAGCCTGCTCCAGCTCAGGCTCCCCACAGGGTCACAGCCTCCTTTGAGCATCTGGCTTGCTCCAGCATGGGGTCCTCCACGGGCTGCAGCTGGACCTCTTCTCCATCATGGACCTCCATGGGCTGCAAGGGAACAGCGTGCCTCACCACAGTCTTCACCATGGGCTGCAGGGAAATCTCTGCTCCAGCACCTGGAGCACCTCCTCAGCCTCCTTCACTGACCTTGGTGTCTGCAGAGTTGTTCCTCTCACATTCTCATTCCTCTCTCCTCTGGCTGCTGTTCCACTGTAGCCCCCCTGCTACAAAAACCTTGCCGTGCAAACCCAATATAAGCACAAAGCCTATTTGGAGGCCAGCAATTAGTGATGTACCCCAGGGATCAATACTGGATCCAGTCCTGTTCAATATCTTCATTAATGATTTGAATGATGGGACAGAGTGTACCCTCAGCAAGTCTGCTGATGACACAAATCTGGGAGGAGCGACCAATACATCAGAGGGTTGTGTTGTCATCCAGAGGCACCTCAACAGGCTGGAGAAATGGGCTGACAGGAACCATATGAAGTTCAACAAGTGCAAAGTCCTGCACGCGGGGAGGAACAACCCCAAGCAGAAGTACACGCTGGGGGCCACGCAGCTGTAAAGAAGCTTTGCAGAAAAGGATCTGGGAGTCCTGGTGGACACCAGATGGAACATAAGCCAGCAGCGTGCCCTTGCTGCGAAGGTGAATGGTATCCTTGGCTGCATCAGAAGGAATATTGCCAGCTGGTTGAGGGAGGTGATCCTTTCCTTCTACTCTGCACTGGTGAGGTCACACCTGAGTACTGGGTCCAGTTCTGTGCTCTCCAGTACAAGAGAGACATGGAGCTACTGGAGAGAGTCAGCAAAGGGCCAGTGAGATCATTAAGGGATTGGAGCATCTCTCCTGTGAGGAGGGGCTGAGAGAGCTGGGACTGTTTAGCCTGGAGAAGGGAAAGCTCAGGAAGGATCTTACCTTTGTGTACAAATATCTGAAGGGAGGATGGGGCCTGGTGCTTTTCAGTGGTGCCCAGTGCCAGGACCAGGGGCAACGGGCACAAACTGAAACACAGAAGAATGTTCCCTCTGAACACTGGTAAACACTTTTACTGTGAGGGTGACCGAGCACTGGCAACTGGGTGTAAGTTGCCCAGGGAGGTTGCAGAGTCTCCATCTTTGGAGATATTCAAAAGCCATTTGGACATCTTACTGGGCAACTGGCTCCAGGTGACCCTACTTGAGCAGAGGGGTTGGACAAGATGACCTCCAGAGGTCCTTTACAACCTCAACCATTCTGTGACAATAATCTCTGTCATGTTGATTGACGCTGAAAGCTTAGGAACAGGACTAGATTATCCTACCTGCCTTGCCCTTGGCATTTACGAGCTGGCACCATGGCAGCAGGTGAGCCTTACCGTCAGTGAAGCTAAGACACAGTTAACTCACTTGCCTCCTTCAGGAAAGAACAGGAAATTATTACCCTTTCTAGGAAGCAGCTAGGCCAAGTTCTACATGGGTTATGGCTCTCTTATGCTCTGATTCATACAGCCCTGGCAGCACACAGGCACTTCCATTACAGCATGTTTTTCCGTGGATTAGATAACCATCCGGGGAACACTTAGAGGACACAGAGAAAGAGATGGAGATATCTGCTGCCTGGCAGAGTCATAATTGTCTGCTTGGGGAGGGTGGGGTTCCTTATGCCTTCCCTCACTACTGATTCGCTATCTCCCAGGTGGCACCCTTCCTTCCCACCCTCCTTCTCTCTGCCACTGTCAGACTACAAATGCCTTAATCAGCAAACCAGACATCAGCTGGGTGGCACTGAGCCAAAGAGTCTCTATAACAGACATCAAACCAAAAGAGAACATCTCCTCAGCTCCTCCAAAGGCACACAGAATGAGACACCTCTACCATGCCCCATCACCCACTCATGCAGAAGGTGTCTAGAGTGCCAGAGCCCCCATGCCACAGCACTACCTCCTCGCAGGCAAGTAGACCAGACAATCTAATCAATCATTTTCAGCCCCAAACTTTCTCATGCTAGGATTGCCTCACAACAGCCAGGCATAGCATTTGTTTTGCTGGCTACTTCAGTGCCAAATGCTGGCAGGGGTGAGATAGACAGGGGCTTATGTGCCAGAGGAACAGCTGCTGTAGAATATTTTCTGGGGGTGAAAATAAAAGCAAAATTGCCGGAGGTTACCAGAAGCAGGATTTCTCATTCTGTAATGGTGCAATTGGTTCTGCAACAGTTTCCTTATTATATTGCTTCAACAAGCACTCTACAGCACCCAGGGACAAAGAACTGCTATGGCCCAACTTCTCACACCTGGGAGAGAAAAGTTCTGGCACTGGGCCCCTCAGGAAATGGTGTAAGCTATTATGCTCAGCACAGGCCCCTGAACTCCGCTAAATCACTCTGGAGAGCAAGGCCCAGGGCACAGACAGCGATGAAACTACCACCAGGACCAGCAGTGGGTTTTCCAGCACCCCCTCGGCATAGAGGCAAGCTCAAGACAGGCAGCCAGATGATAACAATTTTCAGGAACTGACAAGGCCTGGATTCAAGTGAGAGGCTGAGAGGTGAAAAGGACTCACCAGCTCACACGTTCTCGGTCTGGAAGCTATTTGTCAAGTCCTGGAGAGACAGGCAAGGGCAAAGCGCAGCTGTGCTAAGGATATGGAAATCTCACCCTGGAGCCATTAGCAGCCCAAAGCTCAGACCCCAGCATATCAAGGGTCACACACTGCTCCTTGGTCATGTGTGGCGAGTGCCATGCTGCAGTCTCTGCACAGCCAGTATCAGCCCAAAGAAAGCTTTCAGTGCCAATTGCCCTGCCAGGCCCAGCCCAACCAAAATGTCAACATTCAGATATTCAGCAGAAAGACTGTTGGGCTTGATAATACACAGCTAAGCCCAGATCAGGGTTCACACTGTATGCAGGCCACTTTTAGTGTCAGGCCAAGACAAAGTTCCACTCACCCATCCTGCACTGAAACTACTCACTCATGAAAGGGGTGCAGTGTCTATAGTGAGAAATCCAAATGTTAGAACAGGATGTGTTTTTTCTCTTCTGTGCTGGCCTTTTTCATCTTAGCATCTCAAAGAATTTTAAATGATGCATTAAGCCTCCATAAGACAACGGTATTGATATTATCTACTCACATGCAGACAAACCATGGCAGAAAGGTTTCACAACTCCCTCAGAACTACCTAGTGACTCTGTAGCATAATTGGAAATACATGCATGTACCCAAATTCTCTGCCTTATACTTTAAAACAATGCTTTCCTTACCAGTCACATACCCACACATAAATGAGGACAATTTAGATTGCTCATCGTGCCAACCCAAAGCTGCTCTCCTCCAAGAGAGTTCTCTTATGATCTCTCTCCCTGCAGATGCTACACTCTGACTTCTCAAGCTGTTGAAAGTAGATTTGAAAGGAGCTACTGCCAGTCCCACTGAACGGCACAGGAGGATGGACCCTTTACTTCTTCTCTACCTGTTTACACAACGTGCCAAGACCACTTAGTCTCATTCCCTGGGAATGAGCCCAGCAGCTCCAAGGAGTCTTTGTGACACCCTGGACTTCCTTAGATCTCAGCTGACCCTTGTGTCCCCTGGTACCTTCACCTTGAGCTAAAGGATGTCCTGGCTGTCCTTCACCTCCTGTTCTCAGCATTGCCAAAAAAAAGCCAGATCTGCTGAGGTTAACAAGGTAGCAGCAGATCTGGCTTTCTAGGACATGCACAGCCTTCATTAAATAGCAAGTGGCTGGCAGCAGGGCCTGCATGTAATAAGGTTGCTGTTCAAGGACCACGATCAAGGGGTGGCTGGGAGAGGGCATTTGCTGCAAAAACACAGGTGTCTGCACGAGTCAGGGTATTTCTGCCCAATTAGGGGAAAGAAAAGAAGTCTTCTGAGCTAATTTTCTAGTCCTTTGGAGGAGTGAAGAAAAGCACACATTGAATGGCCTTTGCTCAGCCTCAATAGGGAAGAGGCTGGGCGGCCAGCTGACCAGCCAGCCAGGGTGGGAAATACACTCGCCAGCTGCCCAAACTCATGGCTGGGGCACAAAAGGGCAGAATGACACTGCCCTGTGAAGCTGGAAAGGCATAGCCTGGCACCTAACCAGACGGGGACTTTTTAAACCTGCTCCTGTGCAGCCTTTCCTGCTGAGGGTGGCTGAACTGAAAGGCCCGGATTATGGAGATTTCCATTTATCCACAAGGCCATGGAGGCAGGAGCACAGCAATTCCTTAACCCCTTAAAAGCATTCATATTGCCCCCAATCCACTTGTCTCTCCCAAATTTGCTCCCCTTACCAAAAGGCACCAAATCACTGGACCACAGGAAGACATTTGGACACTACATGCCACTGATCCATGGCCTTCCAGCAAAAGTTGCCTTGTCTGTTCAACCCTAAGAATAGCTTAAGCATCCCAACACAGAGCCGCTCCACACTACAGTTCTCTGGACCAGTTTTCCATCACCATCCAACATAAGCAGGATTTGATGCAAAGGTAAAGCATTTGGCACCTCTTCACCCACCTTTAAGTAACCCATACCACATCATGCACCCAAAAGTGTCATCTTGTCTCAGAACACATTTGCCTATGGCACAAATTAATCTTGCATGATACTCTTTGTTATCTGTCAGCTCCACAGAGCTGCAGGAATGGGAAGTAAGGCTCAGGGACAAGGGTAAAACCACATCTGCTGCTCAAAAAAGTTTTCATCTGATCAAACTTTTCAGCTGTATTCTCATAGGCAAGCACATGACAGTAAGGATAAGAATCGCAAAGCAAGACTAGCTTGATTTTCAGAGCCCAGATGAAGCCTTAGAGTAGCCAGTTTAATATTATCATTTCTCACTTGCATTGTTTACCTGATTAACAAACTAACAGCTGTTTTTGTTGGAGATTGAAAACAGACCAAGAAACACCCTGGTCCCATTTTACAGGTGTGGAATGGAGGTATTGAACAAGACTTACCCAGCTGCATACAAAGATTTTGTGGCAGAACTAAAAACAAAACCTAGATTTCAGATCATTGCCGTAAGAAATTAGATTGCTAATTTTAGCAGAGCTGATGGGAATCCCAATGTCAGTAGAAGACTGAATCTACAACACTATTGTTATACCTATCATGATTTTTTGTAGCACAAACAAGTACAAGTAGCAAGCAAAGCCATGCAGTGAACAAGACTTCATAGATCAAGCAAGAAGTCATCACAAAGCTCCAAGATTTTACTGGTTGAAAATTAACCAATTAAAACTATAAAAATAATACAAGTGACCAAACTGTTATAGTATTAAGGCTGTGTCTCACTTTGTATGTTTCTCTCCCCTCCTTCAAAAAAAAGTACATTTTTAAATTAAAACCACTAGCTGCATATCATTTCTTTAGAACAAGGATTCCACAAGCTAGAAGTGTTAATGACATCTACAGTAAAAATGTTATTTAAAAAAAGACACATCCACCTCCAACCCAGTTTTCAACTTTTTGCAAAAATCTTTGCCTCAAATTAATCCAGAAATGTAGAGAGAACAGACAGACCAGGAAGCAATTTTTTCTCACAAGTTTCCCAGAAAGCCCACAATAGTTTGGAAAGCTTATTTAAATTAGCCTTCAACTTTCACCAACACACTCCTGAAGGGAAATTAAGGCAGAGCAGGTAGATGCTATGCCTGGGGTCCAAATCAGAGAAAGCACCTGCACCAGAAGGAAGATTTTTCCATTTACTCACATGCACACTGAAAAAAAGAAGGCTGGGCACAGGCTTACCAGCTTTCTTCTCCTCTCATTAGGATGCGAGACTAATTAAAGCATGTTAGTATCAGTAGAAGATTTGAGTGAAGTGAAATGCACGACTGGGCCTTTTGAATGTTCTGTGAGCAGAAACTTGGCGAGAGGGCGAAGACAGGGTGAGGACAACTGTACTGAAACCACAAGTCTCTGCATTATGTATTCATGGGATGTATGCTGCCAGCAGGACTGAGAACAGGCAGTTATGCAATGGGGAAACGGAAGGGTCTCACTTTTATAGATCTTGGAAGATAAATACATACTCCTTTCTTTTAGTGGGTGCATCTTAGGTAGTGCTTAAAGAGGGTGCTGTTAGTGATGTTAAAACTAGTACATCCAACCAACCAGAGGCAGTGAAATTCCTCCCTAATGAGAGGAAATTCAGAACTGAAAGTAATGTTTTTAAGTTACTGCAATTTACCAGGGTCAGTAGATGTCTGCAGACAGCTTTCAAACTGACACTATACCAGAGCAAGAAAAACAAATAATTAAGAGCAAGCTGAAATACTAACTCTACAACAATGCCTTCTGAAAGAGGCACCAGATGGGCACTGCACAGGGCAGCCCAGCCCACCCCACCACTGCCAGACGTGCCCCATTGCCCAGCCTCTGCAGAGATGAGGCAAACTAGCGTTTATGCATCTCAACCCCAGGCCCCTAGAGAAGTCCTGCAAAATCAAGAGTAACTGCATCTAGAACAAACTGTAAACAGTTTGTATTTATAAAGTGTCACGAAGATAAAAAGCATGGGTTTACACTGCTGTAAAACTCCTAGGAGGCATAAAGAGACCTGGGCCCAAGGAAGTCAACAAGTGTGGAAATACCTATCATCAAGTCTACGACCACTTTCCCAACAAAAGTATTCTTTATACACCCCATAGCAGTTAATTTATTTTTTAGTAAATGGTATGGGTCAGCTCACAGTAGCAGAGGTAACTTGACAAAAATGAACTCCAGTGGTTTTGCTCCTGTGTTATGTGATGAACCGGACAGTATGGGTGCTGCCTTCCTAATGGGGGTAGCAAGAGAACAGCCCACCTGTAGCAAGAGCCACTCAAGTAGCAGCAGCTTTACCACTCAGGGGAGGTATCTACACTTAGGCCTAGTTTATCCTAGACAGATGGCAGAACTACCAGTTAAGCCTCTGAAGACATGATCACAAGAAGCAACCTTATACGTTTACTGAACCCTGCCTCAATAATTCTTTTCTGTCTTTGCTTACAACATCTTCTTTCACATGATGCTGCTTTCCTCATACAAAGCTCTGCCTTACCTGCTGCATTTTTTCCAGGTCAAGGCTGGGCCTGCTGACCTTATCCCCATATCCTTGCCGATGTCTCTTACAAGGCATGACTTGTTCAAGGCCTGCCCCAACGCTTGTGAAGATTAAGGGTCTAGAGGCTGGGCTCCGCACCAGGGGCTGGAGTCTCTTGGGAGGGGAGGCACTGAACAGCACAGGACTTGGGCTGGCATGCACACCATCGGCCTGCTCTGCCACAGGCCGGAAGGACATAGCGCACAAGTTCTTCACTTCTTCGTCACTGGAGGAGGTGTTGTTGCTGTCACTGCAGCAAGCAAGCCTGCTGACCTGGGACCACTTTCGCTTCTCAGCAGCAAACTCTCGGTTGATGCGCTCCAGCTCTTCTTCCGAGCTGTGGCGGTCAAGGCTGGCATGGAAGAGGGCCCGAACCTTGCAGCATTGGTTCTCCTGGTTCTGGAGCTGGTTGGTGGCCAGAGGGGTCAAGGTACAATTGCGTCTTCTCTCTAGTGGGAGGAGGAAATAGAGCAGTGGCAGAGCAAATCTGTGTCCCATACCCCAATAAACTGCGCCTGCTTTCTCCTGGGCTGTTTTAATTTTTTACCTGCTCCCAAGCTCTCTCAGCTGTTTTCCACTTTTTTTTTTCCTCACAGAAGAAACACCCCCCCCACCCCAGCTGAATGCTCCCCTTTGGTAGTTTCCAGAATTTTGTTTAGACCAGACTGCTAGACATCCCCTTGCAAACTGTCACCTGGAAGTCTAATTGCAGAGCAAGAACGTGGACCTGCTACCCACCTCATCCGCTGAACATGGAGAAGACATGATCTTGCAAATGTGTTGTTAGGCACTTACCTCTAGCTAGAAACATTAAAGTCTAGTGACTAGTTCTCAGGGCAGAGGATGTAAGTTAGTTGCATTATTTTAAGCAGCATGTCTGTGGCTCAAATAAGATATATGTTTTCTTGAGGTAAAGGTCATCTTTCTATTGGTTTGCCATGTAAAAAAGCCTGCCTTCAGCCACAAGCTAGGCACACTTATACCTGTTTTGCTGAGCTCTTTCTGTGTTAGGCATGTGGAGCAGGGATTTTAATTTCAACAGGACACACCCTGTGTGTCAGGAATTTAACTTCTGCCTTTGCATAAGAATCCGCTTGAATTTGGCTAAATTACAACAAAATACAGGTCATGCTCAAATGGTAGAGACTTAGCATAGCTCAAGAGATGCATTTACTACAGATTTCACCTGCAGCTGTAAGCTGCGTTATACCAGGTACAAAAAAAAAATAAAAATAGCACAGCACTTGTCTCTCCTTTATGAGAGATCCTCAGCTAGATTCAAGAATAAAGCTGCCCAATACCAACAGTACAGGAGGAAGGGAGTAAGCTAATCAGACAAGCGAGTGCAGGTGAATGAGGAAAGGGAAGGTCAAAACTAGAAATTACAAGGAAGAGGAAACCTAGAACAAAGATGACAAGTGCACAAGCGTGGAAGAGAAGACAAATTTTTAGTCCCAGCTCTGCTGCTGGCCCAATTGTAGACACTCTCTGCCCCGTGTCTGCAGCACTGGGGCCTTAACATATGGTTAACAATGTCTGGCTCTAGTAAGAAAAGTGCAACTGCAGCATCTGATGGCACCATTTGATAACATCAGCTTCTCCCTGTGAGGTCCCAAAGACTTAGAATCATAGACTCATATAATAGTTTGGGTTGGAAGGGACATTTAAATATCATCTAGTCCAATTCCCCTGCAAGGAGCAGGGACATCTTCAACTAGGTCAAGTTGCTTAGAGCCTCGTCCAACCTGGCCTTGAACGTTTCCAGAGATGGGCCACCTAGTTCAAGGTAACTGACTTAATGCATCTGGTTGTGGTACACTGGGGACAGAGAAGGAGGCACTTCCAAGAGAACAAGTGAAAAGCAAAATGGACTTCAGATGTACCATCTCAGTCCCCTCCTATCTCATCCCTTTACCTCTGTCGATTTGAGCAAGTTCCTGGTTCTCTCCCTCAGAGTCGTCGCTGTCCTCATCACTTGGGGGGTAGGAGATCTAGGGTGCAAGGAGAAAGAAAAGCCTTCATCATGAACACTGAACATTGCCCCTAATGCTGCCCAGGCCACTTCCCGCACCCTCCCCCCTCTTATATCCTGCAGGCATCTACTATGACTAACCATACACACTTGGCCACAGCACCTCCCTGTATACACATCCTCATTTCCCAACCTCAAACTCCCATCGTATCCTCTTACTTGCAGCAACACAAAACACCCAGCCTACCACTATTTCCACCTTACTGCACCACCAACTCTTACCCAAGCACAACGAACATACCCTGCCCTGAGCTCCACAGACACACAGCTTAAACCAGCATGGCCTACCACATCCACATCACGTGGACAACTGAATCTCCAAAACCCACCACTGAAATAAAGACACATCCTGTCAACAGCTCTATCATCTTGCAAGGTGCCCACAAATGGAAGTGGCATGTTAACTTTAGCCATCCTATATGTGTACCTATACTTCCTCCTTGAAAGCGTACACACACAGAACACCAAAGAACAGACTCATCTTGCTTTCCTGCACGACAACACTGAAGAATGTAACAGAAATAAAAGAAACAGGATTTCACAGAAATGCAAACAATAATGCTATGCTGTCCCTGCCAGTACAGAGTCTTACAGTACCACTGAACACCCTTAAATGCTCTGAGAGTAGTAACAATTCACGTATTTTGTCTATCAGGAATTTTCAGGAACATTTGCTCTGGGACAGCCAATGGACTTGATCAAACTACTTGCTGTATACCCAAATATCCACTTACTCAAAACATGTTCTAACACTGAACAAACTCGGTAGTTGCTTCTTCAGGAGAGTTAAGAGATCTGAAACCAAGCTTTTGCAGGTCAGATGGATCCCACTGCTGCTGAGTTTCCTACGCAGAGGAAACCTGCCTTGTGCCTAAAGTGACTTCTGTTCTGCTGAGCAGAACAGAGCATACCTGGGAGTTATTAGATCAAACCTCTGAGCTATGCAGCTCAGTATGCGACTCTGGCAATGGCCAAAACCAAATCAGTCAAAGGAAAACGCAATACTTCAAAAGAAGCCTTTACAAGAGACATCACTGCAAGATGAGCTATATTATTCCTTACACCCTCTTATCTAGAATAACAACAAACATTCCCATCACTCTCAACTGAGTCTCACAAGTTACTTGCCCACAATAGTATCCAGTGGCAATAGGTTTCAAAAGGTTACATGCTGTGTTTCCATTGTGAAAGTGTTTGATGCACTGTGCTTGACTTTTATAGAAGATGAGGCAGCATGCAACCATTACACTGATATGGACACACTTCAGTGCCACCACTGCTCTTAGGGAAACATCCTTGGAGTGTGTTTCAGCCTCCCAGAGACCCAAAAGAGCAATTACGCTTAACTGAGTGCCTATGAAAGACATACAGTTGATGCAGAGAAACAGGAATAGAGGAGAAATTCTGACTGATACTGAATTTGACAGCTATTAAGTCAACATACCTATTTTGTGACCATCCTCTAGGATTCTGTTTTGGGGTTTTGCTCCCCCAAAAGCCTGTTGCCACCTTTTTTCTCCTCATTTTTTTAAAGCTACCTTTTGCCCTACTATATTTATACTGCCCTTTAAGAAATCAGAAAATATTTTCCTTCCTTGTTACTTTCCCAACTGTCAAATGATGGCTGGGGAAAGTGGCCCAGATTTATCCTCATTGCTGATATTCCTGAAGTAAACACAGGGAGTTGTTTTTTCCTACTGCAACTACAGTTTTCTTGTATGTATTCACACACAAGCATCATTTAATAAAGGCAGCTGGCACTAAGGAACACTGCCAAAATAACAGACTTCTAGCTGTCCCCAGAACAGGTATAATACCTTGTTTGTGCCACGGTAGTTCATAGAGGGGACAGCTGACACTGAGGTGCCATTGTGCTAGCTGCTGTACAGACAGACAGTGGTCCTGTCTTCATTACAAAAGCTAAGGCTCCAATTCTAACTGGAGAGCTACTCACCTTAATCTGTGGCTCATTCCCACATAAAAACCCTTCATGTGGACGTGGCAGGGTTTTCAGTGAGATTTAATGGCTCTGCATGGGAAACCTATCAGCTCCAGTTTTTGTACCATGTATGTGTCAATACACAGCATCATGCTGCTTCCAGAAAAAGAGGCAATGACACCTAGTACATGCAGGTCAAAGAGCTACTGCACAATGTTACTGGCTTGAGATGCTCAAGATAGGAGTTGGATTTGAGTCAATGATTGATGTTTTGAAGGTCTTTGTGTCTACTGGTACTAGGCTTCCAGAACATTCACTCCTCCCCATACAATTTTGCTAACCTCTTGTCTCATATGGATAACTTGCCTCTGCTAAGTCCTCCCCAGTCCCACAGGCAGCCCAAGACTAATCTTTGAGTTGCCTTGAACATTTCTCTAAAGGCTTTATTCAGAGCACCTGCAAGAGAAGAGAAACCTCTTTCAAACAAGATGTTGAGTCTGTGGATTTGGTCCTATAGTATATTCCAAAGAAATTAAAGTGGTAGGACAATACAAAAGGCTTCATGGTAAAAAGGGGCTCTCACAGTCTTCCTAATTATCCTCCTGATGCTAGGCATGGAAGAGCAAGTACCTGCTCTTCTATAACCAGCTCAACTTTTATGAGCAACATATTAAGTGCTTTTCAGAATCAAGTCTCCCAAGCTCCTACGAGACCCTAGCTCCCATGTTCCAACCCTAACAGAGAATCAGCATTCATAGCAGACTCACCATTAATCTTGCTGAGTTCAAGTTTTACACATGAAACTCCTTGCCATAATACACCACACAGGCAAAGATTAATGGAAGATTGAAAAAAGGACTGTCTGTATGGATAACAAGAGTTTCTAGAAACCATAAAGATATAGAGAATCAAAGACTAATGCTCTGCCTCACTGGAGGTAAATGCTCCCTCCCTTGACTCTTCCCAGGCTTCAACAGTAACACTTTCCTCTCTTCAAAAGCATTCCACTAAACACAGCAGGATCGTGTTCAGGCCTTCAGCCTCCCTTACACAGTCCCTGTCTTGTATTAGCCACAGATTTACTTTTGTCCAAGGCAGCACAGCCTTGTTTGCCTCACAAACTCAGAATTGTGGCACTGTGATAACAGAAAACTTGATCGCCATGTCAAAGATCCCACTAGATCATGGCTTCATTCACAGCAGACAAATCACAGAATTGTTTAGATTGGAAGAGACCTCTTGATACTATCTAGTCCAAGCCTCTGTTCAACCTGGGTCAGCTAGAGCAGGATGCCCAGGACTGTGCCCAGTACACTCTGTATCTTAACGTGCAAAACTAAAGAGAAGAAACTCTCCAATTCACATAGACATGTGAATGCTTACATGGCACAAAACAAGCCAGAAAACAAAGGAGAGGTGTCCATCCACCCTCCAGTATTTCTTCAGGAAATGCATTAGATGTGAAGTTCAAAGACAGCAGCCTCCTGTTGACAAGGATCTCAGTCTAACACCTGGGTTCTTCAGCTCTGGCACCAGACATGCCTGTCAGGCTAAGGACTCCCACCACCAGATGGAAACACAGACAAAGTAAGAAAAGATGGGTTCATGTCAAATAATTTGATTGTATTTCAGAAGAACTGAGTGTAAAGCTTATAACTTTGACGAGATTTAACATGAAAGACAAACTAGCAGATATAAGAAAGAAAAGCTAGAGACAAAAATTTTTGTCTTTCTCTTCACATCGCTGCTTGTCAAGTGAGTAACGATAACTAGTTGCAGCCAGAAATGCTCAGGTTCTAAAAGGTCCAGTCACCCTTAGAGTCTAAAGCCCTGAAATACATCAGACTATTAAAAAATCCACCCTGTTAAAGCAAAGTTCCTCTTGGTCTTTACTTACAGAAGATAAATTAACCTGCTTTCATATCATCAGAAGTAATTACATTAAGAATCATCTGAGAGCTTACAAAAGGGAAGAGAATCACACTGCTAAGGCAGAACAAATCTCTCCAAACAGACTTCATTTAATGGCTGTATTGACCTAAAAAACTAAAACACCAATGGGATGGTTTGGTGCAGTGGAGGGTGTGTGCGTAAGAACAGGTAAGACAAAGATACAAGTGACCACAGGCAACCCCTCCTTCCCAGCTTCAGTCAAGGATGCATACAGGCTGGAGGGCATCATTCCGATCCCCCTCTGGGAGGGAGGGAGTTTACCTCCAGGGAGGTGGCTTCCCCAGCAGAGGCCCATGCTGCCGCATAGAAGGCTGTTTGTGACACAGGCTCATTCACTTGAGCCCCGGCACTCCAGTAAAGCCCTTTCCACGTGCTCTGGAAAAAGACTTTTCTGTTGGTCTCACTCACTGGTTCCTGGCGCAAAGGCAGAAAGGGATGATGAGCTCAGCAATGAGTAACTGATATCTCTGCTATGGGGAACCGATTTCCATTTCTTCAGACTGAAGAAGTGAAACCAGTGCTCACTTACCTTCTCCCTGCCACACTGCCTACAGAGCAGCTGCCAGACACATGGGCATCCTACAGGACAGGGCTCTGCTGCTGACTCATCTCCTTCTCAACTGCTTGGCTTTAGCAAAAACATTTTACTAAGTTTCCCCACTGTTATTTTTCCAGGTCAACAATTGCTGTAGTTGCCATGGGACGCTGCCTGGTCTTGAAGGAGGGAGCTGCCACCCTCCCAATTACAATAAACTCTGAATTAGAGAGAGTGGAAAAGCAAGGGATATTATGAGACACTGAAAGGCAGTTTTGAGCCACTGAACACCATGAGGAAGGAAGGAAGGAGTGAGTCAAACAGACCTTCAAATTAACATCTAACTCCTCTCACAAGTTCTCCTTTAAATTTTATTTTAGAGATATTCAACATTACAGGGATAAGTCACGTTAGTAAAACAGGCTGTAATGATTGCTCTTTCCTCAAGAAAAGCAGCAGAGTTAGAGATCAGAGCAAAGGTTCAGTTTAGTCTTCAAATGTCCGCAAGTGAGATATGACTGCCAAGACTAGATCTGGGTTTTACAGCTGGGGTCCTTCAACAGCTAAACTTCCAGCCAGAAGTCCTAGTTTGGAAAAGCTTTCTAAAGTCTTTTTTTCCATTGTTATTGGAAAAATAACTGGTTTCAAACACCTTTCTCCATTTCCTTGCAAATGGCTACAATTCAAACCCAGGGTTCATAACCCTTGAACACTGTCCTTGAACACTGAACAGAGTAGCTGTCTGGCTGAGTCAGTCAAACCAGTGATGGGCCAGTGGGACACCGTACGCCTCAAGGCCCTTGTTTTCCAGGCCTACCCCAAGCCAAAGACAGAAAAATTCCTATTTTTTGGTAGGAATGTTGCATCTTCAGTCAGACACATCTTCTGCAGGGTCTAGAGTCCAGTTAACCATTGGTGGGCTTACAGATTTGCAGTAGGCAGAGTCACTCCAAATAGCCGAGCCCACAACGTTTTAACAATACAGATGCGATTTTTGTTGAATGCTTACCTTGCAGAAACACAGGCAAACATGGTGATTGGCAGCTCTCAGAGCGCAAGTGGTGGGAGTCATCAACCAGAGAACATGGAAACTGAGCTTCTGTTCTGAGGAACAATGACTGAACCTGATTTCCAGAAGCATGGGCTTAAGCTGAGTTACCTAGATCTTAAGAGAGGAACACACTAGGCGTGCACAGAACAGCAAGAACATGAGTGGTGGGTGGGTGCAGGGAGGTGTGTGTTTGTGGCCCTCATTGTTTTAAATCCTCTCCCTCATCCTTCTGTAATTCCACAAACAAATTAATATGTGTGTTTTGTACATACTGTTTGCATGGCAAGATTATGTTTGTCTACTCTCTACACCTCCTGGAAAGAGGTTACAACTATGGCCAAAGCTGACTAGAACTACAGAGGTGACAGGGCACCTCTGCCTTAGGCTTGGGGATCTTTATTTGCAAGTGGAGTGAATCAGAGGACTTTATGCAAGAGACAAGTGCACGAAGGCCGTGTTCAGCACCGGGAAGGGGCACAAAGACTGATCACAATACAGTTCACGCCAACCCCACAGAGCACAGCTGGACTCTGCACACTCTCATCTGCCCCACATCAGTTCTCTTGCAGCAGAGTTTGCATCAAACTTCCTTTGCTAAATCTGTCCCTGCTCTCCCTAGGGCTAAGCTGAGATGACTTTGCAGGGGAAGACTAAAGATAAAAACATCAACAGTTCTCTCAAAATAAAGAAACAGCTAGTTTCAGTGCTTCACCATTGCTCCAGAGAAGTACAGTATGCAGCTCCGATGAGCCTATGATGCATGAACACATGGACTCCATAGTCACCAGAAACAGCAGACATCTGATGTTCTCCAATGACAGGGAACTGAACACAGCTGATGCCTACAATTGAGCTCCACTGTTATACATCAGCTAAGGATCAGGTCTTAAACACAGGTATCAGGTGAGCCAGACCAATAGCCTCTTCCATTGACTCCTATCCACCACAGGTCTGTTCTCAAACTCTGGGCAAATATTGCCAGAAGAGCAAAACCAAGATCATCCTTTTAAATTCCACTCAAGATAAACCTCCAAAAGGCAGTACTTACAAAAAGACTAGAACAGACTCAGTTCTACCCAGTAGAGACCAATGGTATAGGCACCCACATATATGCACATGCTTCTCCCACCAGCCATCAAATCTGTGTGACAGAGGACACAAAGAATGCTACCAACTAAAAAAATAAGACTTCAAAAAGCCTCCTGGGCAAAAAAAAAAAAAAAACCCAGACTCTCATCCTTAGCACCCAAAATAATTCAAATCTTAAGAATTCCATTCAATTTATTTATTCTCAAAGCCACTATGAGAACCAGAATCTCTCTTTATAAACATAGCTGCAGTCATGTTTGGGGCCATGATTTAACAGGTCATGATGTGAGAAATTACAGATGGAACAAAGTCACTACAGCCCTTACTCAGCAAGTGGATGAGGTCTGGTAACAAAGGTGTTACCACTAAAGTAGAGCCTTTAATCCTCCAATTTCCTCCTTGCCTTTCCAGATCACTATGTGTTATGAAATAAGACTGCTTCTGCAGTACAGGAGCCAGGGGAATGCTGCAGCTTCATGCTGTGATATGTATCATCCTTTCCGGTAGCAAGCATTTTTACAAAATTCTCAGACGATCTCTATGTTGTTAGCTTAAGAGGCTCGTTAAGGTTTATAGCTCTTATTATGGTGACAGAAGCCAAACACTCCTCCAACTCCACTTCTACCTGCAAGTGAAACTTCCAGATGTGCCACTTTCCCTTAAGTCTCCAGAAAGTCTCCTACTCAGGTCCCACCACTCAGTTTCTGCTCAGTACACCCAGCACAGCCTGGCCTCACCAGCAGTTACCTGCATCTGATGGAACCACACAATAAGTTTCTCACCAGCTCTCTTGCTCTACTCGGGGCTTTGCTGATGTGATAAAGAGATTTATGGCTAATTCATATCAAAGTTTCAAGAACACTCTGGGAAGACTAGCATCTACCTGTTACCTTTCTCACCCTATGCGTGGAGACAGCATTTTGCATATATAGTTCAGAAGGGAATTAGCAAAGAAAAGTGGTAAAGTGTCAGGAAACACCCATCAGAAAAAAAAAGCAGTAAGCTACAAAACAGTTGTGCTGCAGAGATCCTCCTGCAAAGGAGGTCAGCTCCTCTGACAGCTCACAGTACAGAGCCTTGGCACTCCCCTGGCTCGCATCCCACAGGAGCAATGCTAGTCAGCATTGCTGACACCACAAAGCACAGCAGTTCAGAAAGACAGGAGCCTGAAGGATTAAAGACCTTCATTACAGGGTCGGGGGGCTCATCCACCCTGTGTCAAGATACAGGGACTTAGCTCCATCTGTAATTTACAGCTCATTTGCTGCTGAACCTCAGCTCCAGACACAGTCAGATTAAAAGCAGCACTATTTACCACAGGCTGGCAACCCTCCCAAACAGAAGAGGAAGGCAGTGTAAGGGACACCTAGAACTGGAGGGGCACCTATAGCATAGCTAATCTTATCTGTCACCCACATACTGAGAGAGGGGAGGATGGGAGATGGCTGCTCACACCAGTGTCAGCCATTCCTGCTTAGGCCACAGGGATTTTTAAATACACCCCTCCTGATTCTCACTCCATCTCCACTGGCCTAGCTCACTTATTACTTTGCTGTGATGAGAAGAGATCCCTTTGAACAGGTCAGCTTCTCTGACTCTTCACAGCAACCCCCCAGCATTCCATGGGTCCCCTCTACCAGGGAAGTCCAGCTGACAGAAGCTGGCATAAACAACACATCTGGTGACAGTTTTTCCATTCCCTCCTCAAAAGACCCAGAGAGGGCAACTGCCATTATCCTGAGATACTTTATTAGCTGATGAGAAGCTGCCCATGTTGGGAGATCTCACTCTACACTCACCTCTGCTCAGCCATAAAGAACTACATCAGGCAGACTTGCAAACACAAGGAACAATGCCTTGCAGTCAGGCTGGAAAATGCATTTGGACCTCATGAGATATTTCAGACTTCTCCTCCTCTAAAAATCCCACATTAACCCTTCTGAGTGCAGGCGGATGCGAGCTGTTTTATCTCTATGGATTTATACCAAACTTCCTGTGCTTTATCATGGAGCAAGCCAGTAATATAGGATAATGCTTCAAGATCAGTTCTTTGGATCAGATCTTTGATCCCTCTGGTCAGGCATCTTTAAATAGTTAGGACCATGTAAAAACTTGCAATGCCTCTCACTGCAGCAGATACTTTCCTGGTAGGCATTCTGGGATTCCAAGTGGTTCCTGGTTGGGACAATCTGGCCAAAGGGGTGGTCTCTTCACCCCACACATGCAGGGATGGACTAGAGATGAGTGGCACAAAGACAGAGTGTGAATGTTTACTCTCTCCTCCAATATATGAGCCAGAAAGAACAAATGAAATTAATAAGAGGCAGGTTCTAAACAAACAATAGGCGATCCTTCAGCAGTACGTAGTTAAGGTGTGAAACTTTTTTGCCACCAGATGTTCTGGATGGAAAGACTGTACATAGATTTGGTGGGTCAAAGTGGACAGGTTTAGGTAAAAGTAATTGACTGGGCTACTAATGCACAGATAACAGTTCCGTCTCAAAACATCCTCAAGACCAAAGCATGTGCTCTTCTTGGAGTCTCCCCTAGGTGCCCACCTCTGGCACCTGCAGGAGACACAGATTGTAGGTCTAACTGGGGATGGATGCTCTTAAGTCCCATTCATGGAAGCAGGCCACACAGCATATGGATCTACTTGCAATATCACAATACAGGGGAAGGCACAGAACAAAACCCAACAGTGTTCTTGCAGGTCAGCTCACCTCACTCACCACAGATAGCCAATGACACAGTGCCCAAGAATGAGATACTAAATCAGCATCCCCACATACCATTTCAGGTGCAAGACAGGGGAAAAGTTGCATTGCACTGCAGCCCTCTGCAAAACATCACTGAGAGGTTTCCCAAGAGTGGCTTGTTCTGCCCAAGCCAGAATAAAGGGTTTTCTATGAATAAAAATACATACATGGAAAGTTGATGATTTTTTTAAGCCTCTAAATTATGTCACTTCATATGCTCCACACCAAATACCACTATTCTCTCCTGTTAATTAGCCTTTGGCCAAATAACTTTTATTTCTTTGGAATAACCAACTTCTAGGAATAAAGAAAAAAAATTTAAAAACAGAAACCCACACACAGAAACAGTCTGGTTGCAGACAGCTGTCTGGAACAACCACTTGGCTTTGTGTGTAATATCTGGGCGACAGGATATGGAAGAATTATTTTATATGTTTCCAGCTTATATCCAGACAAACTCTTAGCAAACTGGAGGACCTAGCTGCCTGTCTGGCACCTTTCCTCCAGGGGTGGAGAAGATGGGAAATTCCCCATTCAACCAAAGGAAATTTTCTTCTCATCTTGTGCCCATATAGAGCTTGGCAGATTACGGCCTCTGACGCCAAGAAGTAAGGACATCAGTTAAATAAAAAATAGTCTGTATCATGGAAACAACATGACTCCATTATGCAGGAGTAACATGAGAGATTTCTGGACAAAATGAGTGCAAAGGGATAGGATTTTCATGCCATCAGCAACTTGAATTCTATGATTGCTTTGAAATCAGTGGCTCAAAACCAGGTTTGTAGCCCAGTCAAACCAATTAATCAGCTACCCAAGGCCAATCAATAGTTTGTTCCCTAGAAATGTCAGAAACCAAGATCTGTCTACTCTCATTGTGGACATTAATGAATATTGAAATATTTCGGAGTACTTTATCCAGGCATCTCCTGTCCTTTCATAAAGTTAAATTCAGACAAGGACAAATCTACCTTGTAGCAACGCAACAATCTTCAGGTCAATTCATCCCTGAAATAGGAGACATGACTAAAAAAACCTCCTGAAGGCACCTAGGCTCAGGGACTGGTTTCCTCTTTTCCTCAGAAGGCGTTTTCCAGCCCTGAACTCTTAGGTCTTCTCATATGGGCCGATGCTGGAACAAGGCTTGAGAGGTGATCCCAGGCAGAGCTGTAAAGGGCTTTTCTCAGGTGTGTTTGTTGGGTACAAAAACCAACCCAGTCACACCTGTCCCACATGAAAGCAGCTCATTTGAGGAAGGCAATCCATAGCCTCGCAGTCTACCAAGTCAGAGGGACACCTCCTCAGGTTTCACCACATCTACTCACTGGTAACATTCATTTAGGAGCTGCATGCCAGTGGAGCACAGGCACTGATCTCTTTCCAGCACCACAGCTCAAGCCTCGGCAAGCTGAAGGGGCTTTGCAGCGGGACTTTTATTTCTACAGTGAGCCTGGATGGTGGGCTGGCTGGCTAAGAGCGCTGGGGGAAGAGAGGACTGGAAACAAAGACTGGTCCACATCAGCTGCTTGCAAAGCTGACAGTCACTCACAGAACCTTCTTTAGGCTTTTAGCCCCTGCCACCCCCAGATGATATTTCTGCCACGCTAACCCAGAACATCTAGGAAGATCCAGGATTTGGATTATGCAGCTATGTGGCAGCTTTGGTGCAAATCTTCCAAGGAAGATACTTTCTTCCACCTAGGTCCACTAAGAAGTTTCCCTTAAGTGCCCACAGTATTTCACCCTCCATGAAACTATCAAGGCTGGACTAGAGAGACAACCATGTGTGCTCTTCACATGATGTACCCACACAAGGATGCTGTGTTGTAGCATTCCCATGCTGCTAGGGCTGTCTCAAAGACAGAACAGAAGTTCACCAATTACAGAGGAGAAAGAGAGACTATTCACCATATAAGATCTGCTCCCTCTGCCTCAGCCAGCTCCCAAGATTCCTCAGCCTCAAAACACCTGTCCTACAACAACTGAACAATTCAGTCTGATATATATACTGATGTACACATGGAGGCCAGGCCAGGTCCAAACAGACCAGCCCACAGCACAGAGGGTTATAATGGGTCTGAAAAGCAAGAACAACATAGCAAGAGGGAGGAGAAATGCCCAGATGGACCCTGAGCTGTCCACTCGCAAGGAGTAAGTAAGCTGGTCCAGAAGAAACCAGACTTTGAGCCGTGCTTCACCCATGTGCCGCGTCCCCACAGCCTGGGGAGGCCTGTACCCAGACTAGCATGGAGACAGCTCTGCATATGTCGCATTGGGCCATATATCCTCTACATCAACTTTCAGGCCTGGGACACCACAGAGTTCGTACCGCACAGGGAATGCTTTCTGTGCAGATAAAGGTCACAACTAATTAGCTTTTCTCTAAATCCTTGCCTGGGTGTTCATGCTGAGCAGTTGTGGGTGGTGCTAGTGCCTATTCAAAAACAGCTTAGTTGGCTGACTCTGCTGGTCAACAGTGGCAAGAGGACAAACAGGCTCTGCCCACAGCCACGTACAACTGTTACTGCAGCAGAAAACAGCCCTGAGTGCACACATACCTGTGATGCTGGTTGCTAGGAAGAGTTGGGTCACTCAGCAACCCAAATCCCACTGAACAGGGGAAGAGGAGCTACAGATACATGCATAGGGATAGGAGGGGTTGGCACTGCTCACACTGTGGGTGGGAGTATATTTCCCACTGAAAAGGGAATACAGCCCTTGGTTCCCATACTGAGGCATCCCAACAACACTTCTGTGACTCCTGGCATGCTCCAGGAACAGCCAGAGAAGCTGGCCAGACTGGCATGCTACAGCATGTGCCCTGCCCACCCACCACTCCACAGAGATGTCCTAAGTGGATGCAAGCCTTGCGTTTTACTTAAGAAAAAGGTGAACCCACTGTTTTGCAAGAGCCATAATTAAAATAAATTATGACCCCACATTTTAAATGACATTTTAAATACTTTAATACTTTAAATCCCACATTAACCCTTCTGAGTGCAGGCGGATGCGAGCTGTTTTATCTCTATGGATTTATACCAAACTTCCTGTGCTTTATCATGGAGCAAGCCAGTAATATAGGATAATGCTTCAAGATCAGTTCTTTGGATCAGATCTTTGATCCCTCTGGTCAGGCATCTTTAAATAGTTAGGACCATGTAAAAACTTGCAATGCCTCTCACTGCAGCAGATACTTTCCTGGTAGGCATTCTGGGATTCCAAGTGGTTCCTGGTTGGGACAATCTGGCCAAAGGGGTGGTCTCTTCACCCCACACATGCAGGGATGGACTAGGATGAGTGGCACAAAGACAGAGTGTGAATGTTTACTCTCTCCTCCAATATATGAGCCAGAAAGAACAAATGAAATTAATAAGAGGCAGGTTCTAAACAAACAATAGGCGATCCTTCAGCAGTACGTAGTTAAGGTGTGAAACTTTTTGCCACCGGATGTTCTGGATGGAACATCCAGTGTCTGCTTTTTATTTTCATTTCAAATATAAGCTATTCCTTTTCAGGAAAACTGTTAGCATCCCGAACAGATGAACATAAATTCAGGACCTGTAAGACTGTACATGACAGCAGAAGATGAAGTAGAACTGCACTGTCCAGCAAAGCAAAATTGATTAATCTGTTTCCACTGAAATGAAGAAGTTAAATAGATAGTATTACATTTTCAGAAATCTATTTTTCATTCAAATAAAAATCAACAATTGGGAAATACAAGGAAAGCAATGAGATTTCCTTGCAACACTGGGGAGTAGATTTTTTTCTTTTTAATTTCTTAATCTAGCCCCTATTTTCATATCAATCCAACAAGGCCAGCTGAGAGGACGTGTCACAGAACTATCACAATGTTAATGAACTTCCCATTACAATGTATTTGCAATATCTCCAATTTGTCTGAAGTCCCACTCTCTGGACTTAAGTCATTACAGGAGATTATCAGTGCTGGATGTTGGCACAGGAAAGATGAAAACCCTTGAAGATTCTGACCTTAGAAGCCAAGTGGAAAGAATTGTAAACCTATTATTTTACAATGCCTCAGGCAGAAGCCTCAAAAATTTAACGCTTACGAGTTCTGGGATTGCCTGTTCCATTCTTTGCCTTGGCTGAGTATCTGTCACAGCATTTCTAGCCCACCAATATAACTTCAGTCCAAATTATCACAAGCCTAACTTTAGGCATATTCATAGATACTCCAATAGCCAAAACTGTACTTACACACTTACATTCACACAAGTGCTTGTCCCTCTCCTGAGTGAGATTAAGACAAACCAGGAGCACCTAATGTTCCCAGATGTTAACAGGAGGAAAAGCAAAGCTCCAATGTAAAACAGAGTTCTCCAGCCCTAGAGGAATGAACATGTTTGGTGGAATGTGCTGAAAATTCCATGAAGGAGAGAAAATCTTCAAACACCACAGGAGACAGATGAAGACAAATTCTCACTGCACCAAGCTGTCTGCAGCCAGCCTGAAGACCAGTGGCTGGCTGAGCACGTGAGAAGCAGTCAACTCGAAGAAAGAAGAAAATTAATATGTCCTCATTCATACAAAGCATGAGCCTTTACACAGATCTTTGAAAGCATACCCACTGTGCATCAATAATAACGGTGCCACGTCATCCTTTTTTGGTCTGTGGAGAACAATAAATAACATGCTCCTGGCTCTGCAGAGTAACCAGCTACCAACCAGAACAGTGACTTAGAAGTCAGTGCCTGTGAGCCTAAGGTTCACTTTGCACAGCCAGCTGAAGCTCCTTCATATATGGAGGATTGGGATGATTCCCCGTCACTTGTCACAGCCAGCCAGCCTAGAGTCTCATGGCTGACTCTGGATGCAGATGCCAGCAGAAAATAGATGACATGGACTTGCTGGTACCCAGCGCTGTGCATGCACACATACAAGCTGCAACACTATGTGAAGCGAGCTGATACAGTGATCTGGTTATTTCCCAGCCCATATACAATAGTTCCCTTGTAAGCAAGTGTAAGATCAAAATTACGTAGCAGAGAAATGCAGTTCTCTTATCACCAGAACAGACTCCCATATTACTTCATTTCATTGATTGACATTAAGGAAACGACAAACATGTCAAGTACCTCTGCCCAGGACAAAAAGGAATATGCCAAGTACATAAGTAATTTAACAACTTTTGTTGATTAGACCATCAATTGCATCGCCTCCGAAATTGGCTGTGTCAACAGCAAAGTTGGAATGGAATTGCCACCCTTAAAGTGTTCAGTTTTCTTCAGCTACATGTTCCAGCCAGTTAATTTTTTAACACACCACAATCCAACTGTTTCATTCTAGTAACACCTAGGGCCACTAATTAAGGGCTTAGTTTGACTGGCAATGCACAGACTTGTTCCAACCAGATGCTCCCTGCCCCAAGGAGCTTGCTTGCAAGCAAAGCTTAGAAAATAGACACCTACACTTTAGCCACTACACAAATATGCAAGGGCACAAGAGTTGATGAGGGATTTGGAAGAAATGCATTTGTGTGAGAAACCCCCATCCCAAGCAGCAGAGATGAACAAGATGTTTCATTTGTAGAGAGCTAACCGAGTCGGTTGGAGAGTACTTTTAAGTGCTCAATAGCAGTACTCCATTGCATAAACCCACACGCAACCCCAGGATATGCTTTTTAAAAGCTCCTTGAACAATTTAACTTACAGTTCAAGAAGGGCTTCTCAGGGCTACCAGCCTAAAACTATGAAAGAAAACAATAAAAACTGCACTAGACTGTAGTACTGGACAACCAACGAAAAATTCAGGCCTTGAGCTACAGGCCTCTCACTTTCCTTATTTGAAGCATTTCACTACAGTACGGGACAACCCCCCTGCTCTCACTCTTCTCCCCTGTCCCAGAAAATCTGCTCTGGAACTGACCCAGTTGCCAGCTGTTACCAAATATAAGCCCTAACCCGTAAAGTCAGATCTGCTTTTGGCTCTCTATTTCTAACAGCCAGCCAAAAATTGGAGGTTTCTGAATCTGGCCTAATCTCCAGCAAATAACACCATTGAAGCAAGAGATGGAACAACAGGCTGAGGCACAAGGCTCCAATTCACAATCCTTTCTTGGACTGAGCTGCAGCAGCTGAAGGACTCTAAGCCAGTGGGCTGGACTATAAACTGCAACAGCTCTGGAGCAGACACGCTGCCACTGAGCTGCCTCTGCTACAGGGGCATGAGCGTCCAGTGGAGAGACAAGGTCAGCAGGACCAGTCTTCCAAGACTAAAGCTAATTTGAACCCTAACACGAACTTCCTGAGCAATACGAGCATGAACCAGCAGACCTTTTGAGCCAAAGCTCTCTGAGCAGCCTTAGTTGTCAACTGCCTAAAGATCAACTTTAGCATGGGAAAAAAAGAAAAGTCCATTGCATCAGCACCCAAAGCTTGCTTGTTTCCTGAATTCACTTACAGGAGGCAAAGGCAGCTTCTCCAAGTGAATGAAGGCTAGGAAGACCTACCATAGCCACACTAAACCAATTCAGGACACATGATACCAGAATATTTTCAGTGGCCAGAAATTTCATCCTGAAAAGATTCCCAGACCTTGGATGCCAATCCAAAGTTGGTCAAATCTCCTAAGCTTACAAAAATGAGTTGACAACTTACCCTAAGACAATATCCTCAGACTTTGCCTAATGGCAGTACTGTTGCAAGCTAGAAACGCAACAGCAGCTTGCTTTCTTTTGAATTTGGAAACTTCCAGCAAAGGTCATGAAGTGCAAAAGCAAGTGGGTAATGAAGAAGAGCAGCAGCACACTGTTTTTAAAGCTCAGAAAGCTCTTGGTTTGGGTGGTGGATGGAGACCAGTTCTTATTCTACCCATATTAGTTGCTCATTCTCTACTTACACTACTACAGTCCTGATTTTATACTCACACCTAACCAACTTTTCACTAGGTTTCAGTGACAGCACACTGGATCTTTTAAATAATGCAAGTACCACACATGCCAGAAGAAGGACAGACCTACACAGACCAATGTGAGGAAGGTGAGAAGGCAGAAGTCCACTCTGTGCCCTGCAGCCCCACATCATCTGAGAGAAGTAGAGGGAGATGGTACAGGACTCTGCCTCATCACAGGGTTTGTTCACAGCACAGCTATGGGAAGCCCCTACACAGCTCACCTCTTGTGACACCTATCCCATTTCCACACCTGCAAGGAGATCTGGCCCAACACGTAAGACAGAGCACTGCACGCTCTGTTAAGCGATTACTATGCTAGTACGAGGCTCAGCCAAGACCAGGCAGCTGCACATGGTCCCCAAAGGCCTACAAAACATATATAAACCCAGAGTTTGAAAGTCTGGCTTTCTGCCCATACACATGTATACCAGTCATTGTACCACTCCCCACAGCAGGCTGCAACACTACCTCTGATGGTCTATGCATTAGCCTTGTAAGAAACAGTGCAAGGTTAAGTTTCTCTTCTCTATTGAGCCTGCAAAAATGCAGACCACCTGTTTGCAGCACAAAACTCTGGCACTAATATGAACAAAATGGTTGCAGATACCCCCTCCTGTGGGTTTTCCTGCATGCCTCCAAGCATCCTGAAGGCTATATATACCCCTGAAAGCTCCTTCCAAACATTCTCATGGTTTCACAACCTGAGGTTCCAAGAGACAAACAATAAAGCTAAAGGAGGCAATTGCAGCCACAAGGCCCAGAAACACAGTGTTCAAAAGAAATCCCCCACTGCCTCTGCAGAGACTTTCTGCACTGAATCCATCCACTACAACCTAAAGCATTGCCCTTATTTTATTTCCAAAAATAAAATCTAATCCTACCTCCCCCAAGAACCACAGAACATGCAATTCCCACAGGAAGTAGTACAGAGACACAGCAAACTTTGAGGAAACATCAGCACTGTTTCTAACAAAGTTGCTATCAGCCTGTCCAGAGTGACTGCGCAGAAGTGCAGCCACACAGCAATCCGCCTCTGTGTAACACATACAAAAGACTCCACTAGAGCCTGGTGTACAGATCCCCAGCCCCCAACTCGGGCAACGAGGGCTGCTACTTTTCCCAGATCCCTTGTTTGATTTGGGGCCAGGAGCTACATTTCCCGCAGTACTGATGCCTATCCAGAATAACTCCGCTGATTTCAGCGAGTATCCCTCAGTTCACAACACTTTCGCCAAACCAGGATCTGGTGATTTTTTTCTGAGTAACTCATCACGACTCCATTTTTATCCCATTGCATATGGTTCAAAAATTCTTCCTTGAATTTCCCAGGAAGGGCTTAGATGCTCCTTATCCTGAATCTGTCACCCTCATTTTTCTTTGGAACTCCAAGAAAGGATGTAAGCAGAGTTTGGAAAACCATGGGTCAATGCAGTGAGCCAGACTACAAATTTCAGCTCAGATTCCAGCCTTCAGGACCAGAAGGGAGAGAAATGCAAATAACGACCTGAAAGGCATTTTAGGCAAATCACATTTGTATATTACCTAGCACAGCGGGGTTCTTGCCAGGTGATGACTGGGAGGCTACAGATTGCACACATACAAAGGTAATTAGAGAGGTAAATGCCTATGTAGCTAAATGTGAACCCCGTCAAAAGTAAATACTTCTAAAGAACAGACAGATGCATCTGCTTTTACCCACCTTTCTGTATTACCTATGGAATTGTGCAGAGCAACTCTGAGAGAAAAGAAAAAGGACTTCAGTAACGCGAATACAGCCTAGGCCAGCTCCTACTGAGCACACTGGCTGAGAGGAAACTGGCCCCGCATAATAAACACTGCAAGTTACCAGCTTCTCAAGGCCCCGTTATTAGTTACCTCAAGGGTGAAAAAAAAAAACCAACCGAGACAAAACCTGCTGTTCTTACCTTTAGCTGGAAAGGCTGAATTTCGTTCAAACTCTGGTTCCTGAGCTTTTTGGTGAGGACCTTCAGCATGGTATAAATGCGAGGAGCCAAGAAAGGGTTAAGCACAGACACGCACACGCGCGCATCTACCGCCGCCGGGCCGCCGCCGCCTCGCTGGGAGCAGCTCCGCTCCGCAGCGCCCGCACCCAGCGCCCACAGGTACCGGTCGGGGGCGGGGGTCACAGCCCGCTTCCAGCTGCGCCCCTCTCTCCTCCGCCACCGCACTCTGTCCTGCCGCGGGGGCAGGGTAGAGGGAATCCCTTTCCGAAGCCGAAAGGAAAAAATAAAAAAATAAAAAATAAATACCAAACTTCCTTTGCTTCCCACCCCCCGCCCCGGTCACGCTTCAGAGAGGAGGGAGGCACCAGCTGGCAGCGTGCTGCGAGGGACGGGAGGCACCGGGCGCAGGCTGCTCACCGAGGGAGGGCACAGCTCCCTGACCGCCACCCCGGCCTCCGCTCCCTCCTGCCCGTCCCCCTCAGCCCCAGGCGGGCATCGCATGGCGGTCACCCCGCCGCTGCCGCTGCCCCAGCCGGGCACCGCCAAGCCCCCGGCTCCCGCACCGCGGCGGCGGCCCCGCGCCCCTGCCCGCGACGGGAAACTTGTAACAAACGGCGCGGTGCCCATTGGCCGGACGGGGCGGGACGGGGCGGGACGAGGCGGGGCCTCCGCTTAAAGAGACCCCGCCGGCGTCAGCCGTCCTCCGGTCCGGGGGGTGCGCGAGGGGCCGGAGCGGGGCCGCCGCGGTGTTACCGGCCGCCCGTCCCTGCCGGTGTTCCCTGGGCGGGCTGTGCTCGGCACGTAGCTGACCAGTAACCGCCTGTGCTGTACGGCAGCCTGCTCTCACACCAGGAGGGCAACAGGGTGGCGCGACCCTGCTGTGCTGTCCTCCGCTTCCCAGCACGGACCCGCAGGCAGGGCTCCTGTGCCCCATCTCCAGCCCCTTGTGCCACCCAGGGAACTCGCAAAGGGCCTGGGAAACTCCCCACCGCCTCTTCTCACGGCAAACGCAAGCGCGGGGCCATGGTGGCACCCACTGCTGCTGCACCAA
The DNA here is from genome assembly GCF_036417535.1 of Chlamydotis macqueenii. Classification (NCBI taxonomy): domain Eukaryota; kingdom Metazoa; phylum Chordata; class Aves; order Otidiformes; family Otididae; genus Chlamydotis; species Chlamydotis macqueenii. Next base: position 84,108,880 of record NC_141558.1, on the reverse strand, counting down.
CTGCCACCGGGCACCAGCAAGGCGCTCCATTTCCGCGGCCTGTTCCTGTTCCCCAGCACCTCCCTGGCAAAACAGTCGGGAGAGTTATCGGGGACGGACTGATATGCTCCCGGCCACCTTGAACCCACAGGAAGCCACTGGCACGTTTGCCAGCAGTAACAACAAAGGGCTTTCACCCACTGCCAACTCCGTGCCAGCGATAAACTCCCCGTGTTGAGGTGAAAGGTCCCTTTTGCCCATTACCAGAGCCTTTTGTCCCAACCTTCCTCCTGGGACAAGTTCGGAAGTGTCAGGGAGGTCTCCGCTTGTGTACAAATTCCAGAGGAGCACAGGCAGGTTAACGTATCAGTTCCCCGTTCTCAGCCAGCACGCCTGTAACAAGATAAGGAAAAAGCACTCTAAAATGCTGACTGCGGAAAAGAAAGAGAACATCTTTGCTGCGGGGGAAAGGGCCTCAGTTCAGCTCCAGTTAGCAAAGTATTTTTCTTGAAGGAGTATGACAGGCACAGAGTCTGAGCCAGAAAACAACATTTCTGCTTTTCAGATAGTGCCTTCTTAGAAGACGCCTGCAGTAGGAGACAATCTCACCTATTAAACCGTTCCTGCTCCGCAAGTTCTGTATTCACACTGGGGACTTGTCTTCACCTGTTTTTCCCCCGGTTCACACCAAATTGAAATCACCATGCAATCTTATGAGTCCAAGTCACCGTGTGTTGTTATAGGTACTTCTGGTTTCCTTATTGCGTGAATACAGGAAAACAGGTAACGGTGCACATTATCACATCACTAGTCTAGCATCCTGCCTCACACGGGAGAGAGCAAAATGCCAGACGAAAGCAGAAATCCTCCACACAGATATGCAACAACACATCTAATGTTAGGTAAGAATTACCCATAACCCTTACCTGATAATCAAGGTACATCCCAAAGTCTGACAACTGAGAGTCTCTTATCATGTCCTTACTCTGCTGAATGTCACTTTAGAAGATTAGGGGTTTTTTTTATATAAAGCCAAGTTCCCCAGGTCTTTATTCATTCTTATTCCGGCATTGGAGCTGCTGGCCTTCCTCGTAATGGTCTGTAAGGTATGCCGCATAAAGCAGAGTCCGCTTAAACTACTATGGGTATTTCCCATATTTGAGTTCTCCGGGATCAAGCTTTGGGACAGGCACATGCCAGGGCCCAGTTGTTTACATCAGAACAAATGAAGCCAAAAAAGCTCCCTGAAACAGAGAAGAGCAGAACCTGCCACCCCAGCTGCAACACCTCACAGCCTCTACCTGGACTCACACTGCCCCGCCAAGGCGCAAAGCAGCAGCGGTCACCACAGCCTGGCAGTGGGCTCCTGCTACACTGCCCAGCCTGCTACGGGGACAGTGCTGCTGACGACAAGCGGCAAAAGCAAGTGCTGATGAGGCTTTGTCATGGCACTTGTGAGATAAACTAATACTATAATTCCTTGTGTTAACTCTGCTTCTGCAACCTTTGCCTACGGTCTTTCAGCAGCTTTGTATTTCTTCTAGGTAGAATAGCCAGGATCACCTGTTTCAGGTACAACCAGGTCTTTTTGGCATCAAGTTATACACACCTGCTCCCAGGGTTTTCTCAGACTGTGTAGCCACGAGCATCTCTGTGTTCCAGCAGGCTCAGGAGAAACTCACACTCCTGAGTTCTTCTCCAGCTATCCTTGCACCTCGGACCAGTAAATTACCATGGCCTCTCTCTTGCTCCACAACCACAATGCCTGGAGCAACAGATCGACAAGTCACAAGCTCTCCCTTGATCCACAGCATCCAGCATCTCCTCTGAAAGAGACACACTGCTGCAACTAGCAACAAGGAATTTAGCAATTTAGCAGACCTTCAGAGGAAAAGAAGCCCTTGCAGAAACCAGAGCTGCAGCCTACTGCTGCACTTCTTGTCTTACGTGATCTCTGCCCCAAGGATGAGGCTTGACATGCTGGATGGGTTCCCAGTAGATTACAAGTCACTCTACAGCATCATATACCGGAAAGAAAGCTTCCTGAGAGGTCTGGAGGTGTTACTCCTCCATGCACATACAGGTTGCAGAACCCTACCAATTAAATTCTATCCAAGGATAGCAAAATATTTTCCAGGGGTAAATAATAGTATTATTCCCAAAGCAGAAAACAAAGACAGAGGAAGGTTACTTAACTTTCTGAAAGTCACTGAGGAAAGCTGTGGAAGGTCCAAGAATAGAAGTGGTATCTCCTGGCCCCTAGCCATATGCTCTCAGACTGTAATCTAGCCCGTTACTGCTGGAGCTACGCAAAATTCAATGGTTTCACTTCCCAAGCATCTCACGTGATCACTTTGCTTTGGTTTTGGTTCCTGTGGGTTTCTCACCCGTGGAGTTTTGTCTGCCTACTGGGTTCAAACCAAATCCAAATCTCAAACCTAGTCAAAGAGGCCTAGTTTCCTCTGGTCACATGATAAAAACAAGAAAAATGCATCACATAGCATTTATGGCAAGCCCGCATGCCTGCTCCAGCATTGCTTGAAGATCTCTTTAATTCTTCATGGCCAGACCAGGAGCAGAAAGGTGGCAAGTGGCAAGCTCCCCCTGCAAGAACACATGGCATTGCACAGACAGGGAGAGGGCAGGAGGCTGTGAGCTGAGCCAGGATCCCAGTTAACTTCCACAACACCCACATGTTCCTGCCCGCTGCTGCCATAGGGAAGACTCCCAGGAGCTGCCTTTGCTCCTGGTGTGCCATATTTTATTTTCTCTCAGAGACATTCCTCTGTGGGAATCTTGGCCAAACAGTACAACAGGGGAGACAGGAAGGGGTGAAGACAGTCCAGCAAGGATTAGTTTAATGCACAGGTTCCCTCTGAGCTGTGTTTCCCATTGTGCCTGAAGGACAATCTAATGCCTTCTGCAATTTATCCTGCCCAGGGTGTACCACCGACACTGTGAAAGGCAAGAACAGGAATGTGTGTGGGTGCAGAGAGCCCCATTAAGCAGGCCTGGCCAAGCCTTCTCCTAAGGAAAGAGATGCTATTTTCACCCTTTGAAGTTACCTGGGGATTTGCTCGGCTCGCCTTGCACACCGAACTGCACTTTGGCCTCCTTTTCCCACATACAGTACCATAGCAGGATCGTGCTGCATCTGTGCAGACCTGGTCTGAACATCCCGATGTTAAAGGCAAAAAAAAAAAAAAAAAAAAAAAAACCCAAAAAAAACCAACCAAAAACGAGCTAGGGAAGAGGTTCAAGTGCCATCTATTGGGGATCTCCCCTCATTACACCAAGGGAGACAGAAAAACTGGAAAAACCCCACGCATCCCCTCTCGCTTATGACCCTAACTGGGTGATGTCTGAGACAGACACTGGAGCTACAGCCGGCGCTGGGCACAGAAAGAGCATCTGTCTGCCAAGGACAAAGCTAAAAGCAAGGCAGAAGCAGGATGAAAGCTGAGCCTAGAGCTTGCTTGGAGGGACATGTGGGCCCAAAGCCCAGGCACATCTTAAATGATGCCAAAGAGTGGGGCCATGCACCAGCTGTCTCAGCCACAGTCCAGTGTATGTAGGTTAAAAGCAGGGGAGAAGGACGGTCCACAAAACTAAAGGCCCTTGTTCCCAGAACAGTATGATTGACAAAATAGGCATGGGGTACCAAGCTCTGACCCTGAGCCAGCCACCACCCGCTTAGGGCAGGTTCCACACGGCATTTCTCCTCCCAGTTTGTGAATTGCTGAGCCTGTAAGCTCCTCCAGAAGGGATCATCTCTGACTTTGTCTCTGTGCAATGTCTGCCCTAACACATGCCAACCTAAGCCGAGTCCCCACCACACAAACTGTAAACATCCCATGGCCCAGCTGCAGGGGTGTAGTTGCAGTGCACGTAAGGGCTCTCCAAGCTCTGGCCATGTGGTCCTTACAGCAGGAGTATGGGACAGGCAGCTGGGAAACATCCCACTTGTGGTCACAAAGGAGCCCTTCACTAAGGCTACAGGCACCCAAAGGTGAGAACTGGCCACCGTGACCTTAAGGGCTACAAACTGTCCCAGAAGTGAGCCAGCTGCTGTTATGCAAACACTTTGGACATCAAGGAAGTACCAAGAAGGGCCAATCAGAGATGGCTGAGACTGACAGCTATCTCTTCTCTTTTAGATATATCTCTTCTAGGCACCTCTCAGCGATGAACTGCCTAGGATACATGTTCTTGCAGATGCAGTTTCTGACTGCCACGAAAAGCCGAAAAGAAGCAGAAAAGAAATTTAAAGAAAGGTGTTCAGAAATTACTGATCCCTACTATTTGATAGAGAAACAATGACCATGCCAGTATAGGCCACATGACAGCAGTAAGGAAAAGAGATGATCCTCTTAACAGCACTGCTGGGCAGCCGCATCTCTGTTATAGCTCCCTTGCTGCCCATTCTCTCCCTGCAAATTGCCAGGGCCAATTGGAAAGTCAGCGTGTGGCTAATACACCAAGAACCAGGGAGAGTAGGATTACCACGGCCATTTACACTGCGCTTCTCTAGTTGGTGCTGCACACATTTTTTCCTCTGCAAATGGGCCTGGAAGGGGCCCCATGACACCCACTTGATAATGGGCTGCTTGGTCAGCACTCACAGGGCCAGCAGTTCAGCTTGGCCAGCTAGAAGCTCCAGGGTAGCAGGGTAGCATGGCTCCTCAGAAACACAAGCAAAGAGAAGTGATGATTTCTGCTTTAGATAGCTTGTTCCCTCTGACAAGAGGAGTCACCTCATCTGGCTAAAGGAGCTCTGACCTTCTTTCCTTCAAATACAGTCACTGCAACTCACTCACATCTCCTCATTTTCAAATGCCTTCATGATAACAGTCCCCAGCTGGGATCACAGCGGTTCTGAGCCCTGCCATGTAGCTAGCAAGTAGCAGTCAGTCCAGAGATGAAAGAAAGATCCAGTCTATACATCCTGCCCCCACATAGAGGGCCAACCAACTCATCAGCTACCCTGGATTCAAGGTCTGCAGGTCAAAGACAAGAAAGCTTGAACTACAATACTTAGAAGGGCAGCATCAGAGAGAAAGGGCCTAGGTTCCTGCAAAAGCAGGAAACTTCTTAAGCAAAAGTGCTAGGAAATGAGCACACTGTGTCTCTGCAGAGGAAGGGAGAAAATATTATTGTGGTTGCTAGCTTGATGGGGGGAAATTCCTTTCTGGAACTTCCTGGCTGCCCAGACAGCCTCTGGGCTTATCCTAAGCATGTAAATAAAATACAGCTTTCAGTATCAAAGAGGTTTCCCAGTTCCTCTAGTTGGGCACCCCATCTAGATCTGTATTTGTGAGCAGTTTCAGTGCTTCTAAGGAAAATGAAAGAGACAGGTTAGTATCACCAGGGCAAGAAATTCCAGGAAGAATTTCCATGAGGTGCAATTTTGAACTTGCTGCCTTGCAGCTTATCCCTACCATGGGCACGGTGCATGGATGAGGAGAGCAACAGCCAGGCCGCACCCACGCTGTACCCTGGACGGGCCGGCCTGGGGGCACTCCTGGCCACAGCGCCTAACTTCGAGCCTCTTAAATTGCCACCGGATGATCAGAAAACACCAGCCAGGCACTGCTGATGTTTCACAGAACTGCTAGGACTCCTGGCAGCCCACATGCGCACCATCTCCAGCAGCTGCCAGGCTCCAGTTCATCAGTGGGGATGGAAGACAGTTCTGGATCCGCTGAAGTCAGTGTGGAAACCTGTGCTACTGAGCTGCTCCTAGCATGGCAAGGAAGGCTAGAGAGAGGAGCACGAGTACTGCCTGAGGCTTCTGCAGGAGTGACAGCACAGCAGAATCCTCAGAGAAAGGCTCAGAGGTAAAATACACAGCTCTTAAAATAACTGTAGAACTGAAAAATGCTCTAATGACTGAGGATTTGTGGCCACAAACCAGCCAAAAGCTAACTGAAGGGGTCCAAGCATCCAGTAAAACTGCACTTTGAGGAACAGAACAAGACAACTTGTCTTCACAAGCCTCTGCCTCAAAAGCTCAGATTGCTCGACTGGCCAAGGAGGGAACAACCTTAGAAGATTTTGTAATGAGAATAAATCACAAGCGTGTCATTTACTCCTTGCTTTCTGAACTCTGTGCATGCATGTTGCATCTCTGCATCCCCCATGGCTCTTCTAGAGGTCAAGGCCAAATGCTGAAACCTTTATCAGTCTCTCACAACTAAGGACAGTTATTTGCAAGCTATCCACCAGAAATCCTAGTTGGAACAGCTCTCTAGGTAGCACGGCTGTGTAAACAAGGATGAAAATGGCCTTGGGAGGGAGGAAATGAGTTTGGCATCAGAAACCACAAGCTCTACATGCAGGCACGCTAGCACTAAAAATGGTCAAAAAAAGGGGCAAGAGAAGATGGGCTAACATAAAGGGTAGATAAACGGTGAGGATGAGAAATTTTCATGGAAATCTTATCATACATTCCTTCCTTATGTGTCTTTGTTTCCAGCGTAAAACCTTTCAGCTAAGAAGTGCTGCCAGAACAGAGGCAGGATCTGGCTGATCCATGGCAACACGACAGCCATGGCCTGCTCCTGACCTACACACCTTCCCTATGGGGAGGGGAGGGGGCTGGCTAAAAGAAGCCTTGTGAAAAGCCCTATATTGTACCTGACACTCTCTGTTGCCTGCATTATACACCAGCCGTCCCCAGAGGGCACAAGAGACCACCACTTTGCCTCTGCACCGCCTCACTCTTTCCAGCCGAGCACTGCCAGGAGGAGGGAGAGTGGTCTGGAGGGATTCTTGTTTTTCCCAGCTTTACTTCTGTGTTCTTCCACACGGGCTGAGGTCAGAACCGGGATTACCACATAGCAGCAAAGAGCTGTTGTATGTTGACGAGCAAACACGCAAGCAGGAAGTTGTGCTTTACGAGCCAAAGGTCTGGGTGTCTCACGCACAGCCGGCCAGGTTGCTCTTCCCAGGCTCTGCAACGCTCCTTTGTCAGCGCTTGAGCCCAAGGACAGTGCAAAAGGCGAGAGTGAAAAGATCAGGCCTGCCTCCAAATCCCACCCTAGGATGACCTCTCCTTGTCTGAGTGCATGAGAAGTAGACACTAGAGCCTGACACAAGTTCCACCCCACCACCAGCCCTCAAAGGAGAACAAAAGTATGGCACACACAACCTGACTGCATTCAGAGGAGGCAATGCAGAAACAAATTCTCTCAGTCTTAGCTTCCACACCACAGCCAGCATCCGTAGAGGTATTAATGAGTACTTTTCTGGAGCCTGTTTTTGAAAAACTTCTCCTCTTTCTCAGCCAGATCTACTCAGCTCTATCCTGGCTCCCCTCTAGATGGTTAATGGGCCCAGGTACAGAGTATCAAATCTCCCAAATTAACCTGCTCACGCATGATGAAGAAGCACATATAGCAGGTGCGTCTCTGGGAGACCTGCGTAGCTGTGTAGCAAATTGTAAGAAAAATAGGACAGACAGATTCTATCTAAAGGATCAGATGTTAATCTCATCACTCACCAGCCCTCCTCCTTTCTCCGTTGTAAACTCAAAGGACAACTTCTGAAGATCCAGCCAAATTTGCTGTATATATGGCAGACATTCATCATACCAGCAGATAAATGGGCTTTCAATATACTTCTGCCCAATTCTTTGCTGCTATCATCACCCTACCGTGTCATCATCACAGTATCAGAGCTGTCCCAACACTTACTTTCACATCAAGCGGGCTGTGGTTGGGATGGTTGGATGCTGAAGTCACATGTAGCATAGTAGAGTGACAGTCCCACCAGATGGACCAGAATCCCATAGGTAACAAGAGACACTCATTGTGTTAGTGGTCATCTCAGCCCTGGCCTACGTACTCTGATGGTGGCTGCATTGACAGACATGAAGCTCAAGTTACGGCAAGAACCAGGCTAAGAGGATAACAGCCAGAAAGAGTTAGGAGAAAGAGCTACGATTAGAGCAGACAGAAGGGTCAGGAAAAGTGTGTGACTTGGAGCACTGTAATTAGCATCCTGACCAAAGAAGTTTTGTTCCTTCATATCAATGCAGGTTTGCTGCTATCAGTCGGGCACCTTTCTGTGCCATTCTTCAGAGGATGTAGAAAAGCTGAAAGCTCAAGTACATTCACGCAGTGAAACTCAATAGCACAGTTCCCAAGAGATGTTATTCCATAAGGATCAGTATAACCAAATACACTTGCCGAGGTGTTCCCTTGCAAAATTTGGTCAGTCTTTCCATAATTTCATATAGCAAAATTAGTGTAATCTTAAAATCTCCAGGTTTTACCTGAAGGCAAAGGAAGCTATTTTCTACAAAGCTTGGTAAAAATTACTGTTTCGTATGTTTTTATTTTTTCCTCTTATGTTTTGTGTTACTTTCTTCCTAAAGGTATAAGAAAAAGTTAATTCAACAGAGTTTGCTATTTTTATATGCTACTATCATGAAGGCACCGATAATAAAACTGTGTTATTACAACCCACTTTACATTCCACAGGGTGTCTGCTATTTAGGGAAAATATTAAAGGGTCATTAACACCAGAAGGTAAGGCTTTTTTAGCTAAGGTGATAGAAGATTTAAAGGACCAAGGCCCATGTCCACAAAAAAACCCACAAGGTCCCATAAAATGGATCTTGGGAGAAATCAAGTATCTAAGTCCAGGCACGCAACCCTTAAAACCCTGCCTAATCCCTTGGGCTCCTAGACTATGTCTATACCAGTAAATTAAACGTGCCCAGGACTGTTCTCTGGCACTGAGGGCCCTGGCACAGGATGGCTTGCACCCATAACATTAAACTCTTTTATCCTTCAAGCAAGGCATTTGGATCCAAGTGGTTGTTGGGAACAGCCCCTGGCCCACACTAACTCTCTCAGTCACGCCTGGGAATTGTTTGGAATAGTGTTAACTGGCATAGGCCAAAATCATGGCAAGAATAAATTAACAAGAATCAGCTATTAATTTCAAAGATGATGGAGTTGTGGCCCAGAACATTTGCTGATACAGACATAACGCTAAAATCCTATCGTGCACATATAGTATCTATATATACTGATATACTATCCGTACGTATTCATTTATATAGGAAGTTATGCACTTACACTGTACACTTACAGGTATGAAATTTGGTCTGCATAGGAAGGATTTCTTGGCAAAATTGTGGCAGATAAATGTTTATGTTGCTGATTGACTAACCGTCTGCAATCTTTACTGTCATGTGTCCTCATTCCTCCTTTCCAGGTTAACCTTGAATTTCTGCCTTCTCAGACACTGCAATTTTATTCTGAATAACTGAAAACATTTGGGGGTAATTTTCACATTCATTTTCACAACTGGAGTGTGTCTTCATCCGTGCTTAGAGGTGTTTTTCTGAAGATTGCCTTTGCTTTTGAGATGTGCTGTGGATCCCCAACACTGTCTTATCTCTATGCTGTATGTGATCTGGCAGATCTCAGGAATAATGTGAAGACCAGGACTCTCGTGTGACTGAGCACCTTGTGTCCACCTTGCCTGAAGGGGGCCTGAACCACCAGCTCTACCTGCTCCTCATGGTAAACCACACTGCAGCTGTTCAGAGCTGGAAGCCATTGCTCTGTCCTGTCCACCTGACGTCAGTCAAACAAGATCATTTTGCGGAGGCAAACAGAACACACAGGGATGACGGGATTGGCACAGCAGTTGTGGGCCCATTCCTGTAGCACATACAGCACCTTGAGTGCATCCCAAATTACAAAGCACACTTTGATTTCCCCTGGTAGTAATAGCTGTTTTTCACTAAAACTACTCCAGGCAAGTCATGTGGAGGCATAGGGTATTTATTTACAGACTTTAGCCTTCAGACCACTCCTGTTTATCCATGGATAGGATAGCATTCTCTGTCCACCCAATCATCTTGCTTCAGCAGTGGAACATGAGCAGTAGCTGGTCTTGACTTTTACAGGAAAGAGCCTGAGCTACGAAGTCAAAATCCCATGCTGTAAAAGAAGAAAACTTTTGTTCATAAAAACTTGTCCATATAAATTGTATCAAGTACTTGTTCATATAAAATAATACACTGTGCACATGTTAGGTGCAGGGAACAGCCTCTGAACAATCTGGTAAATATGTGGATTTAAGTTATGTTTCACTGTACCAGAGGCATCTGAATCAGCATGAGCTAAAGCTCACTGCTCACTGACTTGGCTCCGCATAGTGTGCAATGCTGGGACACTCACAGGAGTCTGTTGCTCTGTGCAGCGGATCTTCCATCCTAGCAGGGCGGTCTGAGCTTGGAAAGCCTGCTCAGTGGGCCCCTGAAGCTGACTTGTCTGGCCCACAAGCCATGCTGACGCCTTCAAATCAACAGCGGATATGAAGGCTGGGGAACAGCACCCTGCTAGCTGCAGTTAGTGCCTGGCGGGTGCTAAGGGGCTCAAAAAACCGAAGCCCAAAGCTTGTCTCCAAGCTGCCCATAGCCCACGTGTGAGCAGCAGAGTATGTCCTCACAGCTGAAGACCTGAGCCAAAAGCCAGAGCAATGTTCCCTGTGAATGATGCCGCTGAGTCAAAAGGAAGTGACCCACTCTTAGATAGCACTGCAGGAACTGCTGGAGGGATAGAGTCATACGCGTGCAGGATCAGGCAAGGCACTCTGTAACTGAAAGCATCTGCAGACCCGCTCTGCAGCCGGGGCCCAGCCAAGCCCGTGCCCTGCGTGGGCAGCGAGGAGGGCTTGGAGAGCCAAGGGCTCAGGCAGGAGGGCGTAGCCCGCCCTGACAACGGCTCTCTGCTGACAGCCGGCGAGGGAAGCCTTGCTCGTCCCTTAACCCGGGCAGGGAGACACTTTCCCCTCGTCAAAAAAAAAAACCACCTTCCCGAGTGGCCGGCCCGCTCCCCTCCTCCCCGCAGGCCGAGGGCCGCCACCCCGCCCGCCCACCGAGCCTTTTCCCTCGGCGGGGCTGCCGACGCGGCGCCGGCCCGTGCCCGGCAGGGGGCAGCAGCGGCGCGCGCAGCAACGGCCGGCCGGGCGCGCACAACGGCACTAACGGCCGCCGGGGCGCGGCCTCCCGCCACGGCCTCAGTCCGCCCCGGGGCCCGCCGGCTGCCGCCGGGCACCCCGCACCCCGGAGGGGAGCGGCCGTCTCGCTTGGCGGCGGGGAGACGCGGCGCCGGCCTGGCGCGGTTCGGCAGGGCGAGGAGCGGGGCAGTGCCCGGAGGTGGCCCGGGGCAGAGGCTGCCGCCCAGCCTCAGCCCGGTGCCCGCAAAAGGCTCTGGAACCTTCACCCCCTGCCCAGCACTCTCACCTCCAAACAGGGCCGCCTGAAGGAAACCCGTGCTCGACTACAGCAGCACTGGTGCCCATTCTAGAGTACACGGTGCCCAAAACTATCTTAGTCCCGTTCTCCCGTAGTGGGGGAGGAGTATCTCCTCCTTTCCTGTCACTACAGTAAGGCCATGGCATTGAGCCCAAGGGGACTGTGGCCTCGACCACCTCCTCGTTTTTCCCCAAGGCCTCAGCCAAACACACCAAGCCAGGGTTTGGGTTTATGGTTGCTTTCACGCAGCCTTTTCTGAGCTTCCCTTGCTTTGGTGCAATCCCTTCTTGTAACAGTTGGGACATCGAGGCCAGTTGCAAGACTGCAAGTGCAGTCCCTGCCAAGATTTTCCCATTGTCACGGCTTGCTGAGTTCCTTCCCATTCCTCCACCCACCAAATCCTGCTGGGTTACTGGAAACACTGCAATCCTAATGCACCAATGTCTTCAGGCCACCTATGGCAGAAAAGGCTTTTTCCAGGAAAGGCACTTACGACAATCACAGTCATTCCCGCCTTCTACTTTGCAACTGCTTCTTCTCCCTTACTGAAAAGGGATTATAACCTATTTTGACAGCATAAGCTACTAGAGAAAGGAGAAAGAAAGAGGGGGAAAAAAAAGTTAGGTGAATCTGTGTTCTCCAAGCTCCAGGACATAGCCCATTTGGCTAACCTGGTCCATGTAAAACCTGCTCCAGTTGCTAACTCCATCACTTCTGCGGTGATCAGCCAGCAGGAGTGCAGATTACCTAAAGAGTGTCTCCTCCTCCCCTAAACCTTGGGAAATTTGGAGGGGGAAGGTAACAAAAAAAAAAAAGAAACTGCAAAAACTCTAGGGAAACGGTGTTGTCTAAGACTCAGAACAAGGCCCTAAGAATCAAAATTTCTGAATTACAGGGTGAGCTTTCATTTTCCAAATCTTTGGTCACATTTCTTAATCTCTCTGAGCCTCAGAATTTTCAATATAGCAGCATCCTACCCCCCCTGTACAGTGGCTAGAGCATTCTGATGAGGGTCACTGGGTAGGCAGGCACTTTAATTATATCTGTTTAAACTGACAATTGGATCTTTTTATGATCGTGACCTGAAAGAAAATCAGACTGCCGATTAACTAGAAGTGGAGAACACTCCGCTAACGAAGGCAATGAAGGCAGGACTGTGAGGTTCTTGCTCTCTTTCTTAAGGGCGGATTATTCTGTAGTTCTGCAAAAGCCAATTTGCTCCTAAATGCCGTGGCTCCACAAACTGCAAAATGTAGGAAAATGTCTATTGCACAGGAGCAATGCGAGATTTATTTAAATAAATATCACTGGCAAGGTTCTTGGAAGTTGTCAGATAAAGCATGTCACATTAGGACAGAGAACAAAGCAAATATGGCTGATAGCTTTATCGTGAAGGAAGTCTTTGTCTTTATGACGCTGTGAAATATAAGGAATCAACAGCCTCTTTTTACATTGTACCTCGCACTTGGTTTCTGAACATTCCCTGCTAGATATCTAATTTGCTACTGAATAGAACTTAGAAGGCCTAATGCGTTATTTTCCTAGCACATCAGACACAACCCTACAGAGAGTGAAATGCAAACAGAGAAACAACCAGAAGCTTTCTTGTACATCAAAGATGTAGGAAAAGGAGCAAGGAAAGGTGGCAAACCACAAAGTTTGCCCAACAGAGAGGCCAAAACAGGGGAGAGAAGCATCAAAAGCAGCCACAGGCATCTGAGAGGAAAGCACAAGTGAGTGGGAGGAAGACAATGCAGTAAGAGAAAAATAAAGCCCCTGGCCCATCTGGGCACGTAAAATTAAAGGGCAGGGGCCAGCCAGGCTGACAACTATCTTGGAGCTCTTCCCCAGGGAGCAAGGCATTGAGTGCTTTTTGTATATGATAAAAAGGCTTTAGGCACTTCTGTTCATGCCAGCTCCCTTTATTACTTGTTCCTCAAGTGAACTAGAGTTCTTGCAGTAATAGCTTTCTCCAGCAGCCTTACCTGACCCCTTATGGCAAATACTGCTTTCTTCTGCCCACAAGAGCAGTGAAAGACAACATCCAATACACACCGCCCACTCCCACCATTGCCTGCCCCACCAGACCGACCCAGGTAGAAAATCTGCTGGAGCAACATAATAAAGAATTCCTTGTTTTGGCCATTCTGAGGACAAAAGTCACAGGGTTTTAGTCACATCTCAGGTGCTCTCCTTACCCAGCAGACCCTCACTGACCTAATACATCAGAACCATTAAGTGAAGCTGGCTACTGCATTGTATCTTTACAACCATAAGAGCACACAGCAAACCAGCTCTGTGGTGCAAACTGGAAAGGCAGCTAGGAAATCTCCCTTCTCTCCAGAACTCCAGCAAAGATATACACATGGGAACACCCTGACATGCTTTTTAATGGCTTTTAAAACATTTGGTTGTTTCCCCACAGTTCAGAGCTCTCTGTATCCCAGTAGCATAGCACATGCAGTGTAACACAGCCCAGCAAAACCTGGGTGTAAGGTAGGCAGACTCAAAGCCCCTACCCTATCTAAAACTTTTCTACAAGAAGTCAACCTCACAGACCCTCTCATCACCCCTAAGTAAATTCTGCTCCAGTTTTGGCATCTTCCATGCACTGCTGGAACCTCAGGACTCTTTGTCGTCTGAGAAGGCCTCACAGCACAAGAGCAAGCTCTGTAGTTGCCTTTTTCTCCACTGTATTTGTGAGCTATGGAGAACTGGACTGGTGGGAGCCCCTGGACACCACACTCTGATGGCTGAGAGAAGTACAGCAACCGAGGATACATGAGAAAAGCTGATAGCACTTCAGGCTTTTTGTCGCCTGCAGGTAGGTAGGTAGGTGTGATCCAGCCCCATCCTGCTTGAAGAACCTCCAGCCAAACTGCCTGCTGTTCTTTAATGAGATGCACAGGCAGAAAGGACCCAGCCTGGTTTCCCCCACAAGCTTGGCTTGTCAGGTTGATGGCAGAACACTTTTGGTGTAAAACAATAGGAAGAGCCTGAGTATCAGAGCTGCTGTTTCTCCTGGCTCAAAGTTTCACTAGGGAAACCTGGTCCCTTCGCTTTCCTAGATCTGAGGAGCTTGGCTTGACTTCAGAGAGATTAAAGGTGCTGTACTGGGAGGGAGGGGAGGATCCTGCCATTAATAAAGGACCGGTTGCAAGTCTAGGGAAGGAGTCTATTCCATTATTAAGATATCTCCATTCCCTCTGGGAAGCCTTTGACCTGGAGGAAAGGTCTGAGTTCAATGTCATTCTTCAGGTAGGTAATTAAGCAGAAGGTTGGTGGAGGAAGCAATCTCTTCAATCTCTCCTTCCTGCTCCTGTCTCCATAGACTTCTTGCACCATGAAACAGAAGCCTTTATTCGTGCACAACACTTACCTATTGCCAAGTCTTGGGAAAGCTGTGACTTCAGGAACTGTTATGAAAAGGTCATTGAACTGCTAAAATCTGACAACATCTCCATCACATCCAAACCATGGCAGCCATTTTGCTCTCTGAACCTCCTTCCGTGGCTTCAATAAAAAGTGGGCAGCCCAGCAGTTAATGCTCGCAACCCAGAGTAATTGAAATTACACAGGGCCCAATTCCAACCCCGCTATTTTGCAAGTCTGGGAAAGGTACCAATTCTCCCTGTGCTCTCTCCTCTATCCCCCAAGTGAAACAAAACACTCATCAAGCAGCAGGCTGGCTTGTCTGAATGAATTAATAGCTGTCAAACAACTTGAGTCCCACACAGGTCCGTCAAAGCCATTATCAGGAGTCTGACACTGGCCATCACCTCCTTCCTTCAGAAAAAAAGGGCAAGAAGAGGCTACATCAGGCAACTGCAGAATGACCCAGCCTCAGAGAGAGATTTGACATCATGCAGATACCTAACAGTAACATTTATCCATCAGGACTGATGTAGACTAGACTTGAACCGGGCAATCTGGAGTTTCATAGCCAGTCTCTTAGCTCCTGAGGCTCAGAGCCTTGAAAGATTTTAGCATCTAAATAACATCAGCTACCTGAAACCTAAATACCTTTGAAGAGCAGGGCCTCAGGATTAGCCTCCTAACCAGAAGAGCCTAACTTCATGCCGCTGGGAACACCAGCCCTGATGTCTCACCTGATACTTGCAAAGAGGCAATTGAGGACTGAGAACCCACCTAGTTAATTAGAGCAGCATAGTATCTTGCTTCTTAATAGGAAGATATAATCAATGTTAATCTTTTGGGCGTGCTACTAAGTATCCAAACGGGATGTTTGTTTTGCAATTTCCCTCTTCCTTAATGGCAGCTTTTCCCTACCCTGCACAGTCAGTCACCCTGCAATTCACAGCTATAAATATTTTGGCTTGCTTGATAGCTGCAGCATTTCAGTGTCTTTCACCTCAAGCTTCACCTCATCCATTATCCACTGCTCCTTTGTGGCAGTTTCTGAGCCAATCTCCTCCTGTTAAGCTACACATGCTGTGAGTACTGTGTAGACTTTTCCTCAAGCTCTGGATGCCAAGCTGATCCACACCGCATACCTGAAGGAGTGGTATCAAAGAAGAGCAAGCTCCTGCCTTGGGCAGCTCAGAGAAGATGCAAGCTGTTTGCCTGAGACAGCAGAGATGTCCATCTCTGACTGAAGAAGATGGATTAGACTGGGAGGCAGGGCAGGCTGAGAAGGGGAATGGAGAAGAAATGGGACAGGATGTATAAAGCAGGGGAAAGCTGAAACAACAGAGGCAGCGGGGGAGAGGCAGAATGTCTAGGGAGAAACAGGGTTTGAAATAAAGAAGTGGGGTGACTGGCAGAGTGGGCATGTCTTAGAGTCAGACATGAAGTTTAGCTGAGGAGCCAGTGTATGTGGAAGAGCAGAGACCATGTGGAAGAGGGCAGTTGTGGGTACGGATGTAAAATCTGGTTATGGGTATACTTAGATTCCTACTGGCCAAGTCCTAGCTATGGACAGGGCTTTGGAGTTGCTATACAGTTGTCTTAGCAAGCGCTGAAAGAAATCCAATGGCTTTTTACAATGGGGCTTGAGAAATCTCTGACATGATGTCTGGTGAGCACATGTGTAACAAGTGACTGGAGAGGATGAAACTTTGTAACCTGGAGACTCTTCCTAGGCATAAAGTTTGGGAGGCTTGGGGACAGTTGGTGAGTAAACAGCCGAAGAAGATGGCATTAGTATTTCTGGAGGAAGAAGAGCAGAAAGGGTGTGCAGAGAATATGAATGGACTGAAGGAAAAGTAATGCTGGTACCATTGTTCCTAGCTTCTTGGGCAACCATGTGCAAGTGCCCTAGATGAAGCCGGCTTTGCTGCAGGCTTTACAGATAATGCCATTTTAATTTCTGGCATGTCACTAATGGAGAAAGATTTAAAATGTATTTATTCAATGTCACTAAAAATACTCCAGCAGTTGCGGGGGAAGGAGGATAGGGCTGATCGATGGGCGAGGGTGGGGAGGACCTGCACTTTTGTAAGGACTGAAATGTGATGCTTACAAGTGGGATTTGGAAAGGCTCTTTCCCAGTAACTGCCAAGTATCCTCTGCCATGAAAACCTGCTGTCAAGTGTCACATCCAGTAAGGGAGACTGTAGGCCAAGGCTGAGAGAGACCCTTCTCCTAAGTGCAGCTTGATGGACAGAAAGTAATTGCACTTTCAGGCATTGCCTGAACCTGGCAGGTTCTCACTAGAAACAAATACTGTTTCCCTGGTAATGAAGGAAAGGTTTAACCTGATTTCACTCCAGGTGAGTATGTTTAGTACAGTGAGTCCCTTTGCCACTGTTGATGCTCACTGTGTTAGCCGTAAGTAGCCATCTGGTAGGTTTTCATCTGTTTCACAAACTCTTCGGAAAGTGTGGGGCAGTAGGTCAGCTGAGAGGACAACTAGGTGCATCATTTTCTTCCCCCACCTTCTGCATGGTGCCAAGCCAGGTCGCTGGCTCCTGTCTTGTGCTTCTCCCTTGTCTCCACATGGGGAGGCTTCAGTCTGCAGTGAGGGGTGGCAGAGGGCTCTCTCTGCCCTTGCCCCAGAGCTGCATGCAGCCTTGATGCACAGACTGTGCAGGCTGTACAGATCTGCCCCTACTTCCACCTTGTGTGACCTGGAAGGTAGACAACATACTGGCCAGGGGACCATGGCTCCCTGCACTCCCCTGGTAAACCTGCCCTGCCTTCCCTGGAATAACAGAAAGAGGATTTCATGCTTCCTGGGCTGGAGTGACCATGATGTTCTGACTCCTCCAACCCAACTGGGCTTTTGGTCAGTAAATCGTAAAGCAATAGGAAGCTTCTCTGCCCACAGTATGCAGCTCTGTCCCTATGCTTGCTAATTAGAGATGGGCTCACATAAAATGCTAAGATTCAAGCCTCCACGAGCACCGAGGGAACTCGGATCCAGATTAGACAGTGCTTGGATGCTTTGGTGATTGGCACCTTAGAAATTACATAGATAGACAGAGCACAGTGGAAATAGATGGGACTTTGCAGCTTTGGCTCTTCTTTGCTAGTTACAATTATTTAAGATGATGTTTCACATCACATTCAAGCTCCTGTGCAGATAGCAGCGGCAGAGAACAAGAGATCTCAGCCACCTAGGAGAGGATTATGTGGATATGACAATGTTCAAACCCACTGGGCTCTGCCACGCTGCATTATTTAAGCCCAGTAACCAAATTTAGTAACCAGCCCCTGAGGCGCTGCGAGAAAAGCACAGCTTCCAGACAGAGCTCCTTCCCTGCAGTCCTGTTGCCTTCCTCCCTTAAAGGAGCCACCGGCTTTTCCCTTCCTCTCTCAGCCCCACCAGCCAGGCCTGACCTCCCACATTACTCCCATAGGAGCAACGATGTCCTTTGCACAGGTGTAATGCATGACCCAGGTACAAGCTGTCACACACAGTGCGAAGCCGTGGCAGTCCAGTGCAGAGTTACCTGCATGGGCAAAACAAGAGCCGTCCCAGCTCCAGGTCTTCAGGACGCAGGGCACAGAGGTTGCGTCTGTGCAGTGAGGCGTGAGCTCAGGTATAGACAGGCCAGCCCTACAGCCAGCACACAGCCTGTCTGGACTACTGGTGGCTCCCCATCTGTAGCTCTGTGCTAGATATCCATGTGTACTCGGGCTGCTAACAGCCTCCACTCTGCCCAGACCCAACTCTTGCCTTCCTGGGACCTTTGCAGCTCCAGCTAAATCTATGCATGTGTGTGCCTGCTGGTAAAGTGTGTGGACAGAAGCAATTCTGGACATAGGAACAGGCTCAGGCTTGTGCTTGGGTGAAGATCTCTCCTTGCCTCCCTTGCCCACCAAGCGCTGCAGCTGGTGGGAAAAGGTGAGCCCAGCTCTACCTCTCACCAGCTCTAGCCTTCCCTCAATGGCAAAGCGTTGTCACTGCTCCACAGTGTCACAATGCCAAACAACGGCAATTGTTAACCAGTTTTTAAAAGGATTAAGGCAAAGGGAGCCTGAGAGGCTTGGGCAGACCCTCTTCGCTGGTACCTCAGACTGTTGGTCATCTGGCTTGTGTTCAGTTAGTAGGTGCTATGCCACAGCAGGCCCTTGCTCCCCAGTAAGAGAGAAGTGCCCAAGTCCATGTACGTGGCCAAGCTCTCTGGAGCAATCCGTGGGAAGGAGAGGTGGAACAGAGTGAATATTTAACCAGCACTGTGTCAAATGCAAACACATATCCACTGCAGTGTTTGTCATCACAGGGCACTGATCTTGTACATACATTTGAGGCAACACAGCTTAACTCCCCACTGATTCTGGCAGAGCTGGCTTGAGACACCCAGAATTTACCTTGGCATGTGAAGAGGTTATTTCAGTAAAACCCAAGATCAGCCTCAGGGAGCCATGAAATAGTGCTGAGACCTGCTGGTACCGTAGGTGACTCCAGCCACCATGGCTATTAACTGCAAGGCGTGTCCTCTCCATGGCGGCGATCGGACGCCACAGCCTCTTAAAACTGTCTGCCGTCTCTTAGATCCCTCCCTGGCCTTCCGCCCAGAGCCCCGGAGGCAGCGAGTCGGAGACTGGTGTTTACAAACACAGCCTTTTAAACTGTATGTGGAATGAGAAAAAGGAGCAAGCCCAGCTGAAGGGCCCTGGGAGGAGCAGATCTCATCGGAGCTCGCAGGGAACATCTTCCCGAGTTGCCTCTCTTGACCTAGCTGAGCTACGGCTGAAGTGCCAGGACGAGGAACAATGGCAGGCCAGCAGCAAGGGAGCTCTCCAGGCAGTCAGGGCTCCAGCCAGATCTGCCTCCACGAGCTGGGCTTCTCTGGCTGCTGCCATGCCAGGGAGCATGCAGCAAGACTGATCATAATGGCCAGCTCTGCAAGGAAAGAAAGACTTTGGGCTTGCATGGACAGTATCGGCTAGTCCACAGGCTATGAAATCTCTGCCATCTTGTGCCATTCCCAGATGCCGAACTGTGGATATTCAGGACTAATTGGGCTTTTAAATTTCTTTGTTGTTTTTGCAATACTCAGCCTGACCAAACTCAAAGACGGATTATTTATCACATAGCTCGAATGCCATGACACGTAAGGCCTATTGCACCAGTGCCCCTAAGCTACCCCTACCCCACAGCCATTTTATCTGGAAACCACAGGCTCCTTCCCGGCACTTCTATTGTTCCAGTGACCACCAGAGCTGATACCAGCATCGGCCTCTGGTGGATGGTCCCGGCAACAGGCAACACTCAGCATAAACTGAATTCTTCTCCCTCCCTGATCGCCTGTGCCCAGTCGGCTCTTCCCTTCGCCGCACGGACCCCCACCAAGATGCTGCAAGTCTGTGCCAGCAAGGATGGCAGCAGCAGCTGTTGGGTGGGCATCAGTCCTTGGAGAGTTGTCCTCGTCCAACACATCTCCCCCAGGACACCAGATGCCTGTCAGCTGCTGGCTGGCTCCTGCTGCGCAGCGCTGGGAGTGACACCCAAGAGTGGGGTGATTTTCTCTGAAGCCAATTTACCCAAGTCCTTTCTGAGGTCTTGTCTCAAGGGGGAAATTCTCCAGCATTGCTGTTGTGGGAGAATTTACTCTGCAATAACTTTTAAAATAGCTGCCCATGGGGACAAGTATGCTGGAAAAACAGTCATTTCATCCTGGTGTGATCACTCCAATTTGTGAGCCTGGCTCTTTCCCCTCCCTCCCATTCACTGGAAATTAGCTTGCTCGATTCAGCTGCAAGCTCTCTGCAGGCAAGGATTTGAGGGCCGTGGTTTGGCCTGCGATAGGACAACCGCCCAGCTCTATGGGCTGGCGTGCTCTCCTCGCTGCTTCAAAACAAACGGCAAAGCGTGCGAATGTGCAGAGCTAGCATGTAGCCCACTCTTGGGAAGGGATGTGACTCCTCATCCTTCTCTAGGGACCCACATGGAAACGGAGCTGTGAAAATAGAAATAACGGTCCTGGTGAGAGCACAGCAAAGGCTTCCAGCAGCTGTGACTAACATTAAACCACTTGGCAAAGGGCTTCTCGCTCTCACCCTCTCTGCCTCTCCCACTCTCCGGGAACCTCAGAAAGGGCATAACTGGAATCCCTGTCTGAGGAAGAGGAGGATGAAGAACACGTAGATGCCCAGGCTGGAATTTCCTACAGCTATTACTTGTACCAGGCAGACAAGAGCCACGTGCAGCAGCTCCGAAAGCAACTCACAGGAAGGGAAAGGCAGGAGATTGTTTGTGTGAAATACATACACCAGGGCTGGCTGAGGGCAGGCCAGACCTCCATTTGCCTGGATGTAGAAGCAAGGCCCGGGGTTTTGCCAGCAGCCTGCCACCACCCAGCCTGCTCTCTTATGCTAGCAGGGATGCATCTGCAGCAGTAAACATCCGGGCAGAGGAGATTTTCAGGATGGGTTGCTTGGCAGGGAGGGAAGGGGTGAGTGGGTGTGGAAGAGGATAAACCTGTAATGTTCCTCAACTGCGGTGCAGAAGCAGGCCTCAGATTTCCTCCTAGGGCTCAAACTTACCTTGGCAAAGCTCTTATCGGTGCTCAGCCATGCACTCACGCAGTGGAAGAGCCACCGCTGCTTGGTGCACTGGGCCCTTCCCGGGACTGTAGCCTTCATTCTTCTTCTATCCTAGACTGGCACAGTCATACCCTTTTGTCAGCGCTGACCTGTTTGCAGCTGAAAGCCACTGGAGACACGTGGATGCAGCAGAACCAGACAGACATAAGTTGCACTTTCCCCCAGGCAGGATGAGGCAGTTGCCCATGGGGGAAATTACTTGGGGGCTAGAAATCTGCTGATGGCCTTTACACAGAAGCAGGCTCAGGAGAGAAACCCCTTGTAGAGTAGTTGAGCTCTGTTCTGTCTCCTCTCTGCTACGCAGCATGTGCCGCTGGTGTAATACCCTTCTAGTCAGATGAGTACACCAGCCATAGCCCATCATTAGCTTCTGAGCAGCAGCCTTCCTTCCCAGCCACATCATCCTCTCTACAACATTAACCTCTCTGAGGAGGGGGAAGCAGGGGAATAGCACTTTTACAGCAGCCTGCTCCTCAAACCATGGCCCCAATATTGTTTGCATTGAAGTCCAAAAGCAGGAAGAACATCACCCTTTTTGCTTTTTTTCTGGGCAGTCAATAACTAACCTCTGGGACCCGGCTGCTTACGAGACACGGAGAGAAAATTTCTAAAAGACAGCGATAAAGAGGACGTGGGTGCAGGGGGAGGAGGAAGATGGGGAGGGGGAGAGGAGGGATACGTAAGTCACAGCTTACCTCAGAGCCAGAATTAGAAGCTGGGTAAAAAAATAAAATCACAGCAGGAAATAATGTGTAGCTTAAAATAGCAACATCAAATGGGAGCAAGAATGGGGAGTGGGTGGCATTTGAGGTTGCTGCTCTGTTCCTCCCTCAATGGCAGGGTGATTAATATGTCTACGCTACTTGTGTTTATGTAACAAAGGGCACTAACGGCCAAAGCTGCATTTTCACTAACACTGCAGGGGAGTTTGTGAATCTTTTCTTCCCCCCGTAGAATTAAGTGGGAGGATCTGCACTTGTGCTTCCTGCCCCAGAAACAAAAAAAATCCCTAAAAAAAAAAAAAATCCATGCTTCAGCACTGCACACGCAGTTACGTTTCCACGTCTCGGCAGGGCGGCACAGAGACCTTTAAGGCTTTGAAGGCATTATTCTGTCTTTCATGGTTCCCCACAGAAAATGCCTGTTCCCAGAGCACACCTGTAAATGTGGTCCGGTTGTTCTCTGGCTGGAGGCTGCGCTGTAATAGCAGGCAAGGTACCACTGCATGTTACTACACATTTTCATGCTCATTCTCCGTATTTGCAGTGAATCATAGCTCTCTGAGACAGGTCATGCAGTCCATTTCGTTGCCAGCGCAGGATTGTTCCCAGCCATATACTTAATCCCTCACGTTTCTCTTGGGAGGCAATGATTCAGACTGATCAGTCTTTTCTCTACACACCTTGTATCCTGTGAACTGCATTAAAGACTGGCAAGCACTCACGTGTTTTGGTAAGGAAGGGATATTTCTCTTGGGTGTATCAAAAAATATTCAGCCATCACTGTTCACTGATGATGCTGAAGTTACCTAGCAAAGCAGCCGAGGGCGGTATGGCACTTGTTTTTCAGACTGCTGTGATCTCTTCTGGACTAATAGGCAGAACAGGCCTGCTCTGAACTTGCAGGGAAAGGTGGGAAAGTGTCCCAAGCAAGCCCCAAGGCATGCGGGAAGCTTTTGTCTCAGTTGGTACCTCCCACTCAGCTGAAAGGAGGTGCACTGCTACAGCTCACCCCTCTCCCTGTTTCGTCCCCTCAAACAGCAAAGACAAGAGCAAAGACTTTCCTTCATCTGCACGCACAGCATAAGCCTGCACCCCCTCACAGTCACTCCTCCTATCAAAATATCTGTTTGCAAATATCTGTACATGCCAATAGCGCAAGATCAAGTTTGTTGTGTGATAAAAACCTGCCGTGCAAGCCTGATTCTGATACTCTCTGACATCAGTAAATATCTTTGACATACATCAGGCCGTGCTGCTGTCAGAGGAAGGAGAATCTGGCCCAGACCTGATGCAAATCTTCCCACAGGCAGCAGAGCAGCACGATTTGTTTAAACATGGCATGCTGGTGGCTGCAGACAGAGATCACTCCCAGCAACTCCATCAACATGTATAATATCCTGCTAGTTAAATCCAGCCTTGGTAAATATCTCCATCATGTTATCCCTCCAAGCAAATATACTACCTGTATGGAAGAAATTCCTCAGCACATTTCCTGTCTGGAGTTGAAGCTTGCCAGGGACTGAATTTCCTGTGAGGCTACAGTTGGGAATGCAAAGCAAAAGAAGCTAACAAGAAAATGAGATGATACATATTTGAACCTGCTCTACAGAGATCCTCCTCAGCAAGCACATTTCACCCCATTTGATTTTCAAATATCGGCTGGGTTATTTTTCATTAGTAATTCTTATTTTTACCCCACTGC
Source organism: Chlamydotis macqueenii (assembly GCF_036417535.1). NCBI lineage: Eukaryota > Metazoa > Chordata > Aves > Otidiformes > Otididae > Chlamydotis > Chlamydotis macqueenii. Next base: position 84,085,185 of record NC_141558.1, on the reverse strand, counting down.
CTCCCTTTCTGCCTATTTTTTTCCAGCTGCAATTCTGTGACTTACACATCCTGAAAATGAAAGAGGTTGTTTTTGCCAATAGCAAAGTGCTATGTATCCTTTCAACCATCTGGAAATGGATTTTTTATTCTTCCCCTCTCCCAACCACACACACACGTGCACACACACACAACCAAGTCTTTGTCTCTTGGAATCATTTCCCGCACCATAGCTGATGGCCATAAAAAGAATTCAATAAAAAAAAAAGTTCCACAGGCATTAGGAGGCTGAGACAGAATAAACAGGGCGACTTCCTGGGCACTTGTTCTCATCCAAACTGCCACCTCACGAGGAACTGATGAATGCAATGGAGCATACGGTTCAGTGGTTAGAGATTAAGAGAGGTAGTTAAGGCTCCTGTGTTTTTGTCCTGGCTCTGCTACAAATGTCCTTTGTCACTAAAAGCAAGTTGCCTACCTGCTTAGTACCTCACTCCCCCCCAGATATAAATAGGGATACAGATACTTTCTAACCCCGTGTGATGATCCGTGTTTGTAACATGAGCTGATCTCCAGAGATGAAAGAAGTAATCTAAAGTGAAAATTGCCATGATAGCTCTATGCTGAGACTAACAGTCAAGCAGGACAGTCTGGGAGCCAGAGACTAGACTTGATCATCTCTTGCCCAGGGGCAAATGTTAAGTGAGCTATGTCACCATGCTACCCAGATGACTGCCGGTCTGCAAGAGGAGACAAAGAAGAGCCAGAGCCACACTGACTGGTACAAACATGCGTACGGTGTCCAGCTGAGAATGAGTAACAGCTGCTTGCTCATCATCCTGATTTCTGTCACTGCTAGTGTTTCTGAATGCTGAAGTGTCCCAATGCTGTGACTCAGGGCTGTGAGTCATGGGCTGTATGTCTCTACCACATGGAATCACTCACTCGCTCTCTCCGATGAGATTGCAGAAATCACAGATCATCTTGGGTCTCCTACAGTGGTCTTAAAAAATATAGACAGATATCTGCAAACCCATCCAGAACAAAGTCATTCTGTCTCCACTGACTCTCTACCAGGGATTCGTATTGGAGATCAATTTCACATACACACTCCCACCCAAAAACTCTAGAAAAAGCAAAAGTCTTTTATTCCTTCTGAGGACATTTAATTCCTATATCCTGAAAGCTCTAGTAAATCTGGACTAAACAGGATGCAATGCAGGTAACATTCAACCTTTTGCCTCCTGTGCTTTTACGAGTCACATATTTAGACCTGAAATGCTGACAGCAGGGTGACATGCTGCTTTTTGGCACCAGATTTGCCTCATCCTTGCCCAGGCTTTCCAGCCTTCCTGGTAAGGAAGCTTTGATCTGGTAGCATTCTTCTAACCTCAGTGCTAGGCTGCAATTAGTTGCACGCAGGGCTGCAGCAGGACCCCTCTCTGAGCTGGCTGGCAAGACCTCTGAGGAGACACCAGATACTCCTGAGGTATCATCAAGACCTGTGTTGACCACATATAAGGCAGTGGACAATTTTCCCATCTACAGACAGTGACAGCAACCAGCTGCACGTTCAGGAGCGCACCTTCAGTTTATATAAATTCTGTTGATACAGGTGCAGCTGAAATGGCTGCCGCTTCCTTTTGAGATGAAGGAGCAGGGGCTTACCTCAGCACTGAGGTGCAAAGCCCCGAGTGATCTCACCGGCTGGGAACCTCCTGCGCTGCCTGCCTGTACAGCACCTAATCAGTGAAGCGGAGGCCCCATGCTGACAAGAGTGGGATTGCCGATACTCCTCTAGTGGCAGCGCAGTTTGTGTTGGCAAAAGAGTGTTTCTGTTGGCATATGCCTCTTCCCTGAATTGATTAAGTCATGCCTGTTTTTGCAAATATCTCTGCAGCAAGGTGTTTTGTTGGTGTAAAGCTGTGGTAAAGAATCACTCTCCCCGCTCACAGCCAGTCTGAATCCTTCCCCCAAAACAAGATAAAAGACTGTGACGGGAACCTCTCTGAGCGAGCTTTCTGTGTGCCGAGACCGGGCGAGTGCACTTATACATCTGAACTAACGCAGACAATCCCCGAGACCCATACTAGGAAAGCAAACACAATGCTCCCAACACGGGGACTCCAAAGTGATAGGAAGTGACTTCAGCACACCAGTTCCTCTATTCCCGTAACTCTCTGTGGGTTTGCCAATAATCCTTATCGTCCTTGCTGAGAAAGGAGTGCCTTTGCTAACTGATTACATCCTCCTTCCCTTACTGTGGTCAGCCAGTTGCTGCACGCCAGAAACAGCTGGTATGATTGATAGATAAGCACACGTCTCAATGTATTTGTCTGTTGTAACCACATCCATCCCTGCAGCCACTAGAAAGGCAGTTCTAGAAAGGAGTGACACAACACAGCGCAGTTTTGTTACCAGTACTAGTTTTCTAGAAACACTAATCCAGGGAATCTCAACCTTTCCCCTATTTCCATAAAAAATACTGCAGACCTCCATGAAGCACGGCAGGATGGTCCCAACCCTCTCTACCACCCCTCAACAACAGCACGTCCCACAGCCCAACAACCACTGTAGATGACGCAATTCATCTGCTGGACAAGAAGATGGAGGGCTCGAGAGCCGAAGGTATCAGGACCTTGAGATTCCACCTCTCAGCTACCATCCCTGCCCTACACTGATGCAGGGTTGGGTCTAGCAATACAACCTGAGAGTAACCAAGAAATGTGCAAGACCAGACTCTCTGAGGACAAGCATGAATGCACTTGGAATTTTACTCCATTTTGATTAAAGTTCTGTGCATCTTGAGTTGAGCATTTTTGGGCAGCCTGAAGGCATTCTTCGAATGCAACAGCACAGTCAAGTAACAAAACGCTTCAGCCTCACCTCTGCTCTAAGCACATCACCTTCTTCTAAGCAACACATCATGACAAAAGGCATCTCGGGCCAAATTGCTCTTTGATTTGAGTCACAGGAGTGACATCAGAGATGGAGTTAGCCCAGCTTGTTAAGTGACTAGAAGATGGCCAATTTTATTTTGCTTTTTTTTTTCTGTACTAGTTCCTGGAATCTAGTTTGTAGGCACAGCCCTTCCCTTGCTGTTAGCTCATGCGATGGGGTGGGCAGGGACGTTCAAATAGCATCTTCTTTGACCTTTCTGGTGCTGAGATGATTGTTGTTGCTTTTTTGGAGGCTTCTGAGAAGCTCCCACAAGCCTCTGTCCCTCCATCTCCTGAACTGCATCTGCAGCATCAAACCACAGTCCCTCCGGAGGGCAGCGTGGCTCTCAGCAGTGACGACACTACACTCTTAATTTGTTCCAGCCTGTTTCACACTGACATTTCAGCACTGACGTCATCAGCTGCTGAAATTTCATTGCTGCTGCTAAGAATAACAGCCCTTCTCATCCCCCACCTTACACCAAATAATTATTTATTAATACACTAGGGATCTAGGCTTATCTTTTCTGACATAAATCAGGTTCTGGTGATTAAAAGAGGAGCTAAGAACAAAGCACTGAAGATGCTTATATGTTCTGTCAGCCCGGGACCAAAAAAAGAGAAACAACAAGAGTGTATTGTTAAGTGGTTGAATGGGAAAAGTTCCAACTGTTTTGTTTTAAGGTTTCCTTGCCGGACAGTCTATAGGCACTGCGAATTGCTGAAATAGCCTAGGCTACAGTCTGCCCCAAAAGTCCCTTACAAAGCCCCTTCCAAATTCTCCAAGGCTTTGTACCTTGAATATTTGCTTATACTGGTGCAGTGTGGGCGTAAAATACTGCCAAATCAGAATTCCCCATTGACTTTGGGGCCTGAACCAAATCCCATTGATTTCCGTGGGAAGATTTCTATTAACTTGAATGGGCATTGAATCAAACGTAAATTGGCAGTGCTCTGTACCCATTTGGCATAGTGTAGTTGTTTGCATAAGGTGGAGAATCGGGTCCAAAGACAGTGAGAAATGCTTTAATTAAGAGCATTACTGAGGAGAGGGAGCTTTTCCATCGTTAAGCTGATAAACTGAATTTTTTCTATACTTTTAAAGGCAAAGGGTCAGATTTTCAAAGACACTTGGTCTAAAGATGAAGCTGAGCGCTTACAGGTTTTCCAATAAATGTTTAAAGGTGAATCAGGTGCTGAGGAGCCTTTCAAAACAACAGGTTAACTTATTTACATGCTTTTCAAAATCCTGGGTATCTGTTTGCATTTTTGGTAGCCTTATAAATCTAATCAAGATGACCAGTACCTGTAGCCGGCAGCCAGCTCTACCCAGATTCCTGAGCAGTGCCTGGGCCCTCTTAAGCAGACTGAGCAGCAGGTGAGAGAAACTGGCACCGGGAGTGGTAACTGTACAAAGTATTGCCTATAGGTACCTGTCCCCTATAGCCCGTCCTCAGAGAAGGAGACTGGCCCCTCTGTCAGGGGCAGCAACTCATCCACAGTCCCTCCTGGTTAGGAGTGACAAAGGTCTTCAAAAACCAGACACACAGAGGTCTTGGAAATGTTATTTTCAACCACTGCTGGGGAAGTCAGTGGCTAGGACAGCTTCCGCTCCAGAAGCAGACCTGAACCTAGACAGCCTAGCATCCTGTCAAGGAGAAAATTCTCAAAACTTCTTTGTTACCGCTTCCCTATCAACTCTGAAGTCCGGCATAATTTCCTGTGTTGTTGCTGACCCTCTCAGGCACCTTCCTCCACTGTCTGATCTTTAGAAACTGCCGCATTCATGATCTCTGCATGTGTTTCCACTGCAGAATAAGGGAAGTTTTAGGAGCTGGCCTTTCTGATGGATCCTCTGGTTACTTGGCTGGAGTATTTTGCCTGGCTCTTATTTTCATTTGGACTTGAGTGCTTGGCATAGTCTTTTTCTGGAAAGCACAGGGAGACTGATCACGAGACATGAAACACAGACATCTCTGCTTAAAAAGCCTAGAGGCTGCAGGAGAGAGAAGATGAGAGCAGCATTTTCACACTAAGATACCTTTCTCTGAAGTGACACAGGGGAAGAGATCCAGAAAAGGTAGATGCTAGAGAGGAAAGCAAAGAGAAAGTGAAAGTGTTGTTAAAGTCAAGCCTTGAAAATGAAGTACAGGAGCTAGAAATGTCTTCTCTGACCCCTGGCAGCCATTCTTGTTCAGCCCAAATCAGTCAGCAAGGTCACATGCCACTGGGCCATATCTCTGAGCTGATATGCATCTCCCAGTCAGGACGAGCTCGGCTGGAAGCCTGAAGGATTGCTGCGGCCACCTGATTTCCTCAAACCCCCGCACTAACCTCTTCCTCCCCATGACTAATTTTCCTGTACCTCCTCCCACGCACGCCCCCAGTTCCTCACCCTGTGCATTTTTATGTACAAAAGAAAGTTGCTAGATTACGCCACCTGCTACTGGGATAAGTACCTGGTAAAGGGACAGGAATGTACCAGGGGACACGACTCCTACAAACGAAGAAAGGGAAGAAAAATTCCTGCCTGGCATTGGCAGGCACAGGAACAGCTCTCCAACCAGCTCTTTCTGATAAAACCCCTGCTTCCGGGTGGAGGTTAAAAATGTGCTCTAAAAAACACATTTAAGTTGCTAAAAAAGCCATTCCCTATGAACAGCAAGGCCTCAGATACACTCACGCCCGTGCTGGGGAGTCAGTGGGTCAGATGATACCAGAGCTGGTCCCTTTCCAACAGGGTAAGTGACGACTTAGAGCCAATGCACTGAAAGCAAAGCTGCGCCCAGCAGCGTTCCTGGGTGTGAGTGGGATCGGTGCTGCCCCACCGTATATTTTTTGCCTTCTTTTGCTGACATCCACAAAACTGCTCCCAGCTTCAGGCTGTGGCCCTGGTCCTGTTCCCTACCAGTTTTACTGTGGTGCTGCTCCACTGAGGACCAGTTTTGAGCCTCAGCTTCCCCGGGGTGAGCAAGAGGGGGAATGGGCCTACGGTTTTATTTGTTGCTTACACCAAAAAGAATAATCTAATTAAAAATCACTGGAAACCACATGCATTTGCAGAAATGGCTCCACTTCAGAGGAATCTCTCGAGGCAAATAAGTGAGTAATTTTTCAAGGGTTTAGACATTTATGAAAATAGCCTCCATAGTTACACTCACTAGGATAAAATTACAAGTGTTTTCAATCCTCATACTTGGGGGCATAAGTTGATCCTCAGCTGGGGGCCAGGGAGGAATTTCCTCCCAGAGGATATTATTGTTCTGCGAGGTATCTCATGGGAGAGTCACATCTTCTCCAGAGTATCTGGCACTAGCCACTGCAGGGGGGAGAAAAAAAAAAAGGAAAAAAAAAGATACTGCTCCAAATGAGCCAGTGCTCTGGTCTCCTCTGCCAAGCTCTGCGTGCCATATTTATTTCCTTCTTAACCGAACTGAGCTTAACTAAATGGGGCAGCTGTATTTACACCCGCTTAACGAACCGGGCAGCCCCACTGATGGGGAGAGGAAACTCGGACTCGTACCCCGGCCGCTCTCTCACGTGGGACGCGAGCTCGAGTGGGAGAGAGGCACACGGGTGTCGGCACCACACCAGGCGCTGAAGGCTGCACTGATCCCGCACCGCCCGCTGCTCCGCCAGCCCCGGGCCCAGCGACCGCGGAACAAAGAGGAAGGGGGCGATCACATCACCCCCCCGGAGCCGGGGCGGCCCCCGTTGCACAAGCTGCCCCGTCCGGTGTTGTAAGGAACCCCGGAGATCCGGGAAGGGCGGCGGGCAGGGCCCCGCTGCTTCTGGGAAGCGCCGTGAGTCACGCAATGCCCCGGGGCCGGGGGGAACCGCTGGGGCCCCGGCCCCTTTCCCGCAGCGCCTCCCGCCCCTCCTTCGAGAACGGCCAATCAGCGCCCTTCATATTTACATACAGCGCCCGGAGGCTTCTGGGACGGCGGGGAGGGCTGCACTCACTCGTTCCCCTCCCACCACGGTAGCGTCCCCCACCGCCCGGGTGGGTTGCCGCGCCGGTAACTAGTGGGAGGTTCATTATTTCAGGCCAAGCGTTCCCCACCTTGACCGAAGAGAGGAAGAACGATGGGGGTTCATATAAGGAGGTCATGGACGAACCTGAATTGCCCGGATGACCCTCAGTGGTCTGGGGTGCAGGCTTCAAACCTGTAGCTGTCTAGCGACAGAGTGGTTCAATTCCACCTTTCGGGCGAGGCGAGAGGAGAAAACGCAGCGGGTGACAGTGTTTTTCTGCCTCGGGGACAGCGCGGGGGGCACTGATCGTTATTTTGCCCCGGGGACAAAAACACAGCACCCGCCAGAGCATTATCCAGCGATATCACACTACAGCAAAACATTTTGCTTACCCTCCTTCCACGTTAACCCCAGATACAACTCCACCAGTAGAGTTTTTTTGCCTTTTGTTGGTTTTGACCGTCTCCTCAGAGCAAAGGGCGATGATATTGCGGTGGATCAGGTGCAGCCAAAGCAAGGATAAAAAAAAATCTCCCGAGGGTGGCTGGGTGACAATTCAGATTTTAATTGGATTCCGCTAAGCGGATCTTTGTTAAACGGTGTCACACGTCCTACAAGAACAGAAAAGAAGTAAATAACAGAAGCCATTCTCTAGATCTGCTCCATATTGACGATAACCCATCTCCCACCCACGCTACAACAAAGATGCTTCACTTCAGCAGTAAGCACGGATGCTAATAATGTCACCCAGCCCCGCAAAAAATAAAGGTTAATGTGAAGCTAAAAACCATATTCTTCAAGCAGAAGGCATTTATTTTGTTATATCCTATTGCAATGACTCCAGCAGATGATTTGTGGAGCCTCTAGTTAGGACAGGACCCCAACCACCCCCACTGCAAGGGAAAAGCAAGGATTTCATAGAATGGTTAGAGTTGGAAGGGACCTTCAAAGGTCATCTAGTCCAATCCCCCTGCAAGAAGCAGGGACATCCCTGACTAGATCAGGTTGCTCAGAGCCCCATCCAACCTGGCCTTGAATGTTTCCAGGGATGGGGCTTCCACCACCTCTCTGGGCAACCTGTTTCAGTGTTCTATAACTAACATTGTAAACAATTTCTTCCTAATATCCAATCTAAATCCACCTCCCTCTATTTTAAAACCATTACCCCTCGTCCTATCGCAACAGGCCCTACTGAACAGCCTCTCCCCATCTTTCTTGTAGGCCCCCTTGAGGTACTGGAAGACCACTATAAGGTCTCCCCAGAGCCTTCTCTTCTCAGGCTGAACAGCCCCAGTTCTCTCAGCCTGTCCTCATAAGAGAGGTGCTCCAGCCCTTTTATAGTCTTTGTGGCCCTCCTCTGGACCTTCTCCAAATGGTCCATGTCCTTTTTATGTTGGGGGCTCCAGAACTGGATGCAGTACTCCAGATGGGGTCTCACCAGGGCAGAGTAGAGGGGCAGAATCACCTCCCTCGACCTGCTGGCCACGCTCCTCTTGATGCAGCCCAGGATGCGGTTGGCCTTCTGGGCCACAAGGGCGCATTGCCTGCTCACGTTGAGCTTCTCATCCACCAGCACTCCCAAGTCCTTCTCCTCAGGGCTGCTCTCAATCCATTCTCTGCCCAGCCTGTATTTGTGCCTGGGATTGCCATGACCCAGGTGCAGGACCTTGCACTTGGCCTGGTTGAACTTCATGAGATTGGCACAGGCCCACCTCTCCAGCCTGTCAAGGTCCCTCTGGATGGCATCCCTCCCTTCTAGCATGTGGACAGATTTAGAAGGCATCTCCTTGTCACCTCCACGTCCCATGGGCAGGAAGGGCACGATTCTACCTGGTGAATGGCCTGGAGGGAGAGAAGAAATATTGAGTGAATTATCAGGTCTCCAACATTCCTGGGCGCTTTTAGGAGGATGCAGTGCCATGCGGAGTTAAGTAAGTAAGTGCGCCTGAGGATCCAAGCCACGGAGTGGCTCGCTCCAGCTGAAGGCCTGGCGGGACAAGGGAAGGGCACAGAGGGCCCTAACACCACTCATGCCTGCTGCTTCCAGCCTGCCGAGCTCCCAAGTCAATCCGAGAGGAGCAGCCGTGGTGCCAGCAAGGCCTGTTGCTCTGGGAATACACTGGTCTGTTATGGGAAGTCCAAGGGGGAAAAAAACACTCCACGGCTTACACAGCACATGCCAACTTTTTTATGGCCTTGCAGGAGATGTGCGTGCGCTCTCCCCAGCGCAGCTGGGAGCGCCCTCAGTCCCAGATGGCTATCTCTCTGCTCCGTGCCGCTCCGTCCACCAGCTTGCCTCTTCTGCCCATAATGAACTTTCTATGTGGAATTTCTCTGTGGCCTCAGAAATTGGTATCTGCGCCGCAGTTTGGCTGGGGGCTTTTGTTTGTGTCGGGGTGGGGGGGAGTGCTGGAAAGGCCTTTGCCCAGTAGTGGGCAGCTGAGAACGTTCACACTGGATGTCAGTTACCAAGTAGAACATAATACAGCTCTTTCATGTGGTGTTTATAACTGAACATGCTGTTTTGTGTCAGCCTTTTTTTTTTTCTTCCAAGAAGTAGTTTTGGATTAAATTATGACAATTACATTCTTATATTCACCCCCCCTCCCGCAAACCCCCACCCTTGCCCTGCGTGCACACAAACACAAATGGGAATTATGTGCTCTGAGTGCGATTTTAACTATACAGCCTGGGATCTGTGCCTGGCATTGAGTTCGCTTTTTTCCTCCAGAACAAAAAAGGCCACATCCACTCCGCACTCTTTCATCGCCTTAGGATAAAGGAGGATGGTCAGATTGCTGGTGTGGGTGATTTGTCCCTCAGGGAGTTCATGGGGAAAACAGACTTTCAAGCACATGAAAGAGGCGGCTGGGGAGCCCCGGCCAGGAAGGTTGTGGTAAGCAGCGCGGGGGTCGAGGTTTGTGAAATCCTGTGTGAATCCCTACTCTGAGCTGCTTACACCTCTCCCAGCAGGCTCCCGTACCTGGGCAGTGCCTCATCTGGTCGGTAATGTGGGCACATGGCAGGAAGTGATCCCATCTTCTGGGGCTGTGCCCTTCGGGGCTGCACCTCTAGCACATGGCTGAACCTAGGGAAACATGGGGGTTCGGTAGGACAGGAGACATAACAAGGCTGCTCTTGCAGCCTTTAGCTGGCACAGTAGGTGGGATAAGGCTGCACGAAACAGCACACTCTATATTTTGGTGCTATTTTTCAAACACTGGTTGGAGAACATCACTGTAGAGGCTTGTGTAGATGGTCTGGCTGTAGGAGGGACATTTTGCACAATGCTATCCATGTCTTGCCTGAGTCAGCTTGCTTTGGAGTCACTCATTAGTCAAGCCAAGTTTGCAGCGTTTGAACCTGAATGTCACTTTCTTCCCTGACAAAGGGCCAAACTAAGAGGAGCCAAAGGCTGCACCACTGGTTAGAAGACAATCCAGGGGTTACTCAGAGCCAAGACGCACAAGAGCCTGGCTCCTCAGCTGAACATAATCTGCCTCCTGTTTTTTTCCCCAGCGCGGTGAGGAGGATGTGCTGGTGACAGATGGCTGACGCGACTTGCTAAGCGTACGGGTGACTGGGCTGTGACTCAGCAAGTGTTTGGTTACAAGAGATCAGGAGCATGTGCTTTTGCACTGGTAACAGTGGCCCTAGCTGGCTCTCCTGGAGTACTAAGCATGGGCTGTCATCTGAACCTTGTAACTGCTGTCCTCCATGGGAGGAAAGCAGGCACATGTGGCCTATTAGAGCAGAAAGGCAAGCTCCTAATTACTGTTTACATTGGTAATGGATAATGTCTGAGTGTGTATAAATGTATGAACTGGTGGTGGTGCTCAGATGTCCTACTGGCCTTCAGAAAGGAAATCATTCAATATCCTGGCCTAAAATAATGACCATCTTCCTTGGAGGGAGTAGGACTCAGAAAACTTCTTTTGCAGCCGAGTCACTAGAGGGGGACAAAGACCTAGTCTGGGTATGCACCCATCTACGAGCTCCCCCACTGCAGCTGTGGGAAACACCTTGGAGAGGCAGAAGCCCTTGTCTTCCTCAGACTTGAAGGTGCCCAAGTGCTGGCACAGGTTTCCGGACGCTGAGCCGGCAGCTGGGCATCAGCAACAAACTGGGGAAACAAAACCACTCCTTTTCACCCAGAAGCAGGATAGTGCATGCATGTTTAGCAGCCTTTATGTTGGCTCTTCCAGCATTTCTCCCTATCTAGGGCTAGCCCATCCATAGCTGGCCAGGGCTTTCAAAGGCTAAATTCCAGCCGTTGCACAGCACAAGACAGCATCACTTGGGTGGAGGACCCAGACAATCATGTATGTTTACAGGCACATGCCATTTTCCTCTTTTATGAATGGGGGAAGAGTGGAATTCTCAGGTCTGGATAGGTGCCAGGTGTTACTGTTGTCTCTGTGAGTTAAAGACGTCATGGAAATATTGGAGGACTAGAATTCGAACAGAGTGTACCTGTGTGCATCCCACACACGTACAGAGAGCCAAAGTGGCCGTGGCAAGCAGCAAAGCAGGGTTTGCAACTAACATATTGACCTGAAGTGCTTAAAAGCCACTACACACGCTCCTCTGGCGAAACGTTGACCGGAATGACTCATACGAATGGATTGTGATACGCAGCCCTCAGCCCAGCCAGGCTGTATGTGGAACCAAGACACTCCCATTTTCTCCCCTCCAGCATACTTCCCTGACCAAACCCAGGACTGAGCCATTTGGCTCTGACTGGAGCTGGTCAGGACATGTTTTTCTTTTCTTCTCTTTTCCCCTCCTTCACCCTTTGGAAAATGTTGACATTTCAGCAAAGGGCTGAAAATCCAAACCCTGAATATTTTCCATTGGAAAATGCTGAGGGAAAGGGAGGGGAATAATCCCCAAACTGCCAACAATCAAATCTCTTTTGCTTTTAAGGCTTTTGGGTTTATGAAAGGGGGGCACATTTGGAGGACAGTGAACACTTTCTGTGAAAATATCTGTTTTCTCAAACCCCATTTTTTTTCACTAGAAAAGTGTTCCAACTGGCATCCTTTTCACTGCTAATGGTCTGGACATTCTCTACATCTAATTTTGGAACTGACCTGAAAAAAAAAACTTAATTCTTTTTATTGGAATATAAGGCACAAATGACACTCCCACAGCACAACTGATATTTGCTTGGTATTCTCAGTATCATGAGAATGTATCCTGATATTCTGTCTTTGTCAACAGTGCTGTTTTTACACAAGCATCTTAAGTTTGGAACCCATTCTCTGGAGATGCCACACTCCCAGAGCTCCAGCTGACTTGCCTCAGACCTCAGAGCACATTCCTGAAGGGAATCCACCTTTCACATCAAAGGCTGTAAAGGAAGCAATATGTACTCAAAGGCATACTACTTGTAACTATCCCTTGAGTAACTGATAGCACAGAAACACTTACAAAGCATTGTGTTCTGACGTCTTCAGCTGATTTAAATTTCTGTCTGAATTGTAACGTAGACCTGAAACATCTGTTTCATCTTGTCTTTGCATATTATTCTGCTTTCCTGTAAGTTAAAAATAAAAAAGAAAAGGGACATTGTTAGCATAACAGAATACACATATTTGTAGGAGGTGAATTATGCCCTAAAACTTTTACTAAATGTGGCTAATAGCAGGTTAGAGTTTAAAGAAGGAAGGATCTTAAAATGGGCATACACTGGTCACAAATAATTCAGGCTGCACACTAGCAGAAGCTTTCAAAACAACGGCAGAGTGAAGTTCAGAATAACCTCCGAAGAGGAACAATGGGAATGAAAAACTTAACTATTTGAAGACAGATCTTTGTCAGTTGTGGGATATCATGACAGCAGAGGAGTATATTCAACGACCTAGTGGTCTCTTCTAATTTGTTGTGCCCCTTTCCCCATTTTTTTCCACACTGAAGCTTCCCAGTTACTCTTTACATTCTCTCTGGTATGATGTAGCAATTGCACTGCTGCACTTCGTTCTCATTTAGTACAGGTCTCTATCCCTTGTCACCTCTAGGTTTTTCTGAACAAGCCACCTGTATTTGAATTAAGTCAGCACCAAAGAAAGGGCATATTTGATTCCATCTAATCCATATTTTTTTCTTTGTTTTCAGTTTAGGAACATCTCCCTGTCATTGTTAAAGCTTAAAAAGCAGTGGGTTTAAAAAGATAATGATGCAAAATCTCAATTTTAGAGCTCAACTTTGTCAGCTGGGGACAACTAAATTGCATGTGGATAAAAGGAAGAGACACTGAATGTCTCTGATACCTTAGTGGCAAGAAACACAGAACTCCCAAGGACCTGCATTGGTGCTGTGTGTCCTTTGTCATAATTTTTCAAGATAAGCAAGTGATTTTTCACTTACGGAACTCTAATCTTGAGTTAATAAAGTCAAAAGATCAAGAGCTTTAGTCCCTCACCTTGGAAACACAACTGCACGCAAGAAGCCACAACAGAAACCTGAGAAATAGCCATCCAGAGATGCAGAGCCATAACTAGCCATTGGAAACCCATAGATGCATAGCTGAGGTGTAGCTATATGATCGGCCAAAGGCTGAGCTGTCCTTGCTCCCATCAGTACTAAAAGGGGTAGATGCAGAAACAATGAGATCCCAACTAAGAAGATAAAGGGTCACATGAATCACTCAGTCACTGTGTGAAATTTAATGACTGAGAGACCAAACAGATTAAGCCAGGGCTTGTGACTGTTAACATTTACGGAAACATGTTCCACAAATCCAGCTTTCCGAGAAAAAACAGATTCTAGCTTCCTTCTGGTAATTTAAAGAGGCAACAATCTGTTCATATGACCTTCAGATCAAGCTGGCACAGGGACTGAATCCTACAATAAAAACTGAAGAACAGCCCTTCTGGGCCACAGCAGCGGTCTTCTCCACCAAGCACTCTGCTCCCAACTAGGGCAAGGTGAGAGACTATCCAGGGAGAGCACACAGGCCTGGACATTCCCCTGCCCTTTGTGTTTCCTCAACATTCACCTTTGTTGGATTGGAATGTTAGATTGTACATTTTGCCTGTTCACATTAGAGTCCATTTACAGACCTGTTATCTATGAATTTGTCTAATCCCATTTTGAGCTTGATGATGCTGTCTGCCTCTGCAGTCTGCTGGGCCAGCAACTTCCAGAAGTCCTCTACCTAATGTGAGGTAATTTCTTTAGTCTGTTTTCAACTCGTCTCCTACTAGTTTCACTGAGTGCTCCCTGTTCTACTGTTGAGGGATTTGGCTACTAATGGCTCTGCATTCACCTCAGCCACCCTGATTTTGTGAAGCCAGTCCTTAATCATCAGAAAAATAGCTAAGAATTGCAATATTGGGTTGCTCAGCTCACTTCCGTCCCTGTCTCTTGCTGACCTGCCCAGAGTGGTTTTATGCCCGGAGCACTCTGGCTGTTACCAAACTCCGACGGGAAAAAACGACAGCAAAGCAAACGGAGTGCAACTTCCTTCCAGTGCTCTACTCCCCGCGCAGCTGCTCACCGCTGACGCAACGGGTCCGTTCTGCGGTTAAGAGCTGGATGCTGATGGCCCTGTCCTTCTCTTGGGGCCCTGCAGTTCCCTGCCCAGCAGGGGGCTGTAAAGCAGCAAGCAGGATTTCGGGAAGGGTAGGCTGGCAGTCCCGGCGGGGGTGTCAGGGGCATCTTCCAAAGTGGCTTTAATTAATGAGCACATGTGCAGCGAGGAGAGTTACAGCATCCCACTCAAATTGTTGACTTGGAGCCGCTTCTGGAGACAGCCGTATTCAGCTCATTAGGAAAGAGCTTTTCTGCAATGCCCTTGGATTGGACGGCTCTTGGATTGCACCACGAGATCAAGTCCACGTACGGGCTGCCTGCCTTTCGGCTGCCAGCTCGAAGAGGGTTGTTTTTCTTGTCTTCTCATTCTCAAGGAGTGCTCAGCCAGATGGCCTGTTTTCGAATGCACTGTGCGTTGGTTGGATGTGTGTTTGGAGAGTCTGCCAGCTTCACGAGAAGGAAGAAAGAGCAAAAGAAAGGGAAAAAAGCACCATTTGGTATCTATCTCTGGGACCCAGCCAGAGTTGAGGCTCTGTTTGAAGAAGCAGGGAGTCTTAAGAGAGAAACTCTAGACAAAATTGAAAGCTGGAAAAACTTTCAAGCTTGACAGACTGGGAGACTGAAGTTCTGTACAACACCCATCCACTACCTGGCTCCCTTGCAAACGTGTAGCAGTCTCTCAAGAGCAATAGTAAGAGCAAGCACAAGCACCAAGCCTCTATCTCGCTGCCTTCCCAGCGTACCTCACCTATGGGCTGAGATGCCGTGAGGTGGCCCAGCCAACCTGCCCGCCAAGGCTGGGTAATGCTGCCTGCGGCTTCTTTGATTTTGCTCTCAGTTCACCAAAACCTGAAATTACAGCATGCAGCCCAGACATATCAGCCCAGGAAGCAGAGCCACCATGGAGTAGTATGAAATAACCACTGTGGCCCAACTCTCGAAGAAGCTAGCCTTAATTTTACTACACGGCAATGTCATTTTCTTGCACCCCCTGATGTTTGCTTCCCAGAAATACCTTCTGTTGATTTTGGGCAGCAAACAAATACAAGCCAAACCAGAGCAATGGCTTTTTCCAGCATTCATTGGCAAATAATTTGAACCTGACGAGAAAAATCTGTTGGTGAAGGGAAGGGGGAAGTTTTGAAGTTGGGTGGATTGTGCTTGGCTTTCTTCTCTTAACTAGATGTCATGTTGTGGTAACAACACATTGTTCCAAGCAGCAGGAGGAGGTCTTGTTAAGCAGAGCCGGAGAAAACCACGTTTGTAACCATCCCTGCTGGCTGACACGCCACTGTGTCTTACAAGCAGACTCATCTGTTCGCTTACTGAAACCATGGCACAAAGAAGATGGCTGCAGGAGTGTGTGTATCTCTGCAGGCCGGTTACAGTAACTGCAAACCCCACGTCTCCTCTGATTGCATCAAATTATTTTCAGTGAAGTGATCAGAATTCGCAGGCCCAGGGCGGACAGTGTGTCCATGGCAACACCAGCTGGGCTGTGGGTTGCAGACACTCTGCAGACAGCTGGGACAAAGGGGGCTCCTCTCACTCCTGCTGTGGGCCACACATCTCACACAAAACCTGCTGGTATCTACAGCATGTCATAAACACCTGTGGCTTCCCAGGACTTCCTGACTGTCAATACATCAGGTCCAAGAGGTACACACTGTTCACTTCACAGCAGTAGCAAGGACAGCATTTGCAGTTCCCAGCAGGTAAAGAGTAGGACCCTGCCCTGGATGCAGGGAAACATTGTCAGCTGTTGGCAAAACAGTGTCTCTGACACTGAAACCTAGCGGTGCAGACGCCATCCTGGAAGGGAAAGAGGATTAGCCGGTTCAAGACAGTGACTACACGGCGCAAATACATTCTTGCATGCGTAGGAACCTGCACGATGAGTTTCCTTCCCTTCCCACTCCAAAAGGACCCAATTTTGGTAAATAATCCTGGCATTAAAAGCAGGCTGCAGTATCTACAGTCACAGCTAAGATCACTACAAGAGATTTCATTTTCTGTCTGCCAGAAAACAAGATGGGAAAATCCAACAAGTTCAACCATTCTCTCCAGGGCTTTAGAAGGCTCATTAAACCACTCAGGTGATTGCCTGATTGTCACCCAGTGCTGTGTCACAAATTGGTAAGGTAAGGATTTCTGTCTTTAATTGCACAGAAAATTCAGGGGTCCAGGAGTCACAAGACTGGTCTTTGCTGCAGCCTGATGAACTGCCTTAGGCAAGTTACTGCACCTCTTGGCAAATGGAAATAATAATTACCACGACATTCACATGAGTGCTGTTGGGAGGAGGCAGCTGCACATTTACTAAGGTCCACAGTGTGCTTTGGGTGGGAAACCAGCTAGGAACAACATCCAGCCATCCGCTCACCCAAACTGCACTGGCTGTGTCAGACTCCAACACCAACGACTGCATTTTTCACATATGGTAATTTCAATCTGCTTTATTTCACCACTGTAGTGTTGCCTGACATCTCCCACACACTGCCCAACACGGTGCTTCAGGCATCTCCAGCACACTGCCCAACATGGGGCTTCAGGCACAAGTTGGGAGGCCAGTCTGAAAAAAAAAAAAATGTCCTCTAAGTTCTCTGGCTAAGTGTCATTACACACTTAACATTGTCCAAGGAGGGGAATCTAGAAGAATTGCCCAAACATAGGATTTGGGGAATTTGTGTACTGTAAAGAGGAGAGAGGTCTGCCCTCTAACACCAGTCCTGGTTGCTCTGCCACCAGCCTTTGTGTATAACTGTTTTGAGCCAAAGTCAGTGCCTGGATGGGAGATCTCTGACAGATAAGGGACCAGAGGTTCAGAAAGTCTCCTCTCAACAGCTAGGCAGAGGTCAGTATATACCTCATGGGTGGTATCGTGTTGTCCAATACAAACTGTAGTCTTGAGCATGGCTGCACGAGAGCTGAGTAGCAGCCACTGAGGTACTACAGAGGATGACTCCAGTTTTGCAGCAGAGCAGCTCACTTAGGCATCATCCACCTTAAATGGCTCAAGGCTTTGAGGGAGTGAGCTCCCCAACTCACCTGAAAAATAGCCACACACACTCCCTTTTCCTGCATGCATGGCCTCACTCTGCTCCCAGAAGCTCTCAGATCATATTCCTAACTTCATCAGGAAAGTAATGTCGCCAGCAAGAAGAAGAGATGATGAGTACACCCAGCTTCTATTTCCCAATCACAGGGGAAACCTTCTCCCTGCACTGCACCTCCAAACAACAGGAGATGGGACAACAGGCACAGGACAGAGCTGAATATCAGTAGCACGGATGTGACGATTGAAGCTGGAAATCTGGTTTAAGTTTAAAGCCTAAATATACAGACAGTGGATGGTGCCTGAGATCCATACTGCTTATGTTGAAAGCCTACGCAGGCCAGGCATGGAGCCAATCCTGTTCTCCTGGAGTGTCTCTCTCACATCCATTCTCTAAGTCCATGAGCTTCCCATGATTTTGTTGGTGGTCCATATCTCCTGTAAGACCATATGTTTGACATTTACCAGGGAAAGCAGAGGTTAAAAAAGATTAGAACTCCTTTTGAAGTCAGGGGAAGGAAAAACTTCAGAGACTGAGTTATAGCTAGAAGTAGCTCCATCAATCAAATGCAAAGACCCATTTGACTCACAACTAGAGCTGGATATAAGGACAAAGATGGTTGCTTCCCAAAATCCTGGTCGAAGACAAAATGGAAAATCATAAAATAGAAAACAACAGAGCACGTGTTCCAGAAATTGAACTCTAAGACACAAATTCACTTCATTACCATGCTGACTAGCTTTTAGACTATGACTGCACAGTAGTTCACAAGTCTGTTTTCAAAAAGCACGTGCACACACATACACAGTGGTAAATATAATATATGTTGCTATTATTCATACACGATTTCTTGGCAGGCATTTTACCATGACTTCAGCAAGGCTTGACGCTGTCTACCACAATATTCTTGCATTCAAGTTAGGATGTTATGGTCTCAATGGGTGGACGAACAGAAGGTAAAAACCTAGTTTAGATGGTCAGGCTCAGAGAGGAGTGGATATATGTCATGCTCTACCTAGAGGCTGGTAACAAGTGGGGTACTGCAGGAGTCTATCCTGGGGCCTGTCCTGTTTAAACATCTTTCGCAGTTGTCTGGATGAGGCAATGGAGCACTTACTGATAAGTCTGGAGATGACCTCAAAGTGACAGGGGGCAGCTGATGTGCTTGAGTGCAGGTCTGCCATTCAGAGGGCCCTGGACAGGCTGAAGGAATGGGCTGACAGGAAGCTTATGAAATTCAGCAAGGACAAATGCAAAGTCTTGCACTTGGTTAGGAAGAGCCCCTGCAGCAGTCCAGGCTAGGACTGATGGGCGGGGGAGAAGCTCTACAGAAAAGGATCTGGGGATCCAGGCAGAGAGCAAGCAGGGCATGAGGCAGCAGCATGCCTTGGCAGCAAAGGTGGCCAAAGGCATTCTGGGCTGTGTTAACAGGGTCACAACCTGGAGGCTGACAGATGCAATTAACTGCCTTCCCTAGGTGCTCAGATGACACTGGAATGCTCTACCCAGTTTTGGACCCCCAGTGCAAGAAAAATGTTGACACATTGGAGCAAGTTCAGCAGAGACCACCAAGATGGTTGGGGGCTAGAGCCCTGTGAGTAGAAGCTGAGGGAACTGGGCTGAGAGATGGCTTTGTAGGGGACAGTTCCTGACAGTTCCCACAAGGAGGTTATCAAGAAGATGGAGCCAGGCTCTTCATTATAGTGCATGGTGGGAAGACAAGAGAAAATGGACATAAATTAAAATCAAAGAGGTTCAGGCTGGCTATAAGGGAAAGCATTTTCACGATGAGGACAGTCAAGTAGTGCCCAAAGAGGCTGTGCAGTCACCATCCTTGAAGGTTTTCAGGACCCAACTGTTGAAAGCCCTGAGCAACCTGTTCTCATCTTATAGCTGACCTCCTCCCCCTTTGAGCAGGAGGTTAAAATAGAGACCTCCTGAAGTCCCTTCCAGCCTGAGCAGTTCTGTGATTGTATGGCATTGAAAGGTATTTGGAAGCCTGAACATTATGCACTTAAAGAGCAGGCACAATACCACATGAGTTGTTGGCCAATCACTCTGCACAGGTAGAAACTACTAAAACAAAAGTCACAGTGAATCATTTGCAGAAAGACTTGTTTGCATAAAACAAGTTTCAATTCATTGAAAATTTTAGACTAACAAATAGTTGAGCAAAAGTCTGTCTGTTCTTCACAGCCTGAGAAGAAATGCAATTTTAGTGAATTTATTACCCAGTTATATACCAGTTTTCCTTAATGCCCAGTCACCAGTTAGTAGATTGAGAGCTCCTTTCTCTCTTATTGAGGGCTGTCATCTGTACATGAAAGAATGAGAACGCCAAATAGAATGCAGCTAGAAATATTTCTTTGATTATTAGTATGGCATCTTCCAACCAAAAACTCAGATTGCTTCACTGCTGTTAATTAATTAAGCCTAGAAAGACTTATGCCAGGAAGTTCAATATCATCACTCCTTTTTACAGATGGGGGGAAAACAAGATATAACATTCACTCAGGGCCACTCAATGAATGAGGGGCAGAACCAGAAATAAAACCTGGGAATCCTGGCTCAGAGTCTCCTCTTATAATCTCTAGACAAAGCTTCTTCCCCATAAAATTCCATCTAAGCTCTTCATAGAATAATTAGAGCCAATTTATTTCCTCACTCGTTAACAATGAAATCTGACAGGCTTTATACTCAGGATGCTGAAGCTCAGTTAGGGGACCAAGGCTCTTCTCCATGAGGGGAGGCCTGGAATGTCAGTCTTTAGGTGGCTTAGTAGGGGCATGGTTACAGCTGCCAGGTACTTGAACTCCTGCCCAAATCCCTGTGGCAAAGCTTTAGGGAAGAGCTGGAACATAAATGACCAAAGTGATCTACCACAGATGTTAGGGAAGGGTTTAGACAAAGAGCAGCTGTTTTTGTAATGATAATTGCTTTGCCCTCAGTGGCACTTAAGAAGTATGAAAGAACATTTACCTGCCTTGATATTAGGTTGGTTTCTCTTTTCCTTCTGTTTCATTTGCCTACGAGCCATGTAGGCAGTTTTTCAAGTGAGCAAGCTGACAAAGCTCTGAGACACAGGGAGGTTTATGGCGGTACTTCAGATGTGCCCCTCAATTCTGCCTTCCTCAGTTCCATCAGATCCGGAGCACACAAAGTTCCTAAGGGCTTACAGCTCGCTAGCAGTGACTTGCACTACCTTGGGATGTGTAGGAAGGTAATGAGTCACGGATTTCTCTACCTTCCCTACCCAGGGCACATGGCTCACCATCCTCTATGTCATCACTTCCAAGGTTTCCTCAGAGGCCAAGAAACTGAGACATGAAGAGCTCCAGAAGTGCTGACCATCCAATTTTGAAACTAACAACTCTGAAGGTTGCTCAGCACCTCGTAACCACAGGCCATTATGTTCGAAGCTGCAGCATCCCAAACTAGGGGATGCATTTAAAAATGTGCTCTACTTGCTCAGCATCACATGAAGCAGGCTCTGGCAGAGGAAAGGCACACTCAAGATTTCCACATTAAAAAGTCTGTACTTTTGCTGCTCTGATGTGTTTTCCTTCTGCAAAGCAATACAAGAAAGACTTCCCACAGAGTTTCCGGGGAAATTCTGCATGCCCTCTGCCTTGCTCTCTTCAGCATTTGGCTACATGAAAGCTTTCTGCAGAGCAGAGTTGAGGACACTGATCATAAAGTCCAGAGACCAGAAGAGGTGAGAGAGGGACCATCTTTTACAAGAAATCCTTAGGGAGCTTGGAAGCTGATCTTCCCTGGTTCTTCGGTGCCATTTGCCCCATCTCTACCAAGTCTCCAAGCTCAGGTCCAGTAGGTGGCATGTTTGAATTTACTTTGAACGTCTGGAAATAGTTTGCTATTTGCAGTCCCCTCCCTCAAAGCTCCATTTGTGGCTACACATGGTTAACAAATCGCTCCTTCTTTGGCCCCAGATGTCTGCTACGGCCCTTCCCTTTCCCTCTCGGGCACTTCTAGCCACGAGGACAGAGCGTGCATCGCCTCCTGCAGCAAGGCAGACTGACAGAAAACAATGGCAGGAAAGCCCATTGTCTTAACATCTGGGGCCAAATCACCTAGGCTCTGCCTGCCCACTTCCTTTCATCTAGTATTGTCTTGGTGATCTATCTTCAGAAGTTCATATTCACCTTCTCCCTCAGGGATTATGAGGTTGCAGACTCCCAGCCAAGGTCTGGGGAGCAGGGGTATGGAAAGGGGGAACAGAGAGAAGAGGGAAGCACAGAGAAGAGCACTTGTGTCTGTCAAAGCAAAACTAAAAGGTCTGGGAAGCAAAGGAGGTTGGCTTTGGCTTCAGCTCATGATCAAAGCCTGGAGGTCGCTGTGGCTTTCTGAACTTCTGTCTGAAAGAGGCAGAAAGAGGCTCTTTTTTACCATACGAACGGTGCTGAGATTTGCTTGCAAGTGTTCAAAACTGCAGGAGAGTGAGACCCAAGGATATGAGCTTTCCCATCACTCTGATTTTCACTTGGAGGGGGAGAGGTTGGTGGGATTTGAGTGTCATGTAATAGGGAAGAGAGTTTAGGCTCAATGGCTTCAGAGAGACCGAGAGCAAACACAACCACAACTGCCTATCTGGTTGAAGTAGAGTCAGGGGAGGCTGCAGGATAGGGAAGGGGCTATTTCTTCACCAAGCCATGTGTTCAATGGAAACATGCGCTGGCAAGAAAGGAGAGTTCAGCTGAAGCTTAGAACATGGAACTGAACAAGTGGCTTTCTAACGAGAAGTTAAAGGGGAAGTTCTGCAGCCTGTTTCACTGCAGCAAATGACGGCAAAACATTGCAGCAGAAGGGAGTCGGGTTAATTTGTAATTAAGAAGGGACTTGATACTCTCCTGAGCTAAAATTTGTGTAATTGTTGTGTAGACAAAGTTTTCTTGTGGACATCTAGCTCTTTCAAATGTAGATCAGAATGACTGAGGACATTCTCAAGAGAGGATAGCCTTCTGTGGTGTTGAATCTTTGCCCAGAAGTCACACCAGCCTTCTGCTCATTCACAAATACCCCAATATGTCAGTCACTTACCATGGAGCCTGGTAATTAAGATAAATCACTGGGATTGATAGGTTAGGAAGCAGTAGATACAGTAACTAGCATAAGCTGAAGCAGCCACTTGAGGAGCTTCTTGGGATGATAAACATGCCCTTCTTTCAGGAGTTCCCCAGGTCAGGAGTATGGTTGACTTATAATAATATATCTCTCTCACGATTCTGCCAATCTGCAGGAAACAAGAAGAAGGGCTGAGCTAACCCAGAACTGGATGGTTTTTATGTCCCTTTCCATCCTGGGACACAGGAGGATTTTTACACGTTAGCATGTTGGTATCTCACTATAGCTCAGCTGGGATCTATGGCAGATGGCATAGTGGCTTGACCAGAAGAAGGACTAATAACATATGAAAATGTCTTCTATGGCCAGGGGAGCTGTAGGAGAAGAGACCTCTGCAGCTGTTCATGGTAACAACTCACAAACAATATAACCAGCTAATAGGAAGGTTACTGTAAAATGATCAGGGAAGTATCATTGAATCAACTGAAGAACAGCTTGACTAATGAAAAGGTTATTTTTGAATAATTCCAAAAGGATGACAATGCATTGGAAAAAGTACAGAGAAGAGATACTGGGCTAGAAAAAGTAAAGGACTAGAAAGCATGCCTTACAGTGAAAAACTGCTGGAGCTCAATTTGCTTGAACAAAGATCAGGTGAAGGGCTGACTTGAACACAATCTCTCAGCACCAATATAAAAACAGAGGTTTGATAATAGAGGGCTGTTTAAACTAGCAGGCAAACAAATAAAACAAAGCTAGAGAACTGAAATTGAACAAATTCTGATTGGAAAAAAAAACTATGACTTTTTAGAAGGGAGGGTAAATAACTAGTTTATCTAAGGCTTCTGGTGGATTTCACCATTGGCTAGAAATATGTAAAAAAAAAAAAAGAAAGAAAAAAAAAGAATTTCCCTGAAAATTACCCTGTATTTCCAAGAAAAAGTAATTCAGTGTGATGCTGCAGCCTATGGTATGCAGGAGCTCAGATTAATGATGACACTGCCTCCTTCTCACTTTGTAGTCTCAGAACCAATGAACAAGTTAGTCAAAACTGACAGCAGAAGGTAAGATGCTGAACATACCAATACACCATTCATGAATGTTATTCAGCAAGCTCTAGTTATGATGTTTGAAATGACTGAGGAGATCAATGGAAAGACTCCTAGTGACAACATCACCTTGAGTAAATTACTGTCTACAAGACACACCTTCACTCCCTTTGTTCTTCAAGGAGCAAAATTGTCTGCAAATTCTTTTGCCCCTCACCGTGCCTGTATCTCTTTGCCTTCTACCAGTGAAAGGAATTTAGCACTAACTCAGGAGGGATTTGTGAGATTTAACTCACTAATGATTGCACATTAGGAGCCTCATCTGGGAGATTCAGTCTATGCCTGTGCGATTCCACTCACTTATTCCCTTAGACAAATAGGGGGAAGCACTTGCCTCCTCATATCTGGCAGCTACCGCAATAACAACTTTAAAAATAGACTTTGGCAGAGAATTTAAAACATTAAAAGTGTCCCAACTTTAAAGGCTTAACAGGGATTAGACAAGGCTGCTTGATCTGGTAATTCACAGGGAAATGAGAAGTTCCTTCAGTCATGACTGTGTATCATTTGTTGAATAAAGAGTCACTGCCTGAAACATTCCCAGTTCCATGTAGCTAAAAAAAAAAGCTGCTCTTCTTGTGGCCAAATGCAAAGCTGCTCTTTGGATCATGGGATAATGTCATAAGGGTTTGGTCTGATTCATTTTAAGAGAGGAGGTTTTCATATCAGTGAACAAGGCAGTTCAGCAAATCAGTTCAGCCTCCACCCCATCAGCGGATTTCATATCTAAAATCATAACAAAACTGCTAGAAGGGAAATAGGCCTGCTGCCCAGCTGCCTTTCTTTGCGTATCTACTTGAAACCAATCTCGCAGAAAGCTCTTAGCCTCTAGACTGAACACTAGTTGGAGCTGAAATAAATATGAATGAACAATAGTTAGGACGTTCAAGAACTGACAGTCAGTTGGTAATGAGGTAATGTGGTTGTACTGGAAGAGAAGAGAGGGACTGATGAAGACAGAAGTCCATGTGTGTGGATTCCTTTAACAGTGGGTTTGCTTCGCTGAAGTATAATAATTCCTTGTACTTCTATAAAGCCTTCTTTTCAAAGACCTCCAACTTTTTTTTTTACACAAGGAGAGATAAAACTGTCCTTATCTTAGAGCTGCCAAGAGGTTCAAATAGGGAAATGTAACTGTCCTTATCTCAGAGCTGCCAAGAGGTGCAGAGAAAATGAACTGCTCGAGACCACACAGGACGACTGTCTAATGTAAGGCACTTAACTAAAAGACCTAAACTGAGGTTCTCATGCCAACCTATGGCTAATGGGAAGAGATATGATTTCATCTGCTCTCTGGGGTGGTGCATTCCCCTAGCTGACTATAGCAGTTGACGAGGCTTTAAGTATCCAATGTCGGATGGGATGAGGTTAAGACCTCAGCCCAACCTCTTTATGCTTTGTTTTAGCTGAAACTCCCTCCACAAATCTCACTGAAATCAGTGGGAAACCTTGAGGATGCCAGTGAGCTTAGAAGAAAGCCATGCAGCTGAAGATCCAGGCCATGGTGGCTTACCACTTTGTTTTGGAAATTTTAGGATCATAGAATCATAGAATGGTTTGGGTTGGAAGGGATCTTAAAGATCATTAAGTTCCAACCCCCTTGCCATGGGCAGGGACACCTTCCACTAGACCAGGACACTCAAAGCCCCATCCAACCTGGCCTTTTGGTCTAGATTTTCAAAACAATTCAGCAGCTGGTACCAACCCATTGCCAGAACTGTTTAATTTAGCCTGATTGGGCATGGCTACAGTTTCCTGTGGGGGAGTCAGAGGCTGGGGAGAAGCAGCATTATCCCAGCGACGAGAGTCCTGGATGCAAATGCAGTGGAAGATGGTCTCTCTGTGTGTGCTGTTCCACTGCCCAGATTTCTGGATAGCCACAGTCATACTGAAAAAGTCATTATTTTGCTCAACAACCTCAGCCACTCCTGCCTAATTTCTGTGGATCAGTCAGTGAGCTACAGGCTCCTTCTGGAACAGAGACAACCTTGCAGGAAGCAATGGCAAATGAACACAGCCGAGCAGGCAGCTCAGCATTGCAGCAGAGTTATGGAAGATTACACACCCCGTCCATCCTGGATTGCGCCGTCAATTGCAAGTTGTTCCCTTTCTCAAGAAAAAAAATAATAATTAATCAAATGGCCTTTGCTTATTGTTATATTTCACACTATTTGACCTTTCTGCTCAGCAGTTCTAAGAATGAGAAAATGAAGCCAAGATTGGCAAGTGGTAGATTTGCTTAGAAAGGTTAAATGATAAATTCAATCTGCCTGAATGAACCCAGGAGGCCTACAGCAATTCAGTCTCTCTAAATCTTAGGATTTTATTGAAAAGAGTATAGCTGCATGTGATATGAACATATGCAGTGGGGAGACATGAATGCCACATTTCTAAGCTTACTTATGACTCATATTACCAAAACCCTTGGATACACAATTTTTTCTTTCTTCTGCACTGCCACTGCAAAGCAGACATAGCACTCACTTCACTTCACATGACAATTTTGGTGCTTACCATGGGCAATGTAGATCATCTTCCATCCACAGCTGCTGCAAAAGCCTAGCTCCCCTTGCAGCCTGTGAAAGTGTACTCTCTATACAGCCTGGCCCTCAGGAGGGACCACTGACCAACCTGCTGTCACTCTCACTTTCACTAAGAGCTGTGCATGTTTGACCAAGGGATCATACAGCTCCTTGTAAGCTGAACTCATCACTGCTGTACCTGAGCGTCTCCATTCCAGGCCATGAATCAGGACCTTCAAAGACTCACTGGCAGTAGGCCAGAATTAGGTCACAGCAGCCTTTCAGGGGTGTGCACCCCGGAGGATCGTCTAGGCTCTTACAGAGAGCCTGACAGCTCGTGATGGCGGTGATACCTAACACCAGGAGATTTGATAGGAAGAGGGAAGCAAACTCTAAAGAGACATGGGTTAAACTCTACAACCGAGATTATCTGCCTGCCCTCTCTAGGCAATCACATCTTATGTCTAGAAGGTCTTTCATAGCAAAAACCAAAATTCAAGCTAAGTGGATGGAAGATTTATGTACACTGTTATCACTCTCTCAGTGAAGGAGACCTTTCAGCTATTTGCTCTAAAAATGTGTTCTCATATTATTCCTGGGAGGGACCATGCAGAGCCCAGTCCTGGGGAAGAGCCACCCAAGCATTTATAGCAGCTGGAGATGCAAGATACCATTGTGGCTGAAGAATAGGCTAGGATTCTTGTCAAGGTACCAGTTAGTCACTATCAGTGTGCTGCTCTCTGAAGACAATACAGTGTCGGGTCCTGACACATAAAAAGAAGGAAAAAGAAACCACCAAAAAAAACCCCAACAGGGGATATTTTCCATAGGCAGAACTAAAAAAAAATATGGAAATTGTCCTTTCTTGGATTAAAATCTGAAACCCATAGACTTTTCTATGTAAATTACTTGGATTGTTTTTTTTTTTTAATTTAAAAAAACAGACATCTTCCTTATCTTTCCTTTCTCCCCTTCCTTTTCTCCTCTGCCATCACTGAAAAAAGGGTAAGAGGAAAAATGACAATAAAGCCTGGGTCCCCCAGGCTCCTGAAGAGAGTAAAATGTTCTTCGTAGAAAATTTTTGAAGAAAGGGCTATGAGCAGCTCCACATTTTGATATTTGATATGCTGAGCTCCCCTCTCCATAGTTTCTGTGTTCTTCAGGGAAATCCATTTGCCTCTGGGATTAAGGGCTTCAATTATTAAACCAGGTATATAATCAGGGCTGAATACAGCCACTGTGTGAAGCATGACTGCTCTCTCATCATATGACTGGGAATACTCACAAAAAGCATAGAGCTGTGACTTCTTCATGTTCCTGTGTAACTTCGCTCGCAACTACATTCTCTAAACGTGAGCTGATCAGCATGATACCTCCTGTGGGACAAGTAAGTTAATACACAGAGTTTTTACTCTCCCTGCTTTGCAATCATTATTTCTTGAAAAATACATCAGTTTTAAAAGGTCTGGAATGGATCTTGAGCTACATATGGAAGTGGATTGTTTGCCAGTGCCGGATGCTACCGTAACATGTACGTCACCGTGCCTTTCTCAGTTGGTGACTAGTAGTTTGCAAAGTCTGAGTGAGCATGGAGTGATTTTACCAGACATGAGTGAGATGCTATGTAAAAGCAATCGTATGGTGTTTGAGGTTTGTCTTTGTAACTGGCTCCAGCATTCAAATACACCTCCTCCCAAGCTGTTATTTCTTACTCTGTACATAAATCTTCCATCCACTTAGCTTGAATGTTGGTTTTTGCTACGAAAGACCTTCTAGACATAAGATGTGATTGCCTAGAGAGGGCAGGCAGATAATCTCGGTTGTAGAGTTATATTTTTCAGTGTTAGCTTTCCGAGTTTGCCCTTTAAAGATATGACAGCTGTATATAAGTGGAAGTAATTTAGCCCTGGAGGGGTGAAATTCTTTTTTAAGCTTTTCATGTAATCTTAGTTTGTTATTGCAAGAAGATCTCTAACCAAGAGCAACTGGGTCCAATCTGATGCTGAATTATAAATAACTAGAAATCCTGGGGCAGTCCTCTGCAGTGCTGGAGCGGTTGCCAGATGTAGTTGGCATCAGAGGTATGTCCAACCCGAATGCATTTGCCTGTGTTTCACCCACAGTTATTGCAGACAGGAGGGGAGCTGAGGAGGTGTCCTGCTGACTGACCTGCAAGCAGAGGCTCACCAGTACCATCATACTGGTGCAGAGGATCGGATAGGGTGGCACCCTACAAAACTAGCAGCTGTACAGATACAGAGTAGAAGACAGTCCCTGCCTAGAAGAGGTAAAAGGCTGCAAGTGACAACAGAGAAGTGCAAAGATTGCCTCCGGTTGTTCAACAGCTCAGAAAACCCTTGGAATTTATTTAGCTCTGCAGACACTTTAAAAACAAATTTAATCCCTTTCCAGTAAATCCTTCTGTTTTACTGTTAGCATGAAAGGCCCTGACCACCATTTTGCATACAAGCATGAGGTCACTACAGACAGTATTGGATTATGTGCACTCTTCAATGGGAGCATCATGATTTCAAAATGATGAGTATGGACTGGGTCATGTGAGCAGGCAGAATACTTGGACAGGAATTTATCTAAGGTCAGGTACCATGGGCCAGGTCTTCATCATGTACACATATCTGATTTTTAGGCAGCTATGCCCCTTGGATGCTTACTGAGGTTAGACTAGATAGCAAGGCACTCTTAAAGAACTGGACTAGAGTTACGGGATCAGTTACCATTAGGGAGCAGTACCTAGTCTCTTATTGATCAGCAGAGTTGGGAAGAGCAGTTTTTCCTGTAATGGTGAGATCAGAGCCCATGTTGTAAGAGCTGGGAAAAAAAAGAAAGTGAATGTTGTTTCTGGTTCCTTTGGGTAGGATAACTTTTGTCAAAAACATGTGATTCAGTCCAGCTTTGTTTTGTGGATAGTTCAAGCATACCTTGGTCTATCTAATGATGTGGGAAATAGCGTGTTGTTTGTCAGACAAAGAATATTTCCAGCCAGCTAGCTTGAGCTACCTTTAAATTATTTTATCTAGTAGTTTGACAGCACTGAAGGTTTAACATGGGCTAAAAGGGGACTGGAGCGTACATATACCTTCACTGATAACAAATCCCTTACAGCAGGCCACCTGTGAATATTGCTATAGTTCTTGTCTTGTTAACCTAATGGACTGACTCCCCTCTACAGGAGAGAGAATATTTCTTCATATCTGGGGATGTGAGAGGGCAAGGCCAGATGGACAGTGCTTATGAAATAGAAAGAGGAAAGACAATATTTTGCACAAACTATGCAAAGGTCACAGCATACACATTGTGAGTCATCAGGACTTTCAAATTGCTTGCTTTTAAGTAAAATGGGTCTAGGGAGACTACAGCAGATGAAAAAAAGTTTAGGGAACTAGCCAGAAACAGTTATGCAAGAGCCTAAGACTTCAAACAGATTTCTACATACGCTCTTGCCGAAGCTCATTTCTAGTACTTGTTACTTTATGATGATCCCTATTTTTTAAAGTATTCATCCTAGGTCTAGCTCGAACCTGAGCTAAGCAGACAGAAATGAATGGAACACTGCTCTGCTTAACTCTGTTTTTCTGCTACCCCGTCAGGTGTAAATGACTGACTGGCTTCAGAAGCACAAACGCGTAGAAAAAGGAGCGATGATGCATTCAGTGTTTGCAGCGATGAAGCCCTGGGGCCTTCGCAACCCAAGGATCTCAGACCAAGCAGCCATCAAACCACATGACACTGCAAATTTATGTCTCTCTCATCCTTCCCAGCTCTCCATCCTTCATAAAATCCATCAATATTCCAACTCCAAATTCCCCAGAGACTCGCTATTACCAGACATAGACAGACATACAGACATACAGCCATCAGTTAGTGAAGTATTGCCCATAAGTAGCTTACTAAAGAGCCTGCTGGGATAAGGGAGGGAACTGCTGTGGGTGTATTGTTCCAGTCTCATCATTTCCCAAAACACTGAATGAAATAATAACTTGTTTATAATGATGCATGACATCAAGGCAATACTATATAACAGCACTTGAGAAATAGCTTTGAACCCTATGACCTTCCTCCAAGTAAGAAAGTTTTAAGGGAGGCCATGGGACGCAGAAAGCCCTATTCTTCTGGTTCTCTAGAATGATTTTTTTCCAGAATTAAAAAATGGCCAAGACCACATCCACTTGCCACACTTCAATCTGCCTGTTTTCTTTTCCCTTAGAGCTTACCACTCTGGCTTAAAGCTGAAGATTGCCCAGAAGTGATGGGAGTGATACACCAATACATTCCACAGTAGATTTTTGACATAAAATGAACCATGTACAGGCACTTGAGCCATTCTCCTCCAATAAGCTAGAGAAGGAAAAAATTCCACTCCCTGTGTCACACCATGTTCACATTACATAATTATCCTCTCCCTTTACCTACCCTGCTTAAATGTAACTGGCCTTACAGGTTTGCAGCTTTGTTTTCGACACACTCTTTCTTTGCCACAATACCACAGCTAAATCCCTTTGTGCCACACGACAATCAATCCCACCTTCCTTTGATGGCGCACTAGGTACACTGCCTGGTTGTATTCCATGTTTCTAAGCAACAGAGAGCATTTGCTGACCAGTTAACCTCTTGTATTTTCCTGGTTTACAGTGTAGTAAAAATGAAAGCACTTCAAAGTTTAGAGGGGGGAAAAACAAGCGGAAACAAGTGGGAACTGATCCTGTTCTCCTGAGAGATCTGCTTTAGAGATGTAATGTAATGCACCTTCTATCCCATCTTTCCCCTAGCAGCTTCTCCTTCCAAAGCAAGGAACAATGACTTCAGTTTTCGTGTGGGTGACTTGTGTCTGGCGGGGGGAGGAGGGACTAGAAAGTCTCAGGACGGAGCCCTGCTGATGACTTAAGCTGCTCAGTGTACAAAACCCCATGCATGGAAGGCAAAAGCCTTCTTTTGTTGCCCCAAAAAGGGAAGAAAGTTTAGAGACTTGCTAAAAACAACCTTCGATCAGCTGTACACATCGAGATGATGTTTAGTGCCCCAGATGGTCTCAGCTGTTTGCATAAGCAATGATAACGACATTCATTTCTCTGCATGAGACTCATCACATATATCCCATGCGAGGCAAATTTTTCAGCTGCCTGCTGAGGGGAAGTGAATTTCACCCAGAGAAAAGCTGTCGTTGAGGCCCACGGGATCCCAAATCCTGTGGAAAAATTCTCAGTGGGGAGGATTAGTCGTACGATCACTTCCAGCTACTATCACATTTTATCCATGTATCACTGATACCAAACGTCACTCTTTTTATCATGAGAACCCCTCGACAAACAGGACTAAAAATAAAAAGCAAGAGCTTGGAGTTGGCACAAACTGTGCTACATGGACTCCAATTTGTATAGCAGGAACTATAATCACTCCGAGACGTGCCCAAGCCCTCGGGCATCCCACGGGATTTCAGTCACTTGTTTACAAGGTGTTTTGATTTGCAGCTGTTAGACTACTGTGGCATTTCAAGAGGGGGCGGCTTGAAAGGATGTTGTTACTTTGGACGTCGGGATTGGGAAACGGGTATGGAAAAATCACACAAGAAAACAGGCGAGTGCTGTCTTTGTTCTTCCCTCCTTACATATGAATGACATCAGTGCTGGGGAAAGGAGCTCCAGGAACAGATCCAGAGACCAGTGCTCTGGAGGGGATAAGCAGGGAACAGGTAAAGCCCCAAAAATGGAGCTATGTCCTAATCTACCACAACAGAGTGCCCTGTATCTGATCTGGGGTACTAAGCTCTGGAGGTAAGAAAGGAACCATCCACGCCCATTGCTTTTCTGCCTTCTCTAACAAGGCTGCCAGCAAATAAACTGAAGCCATGGACTTCCCTAAGAACTGGGCTAAAGGCCGTCACCAGCTCACTTCAAACAGGCCAGCAGCTGAAATGGATTTGGTCACTGGCTCAAAGGGATTTAGGAATTTAGATGGCTCCTTCCATCATTCCTGTTCTCCTGACCTGGACAGTTCCTTTTTCAGAGCTGCATTAAGCTAATGCCCACTTTCTTCTGGGCCCTTTTGGGATAATGGATTCAGATATGCAGAAAGAATGTAAAAATCCATCTGTTATCCAGGATGAGTGATTTGCACAATAGTGCCCATGAGTGTTTGTTTAACACTGCGGACAGCAAGAACCCTGCTAAGTTGTAACACGCTGAGAAAGGGAAAGCAAGAAGAGAGGAGAAAATAGCCTGGCAGTTTTAAAACTATGTCCACCGAGCTGTGTGCATTTTTTGGCTTAGTTAGCTGTTTGCCTGTATTTTGTGGGAAACCAGGAAGGGACACGTGGAGCTTTTCCCAGGCTTTAGAATGTTATTCTCTTGTTTTCAGCATTGAGTTTTTGTATGTGTTAATTGACAGTAACTCATGTAGAAAATATAATGTCAAGAGGATATTTACCTTACAAACATTTCATCTGCTGCCCCTCTCTCCTTTCCTGTGACTTTTTCAAGTGATGACTGACTTGAAGTGCCATGTGCTTTTGAAGAAGCATCACCCCTGCCAACCTTGGACACAAGCCCCTTGCCTGCCCAGTGTGTGCCAGCAACCTGACCATGCTTTCTTGGCAAGGAGCAGCCATCTCCTCACTTCCTGGAGGTAAAAGAGGGCTCAGCCTAGAATGTAAAAGATAAAAATGGAAAGAATCAGTTAGACTATAAGATGACAAATTGTTATTTTTCTAGCTGAAGAAAAAAACACCCCATGTTTGATTCTGAGTGACACTGATCGGTTTGGCACCAGCAGTTTCTCCACTGGAGATGTGAGTGACTTCTCTTTAAGCAAGAGAATAATCAGAATTATCTAGGCTGGCATTACAGTTCATCACACTTCCTGCTTTCTCTAGGCAAAGTTGAAGGAAAAATCTGCATTTGCATTGCACATGCCATCGAAGATCTCAAAGTACGTGACTTATCCTAGCCCACACAGCAAATCTGTGTCAGAGTCAGGGTCAGAAATCCTGACTCTCTCTCCTTTCCTCCAGCCAGGACGCCTTTTCCGCAAGGTTAGCTGTGACTACTGCCATCAGGGATGTGCTATACTGTCGCCACTGTGCCATACATACCAGTTTTAGACTCCTTGTTTTTCACCCATAGCTATGGAAAACTGTCTGCAGAAGAGGCTGCTAGAAAGGAAGATTGCTGAAGTCTATTCTAATCCACGGTGTCTATATTTATGCAGCCCTTGTCACAGCAGAGCAGAGAAAATGTCACTGGAACAGTTTTATTTTTGCCAGCAGGCAAGAGGTTTAAAACAAGGCAGTATAACCTCTGTTTGATGATGTGTTTAACTTGCTATTTAATTTTAAAATCATCTTTAATGTTGATTTATATTCCTGGCAGTGAAGTCAGGAGGCTGGCAATCCCATTCCACTTCAGTCTGTGCTCTGACTGAGGCAGTAATGCAGATCAAAGAGCAGAAGTCTTAAAGCACTCATATTTTATCATCCTGAATGTTCTCAAGTTCTCACTCTGATGTTCATGGGCAGGTTATGCAACTACTAGATTTGTACTTCTGAAGGCCAAATAGTAAAGATGGAAATGTTGTATCATTAAGAGGAAGTATTTGGAAATAATTGAATTGAAACAAGGAACACATATCAAGCAAACACTTGACACGAGCAATGCTGCTTTCCTTGAGATGTTGTCTTGCTCCAGTCTTTTATAGGGACAGCCAGTTGTTTTCGTGCCATAGAACATCTAATTGACTGTGTATTATTTTACATTCTAAGTCTTGCTTTCCATACAAATACATCAAGCTGATATTTTTATTGCCTGTGTAATTGCTAAATATTCAAGGACTTGAATTCCTTCATTAACAGTTTACCTAGTTGGTGGAAGAGGAAGGAGAAGTAAGCTGCAGATCTTTGAATTCTTTAGAGGATACTAACTTACAGTCCATTATCTAACTGGTCAGAAAAATATGAAAGCTTGTCTTCATTCCCTCCTTGAGCCTTTCTTTGCACAGGATTTCATAAATATCGACAGGTTTCCCTGCCTAACACCTCGGGGAGTTTCATGCCATAGCAGCACCCCCTGTTTTATACAAAAGGGAACAAACACAGGTTAGCAGATGCGCTAGAGGACGAGATTGCTGCGGAGCAGGACCCGGCCCTGCTGCCGGCCGGGGGGACGCAGGCCCATCCTCCTGCCCGCGGTGGCCGTGGGGCTGCCAAAGCCGAACGCGGCCCGCTCTACACAGGCCTTGCTGCCGTGAGCCGCCCCAGCGCGGGGGCCGGCCGGCCGGGCCTACGCGGAGAGCTCCGTGCGAGCGCGCTAGGCTTCCCGACACCCGAAGGAAGAAGGGCGCCTCCTCCTTCCAGCTTGCCGGGGCCACACCGCGAACCCTCCCAACGCCCCGCTCCCCGCCGCCGGCAGCCGGCAGCCGTTACTGGTCACCGCACCGCACCGCGCCGCGCCCCGCCCACACAGCCGCCCCGCCCCGCCCCGCCCCGCGCGCGCAAGGGGGCGAGGGCGGAGCCGGAGCGCGCCCCGCCAGGCGGGAACGCCACGCCCCCGCCCCAACACCTCCCCCGCGCCCCGGAAGCGCTTCTGCCGGGCGGCTCGGAAGTGCTGGCAGCTGCGGCGGGGGAGGGAACTCGGTGGGGCTCAGCGGCGACCGGCGTTATGTTTCTAACGGTGGCGGCTTGTGAGTGGTGCGGGAAGGGGCGGGGATGGGCGGCGGTAGGCACGGGGCTGGATTTGGAGGCGGCCAGGGGCGCGCCCTGCCCTTCACTTCCCTTCACTTCACCTCCTTCGGGCGCGGGGCCTGCGCCTCCCGGCGTGCCCCGCGCCGCCTCGTGCCGGGGCGGAGGCGGCCGTTGGAGGGCGCGAGGCCGGGGCGGGAGGCGGCCGGTGCCCAGCCCTTGGGTGCCGTCTCAGCCGCTTCCCTGGTTCCCTTGCGGAGATGGAGCCGGCTGGGGCTCCTGCTACCCCGGGGAGGGATGGGGCTGTCGTGCAGGGAGGGTGGCAAAGAGCAGGGCTGGTTGTGAGCACCCGGTAGCAGAGTGCTCGGCCCCGTGACAGGGGCCAAGGTGGGGAACTCGAGGGAAGCAGAACTTGTGAGCCCACAGAACTGAGGTCAAAAAGCTTCAGCTCTTGAGTGGAAAAACAGAAAGTTAGTGGAGGGAGAGAATCTGACATTATAAATGTCCCTTTCGTGGCGTATGAGGAAGCTTGAGATGTGGTGAGGGAATGGTGCAAGAGGAGGTTGGCCAGAAGCTCATGATGGCCTAAGTAAGACTGCTGCAGACAGAATCACAGAATACTTCAAGCTGGAAAGGACCTTCAAAGGTCATCTAGTCCAACCCCCCTGCAAGGAGCAGGGACGTCTCCAACCAGATCAGGTTGCTCTGAGCCCCGTCCAGTCTGGCCTGGAATGTTTCCAGGGATGGGGCTTCCACCACCTCTCTGGGCAACCTGTTCCAGTGTTCCACCACCCTCATAGTAAAAAATTTCTTCCTTATATCCAGTTTGAATCAATCTCCATCTAGTTTAAAACCATTACCCCTTGTCCTTTCACAATAAGTCCTGCTAAAAAGTTCCTCATCTTTCTTATAAGCCCCCTTTAACATAGATGAGCTTTTTTAAAAAAATTGGTGGATTTTTTTATTTATGTTATAGTTTTATGATTACTTTAAAATAACTGAGCTGACAGAAAAAATAATTCTGCCTGTTTCTTGCTACATGGCGGGTTAGCTCAAGGGGTCTGAAACCATCCTTGTGAGAAGGTTAGTCTTGTCTGAGAACAGCTCCCTGGTCCGGTTCACTGTATGGCCACGCAGCCTTTGTTTTGGTACTACGGCAGGAACTGGAGCAGGGGTGGGCATAAGAGAGTGGCACTGTGGTTTTTACCAGCAGTATTGGTCATACCTGCCCTAACTGTACTTATCTAGCAAGTTCATATTCAGCATTGAAGCTTTATATTGAAAACATCTGCACAACAAGTGCACTCTGTTGTGCTAGGCACTGTGCTCGCACAGACGCTTATAAAGGCGGTAAGGTGAAAGGAAGAGCAGGCAACTGGGAGCACATAGATGGGAGCATGAGTGGTGTTTCTTTGTGACAGTGAATCTCTGCACAATCTGGGGCTACTGTAAAGGCAGGCAGCGGAAAACTCTTAATCTTTATGTATTGCATATAAAGGAAACAAGATAAAATGATAACGGTTTCTTTTTTTTTATTTCTCCTCTTCACGCTGCAAAAAAAAAACCAGTGGCCAAGAGCAAATCTAAGTAAGTGATGTTTTTTTCACCAGTTTTTCATTTCTGCTACCACCCTGTATCTTCGTTTGACTTTACAAAATATTAGGCTTCTCTATATTTTTTTAATATACCTGAGAGAATTGCAGTCCTTGCATCTAGCTGTGTCCCCTCTGTCCTCCTGCACCTGTCTTTTCACAGGTAAGTACAGAATAGTGGGAAAAACCCCACTAGATTCTAAAATCACAGCAAAGACAGGTTTTGTCCTGTGGGCTGTTGCATTGAGCTGAGCTGTAATATCCAAAGTGCCCTGTGCAGGGGAAGCATGCCTTTGTGCTTTATGATTAAAGAGAGGCTGTAAATTATCCACATAATCTTCCTCTTGTTTACTTTTCATACTTTTTAGCCCAGGTACAGTGTGGGTGTTTGTGGGCTGAACTTTGGGCAGGTGCTGTGAACTTTTCAAAGAGGCAAGGTGCAGAATGCTTCCCAGTTTGAGCACATTTGTATGTTGATATGTGAGGAATGGAAGAGTTGCAGTCAGTGCCCTGGGCATCTCAATTTGCTCTGTAGTCCAGCTCAGGAGAGATGTTACTGGGCTCTGGAAGAAACTGAGTCACAGTCCTTTGACCTGTAGAGAAAGCTGATGTGTTTTAAGGGTTGGAGAGGTAGGAATAGAATCATAGAATGGTTTGGGTTGGAAGGGACCGTTAACGGCCATCTAGTCCAACCCCCCTGCAAGGAGCAGGGACATCTCCAACCAGATCAGGTTGCTCAGAGCCCCATCCAGCCTGGCTTTGAATATATTCTTTCAGCACACCAGTATTCTTACAGGGTGGATGCAAGGAGACAAGATCATGTGGAAAGAATGACTTGGATCCAAAATCCTATTTGTCAGAAAATTAGCTAGACAAATCCAAGGGGCTAAACTGATACACTTCTGTCTTCTGATCCTCAGAGGTTGCATTCTGTGCGAGTGTATTACATTTAGTACCACACAAGCTCGGCAACTATGGCCTTCGGTACATTTTCTGGGTTTTTTTGTTTGTTTGTTTGGTTGGTTTTTTTAAGAATTAGCCCCCAACAAAGCCAGTAAGAACCAACGACTTGCTGGGTTTGAAGAGATTCTTCTGTTGTAGGATTTCTGCACAATTGTCAGGGTTTTAAATTAAGAAAGCACTTCCCAAGTATGTGCCTGACAGGGAATAGAGCAATTTGACATCTCAGCAGTCTACTGTTATCTGTTTGCAGAAGCAAACACAGCAAAGCAGGATGTTTCTGTGAGGTGAAAAATTAGCTTTTAAAAATGGTGTTACTAATGTTAATGTAGTGAATTTTTTTCCCCCTCTCCTTTTCTTCCCCCCCGCCTCTTTTTTTTTGTGTTTTTGTTTGTTTGTTTGTTTTTTTCCCCCGATGTTCGTTTCTCCATTTTTTGTATAGTCCCATGTATGCTTGAGGAGTATGTTCTCTTCTTCTATTATTTATCCCTCTGTGCTCCCCTTGGGTTTTCTCCCTGTGTCCTGATAGCTTTCCACTATTCTTTGCTGCCTCTGCCCCTAGTTACATATCTTCATTGGGCAGCAAGTTTTCTGAACAAGGTGTATTGTTCAGAAAGGGCTTGGCCTCAAATATGTGGTGCACAAGAATTTCAAGGCCTGGTCATACTGATACCACTGATTCCCCCAGAAAGGAGAAACTGCACAGAGGCTTTGAGGAAGTGGGTGAGGTATAGGGGAAGGAGTCGGTGTGGTTACTGGTGCTACGCATCACACCTGCAGTAGTGTACGGGAGAGAACAATAATTGGGGTTAATCCCTAGACTGTGCTTGGTCAGTTGGTCTGCAGGAATCCGGTGTTTTTCTGTTTATATTGAACTCAACAGTAAATTAGATTGCAAAGCTGAAAAGGGAGAGCACAAGGAAGTACACTGATCAGAGCTGAACAAGTGAGGAAGAATGGATGTCTCTTTGATGTTAACTTTGACAGACCATTTTGTATCAGAAGCAGGAAAACCCAGGAAAATGAATTGAATGCCTATGTGCAGAGATGTATCCATCTCTTCATTGCAGTGGAAGAGAAAGACATAATTTACAGACTGGTTAAAGGGTTTGGTCTTTCTTTTGAAACTTCAGAAGATGTCCTCTGTCTGGCAAGTTGCATGGATCTTTTGAGTATATCCAGGGTGGGGGCATGGTGGTGGCAGCAGCTTTCCCGTTCTCCTGCCTTTCCCTCCTTCCAGGGACACCACAGCTGCTGCCAGTCTGCCCCACAAACCAAGAGCCCTCTGTGGGGAAGGGGGTTTCCGTGGCTGGGTTAATGTCAAGCCCTGTATCTCTAGCGGGATGGACGGTGCCAAGGGGCCCTGCTTCTCCTTTTGCCTGCCTGTTGTTCCATCCTATCTGCTCAGGTTCCTCTCTGCATGCGGAAGTGATAGTCTGCGATACAGTGTTATCTACAACCTGAACATCTTTAACTACCATCATCCTTCCTCTCTTGCCATTATCTTTTAAGCTATAGTGACTCAAGTGTATGCTGATTTTTTTTTTTTTTTCCTTTCTTTCTTTCTTTCCTGATTTTCTTCCTCCCCTCTCACTGTTCTGTGGAGGAGCAACTTCTCTCTAGGCTTGTATTTTGTTCAGGAGTTATTTACTTAAACTTGATGCTGGAGTTTATGGTTTATAGCGGGCTTTTTGTCTGTGTTATAAGTTTAGCGTATAGTATTGAGACTCCCATCCAGAACATCCATGGAGTTGAAATGAAGTATCTCATGTGATTGTGCCAAATTGTTTATGCTGAAAGCTTATCTATTTGACCATGCCCTGGCAGACACGTGGTGGGCTGTTGCTGTGTGCCTTTGCCCTGACACAGAGACATTCCTTGTGACTTTAGATACATTCTGGTGAGGATGAAAAGTGCAGCCGAGACGGGCTACTGTTTCAACGTCAGGAGACTCCGACTGCAGGAAAAACTGGTCCTGCTGAGATACGATCCCATTGGTAAGAGCTTGGGGTAGAAGTCAGCCTGTTTTGTATAAGCTTCTCTGACTGCGTGGGGCAAAAGATTTGAATATAACAGGATTTTTCCCTTCTAAGCAGAATATGTCATAACATGTTTCATACTCAGATGACTGTACAGTTGCTGTTCTTCATTACATTCCAGTGGGAAGTAAATGTTACCCTGACTTCACAGATTGTGGCAGTGAAACAAAGTAATGACTTGCCTGACACATAGAGTCTTTGATGACAGCCATGCCACATGTCAGTGGCAAAGCAAAGTGACAGAGGAGTTCTTTCATTCTGTGTCTTTGTGTGGTTTGCTAGACTGTGCTACCTCCAACAAGCAGCCATGAAGTATGCATCAATAGAAATGTTCTGTTAAGCTGCCATGGGTGCTCCAGACAATACATTTTAACCGTCACTTACAAAGTGGACTTTTTCTTTTAAAGAAATAAACATAGTCATTTCTCCTCCACAAATGATACCACTCTCCAGATGACAATTTGTGGGTTCTTTTATGTTCCTCTGGTCCTTGCAAATTTTCTCAGTTTAAGAATCTCATTTGTTGGGGGGCTAGAGCACTTGCCAAGCTGCCTTTTGCTCACCAAGCTTCTTGAAAGGTGACTAGGAGCTCAGCTTTCTGGGGGAGGAACCAGTCTGTAGTTAACATTAAAAAGCTTAATTTAATGTTAAATGCTTAATTTGGAGAAACTTAGAATTTAAACCAGACCATGCTAGAAATAGCATGCAAGGGTTAATGCAAAAAAGACCTTTAAAAATCTATAGAATAAAGAACTGTATTAAGCAGCTCTTAAGTAGGTAACATAATGCACGGCCAGTAGTTATGTGGGTCAAGCTTATTTTTCTCCTAACTTTATGTTCCTGTTAGATGACTAACCTTTTCATACTCAGATCTAACAGTACAGGAGCGTTATGGCAGGTGAGAGAAACCACCAGAGAAGCAGTATGCTCTCATCAAAGCACTCCTGCTGACAGAGGTCATGGCTCTCCTGCATTCCATACAGAAGGGGAATTGGAGATCACTGGGTTTATTTTCTTGACTAAGAGAAGTTTAAATAACTGCATTGAAACATTGTGCAAAGTGATCCTCCAGAAGCTTCACAACTCACAGGAAATGTGAAGAGAGCGGAGAGCTCAGGCTAAGTAGCGCTTCTGTTTCAGAACATGTAGTAGGTTGTTGAAGTACAAAATTGGAAGTAATTAAGAAAAAAAAGCTCTGATCTTTGTAGCCTGTAGTAGAACACAAGTGAGAAATTGATGTGAGAAAGTGCTGCATGTGTGAAGAGAAGTAAATTTGAGTCTAGATACCAACTCACATCAGGAATATGTTAGGAAGTATTTTCACTTGGCATGCATTTTCACCTTATGTTTTGTACTTCTCAAAAATGTGGGACCTCCACAGAATGAAGCTTTTTAGTGAAGTAGTGGCAGTAGTGCCCGAGTTTCACTACCTCCTAACTGCAGCAACAGAATGTGTTACTAAATTGCAGTATTTCTTAAAGCAAAACTTTTATGTGGAAGAAGAGATTTTGTTACTGTGTGGATTACTCTTGCGTAGCTTTCAAAGGAATTCATGTAATACAGAAAGGAATTCATGTAATGCAGTGCAGTTGGCACAGCGGTACTTTTCAAACTTTTTACATTGTAAAGCTTTGCTTTGGGTTTTTTGGTTTTTGGTTTTTTTTTTGTTAGTAGTGCATTGACTGTGCCTAACCTGTAGCTGAACTGACTTTGCTAACATTTGCATCAGGTGTTGGAGGCAGGGTCAGTTTGTGCCTCATTGAGTGATCCACAGGACACTTAGTCAAATTTTGGTCAGTCTGTGAGACCAACTAGATTCAGCTCTTCAACATCAGTGCCCGAACAACTACAGATGAGTAGGGGAAAGCAGGAAGAACCTATTTTTGTCCTTACATCAAGCAACTGTGACTCAGAATAGTCACCCAGAGCAGCTGTTGAATGTTTTCAGACACTCAAGTCCTGATACTTATTTTCACAGAGGTAAAATGGACCTCTTAGAAACTAAAAATTACATGTGGTAAAGTGAAAGCACTACTAAACTCCTTTAAGAGGTGGTTAACAGCAGCACTGTGCCAGTCAGTTGCTCCAGACTCATTTAAGCAGCGAAGGCAGCCAGAAGAAAGTGACGTAGGCTCGTCGAATTGCATCTTAACACTTCAGGCTTCTTAACAGATTCTTTTTTCCCCCCCTATAGCAAAACAGCGTGTCCTTTTTACAGAGAAGAGAAAAATCCGCTCTATGTGAACAATGACTGGACTTGATTTATGCATGAGAAGAGGACGGTTTGGGGGCAGGACAGGGTGAACACTGATTCAGAAATCAGCAACATGGGCTGAAAAGAGAGGAAATGAACTGGGATCACCGTCTCCTGTGATTTGAAGGCCATTGTGAATAAAACAATGTAGAGAGAGAAAATTCTTAATGTCTGGACATAGATCATCACAGTAACATTTATTTATCTTTTGAGTTATTTTTGCAGTACTCAATTAAAAAAAAATTAAATAGCAAATCCCATTGTCTGTGTTTTCCATTGTGAAAGAGGCTGTAATCTTCAAAGGAACTATTGTTTTATAAGGCAATAAAATTAACATTTTCCACAGCAGGAATTCAATGGCAGGATTGCAAGTTTTTCTAACCTACCAGCCACAGATTGAACAGTAGTGACCATGAATTAGTGTTATTCCTTGGAGGGGTAGTATTGCACCAGCTCCTTCCCAGGAAAAGACGAAGCAATGGGAACCCGGTGAAATAAGATGAGCTTTTGGATAAGCTATGACCATGGCTAAAAGGGCTATATTATTTTTCAGTCAGGTAAGAAGGATGGATTTTTCACTTCTGGATTTTTGTGAAGCATGAAAAAAACAGATAGCCAAAGTACTTCTCTGGCTGATGTTGGAAGTTTTTCTTCTTCTATTAGCCCACCTATGTTTAGAGCAATACGGCTAGAAACATTTTTCAGTGTCTGCCTCAATAGCACTCTTGTCCTCTTCCCAGTTCGAGGGATCTTCCACAGGCTGGCAGAATAGCAGAGCGCAGTGCCACAGCCCACATCTGGGGTGCATGGGAACAGATGGGCCAGGGCTCGACATAAGTGCTTTGTTACGGGGCAAACGCTGGCCTTGGTGTTTGCAGCCAAAGACTTAAGTTGCAATCTCGACGCTAATGCTCTGCTTCATGTGCTGGCATCGCACATCAGAAGTTCCGATAAAATCAAGTAAAAATATTACCAGGAGCCCAATACCCTCCAGACGTTCTGCTGTAAATGTAGTGTAGTTCAGTGTAGTGCATTGTGTGGGATGGCCACAAGCCCAGTGGCTATGTGTGGGGCCAGAGAGACCTGCTGTGCTGCGTTTGAAAGACCCACCACCTCCACCCCATCTTACTGTGGCAGAACAAGAACTAAGAGGATTCCTTCAATAAGAAGCAAAGAGACTTTCCTGGTCTTTCCAGTTGGCAGAGAACCTCGGTGCAGTCAGGAGAATAATGTTGTCTGGGATAAGATAAAATGAGTACGCTGAGCTAGACAGTGTCAATTAGAAAAGGTCTTGAGGCAAGTCCTTCCTGTAAGGATATGAAGATTGTGTCCCTGATGTCTGGACGCTCACTGATGCGACGCAGTTAGACTTCCTGATCATTTCCTCCATGGACAGCTTGGGATAGTATGCCAGATAGAAGGCCAGTGCTCCCACAAAACTGTCTCCAGCTCCCTAGAATAAAATAACAAAAGTACTCAACACAGGGAAACAACGCAGATGTGTTTACTGGAAAGACAAAAGTTGCAGGAGTTAGGCAATTGTTCAGGGGTCGAGTTCAATTCACTTTTCTGTGCCTATGAAGTTCTGCCATGTTAAATGAATGCCACAATACTAACTTTCTGCCCAGCTGTTGAATCAAGGTACACACTATAATATGGCTTAAAGAAAGGCAAGTGTGCTACAGTTCAGCAACATGCTGTTCTAAACACTGCTTTTGAAACTTCCTGTTGTTGGAGTGTCCGATTTTGATTTCTCAACCTGAATGTTTCATTAAAGCTATTTTTCTCTCATTTAACTTCTGTTTTTCATAAAGGGCAGTGGTAGAAGGGATAGAGAAAAGGGGAAAAAAGTAAGCCATGTGGCTTGTGGTATCTGTAAATCCCTAGTTGCAGAATGATACATTTTGATGCCTCCAGAACTTAGCTGTTGATTAAAAAGGTCCCACTAAGGTCTATGTTGTGTCTACAACATAAATCATTCTTATTCCTGGGGCAAGCTTTGCCACCTGTGCTGAATTTGACTACACGGGTGGAGGACAGTGACATTCACTTGGAGCTCTGGCAGCCGTGGTTCTCTGAGCTACCCGTCCCCAGGTCGTGTCTCCCACAAGATGCTCTGCCCGCCCCAGGCAAACAGGAGTACGCTTTTCCCTCAGGGGCGCTGGCCGTGCCCTGGCTTGCTCTGACCCTCTAGCCCAGAGACCCCTCGTTCTGCTCTGATCAGCAGGGGATGACAACTGTTGGCCTCCTGAGTGCTTTTTAACAATAACTGTTGTTTTGTGATGTTCAGTAGTGTCCCCAACAACTGGCAACATGAATAATTTTTAACTTTGTTTTCCCATTTCATTCCACAGTGTCCCTTCCCCCTCCTCCTCTAAAACTGGCTTGATTTCTAAGGCAAGACTGATAATTCTTGCTGGTACCATAAAACCGTTTCTAAGGTCCCCTTTTTAAAATCATACTTCTATACCAGTAAGAGTGTTACACTAGACATGCTGGTAATATTTTGTTTGAGAACTAGCATAGGGACTATCTCCCCTGAGGGGTTTTGCCTCTGTAGTGGTAACAAATAGGCCCCAAGAGTCATGGGACAAGAGCAAAGGGCCTGGAAAAAGTTCGTTAAGATAGCTGAGCAAAATTCCTAACGGAAGTTAAGGCTAGGAAGTAATTTTCCAACTTTGAGTTCTAGTGGTTCTCAGTGTTAAAACTCCTACTTATCCTAAAATCAGCTGCATATAATATCATCCCAGCAAATAAATACCATTTCCACAGAAATCTGTTGATAACACTATGAGCAGCTGACAGGGCAGAGCAGCACGGCAATGCCAAGGGAACCCTCAAGGGGGTGAGTGCAGGATACGGGTGCCCACGCTGTGCCTTGTCTCGCCTCGCCCAGCCCTTCCACAGCAGCTGTTTGCATTGGTGTTCCCAGCCAGAAAACTCCCTGCTTAACTCTCATTTAGCCTGAAGT
Source organism: Chlamydotis macqueenii (assembly GCF_036417535.1). Classification (NCBI taxonomy): domain Eukaryota; kingdom Metazoa; phylum Chordata; class Aves; order Otidiformes; family Otididae; genus Chlamydotis; species Chlamydotis macqueenii. The sequence continues at coordinate 84,040,486 of NC_141558.1, read as the reverse complement.
TTGGACGCTGTCTTCCATCACCTTCGCAGCAGGGTACGACGCAGACTGTCGCCTGGCAAATTACAAGTTAATAAGCGAAGTCGCACCCCAGCGTGCAGCTGTAGCAGCACCTGTTTCAACAGTTCTGTATTCCTGAACACACCAGGGGCAGGCAAAGGTTTTTATCAATTTCTGTTGGGCCTTTGTCTCTCTTCTGGTTTCCAGAGTGCTCCCACAATGGCAGGTGGAGCAGGGGCAGGTGACTGCTAGTTAAGCATTGCCAGTGTCTTTTGTCTGATGAATAATAGAAAAATCTCCGGCCCATCTCAGGGTTTATAATCTAATCGGTGCATGATTAATTATTAAAGCTATTTTGGGCACTGCTGTTACAGACAGAAGTGGAATTTCAGCAAGCAGATCTGTTATGCTTTAGCTCTAGCAGGAAGGACTTGCCATTTTTATATCAAAGATTTCTCATACAGTGATCACTGGGCAATGGAAGTGGCCAAATATTATTTTAATGAGGAATACTCAGAATCTCTGTGTCAAATAGCATGAACGATTACCCAGCAGCAGCATGGAGTGGAATACTGGTTTTTTAATAATTTTTTTTTTTAATGGAGGTAACTAAATTGCCCCAAATAACTGCTGCACTGTTTGCTACTGGAGCAAAAAAAAAAGACCAACTACACATCACCCAGGTCTTAGTTTGGATGATGGCAAGACAGAACGTTAAGTTCTTTCTGCAACGTTATTGTGCCTCTCCACTTGTGGGTGATGCTCTGAGGTTGTGAGACAACTGCAGATCTCAACGTTAAACGTCTACAAAGGTGGAAAAGGGGGTAAACAGCAGATTTCCGTGCAGAATGGAAAAAGGCCTCCTAGTATTTTTTTGCAAGATAAAAGATTATGGGATAACTGGAGAATATACAGAAGGATTTGACGCCAGTAAACTTTTGCTAAAATCCTTACTTCCCATACATAGACTGAAGCAGTCAGTGTCTCTAAAGCTCAGCTACTACAGACCCCAAAGGTATCATAAATTCAGCTGTTGGTAAGTGAACGTTTTGTGTGCGGGGTGTTTTCAATATAGGAGCCACTACACTGAAAACAGCGGCAGGCATCAGACTGATTATGGAGATACCCTGTTCAGTCCTGCTTCAGGTCTGTGCAGACGTGACTGGTCAAACATGACTTAAAGAGCAATAGCAGAACTGATTCAGCTGCAAGGTTAACAGCAATAAGAACTATTTTTAGCTTACAGAAACAGACCTTCCCTCTTTGGTACTGTGGATTAAACTACACTGGGTTTGGTAGATTCAGAAAAGATCAGCATGGAGCAGAAGAAGGAACAGGCCCAGAGTAAAATCAAGATTATCCAAACACTGGATCAGCAAATATTAGCTTTACATTTAGCTGTTTCAAAACCTGCTGGAAGAAGAAAAAAAAAGCCTACTTTGCAAAAATAATGAATTCTGAAAATTATCAGTAAGGTGCATTTATTCTGTCCACTGACAAAATATAAACACAGAATATGTAATATTTTACATTCTTCAGCATTTGTCTTCCAGGAATCCTAATACATTGCAGACTTTGAGATAATCCTCATATCCTTGAGTGCCTGGAAACAATTAATTCCTTAATTACAAAAAAAAATTAACTTATTTAACCCCTCTCTAAAGCAGGAGATGCTAGTTTGTATGAAATAAAACAAAAAGAACTGGATTTTTAAAATTGTCTGATATGGCATGGGTCTTTCAAGATGCAAATGTTAAGGTTTTGACTAAGTTTTATGGTTTTGAAGCAGTTTTGAAAACCTATTTACATTCTGTGCCACTAGTCTGGAAGGTCCTTGTTTTCCTGTGTGTCTGGAAAAGGGCATTTCTGTTTGTTACAGTCCAGCACTGACTGAGATTCTGTGCCTCTAGAGAAGAGAAAACCCATGAAAACACTTCTATTTATACCTTAGCTTTTGTTAGTCCTGATTTGTCAGAAGCTGGTTCACAACTTTAGTATAACTATATACGATGCTGCCCTGAGAAGCTTTTTAAGGAAAGTGCTTTGTAAGTGGAAACTATATTGTTCAACTGTCTTTCCAGCAAGTAAAGCATTTTTCAATCTATCATGCCTAGAATAATAGGATGCATTTCACTTCTACAATAAGATGACTTGTTCACCAAAAAAGTTTGGAGGCCAAGAGGCCAAAAGCTACAGTTCACAGTGGTGCAGCTGTTGCACTGCCTTGTTCCAGGGCAACCTCTTGCTCAGCCTTCGCCCTCCCACCCTGTCCTCTTGGGCAAGAGTAATGACAAGCATGTAAGAACAGGTCAGAGCTCTGGCTCCTGAAGCCTGACATTGTTACTGAACCTCAGAAAACCTTCCTCGGGTGATTTTTCAAGAAGTCACAGGCCATGTGCACTGTGGGTACTACATGGATTCATTCCATTAAATACATTGTAAGAGCATGTTGCCAAGTCCTAAAAGGAACAATGTGTTGTACAGCAGTACAAGAGAAACATTAGGCATGCCTGTAATGACAAATTCTTCACTTAGTGAATAAATCAAAAAATCAATCCAAAAGCTGGCAAAAACTACATTATAATGTAGAATCAACAATATTGGTTGCAATGATGCTTATAGTCTCCTAGGAACATTCACAGCAGTGCACAAATGAATGAAGCCTGAGGATTACAATGATTTAGTGCAGTCTAAATGCATGGCAATGCAGAGATGCCCAGCTCTGTCAAAGGAACTGGGCCTTGGAGAATTCCTGTTGTAGGAATATCACACTCCGTAACTGTGTGATACTGGATTATGCTAAGGATGTTATCGCTCTGTGTCACATCTGCTCAACATTCCTTGCTATACCCCTGCCTACGCTGTACCCAAACTACAAATTAGTCCTACGTAACAAAAACATGTCAGTGAAGACACTCACTATCCATTCCTCATAAGTGGGGAAAGCCTATGTCTCCCTACAAGGATCCTAGAATCCCTGGGCTGTGATGTGATGAAAGGTTACTAGTGGAACTGGAGAAACATCTCCAGCCTTCAGGATATATTCAGACACTCTTGTGCCAAGAAGGTCCATGTCTCAGCTAAGAGATAATTTCAGCTGAAATGCTCAGGGAATAAAATATCCCTTGGTAACAGTGGTTGGATCAGTTATACAGCTTTTTTTTTTTTTTGTCTTTATTTTTATGATTTCCTTCTCTCTGAAAGAGCTCATGTTTATCCTCTATATGATGGAGAATGGTTTATTTCTGGAAATGTTACTGGGTGTTTTTTGACTTTTGCGTTTATTTGCCTGTGCAAGACTTTTTTTTTTTTTTGGGGGGGGGGAGGGGTGTGTAATATTCCCCCTTCCCCATTTTTCCCTATATTTCACCAGAGAGATATTTTGGCAGTTTGAATTAAGACAGTCTTTAAATTAAACTAACTCCACTATCTTGAAACTCTCCTGAAATTAAACTAATTTTACTGTCTTCAAACTATTTCCTAAGCTCCAGGCCTAACAAGGGTGACAATCCTATGGTGTCTGGGGTTGCTGATCCTGTGTGGATGGATTGCCATCTTTGTAGGGCACCCTACAGATACTGGCGGGGCTCTGTACAGCTTCAGTTACAGGAGCAGACCTTTGGTCACAAACCTCTAAAACCTGAAATATTTGAAAATTACAAGAGATTTTCCACTAGCATAATTATTCCTATATCTATGCATGGAGTTTTGAGCCAGAACAAAACGATTAAAAGTCCTTAACATCAAACTACCAAATTTTTCAATAAAAACCAAAAGAACTTGAAACAAATAGCAAGGCTTGCCTTTTTAGGTCTAAGTCAGGCTTTTGGTGCAGACCAGAGAGCACTGCAAAGCTACTTGGGTAGAAGATAAAGGAGACTCATAGGAAGTACTAGGAGAAGCACACGGTGCCCCAAACCTTCGGAGTCTGGATCCAGAGCTGCATTACTGTGCTTAACCTGTGCTCTGGTAACTGAGTGTTTCTGCAACCTTGTCACAAAGACAAGCTAGAACATGTTATCCTAAGCCAAAGGAAAATACATAGAGAGAATCCATGGTAGCAGTGCTCGTCTGTTCCTTTCTTCCTCCCCTCTGCCTTCCCCAAACACACACCGATGCTGTCTGATGCAGTCTGCGTACTCCAGACCAAGTCACGGGGAACTGTTATGCTGCTGCCCCACCATACGCTCCTTCCTCCCAGCCACGCGCACAATGGCCGTGTTCAGCCACTGTTTAACAACGCCGGGAGGTGTAAGCTAACACATTTTCATTTGCATTCCCTGTAGGTTGACAGTGCACTCTTAATCCCAGTGATTCAGACTGCAGTTTCATAATAGGCTTAAGCCAATCCATGGTTATGTTATTGCTGAAAGGCTCAATCCCCACTCATGTTTTTGTCCTCGTCTCATGTTCCCACATCCTCCCCTACATCAGATCTAGCACTCGTGCAGCCAAGCAGTGAGGCAGATTAGTTCCCTGATCCATCTGAAGACTAAGCCAGCCAACACTGACCAAGAAACTTTAGTTTCCACTCAGCTCAGCAAGCTGCTGTATTACCACATGATAGCTAGCCCAATGCAAAGGAGAAAAAGGTTAGAAACACTCTTTTCAGCAGCAGCATGAGCTTGGATCAGCTTAAGCCAACTGTGAAACCTCACCCTCGGTCAACACCGGGCAGTTCATTAACTTAGCTGTGTATCCAAGTCGTAATACTCTGGCTCCTTGTCCACACAGGGAAAGCCGCCTGTTTCGCTCTTCCCCCTGCACCCTGTGGGCTCAGACCAGAGGAATGAGGGAACGATCATGCTTCCTTTCTGTATCCTTTCCAGACTCTCTTCTGGGAAGCCATAGGAAGGAGCAATCCTTGACTTTGTTGCATTTATCTTGCATCGTACTTGCACAGCCATGCATGGGGCAAATTTCTTGCTCACTTAGTCAAGCTGAACAAGGGCAGCATGTCGTCTGGCCCTGTACATGTCTTGAGAACTTAGAGGTAACTACACTACACCCACTGTGTACCTACGCTACCCCCATCTGTTGGGAAACATCAAAACCAAAGCACACCACACAATGGTTCACATCAGCCGTCAGGAATTTTTACCCACTTCCTGACAGATTTCCTGATGGTTCATTAACAGTGGTTAATCAGCCTGACCGTTAACCCTCTGCATTCCTGAGAGATTAATCGTGATACAAGGCCTCCTGCATGCATTTTCTTTCCTTTCCGAAACATCCTACTACATTTATTCACTGTTTCTAAAAAGATGAGCAACAAGCATTACACATGCATGAATTCCCCAGAGAAGTTATCCGGTTTGTGGCGAACGTTGGAAATAAAACATATAACATTCACAACTGTACAATTTTTAATTTGTATGTCATCTAAAAAGCACAGCCGAAAGTACCTAGAGATCTGGCAATATCACACAGCCCTGCTTTACATTTCAAAGGCCCTACACAGCATCTCTGTGGAAGGCAGGTAATAGTGCTCTCATTTCACGTGATGGGAAATGAACCCAACTTAAGATTAAGAATGTTAGACATCCCCACTTTGAGACATCTGTAGGCCGAATCCAGAACTCCTGATCTTGCACAGACTTTAACAGGAGCCACATGAGCTACCTATCCTTTGAAAATGAGGCGCAGTTTGGGAGCTCCAAAACTGAGGTATCCAAAATTACTAAGTGGACCTCCGCAAGTTGCCCACACCTCTGCTAGACTCTCTGTCAGGATCAGAACAGAGGAACTCCCACCTTGCTGTTTACAAGAAAAATACTGTAAGGTGTCTGTGAGGTCATGGCTTTCTCTTAGTGCACACCAATGAAGTCTGGGAGGGAGCACGGGAGAGCTTCATTCTGCCAGGTAATAATATACCAGGATGCCACTCAGCACCGGGGAAGAAAATTATTCTGTGTTATAGACTAACCTCAGAAAGCCAACAAAGTATTTACCCATAGGGAGCATTCTGTTTTCTGAATCATCGAAACAATTCAGTGTGATGATGCTCATATAAACTCCTTTCAACTCCAGATAGCATTAATGAGAGGTGACGAATTTATTTCTTTCTTACACAATGGAGTAAGAGCGCTGAACCAGGAACTCCACACACTATTCTGAAAACAACAGATCCATGTTGCTGAACCTGTGAGATTCCCATCAACCAAACAATTCACTACTCCTCTGATCCCTGCGCTACCAGCATGATAGCAATCTTGGCAAGGAATATTTCAATTTAGGATACACTTCTGTGTAAATTTTCAGTTTAGCTTCAGTTAGCTTTTGCCTTGGTACCTGCTTCTTCCCAGGTTTCACACTTGAGCTATGATCTGCGACCTCCTTTCATTTGATTTAAAAGTTCATACCTCACAGAGAAACTCAAAAGCAGCAGAGGAAACCCTCCACACTTGTTTTTTTTTTTTTTCTGGAGTGCATATAGAAAACTTATGACATATGAAACACAGTACAGGAAAACTCATTACGCTTCAGCTCAATCCAAAACTCTCCAGTGGCACTCTTACTCTTGCAAAGAACAGCATACATACCAAGATGTGCCAACAACAAGGAAGCACGCAGGCATTGCCACTAACAGAAATAAGACGGACTTTCAGTTGCATGCTACAGGAGCTGTATCTACCGTTCCCAAAGCTTGAACCTGCATGGAAACAGACTCATGGTTGAAGCTCAGCACTAAATATAGCAGCTCTTCAGAAAGTTGATTTCTACTTCTCAAACTGGTTTATCAAGCCTCAACAACATGCAGCTACTCTCCTACTCTAATCAAAAGCTTCACTTATCTCATTTCCTTAAGAAGTACTTCACTCCCTTCATTATTCACGTCACACTCATGACAACTTGTAATTTCTTCCTAACAAAGCTCACGCTTATGTGTTAATTCACAAATTTCATATAACAAACAAATTAAACTACAGCCCAAGCCCTGCCCAGAATATATGATGTCATTCTGATAGTACGCTGCAAATACTGGCAGTGGGTTTCCCTTTCAAACAATGAGCTCCCCAACCAGGAGAGAACCAGCCAAATTGTCACCAACTGTCTTACCCAGTATCACATCAGGGCCTGACATGGCTTCAGAACCCCATCATCTAACAGCCAAGTCAGAAGGAGTAAATCTCCTTGCTGGGCAATTTCACTAGCCACATGTGTGTTTTTTCTCTCAGACTGAAAATGCCAAAAGACTCTTAGTGATCCCATCTAATCTGACGAGATGCACTCAGAATGACACAACTGCCATCTCGCCTGGAACTGATCAAAAAACCATTCTTTTTTTACACGAAAGCTCCATATGCTGGAGTGCCTCTTTCAAAACCACAGTATCTAGCCTTTGTTGGCTGGCCATTGCTCCCGCCTACCTCTGAACTACATATCCTGGAGGGAAAAAAAAACCACTAAACTTCAGGAGGTTTTTTTTTGTCTGAGCTCACTCTAGCATTGTCCTCTTGCCAGCTCCTTGCATTCTTTTTCCTACTGAGTTTGTCTAATCTTTTTGATGAATATTTGAGTTGTAGCTCCTCTCTCTAAGTTCAGCAAGATGGGACCTACCAGCCAGAACTGCTGCTCTGCTCTAGAGTATTGTTCTCTGCTACCCACCCATTCTGTTGTCCTTGACCTGGGAGGCAGGAGTGCAGAAAACAGGGCTCCTGCACCTCGCTCGTGCTCTTCAGCAGCAGGTGAGCACCAAGGCATTCCCTGCTGATTCCCTGTAAAATGGATCTTTCCAATGAACATAACTGCCTGCTTAATTATTTCAGTAACAAAATCACAGACACTAATAATGAGGCACAAACTTCTAGAGACTTTCCTTACCTTTCCCCTGTATTTCTGTGTCTATTTGTGCTTTGACATGAATAAAACCAATACTCCTTTGCCATTTGGGCAGTTGACAAACATTGCTGCCAGAAGTTGGGAATGTGCTTTTCTACAGCTGAGTTGTTCTAGAATAGCTGGGTTCATATCTGTATCTCTATCTCTACACACACAGGCACAAAACAAAACCCTGAGAAAAGTGACAAAATCATTACGCTCAACTGCAAACTGGCCATCAAAAGCATTCCTACAGGTTACTGCCATCAATCACCAAAACTTACGGTTTTAGCTTCCTTCCATTTGTCTAGTTGAAGCTGTAAAATGTATTCTGTCCATGGGACAGGGTATGAAAGATTAACTCCTTTATTCTTGGTAAGAAATAAAACTTCTGGCATTCTGTGGTTAGGATTTGCAAAAGCAAGAAGCTGATTTCCCCACTATTCTCATTTCTCTGTTCTTGTTCTTTTGAAAACCTAATTATGCAATATCACCAATTCAAAGCAAGCCTTTCTAGTTTCTGTAGTGACCAAAATTACTTGACAACGAAAACTCTGTTGGAGGAAACCAGGTCTAAGTTCAATGTCAACATTACTGCAATTGGCATTTCTCGGTAACTAAGTAGGCAAGGGGCTTGGGAGCCAAATTTGCCTTATCTCTCACCATATCTAGAACTGATGTGAACAAACTCTGGAGAATGTTACGTTCCACAGCAGCCAGGATGATACCTGGTTCTGCAGAGGCTAGCTTTAAAGAAGAAAAGGAGGCATATGACATTTGTAAGCTACCCATAAATGTAAGAGGTAAAAAATGATGAGGAGTTTGGCCAAGAATATGCTGCACTATTACACAGCAGATCACATTTTCAACTTCCTACGGCTGAGGCCAGAAAAAGATACTTGGGAAGGTGACGCTCTGGATGTGCCAGAAGCACCAGCTTCCAGTAGTTATTTTTAACTGCAGGAATTTAATTAGAAAGGATGGCTGCACACAGTTGGTCTTCCTTCCTCTCCATCCTTTGTGCAACTCAGATATCTCAGAGTGCTACACACCATTACAACTGACACTGTCTTGTGTGCATGCACTGGTGGCCCAATATCTGCTCCGAACACAGGGAGAGCTACGTACCAGGACTGCACCTCCTCTTGGAGGAGACCCTTTGCTGGCTTCATCATAAAGAGGAGGAGAGCAAATCAAGAAAAGGAAAGCAACGCATTCTGCTGCAATGATTTTGACTTGTGTTGCAAGCCACAGTTAGCCCAAGAGAAGCAACAAAAGGGTAATTTCCTACTCTGCTCTCAACTTGTATAAATTATACCATTGTTTCATTGACTAAAGTATCCCAGAAGTGAGATGACACAAAGAAAGCTTCAAGATATTTCTGAACTCAGCTTCCCTTGACCTCATCAGAATGTAGTCTCAGGCCCAGATGTTGGATGCTGTATCCTTCACGTCTTCTGGCCCCTAAACAAAATATTTGAGTTGGTGCATAAATGCTGCCAGCATCCCCATTTTTTTTCTGTCCAGACCAATAAAGTGGGTTAACTTCCAAACTGGACTATTTCTCAGTATGGCAGTAGTGGAGCCAAAGCCCTTGTCCCTGTAGCACATTTCCACAAACCCCTTACAGCCTCTTCAAGAAGCATGGAATGCAAAGCATCTCTGCATTGCTATGTACTTTCTCATTTACGTGGACATATACAATGATGTCCAGTTCTGAAAATGAGACAGCTGATATCCTGACAAAATTTTTCCCCCAGTCCCAAACCTCTTTGAAGAGAAGCGTATAGAAGAAGTTATGGTTTTATCAAGGTAAGCAGGTTCACTTGCCACTGACAAGCCACTCCCTGTGTACTTTTGTTCTCCATCTACAAAACAGTGGTAAGAACAGTTACCTTACCTCATGTTGTGAGTAGAGGAGTAGTAAATAAGGTGCCTAGTAACTTTATCTATATATATATGTGTATGTGGAACAAAGTTGTAGGATGCAATGGGACAAAATGTCGTGACCTGATACTGATGATGTGTAGCAAAACCAAACAATTCTTGGTATCGCTAAAGTGACTGAGATAGCAATTCAGTTTTACTCCGAGGTTTTTGTTGCCTGGCACTCTGCAATCTTAGAAGGGGCTTAGAAAACTAAAAACTGGTTTTAATCTTCTTTTTATTCTACATCTTCATTAAGGGCATCTTCATTCAATGCAATTTGTGGCAGATGCTAATACTGCTTTGGGCCCACTTCTCCCTCTCAGCTGCACCTCTGTTAAATTATGTATTTCCATCTGGAAAGAAACTGTACAGGACTGTAGGCTCTCCTCCACTTAAGAGTCAGGAATGGAGAGGGATTTAATTAGATGCTCCGTGGTTGAGAAAAGGACTAGAGCAAAGCCTGGGTGGTCTGTGGAATCTTCCACTAGAAAACAAGTCTGCAAATTGTTCTGTACAAGCCTGCTTCTGTTTGCTCATTTTGTTTACATTGTTTGCTCTTACAGATTAAAATAGACAGTTACTAGGCAGATAAACAGTGTTTCCTTCCATGACAATGTTGTCTAGAAGTTAAGAGAGTAGCAAGGGACAATACACGCCTGTGCTTCATTTTTGGCTACATCACCCCAACTCCCTATGTAACTCGGAGCAGGACATTTTTAGCTGGCGCTTCAAAGCACCTGATCGCTAACGTTTTTGTTCCATTATCCTTGTCTGTAACATGGGGATAATAAAGCCTCCTGCTCTCAAAGGGAAAAGAGGATGCATCCAGTTTGCTCCCCCTTTTCTCAGTTGACTGCCAATACAGAGGGATGCAACTCTTGCAATTCCTCTCGTCACTGGATATCTGTACACCCTTAGGCCAACCGACCAAGCCTTCAAAAACTGAAGTGGCTTTAGAAGGCCTGAATCAGAAGCAGAAACTTGTGATGAGCCAAGCAACTCCCATCTACACTTAACTGTGAGTCAACTCAAACACAGTGATTTCAGTCATGTGCCCTTTCACAGTTCAGCTGAACTTCAGAACATAATAGATGCAGCTTTAAATAGATTTACAGTGCAGATTGTTGATTGGAGTGTCTGGCAGATTAACTTATTCCTCATGGTTTTTCTGTTCCAAAATTCAATGGATTCCATATTTGTAAAAGAGGGAATGCAGGAGGCTAAGTCAGAAAGTGGGCTATGACTGGAACTAAACTTATTTATTAACCTATTTTGGTTGCATGTTAAAGAAAGGAAGCTATTATGCTGTCGGTTTGTGGGATGTTAATGGGAGTTCTGGGCATAATTACTCTGTGTTGGTGTGTGAATAAACCCCACTGATAGATAAGCTGTTTGTCCGATAGTAACTTTTTCTCTGTCCTTGAAAAAGAAAGGGAAGATGAGAAAAGAAAAAGAAAAAAAGAAAAAATAAAAAGAAAGAAAAAGAAAGAAAGAGAAAAAATGGAAAAAGAGAAAAAGTTAAAAGGAAAAGAGAAAAAGAAAAAGAAAAATGGAAAAAGAGAAAAAGTAAAAAGGAAAAGAGAAAAAGAAAAAGAAAAAGAAAAAGAAAAAGAAAAAGAAAAAGAAAAAGAGAAAAAGAAAAAGAAAAAGATGGAAAATTACCTTGCCCTTTATGGTCACTTTACTGCTTCTTGCTACATCCTTGGGTAGGAAAAAGTTAAACACTCAACAACATTTTTCTCTTCTTAGCAAGTTAGAGAACTGTACATCAGACACATTGTCTGCCAAATGCTTCATTTACTACCAGCTGCATTTTTACTTTGTTGAGAGATAGCTGAAATAAAATCACTGTTCTTTGTGCAAACGGCATGCTAAATAATGTACGGCTACAAGATTATTAAATAGCAAAGGCATTTGATAATATTAGAGTCAACCACAAGTCCCACTTCTGCTGATGCACAGAATTTTGAGTAATTAGTCATTGCACGGAGTGTTGTATTTATATCCCCTTGAGCCTCAGACGTTAGGCCACAAAGTCAGGAGACAAAGAATTGCTGTTATTAGGAGGACTGGTTTGGATTTATTTATATTCTAAGGCTTTATTTCAGTGTCCACTTCACTCCTCTGGCTCAGGCTTCCTCCAAACCCGAAGATACAGCTAAGTCAGAGAATTTTAGTGTAAACTGTATTTTTACAGACAAGACTTCTCAACTTCAAGCAGAAGAACTTCAATGAGTTTGCAAAGCCCCTAAAGAAGCACAACTGGCCTGAGGTCATATGACAAGCCTGGGAAAAAGGCCTCCTAGGTTCTGTTCTGATCTCTAACAGATTTCTCATGGTTTATATGCAATGCATTAATAGCAGCTCCAATTTATGGATAGATAAATTGGGATACAAGGAAGACAAGTAAACCTCCCAAGGATTTACAGCAAGTCTTTTGCAGAGCCCTGGAACTCTTACTCAGTCCTTTGTTCAAATCACTACACCGCACTGCCTTCTTTAGACCTCAATTACTGCACAGGCCTGAACACTGTGACATATCTAAAATTATATAGCTATACACTCATATGAAGCTCTATTAAAATCAAGATTGTGTAACATCTTCAGAGTTCAATACAAAGCTGCTCAGTGAGCACTTAAAGACAGCCTTTTTAATTCTCTCCCATAGTAAAAGAGCCAGATCTAATATATTGTAATAAGAAATCAGAGGGAAACTTAATAGTATTTGAACACAAAACATCTGATTACAAATTCATATTGTAGCAATGAGCCTTAATTTTGCAGAACTGATATGAAAAAATAATAGTAACATTTATGATTATGGCAAATAGTATGTATCATCTGTCCCCGAGAATGTCGTACTGAGAGCATAAATCATACACTTGTGTCAAATTTCAGGCATAACTGAGTAGATTAAATTTTAAATTTTATCATTTCTCATAAATGAGTTTCCCATTTATAAGCACGGCACCTCAACCTGTGGCTTCCTTAGCTTCCCTCAGCAGGATGTGCACTCTCTGTATCCAAAAAGCACAGCCAGACAGGGAAAAAGCTCATAATGTAAGAAACATGGGAAATTTAATGGTTGTGCTTAGAAATATTGAGAAGCTAAACATTCTGGATTCTCCACGAGATTTAAAAGGGAGCCCAGGGACATGCTGTAATTACCAGGGGCACCATTGTGAAAAGTGATTCCAAATTTTCATTTAAATATTGTGTGCCCAAGTGTCTCCATTTGCCTTTACAGAGAATACATCCATGCCTAAGCCAGATAACGCAGATGCCTGATCTCCCGATGGTGAGTGTGCGAATGCAGGACTTTTGTGCACACGACATTGGCATGTGTAAACCTGCAGGTCAAGTAGAAGCTGATGAAGAGATCTTAAGCAGAGCAACTGTGCTATGTATTTAAAAGACCAGATGGAACGGAAATTAGAAATTCACTTGAACTGGTGCAAGCATGTGTGGATGTTATTCAGCATCTTGGTCCAAACTGGAGTCTGGAGCAAACCAGAGGTCATAAAAACATAAACCTAGAGTACTTCTCTCCCAAAAGTGACCTCCATGCTGCAACCTGGAATTGCAGGGGGGTCGCAGCAGGGCAGCTCTGGCTTGCTTAGTCAGTGAGCACCCCGTTTTCCACTAATGCCCCCACATAGGAGAGGTTCTGCCTCTGTCAACCCTCTGATTCGAAGCACGGATCCTAGACAGGACACCCCACCATCAATTGCAAGGAGCACCCACAGTAAAAGGCAAAGCCTTGAGCCCCAGGGTGCAGCCCCAGAGCCAGCAGACACGTTCCAGCCTGCCATAGCCACTGACCATCAGACTGCCCCACCTCCAGAGGAGGCCTGGCATAGACAACCTTCTAAAGACGAGACCCAGAGAATCCTGGAGCTCCAGACAGCGTGACTGCCCCCGCAAAACCCACCTGCACACACCACACCCTAGGCAGTGCCCCAGGGGCTCAACTTGGTCCCCAGCTGCCACTTGAGGCGCTTGGCTCTGTAAGATCCCATAGTGCTTTTTCTGCAGAATGGAAGGGAACTAATCCCACTGTTGGCAAAATTCCAGCTTTGAGTAATTACATTCTTCTGACAAATTTTCCTTGGCAGTTTCAATGGAATATAATTAGTAAATGTAAATAGATGTAAATAGTGCTGTAAATTACGCTTTGCATGACTGTCAGAAGCAGAGGGGGAGAGCGAGGGTGAAGGGGCAAAAAGAGTAGAGCTTCATTCTCCAATATGGACGATGTTGTGGCCTTCTCTGTCATCAGACTCTGTATGCCTCTGCCAAAGACGGCACGTTCAGGGCTGCTGCAGCAGCACATGCCACAATCCAGGATCATCATGTGGTTCATCACACAGATCATCCACTTCACCTCAAGTACAATTTTGACCTGACGGTGTTCAGTCATGTCCCACAGCTGTGTTCGCAAACAGCTGCTGTGTTCCACCTCAGCTGTGCTTCTGCTTCAAGCAGCAGGCAAACTGCTTCACATACACACACAACTGCAAAATGTGTGTATATGATATTACCATTTGCTATGAAATGCTTATCAAATTTGTGAATGGTTTGTGGAACCTTCTGCTACCAACTGAAGAAGTGTCATATAAATGGGATTATATAATTATCCTTCACAGCTGTTTTAATGCAGTGTCACGTACTAGTTTAACCTAAAGTGGAAATAGCTTATTCCAAAAATAAAGTAAATGCATATAGCTAACTTCATGTAGTCAAGTAGATTTAAAAGCAACTATTTAAAGTAATGAAAATAGATAATAATGTATACCTTTCTTATATTATTTATATATTAGTACTTTTTATGTGTCAAATGTCTCTTAAGAAGTATGTCATCTGCTTCAAATACAAATTGATATGGCTAGTGGGCTTAATCAGATATTTCCTTCTTTCATACAGAAAATTTGAGGATGATTTTTCAATAACTCACTTATTTTTATTCAAAAATTTGCATATAGAAAACAGCTAGCAGAAACTAGTAAAATGAAGGGAAAGTTTATTTTCTTAACAAAAGCTTGTTGCATTATTTAGCTATAACAGGAGAAACAGATGTTTCAGCTTTACAATACCATGTCTTGCAAAACTTCCTTCTAAACGACTATTCGTGCTCTACTTGTTTTGGACTGTGTATGGAGAGCTCTGCTAACAGTCATGGGAGGCATTGCATACATTAGTAAAGCCCACATTAAGATAATTAGCGCTAAAAAAAAAATCAACAAGCCTTTTTTTACCCCTTTATAGTATTGATTTAGTGTGGGTGACAAATGCCAGATTTTCAATCTTGAAGATTCATGTTCCACCACAGAGCGGGAGATGGAGCCAGCTTTTCCCAGTGTTCTGCCAATAAACTCTTAGATTAACTATCTCTAGGGCTAGGAGGAAGAGCAGGCTCTACGGTCAATCAGCCCTTAGTATCTCTGATACACCCATGAACATGGAGAATGGGGAACACACTGCCTGGGACAAGGAACTCAAATTATTAATCTTTGTGGCTGTACGAGCCAAGTATTTTCCCATCAAAATTTTTCAAAATTGCTGTGGACAAGAGAAATTACCAGAAGGCAGTATTGAAGCCGCACTGCTGCAGAGAAGACTCTGGGTAGTGGTAGCAGTTATGGGAAAATTTCTACAGCGGAAGAGGCCTTCGAAGCTCATTTTGTATCTTATATGTATATCTTCTAAACGGTGAACTCTGTTTTAATACAAACTGTTTTCATGAGGGCTCTGTAAACTTTGGAAATCCTGTGATGGGTTATACTCGTTATTGAACTCTTTGTCTGGCAGTAGCTTTACCTTCTTCAGAGGTATTGACAATGTCAGTAGGGATACAGGTACATAACCAGATGTGATTGGATTACGGTAGCTTAAAAAATTGCTGCCTGCTCCCTCAAGATGCTGAAGTCAGAGCAGTTCAAAGTAGCAACTTTTGTTTCGTATTAAATTGCCTGCTAAGAACACGTACATGAACAGCTCTGAATACTCTGTGGATAGGTGAGTATGTGCTAAGCCGCCTTACAGCTTGAGCTTATTTCCCTGGGGAAGGATCCACTGCAGACATGCACCTGAAGAAAGTAACAGGTCCTACTGGAACGTTTAGTATTTATTTTAGTAATAGAGCTACCCAGGTTATTTGAGGATGACATTATTTTGTGTTTGGAAGGGTTGCTTTAAAACCACTTGCTTTCAGGCAAAGTGATAATCAGTCTAAGCACTGTAAGACTTTTATAATGGAAGGCAAACACATCTTTTTTCATTCAGTCTGCAAGAGTAAACCGAGCACAGCTGTTTTACTGAAAACAACCCACTGGTATTTAAGTAGATTAACAAAATTAACTGTGAAAATCCTTTGCTATATGAAAGCCAATAACCTGTTGGCCACAAGGAGGCAGGGCAAGGATTCAGTAAACTCAAAGAAATTGCTTTTATTAAAAAAAAAAAAAAAGTTGCACATTAAATTAGTTCAGTCATGAAACTCTGAACTGCTAGGCAAGATAAAAAGCACTTTTCAGCCACAGTGTGTGGTTTCAGTATCGCTGTTTTATTCCAAGAGCAGCAAATATCTTCAGATATCAAACAATAGCTGATCTGGCAGCAATGTTCTGCTTCTTTTGAAGAAGCAGATCACACATGTTTCTTCTTCATCACTTCTGTGTGATGTAAACTCTAACAATAAGACTTGACAGCAATAGTGGATTTACCAACTCAGAGCAAGAAGCTCTACTGCCAGGTTCACAAGGTGTTGCTCCCAGGCCAACAAATCCTGCTTCTGGGCAGCTTTGGCAGTTCTGCTTTCACTCCCTTGGCACTTCTAATTTTGGGCTAAAAGCAGACAGAGGCAGTTAAGGGTCTGTAGTCCCCTACCAAGTACCTTATGCACAGTACAGTAAGTGATGCCTCCCTTAACCAGAACTTTAGGACATTCCAAAATCAGCGGTAACCTGAGGACAAACTTCTAAATTATAAAGGGGTTACAGGAAAACAAAGCCAAAGTATCTCTGTTTTAGATTGAAATTGAAAAGGTTTAAATTTAACAATGAAATGAAGCCTTCCACAGTATTAGCAAAGCACAGTCCAAATCTATGAGTGATCTGCTTTAAAAGAAGTCACTTTACCCACTGCACGCTACTGAGCTAGGTAATTTCAGTCCCCTGTGCCTCTGTTTCCCCATCTCTTAAGCAGTTGCTTTCCTTCTTTGTGAACCAGTATGAGGTTCGTGGATAAAAAACATGCTACAAGAACTAGTTATTATTAATGCAATTCAGATATGGAACGCACCAGATGGTAAAATCTCCAGGATTTTAATGAACTATTGTAACAGAACATATGTAATATGACGTTATTATAACAGGCATTTAAATGTATAGTTAGTACATACAACGTGACCTGCTCTGCTCTCAGTAACTCCACTGGAATTATTTTGGATTTATGTCAGATAATACTAGGAACACAAAACAGCCCCATATGTGCAATGTGGTAAGGTTTTCATAGCAATGCTATCTTAACTATTGCCTGTCCTGTTTTTATTTTTTTTCTGGAAGTATTGTATTTAAGCCTGTTAGAGTATGCTTTCTGCATTTAATTCTGTGCAGGAAGTAAAAAAAATACCCTCATGTCAAAGACTAAAATGCCTCTGACCAAGTCTCCCTTACCTATCATCATAAAATAGTCATCATGAAGCAGCAAGAACTTTTTGGTTTTTTCCCACCATGTTCTGTAAAAATAATGTCTTTGGTGCACCTTTTGCTAGACTTGGCAAGCAATTCATGCTTGTGTCAGAAGAGCCAAACATTCAGTTTCAGACTCTGAGGGCAGTAGTATCTCCCTTCTCCCACATCATTTGAGTTCTGGACAAGGTGAATTATATGACCGGGTACAGGTGAAAAAACAGGACTGCAGCTCGAGCCACTGGCATCACACATTACAGAGTCAGGTATTGACTTCAATAAAGGGGGAACATGAACACGCTATCAGTAGGTATAATAATTCTAGCACATCTACAATACAGACTACAAAACTCAAGTGAACTGACATTTAATATATGAGAGGCTGTAAGCAAGATAGCAATTTCACATCATAAATTAGCCTTTGTGCTAGTGCCCAAAGATTTGGCTGATTACTCATTGCTTTCCCTTAGTGCTTAAGCAGTCTTTTCCAAAGCAAGACAGTTAAACCACAAAAACGTACCGTAGTGTCCACAGCCCTGACCTTCCCAGCAGGAACGTGCTTTGGAATGGGTTCTTCTACTGATATCATCATGCAGCCTTCTGCTCCAAGAGTAACAATTACGAGCTTACACCCTCTTCCTAACAGCATGTGTCCCACCTTTCCAGCATCTTCAAGGTTGCCAACTGGGATGCCCGTTAAAATTTCTGCCTGGAAAATAACCCACGCAAATTAAAATAATAACCTGACAGCATTCATTTTTGGACAACAGTTGCATTTGAAAACAGCATTTAATATCTTTTAAAAATGTGTATTATAGGATGAGCATGAAACTACTTCCTACGCTGATATTCAGCTATGTCTTGCTCTTCATTTGAAATCAGCATGTACTTCAGGCACAGCAGACTAATGGAGAGTAGTCGAGGTAGAGACACAGGAGGCATGGGTTCTGTTC
This sequence comes from Chlamydotis macqueenii, assembly GCF_036417535.1. Lineage (NCBI taxonomy): Eukaryota > Metazoa > Chordata > Aves > Otidiformes > Otididae > Chlamydotis > Chlamydotis macqueenii. The sequence continues at coordinate 84,022,098 of NC_141558.1, read as the reverse complement.
CAGCTTCTACAACTTGCCTGGCATGCAACCCTTTGTAAAATCACAGTTCTCCCATGTGCCTCAGTTTCTTCATCTGTGAAATGGACACAATGACATAGCCTTGGCAAAAGCATTTTGTGGTCTAATGTGAAAAATGCTACATGGCAACTTGGTCACTATTGTTGGGGGATATTTAAAGTGAGAAACTTTTAAAATTAAGTTTTAAATTCTCAGTGTTCAGCTAGAGAGAAATCATAAGGGAAAATCTCTTCAAGGAAAAAAAAATAATTGCTTAACTTCGACCATTTAAATATATTTTTTTAGATAAGAATATCTAAAAGTTATCCAAAACCCTCTTTGGGCAAAGGCCCATTAAAAGATTATAATATATTTGTGTTATGGCCATGTCCATAGGCCTCTGTCAAGACTGAGACTCTTCTGTGTTGGCTCTGTACAAACACAGATAAACTATTCTTCTAACAGATGGTGACCTTAACTCAACTTCCCCCAGTTGGCTCTTAAAATTAATCTCTTCTAGTTCCACCCAACTAAGAGCAAAATTTCCCAAAAATCTGCAACGAAGACTCCAGAATCAAGCATCCTTTTTGCCATTTCATATATTTTCTTGATGGCACAGCATTGTCAAATGTCACGTACTTTTTCTTTTGGCAGAGAGGAGAATAAGAATGAAACAGGGAGAAAAAGAAGAGAAAATACAGTGTGTTTTATCCAAAACAGTCCAGTAGGCAGTACTCCTGCATAATACAGTATGCCTTCAATTGTAAGTAAGCAGTCATATTATATTTCGCTTTCTTCACTGAATCTTGTCCTGCTTGCCTGAGAAGAGGGAAGTCCTACTTTATCTTGCACTACAAGGCTGCTGCTGGATCCTGAAAAATGCAGTCTGAAGTATTTTCAGATAACTGCCTAGTAACTAGGCATAGCTTCCACACTCTTATTTTCAGTGGTACTTTGGAACCTATTCATCAGCTACACTTCCTGACCTTTGCTGCACGGGCAGCTCAGCTTCTTGGGAAACCGCTGCTGAAACATTTCAAACTACTTCTCTCTGCATTACTGAAACTTGAATTCAGTGCATATACCGCTTGATAAAATAGACTGTAAACTACAGTGATTAAACAACTGCTCCAAGAAGAACAGGCCATGGCTCTAGTACAGGGAGGGAGGGCAGACAGCTGGGGACAGGAACTACTACAGCCATCCCAAAGTAAACCGCCCCCAGCCCTGAGTCAGCGCCTGCTCACCACTGTCATTTCCTGCGTTTCAGCCTGACCCAGGAGAGAGAAGCCACCCTTAGGCTCTGAAGGGCCAGATTATGCCAACACACTCCCCAGAGTTTATAGTATCATTAGCAGAGTACTTACTGGTTTTAATTTTCAAACATACAGGACTAAGTTCTGCAGTCCCTACTTAGACAAATGCACAAATGATTTCAAGCGTTGCTGATCTGATGGCTACAAGGCAGGATCTGGTGTGGCAGGCCTTGGTGGGTAAACTGGTGCACTGCAGGGGCAAGCTGTGGCTAACATGTACACGCAATTTCAAACTACTTTTGTTAACCACACTGATCCCACACAAGAATATAGTAATCATTAAATTATAAGAAGGCAACTCAACCTATCCAATTTTTTCTTTGGCATTTCATCATGCTGCTCAAACTTCTCTTGTAGTACAAAATATTTCAGTTTTTAAAAGGTTATAAAATATTTTCAAATAAGAAAACTTGAGTCAAAAAGTTTCTCACAAAACTTTTTGACTGTATCTTCTTGCAAGGTTTGCAAGGAGTTAACACACCGATAACGGCTTTGGAGTAACTAAGGACAGATAATAAATAGTATTAAAATATACATACTCTATTCTAATATTCAAGCTTCTGAAGAATCTGTGTCTCTTCATGAATTTTAAGATCTCTGGAGCAGGAACTATGCATTCCTGTATTCAGAACACCCAGCACATCATGTTACAAGAATAAAAATGGATTAACACAAATCCTTGAATGAAACTGGCTAACTGAATTTCTAATGTACTTCATGAGAGGTTATAATTCCAAACATTCCACCTATGTTGCACAGTCTCCAGGATGAAAGTGGATTTGTTTTTGGTAGAAAAACAGTAAATTTAATTTGGGTTTATTTATCTGGTATTTACACTCCTGTAAACTCATCAGCAAGGTAAATTAAGTATTTAAATATAATATTATTCCTAATGAAATGCATATGCTGTATGCTTAGCATTAGCGTTGTACCCCTCTTTGTGCTTGCTGTGTCCCAAGTCAACAGGATTTTTTGCTTGGGTAGTGAAAGAATTGTTCTGGGACTGATATGTGAAAGGTTTTGTAGAAATCTTTCTTTTCCTCTTTCTACTGCTTATAGCAATAAACAAAATTATTTTGAACAGACAGAGTCTGTATAAAAGTGGATCTTCAACTGCTTGAAACCACTATCATCTAACTCATCTACAGCAGGATGGTAAAACTAAAAAACACTGGAACAAGCTGGAAGAACCATAAAAGCAGCAGAAGCCAGACAGATTCTGTGCCAATAATTAGAGATTGCGGTAAATGTCAACTGATGTTAAATACTGTGGTGAGTTTTTAAGTTCCTCCCTTCAGTAGAATCTTATTTAAAAAACAAACTGTGGTACAATTGAAGGAAATAACTAATGGTTATGTAAAGAAAAAATTAAATAACAATACTAAAAGCCCAATGTGGACATTTGCCATAGTACTGTACAAAAGAGCAGCAAATTAAGAATTTTATTTTTCTGCAGCTAGTCTCATAAAACTTCTCAGTCAAATGGACCTATTAAAGCAAGAGGACATTCCACAAAACTGCTCTCAGAATAAACCTATGATGGATATTATATTATTAATCTACACAGAATTTTCTTAATTTTGTTTACAAAAGTGGAAGAGAAGTTTAACTGAAGCTTTTAGTTTAACTGATAAAAAGATTCTTGGCCATAATCCTCACTAATCTTAGTTAACTCTCCATGTCTCCTGACTGTGGAGTCTAGTCACAGTAAGTTGACACAAACCAGCACTGCTACAGAAAGAAAATGGTCCTGCTTTTTCCCTTCCACTCCTGTCCACATGGCCCATGCCAGCACAGCCACTTGTGTGGCCAGGAAACAAAGCAGATTGCAAAGCAGCCCTGTGTTAAAATAAACGACACGCCCGATCTCACACCAGCCCCAAAAGCCAGCCCAAAACAACTAACTTCTTTCAACAGCAGTACTAGTTTACAATGGCTACAAGTGAGAATGAAATGACAATATGAACCTTTGCCAACTGTTCCCAACTGTGGGGTTTTCAGGGCAGCCTATAGCTGACGTAGCCACTTTCAGGGAGATGTTCTGGATCCTCTGCTTGGCATTTGTGAGACCAAATCTGCAGCATGGTATCTAATTTTGGGATCTCTGGCACAAATAAGACACTGACATACTCCAGCACAGTACAATGGAAAGCCATCAAGACAGAGACCAAGACATACAAGAAGAGACTGGGAGAAGCGGGCTTGTTCAGCCATAAGAACACAAGGCTAAGGGGAAATCTAATTGCTGTCTACAGCAAACCTGTGGGTCAGTATAGAGAAGATGGAGCCAGATTCTTCTTGAAGATGAACAGGGATACGGCTATAGACAACAACCACAAGCTGGACCATGGGAAATTCCAGTATTAGGACAAGCTTTTTCACCACAGGGGTGATGAAGCAGTGGAACAGGTGCCCAGAAGTCATGCAATCTCCATCCTTGGAGATTCAAAACTTGACTGGACAAAGTCCTGAGTAATCTGACCTAAACTGGCCATGTTTCACAAGGGTGATGGATAGAGACCTCCAGAGGTCTGTTCCTAACTTCTATGATCCTCAGCAAATATAAACGGTGAAATAACAAGAAGTGTTAATTCTTTGGGGAGCAGTCCATCATTTGGACAACTTTTTATGCATCTAGCACAATAACAACTTTGCAAATGTTGCCAGGTACTGCTGGAACAGAAATAATACATAATAATAGGGAAACTCTGCCAGTTTTAAGGCTAACCCATCTAAAACTACATTCGATAATTTAAAATATTTTTAATTTAAAATATTTAAACACAGTAAGCCAGTTGGCTACAAACTTGGCTAGTACTTTAGGAGATTTCTTTGAGAATGACAGAACAAGAATTAATTAATTCTAAAACATGTGAACAGTCCCAAAGAAGTAGTGAGACAGATCTGGTGTATAACCAATTGCAAGATCAGGCCACAAGCCAAGCTCGTTCCAGTTGTTTCAAATTATAAAATTTTTACATACATAAAGGCAGAAATACTTATCATGCTAGAATAACTAAAAACTGATTGAAAAGAATTGGCTTGAAGCTATTACCTCTCCTCCCAAAAGTAACATCTTTCATTTTAGACTAAATATGGGAAATTTCATAGTTTCTAGCAACTGATAAAATGGGGTTTAGAACAAAGTTGAAATTAAAATATACTGTGAATTGCTGGCAAATTCTACATAATAGAGTAATAGCAGCTTTCCATTACTTAAAAGAGAAAAGGCAACTCCAAGAGATGTTCTGAAATATTTTAATTATAAATGACCTATTTTTGTCTTGACTGTTAGAGATATCAATTATTTTTTTCTTATGAAAGACTATCCCTAGTATTAATCTCTCTGTATTAATAAGCAGTATCTTAGATGTCCTAATCCAAGACCCCAGATATAGTTTTATAAACTTGATATTCTCAAAATCTTGTAAAAGTCAATACTGTCTCTTGATTTTGGACATACTAGCAAGAATTTCCATTATTAGTATTTCTTCCAAAAATGATCTAGCCTCTAGTAATAGACAATAACACTTAAAAGGAAACAATAGGATAGTATATATTTTTCTGAATTATTTTTATACATCTTGCAGCTTTATTTAACAAAATTAGCAACTAACTTATATTCAGTTGCAGTCTTTTTACCACTGAAGCCCCAAATTATTCTGTTAGCATTTCATTAAATCTTTGCTAGGCCTTTCTTATTTAGATCAGAAGTCTGATACTCATTTTACATTAGGGAGAAAGCAGTTCCTAGTTTTGCATTAAAAATAGCTTGACAAACTAAATCATTTGCTGTAATCATTTAGGAGTTTTCCTTCTCCTGAAGGGTTCCTCAGTATTCTTTGAATGGAGAAGCAGCTGTTCTTCAAAATGTTTAGGACCAAATTGAAATTGCTGATGTGCAATATATTTTGGTTCTGAACCTGCAGGGCAATGTAATTGCATGCACACACTAAATAAGAAAAACAACACATGAACTGTATTGACATTGTGGTTATGCCTAGAGCCATACTGCAGCAAGGAATCACACAAATACATGGGAAAAAATTGGTAAGTATTCCAAAAAGCTCATCTTGTATAAGGTTGTCTCTTTTTCAACATTTATAGATGACCGAAAAGAACAACTTTTCACTAAGACGACATTGGATACATTTATTTTTCATTAGAAGAATTAAGGGAATGGAAAACTAGCACATTCCTGCACAAACCTCAGGGATTAGGCTGTGCTACATCTGGGAATTAACAAACTAGTCTCAACAAGTTTGATCTTTCTGGGAAAAGATAAAACTGAACTACAGGCTAAGCAAAGACAGAACTGATAACCTTGCAAAATTTGTTCTGAGTTTTTTTGTTCATGAACCACATAAAAAGAAATTAATGTCAGACATAAAAAAAATATTATTGCAACAAGCAAGAGTGAAAAGAACAGCTTGTGAAGAGCCTTCTAGACAAACTAATGGTAGATAATTCACTGATAGTATAATTTTGTTTGCTTCTCTCTAGCACATAAATCCATAAGAACAAGCTGTGCTGTTATACCACATACTGCATGTGATTTCATTAAATCCTAAAGCATTTCATGAAGGATGGAGTATAAACTGTGTTGTATTTGATACTCGCATGTTTGGGACCCAACATCCCATGGCTGTCTAAAGCTACAGCTATATACTATATAGCTAACATTTTTAAACTTTTATTCTGTGACAAAGTCATTGTGGATCACAACTCCTGACCTTCATGGCAGTAAATAACAGAAACTTCTGACTCAGTAATAATTCGGTTAATCACAAGGACTACCCCATTTCTCTCATCTTTAACAATACTGTCTTAAGCTAAATGGCTAGCTTTCTGTTCTACAGCTAACATAATCTGCTGTTACAAACATACCATGCACATAATATCCACAAACCACAGGATTTTATCATTTAAAGGTATTTCTTGGTGAACAAGAAAGATACGGACATTTTTGTAAAACTGTGTAATAAGTACTTGTAAATTTAAATGACTAAGAAAGCCAAACCAAGCAATAAAGAAAATCAGTGTAAATGTAATCTTGTTTTAGTGTATACGTCTGTGTTAAAAATAATGTTCTAGAAGCAGTTGAACTGGATAGCTCTAAAGAGTTCATCATAAACTCAAGACAATTTATCAACTATTTAAAAGACTTAATAACGATAAAGCAGAAATACACTATTTTTTTTCCTAGTAGTACCTAAAAATCCTGAATAAAATAAAAAGATCTCAAAAGGGGTAAGGCCGGAACATAAATAGGATTTTGGTTAACAGGAAGTTATTTGAGACCTAGAAATACCAAGTAGGAGGGGTAATGGAGCTGGAACAGAACATCTCAGGAACGCAGTTGCAAGCAGCACATTCAATAAATTTGGTGACAGAGAACAATAATAAAACAAAATCCATAAAATAAGAATGGCCACAGTGGCTCAGAGCAAAGGTCTACCTTATCAAATTGCTCTTTTCTGACTGTAACTGCCAGTAGATACTGAGAGAAATGAAAAAAAAAAAGTATAAATATATATTTTCTCAGTATATATTCTTGATCATCAAAGTCTTAGGTACTTCCTGATTCAAGAAGATGAAGGAAATGCAGATGTGGTTGGTTGAATCGACAAAGTTTAAAAAATTAGAATTATCTTTAAGATTTCTAGAATTAACTTATTGCTTTTAAGTGTCGTGCAGGGATGTGACTGGGATAACCTTTATTTGGGTATGTAAACATTTATCTCTATATCAAACTTCTCAAGTACATACATTACAGGGATCTGAAATTAAAGAAAGTCATGAAAGAAAACAGAAAACAGATGGCATATGAATATACAACAACTACTAAAAAAACAACTTTCAAACTTGTGACATAAGAAAAACAAATGCTTCATTTTTCCTCTTTTCTCAGCAAAAAGAAAGGAACAATGGCAATAGTTCATCCCCAAAAAATCAATTCAATAATGAATCATACACCTAGAGCCTTGGGAAAGGCTGTTTAGTAGGGCCTGTTGCGATAGGACGAGAGGTAATGGTTTTAAAATAGAGGGGGGTAGATTTAGATTAGAAATTAGGAAAAAATTTTTTACGATGTGAGTTATAGAACACTGGAACAGGTTGCCCAGAAAGGTGGTGGAGGCTCCATCTCTGGAAACATTCAAGGCCAGGCTGGATGAGGCTCTGAGCAACCTGATCTAGCTGGGGATGTCCCTGCTCCTTGCAGGGGGGTTGGACTAGATGACCTTTGAAGGTCCCTTCCAACTCTAACCATTCTATGATTCTATGATTCTATGATTCTATAATTTATTATTACAGTTGTGGTAACGTAATTGATTTCATTGCAAAGTATGAAAAGGTTATTGTTAAATGCTTAATTTTAATTGTTAAATTTTAATTTTATTGTTAAATGTTAAATGTATTTATGTGCCATTCCTGTTCTCAGAATATGCTGTAGGAGTTCCACACTTGGATCTCTGCTCCCATGATATGTCTGGCAGAACCTTCCATAGGTCTACCATTTCCATAAATTCAGAAGAGTTAAGCCTCCTCAACAGCAGAGAGCGTATTTCTGTGCCTGACTGTGCATACAGTGATCCCAGCTATCTTCAAATGGTAATTACTTTTTTAAAGAGAAGAGCAGCAAAGAATGTAAACCGTACCCCCAGCTCTGCAGGAAAGGCAGATGAGCGAGCAGGGATCTATTATAATTATACACCTGTATTTCTTGTTCTCCAAAGAGAAGTAATTTTCTTTTCTCTGTGCGGTGGTAATAATAATACACACTGGCTCCAGCAAGCTAAACTTCTCAAAGAATGTCTCTTTCAAGACTGTTCTCTAGCAATAAAGTATAACAAACGGAAAACTTTGTTTATATGTGTGTTGCAAAGAGCAATGAGAGAAGTCAGGAATAGACAAGTAATGAAAAACAATGTGTTGTTTCTAATGTATGGGGGATAAGCTTTTGCAGGGGGAAAAAGAAAAGCGACTAGTGACATAATGAAAAAAGCAAATGACAAATGTCATTTACTAAATTGGTGTGAGAGTATGGGTGTTCTCAGCCCAAAATGTCCACTGTTGCACCATTTAGCCAGTCCAGGGGCATAGTCCATAGTTCAGGCGTAAGTGCCTTCTGAAAGCATGAAGAAAACACCATATGGGTGTCCTGCAAGTCCCCTGAACAAGAATAAATACTTTGCTTTAGTAATCTTTTCATCACATAATTGAGTTCTGATAGCTGTTGGACAGTGTGTGAGACACAAATGGTATCACTGCCAGTTACACTGGAAACTTTGCCTTCCAGAGACCTGAGGAGCTGTGGCATCTCCCACCTTGCTATTTTGCTAAATCCTGAATGCACTGGAGTATCCAAACTTGGCAGACACATACTGAAACATCCCAGAATAAAATTCAGATGTCCATTTGGGTTACCTAGACCAACCTTTAAATGCTAGAAGACTCATAAACTGAGAACTTCTGATATGATTTGTGATAGGTTTTTACATAAATGTCAACAGATTGTAATTGTGTCTTGAAGAACTTACTCTGACAGACATTGTCATCAGACAGAGTCCTGTAAGTAAGCAGGGCCATGCTTTTCTCTTAACTATTCCCTTTCCTCTCCACCCAAAGGTATCATGTTCTTTGTAGAAATCATGTTTCCTGGAGATAACTTTAACTATGATCAAGGCATGGTTTCTACCTACTAGGTTGCTTCTCCCACATTTCTGTTTATATAGAGAGGGTGAGGGGAAGGAACATAGCATGTGTAATGCTAATAAATAGGAAATTTAAATGAAGGCCTTATGAGACAGCTTAATTTGTCTCTTGTGACAAAAAAAAAAAAATATTTCCTTTGGGAGAAATAACACACTTGAATTAGAAAAGAGGATGAAAGAAGGAAAAAAAAAGGGGGGAAACATACAGTTGAAGGGCCAGAGAAACAGATTCACTGAAAACGGATCTGACAGGAAGAGGCATATGAAGCTACTATTTACCATCAAGTGCAGCACGCATGCATCACCTCCTGGCAAGCGAGTTTAAAACTGTCAAAACACTATGGCTAGCACATTCCTGCTAATCATATCAAGGGATCGTAGAACAAGGACAAGGATCTATTTTAATATTTACCACTCAGTGATAATTTTTTAAAAGTGTCCTTTTATGGATTTGTTTTACTCATCTACTTGTAAGGAAGGCTGGACACAACTTTCCCACTGAAAACAATTAATTTAAGTGCAATCTCAAGGTATTCTAGAATTCTCCTTTTTGCTCATTAAGTCAGAGATAAAACTTGTAGTCTCTAAAAGTCCTATGTAAGAGGAGCATGCCTCAGTTTTCTTGCTCCCTATGCTGCACTTCTGAGAACAGAATCCCTCTGAAATTTTACTGCTTAAAACTCCTTCTTTAACCCAACATACGATCATTACCTCAGTTTCATTGCAGCAGAAGATATCAGAATGGGTATAAAATTGTGGATCTAGGTCAGCAAGGGCTGGAGCTGGATTAAATAATGTCTTTACTGAAAAAAAAAAAAAGAAAAGAAAAAGAAAGTCTAAATCTCTAGTGTTTTAGATTCATAAACCACCACCTGAAACACCACTGTGGTCAATTCAGAGACTCCAATGTTTATTATTAACACACAAATGGCTCTCGGTTTCTGTGTCCTTGTTGAATAGAACTGCTACAAGTTTTGTTTATTATATTAAAGTTCCCTTCTAATTCATGTGCAGGCAACTCTCATGATGGGAACATTACAGAAGAGTAAGAGCAAAAATAACAAAAAAAAAATTAAATAAAAAAGGGAAAAAGCCTTAGAGAGTAATGCAATTTGTTTAACTGATCATGCTTCTTCCAAGATTTTAATAAGTTTTACAAGTACTGATTTAGTTCTAGAATTTTTTCAGTGTTGTTATCTGTGTTCTGTATACGAAGAAAAAGGGGTATGCAGTAATTAAGGGCATGTCCAGACAAGGAGTTAAACATGCTTCTGAATGTGTTACCTAACTGGTTCAAACTGCCACATTATAAAACTGTAGTGTAGACAAGGCACCGTGTATTTTAATATGCTATCTGGCAGAGCTAGACCTAAACTTAACACATGGTAGAATATGTTAGTTAACCTAACTTTAAACTGTAGCCTAAGGCCCTGTGTAACAGCAGAAAAGGTTTGTCATGAGGACAGTCTAAGCGACTTACTCATTACAAACGCTGGAAGTCTACAGACTTGGTTTCTCAGTTTGCCAATTTTATGCTTAATACTTCTGTGCCTTAACCACAAGGCCATCATTTTTACATAAAGCACACTCTCTCACTTTAGAAATATTCCTTATACTAATTGATCCAATCTTCCAACTTGGATGCCTAAATTTTTAATCCTAAACACATATTTAGACCCTAAGCTATGGCACATAATATTCAGACACCCTGAACACTTATGAATCCCAGTTAATGCCCCAGCAGATGCACAGAGACTTCTGAAATTTGGGTACCCAGAAGTTTAGAAGATTAACACTCTCAAAGTTTCAGCCTTTGACCATACAACTTTATCATGCCTCTCTACCTGCCTCATTAAAAAGAATATTAGAGTGACAAAGGCATTTACTCAGAAGCCAGAAAATGCCAGGATTAGGATTTCCAATGAAGTTTCAATTTGGCTCCCTTATATTATTACAATACAGTATGTATTATAATAAACTCTTTAATTATATGATCACATACCACTGAAAAACAGCATGTGATCATATAATTAAAGACTGCAACATAATACATATGCAGAAAGGAGAGAAATTAAGGTTTCACAGGCAACCTTAACTCTTGCATTTCCTATTTTCTGAATTGCAACCCTAATTAAGTTTTTTTTAAACACAAATCTTCAAGGTATACTTTCCTTGGTAAAACAAACAAACAGGACATATTGGAAAACAAACTCTGTCATGTGGTATCATATTGACACATACATGGGTCAGGAGCAGCATTGGACGTGTTCCAACTTGAGTTTTAAGTAATACAGACTCATCAGGAACAGCATGTAACACATTACTCTTTCTTTGCTCCCATATTTAATATCTGCTGAGCAGGGGGGAGATAGAGGAACCTTAAGATTCTCTTCAGGCTGTGAAGAAGAGTATGGCTTGTAATCAGGATAATGTTTGATCCCCCTGAGGAACACCAGATTATTTTCTGCCCAAATTCTTTTTCTCTCTTTGACAAGACCCATTCTCCTCACCTAGCTTCCATTCTATATGCCTCCTTGCCTAGGCACTATGCAATAGTAACCTTTTTTACTCAACCTGCATCACATTGTATCTCTTTACGCCCTGTCTCCTATGCTTCCTTTTTCCCACTTCCAGTACCCACAGCCTACTCCGACTCTACCTCCACATTCCAATCTCTGTTTAACAAATCCTATTCTCTGTTCCAATTTTGTTCCCCTTTCAATGTCTTTCTTCCTTCTTCCTCTGCCATCCTGAATATCAAGCAAATCCCTCCTACACTTCCCTTGTCTGAAATCTACTCTTCCCTCCTCAGCATTCCCGTCCATCTTTATCTCTTCTGTATTCAAATCAAACAAGCTCCTGCTCTGCACTTCCTGGGCCTACAAGAGATCTTTAACAGTATAAAAGAACTTACCTAAAACCAATTCAAGAATTACTCTGGAAGACATGTTGCCCAACTCGACAACTCTCTGTGTGGACAGACTCTCAGGGGAAGCTAGCTGTGAAGCTCTTAACAATTTCTCAGGTCTATGTGAGAAGTAGTTTTTTCCAAAGGCAGATAATATAGTAAAATCAGGCAGATTTCCATACTGTTGTAAAGGCTTATCTTTAAAAGAAAGCTCCCTTGCTATCAAGTCTTAAGTAAATTTTAAGGTAGCCAGTATTCATACTTTAAAATGGGGCAGGCTGGGAGGCATTCTTCTGTTACTTGGTTTCTGCAGCCACTATGCTTTGGCAGAAATTTTACAAAGAACTTAACCACAGACAAACACCTGTTACGAAAAACTGGAGGCCAAGATAAGAAAGTTGAAACACTTGAAAAATTGACCCTTTACTTACAAGTGACACACAACCTTGATAACTGAGGCTGCTTCCAGCCCTGGTTATGATACATTTTCATTCTTCACTGTGGTATTAATAGGCTGGACATTATTAGCCATCTTTTATAGAATCTGTCATTACAGAACCCTGAAAATTGCTTTACAGACTTTGATATACAAGAACATTTTGCCCATCAGTGAAGCAGTCCCCCTCTGGGAAGCAGCAGCAGTGGCCATTAAAACCGCAGAATTTTCCAGTCAGATTTCCACTATAATTTATACCTACTTCATACAATTATTCACAATAATTCTTCCCTCCTTCCCTCCCTTCCCTTCTTCCTTCCTTCTCCCCAAGACTGTCACAAGATCTTTAATAATAAGTGCCACAATGAGAGGATGTCAGAATATGAGATGTTCCTCTCTGTCTTACAGATCCAAGTGATGTTCATGGAACAGAGTAGAAGGTTTTTGCCTGTCTGTCCATGTTCTTTCTCCATCTTATTGTTTATTGCTTTCAGTAAGAATGAAGAAAAACAAGCAAAAAAAAACTTGAAACAGAGGTTTGAGGCATCTGGGCACGCATCTGTTTTAAACAAAAATAGTCTACTGCACATCCTAACATGCAGTACTGCATTATACATGAGGGTACTGCAGACTAAAAGAAGGGAAATTGCTTTAACAATTTACAGTTGGCTAAGGATAGATTTTTACAGTGCTACAAACTCAACTGTTTACTTAGATTTGACTACACATGACATTTGAACATGTGTAGCCTATTGCTTTAAAGCAGAAATACCAAAACTTTCCTGATATGAGAGCTGCACAATGATAGCAGACTGACAGCGCAGAACTATAGCTGGCCCACAGTTAACTGCTATCTTTTCTCGATATATGGTTCTGTCTACAGTTGCTAAATACTTGTATGTCTGTTCTGTGTATCAGGTTTGGATTTTTTTTTTAATTGCCTTAAAAAAAACTGTGTCTTTTCTTCTGTCACAGGCTGGTATCTTGCTGTATGAGGGTGAAAAATGTGTGAAGCAACTTTACCAAAACCAAGCAGAGTTAGATGTAGACAAAATGCGTCATGGATATTGACTCATGACTCAACTATGTTCCATTAATCACTAGATTAAGAATGCTTTTATCCGTTTTCATAAGACATAATGAAAAAATATAGTAAGCTCTGTTCCCTCTCCTCACGTATTTTAAACATTCCAGGTGCTACTCAGTTTTCTGAAGTTTTTAATTTTTATTTAGATTTGCATGAACCCAGTTTTGACATTTCAAACAGAAGTCAAAATAACTTTTCCCAGCACACAGTTCTGTTTATAGAGTTTATGACTATTACCACCACAGTTTCAGAGCCACTCTCTCCCAGTCTCACATGTAATATAGCTGCTTAAATCAGCACAAAATATATGAATGATGCATAAAGTTCTGCTACATCTGATGTCTTCACTAATGCGTGAACACCAGTGATCACAACAGGTGCACAACAGATCTTGGTGCAGAAGGAGGACTGAAGAGTCAACAACCCCAGGGAGCTATGATCTACTGGAGCAAGACTGGGCCCAGCTGCAAGGAACCAGTTAGTTCTAATCCCAGTTCCATCCCTGACTTGCTGCGTGACTGACCATACTATGAGCTGTCCCCTCCCAGTCTTACCTTCTGGATAGAGGAGAACATATTTTTAATCTCATATAGATGCCTCACTTGCATAATTATTTACTTAGTGTTCAAATACAGTTTTAATTGTGCTTGAATAACTGAAAGCATTACAGGCACTTAAACAAAAAAAAACCCATCACGTTGGTAGTGAAATCCTATCCTGTTCAAGCAAAATGTCAGCTTCTATCTGTGTATATGCTACACTGAAGGAACAATGGCCCGCATTTAAAAGTAGAGCACAGTAACAATTTACTAATAATTTCATAGACCATGACTCTGAAAATTCAATGGCAGCATGACATGTCACACTCAAAGAATCTAAGAAGAAAAAGCATTTTTTTTTTTTTACTCTAAGGATGTTAATTTCTATACAGAAAACCACAGCCATACCTACTGCTATGTTGGGAGAACAAGAGCATAAGTCTGGTTTTGAGGTAATTTCATTCACTTTATTGTGTGTGGAACTTGACTGACTTGCATTCATTATGCTTGTTCTGCTCTGGAATAACACCAGAGTTAGGCCCATGGTTCCTGACCTAACAGCATTATATTGTACCTAGTCATAGCACGAAAACAGGGTGAAAGGCAGCACTAGACATATTTGGGAAGATTATACGGATATGGGTTGATTTGCCATTCAAGGTAAAAACTGCAAAATTTTAAAACTAAATTCAGTTTTCACTAGCGTAGCATGAATTTGTTGGCTATTGTTTCATTTCTAAATAAAACCAGTATGACAGAAACCAGAATAGACCACAGGATCTTTATTTAGAAAGCAAGATATGCAACACAAATGAAGGAGACAGAATGGCTTATGTTAAATTACCTCCACTGGCACGTGCCATTTTCAGAGCTTCAAGAGAAACAGCAGGGGTTATTTCTAGCTGGCAAACAACCACTTTGGCTTTACGGATGACATCAGAAGCCCTGTTCAGGTCTTCAACATTTAAAAGCAGGTTGGCTCCTGGGACTATGACAATAACATTCTGTCCTAAAGAGAAGATATTGTGGTTTTTACATTAACTTTTTGTCATGGTTTAGCCACAGTCAGCAATTGAGTACCACACAGCTGCTCAGTCACCCTCCCCCTCCCCAGCGGATGGGGGAGAGAATCAGGAAGAAAAGAAAACTCATGGGTTGAGATAAAGACAGTTTACTAGGACAGCAAAGGAAAATGTAATAATATAGATAAAATAATGATAATAATAATAGAAATAACAACAACAACATCCATCAAAAAATTCAAATGATGCACAATTCCTCACCACCCAATGACCCGAAGACTGATACAGCCTGTCCTGAGCAGCAATCATGGAACAAAAAAGACCTGTAAATAATCCCGGAACAATTCCGAACAGCAAGAGAAAAAAAAAGAGAGCCAGCTCACCTGCCTACCCCTCACTTAAGTACTCAGCGTGACATTTATGGCATGGAATACTCTCTTTGGCCAGTCTGGGTCAACTATTCTGGCTGTATCCCTCCCAGCTTGCTGTACCTGCACATTAGCAAGATCTGGGAAGACAGGCAGTGACCTTGATCTCTTTAGCAACAACTCATATAATCAGTGTGTTTATCAACATTCTTCACCTATGAAATTCAAAACACATCAGCTATCGAGAGGAAAATTAACTCCGTCCGAGCCAA
Source organism: Chlamydotis macqueenii (assembly GCF_036417535.1). NCBI lineage: Eukaryota > Metazoa > Chordata > Aves > Otidiformes > Otididae > Chlamydotis > Chlamydotis macqueenii. The sequence continues at coordinate 84,006,438 of NC_141558.1, read as the reverse complement.
AACCAGGACACTTTTGCAATAAAGTATGTAAAATAGTTCCTTGCTTTTCTACAATACATTTCAGATGAGGATTTCAATTTCCTTTCAAAAAAAATCCTAATAAAAATGTATGCATTGCTGGTATTTTCAAATATCTAAGGATTTCAGAAGGCAATAAAAAAGATTGACGGACTAATGAAGGCTACACTGCACAACAAATGCAGTATATATTTCTTTGGGAAAAGTCATGTATGGGCTTTCCCCAGTCTTATTTTGCTGTCTTCTCTGAACTCCAAAGAAGCATTGTACTAGTCACAGGGGAGATGGGGGACACACACTAAAGCTGATATTTGCATTTTCCTATAATATTCCAGTAGCAATTGAAGAGATAAGCATTAATGTGATTACTGAGTTCATATGCCAGAAATGCCATAAAAATTTTAATTTTCCCATCAGCTAGAAACAGAGAATATTTCACACAGCTATGAAAATCATGCATGTTCTTCAGATTTCAGAGAAACAGGCTTGCTCTATTTACCTGTGACACTTCAGGTTAGGGCCCCTAATCATAATGAAAACCAGAATCAGCTTGCCACCCAAACCCAGAAAGGTAACGCCTGTGTCTATGGAAAGCTTTATCAGAAGTGAGTAAAGAAGGTGGGTGACAGAGTCTTCTGCACTTAAAGCTGGCCAGTAGGATGGTGTAAGCAAAACTATAGGTGCGGAAGCACGGCAGTATCTCAAAGCACATCTAAGATCCTTTTCATTCTCGTAGTTTGTTTTACAGTTAGGTGAGGGGGTTCATTTACGTAGGTTCCAATTATTCTCTTGTTTTTCTTTAAACATGCAAGCTGCTTTCTTTTATTGTAGTTTCTTTCTTGCATTCTTTCTTTTTTTAATCTCTGTTACAACATCTAGAGACCTTCAGGCATGGGTGCCTTCAAATTAAAATTTATTATTAATCACTCAGGTATTAAATTCAATAAGTCAGTTGTTCCTTGATTTACAGGCTCAGCCCGCCCCCGCTGAAGATTCCTTTAAGGACTGCCAGTCATTAAAGGCTACCAATTCTGTAATGAACTGAATTACTCGGTAAATAAATATGTATGTTTTTAAATACTTTATTTTTGTTGAATGCAACTTCAAAGTCCTTTGAATAAGAAACGTGCAAAGCTCGTCTCCCCAAATACGTTCTGAAAAGAAAGCAGACAATGGAAAGAATAATATAGTGATCTCAGAGGGAGGGGCCCAAGCTTTCCAAAGCAATTCTGCTGTCAATGGTTTGGTACAGAACAGCTGCATATGAAAAGCAAAACCTCAGCATTTAAAGCCAACGCCCTGCTTTTCAACAGACAATGATGGGCATCTCAGATCAAAAAAAAAAAAAAAAAGAAAAGAAAAGAAAAAAACCTTCTACAACAAGTAAATGCTATCAAAGATATCTGAATCCTGTTGAGGAAATATTCAAAGGCAAATTGCACCTATTTGCCAAGCGTATATTTTGAAAGCTTATGGGGTGCAGCAGTGCAAACAGTAAAAGGCAGAGAATCAGTGGAACAAAAATATATTTCATTTCTGCCTGGACTCTGTGCCACCTAGAATCTCAGAGTGTACCCGCACGCCTTGCTGCATTATCTTGCTGAACTCTTTAGCTGTACTGACATGTATATTATTATTAGACTTTAGAGCTAATGGCCCAAGGCGATAAGGAAGGCTGTTTGCTCAAACCCATATGTTCAAATTCAAGGTAGACCATACTGCACTGGATCACAGTTGGAAGCTTTCCTCTGTAACTACAAAAGGTCAGAGAATTAAAGTCTGCTTTCAAACCTGCCAGGGAAATGCAGTACCTACTGCGGTGTAACAGTCCGGGTGGGCTTAACCCAAACTTTAGAGAAAAAGCCACGTTCTGTTCTCAGCTACATACACCACACTAACTGTGAATGACAGCAGCCACCACAAACTTACACCAGCGTGCATGAAAGCAGAATCTGGACCCATGCACTCACAATTAATACCAGAATTTTGTATTACCAGCAATCATTTTGCTGAAAGCAATTATTTCTTGCCAGGGAAATCAGATGGGAAATCAGCACCAGGGACAACAGAGTTAAAGACAGATGGCAAAGAGGGGTGGGATTCATCTTGTCCAACATTAACTAATTTTTAAAGTTTTCAAAAAAAATCCTACATTCTAGAAAATTCTAAGAAAACTAATTTCTAAAAAATTAGTTTTCTTGGTTCCTTCAACAAGGAGGAGAGACAAGTATTTTCAGAGTTTTTTAAATCTTACATATCTGTTTGAGGAGGAGATAAACTCTTGTCTGGAAATGCCTACGTATCTCTGTTAACTCTAGGCGAAGCCTTAAGCCATACACCTAACTTTGAAGCAGCTCAAGTGAGATAAAATGTTAGCCACACTAAGAATGAGAAAAATATACTTACTGCATTACAGTTAATTCTAACGTATCTTAGATTAAAAATTCTCAGTTTTGATGGGAGCATCTATATAATTTTAAGTTTTGCAGACAACAGCTAAAATATTAAGGGCCACATTCACAGTTGCTATAAGCTAGAACAGCTAAATGAAGCTGATAAGCTTGTGCAAGCTTACACCAGATGGGAATTGGGTCCAACTAATACTTAAAACAGTGTGAATGCTGCCTATGTAAATACTGTCCTCAGCTGGGCTTCTAAACCTGCTACTACCACTTCTTAGAAAGATGGGTAATTCAAGCTAGATTTTTTTTTCCCAAGTGTCATTTCAGAGATGCCACCAGATGAGAAGTGCCAGTGGAAAAATCAAGGGCAAACCACTAAATACCACAGTGCAATAACCATCACTTTTTAAAACGGGATGATGAGCCTAAAAGCCATCTGTAGTGCTTAGAACTCACCAAAATCTCAAACAATGCAACTATAAAATAGCTGCAGTTCTTCTGCATAACTCATAGGGAAAAAAAGATTATATTTGTGACCAAAAAAGAATGTTACAAGAAAAACATTTGCTGCCAAATTAAACAGTTCATGAATATGAAGGGAAGTTTTAGATGTGTCATGGTATCATAATTTCTATGCAATTACTTGGTAGAAGCATTGACCAGTCTTGTACACAAAATATTCAAGTTCATGATGAATGTCAAAACATAGAAATTCCATAAAAATTCAGGTGACATTTCTTCATAACTCTGAAGGCTCAAAACAAAGATTTTCTCTTTGGAAAGTATAATTCAAACAAGCTGGCATATGTATTCTAAGTTTGCCTTGTTTATTTAGCCTTATCTAAATATATATTCTGAATGTTTTTAAACTAGTAGTGCTTTGGTATTGAAGGTGCACTCACAAAATAATGCCTATTCATTGTTCATGAATGATTAATAACTTTATCGTAAAGTCAGCACAATGCCTATCTCAAGTGAGGGTTATCTCGCAGTGTTCTGTGTACGTGAGCTTTCAGTCCTAACTTGCAATAATCAAGAGCACTTTAATCATGATCAGCCAGCTTCTGTTGTCCCTCCACCGAATTTTAGCTACGAACATGGAAGTTGTCAGACTGGTTCAAACTACTGGTCCAGTCAGGTCAGCTTAATGGTACCGTCAACTGTCAGTACTAGATATGGACAAAGCTGCAATAAACTTCACAGGTAATCATGTAAAAAATGGTCCATAAGAGGGTTTTTTCTGCCCTGTGTGTGTATGTAAAAGTACAACACACATCACTTTGTGGAGTTCTTACCATTTAATAGCACACTGGTAGCAGAAGGTGTGCTAAGCGACAGAGCTAGTGGAAAGATGGAAAGAAGGCAGACTGAAAGGGGCAACAAAAGCTGGAGTACAAAGTGGTGCAATGCACCTCAAAGAAAATGTTTTACAAAAAGCAACTGGATGTTCCAGCTTTTCTCCTTAAGAGAGAAAGTACAGATTCGAAGTACACAGGGTCCTGGTAAAGTGAAGCTTGTGTTTAGCCAAAACCTAAGAGGCAGTCACATAAAAGAGACAACTGAAAGGAACACGAGGTTCCAGAAAAAGATTTCTGCACAGATTTCTGAGACCAGCTCAGAGAGAACCTTTACAACATCTCTAGGCTGCACGTTTTCCAGTGCAGCACTATAAACTTGTTAAACATCTCTCCATCATTTTGCATTAAAGCAGGGATTTAACCTCTCTGTCTTTTATTGAAACTATACTGTATTGTCCCAGAATATAATGCAACTTTGAGAGTATCAAACACACCTGATAATCTTCAGATTTTTAGTACTTTGCCAATTACAATAATGGATTAATTATAGCTGTGCAATTCAGTGACCAGTAAAAATCTTCCCAGAAATTCAGCAGCACCAGCTGGACAGACACAGGTAACATCAGGGAAAATTTACTTCAGAGCCTCCTCTGTCTCTGATCTCTATAGCTTTCTTTTTCTCTGCCCTCACTCATCCATCATAGTCTGCTCCCTCTACTTGAGTATCTCTCCTACTTCTGCCTGTGATTTTACTCAGTTGACTGGATTTGGTATTTTTCCCAAGTATTGGTACTTGTAAAGAATTGCTAAGATTAAGTGCAGGTTAGGTGTATGAAAATAAAACAATTAAAACCTGGCAATTTAAAGAGATGATACCTATGGTTTTTATTTGTCCATTGTTGTCTTAACACAAAAGACCATCACCACCGCCAACTTCAAATGCTTCCCTTTTAGGTATAATTTGAACTAGCAGAAACTGCTTTACATCAGTGCATTGAATGCTGTGGTGTTTCAGCTATGCCAGCACAACTACAGTGGTAAAACATGCATGTGTAGACAAGCCCTTTGAGAAGTGCTGTAAAACCTGTTTAGGTCAAATCAGCCAAGTTTCTACAGGAAAAAAAAATAGTGTCTCTTGCAAAAGCAAAGCACATAAGTACTGCTGTTTTATTGCAATTTACTCAACTCAGGCGTCAGATGGTTTTAGAGAGAAGTAACAATGAGAACCACTACCAATTCTGTGCATCTGTTTGCTTTATAGCATAGTTCCGACCAGGTCTGCTGTTCTACTAGATTTTAAATAAAATCCGAGGCTCGCAGTAACTTAATTTAGGATTTTTTAATTTCTGAAAGAAACAAACTGCATGATACTATGCATTATTCATCTCACTATGTGAATCACTAGACTATCAGAGACCCTTCACACTGACACTGTGAACCTCATGGCACTGAACAATCAATTTCCCCTTAGTGGTGCTCATAAAGGTTTTAGATTCACAAAATGCTGTTGTTCCTTATGCTTCAGAAAAAAAATCATGGTGTTATAATTTTAATAGGTCATCCTCTGTTTGTTCAAGTTTAAACCATGTTTATCTCAGTTGGCCATGCATATGAATTGCGAAGTAATGAGACAGCTTCTTATTTAACTACTCTGCACAGCAAACCTAGTGCAAAACATGGTTACGTGTACATAACAGGGAGGCCTGCCAGCACGCCACTGGATTCTCACTCTCTCATTTACAATGGTGAGAGTAGTGACTGTATGTGAGAGTAGTGACTGTATGTGGCATAAGAAAGAAGTTCTTAAGAGCTGCTGTGGTAATTTACCTGCTGACCCAAACCAAGAGAAGGAGGTGGAAGTAAGAGGCAGGTATCCAGTTTATTCAATATATTACAGCTACCTTATTTCTGAATTAGAGCTGTCATGCAATGTTTTGATTAATCTTACTTAGGGAAAATTAAACTCACATCTCCAACTAATTTGCCTAATTTTCCTGAATGTTTCTGTGTAGACTTGCCTTTAGTCACAGTTCCTTCCCAGGTTCGCTCCTGGAGTGAATCGTCATGTTTCCTTTCCCATTTCGAGCTGTAGCCCAATGGACTACCATCAGGTTATCCAGGGGCTTGTTGATGTGCCAGCTAAGCTGTGGTAACTGTTCAAATGAAGGCTCTTAGCTGCACTGAAAGTGAACTAATCCAATCACACGTGCTATGTTATGTTTGCACAAACATTATCGGCTCTGAGCTCTAAAGTTTGATCCAGACAGCTGTACTCCTCCTAAGAGCTCTCAATAGCACAACTTGCTTGAGGAGAAGATAAACAGAAAGTTTTCAGAGGATAACTTAGCAGTCTTTAAAAAGAATATAAGAACGAGCCAAACCTTCTTTACTTCTTTGCTCCCATATGAGAGTAAAGGCACAGGCTAAGGAAAATTGAACACAGAAAAAACAAATATGCCATTTCACTCTCTATTCATCACTGCAGATGCAACTTGGGATCAAAAATTGTTATTAAAATATCAACATAAATATTTCTGCATATACCAAGGACAATTCCCTTTCCTGATTCAGGGCATAATGACTCACTTAGTATGCTAAAGAGGCAAACTTTTTCCTCATAGTAAAAGTACTAGGTAAGCTGTGGTGGAAAACGAGAGCTTTAATCTTCTGCTGCACTGTGTGTTCTGGACAATGTAAAATTAGATAGATGAGCTGGCTGATTGAATAATGGCTATCACACTGCTAATTTAAGCGTTTGATTCTGCTGCTTTTAGGCACCTCATCCTACAATATTGCCTGAAATAAAAGGAAGTGCAACAAAGTGTGAATAAAATAATGAAAAAAAAATGACAGATGTAGAAAAAAACAATTCCACAATTAACAGTGACAAGGTGAAGGTTTCTTTTATGGCTGTAGAGGCAGAAAACAGAGGACAATTCAGAGTAGAAATATGTACCTTCACTGTTGACAATTATTGAAGCAGTTCCAGTAGCAGCATCTGTAGTCTGACCTACAAATGCTAAGAAAGGGAAAAGTTACAGCACGCATTCGTTCCATACATTACTTTCAACCAATAGCATGTGATGCAGTTTAATTGAATTAAATCTAAAATGAACCCATAACCTCCAGCAATTCAAAAATGCTAATTACTCTTTCATGTGCAACAATGCCAGAGAAGCTAACAACAACAAAAAGTGTTAATTTACACCCACAAAACAGAAATGCGAGTCCAATATTCTTTAATTTGGCTACATCTCTGCTTTAGAAAAATAATGTTATTTATACAGCCTTCTCAGGCACTCTACTCCTACATGGAAGTATTTCTTTTATCCAGTGAAACAATGGAGTCAAGGCTGGAGAAAACTAAAATATTAAAACAACACAGCATTTAATTCTCTGTAGATTTGCATTTCAGCGCTATGAAGGCAGTGGTGAGGCTATGTTTCCTCTTTGGATTATTATTCAGATAAATTAACTGGAAGTGAAGCTGGCAGCACTTTCTATTATAAAGATTGTTTTATATTTACTACTATAAGAACTTGTTTTCAGCTGTCAGCAAATTTATTAAATATTAATCAGTGGTTTGAAACCTTCTATGATAGGTGGGGGTTTTTTAGATAGAACTATATTAGAAAACTGTTTAAAAAGTTGAGGGTTTTTTTTCTCCAATAATTGTATTTGAGAAAAATCTACTATTTTATTTGAGACAGATTCTGGTGACCTTTTGTTTAAGAAGCTCTGGTGTTACAACGTTTTAGAACATGGACCAAGGTTGGCTTCTTTCTCAAGAAGTGCCTTTTGCGGCCATTTAAAAAATCTGCTCAAATTTTAACAAGGCTGAAAAAATACATAACATCATGCTCATTCAGTTTTGCTAAAGTATTTTAGATACTTGCCCTGGAGGTACCCTTATCTAGCTCTGATGTAACTCCATCAGAGTTACAAGGGTCAGAGCAGAGCTTTCCTTGCATTTATAGCTTCTTTTCACCATGAGTTAGGCCTGCACACTGGAATTGAAAGCAGAGAACTTGTCTCTTCTTGGCTCTCAATGCTCTTCCTACAGAAAATAAGCAGCATAAGCAGCAAGCTGCCCAGTTCAAATGTGGGAGAGGGAGAAACACATCAATAAAGGTCTCAATGGTCTGAGCAGCACTGGTAGCTGATAGGTTGTGGAAGATAGGAAGACTGGGAAAACGGAAAATTGCAAAACAGACTGGAGTTGGAAAGAAAAAGGGTAAGGTGTTATGTTACGAAATAGAAGAGCAACGTAAACAAAGCAGCCATGAGACAAGGATTCAGGATATGAAAGCTGGCAGTCGTGGTTTTGTTAGTGAGGGGGGCCTAAGGTGGTAGCTTCTGTAGGAAACTGCTAGAAGTCGCTCCCCTTTGTTCAGTGGACTTGGCCAGGCCTAGGGTGGACCTGCTGCTGGCCAAGGCCGAGCCAATTGGTAGCAGAATGTCCCGTGATAACGACTCTGCGATAACGTATTTAAGAAGGGGAAAACAGAAAAAAAAAAAAAGAGAGAAGAGAAGATGTGAAGAAGCTGAGCGGGGGCAGAGGCGCAGGGGGGGAGGCGCAGGCCTCATGGGCCTTGCAGGCCTCACCCTCTGGCCTCTTGCCAGACAGCCGACTGGGCCCGACTCGGTCCAGCCCGGCTGCAAGAAGTGGAGAGGAGATGAGAAGTGAATAAGATGTAAAAAGGATCCTGAGAGGCATCTGCCAGCCTGTTGTGAGGAACGGCCGCAGACGCCAAGGTCAGTGAAGAAGGAGGGGGAGGAGTAATGCGGCTCCTGGCCAAGATTCCCCTGCAGCCTGTGGTGATGACCATGGTGGAGCAGGTTGTCCCCCTGCAGCCCATGGAGGTCCACGGAGGAGCAGAGATCCACTTGGAGCCCGTGAAGGACCCCACACCGGGGGAGGTGGATGCCTGAAGGCGGCTGTGGCCCATGGAGGGCCCGCTGGGACAGCTGTTCTGGAGGGACTGCACCCGTGGAAGAGATGACCCACGCCGGAGCAGTTTCACGAAGGACTCTGGCGTAGGGGTGGGACCCCACAACGGAGCAGGGGAGGAATGCGAGGAGTTCTTCCCCTGACCATGAAGCAGCGGCGTGAAACAACATGTGATGAACTGACTGCAACCCCCATTCCCTCTTCCCCCCCGTGCCGCTTGCGGGGGGGGTAGGTAGTAGAGATAATGTTAAGCTTGGGCAGAGGGAGGGCTGGAGGGAGGTTATCTTGTTCTCTGTCTCATTAGCCTGCTGTTTGTAGTAATAAATGAATAGTTTTCCCCAAGTCAAGTCTGTTTTGCCTGTGACGGTAACTTTAAGGATTTCTCCCTGTCCTTATCTCAAACCTCGAGCCGTTTTTCCTTATATTTTCTCTCCCTGTTCTCTTGGAAGGTGGGGGGAGTGAGAGAGAGACTGCGTAGTCTGGTCCTGATCAGGGCTGAACTACGACATGGCATTACGGCAAGGATTTTCATCCAGGACCCAGCATCCTTAGGTATAACACCAGGGATAGGCTAGACAAGGATTAAACTGAGATGAAAAGCCAGGGACTGAAAGGAGATGGTCCTAAGCAAAAAGGTCTGTACCCACTGAATCACCCTTGCCTCCAAAGTTTGGAATGCAAGTTGGGATCCCAGACCAGCCTCACCAGCAGTACATCCTATCTTTCTCCAGGGATGATCAATGTAGAGGGTGAGAATCTAACACCATTCTGAGATATTTTTAACTCAATCAGCATAAATTGGTACCATGGACTTAAATGTTCCAAATCTTCAGTTGATCTATCTAGGTATCAACGAAGTGCAATATGATGGAATTTCTGATTTTTTTTTCCCTACACTTTTCCTTTGTTGCTATAAAGACTATTTAAAAATTTATGTTAAGACTGCAAGATCAATCATTTAAATCAGAAAACATAAGATTTAAGGTTCCTTATGGAATATATATTTTCATTAAGCGCTATGCATTACAATAGCTTTATTTACATGATCAAAGACTTTTATTCACGAGGTAGGCGTGCTTTGGAGAGATATAGAACTGTACACTATCAGACATTGTTTTTATGGTATCCTTGCCTGGTTTCCTGTGTAAGTTGGAAGATACACAATGAATAAACCTATATATACATTGGTGAAATATTTAGATGCTATACTGATAAGCATAATAAAAAACCAATAAAATACTGATAGTTCTGTCTTTAAAGCAGGATTTGAATAATGCAGTAAAATGAAGCCTGTGGCTGCACATTAAACAGAAAAGATAAACAGAATATTGAATTGCCACTTAGTGATTGCATCTGTCTATTCTTGTCCACTCTAAAAGAGACGAGAGTCATGTAGACAAAAATGCAATCATGTAGCTAAGCAGCACACAATAATAAATTTACACAAGAGAGAGAATTAGGGTTACAAAGGTGCAAAGATACTAGAACATTGTGAATGCTTAGTTTTCCCTTTTCCCAAAAGCCTTTTAGCATCGATTTTTGTGTGTATGTGTGTTAACAAACATAGACTGCAGTCTCTAAAATGACTGCACATGTCATCTCACAAAATACAGGTGAAATGTACTGAGTTGATAAATGCATTTCCACTCTGTCTCTCTCGTCTCAGTGTGAAACTGAGAATGAATAATCAGACTGGATTTTTCAGTTTCTCACTAGGCATTACCATCATTAATGGCAGCCTAAACAATTGCATAACAGCATTGATGTAATCATCTGAGATTTAGAGGTAATAACATTACATTTTCTTTTTAGTGGTACAGCTGATTTCAGAAGTTCCCATATTCTCACACATATTCATTCATTTCTGCCAGCTGTGTCAAAACAATTATTCATATTCTGAATGGTAAAACATATCCAATGAGGCAATAAAATAAGAAACCCTCCACTACCACTTTTTAAAGCTCAAAAATAATACAAAAGGTTTCTTTAAAGTAAAATTTTACCTGTAGAAATACCATTTGTCTTCAAATTTTCAACATAATCATTGCCAAAGGAATCTTTCCCAACCTACACAAAAGATAAAAGGAGAGGTTTTCTCTACAGAAAGGTGAGAGGATAGATCACCTTTAGACAACAGAATGCTCTAATGTAATTTTAATACAACTTTCTTGTTCGCAACACTTTGCCTTATTAATAAACAAATAATAAACTAAAAAGTATTACTAAAAATGTATTGATAGTATTAATAAACAATATGAATAGTATTCTGCAGTTTTTTCCTCCTCTGTTACAAAACTACTCCCTACACCCATATCACTATATTCAGGTTTCATTATCTTACAATCACTGTGCTTCTTCACACTGAAGCTTCCTGAGGACTATAAAATCTGGCAGTGTACTGAATTATTCAGCTTTAAATTGAAAACATTTATAGCAACTCTGGTGTCCTTAATTGCAGTTCATACTTTGAATTTTCTACCTCAGGTTTCCTTGGTGGAAACATATCAAACTGTGGTTATGGTCTAGAAAGTGACAATAAACACAGTATTGCTGATTTCTATAATTCTCAGTACTAAATGTACTGTTTACAAATTCAACATTTTTGTTTGCTTTATCCAGCAACAGCAGATCAAGTTGAGTTAGGGAGTCAAGCTATGCTCTATTGTTTTTCTAACACAAAGTTAAAGAGCTTGTAATTTCAGCTGCACTAATCCTTTTAGCTGAACAGAATTCTGCTTGCTGTTTATTCAGACTAATAAACATTTATTTTTGTTACATTACACAAGCTGAACAAAGGAGATAAGGTATATGGAGGAAAAAAAAAAGAAAAAATTAAGCAAAGTATACCTTACTTAATGTCAAAATAGCATTCAAAATATATTTCTAAAGCCAACATAGCTTTTAATTCATCACTTTTAGCCTATGTCATCAGCACGCATAGTGTGTGCTCCCACTTCCATGAGTGTGCATCTGAGCGGTATTAAAGAGTGACCAATGCTACAGGAAGTATTTTGCAAGAGAGAAAAAAAAAAATCTTTCAGATTAGATCAAAGATCCTGGTCATAGTCTAGACAATGAAGGAATTGCAGGAGGAGCCCTAACTAATGATCTATCATCTCATAAAACAGCACTAAATAGCTAATGCTGTATTTGAGTTACTCGAAGCACAAAGCAGCTGCCTCTACAATTTGTTGTTAGAAATTTGTCTATTTATGATCTCAGTCCTTTAGAAAGCTTGCAGAAGGCCAGAGTACTAGCTCATGATCACAAGAATCAAACTCTGTGATTCAGAATTCTGAAATTTAAAGTATCCCAGATGGCTGATCCTTCCCCCCACATATTCTGCTGTACCACCATGTTTTGAAATCATAGAATCATAGAATCATAGAATGGTTAGGGTTGGAAGGGACCTTCAAAGGTCATCTAGTCCAACCCCCCTGCAAGGAGCAGGGACATCCCCGACTAGATCAGGTTGCTCAGAGCCTCATCCAGCCTGGCCTTGAACGTTTCCAGGGATGGGGCTTCCACCACCTCTCTGGGCAACCTGCTGCAGTGTTCTACAACCCTCATTGTAAAAAAAATTTCCTAATATCCAATGTAAATCTACCTCTCTCTATCTTAAAACCATTACCCCTTGTCCTATACATTCATTTCCTACAACCTCTATAAGCAATTTTTCTAAAGCATTATTAGGGATGGTCCCAGTCTCTTACCAAAGGAGGACAGCAATTTAAGTCAAAACAGTCTAACCAGACAGAACATTCCTCTAGTACATGGGGAAAAAAAAACCCAGCAGCATTTACTTTGGTCACTGTGTTATTGTTTTCATATTAGAATATTTCTGTATCTCTGACTACTCCCAGTTTGCCAGACAGGGCGGGTTGTCAGAAGCTGCATCTTCCGACTGCTTTAGGCTGGATGACTGCAGCCATCCGCAATTTCAACCTGAGTCGTGCTCACCTCTGCAGCCTAACAGCTGTACTGCTGGAATGCATTCCGCTTGATGGTATCATCTTCTCCCTCCCTCGCTGCTACAAAGCTTCTTCAACAAATCTGAGGATTTGCTCAGTTATTTCAGCAATGAAATACTTCATAACCATTTTCCAAAAGCTCAACTGAAACTTCCTTCCTTCAGCTCTGGGTCCTACATAACTGACAGATAGGCATCCCTTATTGTTCAGCTGTCATAACGACTGAGATCAGCCATGGCACTTTTGCTCACAGCGAGACATCTCAGTGCTGGAGGAAAGCCCTTGGAGCGGTCTTCATGGAGTTCCTTTTCCTCTGGAAACTTTTTTCCATGTTAGTTCATCAGCATCCAACCCAGTTAATCCTAGTGCATTTGAAGGGCTTATCTTTCCATTCAGGCTTTACCCCCAAGGAAGACACAGTATTGGGCATGAGACTCGTTTTAGATTAAAGGCATACTTACTGACCATGTCAAATTATATAACATTGTTTTAAATATTTTCTGCTTTTGCTCAGACTCTGCTAGATAGACTATTGGGTAAACAGAAAAATAGATGTTTTAGTTTGCTGACCACAGAATATTGTATGTGCTGAAATAGCATTTTGTCTTTCTTGAGCTCTTAACAACAATAGCCGTTTGCACAAGCATTATGGTCACATAGTTTGCATATTAGAATGCGTGGAATTACACCAGTATTTTTCAATCTTGGTTTTCCCTGCTTACTATCATGTTTTCCACATGAAGCTAGGGAAGCTGGCTGGCATCATAGAAGCTAAAATTCTAGCAGCTTAGAGAATAAAACTCATCTGTATATGAAAATTAATTACAACAAAAACATGTACCTCTTGACAATTGTTTGTTCAATCTATTCTGTATGCTATTTTTTTCAAAATGTTTACTCTTTTTATTCATTAGGGAATTAAACAGGTATTAAAGACAAGTATAAGAGAGTAATCAAAAGGAAAAAAAACAATTGAAGATATCCATCATGTTCTGGGCTGCATCTGAGCTATAGCTATGTTCTTACAATGAAGTGAGGATTCAGGCTTACAGCACTTTAACTTAAATTTGGCATACAGGTCACCTAGAGAGAAGACTACATAGCATGGTAATGCAGCACTTCCTATTTCTAAGGAATCAAATGCAGCTGGAGCTTAAGTAGAATTTAGTATATGCAATATCAGGCTAGTGACATCAGTGTCCAGTGAGGATCATTCCAAATTGTTTGTCAGAGGTAAACCAGCACTTTTTTTCAGAACATATGTATTTCAGACCAACATCCCTCCACCATCTTAATCTAGGATGTTGTTTAACAGATATTTTTGGTAACAGCCGCTACAAAATAAAAAAAAATAAAATAATAGTTTGGGGAGTTGAGAGATTCTAAAGACCACTGTGCACTTTTCAGTACTGCAACAGAGTTTGGGTATGAACTATGTTCCCTGACCGTAATCCTTTATATTTCTCTGACCATAATCCTTTACATTTCTCTTAACAATTGTCTGTCTTATCTTTTTGAAGTAGCAACAAGTCCATCAGTACATTGTTTTATTGTATTGGCAAATTGAGGAGAAGAGTTTAAGACTGATGCTGTGATATATATTGATAACCCAGAGTAACAGCGGCCACTTGCAGAGACATCCAAGGAGAAAGTAGAATGCAGAAAGTTCGCATTTCCACTACTCAGACTCAGTACTTGGATTTTACATTAAATCCACAGCACTTTGTGGCATCTCTAGTCATAACTGTAAGTCATTCTAACACTCCCTCTCTCAAACACTCACCAGATAGTCACTGCTTCTCTTTTGTGTTTTAAAGCTCTGAGGTACGAGTAATGCCTTGTCACTTCATCTGAGATGTCTACCTCTACTCTTGTTGAGGACGTTCTCTGTCTAAATTATAGTCCTCATAAGAGGATGCCACACTGCAGCAGAATGTCCCTCTAGTATTAATACTAATTCCACTCCCTGAACTTCTGATTGTACAAGTAATTGTTTCACCTGTACTGGGTAAAAATTGTTGGGAATTATGACTAAAATATAAGCACGTACTGAGCACAGAGTGTGTGTGTGAGGGGAAATCTGCCTTTAAGAACCACTGAATACTTCATACTTGTTAAAGTAAAAATAATAGAATTGTAATAGCTCATTTATTGCCTGACACTTTTTAGTTTATTTAGCAAGAAACTTCATACTGCATCCCATTGACCTATGCAGATATAAGACTGTACTGCTACGAGATGAGACTATTTTGTGAAGCTATAAAGTGCATTTTTAATTTAAAAAGTAAATATTAACTTTTACAATTAAAAAATACAAAATGCTAACATTTATAGATATTAGAGTCATTCCATTCTCTGCTGTTTCTCATCAGAAAGAAAGAAAGAAGGCTAGGTTATACTGAAATAACATAAATTTGATTTTGGAAAGTAATTAGAAATTATAGTAACTGCTAAATTTTATTAGGAATGCAAATGTTTCCACAAACATGGATGCACTGAGCAAAGGCTAGACCATTAAAAAAATTTTAAAAAATTCACACTTTCAGTGGAAAAAACCCTTTAACATTTAGCAGGAAATGTTAGCAGGGAATTTCTTGCCAGTTCATCTTGTACTTGAATTTGATCATCCTTGAATGCAAAGATGATCAAATATACACAATATTACAGAAGCACAAACATTGCCAATATTAAAAAAACCCACCACACTGGAGAACAACTAGTGATAATGACCCAAAGAAATGCTTGCAAGTCTAATATTGATTTATAGCTACCATTCTTTAGCCTAAATATTGGATTGGAAAATCAGTGAGAAAGGCTTCCTTGAGATGTTTCCAGTACTTCTCAAAAAATCCCTGACAGACAAATCCCTGATCTAACAAATTTAGCATCCTCCCAGCTATGGCAATAACAAAGTATGCCCAGCCAATTTGAAGTTTCATCTACAGTTAGCACAGGATAGACAACAAGGCTACAGAGAGAGAAAATTTGATCTTAACCTTAGTAATGATCACTCGAAACTTACACTGCTTAATGACAAAAATCAAAGAAAAGCATTGTAAGAACACAGTATCTGCCAAGCTGAATCAGCCCAATGGTCTGTGAGCCGGACTTTAGAACTGTTTTATATTAGGTGTTTCAGAGAAGTGGGGAAAAAAAATCCTATAAAACACAAAGGTGCTACGACGTGGACATGAACATCCTAATCTCAAGTAAGGAGATAATGATTTAACCCTTGAAGCACAAGGTTTTACATTCCTTCTCAAATTTGTTACTGGCTTGTCAGTATCTGATTTTTAATCACCTACAAAGTAAATTTCAGATTGACTACAGTGCCTACCACCTGAATATCATCAATGAAGCCCTGATCGTTGTAACAGTGGGGAACATAAAGAGGAGGGGCTAATCAAGATTACTTGAATTTTGAAGAACTCAAATTCTTTCCAGTTCTCTTTTCCATGGTACATCATTCTAAGTTTTGCAGTCCTTCTTTATATGCAATTTCTGCCAGATCTCTAGCCAACTAGTCTTTGGTTCTGGCAGTGTTCTTAAAACAGCCTCCTCGATGCTTAAATTTATAGCTGAAATAAGGAAAAGGGAATTACAGAGGCATTAAAAAAAAAAAAAACACTTTTCTGTAAGTCACCTAAAGTTTCACTGTAACTTGCATGAACATTTAGTTCAGCTGTAATCCAAGAGCAAGTAAGTGCTTACCTTGCAGATCAGAGAGGTCTTGGCCCCAAGTCGAGCAGACTGGACGCACTGGTTGGCTCCTTTCCCACCAAAACCAATGAAAAACTTATGTCCAAGGATTGTTTCTCCAGCTCTTGGCAATCGTGTAGTAAGGCTATTCCAATTTAAAGCAATATTTACATACATTAGTTACTGAAAATAACAAGCATCTTCAAAATAAGAGTTACGTTCTTATAATCCTAAATGGTCCAACAGCCAGTCAGTAAGACTAAAAAGGACTCGAAAGACTTTTTAGGGTCTCTACTCCACATCGCATCAGTTTAAGTTTATTTCTTTTATGCTACCCAGTCAAGTTTCTCATTTATTACTCAAAAGAAGATTGCATTTCTTTTGTTCATGTTTCATGTTTCTACAGGAAAAGAAGCACTTGATTCCGGACCGGGATTCCCCAGTGTTACCTCAATACAGATGAATGATAAATCTATAGGTCTCACTGCTCATGTTGGTTTACTGCAACATTCAGCTCAAGTTTACATATTGTTCATTTAATTTCATTATATTTAATTATACCTTCTTGAACCACCCTAAGTAATTTTTCACTTTGCTGGTGTTCACACCCCTCAAAATTGTAGATCATTATCAAAACCTTCCTCCCCTCTGCTGTCGCTCAGGCACCCTGTACATATTTAACTTTTTTATTTTTTAAGTTTTTCTCTTAGAAATCAAGCTTTGCAACTCCTCAGCATTTTGTTGTTCCTTGTACACACTCCAACTACATTTATATCCTTCTGGGAATGGGTGCCCAGAACCAGATGCACTAATACAAGCAGAGACCCATCAGGAGTGTATTCTGGTTTAATTTCCATTTTGGAAAAACAAAACAAAACTGCAATTTTGTTAACCCTACTAGATGCTTTGCTATCTTCAGCAAAAGCTCAAAGAAAAGACACCACCTAGACTACATGGAAGAATTTATCTGAATGCAAAAGGCTAGCTTACTTTTGCCACTTCTATTAAAATACTAACTCAAAGCTGTATTTACAACACTCAGATTACCAAAATTTCTTCCTCCTCAAGCCATATATCCCAAGTACAAAGTTTAAAAATTTAATTCCTTCTGTCTCTTAGGCTACAAACAAGTTCACAACTCATGTGGAGGGAAGGCCTCCTACGACTACTAGCCAACTGTTCAGTCAATGAAAGTTAGCTCAGACTGGTTTCCAAAAGCCTGCAGGAAAGAGAGTGGGGAAGGGCAGTCTGAAAGAATGCAGAGGAATCTGCCCTAATGAGGAAGAGATTAAGTTCAGCTCTGTTTGTCAATTTATAACATTATTTTACCAATAAATCTTACAACAGCTTCAAAATTGCCAGCCTTCCAATTCAGAAAAAAAAAAAGGTGACATGCTTCTGCACTAGCAAATTACTATGGAGTGTTTTTTGAAAAGCATATGAAGAATATGTGTATATTACTTTCTGAGTTTATGCTGCAACTTCTGGGGCATATTGGTGTTTGCAAAATCTTATGGACTTAAAAACCTAAAATTAAACTAGTGAAGGCATACAAGTCCTAAACTCCCAGAAATTAAGATTTTTGCTTTGAAGGAGTTGTTACAGGTGGGTGCTTTATCAATAGTTACAGCTTCCAGAGAGATGCAGGTAGAGATGCAGACTGTAAGTAGGGATGGTCACTAATAGAGCACCCCAGATTTTAGTATGAGGGTATGGTACCAAGCCTACAGGTTTAATTTCTGTGGATGATAATAGAGGAACCCCAGAAGGCTCACAAGTACAGCTAATGGCACTCATTTTGTTTCCAGAGAGGCAGAGCCAGGCACGTTCTGTTGGGAAATGTTTAAACCATTGTAAATAAATAGACATATATTGAGCCCCCAACACAAGAAGGACATGGACCAGTTGGAGAGGGTCCAGAGGAGGGCCTCAAAGATGATAAGAGGGCTGGAGCACCTCTCCTATGAGGACAGGCTGAGAGAGTTGGGGCTGTTCAGCCTGGAGAAGAGAAGGCTCCGGGGAGACCTTATAGCAGTCTTCCAGTACCTACAGGAAAGAAGGGAAGAAACACTTCAGTAGGGCCTGTTGTGACAGGACAATGGGTAATGGTTTTAAAATAGAGGAAGGTGGATTTAGATTAGATATTAGGAAAAAAAAAATTTACGCTGAGGGTGGTAGAACAGTGGAACTGGTTGCCCAGAGAGGCGGTGGATGCCCCATCCCTGGAAACCTTCAAGGCCAGGTTGGATGAGGCTCTGAGCAACCTGATGTGGTTGGAGATGTCCCTGCTCCTTGCAGGGGGGTTGGACTAGATGACCTTTGAAGGTCCCTTCCAACCCAAACCATTCTTTAGAAGTACACTTATAGGCACCTTAGATATATAGATATAGATATATATGGAAAGGGTTGCTAACTTAAAACTGTTTGCCCACAGCAGCATCTGGCAGGTTGTTTACAACAATAAGTAACTGTAACATTTCAGGGAACAAGGTGTAAACAATGTAGGTAAATAATGTTTATCAATGACAACATTTATAATTTATCACTATTTTCACCTTTGGAAGCCAAAGTAGTGATGGTTGTGGACCAGAAAATGAAGGCCACAAAACTCAACTGAGGAAGCTCTTACTCAGCCAGTGCCAGGGTAATGGACACATACTTCTAAAAATTATGTGCCATTCAGTAAAGAGTAGTTGTTTCACTCAGCTTTTTTAAGAAATAGTAATAGCAACTCTTGTATAATTCCTTTCATCCACAGATCTCACTACACTTAAAAAGCAGAACAACATCATTATTCCCATTTCATGGGTGGGAAACTTAGGCAAGTCATTTTGCCTTTTTGTGCCTTGGGTCAGCCAAGAAGCCAGTGGCAAAACCAGAAATAGAGATCAGCTCAATCCACTAGCTCACATTGTCTTCTCATTTAAATTCTGCAGTATGAAAATGGTATCAAGTCTCAATTCATTTTCGTTCCTTAGGGTGTTTTTCAGATATTATAGCTTATTCTGATTGGAATTTGTTTCCACAAAAAGTGAATATATTTTTAGACAAAGATTAACAATTGCGACATCTCAGCAGACATCTGCTAATAGCACTGCTCTGAGTTCACATGCATTTTCAAGAAGTACATTCAACCATACATATCCTTGTTTTAACAGTGACCATGCCTTGATTCTTCTCTCAGTTATGTTGGCATCAACATGCAACTCCACTGGAAGCATCATAATTGCACTGGTGAAAAACAGGTTTGGTGAGATGAGAATCTGGGCCTCAATGTTTTAAGCAGCAGGGAATAACAACTGCCTGTGGGAATTAAACAGCTTGTTGAAGATGAGGAGATGACCTTTTTTATTGTTTTGATGGAAAGGTACAAGGCAAAGGGCAAAGGATCAAGTTGGAACAGTGATTTATAATTAGCTAATTTTAAAAATAGGCTAACAGACTAGGCAAGAACATGCAGCAAGTTCCTGTAGCTCATTGTAAACAAAACCCCCACCTTACTACATTTCAGGCATGATTGCCAATCCTTTCAGACCAATTCTCTACTTCAGAAGCCTGTTTTTATTTTCCATATTAAGCAAATTCAGAGTACTGATCTATATGTAAGCCTGCAGGTTTCACTGGCACAGAAACAGATATTCAAGAATTATTTTTTTTCCCTAATATAATGCTATTCTTTTGTCATTTAATTCTGCAACTATACAAACTTTTGATTCACATCAGACAATTTTAATGAGCATTTCAGGCTTCTGTTATGAGTAGGCAATGATGAGTAATCTGTATGATTAAGGAACCCTATAAATTCTTGGCTTATTGATGGTACCACAAACAATACTCAAAATAGCTTAAAAGTGGTGAAACAGCTAATGTTACTCCAAAACTAGGCTAAATAAGTTAATTAGAAAAACTGTCACATGGGCTTTCAGAATTGTTACATAAAATTATTTGTAAAGCTATTTACAACTTTGATGTAATTTGAAAACACTGACCTGAAAAACCTATTTTAAGTTGCTGTCCAACAGACTACTCTTTGTTTATGTGATAAATTTTGCTCAGCTTTGACAGGATAAATAGTACAAAGGATGTGGAGATCTCATGTCTTATGAACAACCAGAGACTAAACTTAAAAAACCCCAACACTTATTAGATGGTAAATGAAATTATTATATAATGTGTTTTGCAAAATGTGCACTGTACTATTAAACCATATTTGTAGAACAAAGTTCAGACTGAAGCATCCTGACATACTTTGGACATTACAAATAAAGGAATATAATAATTCAGAATTTCAACTGACTTTTTACAAAACAATATTTAAATGTAAAATGCACAGCAATGCTGCCTTTATTTGTTCATGGGAAGTGAAGAATCTTATGTCCACTTATGTTTCAGAAGTTTGGGAGGAATGAAAATATACAAATAAGAATTTCATCACTGCAGTAACTTCAACCCTCCCTTCCAGTAAGTGTGTGCCACGAGTTCCCTTAAAGGCTAGAGCTGATTAGTATTTGTATTTTTAGTCAGACAACCCTTCAGAAGGATGGCATTACAAACAGAACAGAACCCTTTACTTCTGTGCCGAAGCACTGAATCAGAGGTGAAAGCACAACTTACTGAGTAATTAATGCCCCTTTCCCTGGTATTCTGGGTTTTCTTGAAAAGTTCCCATCTAAGCAGTGACTACATCATATTCAGAGATACGAAGTCTGAAGAAGGAAAGAGGGGAAAAGGAGAGAAGTGTATTAGCAGCATTGGCATAAATTAATCCTGAAATCAATCATGGTTTGCTTCTAATCTTTGACCCCTAACCAATGTCTGTTCATTGTTTTAAACACATGAAAGTATTATAGAGATGCATTATTTACTGTTAGCTTAAGTTGATGCAAAACCATGCACTCCTCTCAGTAGTATTTTCCCACTGCTTCTCTTGCATTGCTTTTGTTGCTTACAGAGCTTCCTAGTTAAAAATATTTTTGTTCCAAGGATCACTTCAATTTGGATCAGCAAATTGATCCAACAGCAGACAGGGTGGGCCAGAACTTGCAGGATTGAGGAGAAGGTGAGTGAGGGGAGGAGCACGAGTGCCTTTGCTGGTGGCAGTACAGCCAGACGGCTCTAAGCCAAAGTTGAAACTCTGACTTAAGACCACTTCCTATGTTGAAAATGCTACATAACTAAGGTTTGATCAAGTGGTACAGAATACTTAGCTTATCAGAGGTACTGAAGAAAAGCATAAAGTATCAGTATGTTTCTGAGAAATAACATGTGCATGAGAAAGGAAAATAGAAATGTACATAAATATTTTTCTCTAAGAAAAGGAAAAAAGAAAACAATATACTCATCAGGCAACTCAGAAGGAAAGAGAATTTGTATGTTAGATTAGCTATCATGTTATCTAAGATGACTGTCATTTACACAGTATCAAAAGAAACATTCATACACTACTTTTTCTCCTGAAGAAGGGTGAAGATCATCAGGAGTATCAAAATAGTAGCAGAAATACTTAGTGTAGAAGTGTCTTAATAAAAAGGAATATAATGTAGACACTGAGAATTTAGCTTTGATTCTGTTCTCTTTGAATCACTGAACGAAACTAGCTCTTTCTCTCCTCCTGGGAATTCCCTAGAATGGGGAAAATCCCTGTGAGATTAGAGTAGGTGTAACAAGCCACTGCCTAGTATATACAATTTACTGGGCTTTCATGATTCTCAGAACTGAACAAAGGAGAGAACAGCTCTTGCCTCTAACTAGGAACATTAGTACAACATTGTGGTGAAAAAGTCTCAGACCTCTTTTGGATCTGGCTTATGTTTTGGTTTAGCCTTGGTCTGTTTTGTCTAGCTTAATTTTTAAAGATCTGCACATGTGCTATGGAAAAGTATCCATAACACGGAGACAAAAAAGACCACAATTCTTTTCAAAATCTGACATTCTTGACTCGTTTATGCTTTCACCCCTTTTAATAATCCATTAAAACATCTTACTGGAAGGTAGAAAAAGTCCAAGATTGATGAAGACAATACCTCAGGAATTTAGTTAAGTATAGCTTGGTTTAAGTACAGGGCTGTCTGGTTCTAGGGTCTCAGTCTTATTTCAGATCTTTAATGACTGAAAAAAAAATTTAAAAGACAATTAGAAATCATAGAAAAATCTCTATTTTTTAATCTTCCTCCTATGTCCCTGAATACGACAAGTTTATCTTTAAAAAAAAATCTCAAATTTTCAGACAATTCCACTAATTGGTTATTGCTTGGATGTTTGATGGTCTGGGTTCTCTCTCGAGTGCACAGTAATGAACAGTGTAGAAACACGATCCAAACTGGTACCAGGCAAAATAATTGATGCTTAAAGAGCAGTCCCTTCACAGGACAGTGCTGAAGCAGTGGCAGAGTGAGATGTAAAAGCTTTACCCCATCATCCATTCAGAGGTTTTTTTAAACCTGTTTGATTTGACATGATATACAGTGTGTCACCACAACACAAACAAGTGAATGATGAATTGGTGCAGAGCAGCAGGAATCTTTTCAATCAGTTTTGCCATCAGAGAAAACATATATTTTACCAAACACAAATATATGTATTTTTATTAAAAGACAAACTGGTTTGTAGATCTCATTACTGAATGGGTAAACAGCTGAACTGAAACAACTGCTGAAAATCTCTAGCAGAGGAGAAAATGAAATGAATGGCTGAGACTACAGATAGGAGGGCCACAAGACTGATATCCTCTTATATGTGCAATCACAACCTCAATTTTAAAAGACCAAAATTCATAACATGTTGAATGAAAACAGATGTCCACAGCTCTTCAAGAAGAACTTCAATGAACATTTCCGAAGCAAATTTCACTCTCCTAGATATTAAAAGATGAAACAAACAAGAAGGCATCCAGATGAATGTCCTGAAGCATTTACAGTAGCACACTGTACTACACTTCAGTGAAACAATAATATCACCAAGACATCAAAATTTCTAAATTACGTTAGGAGTATGAAAACTTCAACACAAAGAAATTATTTACTGGACTAACTGCCAAAAGTAAAAAGCTTTCTCATGAAACAACAAACCTGTAACTTTCCTTCACATCACCAGCAGTTACATTTTGGGAAAATGTGGGCACAACACTGATGAATTCATAATCTGTGGAATGTTTAATTCTGAACTTGAAGCTCTAAAGAGATTAAAAAGGAAAACCCTAAATATGAATCTATCTTCACATATTTAAGTCTCCGCAAACATTCCATCATTCTTACTAAACATCTGTTTTGTATTTAAGAAAGATTGTGGAAATTTTCAAAATTACTACTCTCTAACTTTCTTTGCCTCCCACGTTGTTCTTCATTGATGTCTCTCGATTATATTATTTTTGGAAGTGCAGTTACATAATTATTTTCAAGGCAATCTGATGGCGATGTTAGAATAGACCATCTCTGAAACATGCTGTGCTCACCCAGGACTGAAGAAGGCTGCCTACAGTTCCTACGCCGAACAGAATATTGTATCATGATGAAATACCAGGGTTAAAACAAAAAAAAAAAAAACCAAAACCACAAAACAAAAAAAACCTTTGCAACCCAAGCAAAGAGTGATCTTTACATGCCCAAGGACAGATTAAGAGAAACAAGACATATGTGAACATTAATCTTTTCCCTACCTCTTAAAGAAAGAATTTATCAAACAACAATGAACAAAGTAGAAATAATATGGTTGAGTGGAGAGGCCACGGGGTCCTTGTCCTTGTCATTATGATTTTTTATATCCTGATAAATCAACAAAGTGATCTGTGCTTCTGCTTTACTATCATGCAGAAAATAAGGCACCTAGTGACCCCCCCTACAAATCTTGTCGTCAGTCTTTTCCAGGTTTGTTTTTTTTTTTTTTTTTTAATAATAAAGGAACCCCACACGCACCATTAAGTATTGGCATTTTGCACACAAGCATGTTGTGCTTTATAAATGACAATATTAAAAGCAACATCATAGATGTGTTCTCAGTACACAGTCATCAAGACAAAGTAGAGTGCAATCCAAATATTAATAATTTCATTCAATAAGATGTTGCTTTAAAAGCTCATACCCAGGACAATAATTTTGGCAAGTACATATTTAAATTTAATATGAGAATAATAGACTAGACTAGACTAGTCTAGAATAGTTCAGTTGGAAGGGACTTAGAACCATCACGCAGTCCAACTGCCTGACCATTTCAGGACTAAATTCGCAGTGCTTCACTAGGCAGGTTTTTACTTTGAAACTGTCTTACCCTTGATTCACTGATTTTAAAAAAAAAAAAAAAAAAAAAAAAGCTTTATCTGAAGTTCAATCTAATTATAAAGGCATCTCCTAAAACCTTGGATTACAATAACATTAAGGCTTGTGGGGCAAAGATGAGAATATGCAGGGTGCGGGGTGCGGGGGGGGGGCGGTGCCTGGGCTTTGCTGGCCAAGTTTAACTCTCCTGTAACGTGTAGAAATCTTCTCTAGGTAAATACCTTTACCTTTTTCTCCATTTAAGCTCTCTTGGGAAAGGCAGATCTCTAAAAATCAGAAAGGTGTAATTCTGTACAACCCTGGCTTGTGATGCCTGCTGGTATCTCCATTAATGCTCAGAATTTAATGAGTAACAGGGAGTGAAAACTGAAGAAAAATCTGCTCATTTTTGCTGCCTCTATATGAAACATTATGAGCTCCAGCAAAACCACCAACTGCTTTTTCCCAGTAGGTCGTTTTTTACTTTGTTCTTTCTGGGGGGAAAAACAAAAAAAAAAGAAAAGGAAAATTAAACAAAAACCAATATTGAGCAATACTAACAGGGTATTCCCAATGAATAATACTAACAGGATCAGACAATTAGAAGAAGGAAGGCATATTCACTCTCATTACAGCTGAGAACATGGAAAATGCCTGTCTTTCCATATGAGTACTGAACTTGATCTCTTTCCTATTCCTTCCCATCCTTTATTTTCAGCTCTGACCAACACACTTTTTTTCTTTCTACTGTTTATACTATCAAGGTTTATGCATTTTGTTTAAACTGGAATCTGAGTGAGGATAGGAAGCATAGCAAGTGATGGATGGAACAAATTAGAAAAGGGAATTATGACTCTTTGGAAACAAAAGATATTTTTTGAAAAATGAGAGGCAGGAAAACAGCAATACAGAAAAGAAGTGCACTGTAAAAATGTGATGTAGAAAGACAAAAAGAAGAGGTGAAGGCAACTAAGGGGAAATCATAGATGGTTCAGGTATGACATGCTATTGATCTAGTATAGGAAAAAAAAAGAAAAAACGGAATAAAGTCAGAAATGGAAAGAAGAAATAATAAAACCCAGAAGAGAGCACGCAACTGGTATTTTCAGGAATGTTACCAACTTCTTATTTCATAATTAGTTGTCACAAAGATCAACGTGTTCTATAAAACTGTACCTACTTAGGCAACATACTAGTGAAAAATCATGTTGTATTTTGTTCAGGCTCAAAGTATATGATACTAGGCTTGGAAGAAGCCAGGGATGCCAGCATCAAATAACTTACTGTAGCTTCATCTAGGGGCTAGCAACTCGAGCCATATAAAACAAGCAAGCAAAACCTTACTGGTAAACTCCGATGGAAAGAACAGCTCAGACAGGTCCTAGAGGCAACATCATATACATGCCTGCCCAGAGTGTTTTTACACAAATTTGTTACCATTGACTCTCTACGATTTTTATTGCAGCTTTTGATTTGTGCCAGCAGCTCTTTACTGTCAGGAGCACTAAAATTCACACAAAGATATTTATGTCTAGAAATGCGTCTAGGGAAATGGTTATTTCCATTAACAGTACAGCCAGCAAGTAATTCATTAACAAGACAGAACAGAGCTATTAATCATATCATTCTGTGGCTCATAAGGGGGGAGAAAATACAATATTCTCAGTTGGCTGTTAAAATACAGTGCCTAACAACTGTTTACTGTGACAAATATTTTCAAAGGAGTTCCTTTAGACGATTTCCCCTTTGACTGTAGTGAATCTTCGATGGCAAACACCTCCAGATGGAAAAGGGATGAGATGTTTTATTTTAAATATTCAAAAAGAATTTCCAATACTAGCAGGGACAATAACCAAAACAATTAAAAATGTGGGAGTTACATGGTAAAAGAATATTCACTGGAGCAAGAAATTATAGGTACATTCATAACACAACATAATATTTAGTCTGTATCACTGGAATACAACAGAAGCCTCAGGAATACCCCGAAGTACGGACAATGCCAGTGCCCAGTGCATCACTGGTTTACATGCTGTTTACTTGGAACTGCACAGATGTCTAAGAACTCTACAGAAAGCAAAAGGCAACAGTTGTGCTATCTGTGAGGTGGGATGTTATAACAAGAAGCCATGGCCATATGCTGTTCCTGAGATGACATCTTTCTGTAGCAGAAACGAACAGAAATCCCTTACTCCTGATGTTAGCATTAGACAATTGATAAACAAGTTTTTATCCCAACAGCCCCTTCCTTGATCATAATGTTACTATTTTCTGACTTTTCATTTTCTTCAAACAGAGGTGCCACTCTGGGTTTTCCAGACACAGATGAAGGCTCAGCAGGAATGCAGAATGATGGGAAAGCTGCACACTCAGGAGGTTGCTGTAATATCACCTGACTTTTACGCTCAGTAAATATGGGCCAGGTCTGTTACGGCATTAGTAACTGCAGTCTCCAAAAACTACATACAAGAATTCTGTCTGTCTGTTGTTCCATTCCGGTCTGGTTCCATTTCCATGAACGTCAATGGGAAAAGGAATTTCTTTCTACCGTAGTTGCTAACACAGTCATAATGTCAGGGAGAACCCTTTCACATCCTAGACTTTCTGTAAAGCTGGACATATGCAAGTCTCGTACATAATTAGGGCACCCTATTTTGAGATTTTTTTTTTCTAATGTTCTGACCCAGATTAGTTAAACAGGTATTTTATGAGAGTTCATTTCTGCTATGTGGGAAAACAGACAGGCTGAAACGTACAAAGGTGTTGTGTATTTCTGTAATTAAGCTGTATTACCAAAAAACTGGCTACAAATTTTGTCTCATGTTGCAATACTTAGACTGATTATGTTCTCTCCCTGTAAACTTTTATCTACTCTTTCTTC
The DNA here is from genome assembly GCF_036417535.1 of Chlamydotis macqueenii. Lineage (NCBI taxonomy): Eukaryota > Metazoa > Chordata > Aves > Otidiformes > Otididae > Chlamydotis > Chlamydotis macqueenii. Next base: position 83,978,969 of record NC_141558.1, on the reverse strand, counting down.
CCCTGCTCTTCACTCTTGGTTAGAAAAGTCTACTTCCTTGGCTTAAAAAGTTGTAAGTATTTGAAGGGATGAAATAAACTATGTTGTGAATCCACCATTTTAATTTTGCAGCATTAGCAAATTAGACACCGGACACTACATTTTAAATGAACGAATTTTCTTTTGCCATCACAGTGTTGAAAGCGGCCTCTGCTGTCACCAACCCATGAGAAACCACCTACATACCCAGGAAGGTTCAACAAAGAGATTCAGCTGCTGATAGCTGGCAAATAGGGCACCCATGAAAAAGATTAAAAGACTGATAACCACCTTGTTTTACTTTTGTGGGTAGTGCATAATAGGTTACTGACCTCCAAAGGGGAAAAATGCCAGTCTAATGAGGCTAGAAAATTGTGATACTTTAAGTCAAGCATTTAAGTAGCTCTGAATAACAAAACAATGAGTACTATGGTGTTTCAGACAAGTGTTCTTTACAGGCAAGAGAACACAAGATGAAGTAGCTGATTTTCTTCTCCCATTAGGAAAATATACCCCCAAAAACTTGTCACCTGCTAGGATCAAAATGTTTCTGGATTCATTTACTCCATTACCCAAGTGAACTCTCTAGAGAATTAAGCAATAGTTTCCCTGCCTCATATGGACTAAACCTAAAAGCTTGGTAAACACTAATTTTATCTCACAAACCATAATTTTTAATTGCTAACACACATAGGAAAGGCATAATCCTCCACTGATGATATCATAGTCTACTGCCATGGAAATGACTGCAGTATCATAAACACAGGTTTAAGATGACCTCACTTTCATAGGAAAGAGGGAAATTTCACTGGAATGTGAATGACATTGGGAATAAACACATACAGATACTATATAGTGAAAAGACTCTCTTAGTAGTCAGTTAAAATATGGAAGATGAAGATGACAGCTAGACCTGCAGCTGAACAGAAAAGGAGTTCTCCTGCCCAAACACCGTATTACTGCCTATGAGTCTTTACAGACAGAGAGCCCTCTGAACTCCTGTCAGAGTTCCACTCCGTAAGGTCACTACACCAGACAGGAGTGAAATCCCTGCCCTGACAGGCTTACAGTTCAACCACAAGAACATGAAAAAAGTATGGCTATAAGAATATAGTATGGGATCACAGAACAACATTGTAGCTGGAATGTTTCCTAGAATGAGTAAGTACTTCAGAAGTGGGAGGAACAGTCTCTTGAAGCACACAACATGAAGTCAGATGCAAATGCTGAAGTACGATCTCAGTGTGGCAAGTGCTAAGTATTTTGGCATCGGCTCAGGAAAACACATATATTTAACCTTCAGCTCTGAAGTACTCTGAGAGGTGTCAAACAGCTCAAGGATTGGAAGTTGTGATTTGTGTGTAAGCTTTGTGCTTCTGTGAGCCGGGAATGTTGAGTACTATGTGGGACTCCAAGTTGAGATGAGACAAAAAACTTGAGCCGAGAACAGGGAGTGGAGAAATGTAAAAAGAGATAATGACCTCACTTAAGTAGAACCTTTCATCTTAAAAGATCTCAAAGCAATTTACAAACTTAAACAGACCAGAGATTGCTGCTGGTAGGAACAGCAGCAGATCGCTGGGAAGTCATTCATGGTAAGGAGGAGGTAATAGAGGACTTAGTGAGTGCCCTATCTTTCAAAATGCTGGTGCTGGGAGAAGACAGCAGGGCTAAAACAGAGCTTTTCCCTGAACCTTGCCATGCAGCCATGTGAGAAAACTGCAAAAAGCAAGCAGGCAGCCAGAGCTGGCAGAAAGAGAAGCAGAAAAATAGGAGGCCTCTGGAGAGCTGGGGAGCTGTCACTGTTAGGATTGTAGTTTCCCTGCCTTTTATCTCAACCTCACCCCCTAGACTCTTTATACTTTCCGCTATAAAACCTTTTGTCTTTCCTATTATTTTTGCCCTTTATAAGGCCTTCCTCCAATTTATCTTTACCTTTTTCCTACCTTTTTACAAAGCAAACTGCTCCTCTTCTCCTCCTTCAACTCCAAAATGTTTTCCAAATGCACAGTAGGACAAGTAGTGCTACCTCTTGGTTACTGGGAAGCCAAAGAAACTACTTCAGCTATAGCATTTGTGTAGTACGGGCATGACTTTAGTACCACAAGGGCTATTCTTTAGCTCAAAAGCAGTACTGAATGCATACCATTAAAATGGAACTAGATAAACAAGTCTAAAAAACAAGAGTCATGTTAGTTATTGCTGAAGTGGATTGCTTCTGGAAGGAAAGACAGTACCTAATTACAGTACACAGTAGCTTAGGACACAAAATTAAGACACCAAATGAAAGAGCAGGGAGGTTTCAATTAAATAGAATCCAGAAAGCAGCACTTTTCTTGTGCTCAAGTTAAAAGACATTGTGTGACCAGTTTCACATTCGTATTTCCCAAGACTTTTAAAATTTCCACATTTCCATTTAGGAAGGGGGAAAAAAAAAATCATGGATAAGAGCCAAAGACAAGTGTTGAGCAGGTGTTCTAGCACCACCAGTACTTCTCAGAGAAGACCCACAGCATCCTCTGTTGCACAAACAACAGTTTCTTTCAGAGAGTGCCAGCTGGGATCAATGGCACACTGTCTCTTGCTTGGGGTTCATAACCTTGGTTGCAAATGCAGCTCTTGTAATGGGTTAAAAAAAGTCACTGGTGGCCTTGCCCTAGTTATTTTGTGTTAATTTAAAAAACAGCCAACCAGACATTTTCCCTTCTTTTTCCCCTCTTCAATATTCTGTCATTTTTTATTAGAGGAACTTTTTTTGGAAGCTTTTCAGGTCTGGAGTATAACACCAAATACTTTTAACACCCTAAAAGATTAAACTGTGTCTCACCCTAAAATAATCTGATCACTCAGATTTTGCAGGGGGATGACAATTTAATGACAGTTTACAGCAGTGAAAAGCTTCTTTTGATGTGAATGAGCTTGGACCAGGCACTGCATCAGATGAGCAGTGTCTGGGCCACTACAGATACTCAAAAGCTGTAGATGAACAGAAAACAATTTTCTTACTGAATTCCTTCACTGAGGATTTAATCAACTTGTTTTTTATCTTGTTTTTCATTTTGGGCCCCCAAGATACAGCTTTCTTCCTGCCAGGTAAAAGAAGGCAAAAGGGAGTTTCTCTAAACCACATTTCAGTCCTCTAAAATCAGGTTAGAACAACAAAACACTGAGCCTCTGCATCCTGCGTTTAATGTACACCCAAACTTTACTAGGTCAGAGAAGAAGACAAGGGAATAGTACTGGCTCTGAAATCAAGCCCAGATTTTTCACTATTACATAAACTAAACAATTCACAGATGACACATTCTCTCATGCCTTGATGCCTTTCTCTGGATCCAAAAGATTAATTTCTTCAACTGGACTAAGCTTGTATTCCTTCACAGTTGTGCTTTCCCATGCTGCTGGCAACAGCAGATTGACTAGAATGAGGAGTGGCTGCTGCAGGGAAAGCATTACAGATAAAAACAAAAACACAAATGAAATGGATTTGAAGGATTCTAGAAAACTTTGCTGCTAAGAGAAGCTGAAGAGCAGAAAAAAAAACACTAAAGGAAGAAAAAAACATTAAAATTTGGTGACTGCACATGCATGAGAAATGGTGGAAATGAGAACACGTGTGAAAGACCTGGAAACAAAGCAAAGAAGAAAATTAAGTCATATGTGAGACTTTCTTTGCTTGCTCGAAAGAAACGTAAGAAAATTCCTTTCCATATTCCCACAAAAAGAGCCTGAAATTATTGTCCAAAATATTGCACTTTTAAAAAGGAAGTACAGACATAGCTTTGGACCATGGACATTTCCAATAAGCCATTTATTTAAGCACTTCACCTGACAGTAACCACCACTAGTGACTTAAGAGGAAGATGTAGAATCTCACTCATGGAGAAATCTTTGCCATTTTGTACAAGAAGAGATTGTGCTCAGTTAGCAAAGATGATTCAATGCACCCATCGGGCTACTCTGGGATGTTAATTCTGGATGTGCACTTGTCACCACTGTCCACTCCAGTCTGGCAACTTACTACGTTGTAGCTCAAGGCTTTCTCTGCTGTGTCTTTCTTCTCTTGCCGAATGCTTTCAGTCAATCAGTTTAGTACTTAATTATTAACGACGGTTGATACAATACAGGACTGGAAGTAGAACTTTAGTTCTACTCCCTACAGGGAACAAAGTAACCTGAAGGAAGGAGAGAGGTCCACAGAAAACGAAGACTTCAAATTTTGAGCATCCTAACAGTTTTCCAGTATTTGGACTGTGGTCTCATTCTCTTGAGTTAAAGTGAAAAACTGTTGCTGTTGTGACTATCCAAAGACTGTTTTTCCATCTTACATTTTGTTCTCTGCTTCTGCTGTTTTCAATTGCCATGCCAAAGTTTCTCCTGTTTATTCTAATTGTTTTAGTGTGTCTGACTCTCATTGGTTTATATGTTTAGTCTTGTCCTGATTTAATATGAATTAAAATGCCAATGCCACGACCAGTCTGCAAATATGAGTCAGAATAGAAACTATTTAAATAATACTATGGATGATCCCCGTCTGGTTTGATATCTAGATCATATAGAATAATGCTGGTTTTGTTTTCTACTACTATTGCCTGTTATTGCCAATGAAGTGTTGATTGTGATTGTGACCACAAATATGTTTTGTTCCTGGTCCTATTAAGTCAAAGACTGTGGTTTACTGCATGTATGTACGCGAGGTTGTTTTGATTATACTAAATTCACTTTGGAAAACCCACATTCTGCCACTGCAGTGCTACAGGACAATGAGAAAAGAATTTCCAATGAGAACAGTGTTTTAAAAGCAAACCACTGGGCCCCTTCCCTTTGAAAGAATTTTAAGGCACACTATCCTTTCTTCTGAATTTGATTATTTCTCAAAATTATCTCTGAATACTGTCTTCAACAGACGGTCCCCATCCTTTTCCATCTCAGTCATTATGTAAGACATAGTAAATTTCAAATTGTACATTTCCATTTCACACAGAGGTTATGCTTCTTTAAATCATTAGTTTACCATACTGAGTAAAAACATTATGTACTAACTTTTTTTTAGTGGTGAATCTGGCTGCCATATGTCCAATGGTAGCTTGAAACTTATCTTTCTGATTTTCAGTACCTTGCCTCTACAGATCTGGGAATGTTTACCATTTAATGTCTGCCACTCTTGGTTTCTAGCTTTCCAGACGGAGGGCCAAGATTGTATTCTAAAGGGCCAACATGGTATTTTATCAGTCTGAGTTATAACATAGCATTGTCTAGCTCTGGCAGAGTCTCAATCAATTATTATCTTCTAGGAAAGATAGGCTTTAGTACTGAGTGGTGAATATGCCTACCAAACACAATGTGTCCAAATATGTGTGACCTCCTTTGCACGATTCTCACTCCTAATTATTTTATTTAGTCTCCCACAAATGAGTGATAGACAGGCATTTAACATCAGCACTGCTGTCCATGTCTTTTAGAAACGGAAATAATAGCATAAATGACAGACAAACTCGCAAAAACCTGATATTCTCTCATCCTGCCTGAAATGAACCCTAGCTTTAAACCTACAATATACAGCCCCCTCTAAATCCCAGATATAAAGACAGCCAAGAGATACCCTCCTGGTATCAATCCTAATTCTAACGTGGCAGTTTTTACCACATTTTATAAAGCCTGCTTATCGTTCCCCGTTTCATAGCTTTGGTCTCCACCTATGTGCATCCCAGCCCACGGTTTAGTACTTTCCAGTAATTTTACCAAGATTTTTGTAACATAGGATACATTTAAACTATGTCTACATGGGCACTACATGGAGATTTCAGTCAGATTGAACTCTTGCCAGTTAAATTTAAATGCATTTTTTTTCTTATTTTATTAAATGCCTTAAATCCTGTGCTAGTGACAGAAAGAATGAGGCCGTCTCTTCTTTTTCAGTTGAGCCAAATTAGCTTATCACTAATAAAAAGCTTTTCACTGCTCCTTAAAGTAGAGGCTAATAATGGTGAGCCAGATATATGCTTGTGATAGCATTTGTACAATTTAAGAAACCCTCTTAACTGATGGAAAAGTGAAATGGCTTTTCTTCAACCACTTAATCTCAGTGTAACAGCATCTATGGCTACAACCCATGGTTTAATCTCTGGTTACAGCATGGCCAGTTAATATGGCTTAAAAAAAAATGACTGCATTTCTATCATAACAAACTTGCAGCCAAAAAAAGTGAGTTTTCTTTTTTTTTTGCTTGTTTGTTTGTTTAAGTGTCAAGAAAAAGCCAAAAGCTGCGGCTGTCAGCAGTGCTTAAACTGGTAGACAATTTTTTTTATCATTTTATTTCCCACATTTTAGAGAGACAGGAAAAGCAACGTCTTGAGGTTAGAGCACCATGTTTTATATTTCAATATAACGTCACAAGCATCTGATTGCTCATTCACACATAACGTCAAGATCAGTTCTACAAAATCTTACTCTGACTTACAAGACAACTATTATTGGAAAGCTGCCAGTGTGTTCTGCAGATTACATAAAGCATTAAATCTTTTTGACACGGGTTCTGTGATTATTTAAGGGTTTTCATCATTTCTGCAACACGTCTGTGCCTAAACTGTACTTACTTCTCAGCATATTCTTCTAATCATGCATTCTACACCTTCTTGACCCACAGGCTTTGATATAATCGTCTGCTAATTCAGATTGAGGAATTGTGTATTTTACAGCAGAATTCCCAGCAGCACAAGCTGATGCAGTCCAGATACATATATCTTAAAATCCTGTTTTAACCAAGTCTGCATAGATAGTTTAAAACCAGATGTGTTTAAAATAGTGCAAGTCAAAGACTGATTTGCAAGTTTACTGGGGCTGGCAAGGTCAGCCAGTTTAGGTTAGTGCTTGCACTATTGCCAACCCTTGCAATTTTGCTTGAATTCTTGCAATATTTAGTATTCACTATAAAACCCAGGCTGCTGGAACTGAAAGCTTTCATGAACTTCTGTACTTTAGTTTTTAAAAGAAGCCTCCAAACCTTACCTATGTACAACAACAACAAAAAGATAATGAGACTCAAATATCTAATTCTAAAAGCAAAATGCCCAGAAAATAAATAAAAAGGAATTAAGACATTCCTTTAAAAAAAAAGAAGATTTCATAATTTCAAAACTAGCCTTGGGGTGTAGAGGTGGTATATTTTTGAGGGTTTTCTATTTCCACTTCTTGATCTGTTTGGATACGAATAGCTTAGGAGGCCGTTTCTTTCTCTCCTTTCAAAGTGTCACATAAAATGTTTTCTGCAAGTAATCAACTTATAACCTACTTTTTCATGGAGTTAACTTCAGCTTCTTTGCAATATTAAGCGTTCTTTTTCGCTTTTCTAGCGGACACAAGTGCTTTGAACTGAAAACATGTTACAGTTGACCAGCTGTATTTACCTTCATAAAATCCTTTCAAACTCCTCTGCCGATAAAGAGCATTAGAGTTCCCGATTTCCCATGCGGGTTACTATGAAATGCTGCTTTTCTGGCAAGGCTAAGGCGGAGCCACCTAGCACAGCTGAAAACACAAACCCAAGCCTCTCTTCTCCCTAAAGTTACAGACAGCTGATCAAAGCTCCGGCAGACAACACGTTCAAACTTCTCCCCGTTCCCACAGCCTTCTCTCAAAGTATTATTGGCAGGGCTGACATCACCCGGGCCCAGCCGCCCCCACCGGCGGGTCTGCTTCTTGCCCCCCCCCCCCGCGCCAGCCGCAGCCAACTCCTCGCCTCGGTTCCCTCTGCCCAGGGCCGACAGCTCCGCGCCGCCGCACCTGGCGCCGGCCCCACTCCCGCTGTCCCGGCCTGGAGAGGGAGGTGACAGCCCCTTCCCTTGGCAGGCGGCAAGAGGGCTGCGGTGTGTCCCGGCCCCGCCTGCCCTCGGGGAGCGCAGGGAGCCTCTGCTCTGCCCCGGACCCCGTGACGCCCTGCGCTCCTTTCACCTCGGGGCCCCTCCGTCCAGTGAGGGCAGGAAACCGGCCCCGCCGGCCTGCGGGAGCTCGCCCGCGTACTAACCTGACCAGGTCGGTCATACAGGATCCCACAACCACCACCTCGGCGGCCATGGCGCCAGGGGACGGGGGCTGCCCTGGGCCCCGCAGCCCGGCCAAGGCACTGCCTGGGCCTTGGACCTTGGACTCGGCCTTCACGCCAGGCCCCGCCGCCGCCGCGGCGGCGGCTTCGCCCGTTGCCACGGGCGACGGGCCCGGGGGTGGGGGGGGGAGGAGGGCCAGCCCGCAGGGGCCTTCGGCCGGGAGGGGTTGTCCTTGGCGAACGCCTGCTGGCAAAGCCGCCCCCTCCCCTCCTCGCCCTCTCCCCCGTCCCGCTCCGGCCGTGAAGAAGCCGCAGCCCCACGCCTGCGCGACGAAACCCTCCGCCCAGGCACTGCGGCGGGCGCCAATATCGAGGCCGGCGAAGACCCCTCCGGCCCCGGGAGCGGCGGCGGCGGTGGGGGGCGGAGGCGTGCACGCTGCGCGGCGGGGCGGGAGCGCGCACGGCGGGCGCGGGTGGACGGGACGGGCGCGTGGCCGCGGCCGTTGCTAAGGGGCTGTGTTCCGGCCGCCGTAGGTATGGCGGGGCCCGGCCTGGGACGGGGAGGGGCGGGCGGGAGCAGCGCCCCTGCCAGCTCCGGGGGAGCGGCGCGGCAGGCGGGCTTCTGCCCCAGCCCCCGCCAAACCCCGGGGCGCTTGGGCGTAGAGGGGGCTGGAGGCCGTGGGCCTGGCCCAGGAGGCGGCGCGGGGGCCGGTGCGGCCCAGGGAGACGGCTAGCCGGAGCGTCACCCGGCCCGCTCCCGGGCGCCGCCGGGGCGGGGCAGCGCGCAGCGCAGCGCCTGAGGTGTCGGGCCCGCCGCCTTCGCGCGGGGCGGCCCCGGCACGTGGCCTCGGGAGCCTCGCTGAGGCGGGGGGGCGGCAGCCTGCGCCCGGCTGGGGGCGCGGAGCCGGGCCGGGCAGGGGTCAGTCCGGTGTCCGGCCTCCCCTGCCAAGGCTGAGGGAACTTGAGGGTTTATTCGGTACTCTGCAGATGCACGTTACCGATCGCATCCCGGGCTGGCAGGCGGGGATGTGTCTGGGCACGGCGGGAGGAGGTGGAGGTGGTCCTGGGTCCTCTCGTTTCTCCACGTCCGGCCACCCCTTACTGCCCCCCTCAAAGTGAAAACCACAAAACCAAATTCCCGACAGCCACCCCGAGAGGGTTTGACGGGAGAGGTTCCCTCACAGTTCAAGGCCTCCGTCACGATATTCGTCTTTGCCTTCTTACAGCTTCACTTAATGCCCCTAATGTCAGTACCGGTGGTGGGGGAGCAGAGTATCTCGCATCTGGACACTCTCGGTTGCCCAAAGTGGTGCCTGGGATTTTTTTGGTTACTGTAGAGACGATGTTAAGTTTGCGTGAAGTCATGATGACGGGCTGCTGAGTCTGAAAGGATTCAACTATTAGTTTGTTTACTTCTTTCAAATGCTTTGTTTTGGGAGGGAAACAGTCTAGTGAATTTTGTTTTTGTTAATTCCCTTGAGTTTGTTTGTGTTCTGTTTCCAGTACTGTGGGAAAATGAAGCTGGGGAAAAAAAATATGTATATGACAACTGAAAGTTACGAAAATGGTACTAATTGTGTTATAGTTTGTAAAGAGTGTTGTTTACAAAATAAATCGGTGAGTTTGATAGTGACCTTTTAAGTATTGTGTATCTGGCTTGTTATGTGGAAGGTATTGTGGATCTTAAATGATGCAATAAAACCAAGAAAAGTGCCTAACAGTAATTTTTATCTTGTTTTAACAATATCTGCGTATTTTATTAACAAAAAGATAGGGAATCTCATCATGCGCTTCATTTTGGAAGGTGCATCTGTTCAACTTTGATCACTACATCTCTCTTGTCTCACAGTTCTACTCTCGTAACATAGTCCCCTTAAAATGTGTCATTACCAGAATCAATTCTGATATATTTGTGTATACTTTTAAGATTACTAGAAGGCTAGCTTGTTTTTCAGTATGTTTTTCATGGTTTAAGAAAACTATCATCAGTCCAGCTGCCCCTTGGCTTGCGATTAGTTTCCCTATGGCAGAGCTGGCAGGCTGAAATGTGTGCCTTGTTTTAGCCACTCTTGTACAAAGTATCATTTTAGTTTAAACTTGTTTTTGTTAGCTGTTAAATCTAAGCCCTTGGACTTCGCTTGAGATAGGTCAAGTATGGGCTTGTGTTCTGTTCCTCTGGGGAAGAATAAAGGTGAGTAGGCAGTAATTTTTGATAGAAAAGTAACAAACAGGAGGTGGCATCTTAAATTGCTGTAGGTGTTTGCTAAGCAAAGTTAAGTTGTTGCCCATTGTCAATTATGACAAATCATATATATGAAGAGAATGTTTTATGTGTTAGGACATGGATATTTAGTCTTCAGCTTCTTTAGTTGCCATAAAATGGAAGAATCAGTGTATTAAAGATAATTACTGTTTTCAGGAAGTCTTACTTTAGTAGGCTTTCTGTTTGCCTTTAGTGCCTGGCCTCTGCCTTATTCAGATGCGTTCAGGATAGCTAGGATAAATCCTCTTGCTTGAATATTGGTTCATACCACCTCAGTGTGAATGACTTTCATGAGAACAAAATGTGTAGCTTTAACGTTGTTACTGTTTACAAGGAATTATCAGTTTGTAGAAAATCCCTTAGTTACCAACTAATGCTTGTAAACAGAGTGTTAGAATTAAGAGAAAATTGCAACTATTGCCTTGAGTTGCTCACACTCTCTTTATAGAACACTTTATTAATACAGCAGTTCATCTGCAGCATTTTGTAAGGAAGTAAATACAGTACATGTTGGTGTTTTTCAGTTAAATGGATGTTTTAAAAAAATTTCAGAGTTTTAAGTATGAGCTCTTCTGCCCCACTTCTCAGTAGTGTGTTTATGTTACCTTGAGTCATTTACAGCTTTATTTTCTAAAACTGAAGTTCAATTAATTTTCAGATGGAACTCTGTGCATAATAATATGATCAAATATGTTAAGTTAGCGTTTTAATAGGTTACTTACCCTTCTTCCACTTCTCCTACCACAGTCTGTTGTTGTCCACATTCTCTAGCCTTTTTGTAGTGCAACGAGTTAAAATGTGTATGTGCTCAGTTTCTGCATTTAAACTAAGAAGCAGCAGGTTCTTAAAGTAACTAACTAACTTAGTGGCTAACTTAGCCACTAACTAACTAACTTAGTGGCCTAACTGATTTAGCCACTAACTAAGCTAACTTAGTGGCCTAACTGATTTAGCATAAGGTCACGCAATTGCAAGCACTTCTGAAAAAGCTCTGCTTAAGATGTGTGTACATCAGCTTCCTGGTCGGTTTTGTGGATGAAGATGCATTTCAAAGAGTGTGGTGATACCACTGGAGGAAAAGCAATGTGCATTTAAAAGGCATCATGAAATACTGTAAATAGCTACCTAACAAAGTAATGTAAAAGTAATACCGATTATGGTTACATGTTACAAATAAGAACACAGATAATCGGACCCTTGGTCCCATTTATTTTCAGTTTATTATAAATTTATTTTATTTATATTCAGAACAAATGTGGCTTGTCAATTATAGGCTCCTAACAGAAATGCTCACAAGAAGAGCTAGGCTATGAAGGATCAGCGTGGCCCTGAATTTTATTTCTCGTTCTCCTAGGGATAGGATCTTCATTAAAGGAGCCTAGGACATAAGGCTGTTTTTATGTTGATGTTGGATAAACGGGCTTAATTGAATGTTGCAGAGGTAGGATAAAAAAAAAAATGACCTGTGTTTTTTTTCTTTATAAACCTGTGCGCATTTCAGTTACTCTACATTTCTGATTGTTTGCGTACTTAGCTTTTTTCCTCTGATGTCTGCAGAGTGCATGTGAATTTACATCAAGTAAGTAGGATGTTTTTTGATATATCTTTTTCCCCCCCCTTGCCATCCCTGTGCAGCTCAAGACAGAAGGAAAGAGGAACATACTAAAATGTCACCTGAAGTTGCTTTGAACAGAATTTCTCCAGCACTCTCACCGTTCATTTCCAGTGTGGTCAGAAATGGAAAAGTAGGACTGGATGCTACTAACTGTTTACGGATTACAGACTTGAAATCTGGGTGAGTTCCTCATCCAAAAAGAATACCTAACCCCTCACTGTTAAGATGTTTTTTCAGGACCAAATTTTACGAGGTTCATGTGTATTTAAGCATTTCCAATGTATCTGGAGCTAGATAGATTATTTTTGTCTTGCTACCGTTTTGTAGTTTGGGAGACTTAATTTGTCATATTGTTGGCAATAATAATCTTGTTAAAACACTGTCATCGCTGCCATTTGATAGTGCTGTTTTTCAGTGGTGAGATAGTTATAAACACTCTTTCGTGTTGTTTATCACTTGCTTACTGGATCTTTTCTGTAAATTAAAAACTTGAAGATAAATTTGTATGACCTTACCTGTAGTCATGAATATGCTAAAGAAGAAAAAAACTAACTTTTCCTTTATCTGACCTCCCTCGCAATCAGTACATCAAGTGGCTATAGGGCTAAGTGTTTGAAATAGGCCAAGCTACTCCTTTAATTTTTAGTTCCAAAAGGGTTCATGATGCTTTTTGGATAGTAATAAAGTTTGAGACCTATATGTACAAAGGGACTCTGGTGTGTAACCTCTGTGAATAATACGTGGAGGAAGTAAAATGCTAAAAGTAGAGTTTCCTTTAGGCGTTGTGTAAAGAGGGGAGACTCCCAAGATGGCTGATAAAAGAATACTTAAGATGAGATATGTCGGAAATTGCTTTATTCTTTTAGAGTTGGGCATCTAATGGCATCCCTGATTCAGGTGTTTTTTTGATACTGGAGTTCAGAGCCTGAAATTACTTTAGCTTAAGGTGTCTAAATTGCTGCTTTTGTACAAACTAGTGATAGCTTAATCCAATAGATCTTGAGTCACTGTTGTTTAAAACTTAGTTCTGCTGAAAACTTTGTTTAATATACTTCTGTAGGCTGCTTTATTATTGTTTCATGGAGAGTTTGGGAGGTACTTTTCTGGTAGTTACAATGCCTTTTTGGGAAGGAGGTGTGCATTCTAGGGTTAGTTTGAAAGGAACCATTCCCTCCCTCTAAGGTGCTGTGACAGAGTACAGATTTACTTGGAGGTCTAAGAAGTTATAACTTTGTTATTAGTATTGTCTGGCTTGGTATTTAGGCTTGGAAGTTATGTGAGACAGGCTCAGCAGTTATGCGTCTGCTGCTGTCATTTCGTGCTAGACATGCTTTCTCTTGAACTAGACTTCTAGGAAGGCTGAGATGAGAGCTATCTTATATTTCTCCGATTGAATCTGAGAGAAGGTAATACAGAAAAAGGCGGAGAGCAGACAGCTGTAGTCTGGTGGTGAAGGTATCAGCTTGTCAGGAGGTAGATAAGGATTTTGCTCTTTGCCCACTGAATGCTTATGCTGCCTGCCTTTAATAGATGAAAATAATAGAGTGGTGTTTTCCGGCTGACTTTTCATACCTATTTTTAATAAATGTTTAAAGTTTTTGGCCAGTGATCTTTCCAAGAAGATCTTGAATTTGCTTTGATAAATCCTGAATGTTTTCCAAGAGTTTATTCTTTAAAAAACTAAAAACTACCCCTAACTACGCCTATCACCCAAACCCAGTGATTCAAATTGTATAGTAACTGTGTTGAACATGGAGTCTACAACACAAGTACAGCTCTTGACATAGGTTGTCCCATATCTTGTTTAAAGGCATAGGCTCAGCTGTATCCAAGTGGTAGCAATATTTTCTTTTTCTTGTTCTGGAACATAGAAATGAACCTCATTCTTTATGTTGAGACTTTTTTGTGGCTTGAGGTTATTAGGAGCTGGAGTTTGAATAATCAAGATTCTGCATGTAGTTGAGAATTATTTTTTTAAGGTTTGGGTTTTTTTTTTTTTTGTACAAATAAGTTTCTTAAAAAGCATTATTCTAAACAGGATTTATTAGCAATTACTTGAAATTTCTTTGAAATGTAAATTTCATGCCCATGAGTTTTTAGGGATGATTTTTTGTTGTTTGTTACAAATAAATCAGTTAGCTTATTTATAATAGAAAATTTTTAATTTTAACGTCAGTGTGGAAATACAAAGTTCCTTGTGATTTAACACTTTATGATGTTGCTGAACAGGTAAACAGTGTAAAATTACTTAACATAAGATGGGTGCATCATCACAGAATCAGAGAAGTCCCTTCCGTAACTCAAGATCTAGTTCAGTGGTCTTTAACCTTTGATATAGGAGCCTTTGGGACTCCACAGACTGCTTTTGAGAGGCCCATGTCAGTTGATTAATAACAAAACCCCCAACTCATCATCTTGTCAGTAGATTTAAATTTGTTGCTGGATACCATCTCTAAAGGAAAACTTTGTACAGCTCTGAGAGTCCAAAAACTGATTGAAAACCATTGGTCTACTCTCCTCGTCTATCCTCACATCATGAGATTATTCAAACTCATGTATACTTTCAGTTTGGTTAAAGTTTTTTAAAGAGAGAAATGGCAGTGCAGGCAGAGGCAAATGTGGCTGTTATCCGCATGAAGAAAGGGAAGTATAAGGACGTAGAGGTTGGACATAAACAGGAGGCAAATGAGAACAGTTGTTAGAGAAATGGTGATGAGGCTCAGGACGTTAATTGCAAAACTCGGTTCAGTTTCAATAGGGCCAGGTCAAGCTTTAAACTTAAAAACTGGAACAGGAAGGTGAGGAAGAGGTGCTAGATAAAATGCTTGAAGTTAAGTAAAAGACAATTCTTGATGTCACATGAATGTGACCATTTGTAAGTACTATCAGTTCAGACACTTTTCTTTTGAATAGGGATTATACATTTATTGACACATGAAAAAGGGGCTTTAAACACATCTCTTACATAGCCTATCTTGAGTTTATTATGGAACGTGCAAGTATGTTATGCTTTAACTGGTGTGTTGTCTGGAATATTTTTAAGAATTAAAACCCCACAATTTTACTATAACCTTTAAGATGTTAAAATACTTAAGGTAATCATCTCAATAGCTATTAACTTTGGAAAAAGAAGCATCTGGAAGTTTCTGGGTCAAGGGGAGGAGCTATGTGGTTGCTCCACTGTTATATACCACACTGTTATTCTGATAGAAAATTAGGGGTTACTGTAGTTGCTTCGCTTCCCTGATGACCCAGTGCTTTACAATGTGTAACAAAAGAAAAAGTGCAAACTGAAGATCCATCCATTCTCATTTCTTAGGTTTTAGAAACTGGAGCTGTGGTTAACAGGGAATAATGTTAACATACTGAATACAGTAGTATCACCCAGACCCTGCCCATTCAGAGCCTTGGTTTTGACATTCTCAACTTGAAAGTGGAAGGAATTTTGCTTTTATTTCACCAGTGCTAGATCAAGTTCCAGGTTTACAGCCTATCATGTCAGTTGATTTTGATTTGTAAGTGGCAAATATATTAAGCCTTTAATTATTTGAAAAGTCAATCCATATATCAGATGATTTTAGTAAGGAACTTATTTTGCACTTGTTCTAATTTATTGCAAAGATTGACTACTTAATTTTGTTTTGTTTCATGAACTGTATTAAAGAGATGATGTTAGATTAAAAGTATGGAGTATGCTGATATGCTAATTTGCTTTGCTTGCAAGTGTGGGAGGGAAATATGTCATAGTAAGGAAATCCCATTGTTTTGCAGTCTTTGGGTATGTAAATGTTTTATAATAATATGTTACGGTTCCATAATGTCTGTGTGTTTTTACAAACTTATTAGACAGTACCAGTCTCATCAGACACTTACATACATTTACATCTATGAGTAGGACCTTTAGAATCAAGTCCTGTTTATAAGAATTATATGGCCACTGCTGATGCAGAGGGAGTAAAGAAATCTGAGTACCCCTGAACCGAGCTCAGCAATATGGCATGACAGGAAAGAAGGAAACTCTTCAATATAAATAGTAATAAAAAGTCAGGTGACCAAGTCTACAGAGCTGTTGCCTTCTTTCTTGTAAAAAGGGCTCCACAATGAACAAAAATAGAACCGCAGTGTTAGGTCGCATCTGAAATATAGCACCTTTAGCAATATTGATTCTGATGATAAGAAAACCCTGGCAAGCATCTCTGTTGCATTAACAAAAGACATTCTTTGAGATGGCAGAGTGGATCAAAGCATTTTAACTCTTGCATAGGGTATTACTTTGTTCAAGACCCAAAGAAAATTCTGCTGCCAATTGAGTCAATGCCATATGTTATATCATTGAGTTAATCTCCAGCGGTGCCTCTTTGGAATAATGACCCATCATAATTGGATATTAAAATCTACTCATAACCAGCTGAATTGTTTCTAAGGCATTTTTGTTAGCATTTATACATATAATCACGGGAAAGATGTTGAATAGGGAAAAGTGATTACTAGGTAGATTTAGAAATAGAGGATGCTTTCCTGTGTGAAGGGTGTTTAGTTATTGTATAATGTAGAATCCAGTTATTTAAGAGACTACTGCTTTTCACAATGGTGAAAAACATATCTGTGGTGGTCATTGTCTTTCAGAACTTTTTTCTTTTCTTTTTTTTTTTTTCTTCCCCTACAGCTATTCATCAGGGCCCAAGCTTGAGCTTCAAATTATGCTGCAAGCCTGTTCTTATTCACCAAACTTATTTTGGTTTTTTTTTTTGAATTATTTTGATGTGTTACACCAGGCAGGATTTAAAGCTGCATATATTAAGGTCCTATTTGTTTAGATATCCACTCATAACAAAATTTTATATCTCATACTTGTTTGCTTATACGATTCTGTATTTATGAGGAGATTAAGTGTGGAATTTTTATGTAACTGGTTTGTATTGGTGTTGGTATTTTGTTCTTTGCACCTGTCTGATTTGCTATTGATTTCTACTTCTTTTCTTGATAACTGAGTTCTGTTTACAATCAGTTATGTTCCTGAAAGAAACCTATCTGAAGAGTGGTCGAAAAAATGTAGTGTTGTCTGGAGTAGATATTAAAGTACAAATTTACTATCAAGCTGTAATAAGATATTTATAGCTTTATTGCCCTACTTCCTAGTGAGCAGTGATGATTTATTTTTTTGTGTTATCAAGTAGACTGCAATATGCTTTGGTATTTCCTTTTTTGGGGGGAATTTCCCTTTTAAAAGTAAATATGCATTTTACGTGAGCATTTCATGAATTACTGTTGGTTTTTAACTGTGAAATACTATTACAATACTGTAGCAGTTATTTAAAGCTTTTGCTTGATCTTTTGCTTTTGATTTATTTAAATTAAAAGGCTCTACTTCAGTTACTTGAGGAAAGTTCGCATTCCACATTCACATTGATAACTATAGGTAGTTTTTTTAACGTGCATTTTGTTTATGTATGAAGTTTAATGAGTCTGACTCTTCTGAACACAATTACTGTGAAAAGCTGTTTTAAAAAATAATTATGTTCTGAGTAAAATGTATACTTGAAAGGATATAGCAGTTTCTAGGAGAGGTATGGTCTTACGAGTCCTTTGCTGCTATATTGGATAAGTCATAAGCTATTACTTTTGGACAGAGTAGATTGTTTCATTCCAGTTTCTGATAACAAATATATTTCTTAACTAGTAAGAATCTTATTGCTAGTAGCTTGTTGTCAAAAATTAACAGGCCGAAGTTCTGGTGGGACAACGTGAGAGAGTTGTCACTGTGGAACAGTACTTGGAACTTCAAACAGCAGTTTTTCTGTGCTGGTCCAGAAAGACTGATGTGCTCTCTTGCATTTGTTTCTGAGTATTGAAAAAAACAAAGGCAGAATGTCTCTCTGATAAAGATCTAAGTGCACTGCCTATATTTGGTAATGGTTTTGTAAATATTCTCCACAAAGCTTGCCTTTTTTTTTTTTTTTTAAACATAAATTTTAAACAAGGAACTTGAAGTTGTTCAGAAAAAAAGGTATGTGTTTGTCAGTTTCAAGTGCTTATGAGTAAAGAAAGTATTTTTAAAAGTAAAGATGGTATTAGATAAATGTGTTAACTTGGCTCTAGCTTGCAAGACTACATGTATTTTCCTAAGATTTGTTCAATTTAACTGCTGCAGAGTATGTCTTTTCTGGTATTTTTAGATGGGGGTAGTGAGTGACTTCCTCTTGTCTGACCTTCAAAAAGCTAAATGTAATGTCTACCAGTTTTATACTTTAATAAAAATGAGAAGAAACTATTTGATACATGTGCCAACTGTTTCTTTTGTAATTTGTTTAAAGAGAGCTTCACATGATGTGCCAAATACAGTTGGAAAGATGTACTGTAGCAAGATATTTAAATGTTTGTTTTGGCTATCTGTACCTTGGTAACTCATTGAACACTTCATGAAAGCCAGGGCTTAATGTTAATATATTGTAAGTCTCTGTCCAGGACTTTCTGCTATTGTAACAGATGTCTGTCTTATTTCTTTGCATTATGCATCACTGCAGGAGAAAAAATTCCTAAGACTTTGGTTTTTGTTGTAGAGAGAGCTAAAAAACTAAGAAGTGGGTACTCGGTGCAATCTCTGTCCCTTTTCCAAGTCCTTGCATCGCACAGGTGCAGCATTTGTTTAATGAAAGGTGGACAGATGTCTATTATACCATGGATCTTGGATGCATATTACATTTCACCAGAAGCTGAGAACAACTGGCTTTTAATTTTTTTATTCTTCTGCTGCGTAGAGAAGAATATATTCTTGGATAGCTGGTTGGTAAATTCTTACAGCCTTACATATGCAATTACACTTCTTGTATGCTTGACTCTCTTATATGCATATACACATACATGGCATAACATTAAATAGCTAATGTACACATGTAATGAAGCTAAAGCAAAAGATTATAATTTTTTTTTCGGTTTAGCCTGTTTGTTGCGGTCATTGTCTGGTGAGTTTAGGGGCTTTAAAAGCATAGGACATGATCAGAAGCTTGATCTTGACAGGCTGGTATGCAACAGTGTTGAAGATCTGATTCTGCCATGTTTATGTTGAGGCCAGCAGAAATCAATGGGAATACTTCTGTAAACTGCTTGTGCAAGTCAGTGGTAATAAAGGAAGCAAACTATTAATTTTTAAAAACGGAATCTGTACACTATTTTCTAACTACACAGTCATTCTCTAACAGTGTGGAAAAATGAGAAACTGTATGGGCCTTTTCTTCTCTTGATCGCTATGTAAGCTTGTGTACAAATTTTCAAAGGGAGGTTTCATTGTCATAAGTCTCTTTCGTTGGCACTCAGGTTGACATCTCTGTATTGCTGCACTTTTAAATGCCCCCTTATAAAGGCTTTGAGATCTCTTGAACCATCAGTTATGGTGCTCTCTCTTCTGACCAGTGGAGAAATGACTTTTTCTGACCATTCAAGTAACTCTGTCCAGCACTGAATTTGCAGTGTGTGTTTAATACCTCAGATTCAACTGGAAACAAAATAACCACACCAATGCAATCTTATACTTGAGCTATTTTAATCTGTTTCTTGATAGACTTAGCTTAGGCATTTACTTGACACTGCCGTGCACAGTGTAGACATACATTGAAGCAACTATTATCTAACTCTAAGTGAGCATCTGAAAAGAATACTTAGAGCTGTGTATACAAGAGTTATGTTCGCTCTTGAATTTGGTATTTTTGTTGAAGATCCTGAATTCAGTCCTTGAGGTAAAGGTAAAAACCTCCTAAGTAAGCCATAGAAAAGTAAAAGTTGGTAAAAGGGAACATATTTATTTGGTCTTTCCTGAGAGAAGGGAATTGGTATGTCTGAGGCAAACCACTCTCCAGTGTAGGCCACAGGTTCTTTTCTTTGTAATCTGCTGTATATGGCTGATAGAATAAAATTAGACCACTAGGACTAAGTATTTTTTATTATTGTAAGAGAAAAGAATCCCAATGAAATTGAGTTAATTAAAGGAAATTGCAGAATTTCATTGTGGAGAAGAGGAAAAAAAAATCCAAATATAAACACCTCCAAAATGGTATTTTCCTGGAAAACCCCAGGCTCCTATGCATCACTGAAATAATATTTTTAAACCAAAAATATGACAGAGTACCTGTTTCTCTGTTTTGGATGATCAGTTGTTTGTTCAACAGAAAAACTTGTTTGGATAATTTTTTTTTTATATAGTTAAGGTTACCAGTGACTTTTCAAAATGTCTCACACTTTACATTATTTCTTTTTCTGTTTTCTACCAGTTCGTCTTCTAGAATGTTGGTTTCAATATCTTCAGTAGAAGTTGGTTTACAATTTGTTCCGCACTTCAGCCATGGATTTTTTTGTTGTTATTGTTGGAGGAGAATAATACAATGTTTCATGTTCTCTGTTAAAAATTCTTCGGTAGTGAGAAATTTTTGAACTGACAGATAGTTGACTGTCTGTCCTGTTTTTCAGGCTGCCATAAGTCTTAGTCATAAGCCTTAATTTAAACGCTGTAAAAGCTATACGATTTCAGGCCACCTGCAAGCCCTTTACAGGCAATGAAGGCACTTAAATAATTACCTTAGAGATCTCAAGTGGTATAGTATCTTCCATGTGACTCTTGATGTTTTAGTTTTAGCCTGTTGCACGTAAGCAAAATTCAGTTTTATTAGATAGGTGCAGGAGGGAGGAGAACTTGAGGGTGTAGGTGAGGTGTTGGAAGTGGCATAAAGACAGGCATTTGCGATGAGTTGGGGACGCAAAGCTATAGGAACTTCGGGTAAACTGGGCTTTCTTTTCACTAGGATCAAATGGTAGCTTCTTGTAAGTAGTCTCTGCAAGAGGACCTACTTGTTCTTCTATGCCTATGAGGCTGCTAAGGGATGAGCCAGGTCTAGCTCCTGCTGTGATCCTGGGAGAAAACAGTGAACTGGATTTTGAGGACAAGAACAAGTATTTGCAGGGTAGAAGAGGATTTTTTAACTGTCACCACAAAGAGGGAATATGGAACTCCTTTCTTTATGTATAGTTACATGTGACCATGAAAGGAGTGATGTTCAATTTTATGCTTTATGGTGTAACCTTGAAAATAGTATTAGCACAATTGAAGTGGCTGTGAACTGTGGGAATTAATGTGAGAATGAGAAGTTAGAGAAAGACAAGGAGACATGAGAGGTTCTTGAGCCAGACTTCCTGGAGAAAATGTAATGTGCAGCTATGTGGGGTTTGTTTTCTGCAGGTGCAGTTCCACAGGGTGATCTGTTGTACTTCTGTATGATTAGGATTTTTCTGTCTTTTTAGTCTATTGCATATCTTTCATGTTGTTATTAATCTAAAATAATGTTAGAAATAGGAGAACTGATATTTTTATTCTGGTGTCATCTTTTCATAGGCTTTCTGCTGTGTCTCCAGTTCTGTAGTATTTTATGTGAATATACACAATTTGAAGTTACCCTTCTGAATGTATGTGTAACTGAAAGCTGTGGAGTTATCTTCAAAATGTGGTGATCCTTGCTTGGTCTAACTTTCATATCCAAAGAACTGGTCATTGTATTAACATAAAATTCTTCTGAGAGTTTTATTATAAGATTAGGGAATCAAAGAATTAGAGACCCATGACCAGAAAGCTCTAAAAATCTACAATTAGAAGAAAACTTTAAAAGAAAATGTGAAAAGACGTAGGATGACTGGATGATTCCTACTATTGTGTAATTAGTTTGTTAAAGGGGGAAAATATATAAACATGGACTGTGTTTTTAGTCCTTATGGTTTTTATCCTGATATCAGTTCATTGCATTTTCCAGTAAGCTAAACAGTCTTATGGTGTGAAATAAATTACTTAGAAAATAAGTTGGGGGTCTTTATGGCTACTACAGGCATTATTTGGAGTAACGCTAAATGACTTATTAAAACTTGTGTTTATAATAGCTTAGCTTTTGTGACTTTCTTTATGAATATGGTCTTTCTGTGAACACTGAAAGGATCTGAAACTCCAGGTGGTAGACTGTAATTTCGTATTTGGTGAAGAATGGTTCCCTTTTAGAGTAATCTAAAAGCAAAAATGTTCCTTGTCTGAATTTTTTTTTCTTCAGAAATTGAAATCACATTAGTGAACAGTAGAAGTAGAACATGAGCGATTATTAGGTTCTAACTCATTATAAAGTAATACATAATCAAATGGCAGTTGTGAAAATATCAAACAAGAATTTGAATCTGACAGGAGGGGAAGGAGATGAAGTAAATCCAAAGGAGGCATCTGCCACCCCCTCATACTCTTACGAGTTCCAAGGATTTGGGGTACAGCTGGTCTCGCAGTATAATAAAGTAGAGCTTTTCCTTGCCTGAACGTGTGACAGAAAGTTAGTTTATGACACTGTGAATTCACAATTTTATTTACCAAAACATAGTCTACTGGAGTGTGTTTTACAAGTGTTACCTCATTGCCATTTTTTTGTTTCTATTCATTTCTCCTTCATTAAAATTTCCATTTTCTGCTTCTATTTTATGCTTTTGGGGATTATTTATGCCATGTGCAGTTTTTAAGGGAGTTATAGGCAATTGCCTGTATGTATAGATTTTCCTTGCAAAGGTTTGATTATAAAAGATGTTTCTAAAGCATCTAAAGCATGTTTATAAAGCATGTTTCTTTGAAAACTTTCCTTTGACAGTTGTTAATTATTTTTCTTAATTTGTGTCATAATTAGCTCCTTGAGACCCAATAATAATGAGCTCCCACCCTAAACTGGAGGGATTTTATGAATGGAGACTTTTGAGATGGTATGTTCTTCAGACCTGTTTTTTCAAGTACACTTGCAAGTATATTAAATGTGGTGCTGTTTATCAGCTCTATCTTCATATTCTGGGGTTGTTTTTTTTTTTTGTGCTGGCCCTTTCCAACCCATCTTTGTATTGTGATTGGAAAAGAGCAGTTCTAAAATCAGCCTTCCTAGGCTAAATCAACAGGGAGTTTGTAATGCTAAAAAAAAAAAAAAAAAAACAACTCACAATCATGTGGGGTTTGTATGTGCTTTCATTTAATGTGGAAGTTCTCTGAGATTATTTCTAAATATGTATGTGCTTCCTCTGTTTCCCCCACAGAGGCTGGGCTGAATGTCCACCTCCAGCAGAGGCAGCGATGCTTTGGGAGATTGCAGGACACCTGCCACAAGACTGGGGCAGCTGTAAAGGAGACTGGTGGTTCTAGAAGCAGGCCCAGAGCTCTCCCCACCTTCAAGATCTGCTTTCACAAACTCTCACTCATATTAAGTAAATGTGCACTTTCTGTAACATACAGCTGCTATATTAGTTTTAGTAATGACCGTAGTCATTAGATGCTCTTATATAGTGTTTCTAGTGGAAGCAGGTTGCTGGTAGCTGAACGAATTTTAAATAGTTATTTAAACTTTACTTTTTTAGAAAATGCGAATCTGCCTATGGGTGCAGAAGGAAAGTGAGGGGTTGTTTTCTTAGGGTATGTGTTCTGCCTAGCATCTCACCTCTTTTTAAAAGTAACAGTATGATGAAGTTCATACAAGAAAATGTAAATATGTACATATAGGAAAATAAGCACTTTCAGTAGATGAATGTTTTGTTGGGATATAGTTCACATATCTGGATACACCTTGGAGTTTCCTAGTTGATAACTGTGGATTGAAATGCTGTTTCAGTTATAGAATGTCATCTGTACTGACAGGATTCCAAATCAATGTCATCATCTGTATTGCGATACCAAATGTAGTCTTTGTGTATAGTTTAATTTTATACTAAGTTTGAAGAACCCAGCTAGGGTACAAATGAGTTTTATGAAAAAAACTGTTTATCTGTTGAAAAACAGGGTTTATCTGTTGGAAAGTTCTTTGGAATAATTAAGAACTGGCTTTCAGATTTTAATATTTAAATTAAAATATGTATGTAACTAGTGATCAGGCTAAATGTAACTGGATTTTTATTTCCCAAATGCAGTGGTGTGTGCCTTTATCTTTTAAGTGAAAATGCCTTTCTTTCATATGTGTAATACATGTGTCTGTAAAAAGAAGGGGAACTGAAGATAAAAACTGGTTAACTAGACGAGCTCTCCCAATTCAAATTTTGCCTGATTGGCAGAATTTTGGTTGGATCTGTTGGTTTTCAGCAGCAGCTGCTCAGTACTCTTATGTATTTGCAGACCTCTGGAAGCCTTGAAAGCTTTGTGCACTGTTGCAGGAAGCTGCAGTATGATACAGGTTTTCACCATCAGTGTCAGTTCTCTAAAATGTTATTTTCACCATTTTTTCTGTTTTCCCCATCCTTGCAAAAAACCTGTCACCTGCTGGCCTTCCTTCCACTCTCCTCCCCCTTCTATACACTTTAATTATTCTTAGTGCCTCTGTAGATTACTTACCCATCTGTTGTGAATTCTGCAATTAATTCTTAATTAAATGGGATGAAATATTTTGTCTTCAAGAAACACTCAAGCAGATTCCCATCTGCAAAAATGGTAGGAGAGAAGAATCTAAAGGCATGGAGAAAGACCGTTCTACTCGAGTTTAACATTAAGGTGTTCTTAGCAAATGCTGCAGTAAGAGTTTTTGGGTGGAGTTTTGAGGTTACTGCCTCTTATTAGTAACAAGGGATTACCTGTCTTTGCCTCTGAATTCTATTTGACTCTTGCTGACAAAACATTCAGCCTCTAAAACCCTGACTGAATTGTGTCTTGTCATTACTAAAATAATATTCATTTTCTTCTTTAGCCTCTTGTATTATGAAAGGAACTTATGTGACATATGTGGGAGCAATTTGGAACGTATGCTAGGTATATTTGAGCTGGAGAGGGCTGAGAATACAGCCAGTGGTCAGAACGACCTTTGTGGTGTTGCTCTTTTTATTTGTGTGCGCTTTGTCTTTTAGCAGTGTTCTCCATCAGGGTATATCTAATGCTGTGTGAAGCCTTCTTGGCTTTTACATCAACAGCCCAGTGAACAGAAAAAGCCGTCTGTTATCCAAAAAGTACTGATCCTCAAGAACAGCAAGTGTAGCAGCCTAAGCATCATGAGATTAAAAAAGCTGTTACATCTCTGAACTATTCTGGTTAGGCAGTCTCAATATAATATTAAGTTCCTGAAATTACAGTGGCTAAAATTCTTAGTCTAGTTTTTCTTTGCTTTTGCACAGTAAAATTCACTGATGATTTTTCTTCAAATAGTAAAGGTGGTAAAGCTTCTGTATGTTCTAAGAAGGAGCAATGACTAAACACATTGCATACTTTTTTTTTAAATCAATAAATTTGGTAGTCATCAAACAAATATGACATGAATATTGGGGCGTACTTCTTTACTACCAATTAAAAAAGAAAAAATTAAACAATGATTGTATATTTTTCAGTAGAGTTATTGTACTTCTGTACATTTCTGGATGTTTGCTATAGGTTTATGTAGTTGTAAGCAGTAGATTTTTAGGAGTGGTGTGAAAAACAAACCTCAGACTGGGATTCTGGGATATGAAGAGGTGGGTTTGTGGGGGGTGTTGGTGGTTTGGTTTTTTTTAATTCTTTGGGTAGAGTAACCACTTATCTCTAGACTTTAAGGATTAAGGTGGTAAACACTTGAGCTTTTTTTTTCACTGTAACCCCTTCAGCTGTCACAGAACTCATTTTTGGATAAGATCTTACCAGAGCCCGAATAATTTAAAACTGCTTGTCTTGGGAATACCTTCAAATGATGGTTGTAGAAGACTAGTTGATAGGAAGACAGTGTTGAAATCTAGGGCTGTCACAGTTCTCCTTGTCATCATGGCTTCAGTCCTGTAAAATATCAAAGTGGCTAGACAGAAAAGGAATTTTTTTTTAGCTTAAACAAAAGAGAAGAAGAGTCAATTCAACAGAATAGTAAAATACAAATACATTGGTATAAGAGAAAACTTTGATAAGGTCAACTAGAACTGCCTTTGTAAACACTTCTAGAATACTCTGGGAAGCAGGATTAATTTTGCGGAAAAATACGTTCTACTATTCCTGTCATTATAGGCTGATGCCTTATTCCAAGCAGCAAAACTGAGTGACTTTCCTGTTTGTTTTTTTTTTCTTTTTCCCTTTTCTCTTTTTTTCTCTTGGATAGTATTTTCTATTTCCTTTTGTGGCTGATAAAGAATTCGGAACACTTCTAACTAAGCATCTGGTGCTGACAGTGACTTTTTTGTTTGAATAAGTACTAGTTTAGTTTGTGTGTTTTATTTACTGTGACAGAAACCTTTTCCATGTTGGTCACAGACAATCCCAACTGTAAGATGCGTCAAACACTCAACAAAGGAATATTCTACTTGTCTCCTACTTGGAATACTTATTTCATAAGGATGTAATGTATCTCAAGTTTAATCTGTGGTATTTGCTCAAGGAACTTAGCTAAAATCTGGTAAGAAAGTTTGTATTCAGCTGTGGCGTCTTGCATACGTGATTCCAGCTGCAGGTATCAGCGCAGCTCCTTTGATTAGAGCAGCTTGATTTTAAGTGGTACACTCAAGGATATTCCTTTGTCCCAGAAACTTGCCAAGTTGATGATTCTTTGATATTTTAGCAGGGAAACCATTGTGGGAGATCTTGTGGTATAGTGTTAATCATCTTATGAAGACTAATTGATATCACTGCTCTGAGGATCAGAGCATTAATTCTTGCTTCCGAGGCTTTCCTATGTAAAATATTGACTATTTAGATTAAGATATGCAAACCAGTGTAATATTTTTCCATGAATAGAGATGGAGATAGCACATCTATTTATCATGAGGTGGAGTCAGCTTCTGAAATTAATTTTCAGCGCCAGATATTACTGTTCTATCTTTTAATTCCCTGTGAAGATAGGACAACAAAAAAATCTTTAACAGACCTTGTTACAAGTATTCCTTCTCAAGTGTGACTTTTGTGTGGACCCTGTTAAGTAAAAGGATCAGCAAATGTAAAGTCGTACATTTTGGTGAGGACAGAGGCCAAGCTCGTGGGTCTGGCATGTTTGTAATTATGGGAGGTTCTACGTGTTAAGGAAATTCAAGCAGGAGATGATGTCTGTAGCCAGGCCATTATCTGTGGCTTTCTGTTGAAATAAAGTCACACACAGGCTGCTAGATGTACCAAAATTTTGATTTGCCTTAGAAGTTTTGTTCTTTTACTGTTTATACTAAAAAGTAACTGCTTCCTTTCAAATGGATCTATGTAAGATTTTTTGCTTGGTTGCTCAGCCTGTTGCAGTTATCGAGGTCTCTTGCACAGCCTAGCCAGAGTAATTTGGGGGAGGAGGCGGGGGGGGAACAAGACTGTGAATACTGTCACTTTCCATCACTTCTAGACCAGTAAAATTAAAAAACATCTTTAGTGGAGTGCGATAGTCTAGGAAAAAATACTTAGTATTGCTTTTAGGGACATTTACCATTAAATCAGGCTTTTATTTTAGTATTAAAGAATATTATACTTTCCGTAAGTATTTCCAAATGGCCCATTGTGCTAAAAGAAAAGATTTTAGGGTATTTGCAGGATCAGAAATTTTTGTGTCTATTAAAAAGCTAACAATAATGTTATTTTGATGGTATTTGAGAAATGTGCCTCAGACTGTGACCTGTGATACTTTCAAATAAACTTCCATTAAATATTAATTGATATTGCAGAGATATTTTGGAAGTTTCAAAGGATATTTTGTGTTGGGTTTGGGGTTGTTTTTTTTTTTTTTGTATGCTTCCTAAAATTTGCCTTATATGTGATGTAAGCCTTAGAAATTACTTGAAAGTAGATAATACTTTCATACCTATAGCTGTAAAATTCATCCACAGCCGTTAAAGCACTCCAACAAGGGTTATGCCTGTTTTGCTATTCTCACCTACTAAAAAAAACCTTCATCTTTAAAAAAATTACTTTATCTTGTTTCTGATGCATTGGAGCTCAAATCTTTCATATTCTCAAGCAGAACTCGATTTTACTCCCAGTGAGTGTGGTGATATTGTTCTTGCTAAGCCCTACCTAGATGTAATTCAAAAAGAAGTAGTATAGACCATTAAATCAAAACACTTTTCAGCTCTGGTCCTGTTGTCCAGCATGCTGCGTTCCCTTTCATGTTGGCATCATCGGCAGGTTTAATAAACATAATCTCTTTTCTGTCATTAGTCTTTCAATGAAATGTGAAGTAGTATTCTACCAGAAAAAAAAAAAACAAACAGTCAGTGCATTCTTCCTGGATGAAGCAAGGTGTGAACTAATCTTTTCTGAAACTTAGTTTCAGGTCAGCTCTGATCTTAGTTGTTCCTAAATTATATTTCTGTAGACTGTTTTGCATGGTGCTCTCACAAGACATTGCAAGAACCTTTCTAAAGTGAAGACAGGACATCTGTTGCTTCCCTTTTATTTGGAAGGACGATTGGCTAATTTCTGTAATGATACTGAAAAAATATAATGTATTCTTGTTGAATCAATGTAGGCTGTCAATTGTATCTGTGTTAGATTCTAGGTACACACAAGTGGTTTGGTTATGTTTTCTGGGGTTTTTCTGAAAACTTCATTTAAGTTAATTGATCTGTAGTTCTGTAGCTGGTTCTTTTTGATGAAGCTACATGTGGGCACAAACTTGATTAAATAGTAAATGTAGCTCACTTGAATAAAAACAACCTGAAGCTAGTCCACGTTGTTTCCTTAACTTTCAAGTGTAAAGAGAAAGGATATTTTAAAGCCAGCATCTGAGAGAAAGAGCTCTCTGAAGCATTTCGTGTGTGTTAGTGAGAATTAACATTACGCCTTTCGCCCTGATGCCTCTGTGGCGGTAGGAAAGATAGAGCTGCAGGAGTTACCATGTAATGTAATTCTGGTAAGGTAGGATCAGAATTTTTGTACATTTTGGCCTACTCATCTTTTTGCATTCAGCTTTGTGTGCGGCCCAGTAAACATGTCTTTTGTGTCATCATGTTGTCAGTAGTTTGTTCTACAGCTCTACCAGTGATCTGATTTATGAGTTTAGGCAAATTATTTTACCTTTGCCTACCTTCTTTTCTAGAGTTGGCCAGTCTTTAACTTTGAGCTTTAGGTGGCTTGCAACAAGCGTAACTCATGTTCTGGGACCATAAACAATTCTCAATGATATTAGGCTGGCAAGAAGACTTCTGAGTTATCAGGATCCTTAGATACTGAAAGTAATGAACTGCTAAGGGCTTCCAGTATTTTTGCTACTGGGACCTGTCATGCCCACAGTGGCAAGGGCTCCAGGGACCATTCCTGCCTATGAAACAATTTGTGTCGCTGTTTCTCCTTTTGCAGCTGATGATTCTTTGTTATACAAGGATTTTGGTACATCACTTAAAAGGTGTGAAAAAGTTGATCATCTCTGGCCTAGACACTGAACAATTTTTCAATGACTTTTCCGTTCGTAAAGCGCTTGCTCATCACCGTGAGACCCAAGTGCTGTTGTGATGTTCCAGATAAACAGGAGGTACAAAATGTTCACAGATCATGAACTTAAAATACTTAGTTGTTGGCTTTGATTGACTATGTGATGCTATTCTAATAATACTCTGAAAACTGGGCATTTTGTGTGTGTATTTTCTGTGTTAAAATCGGAAAGAAGATAGTTGACACAGATCCTTAAGTTTCTCATGTTGTGAGAGCTGCTGATCAAAGGAGAATGGGCCTCCTGCATCTTTCCCACTTTTAATTCTTTCCCAGAATGGTAAGGATAAGTACTTCTAGTATTCACATCTTTACTATGTCAGTCATTTGTACGCTATAGAATAATGTTAACATCTGCTATGATCTGTAACTGCTTAGCACATTCTTCTCTTCTCTTCATTTTTAGCTGTACGTCCTTGACCCCTGGACCTAGCTGTGATCGGTTTAAGCTACATATCCCTTATGCTGGAGAAACACTCAAATGTAAGTTAAAAACTATTGCTATTGCATCTTGACCTTTCTTTCAATAACAGTGTTCTGTACCACAT
This sequence comes from Chlamydotis macqueenii, assembly GCF_036417535.1. Classification (NCBI taxonomy): domain Eukaryota; kingdom Metazoa; phylum Chordata; class Aves; order Otidiformes; family Otididae; genus Chlamydotis; species Chlamydotis macqueenii. The sequence goes on along the minus strand of NC_141558.1, from coordinate 83,949,110 downwards.
TAAGTTTTCCAGTGTGTCTACTCGTGACTGTTTTTAGATTCACTTACGATTTGTATATGCCTTGTGTTGTTTCTTTTTTTCCTCTTTTAGGACAAGTTATTTATTAAGCTCCAATAAAAAAAGTCTATCTGATATTTTATTAGGTCTCTCTAATCAGTAACTGGTATAATTGACCAAATTAGAGAAATGTGACCTTGTTTTTTCTCATTTAGTGGTGTGGTTAAATCTTCCTTACCCTTGGAGGATGTATAGATAGCTGGCTCATTTACCCACTCTTCAATTAGTCTGTGTTTTGGTTCAAAATATTAGAATAAAATTTACCTTTGTATGTTTTTAGAAGGTAAAATATAGTTTTCTAAACACCTGAGTTGCTGATAATCTGTGTATGAAAAATGGTAAAGTTGTTTTTTTTTTTTGTTATCACTAACAACTGAAATATGAGAGAGGATAAAGAATTTAAAATAAAGTAAAATTTATAACTTGGTAATTTTAGACTTAGGGCAGTGCTGGTGAAAGCACATCTGGAGTACTGTGTCCAGTTCTGGTCTCCCTAGTACCAGAAAGGCGTGGACATATTGTAATGAGTTCAGCAAAAGACCATAAAGGTGATTGAGGGACTGGAACATCAGTTGTACAAGGAGAGGCTGAAAGAGCTGGGGCTTCTCGAGAAGAGGAAACTCAGGGCAGATCTTATCAATGTCTGTAAATGCCTCGTCGGGGGAATGAAGAAGATGAAGCCAGGCTCTTCTCAGTTGTCATCACTGAAGGGAAATGGCCACAAATTGAAACACAGAAAATTCCATGTAAGTGTAATAAAATAACTTTTTTTTGCAAGGGTGGTCAAACAGTGGAACTGATTGAACTCAGAGCTTGTGTATCTCCATCCTTGGAGATACTCAAAACCAAACTGGACATGACCCTTAGCAATTTGTTCTTGTTGACCCTCCTCTGAGCCAAGGGATTGAACTAGGCAGTCTCCAAAGGTGCTGTCCAAGCTCAGCTGTCCTGTGAGTCTATGAAGATGTGCTATCTGGAGGAGCAAGTACTTGATGTGAGCAGAAGTGTTAAACATGTGAAATACTTACTGTTTTGATAACATCCATTTACACTGCATTGTACAGATGCTATATCTCTCCAAGACATTTTAGATATTAAGAATATCGTTGTATTCCTTCAGTAGTAGTTTTTCTTGTCATTGTGTAGTGCCTTCTTATGAATAGAAATCAACATAGTTAAACTTCTTATCATTCGAAGTACCTGGAAATATTATTATGGACTATGCATTAAAGTTCAATATTGAGAAATCAGCTTTTTTTTTCCCCTCCAGTTATTATATTTTGACTATCACATAAACAATTCAACAAAACAACTATAATGCTATTGCTCTTCTCCATCTTACCAAAACACACAATTTAACCATGCTATGTATTTTAACATGACCAACTGAAGGAGGTGTAAACAAGTGTGTCTTTTCTAGAGGTACCTAATAATAAAAGTGGATTCAAGTAATAGTAATCTTCCACATTTCAGCATTACATGTTTGTGAATGCTGTGCATCGTTCAGTCTCACAGCATGTGGAAAAAATAGTGATGCGAGCAGATCAAAGAAAGCTTTAATAATTTTGTACTTAGATGTATAATAATGGCAGGGGAAGACGGCTATGGTGTGCAACTAGAGATTTGTAGATACTTTGTTGTAGGCTGCTGCTAGATATGTTATCTTTCAAGGGCAGAGTATTTCTGCAAAGGAAAGTTACGAAATCTGCCTGAATAAAAAGATTGGCTGAAAATGTTCAGGATCTCTAGTCTGTGGTCTTCATTATGTGGTGCCCAATACAGGCTGAAGTATGTAGTTCCTTTGTGGTTTGTGTTACATCCTCTTTGCAACAGATCAGATCTTTGCATATCATCAATCATAACCGCTGCCACTGTACAAATACCCTAGTATGAATCCTATTGTGTTGAAAACTGTTGGTGTGCTACTTTAGAGAAGTACAACTGCACAGTCACAGTCCTGTTTTCCAAAAGACCAGGAAGTTCACTGTTTTTTGAAAAAGGGGAAAATGTATTTGCAGGCAGTGCAATGCTTGTCTGCCTATTTTGTTAGCTTCAGTAGGATCAAACATCCTGTGAGTTAAGAATGTCTTGTTGGTAATTTTAATACATTTTCTTGAGATGCAGTTAGCTATTGAATTGTTTTTTTCAGATGTCACGTTCACCTTACTCTTGCATGTATTCTGAGCTGCTGGAATGTTATATTGAACTCAGCTGCAGCCAGGAACCTTGGACATATCCACAGTTTTACACTAGCGAAAATATTATGTCAGTGTTGGAGATAAATTAGTTATCATACTAATAGTCTTCCATTACACTTCAGAAATTTTTAAATGGTGCTATCAGAGAGACACTTATATTTTCCTCTGTAAGGGAAACCATACATTTTGTGTTTTCATGGCCAGAATGATTGGAAAACTTGAGTGTCAATTAAAATCTGAGGCAGCTGTATTGTTTTTATTAGTTCATCCAGCACTGAATACTGCTGCATTAAACTCAGTACTTTTCTGAATTTGAATTTTTCCAAGCTCTTAATAGGGGTTTTAACTTCAAGACGGCTGTCTGTAATATCCTGTAAGAGATTGAATCTGTGTTGCAAGAAGAAAACTTATTCTAAGTGGTATGTAGAGCTGTCCTTTGTCGCTAACTGGACAGCTGTACCTGCTGAGTAAAATTTGCTATCCTTTCTGGGAGAAGTATTTGTGTATCTTGAGGTGAAGTGCTTTGTAACTCTTGCAGACATATTAGTCTTCCTTGCTAAAACATCAAGGCAGATATTATAGTAGAAGTTGTCAGGGTAAGCAGAGTTACAAGCTGTAATAGTCTTTATTCAATAATATTAATCATTAAAATACATCATTAAGAATAAATTCCTTGGTCGTTGCAATTTTGTTTCAGCAAACCTTGGAATTTCTTTATTTCAGTTTTCTGTTTTCACTCAAGCTTTCACTGCTTCTTACTACTAAGGAGAGCCTGACTCTCCTTTTATTTTTTTTTTGCCTGTGCTCTTCACATTTTCTTTTTCAGGCAGTGATGCCTCCCTCCCTCTCTGTCCTTGAGTGCTGTCATCTGGAATTTCACAGTGATTAAACAATGTGTTGCCCTTACGATGCTACTGTTCTCTGTGGCCTCTTGAACTCTACTGTTTTTATCTTCTCTCTTATTTTCACTGTTTTTATGTGAGTGAATTACAGCTCTGGGTTCTACTGCCACCACTCTGGTTTCCTTGATCCCAAAGAACGTTTCTTTTTTTCTCATTTGAAGCTTAGTTTTTATTTTTTGCTTCTGATTTCTGTTTTGTATTTTCTTACTCATTTTAGTTATAGGCCTTAGAGGGGGAAGTCACAGTTTTGCTGCCTAACTAGTCTAAGAATATTGCCCATAATATACTGTACGGAATTTAATCTGCTTTTATTCCTGTGATGGAACTCTTCCAGTAAGTTCATCTAGTCTTCCTGTGGCTTTCTACTTTAAGGAAGTAATTGGAAACAAACAGAATTATAAATATGAAGAAGAGCCTGATGTCCTTGTTCCCCTTTTAAAAGCTGTTTTGCAAATTTGTTTGCTAAACATTTGTTTATTGGGCCAGTAAACAGTTGTAAAAATGATTTTACAAGTTATTGTAACATTTATGATTCTCATAACTAGGTTACTGTAATGCATGTGTCAGTCTTCCATGCACCGTTAGGTTATTTTGCACAGGTTATGTTTTAGTTGAGGCTCTTATGGGAAGGACTTTTTGATTACTATAATTCATATTATACTTAGGAGGTATCATTCTTTGTATGGCAAGTGTCTTTCTGCTGGATCATGCAAACTGCAGAAGATTTTTCCAGGCAATATGTTTTCTGAAGTTTTGCTGAGTCTTTCTTTACGTGGCAGGGGTAATGAGTCTTCTTGCTTTGGTAATGTGTTCATTATCTAATGAATGTGCCTAATGCGAAATGTCAGGAGACATTTGTTATATTTATTTCTTCTTAGAATACAAAGTTTACAACAATATTTTACCCTTTTAAATAATCACTTTCCTCTCACTTGGGTTGGGTTTTTTGGTGGGTTTTTTTTTTTGACACTTCTTGAGCAAGGGAATTACGGAAGTTTTTGCAGTTATGTCTTATAGTATATTTCTGAATCAAGAGAAGTGACCTTATGTGTTGGTTTTGTTTAGCAAGGGGGGGCTACGGCAGCAGCTTCTGTAAGAAGCTGCTGGAAGTTTCCCCTTTGTCCAGTGGACTCTGCTGGGCCAGGACCTCTGCTGGGGCAGACCCGCTGCTGGCCAGGACCGAGCCAATTGGTAGCAGAATGTTCTCTGATAACGTTCCCAACTGTAGTATGTAACTCAGTTTGAGGTTCCTTAGGGTATCTTGTGTGGCCTTTTCAGCTGCTGACCCAAAGAGCACTGATCTCTCTGAAAAACCTTGCGTCATAGCTGCCATAAATGTGCCGTGAGGCATCTCAAATGACACTAAACAACTTGATTAAACAGCTGAACTAAACTCATGGAGTCTGGGTCCATTGCAGCTTCCATGTAGTGTAGTGGCTAGGTTTTCTTCTGGAATGTCACAGAGGTACAGAGAAGGGATGTTTTTGTAAGGCAATCAAATTTTATTATTTTTTTCTTTTTTTCCAGATTGTCTTTCTGTTAAGAGATGTCTTTGAGTCTTTAATACTGACTTTTCTGCCTGTCCTTTTCTGATACCTTGGTTGACATGTGAAGTCAGAAGCAAAGCTCAGGAACATCCTGGCTTCTTGGTACCACTTATTGTCTCTAAGCTTCAGGAATATTTCTGAATTCCACTAAACAACTTGTAAAAAGTTGAAGCTGCACTTGGTTTACTGTAATAGGATTATTGTTTCTGGTCAGGTGAGCAAAAGTCCCATAGTATTCCCAGGCACCATTTCAGGGTAGCTGTCCTCCCATATGGGCAGAAGTCCTGCTTCAGGACATCATCTTAAGAGGAGCTTCTGAAGCTTAATTATCCTTCTTTACTTGAGAGAAGAGTAGCCTGGCAGTAGCAACACCACAACAAAAATAGAATTACTCCTGTATCTTCTTTCAGTAGTATTTTTGTGTTTACCAAAGTTGTGTTGTCATTTCAGGAACTATGTCTGTCTTGCCAACCAATTAATAAGGGGCTCTATAGGTAGCATATTACTGTATTTGGCTTAAAGCCCATATAGCAAAATTCTTTAAGGTGTAATCCAGTGACAGGTCAGCAGATCTACATTTAATTAATTTAAATCCTTTCATAATGCTAACTACATTGACAGTATCTTGGTTGCGAATTGTACTGAATAACTGATTCCTTTTGTACCTGTAAAGACAATTAACAATGTCTGTTTAGGTAAGAATTTTATAGAGGGGTCTGATCAGTGTTTTTTTGTCTACAATTTGTGTGGCTACTAGAAGAGATAGGTTAGCATTCTGAATAGATGAATAATATATAATTCTATTTACTGTATTTTTCTTTTTAATATTCAACAAGAGCAGTTTCTCTATTTTCCCGAAACTGATTCTGCACATTGGATTGGTCACTTGCATCCACATTGTTCCCTATTATCTGTGAACACATTTCATGGTCAACTTGCATTTGGAATTTTTGTTTGTTTCTTCAAAGCCAAATCGGCTGATCTCCTTCATGTGATGAAATCCATTCAGACTGGTCTTATTCCAGACTGCAGCGGACACGTGTTGTCTTAGAAATTGTTCAGGTTGGAAGAAGCTGAGGAATAGAGATATCTTTTCAAAAATAGAGTTTAGGAAGTTAACTGATATGTTACTTCCCAATTTTGCCTCCTTTAGGTAATCAGGGGTGTTAATGCTGTGGCACTCTCAGTACAACATCTTTCAGTACTACCATATTTACAGTATGGTTAAAAAAAGAAAGAAAAATACCCCAAATTTATGGTATAGTTTAAAAAAAGAAATAAAAATATCCCAAAAAGGAAGATATCAGGAGAGGGAAAACTGTTTATAGAGTAGGCCAGTGGAAAGCAACTGTAAGGATTTAAGAAATTTCTTGGTTTCAGCATTACACCTGTCTTGCTTGTAGTCAATTCTAACTGCTTTGTTAGACTTCCTTATGCATTTTGATGATCAGAAAAGAACAGTGTGTGTATGTGTATTAAAAGAAATGATAGATTTAAGTATTAATATTTCTATCTTTTTGTCTATTGGGAGCATATTAACTTTTCCTTTGAAATCCTGTAAAGTAAAATATTTCAAAATTTAATGCTATTTGCCCAAGGAGAGAAAAGGAAGAGAAAGTAATATTTTTGCATAATGAAAAGCAAGAGATATATAATACATCCTTTTTCTTCAAAATTTATCTTTAACTCCATGGCTTTAACTTTATTGAAGTAGTTTTAAATTCTGTACTAGTATTTAATTTGAACTGTAATTCCATTGAACTAATTATTGGCTGCTATATCTACGAAATGAGATAAATATGGTCTGAGTGTGAAGGTTTTGCTTGCATTGTTCTTACACCAGAATGATCACGGTCAATAGCGCTGTGAAAAGCCACATGGTTTGCTTTCTGTCAAGGGAATAAGGGTAAAGAAAGTTGAAACATACAAGGAACTACATACTCAAGTGCTGGAGATGCAAGGAAAGGGTATTTGTTTCATTTAGGCAAGAAGGAGACAGAATGCAGGGCTATATTGATTTTGTGTGTGTGTGGTTTTGCTTTCAAAATTAAAATAACCATTTTCTAAGCGCAATAATTTTGCAAATGCCTCTATTGGTTGAAAAATTTATGTTTTACCCCAGTGCAATTATATTTTAAAAGGGTAAGCCACAGGTAATATCATATAAGTATTAAATAAAGTAGTTATTAAAAAAATCGGTATTTCTACTAGGTCAGGACAGACCGGTAGCTGGTGATTCAAAATATTTAACATCTTATATTTTGTAAGCTCACTGCAGAGACTAGTGTTAATATTTATGTGAAGTAAAACCAGATTGGCTGGTGCGTTGGTGGTTGTGATTGTTTAAATACCTTTTATTTGAGTGTAAAGAAGTAGTTTTTATTTATATGTCATAGCCCTGCCAAGCAAACTGTTAACTGCAGTTTTAATTTCTCTGGTTTGTGATATTTAACAAGAACAAAACTCAGATTTAGGATTGATTCCCTTAATCTTTACTCTGACTTATGATGGTGTATTTTTGTTGAGAATATATAACATGAAAATAGCTGATGCTCATAGTTGTGAAGAGGGCAAACTCATTCCTTGGTATTTAAGCTTTCTAGAGGCAAAGGTGTTACTTTTTCTGTCCTAGTATGGTAAATTAAGCAAGGCATAAGAGAAACTGTGTGGCAGGGGAAGAGAATGGAGCATAAAAGTTAGAGGCCAGGGGTCATGTGAGTGAATGTCTAATATGGTTAAAAAAAGGTTCTTTTTTCTTTTCTTTTAGCAACTAGGTGAATGTCTTTGGATTCATGGCAGAAGTGAGACTTACTAGAATAAGATTTAACTGAGGGGATGCTTTTTTTTTCATTTTTAAATAAGTGAAAAAATTCTTCTAAGGTTGGATCTTAGAATCTTCGAGAGTAAGATGCTGTATTTAACTGATGGACAGAAAACCACTGATGATAGTGGTTTTCTGCTCTTTTCTAACTGTTTAAATTGAAGTGGAAACACCATTTTGTTCAGAACTTCTTTTGCCTTTATTAGTTGTCATCCAGCCTGTGTGAAATTTGATTGTAGCAGAATAAATTAGGGTTTACATTTGGTTAAAAACCCTATGGTGCTATATGAAGGAGAGTGTTAATGATTCATTGAATTATATTTTTCTGGTTTAGTTAGAAAATAAGGACAACAGCATGATTTTTTAGGTTCCATGGGACTGTAGAATTTTTTTAGTGTGGTCTCAGCACTGGTGTTTTGTGATTGTATGATTAACAGACACTAATAATAGTTTTATTTATTTTGAAGCCTGATGAACCCTTCAGCCCTGTACTTTATAGCCTTTTTGAAAATGACTACAGTATAGAGAAAAATAATCTTGTGATACACATTGACTTTAATGCTGATGTATTTGGTCTCAAAATGACTTTTACTAAAGGAACTTGTGAGTTTGAATTTGAGGCATGTTTACCTTTGGCAAGTAGAAGCAATTATAGTGATTATAAGTATTAGAAACAGAAAATCAAATATCACAATGTTAATTTTAACTCTGGATTCTGTCCCTTGTACTGAATAGTTCTTTGATATCCCTAGGTCATGACAACTTTTTAAACCAAAATATCTACATAGTTGGTCACTCACTGTGGATAAGGAGTGATATGCCACTAATATTCAGTGTAAGAAGGGGTGTGATAGAAGGTGGTGAAGAAGAACAGTGAGCATGTGAGGGAAGTAATAGGTCAGTTTGGTCAGCTGAAATTGTGAGGTGCCCGACCACAGTGTGACAATGCATCACACCTGAGTGGTCAAAGAGGGTACCATGCCTAGCTGTTGGCCCTGGTCCCACAGCAGGAATCACTGCGTGGGATGAGCAGCTGACCCAAACCTGGAATTGTAAAAGTTTACTGCATAACATGTTAAACTAATAATGGCAATTTTAGTTTACTGTCACACTTGAGCACTGCATATGATGATGTTCTGGGAGCTGCTATGAGCTGTGTGAAAACACTGGAGAAAAAAAGAGTTTGTACCTGCCTCAGCCTTCACATTGCACCTACTGTCACGGCTTTCTTGAGGTTCACCCATTACGTTGAGCTTACACAGGTGAATGTGGTTTATTGCCAATCTCAGTACTCTTAAGCAAAGTCTTGGAACCACCTTGTGATGTAAGGTTTTGTAATAATTTTTTCAATAATCAAATGTGGATGTATAAAAAAAACTATGCAGTTATTTTTATTCTTTTATTCTAAGCAGCCTTTTGTAGTATTTATGTCTAGAATTGTAGAATCATAGAATAGTTAGGGTTGGAAGGGACCAAGGTCAGTAGTAGTAGCAGTTGCAGCTCCTAGTCAGCTGAGCTGCATCTATGTGTACCCTGTTTCATCAGCTCTGTTAAAACAGGAATGTAGAGAATGAAAAGCATGCAACTAGTAACTGCAATATGAAAAGTGTATATTAAATGAGTTACTTAGCATCACATAAGAACATGGCAAAAACAAAGGTACCGTTCTTTCCTTCGGCATGGCATTGGGCTACCTAAGGCACAGACCAAGATTTTTTTTGTTGTACTGTGTTCTGAGTGATTTATACTATGTGTCTTAATACATTCTTTGACTGAGCTTTGCTTCATGGATGAAGGTGCTGTCTCCTTCAGCACACAACCTCAAGATTTGCTTGCTCTGTACGTGGAAGTTGGTGTGGTTGTTGTAAGGAGCCATAAGTAACTTTTTAAGTATAGTAAATATGAAGAAAAGAGTTGACTTATGGTACCATAGGAACTATCCAATCTAGTAAGCATCAACTTTTCTGATTTTGTCATTGCTGTGTTTCAGTTTAGGCAGTCTAGTAATTATTTTCTCTTTCTTAATATAAGAGCATTTCCTGTTGCAATTTTATGCAGTTTCCTCTAGGATTGGTGCCTGTTTTGTTCTTCTTTCAAATGAAATAAAGTATTGATTTTATGTTGACTGTGTTGGTGTTGGGTATTTTAACTGTCGGACCTCTAATCTTTCCTGCACTTCATACTTACACCTGCTCCTGACGTTTGTGAAAGGAAGGTAGGAGAGCAGAAAAGAGAAACTCACAGTGTGGTCTACTGAGTTGCATGATCAGCAAGTTCATGATTTAGAGCGATACTGTAGAGCATACTTACCCCCAGACTGGCCATTGGCTTCTTGTTCATGAGCCCTCATCCTCTGAAAATTAATCTTTACAGCGTCCTTGCTTCCAGCTAGAGCAAAGATAAGTTTACAAAATATTAGCAGTTAAAACTGTCAGGTTGAGTGTCTTGAGATGGTGACATCACTGAGTCAGTGATGTGGCTTCCGAAGATTTGTTAACTTGATGCTTTTCTCCAGTTCTGCGTTCATAATCTTTGAAAAACAAAATTAAAAGTGGTTTTACTTTCTCTGAGCAGAATTGTTTATAAGGCTTACCACACTGGTTTCACTTTGCTGAGTAGATTTTAAACAAGTGGTAACACAGTCTGTACTGACTTCTTTCTTCTAATGCCTACTGCCATACAAATCTACTTTATGCAAAAGCTCAGAGTTATTCTTTCATATCTTCATAAAGAGGAAAGAGTGATTTGGAGGTAGAGAAGTAATGCTAGATAATTTTTTTTCTTTCCTTGAATTGTGGGTGGGGTTTTTAAGAGCTCACATGCAGATGGCCATCTCTTGACCTATATGACCTCTGAAGTATGTTTACTAGTGAAATAATGCAACACAAATTGCTTGGAACTATAACATTAGAAATTAATTGTATATCTTGTGATAGGGGCAAGGTGAGAACTTGCAGCTCCATAATTTGGATAGTTGGACTGGTTCCTATTGAACTGCATATTCTTCCTTCTAAGAGTTGAAGTTGGCAAGGAAGAGATACTAAGTTTTAAAATCATAGAATCTTAAGGTTGGAAGAGACCTCCAAGATCATCAAGTCCAACCGTCAACCTGCTCCGATATTTTGAAAATCCTAATCGTGGTAGTTTACATCTGAGTTTTACTTAATATGCAAAACACAGCAATCTGAATGTGGTACTTTTTAAAATCAAGATCACTTTTCTAACTCTGTGTTTTGAGACAGCCCTCAATAGTGTTTAAATTGCTGTGTGAGATATGAAGCAATAATGTATTTCATGTTTCATTGCTTGCAGAGGAGGAAGAAGCAGTGCCTCAGGAATTTTACTTCATCTCCCAAAATATCTGATGCTTATCTTGCATGTGAATTTTTTTTTAAATTATGGGTATATACATAAAATGTATTTAATATAGCTATTCAATTTTATATTAAAACTGTGTATCATATACAGTATTTTTTTATTTATTTATAAGCACATATATTACTTTTCAGGGGATATAATTTTCAATGCTCACTATCCTGACCTGCCGCCAGATTTTATCTTTGGAGAGGATGCTGAATTTCTGCCAGATCCTTCTGCCTTGCATGTAAGTACTTCACTGTTTGAGAAGCTTATACCATGCAAAGAGTATTGAGTTTTTTGGACTCACTTCACTGGTAGGAATTTGATAATAATTCAGAAAAGATTAAAAACCCTTTTATCTCATTGTTATGTGAGTATAAACACTTTGTCTTCTAATGTGATTTAAATTTGAATCCGTAAGTGTGGGATTTTTAAATACTTTAATCGAGAGAAGATGATATTTACAATGACTATTCAGAGTATCTTTAAAAAGATGTCTATTAAATATCTGACCATTTTAAAAGATCTGTCTCAGCAAAAAGAAATTATCAGTTGTGTCTTTAAAAAACACTTAGTTCTGGGAAAAAAGTAGCATAATTTTGTGTGGTGATATTGATTTTTGTTTTCCCTTGAGGAAGGATAGAACCAGGTTGTATATTCTTGGAACCATTGCATTAAAGAAAACTACCTCCTCATATGTGTTAGTTTTACCATAAAGAGAAATAAATGCCCTTTTAAAAGGTGGGAGGGTCAAAAATTAACTTAATGAGAAAATATTTTTGCACAGTCTTATTACTATGGAAGAAGAAACACCACAACCTGAAACTAAATGTAGTGTTCACTGTTCAAAAGTACCCTCAAGTAGTAAAACCTTGTTTGAAGTAGCTAACAATGGTTATGCTTTTAATATACTTCTCCCTCTCGGAAGTTACTAGTAGTTACTAAACCCGTATTTAAGGTATTTTAAAACCCGGAGTGTTTTTCTCTTTTACTCTCCCCCTCTCTTTGGGCTCTATTCTGCTGCCTTTGCAGACCTGCAGCTTTGTTTCTGGGTTGGCAGTATTGTTTGTCAATAGGGTTTACGTATATTTTTTCCAATAAGTATCCAGTGCCTGTCATTATGGTACAGAGTTTAGTGGCTGGGTCAGAAAAGTATGCCTTTGCCGGAGAGCTCTACTGTAGTTCCTGCTCGGTCACCCACATGGTAGATCATTATCTATTTTTTTTTTTTCTGTAAATTTTCAGCTTTTATTAGGAAGTTGACCAAAAATGCAGTTGATGGTATAAATATATTGCATTTTGTATGGGTATATGAGACAATCTCAGCATGCACCTGAGAAGTGTCTTTTAATTGAACTTCTCCTGGTGTAGAGCCTTTCTATGGGAGAGGTTCTTTGCAGCTCTCCTGCAGCCTCTCTTGTGCTTTATAAGCATGTGTGCAGTGCGGCTGAGTGATTGCATCAGGTATGGGAGCTCCCGAAAGTAAATCAGAGGCTGTCGTGCTGTACTGCTCAGTGCTGGGGTGCAGGTGTCATGGTGGAAGAACATGAGGCAGTAGCCACAAAGTTGGACATGTCCTTGCCATGTGACATGACAGATGTGTTGGTTTTTTTGTTTTAGCTTTATTCACGTCATATTAAGTTATATTGAGAAACTACTGTGTCTTAAAATAATTTGTTTCAATGATTATTTTTAGCATACCTAACAGAATTTTTAAAGGTGAATGTCTTATTTCTTTTCTTCCCCTGATCACTTTCCTGTGAAGCTCACAGACTCCTTTGGGAAGGAGTCATGGTGCTGCTGAATAGCTGTTTTGTTACTCTCATTTATAGAAAAGGTTTATTTCATATGACAGTTCTAGAACTGTTTTTACGATCTTTTATTTTACTAGTTTTCTTATTTTCCCCTTTTTCTGTTTTGTTGTTTCACAACCTTCCTGAGAGATATTCACATAGCAGCCACTTTCTGCAGTAGATGTTAAAGGAGGAGGAGCACTTTTTAATGTGCCGGAAAGCTGAAATTGTTAAGAAATAGCAAATGAGATATTAAATAAAGATAATTTGGGGCATCCTGCAGAAATGCTGTTCAGATGGACTGTGATATGGTGCCATATTTCTCATATGAAAAAAGTCACTAGCACTAGTGATCTGCAGGGAAACCTGCAAGGATAAAAACATCTCTTTAGTTTTCTTTCTTTCTGTCTTACATTGTTCATGAATAATACTTCTTTTGGGAGCGTTGCTTTTCTGCCTAAGCACAGAAGAAACTTCTCATCCTCTTTGTTGGAAAGAAGCTTGAAGAGCCATTTGCTCCTTCATGCATAATGGGATATTAATCAGCCTATTTTAAAATTAATTAAAAACAAACAAAAAAAAAGAAATTTGCAAGCCAACAGCTTTCCTTTGGTCATTATGCCTTGCTATAGTATTCACTATGTAAATGTAACCTTTTTTGAAGGTCCTTGGTCATTCTCCTGCAGTCCATCCTGATGTTACCAGAGCGTGTTATCTCCACCTTGCAGCTATGGTCTATATGGTGTATTTTTGCTTTTGCATTCACCTTTTAATGTTCAGCATGGTTTGCAGCGTTTTTCTTCAGAAAGTTACATTAACAATAACTTGCTTATTATGCTAAGTATTTAAGTAACTCCCTTTTTTCCACAGATCTCTGAGCTGTTTAATGAAGATCATTTTAATTGAATTCTAAGATATTAGCAGAATTTTTTAATGTGTTATCATATCTTTCTACTGACTATAAGTAAAAATAGATTAGGACGTTCAGCATAATTGACTGCTCTTAATCTTGAGCAATCTTCAAATACTTTTGATATAACAGTTCCTGGCAATCAAAACAGAATCTAGCATGCACAAAAGCATGTAGATGGTATTAAATGAGGAGCACAGTCTCTAAGTAATATATGCCGCCGGATCTGTGGGAATTCTGACATTGAGCCTTCCTGCACTGCTCTCATCTGCCCAAGTGCCCTGTTTTCCAAGCAGAAGTCATCACATGTTGTTACGTGGCTTGAGTCAGGTATTCTGCTTAGCTTGAAATGAGAACCAGGTACTCCAGATTCCTCAAGCTCGTGTGGCTCTAACAGAGGCTGTCAGTAGACCTCCCTGAAGACATCTGAATGGCTGTGCTGCAGATCACTCCAGTCATCCTTCAGTTTCTATGGCCCTGGGCAGACCTTCGAGTCAGGTTTTCATTTAAGTGCAGTAACAGGTGTTCAGTTAAGCAGCTGTTAGCCAGACAGCTAAAACAAGATTCCAGAAATACTGCATTTTAAAAAGTAGATGCTGTAGGTGAATACTTCATACTATCTTTTTTTTTTTTTTTCCCCAAATAATTCCTGAATGGTTAGGCCTGTGTTTCAGCAATGGGGGATATGTTGAACATTCTTGTTGTTATAAGCAGAGCTCAACAACTGCTTTGTTAAACTGGTATTGTACTTGCAGAATCATATCGAAACTGCTTATTGAGACCCAGCCTTGCTTCTATGTCTTGCACAAATATTAAAATTCCTTTGGTTTGAAACTCGAGTTGAGTCTCAAGTTCGGCACTGCAAAATACATGCTTCATTACATGCCTTACCAGAAGTAGTTACTCTGCTTGCAGTAGTAGAAGTAGTTACACAGGTTGCAGAGTCTGATTTTGAGTATTTTGATCTTCTAGAATGATGTAGAGATTGAGGAGCAACACAACAGAGGGGTAGCTGTCCCTTTTATTTAGGTTTGTCATACAGTTTTAATTACAGTCAGAGGGCTAAATTCTTTAGGTTGGTGAGGCTGTTCATGCTCAAAGCATTATTAGAAATAAACATATTTATTTTTTTTGTTTTCATTAAAAATGGCCTCACCTATCATATACATTTCATACTTGTGTGTATAGTGTGCATAAATAAAATCAGCTTCTCAGAATGTAAATAGAAAAGTTCTTCCCTGCTCTAGTGTTTATTCATTTTGGATGACAAGTATTAAAAAATGTATTTTAAAAACAACCTGTGATTCACTCCATTCTGATTAAAAATTCAGTTGGCACAAAACAAGATTAGTGATTGTGTACGGATGAGATTAATTTGGAGCTCATTACAGTGACGCCAGTTTGAGTAACAAGAATTGTTTGTTATGTTAGCCTAGTTGATTGTTAATGTGAGCCAGTTAATAACTGAAGTGCTTATGCAAAATGTTAACCCAATTTTTCCAATGATTTTGAAGTACATTCTGTTTGGCGGAGACAGTAGTAGTATATGCAAGCTACCTGTCAGTTTAAGAATTTGGGTCTTACTTCAAGTCTCCAGCTAGTCTCCCCAGAATTATTCTGCCCACTCATTACTATTGAAAAGACTTCATTAGCCTTAGCGGGGGTGGAGGCAAGAGGACATGAGCATTTCCTGAAACCCAGTATGTATTGAATGTGTCATAGAATCATAGAATGGTGAAGGTTGGAAGGGACCTTTAAAGGTCATCTGGTCCAACTCCCTGCAAGGAGCAGGGACATCTCCAACCAGATCAGGTTGCTCAGAGCCCCATCCAACCTGGACTTGAATGTTTCCAGGGATGGGGCTTCCACCACCTCTCTGGGCAACCAGTTCCAGGGTTCCACCACCCTTACTGTAAACAATTTCTTCCTTATGTCCAGTCTGAATCTGCTTCCTTCTATTTCGAAACCATTACCCCTCATCCTGTCACAATGGGCCCTGCTAAGGAGTTTCTCCCTGTCTTTCCTGTAAGCCCCATTTAGGTACTGGAAGGCTGCTGTAAGGTCTCCCTGGTGCCTCCTCTTCTCCAGGCTGAACAGCCCCCACTCTCTCAGCCTGTTTTCATAGGAGAGATACTCCAGCCCTCTGAGCCCCATCTTTGTGGCTCTCCTCTGGACTCACTCCAACAGGTCCATGTCCTTCTTATTTTGGGGGCTCTAAAGCTGGATACAGTATGGGAGTACTTAGTGCTGCATTTGCGTGGGAGGAGGGCATTGCCATCAAAGAATTTCAGAGAATGGGCCACTGCGATTCTCATGCCAGTACATAGCGTTGGGAAGATCGTTTCCCCTTGTCTAATTGTTAATACTGAGAACAGATTTCAGTCACTGTGGAATTGATTCAGCTAATTGTGCTACTCAAGTGTGTTGGCTGTGATGCTCTGTATCTTGTGTAGAGCAATGTTTATTTTAAATTCTTGTATTTGTAGTTATTTGGTTCCATGTTTATCATTTGGCTATATGATGACTGTCAGGAAGGCTGCATTGTTTTCTGTGGCTGTGTTCAAAATCTTAATCATTATTCCTGGTGACTTGCTGAGTTAGCTTTTGACAGGTAGTGAAGAGATCCTTTAAATACCTCCCTCTTCCATAATTGTTCTTCATTTACTATCAGGTGCATGAGACAGATGTGTAACAGCATCAATTGTTCCTACGTTCACAGTAGCCGCAAAAAACCCCCAAGGACCCCATATATTAGCTAATGCTGTTTGAATTATTTTGTTTTAAAAAGTCTGGCTGTTGTATTGTTGGTAAAGATGCAGGTGTTATGTGTTCTAGTATGAAAGCCCCTACATAAGGGCAATGAGCATGATGGTTTTCAGAGTATGACTTTAAAGTCACAGCAGTGGGTTGTCTTTGTCTGGGAAATGTGTAGTTAAGTTTGAACTATTTTAGCATTACTATTTCTTCTGCTTACTCCCTTCGGGATGGCAGCAGCAGATTCCATTCTTGGACCCCTAAACTGCCACTCTTGCACTGAAAGCCTTAAATTGCTTTGGTTTCAGTTGAACCTGGGGAATTTAAGTGAAACAATGTAGAATTGAGTCCTGCATTTTATTAGAAGGGGTTTTTTTTCTTATTTTGAACCACTTTAGATTCATATTTTTTATGTTTACTTTTCAGTCATGTCTTGACTTTATATGTCAAGATGTGTTTTGATTATTTATAAACCAGTGCTATTTAGTGTTTAATTTTCTAAAACAAACATGAATTCTGAAAACTATTTATTCCTATCATTCTATATTGATTCTACCCATTTGTATATATGGGAGGTGTATGTATATATGCACTTGTATACACATATATATGATAAACTATACATAAGTTTAAGTTCTTTATATGCCTACAGTCACTGAGGCCTTGCTGAGGTTTGGTATGGATAAGGATACCATCAGAAGAGTAATTTAATTCAGGAATTTTCCCAGAAGAAGGACCTTTTGGCTGGTATTGTTGGCATTTATGATTTTTGTCCATGTTTTCAAATGACAGAACCATACCAGTACAATCCAGACCTGAAGAAATCTAGTTTTGAATGTATTTTAGTCTGGTTTTGGTGTCTGAGCTGCACGCAGTTCCCCCCAGGAGTCCTCATTTGTTTCCTTGACCCAGCTAGCAAGGGGTGTCATAAACCAGGCACAGGTTTTCTGCCTTTTTGTTTTTCATGTGTTTGTACTGAGTTTAAAATGAGAAACCCCCAAAAGAGGATTCTGGCTCGGAATCCTCTCCTGGGGTAGCCTGGCCAGCTTGACCACAGTCTGTGTGAGGCTAGCATTCAGGAGGTCCTTCTGAGAAGTCGTATGGTGCCAAAAGCAAGTGTTAGGATTGTCTGCGTAGCCATGTGGTAATGATGGTGGCTATGCAAACAGTTCAGCAGAAAGAATTCAAGCAAGGTGACGGGAAATAAGTTTTTCCTGTTATCTTTCCATCTTCTTTTCCTTCAGAGCCTTTCTACATCGGGAAATTATTCCTTTTTCTCCTTGTTTTAGTCTTCAGAATTTCTCCTCTAACCTTTCGCTTTTATTTGTCCTCTTTGTCCGTAATTGTTAATATTTATAGGACTGAGAGGGAATTAGCTACCTTCTATTACTTTGTCATTTTCTGTTCATGTAAAATCGTTGTATGTATTTACCTCACTTTCTTTTTTTTTTTTTTTCCAAAATTTCAGCATTTCTTAGCACAGTTTACAAAATTTGTCTTTCTGTCTCAAAGTGTAAGCGGAGGAGAATATGCTGAGGTCAGAGGTTCAGCTTTAGTTAATCACAACATTTCGGCTGGACTGTTCACCTAGTGAATCCAGAAATTGAAGAGTTTTCTATGATTTGATACTTTCTTCCCTCAAAATTAAATAAATAGTGTCTGATAAGCCAGGTAGTTTTGCATTTCTTGCTTAAATCTTGCTAGTGTAGAATGCACAATTAATTAAATTAGTTCTCTGAAGGTCTTAGTGAGGAAACATTTCCTTTCATTTTTTGGCACAAGCTTCTCTGATAATGCAATTTCTCCCTAGAATATGGAAAATCTAGACTATTAGCTCTTAAAATATAGTATTTCAGTCCAGGAAATACTAGTTTTAGGAGAACATTAGGAATGTGCATGGATCAGATGACTGAAGGATGGCAAAGTGAGAGAAAATGTTTTTCTGCCACACTAACTAATGTGCATGTGATGAGAGACATCGTTACTGTACACTAGCAAAATAGGGGAAAAGGCATTTAATGACTTTCCATTCATACTTAAAAAAGTAAAAAAGATAGTTTTAGTTTGTCACATGAGTTTAACCATCTTTGTCATGGTCATACAGTTAGATGAGCCAGAAGGTTGGACCAGAATATGTAAAGGCTGTTTAGGCTTATGTTTCTTTCAAGCTATGCCCGTTTAGCTTATACCTGCGCCCAGAGCACTAGCCTCCTGAGTTTCTGGATCTTCTCTTGAATTCATGTTGACTTAATCTTGATTTCTTAATGAATTAACTTATTTCTTAAGTGGACAACCGTTGCTACTGGGCTTGAGAGAGACTGCTGTCTCTCTACCAGAATGAAACTGAATATCTGAATGAGTATTCTTTCTTTTGCTCCTGTAGCGTAAAATCAATTAGCATATCCTGAAGTTCTGGTTAAGTGGAGACAGAGAACTTAGATAGCTAGATATTAGTTTTAGCTGAGAGCTGCAGTATGAGCACTAGCAAAATCATAACTCATCTCTTAATTACCGGAGTTCTTGCATGGAAGGAGGAATTGCAGGCTCACCTTTGCAGCCTCACTCTCCTCTGACCCTGTGGTCCCTGGAGATTGGAAAGGCTAGAGGTGGGACAAGCTGGCATCCAAGCCTGGGTGTGAGAAATCTTTTATCTGGAAGTCTGGGGGTGCAATAATAATGTTGGTATTGATAATTCTTTAATATGAACCAGCAAACTGATAATGTAGTTGTGACTATTTTTTTTGCTTCGATTAATCAGAATACAATAATACTTGAGCAATGTTTTATTAAAATCTTGAAAAAATATGTTATTATATAACTGTAATATATATGTACATGCTATATATAGCGTGTATATATATAACTATATAAATTATATAACTGTCAGAAAATTAAAGAATTCTGGCCCTGATATGTAATGGTAGTGGCACAATACACTCTACTTCATCACAATAACTCTAGAACAGTAAGAAATGGCCTACTTGAAGGCAACAACTTGTTAGCTTTCTAGAAATACACTTACAAGGTGGCTTTTTGGGTTTTTGTTTGGTTTGTTTTTTTAAAAAGAGAAAAGGTAGAATCTAGCACAGTCTTCCTGAGTTGAGAATGCATTTAAATTCAATGTAGTACGCCCATTGAATTCAAGTTGTTGAGCCATGATAATTCATTTTTCCATAGAGAAAGTTGGTCATTGCTTATGAATATGCAAGCAGAACAGACTTTTAAATTAACTGATTACAGAAGGTCAGTTAGAAATAATAATTCTGTCTGATAATGCAGTTTCATATTTGATTAAATTCAGGACTGTGAATTCTGTTGTAATTTATAATTATACTTTTCTCCAATGGGATTAGTTCAAGTTTGGGACCCCGCAGGTTCTTCCCTTCAGAAGATACTGTTGGGGCAAAGAGATGTCTTTGCACTCGGGGTAATTTTCAAAAGATCTATTCATTTCCCCAAATGGAGAAGGGCTTAAGCTACATTTTCTTTTATTTTTACTGCTCTAAGTTGCAGCCTGTATTTCTTTCAAAACCTTTCTTTGTTTTACTCATGCTTTACATGCTTTTCTGTCTGTGTTTCCTTGCGATCTTCCATCTCAGATCCTCAGGCATATCTGGTCTTTTTTAAAGATAATTACAGAAGTATAGTTCAAATTTGTCAACATCTTGTCTTTTGTTTGCAGCATTAGTGTCCATACAGTTTTACAGGAATTTTGCTGTATACCTGTCTTCCCGAAGATGTAGCTTTCACTTGCTTAAAGGAACCAAATGAGTGTTCTTTTCTTATACTGCTCTTTGCATTAATTGATCCAGTATAGTAGAGAAATAATTTTGATTTCCAGTGTCTTATGATTTACACCATGGTATTTCATAAATGTTTTAGTCAGGTTCTGTGTTTTCAAGGCCCTATAAACTCTCTTGTAGTACAAATGTGAAAACAAAAATGGAAATACTGCTTAACCAGTGAGATCTGCTATGTGATATATTGATTTTAAGTTATTGGATTTTGGCAAGGGGAAAAATGGTTAGAAGAGAGCAGTTCTGCATGTGCCACCCAACAATAAATGCTCAAGGGATATTAGTGGATGCTGGTCCAAAACATCAGCCGTGAAGGTTCTGTCTCTTTGCTGTAGCTAAAATTACTTGTTTTGACAGGAAAGGAAAAACTCCAATAACTGATAAGAGTGAAAGACTTGCTTTTTGAAAAGGGACTCTTGAAGTAAAGCATTAACATTGAGACAGTGGTCTGTTCTTTTGTCCACTGAGAGTCTGAGGTGTTGGGACCTGTTCATGCTGCCATCAGTGCATGATGAGTAAGTCTTTAGGTAAAAGCTGCATGTGTGTATGTCTTGTGTTGAAATTAATCTTGTCTTCATGCTTTGTTGCTTTTACTTGCCATGTCTAGTTAAATATGTATGCCTCTGGTAACAGACTCCCAAGGGGAAAAAATGCTGTATACTCACATGGATTAACTAATTGCTTAGTGAGTTGGATTCCCTATCCCAGGATTTATATGTACTGAGAGAATTAAGAAATTCCTTCTCAGAACAGGTAAAGGTACCGTCTGCTTTCTGAGAGAGATGTGCTGGGAGGTCTGGAAAGAAACAAAACTTGCTCTAATCCCTTAGCAAAGCAGGACAAGAAATACTTACGCGTGCCAAGTCTTTAGGAGATTAACTAGATAGTATTGTACTCTCTCTCTCTTTTGATAGCAGGCAGTTGTAGCTTTTAAGAGTCTGGTTGTCTTGTAAGAGAGCTCTGTGGGAGAAACAGGCAGACTTTTTCAGGAAGAGTGCACGAACATGCTCTTCTGGGCTCAGCTTCACAGTTTCTGCATCTCCAGAGCACCCTTAAGGTACAAAAATCAGCTGTCTCTTAAGTGGTCCTACAGCAGGGCATAGGAGTAATTTGTAGTAACCTTTGGAAGTTGAGTTCACTCCTTTATCAGGTGAATGGTACTTGAGAGGCAGTGGGCCATTTATTCTAGGTGAATGCAGAACAGTGTTCTCTGTGTGTCACATTTGCTGGGGTTTAAGTTGCCTTGGTAGGGAATTGTTAATCAAGAATCACACTGTGTGGCCAGTGGAAGAAAAGAGGGAAAGTAATTTTATGCAAAATGTATGGTGCTTTTCTGAAAGCAGAATTCATTTCTTATTCTGTTGTTTTCCTGCTTTGTGTTTTCATGCTAATTCAAGGCCTTCAGATGTTTGAGATTTCAGCTAAGTGTTTGTAAGGTATTGTAATTTCTGCATCCAGTTTTCACAGCCTCCACTAAAAATAAAAAATGAAATAAATATTGACTATCCCAAGCTTAGCTTTTTGCAGGTTTTTTATCTGTTACATACAATAGCTAGTACAGCACACAAGGTCAGTAACTTCTTTGGTTGTATTTGCCATGACAAGAGTGCTCCTGAGTTGAACTGTTTTTATGAAATGTTAAGTTTCGATGTTTGATTGTGCCCAAAAATGATCGTTTCAAGCAGATGACTCCAGAAAGTTGTTCCAGTGGTGCTTTGGAGGAGGGGGATATGAAGAACCTGTGAAAGTAAGATGACAAGTAGATGGCATGTAGGTTTACAGTGATTGATTTGAAGCTGCAGCCTGTAGGATGTTTGAGTGCTGGCTGCTAAGAAACTGAAGCCTTTGAAGTTGTTATAACACTCCAGCCCTGCAAATACTGTGAAAAGTATCTGTTGATAGAAAGATGTGAGCATATGGCAGATAATTATCCCGTGCCTTTTTCTTTGAGCAGTTTCCCCGTGGTGGCCCATCAAGAGCAGGGACTGAAACCAGACGTCCCAGGTTCTAGACTAAGGGTGTAACCACTGGGCCCATATCTCCTCTGTGTTTATATGGAGCATAAGTGCTGATATCACAGTGTGAGCTTTCTCATTTCAGGTAAACTCTTACATTGGTACTGATTTTAAGCCACTGTAGGATGCAGGTTTTGTGCATGTGGTGTGCAGAGATATAAACAAAATGCAAATTTGTACTTACATTATTCTTTATGATAATTCTGTATGAAAGATGCTATAGAAATGCATTACCACTCTTATAGGCTTTGGAGGTTTTGTTTACTGACATTTTCTCGTGAAAGTTAATTTCTTGCTTGGAAATATAAAAGTACACCAAGTTAAAATAAGATCTTGCTGTTGTTTCCTGTAGTATAGCCAGGAAAAACAGTTACAATCTGTCTTCTTTAAAATCACATTCCTGGAAGATACTCTGGCAACCTGGATATTTAAACACATTTTAAAGAAAAACAACTTCAGATCAATTAGAAATTGTTATTGTATTTTCTTTCTGATAGCGTAGAATTATAGTTTGCTGCAGACATTGCCTGGAGTTATGAAATAAGCAATAACCTGTGCAGGAGGCTATGATTTAGCTGCTTATGGAACATGAGGTGCATTATGTTCTGAAAAAAAAAGGGCAAGAAGTAATCACAGACACTGAGTAGTTTGCATAGGTTCTTGATTAGATTTTTGGAAGGATAAGGAAAGACTACAAAGCACAAAATGTTCCAGAACAAAACTTATATGTGGCTTCTTTGCCAAAAGTTGAATAGTATGGCTACTTTGGGAAGCTAAATTTTGCATGTCTTTGCTAGTAGGGCTGAGAAGCTACTTTGTGGGGGTTTTTCACTTGCCTTGCCTCTAAGAAGATCTCATTAAAACTGGTACTGTCTGGCTGCAAATTTTTTTTGTATCTTTTTGAAATCCAATTGGTGTCATTGCTATTCATTGAAATGAGTTACTGTTGAAATGGCTTAAATTGCACTCTGTGGGTGGCCTTATAATATCTTTACTCTGCCTCTTTATACACACTTTAAGTGAATTCATTTTCTCAACACTTTAGTCTTGTCTGATGGTCCAAAACCCTTTCCCTATCAAACTGCTCACTTATGCAGCCAAATCCTGTCAGGAGACAGGTTCAAGAGCCAGGGAATTCATAGATTGACTTTGCACCCCAACAAAAGCTAAGGGGTCATACTTCTTAGTGAAAATCACACTCTTCCATGAGTTTGTTTAAATTCATATCTGGCAGATCTTTAGAGCAGATCTGAATCACTTTGGATTTCTCCAATGTAGACACCGTTTAATGGTCTGCTAGTCTCTGTATAATAACTGAGTATTATTTTTATATATATGTATTGCCACACAGTGTGAGATGGTGGGCAAAGTTAGTGGGTGTACATGCTATTGCTTAATTACTCGAAGGTCTAGATAACTATTTTCTCAAAGACCTTTTCCTGAAACTTAGTCCAATAATGAAAAAAGTTAGCAATTGCCAGAGAAGCTTCTGCCACAAAAGAATATTCACCTTCCTTATGCTGAATTTCTTACTTACAGATAGTAAATAGTTATTGACCATCTTCTGTGTGACAGTAGCTACAACTGTGTGGGCAATGATGCTTCTGGAGTCTGGTCTCAATCATATGGAAGTTCTCATTCCATTACTTTTCCTGTAGACTGTTTAGAATTCATTCCTGTAGATCATTTTTAATTCATTCCCTAAGTGGAGAAATGGAGATTAGCCAGCCATCACTCATGACATTGCCAGGCTTTTTGTCCACAAGAAAGTATGTAGTTGTCTTCTGATGCTACTGATCTTGCTACTGAAATAAACTGCTTAATATGAGGTAACAATTTACCTTTTATAACCAGTTCATACTTTGTTTGAATCTTTAGTTACTGAATGAAAGATATTTAATAAGGAACCTACAATTAAATAATTCATTTTAGTTCCTGTAGCTTTAAGGCAGTACAACATAACCACTGTTTTGATGCAGTGTTTTTGAATTCTTTGAAGAGAGCAATACTCTAGCTTCAGGCTGGACAAATGACAATGGATTTCCTCTTGCTCTTTTTTTGTTCTGTAGTGTAATGTTATTTAAAAAACAAAAAGTTCAGTTACATTTAGGTCAGTTATTAAAATATTGTTGGTCATTTCCTTTGACAGAACATTTCTATTGTGTTATACCGATGTCATTAGGAGGAAAGGTTATTCCCACTTGTCTGGCTGATATCAATACATACTGGCATATTACATCCTCTGGCTTTCTGGAAATGCTTTATTTGAGCAGCAGCTTGGGAACAGGAAATTTAAGGTTGTACACAGTCTGGTTTCAGACTGCATGATACAAAATATGTTTCCTAGAAGACACCGTCTACCTGACAGATTTTCTCTAGTATTTTGTAGAATCAATAAGCTTAAGTGGGTTCAAGTTGGGAATAAAATTTTGCCAGCTATAGACGCCAGACAAGGTAGAAGGCAGCTTTCGGTCACTCTGTGGTATGTATTTGAGGAACTTACATGAACCGTGTTAGTATCTTGCCCATTCACTAGTTACTCTGGAATATAGTTTACCTTTTAAGATACAGCAATGATAATATTCCCATTTAATAGATGTGCTTACTGTCTAGAAGGGAAAAAGCAGAGTATATTTACTTCAAGCCATGGTCTAATGTGGAGTCTGTGACACTGTGGTAGCTTCTAAAGGCAGAGGTTCAAGGACAGTATCTTAGCCACACTAGGCAGCCCTTTCTACTGAAATCATGCTGAGCAGAAGAAGTACAATTTAATCCTGTAACTGTTGAACTATTCCTTCATTTGTATAAAGAAAACAAATTGTGATCAGCAGTTATGTCCTGCTATGTTCCTTAGGCTGCGCCTAAGGTCTTGGGTGAATCTGTCAAATATGTAAACATCGGGTCTTTATCAAATCTGTACTCTAGAGGTAAATGTTCCCCTAAGTGCTCCATCCACGCTCTAAGATTATGTTTTTCTTTTTTTTTTTTGTCAAAGCAAGAACAACATCTGTGTTTCTGAAGAATGAGAGCACTACCTTCCAAAACTCTCTTTCCCCCAACCATTTTTTTTTTTCACATGTGACAGAAATATATATTTTTTCATCCTAATCACAGGAATGAGTAAGCAGTTAATGCAGGACTACCAACCATAGTAATTTAAAAATCCTGAATCATGTTGCTGAAATTCATGACAGTGGTCTAAAAACCATATTTGAGATAGAAAATTGATTGTATTTCTAAGTTGTGTTTCTTTCATTTTTGTCTTTTTTTTTCTTTTTTTTTTTTTTCCCCTGTGTGTAGATAGTGCATACACATAGATTTCTTTGCCTCTCTGGTAGCTATTAACTTAAAGGAGAAGAGGTGGAGGGGATGGGTAGAATGTACCTGAGATATCTTAAAATCGATCCCTACTAGAACTGAGGACTTCAGGAAAAACATTATTGATTTTTTAACTTTTTTTTCTCCTCCAAAACCAGCAAGATTTTCAGGGAAGGAATACATATTTTATGTCACCTTCACTGAAAAATTAGACTTACATGTTTTAAGTGATGATGCTGAAAATGAGAAATTCATTTTGATAACATCTTAATATACATTACCTTGGAGGGAAACAAATATAAAGTTGCTGAAAGATAAATGCTTGAATATTAAGCCACCATGCACATATACTGAAGTCTCTATAAAACCATTCCAAAGGGATGTATCATGAACTACAGTCATCAGAGATAATAAAAATCATAACCCTTTTAAATGGAAATAACCACATAATGAGATACTAGGTTACAAGTTACAAGTAGATTTCATTGTAGAGCTGAAGGTATGGTGCCTGGTGAATAACTGATTAAGCTTTCTATCTGCATTTCCAGAGTATCAGAAGATAAAATTTGTAAACAGCTCTTAATTTCTTTTCTGATCAGAACTACGGAGTCTTACCTTGATAAGATCCTTTGTTTCAGTTTGAGCTTTTTGTAAACATCTTCATAAACTCAAAAAGTAGCTGAGGTTGGAAAGGAGCTTTAGAGATCATCTAGTCCAGCCCTCCTGCTTAGGCAGGGTCAGTAGAGCAGACTGTCCAGGACCTTGTCCAGTCAAGTTCTGAGTATCTCCGAGGATGGGGACTTGACAGTCTCTCTCAGCAACCGATTCACTTGTATTTGTTAGTTCTGGTGTTAGACAAAATATGATTAGCTTGTATATTTGGGGGATGTATTTTTATCCAACTTCATTCATTTATTTAACCTAGGTAAGGAACATAATTTTTAATGTGTTTGAATACAAGACAGTCTTAAGATAGCTACTTTGAAGCACAGGAGTATTTTCTGTCCTTTCATTGTAGAAAATGATGCATACTAAAGTGGTTTTTCCACTGAAGAGGTAAAAAAGGGCTAATGCTTTTTGTCCTTTGGTGAAGAATGTAAATTATGCATATAATTTGTTTATGAAATGTCTGCAACTTTCAGGATGAAAGTAACCACTTTGAGCTCAGATACTGATAAATAGTTTTATTTGAAGCTACTATATTGCATTTTCACTTAGTTGGAAAATACAGACATCTTGGCTAGTTCTAAGGATGTTAATGTTGACTGTACAATCCATGCAATTTAAAATCCTGTTGCAGCTAGTTTGTTGTCGTATGTTTATGTGATATACAGAAACACAGAGTAATTTTGCTTATACTCAAAGCTGACCAAAAGCCCCATGACTATGTTAACATGCCCTGAGCTTGTATCAAGACGACCTGATGAGGACCTGAATACAAAGCACATGGGCTTTTGCACCAGAACTGTCTCATGTCCTGTCAGCATGGAGTATAGGGTGAGTTCTCATCTGCCCATAAGTAGGTCTATTTTAGGTCAACCAGATGTAGGCATGCAACATATGATCAATGTTAGGTACGGCTTGTAACACAAAAAAACCACCCTGAATAAAGCTTACTGTGCATGGAAGACTGCTCTAAGCCAATGTTAAAGTAGATAAACTGAGAGATAACTGCTACTGACACAGTTATCTTCATTGTATTAACATTTTTATTTCTGTTAACTGTATTTCTTGATATACAGTCAACTTGTAATAAAAACTTCTGCCAGGCACATTGAAGAGACTTGTGTATGGATGGCATTTGTGGTAAGGGGATGAGTCAAGGTAACTCTAGTGAAGAGACAGTCGAAGCAAAGCACAAGGTTGAGGAGGCTACAGAAGAGAACCAATTTATTCCATCCCTGTCAATACTATACCCAATATTTGAATAATAGAGTGGTGTAGTTTCTGTAGTTTGTGTTAATTTGGCATATTCACGTGGCTATTCAGATACTATTCAGATAGTGTGCAGGGTTGTACTTGCCTGATCTCTATATGTTTCATATCAGTTTTAATTTTTAAATCAAACTGTTACAGTTTTCAGATGCAACAGTATAATTTTAGGGAATAATAGAATGGTAATTTGGGCCTATCTATGCCTGGCAGTTGCACTGTTATCAGTTTTCTGGGAAGTCCCTGTATGGACTCTTATTTGACATTAAGGCTTGCTTTTGCTGTTTGACTTTATTTGCTTCCAAAGCATGATACAACCTTTCCATTTAGTATTATGGTTTAGCTTTGTCACGGAGCTTCCACATGCGTATGTGCCTCTGGTATCAGTATGGAAGGAAGAGTGCTTGTCTTTCTATTGCTGTAAACAATTTTGATCTCTGTTCTTTTCTAATTCAACAGAATTTAGCTTCTTGGAATCCTTCAAACCCTGAATGCCTCCTGCTTGTTGTGAAGGAGCTTGTGCAGCAGTATCACCAATTTCAGTGCAGCCGATTACGTGAGAGCTCTCGTCTCATGTTTGAATATCAGACTTTACTTGAAGAGCCCCAGTATGGAGAAAACATGGAAATCTATGCTGGCAAAAAAAACAACTGGGTAAGCTGTTAAGAAGATTTCTGCTAAAATACTTTCAGTGGTCCTTTCGTTTTAATAAATACAGCTTCTGCCTTGAGAAACTTCAGTTGTTTCTGTGGATCCCCATAGTTTATATTTCCAATGAAGAAAACTTCTGTTTGACTCCAGCTCACTTTCTATACTCCCTGTTTTGTATGTTGCTGTCATTCCACTGTCTTGGTTGAACCAGATTTCCAGGCAAGTGACTATTTTTCAACCTCATGTTAGTTCACCTGAGTTATAGATCAAAACTTTGAAAGCTGTTGAAAAGTCTGTGCAATATTTACAGGGCACAGTACAACGTTATGTGGAAGTTTGAGCTAGCTCTGAAGATTTGAAAAGCAGAATAACAGTGTTGGTATGGCACCCGACCCAGGCAAATCAGCCTGCTTAGGAGCAGGATAGATTAAGATGTAGTTCCACGCTACTGCTGAGTTGATTTCATTGGTAGCTGCAGCTGCCCATGTCTCTGTGGCACTTGTCTAAGCTAAGATGGGTTGTTTCAGGAACCAAAACTAGAGAGGAGGAAAAAAAAAGACTAATTTTCTGCAGAAGGACAGGAGAAGTGAGATCTGCTATGACAGTGGCTTTGTAGGGCCATGTCTTCATATGACAATCAGACATTAAATTGGCTTATCTGTTTCTTGAAGTTGTGTTCTTTGCCTGGGAAATGTGCCCAGCTCTGTAGAAAGACTCTGTGTGTACCATCTCAAACTTCTAAAATGAGGCTATTGGCAATGTAGACATTTTGGTTAGTGTGTGATTTGATCTTTATTTTTTTTTAACTGATCTGTACCACACAGGAAACTTTGCAAAAGTCAATTTTTTTTCCAGTGTTAGTATATTTATCATGAGAAGTTTAGGGTAAGATATATCAGGAAATATCAAATTGTGTTTATGGTGAATATGTCCCCCTTTTGCTTTCAGCAACAACATACTCTTAAGATATATTGGCCTTCAGAAGCAGTATCTTCTGAAATAGATGCAGTCTGAAAATCAATGAAAATTCAGCATTCGTGTTATCAGGGCCTGGAATTCAGCTTTATGTCACTTCAGTCATCCTTAAATTACAGGTGATGCAAGGATGTTTACTTTGTAACTCACAGTACTTATATTCATCTCTTTCTTTTCTTAGACAAGTCATCTATGCTTTTCTATTTTAAGCCAAGTAAAATTTTATCAGAGAATTTCAGATCTCTTTTTTTTTTTAAAAAAAAATGTTTATAGAGCAGAATAATTCATTGAAATTAATGTGTTCTTAAATGTTATTCTCTATAGCTGGCATCACAAACAACTTGCCAAATCTGTAAATATAATCAGTCTAGTTTATTGAAATGCAGATGGCTTTCTGAACTGTGTATAGTTTTTTATCATAATTTTTGACAGCTGCCAAAATTCTACTCAAGATTGTAGAAAACTAAGGGGGTTTTTTTTACTTTTTTTTTCTAATGGAAAAGCCATATCTATACAAGCCTTTTGAATCTTTCCTCAGTCTTTGGTGACTGAATAAAGAACTTTTTTTGCATTTGAAATACTGTCTTAGTTAAAAATATTCCAATAAAATAACTACATTTTGAGACAAATCCTTCTAACCATTGCAGAGCTATTTGAGGTTTCAGTAGCATGTACTTTGTTTTCAAAGTTTACATTCTCTATCAAGAAAACTGTGAGGGTCTCATTTGGAGATTTTAATGAAGCTGGTACTTACAAGAAAGGACCTTGTTTTATGAGTGCTCTAAAACTCAAAAGTATGAAACTGACTTATGTAGTTCTCCTTCCTGTCTTTTACAAATGTCTTATTAGCCTTGATAATCAAGAGAAGAGCAGTGTTTATGTGAAAAGCAAGAGGTAAACTGCATGTTGCTGTCTCTCAGGAATCAAATAGTCACTCAGCAGACTTCTGAAATAATCTGTGAATGAACTGTACACAGTGTTATGAAAGCAATCATCCTAAATGCCTGAGTTAATTAAACAAAAAAAAAAGAAGAGTTTGAACAGGAGGCCTGAATTCAACGCTGTGTCCCAAAATGGAAGAGAAATTTGCTTTTATACCTGTGTTCCAGTATCTGCAGTTTCCTGAAGTGATCTCCAAGATCTGTGACAAATAGACAAATCATTATCTAGCTTAGCAGCTTTGTATTGGCAGAGTACCAGCTGATGCAGATGCTCATTAACTATCCAGTCTCTTAGTGGTGTGGCCAGAAGTTCATCTGACTTGACCTGATGCCTGTGACCAGCTGGCTGGGGGTTGGGTAGGTGAGCACCATGGACAGGGACTGCTCCATGCCTGCCCAGAACACTTTGGGAAGTAGTACATTGCAAAATAATCTTGATTGAATGACATAAAAGATCTAGACTGCAAGTCCTTATTTACTTCCACATCTTAGAGCAGCTGATGTTTTGATCAGAGTTCATTCATCTGTTCAGTGGTCATCTCAGTTCATCAGACTTGGTATTTTACCAGAAATAATTTCCTGGATGTTATGGCAGATGTTGTATGGCATCTTTTTGGAAGTTAAGTCCAGACAAGAAGGACTGTCTATAATATCCATTTCACTCTGAATAAAAAGCGAGTGCCCTGACTGTCATCAAAGCAGTCTTTGTGTTATACACGCACAAGAAGTCCGTGATTTTTCTGCATACATAAGTAATACAGCATCAGAAAGTTGTCAGATATCCTCATGAGTAGTAACATCAGGAAAGGTTTCAGAGCCTGGTTTTAGTGCAATATATGCTCACTTTTTGTTGCATAGTGCTTCTGTGTGCAATTGCATTGCCTCTATTATGTGACAGCCAGGGACAAAATTTAAGGAGAATTCTGAGCTAGCTGGCAGCACGGTGGATTACAACCTAGCATCACAAACCCTTCTGGCAAATGATATAACTGGCAAAGTACTGTAGGAAAGATTTTGGTTGAATTCAAGATGTTTTTTTTTTTTTTTTTTTAGTGACTGAAAGGTAGAATGAATTTTCTCCAGTTCATGCCCAATGCATGGACCAAGAAACAAATTGACAGTGATATCAGCATTGCTTATTGTACATCTACCTAATAAAACATCTTTGTCTATATGTGCTTAGTTGCTTGGGATGAAATCTTTGCTTACTTTACACATAAAAATAATTGAAGGAATCCAGTTCGGGAGAATTTTTCCTTCTCAATTTTGTTTCATGTCAGTACCACAGAAAAATGTGCTTAGCAAACAGTCATTTGTATTTCACAGCTGTCCTGCTTAGCAGCTTACCATTCATTTTGGAAAGCCAGTTTCCATTGACTTTGACCTCCAGTGCATTCTCAGACAGGCTTGTGCATCTGCAAGCTCCTTTCTGTCAGTATTTTTTTCAACCAGTTCCTTTCTGAATCGATATACATAGCAATCAGTGTGGTGCATCAGTATGGAGGCTTGTGGTCCAGTGGTATATGGCCAGTGACAACCTTCATGTTTTCTTTTATGCTGAACACAAAGCAATTTATGAATTAGCAGAGCTAATCGAGAGAAGAGGCAAACATGCTATTTTGCAAAGGTATATGGCAAATTTTCTGTATCAGTACAGGTGTTAAAAGGCTTTGAATGCCTTCCTCTTGAAGGGTTGTCGTAGCCTTTGACAACCTGTCCCCATAGCTATATGGAGTCCTTGTGATAACATCTACGAAGCGTAGTAAAGCAGTAACCCAAAAGGCAAAAGGCATCCTCTGACATCTGTGTGAATTATAAACCCTGGAGGATTGAGGGTGACTGAGCACTGGCACAGGTTGCCCAGAGAGACTGGGATCTCCGTCCTTCAGAAGCCATCTGGACATGGTCCCAGGCAACCTGTTTGCTCTCAGAGTCCTCTACATCTCTTCCATGGGTCACTGCTGCATTTTACAGAAAGGATGCTGGATACACAATAAAGTTGATCCTTTTTAAATCTAGTGTAGTATTTTACATTCACCCTTTTAATGAGAATTACAGTATACACGTTTACCATAGATGGATGTGTGCTTTGTTAAAATTTGTATATCGTACATTTTGTGTGTAAAAGCATTTTTCTTCTTGCTTTGTCTGGCTATGCAAAACATTTAAAATGGTAAAATGAGAGTAAAGTACAGATAGCTGTGTTCAGGGAATAGTGAAGTAGTACTTACATGTTACTGTGGGAGAACGAATGCTGCATATTCACACACCTTTGATTTGTCCCCTTGTGTGTTAAAATGAAGCACTGGGTTTTTTTTTAAATTATACATCATCACATAACTAAATAGCGTATGTATGCAAAAAGAGGGCAGTGATAAAACTGAAAAAAAAAAAATCGCTACCTTGTCTCAAGATGTCCTGATTTCTTTTCTACTTCAGTGATAATGTTTAGTTATTTTTGTGCTTCTAATTCAACATTACAAATATACCTACTGTATGGCTACTTCATTGAATTAAAAAATAAGGATGATAAAAAATTAATACGGAGGAAATCAGGCAAGCATTTGTTTTTCAAAAAGAGCCAACTTCATTGCTTCATAACCAGGTGGACAAAGTCTGGTTTTGAGGAAGTGTATGAAACAGAAAGGAAATCCTTTCCATTTCCTTTGCATACACTTTATGCATAAAAAAAGAGCAATGTGTAGAGGATGCTTGGCAAATTTTCAGTAAGCAGTTGTCTAGGTGTTAAGAGTCACATAATTCTGAAAACAAATTATATAAAACCTTCTACTTCAGTTCTTTCCTCTGTGTTTGTTCAGAGGACACTTTTGATACATTGTCACTTTACTCCACACAAATTCTCTTATATATATCTGCAGTGTTTGTGGAGATGCCTCTGTTTTGTCTATACACTTCTATAAATTTGTCAACTTTTTAGCTTTACTTTCAGACCATTTGCAGGGTCTTGCCGGACCTTTGTCCGGAAATGAGTACAGCCAAGATACATCTATATTTAGGGCCTAACAAAGTATAGTCTGATTTTTGTCATGCACATTGTTGTATTCTGACTACTTTTTGCTGTTGACTTACTGGCAATGATGTTTTATGGTTTTAAAGTGTTTTCTCATATAACATCTGTGAAATCTGTAAATTATTTTTTCCCCTTCAGTAATTCCATTGAGAAATGTTGTTTTAAATCTCAATCCTTCTGTTTGATGTGAGCTGTTACACGTTTTTGTGGTTAATATTTTATCCTCAGAATGTTCAATTTCTGGTTCTGCTTTGAACACCAGGTCTCATTAATGTTACCTTTTTTCCACAGACTGGAGAATTCTCAGCTCGCTTCCTCTTGAAGTTGCCTGTAGACTTCAGCAATATTCCTACATACCTTCTCAAGGTAAAATGAGTGTCTAAGTTGACAGTTTGTGAGTGACTATGAATTATTGAAATGTTCTTAGTAACTATTTTGACTTTCCTGCCCTCCTCCTCTCTGAGGGTTTGAAAGCCCACTTTTTCTAAACCTGATTGGATTATGTTTTGGAAAGGTGATATTAGACATACTGTTGCTTTGTGTGCCATTTTAGCAGGTACTAAATATACATCTGTCACTCTAAGGACCTTGCAGGATTTAGGTTGTTGTAGAAGATGACATGCAATGCAGATGTTCTGGCTTTTTAGACAATCTGATAAGTAGCAAACTCTTAACTGTATGCAAGGTATTATCTTGGGGAATAAATGTAAATATTTCCAGATAAACTCTTGTGTATGAGTCTATGAAATTTCATGCCATGTAAGTGCTGGGGTTTTTAATGAACAGTCCAATTGTACCAGTAGTCTTGATAATAGAAGCAGAAAACTAAATATACCATTTCCTAACAGGGAGTGAAAGCAAATGCTGATGACACAAACTGAAGGTTTCAGTGATTACTTTCCTTCATTGTTTACTAAGAACACTAATTTGACCAGATTCTTTAGAAAGTATGACTATAGAGATTGATGTGAGTTGCAAAACCAGTATTTTTTTCTTTGGAAAGGGAAGAAAAACCAAAACCCAATACTTCTGACAAACTACCCACATGGAATAATTTGAAATGAGTGGTTTTCAAAGCAAGAGGACAGTCACTCTTTCAAGCAGTTGCTGTGGAAGCCCATCATAAGGTCAATGTTACTATATTCACAGAGCGCAGCGAGAGATCTGGGTTCTCTCTGTCTATCGCTACTGTCAGAATGAAGTGCTGGAACTTCTACTGCAGACAACATTTGAGTCAGCTGATGTTACCAACACCTGTCTTTCCTTTAAACTGCATGTCTGCCTGCTTACTCAGCTTTTTACTTTTAAATATTTGGAAAGAAGAACAGCTACTTAATGTTTAGCAACTAATGTGTTGAAATAAAAATGTCTGTGTAGATCCCATTAACTCCTCTTCATCTTATTGTTAGAACTATCTTCAACTATTGTTAGATCACAATTGCAAATGTGAATCTTCAGTGTTTCTCCAAAAAGATGTCTCAAGTTAAGAACCCTGAAAATAAAGACAGGCACAACTATACTTTTTGGTAATAGTCTGCGATTGATATCCTGTGATCTCTTTACCTTCTGTAGACTGTTTGCTGTTTGAGTAATGAGCAGCTCCTAACTTTCTCAAAAGCATCCAGATATTTTCAGTTTGTTCCTGTGTTCGTGGTAACAACCTTTCTCCCAGCTGCTGACTTCCATCAGGCCCTTCTTTTCTCACTTGGTGGGAATATTTCCAGACAGATGCAAGAGGGTTGGTGATGTTGAGAAGCAGGATGCAGCAACAGTTAACCAGGACTGTGGGATAGCTGTGATTTGCTTCTGAAAGACTCTGGGGGTGGGGGGGGAAGAAAACTTAGAACATCTAACGTGAACTATATTGCCTGCTCCTGCCAGAACTCCAAGTGCCGTTTTTCCAGGAATAGTTTTAAATTGGTCAAGAATTTCAGGACAAGTGCATACCCAGTATGTTCAATAGCTTCAGTCACAGGGCTGTTCAGCCTCTGGGGAAACTGCATGACTTAGAGATTGGAAGGTGGTGTATGACTTATGCAAGTAACTGTCATCATGTAGGAACTCTATGATAGAAACAGATTCTACTTCTCTTTCTAAAGAGTAACGTTTTAATGCATGGGAACATACTCCTCCTACTGTAGTTCCCTATCATGTTCACTAAACATCTTCCACCTTCTCTAAGCAAGGTTGATACACTGTTGATAAATCATCAGTGCTCCACAAATGCTTCCTGGAGTGTTGTTTGCCCTGAGTATTGAATGATTCATTGGTCTAAAGGAAAATGTGTATTTATTTTCTGTGCATATATAAATTGTGTGATGTGAAGAGACACATGTGGAAGGTAGCAGAATCAAAGTTTCCCAGTCTACCTTTATTTTGACATTTCTAAAAAATTTATGTCTTAGCTTTGGGGTTTTAAAATTAATGTATTTTTTAATGTAATAGCCTGGATTTTTACAACAGCAGATCCTTCTTGATGGGCAAAGTACTTAGAAATCCTTTGCTTTCTTATGCAGACTTCTGCTATGCAACCTGACAGGCTAACTGTCTCTGGTAGGAAGGGAATGTGTAGTCTGGATGAGCAGCCACAGGAGAGCAAATAGTTTTATTCCAGTAGTGTTTGTTGACAGCAGAAGAATGTTTT
Organism: Chlamydotis macqueenii; assembly: GCF_036417535.1. Lineage (NCBI taxonomy): Eukaryota > Metazoa > Chordata > Aves > Otidiformes > Otididae > Chlamydotis > Chlamydotis macqueenii. The sequence goes on along the minus strand of NC_141558.1, from coordinate 83,913,464 downwards.
GACTAAGGCTACAGCATTGATTATGACAGAGTGTGCTCTGTAGCAGGCATGGATCTTTTACCCCTGCTGCGTTTATCTCCTTATATTCTAACCTTATCAGCTATATGAATGTCATTATCGTATGACAAGAATAGGGATTTAGAATTGGAACTGCTCTGTTGTGGTTGAAATAATTATGCTCCTACTACACCCAATTAATAAAGCTATTTTTAAAATATCAGATTTTTTTAAGCTGTCCATGTCTTTCTTGGTTTTTTTTTTATGAGACTTTTGACATAAATAGATCTTCAATTTGTTGCAATAAAATAGTTTATTTTCCATCATGTCTGCCAGTTATGTTGGCTTCAGTGCTACCTAGAATCATAGAATGGTTTGAGTTGGAAGGGACCTTCAAAGGTCATCTAGTCCAACCCTCCTGCAAAGAGCAGGGACATCTCCAACCACATCAGGTCGCTCAGAGCCTCATCCAACCTGGCTTCATACGTTTCCAGGGATGAGGCATCCACCACCTCTCTGGGCAACGTGTTCCAGTGTTTCACCACTCTTACTGTAAAAAATTTCATCCTTACATCCAGTCTGAATCTATCTCCCTCTATTTTAAAGCCATTAGCCCTCGTCCTAATGCAACAGGCTGAAGAGTTTCTCCCCGTCTTTCCTGTAGGGCCCCCTTTAGGTACTGGAATGCCGCTATAAGGTCTTCCTGGAGCCTTCTTTTCTCCAGGCTCAACAGGCCCAACTCCCTCAGCCTGTCCTCATAGGAAAGGTGCTCCAGCCCTCTGATCATCTTTGTGGCCCTCCTCTGGACCTTCTCTAACGGGTCCGTGTCCTTCTTATGTTGAGGGCTACAGGCTGGATTATGGTACATGACAGAGCATCTATTGATGCAGAGGAAATAATTGTTAATATATTACCCTGAAGCGTGGAAGAGCAGTCAGTAATTGCAGACTGTTAGTGTATTAACAGCTTAATGTTTAACTGCTTAATTTAATGTATTTGAATTATGTTCTAGTCTGTGGCCAACCTTATAGTGTGCAGTAGCTTCTCTGTAATGATTTGCAGAGTTCAAACCTGTGTTACACTTTCTCTGCCATCTTCTGTTTTGATGTTAATTAATACTACTTGTGTTAAAATCTGATGAAATATTTAAAAACCATTACTTTTGCCTCATCAATCACTCTGTCGTAGTTCAGCCCCGATCGGGACCAGACTACGCAGTCTCTCTCTCGCTCCCCCCACCCTCCGAGAGAATAGGAGGAGATGATATAAGAAAAACGGCTCAAGGTTTGAGATAAGGATGGGGAGAAATCCTTAAAGTTACCGTCAAGGGCAAAACAGACTCGACTTGGGGAAAACTATTCATTTATTTCTAAAATTAGCAGGAGAATGAGACAGGGAACAAGATAACCTCCCCCCACCCCTCCCTCTTCCCGGGCTTAACATTATCTCTACTACCTTCCCCTCCTGAGCGGCACAGGGGGGAAAAGGGAATGGGGGTCTCAGTCAGTTCATCACGCGTTGTTTTACGCCACTGTATCATCGTCGGGGGAAGAACTCCTCGCATTCCTCCTCTGCTCCAGCGTGGGGTCCCTCCCACGGGCCACAGTCCTTCGTGAAACTGCTCCGGCGTGGGTCATCTCTTCCACGGGGTGCAGTCCCTCTAGAACTGCTGTCCCAGCGGGCCCTCCATGGGCCACAGCCTCCTTCAGGCCTCCACCTGCTCCGGCATGGGGTCCTCCACGGGCTGCAGGTGGATTTCTGCGCCTCTGTGGACCTCCATGGGCTGCAGGGGGACAACCCACTCCACCATGATCTTCACCACGAGTTGCAGAGGAATCTTGGCCAGAAGCCGTATTACTCCTCCCCCTCCTTCTTCACTGACCTTGGCGTCTGCAGCCATTCCTCACAACAGGCTGGCAGACGCCTCTCAGGATCCTTTTTACATCTTATTCACTTCTCATCTCCTCTCCACTTCTTGCAGCCAGGCCGGGCCGAGTTGGGCCCAGTTGGCTGCCTGGCGGGAGGCCAGAAGGTGAGGCCTGCAAGGCCCACGAGGCTCGCGCCTCCCCCTCTCTGCCCCCCGCTCAGCTGCTTCACATCTTCTCTACTTTTTTTTCTGTTTTCCCCTACTTAAATACGTTATCGCAGAGGCGTTATCACAGGACATTCTGCTACCAATTGGCTCGGCCTTGGCCAGCAGCGGGTCCGCCCTAGGCCCGGCCGAGTCCACTGAACAAAGGGGAGCGACTTCTAGCAGTTTCCTACAGAAGCTACCACCTTAGGCCCCCCCTCACTAACAAAACCAGAACACACTCCTAGTACCCCAATGATTTGTAATGCTCTTCTGAAATTTGTATTGATGTCAGTAGGTAATCACATTGCAAGTGTGACTGTAAAGCTTTGTATAGTAATATTAATACTAATCTTCAGGTTTGAGGATGTAAATTGTGAGAACAGCCTGTGGTGTTATGAAATCTTTAAAGTTATTGAGCATACACTCCAGAATCATATCATCTTACTCTGTCAACTTTGTACTGATGGTGGTGAGAGTATTCTCCTTTCTCTGTAAAGAAGAAGGCATAGCATAATTTGGCTTGTTATGGACCAGGCTACTTTAAAGGTATTCACTGCACTAAATTTAAAATTCAGTTCAAGTGTGTATGTGTTTTAAGGAAAATAGCTGAGTGTATGAAGAAAAATGAGAATAATTAAAAGAGCAATGCAGAGTACAGTGTCTCTTCCTTTGAATTCTGAAATTCTAGTAGAAGTTATTTAATTATTATTTATTTAGAAACATAATACCCTTTGTAATGACTGCAGCAGATAAATCTTTTTTCGTAACTTTTCTTGGCATATTTCTTCACATTTGAAAGAAAAAGTATAATTCTTTATTTTCCAAGCCTAAGAACTGTTCAAAAAGAAATGTTGGGTTACACTGAAAAAGCACATTTAGGAAAAGACACCTTTTCATTATTTTTTCCTTTACGAAGTTATACTTTATTACAAAGGTTTTGAATTGAATGTGGACCTTCATATCCATTTATACGTTGTTTTCTTATACAAATCAATTTGACATAAATGAAAGTTTTATGTGTTGAAACAACTGCAGAATCAAACTGATGGCTTAAACTACTGAAAGGTTCATTACTGATAAGTCTTTCATTAAGGTTCTCTTATTTGACAAGAATGTGACTTTGGCTCAGAAAAATCTTTATGTCTGTATCTGTTTACTATTATACTTTCCTTTTCCCTTTTTTTTGCAGTAGGATTTTAGATCAGCACATTCATTTAGGCTTAAATTCTTTTCTGTTGGTTGCAACATTTTTAATTTTCACTGCAGTATTTTATAAAAGGAAGTATTCACTGTACATACTAGTTTTGAGAGTCAGTCTCTAGTTCACATTTGTATCTCTTTACAGATAACCATGTATGCCACAGAAATAATGAAGGTGATAGGCTTAGCATCTAAAATACCTCATCCAAATTTTGTTTCATTCTTTGTAGTTTTGGTCAGCTCTGGGGACATGTGTTATCATAATGATAATTCATTAAATATCTCCAGCTCAGTAATTTACAAATTGTACTGGATTATGTGACTGTAGTATGATTACACACTGTGAGTAAACTTTAGAGCATGATACCAGCGATGCTGTTGAAAATAAGACATTTCAGTATTTATTTTTCTTTTGTTTCCTTTTGAGCTTTTGGCTAAGTAAGATATGCCCTGATTACTACCACCTTCTTGTACGTGCTTGTTGTGCCCTGGTGAATAACTAATAGCTGGACCAATTCAGCTGTGAAACTGTGACCAGCAGCCTTCCAATAATTTCTTACTGTTCAAGTGTAAAGGAAATATGCAAAGCAGACCTAATTTCTTTTTGTAGGAGATTTTAAAAAATCTTTAAACCTGTTTTTTTCTGAAGAGCTTTTTTTTTGTGATGACCATTGTGTTTAGTGCATATCTTTCAGAACTGGAACAAATAACAGACATTGTCTAGACACATTGCCAGGGGCTAAACAGTTGTGTGTAAGACTGTCAATGGAAAAGGTTTATCCTCAAGTTCAAATTGAAAGATAAGAACATATTTGTGTTTTTCCTTACTGTGATTTCATCATTTGGAAGTCTGTTAAAAGACTTCAGTGCAACTTTTGTTTACAATGCAGACCAAATTCCAAGTACTGTGAAGACTGCAATACTTGTCTATGTTTGAGTAATCAGCTGTAGTAGAGAACAAACAACAGTTAAGTATAATATGCAGGGTCAAATGAGATTTTTTTTCCAGACCAGTTTCTTTACTATTGTGATTTAGCAGTTTGATTTATTTGAAAGCATTTAAGGTTTGTGTTAAATTGCTGCAAATACCAAAACACAAATACACTTGTATAAAAAGTAGTACTTCTGCTGTTTAGCTCAGAAATTTGAGCTAAATATTCTGAAAAAAAAGTGTGATATTTTATTTTACTTTTAAACTTCATTTGCTTTTGTTGGTAGCTGGCTAGCTGAAACCTGATATGTAGTGTCTTAACATCACAAAGTTAATGGCAAGAAGGAATTAGAATTCAGATCTGACTTAATCTTTTTATAGGACACCATTTTACACTACGCTGGGCAACTGCCTCTCAAAAGAGTGTAGAGCGTTAGGTGGTATATACTATTTGACTATCCTTGCATAATGTACATATGTCTTCTGTGCTGCATGGAATGATGGACCTGTACCTGATACAAAGCTTGTTGTGTCTATGGTACCAGCTGTCATTTTACCTCTTTTACAAATAGGAAAACTGGCAGTTTGTGAGAGTTGTAGGTAATCTTGAAATAATATCGTTCTCATAATTCACAATACTTTTACCATGCTTTCCAAAGAGATCTTTTAAGCTAATACATAAATCACTGTTAATCTTACAGTATTTAAAACTTTGTGACAGAAGCATAAAGTTAACTTGCTGAGTTGTATTCCATAATATATTCCCTGTCTTGAGACGTATGTAAGCATTTGGAGCAGGTAGTTTACATTTTAAAAGTAGATGTCAGTATATTCACTAGGTTGCTTGTTGTACCAGCATTAAATTACTTAAACAGAATATGGAATCCTCAAAGATTGTCTAGGTTTCTTCTGTTAATAGTTTAAAGGCAAACTTTATAACATGCAATTATAATGAGCCATTGAGATTTTAGATTAGAAATGGATCTGTGCAAGTTAGTACTGGCAACCTTCAAAACAGAATAGTTTGTAGTAGCTGAAGCCAGTAACTTCTGCGATCTAAAGACCATGGAAATCAATGTAACCTCTGTGTATGGAAGACAATTCTGAAGAAGAGATGTCATTGATACTGGTCTCTAAGAATCTTTCACTTTAGCCTTTGCCCAGAAATCTGCAATTTACTTTTGCTGTCCACTTTTTACATCAAAAAGTGCTAAATGAAGTACCATCGAAGAAGTGCTCCTTTTCATGAGTATCCTGGCCAATGTCAGAGTAGCAGCCTGTTGCCAGAAGCATGCAAACTCCAAACAGAAGAACTTGTGTAATGAGTGGGGCCAAAAATGAAAAAAATGAAATGATGTTCATGTCTTGAAAAGTTTCTGGCGGTTTAAGAAGTTGTGGAGTCAGAAAAATTGTGATGTATTTTAAAATGTCTTCTTTTTATAATAGCTTAAAAAACATAAGATCTGTCAGCTGTAAAGGTTCAGGGTTCCTGTTTTGGCTTTTTTTTTTTTTATTTAGCAAGATGTTTCAGTTGTCACTGTAGGTAAAAGTGTACGATTTTATTTATTCCACTGTATAGAAGCATTGTGCTTCTTAGCTAGCCTTACTGCTGCAGTCTAATTCTTAATCTTACAGAGTCTTGCAGAATAGATCAGCCCTCTTGCTTTGCCGCAGAATCTACTGATCTGGCATTGGAGAGCTAAGCATAAAGTGTTACTGATGTAATTCAGTGAAGCTCCAGAAATACTTATAGAAACTACAGTTAGTTAGTCGTCCTTTCATTATTTTATTCTAATATCTTCAGCCCACAAACCAAGGGAAGGAAAGCCTTATAAAAGTATACTTTATATTTAGAACATGTTACAGTTGAATTTTGTAAACTGAGCAGTTCCCTTCATTCTTGCTAAATTTTATTAGTACAACTTTTCCACAACAACGTGATTTGTTAGTAGTAACTATTCACTAAAACCACATAAAACATGTTAGCGTCAGAAGCACCTTAAGCTCCATATGCTGAAAGCCAAAAGCAATTCTTTTAAATAAGATTTTTCTGTAATTTATTGGAAGATTTTGTTAATAAGATCTGTCAACTGGAACAGCTCATTCTGCACAGCTGATGATTTTTTATAGGTTATGATCTTAATATTAATCATAATCTCCAACTGTATTTCTGATAGTTATATTTAAACATTTTATTTTTATAATGCAACAGTAAAGGAAAAGACTGCCGCATCTACTGATAAATTAAATCTTCCAATATTCCTCTTATTTTCTGTGAATTTTTCTCTAATTTGGTAGAACTACTAATTTGTTGCTCTGAGATGAGTAGAAACAGTTTTTTCATTAATTTTCTGAAAAAAAAAAATTGGAGAAAAACAAGTTAAAGAACAGCTTCTGAAATTTAAAAGCCGTTTTTGCATCTGGTGGGAAAGTTTATAGACACGTTTTGTTGCGTGACTTGGTTCAGATTTACTGCCTTGTTAGGACTTGTAATTTGTACTGTTGCTTTACATTTGCATTCTATGTATTGCATAGGAAGAATGGAATTCAATAGCCATAAAGATAATTGCAGGTTATTACATAATGATGGTGCTTCTTTTATCTGTCATGGTCCACATGTATGTAGAACAAGCAGTGTACAGTGGTCTTAAACTGGGAAGAGGATCCTGGATATATTTTTTTGAGAACTTTTTCTTTAGTTCTCCATTGCCATTTCTTCTCAAAGGGAAAAATATTTGAGAAGCTGTTGAACATGGAATATGAGCATAGCAACAATCTGTAAAGTTCATTAAGCAGCAAATCTGCATTTGCAAATGTAGACGTACATAAAGCATGGTGGTAGGATGTTAAGAAGGATAATTCAATGCTGAGCCCACAGTCTCTTTCTACTAATGTTTCTTCCTTAGGCTTCAGATCAGGGCTTAAGTCCTACAGCAGCTTGCATTTTGAGGTTTTAAATTCAATTTTGTATACAAAAGTACCAGTTATTTACTGTTGATTGGGTTGGTTTAGTGTTTTGAGTTTTTTTTTGTTCTGGCTTTCAGATTACTAGATTATGTCTGTCTTCTTAAGAAAGAATAGTACTAACATGAATGTACGTCTGTATGATGATTTTGTATGATTCTTAGTCATTCTTGTTTTGGATTTGCAGTGATAACTTTTTTCAGTTGAATACACAAGATCCTTTGATGTCTGTCAGTCTTAAAAGGGGATTATTTTCTTTTTGGGTTTTTTTTGTTTGTTTTTTTTTTTAATATGTATCTGGAAAAATAACTGTGTAGCGGAGTATGTTATACTGTTCACTTTTATTTTGTTTCTTAAGTTTAAAGGTTTAAGCCAAAAATATTTAAAAAAGAAAAAGAAAAAAAATTAAAACTTTACTATTGAATCATTTACTCTCGGCAGTAAACATTCTAAGATTGGATGATCCATCACATTTATTTTTGTCTAATTGGTGCTGACAATGTCATTGATCATAATATCATGAACCATAAAAAACCCCCAGACCACCATCTAAGCTGTTCTGCTGTTTTGCTTCCATGTTACTGAAAGAACGCACAGCATTTTCTCCACTAATTGCTAATAAATAATGTGCCATGTTTCTATCAAGCTTTGCATTTCTAGAGTAACTTTTATTTACGAAAGTAGTTGCTTGTTTATGTAAGATGTATTTCAGTATTTTCAGTTTTAGAAGGAGACTTTAGATGGAGAAGGCTAAGGGAAAGACTGCCTTGTCTAGCAGCATCTCAGTGAGACAGTGAAAGAAGTATAAATAAAACTTAGACCTGTTGACTCTCTATTTCTGTTTTAATGATTTAAGTGTTCATGCTAGAACTTGTATGTCTTTTATGTGCTGGGACCTGTAATCATTGCAAACAGCACGTCCATAAGAGAGATCGGGCAGTGGGGAGGAGCATTAATTTGGCTTTGTTGGATGCAATTAGGCGCACTCCTTAGGTCTGAACTGGTTACCAGCTCATCAAAATTGGGCAAAAAGATGTCCCTGAATTAAATGTTGGTTTTCAATTACGTAATGAACTGTCTGGAGTGTGCATACAAGTACTGCTGCTGAATGAAAATACTGAAATAGAGTTAATCTAATAATGGTGCTCCAGCTCTTGCCATTCTTACTGGAATTAGCTTTAGTAATAAACTGCTGAAATACATACCTTTTAAATATGTCTAAACATATCTATATATTTGGAGATATCAGATATTCTGTGTTTTACTGTAACATCTTTTCTGGTTTAGAATAATGTTAGACAAATGTGACTGATGTCTTGACTAAAACTGATGACTGACTGATGGTATGTAAATAATCAGCTACTCATTTGCAAGAACCCTGAGGACAAAGTGTTGGTTAACAAAGAATAAACACACTCATTCCAAATTACTGTTTTCATTGTTTAGCATTTATAGTGTGTGTCCTAGATAAAATCATTAATTCTATCTCATTTCACCTAGACTCATGACTTTTTTGAAGTAATAAATATTATTTAATTTTTATCTTACTATTTTTAATTGATTAGATTAGCTCTTGAAATGAAGGTCAAATAATACTTGTTATCATTTTGGCATACATATAGCTGTTGTCTCTTTTTATCTACATAGCCTAGATGAAAACAGTAACAGCATCTCACAAGTTCTTATTTAATATATTGTTCACAGTAGTTGAGACACGTGGACAAACCCCTCTGTTTTTTAGACAGAACTTGAAGCCTGGAGGACCTAGGTATATGCAAATTTACAGTGTAATCCTGAGCTGTGGGTAGAAAGCTTCTCCAAGGCTTTAACCAGAATGGTGTTCTTCCTTTCCCCTCTCTTTCTATAATGTCTGCAATTCATCACGATTTCGATAAGCAGTCATTCAGGTCCAGTGCATTTTGGCACAATTTTTTTTGTGAAAGAAAAACAAGCTACTTCTGTCAGTAAGGAGAGTTGTATGACTTCAGAGTTGGAGATTTTTCTCGTAGGCCATTTTTCCACTGATAAAGGATTTTTATGTTGTCCCTCCTTAAGATTCTTTACTCTTCTTGAGTGTCTTAAGTACTTGTTGGTTTTAGTTGTCATGGACACCTCTTAACATTTGGACAATAACTTATAAGATGTTATATTGACTCATGTAAGTCACCTTTTCCACTGGAAAATTGTGTGCTGCCTTTTTTTCCCTCCACCAAAATATATAGTTAAACACCACCATCAAAACTCTCCCTTGCATTAAAAAGACCAGGGCTCAGAATTCCAGTTGTTGGGTCCAAGCAATAAAAAGCATTTGGTTTCCATTTCTGAAAGGAATGAGATACTCTGACCTCAGTAGCAATAAACTCATTACAGGTACATAACATTTCTCAGGATCAGGCTCTTGTTAATATGCTATAGAGCTTGGTGACATGGAGTGCGTCTCTGACAATGCTTAAAACTTCTATGATACATTCCTTCCAAAGTTCACAGATCCCAGCTGTGTTCTGTGTGAAATAAAAGCACTCTAACTTTCACTGATTTAAAAATAAATAACTAAATAATTTGAAAAGCAAATAAATGACAGAGCAAGGAGGTAAAGTACATGACATCTGTCTTGCTGACTGTCTGATAGTCTGCTCTGAGTGAGAAATATCTAAACTAAGATACAATTTTAATTTTATATTCTTTACACCATGTTTCATCTTTGTTTACAAATAGAACACTTAACTTTCTAGGTAGAATGTAGTTCTCTGTGTATCCATTTTGTTTTAAGCATATCATGTATTTTGACAGTGTGTGTAAAATGCTATTAAAATGGCAGTAACTTCTAAGCTTTGTTCTATGTAATTAACCTTGACTGCACTAGAACTGCTGAACAGAAGAGCTGCTTATCTTGCATTAAATATTCATTTTAACATGGCAACTCAAGCTGCTTTTGCAAGTTGTTTTGGTTTTGTTTTTTTTTTTAGTTTGAAATCAGAAACTGTTGTTGAGACTTTATTTCAAGACGTGGAAATTAATAGATGGATAATGGGTAATAAAAAAGACTTATTTAGAGCAGAGTATATTTGGAATAAAGACTAGTGACCAGGATTTATGCAACTGGTTGGGTAGAAATAAAGGACTGTGGTGCTAATAATATGACACTTTAGGACTGCACGCTTTATGAGCTCTCCTAAAACAAAACAAATGTTGGAATTAAATTACCAGAGGGATTCTTCTGGTTGCAATAGCAAATGTTTCATGAGAAGCTGTGCAACTGAATTTGTAATAAACAAGACTGGCATTTTACGATTGTGTTCTTGCAGCATCAGTTTTACAGTATGACAGCAACTTATTAACTAAAATATTCTCTCTTTTTTTGTTTGTTTACCACATGTTGCCAGTTCCTTCTTGAAAGATGTGTGATCAAACAGCAGTCCCGTTTACAGGCCTTCAGGCAATGATAGTATCAGATTTAGGAGACTGTACCTGTTAAAGCAACTTGGAGGCATGTATTATCTCTCTTACTCATGTGAGACAGCATTGCAATACGCAGAATTATTTTTCCTTAGCTTCTTTATTTATAATTTCTCTGATTATAGCTGGATAAATTTACCCCTCCTAGAAAAATGATATGGAAAGCTGTATGCCAGTGATACCAGAACGTTATCACTGTTATCAAAAGGTAAGTAACCGTGTATGAATAAACAGTATATTAATATAATATTTCAATACTAAATAAAAAAAGAAGGAATAGCACAAAAAAGATAATTTAATAGAAAAGAACTGGGAGTCATTGGAAGCCTGGTGAGAAGATAAGATCCGTATAAGATTGAAAAAATCTATTAGATTTGGAGGGATGCATTCACTCCAAAGGGAATTTGGAAAATTGTAGTAGTGATCTGTAGAAACAAGATGCATTTAAAAAAAAACCCAACCCAACAATTAATTTTTTCAGGCCATTTAGTTAGACAAAATGTGAGTGTGTGCTTAGTAGGACTACTCTTACGGAGCAAGGTGAGGTATGTGCAGTTTTCTGGCGCACACAGATGTAGGTTTTAAGACTGTAAGTAAAACAATCAGATTTGTGAGCAGTAGGTGTAGTGAAGCTTCATTTCATACAGGTTTAATCCTTTGTCTCCTTGAATCTTTATAGTATGCCATTATGGTTCTTCCATGTGTAATATGTAGCCATTTATGAAGTGAGATGATGGGAAGTGTTTTCACTGGTTTGCCATCAGGTTGCTACCATTCATAGCAAGCTGAATTTGGCTGTTGCACTATTTGGTGGGGTAATCAATTGTCTGTCTCCTCTACCTGACTGCTGATCTTCATATATATACAGCTTCTATGAACTTAATTGTCTTTCAGACTAAAAACAGGTGGGGGAAAAGAGGAAAGAGGGCGGGGAGATATCTGAAAGTGTGCTCACATAAGCACTGAATCTGAAACCAAATTAAAAGTGGGAAAAATCATTGCAATGTGTGTATATTAGAATGAAAAACTATCTGACATTGAAAAGTTTTTCATACTCCAAAAAGTTTTAGAACAATTTTGCTCCAGTGGAATATAATGTCCAAGTAGAATAGTTACAGTTGGTTAGGACTGAGACATTTGATTGATTTTGTTTGTAATCTCCTTCCTGCAACCTAATCCTCTATCAGTATTGTTTAAATCAACTTGGGAATGCCCATCTAAGGGATTATACAATTTAAAAATAAATCTCTTGTCAAGTGATCAGTGCAAGAACATTTGTTCAAGGTGCAGTTGGTTCTCTCCATCCTCCGCTGAGTTATTCATTAGTGTTACTGGGAAAGAAATCTTTCCCTTCATGTGAGCTAGGGGAATCAATAGTAAGTTTTCAATATGAAGACAGCTTAACATCTCATTTAATATGCAAAAGCTGTTTTGGGATTTGACAGAAAAAGCAAGAGTCTGAATTTGTAGAAAAAGATAAATAATCTCTGCATTACCATATTAAGGCAATTTTGGAAGGTACTATCAATTAAGATATTTACAGCTATAAAAATACATTGGAGTGTGCTTTTTGAATCACAGAGAAAGAGTGGAAACAGGTCCTATCTGTTCATCTTTGTGTTCTAAATCTGGACTCTTTGAAAAATACAATGAAAGAGATTCTTACTGAGATTAATATTTTGGAAGCTTACTGCATGTAAACTGTTAAAAACAGTAGCTTGAAACTTTCACAGTATTGTCTCCAGATATTTACTTGTTTCTCCTGTTCATGAGTGCATTCAGGTCCTTGCAAAACCATTACATGAAAAATAAAGTATTCGAAAATGCTTGTTTTATTATTTTTAAGTAAACTATTAGTTCCGAACTGTTTACTTTTTTATGCAGCCATTAATTGCAAACCAGCTTCTAACATGCTGAAAGCTGGACAAATACACAGCAGAGTATTTATCAATGCTGATTGAGAAAGGAATATTCAAAAATTGACAAAAATACCTTGACAGTGTCCTGTTAAGTAACCATCTGCAATATATTAATTCCATTATTTTAATGGACTCCTTTCTTGATTAATCAATGACCTTATTCTCTTAAGCATATCTGTCAGGACATGTCTTCCTAACAAATCTGTTCAGCCTGGAGCATGCAAGGCATCATCCTCGTCTTCAAACTGTGTTAGGTCAAGAAAATGTTGTGGTAATGTGGGCATCACTTGTCCAAGAACATTAAGAACCTTGCTCAGGATCTTTTTAACCATAAAAGGATGTGTGTTATGCTTTCTTGTTTGGTATAAGTTGGAAGGGAGTGAAAAAAAATACAGAAGGAATTTTTATTACAGAGAAGTATTTCCCTCCAAATAGTACACGAAGGAATACCGTTTCTGAAAAAAGATTTTGTTGGCAGAGGAAGTTTTAGTCTGAACTATGTATTGTTGCTGATAAATGTTTTAGCTGTAGATGAATAATGTATTCAAAATTCACATTTATCTAACAGCAGAAACATAAAAAGTTAATTTTAGACACCTAATTATTTTTTATCTATTTGTGTAAGTTATTCTCTGAGTACTAGGCCTCTTTCCCCCCACCCCGTACCTAGAGACTATTAACAACTGCAAGTGTTTAGAAACTTACCTGTAAAATGAATAAAAAGTAAATTAACTTGGCATTTTGTATTTCTAGGAATTTGCACATGAAGAGCAGAGTTTTTCAGAGCAGTTCCATCCTGGTGGTATACAAACATAATTGTTAGCAAAATATTTATTTATTGCTCTTCGATATGTTATGTATTTCCTTTGAGAATGAACTTTGAGAAGTTCCTGGGCATTGATATTATTTCTAGTGGGGGAAATGATACATTTTATTTTAAGGTTGTGAAATCATAAAAGAAGTTCATTGCCACTTGTACACTCTTCAGTTTGCATTCTATTTTTTAAGAATGTATTTCCTTTTTAAGTCTCGCAATATTAACAAAATTCTTAATCAAGTTCACTTTTAGTAACCAAAACTGTTGGGCATAATAAGAGGAAAGTAGACTCCCTTTTGTTTCCGTGGGTGATGCACAGATTGGTATATCGCATTAGTATGCAGCACATGACATCAACTGTAAAGACTTTGAATGTTTCTGAGGTTCTGTAACAAAACCCAGGCATACTAATATCTTTAAAGCCTCTGTTGCAGAGTGAGTGTCAGTGTCTTCTCTTTATGTATCTCATGGTGATCAAACAACATCTTAACATGAAGGACTGAGAAACAAATTTTATATTCTGTTTTGATTTCCACAGAGGTTCTTTAAGAGATGCAGTGTGATGCTGAGAGGTCAAGTCACATAATGTCTTGAGTTTTCATACATAAAATGGGGGCAAAAAAAATTGTAAAACTTCTTAGTGACATTCACTTTCACATCGATATAATACTTTGTTTCCTTATTGCAGTTTTACCTTTCTTTCTGTAAGAAATTATTGGTTGTACAGGTATTCCAGTGATCTGGAAGCATTTACATGCTGAGAAGGCAGGTAGACAACTTTTCAATAAGTGTGCATGTACCTAATATGTGCTTGTAATTTCAGAGCAGTAAAAGGAATAGTAATAGTGCTTGTCTTTTTTTTTTTTTTTTTTTAATTATTATCATTTTCTGTACAGGACTGGAGGAATGAGACTAAAGTTTACTTATTTCTGCTGTATTTTTCCTGCAGTGCGTTTTGTAGAAAGTTAGATCTGTTGCAAATATGAGATATAAAATGTGGATTTCAATCAATAAAATAACATCAACAAAGCAATAGATTTATAGTGAAGTACACAGTATGGAATGCATATTGCCATATAACTTTTTGGAATAATGATATAGTTTCACTGAATCTTCCTTCTCAGTTTTTTTTTTAAACAAACACTGAAAATAGTAGTACGGTTAATCAGAGTAACTGATTATTCAGTAATGATAGTCAAGTGACTTGCATTTGGAAACAAGGAATCCCTGATAACAAGTAGTTGATTTCTAGCCTTAAATCGGTGTTTTGTCTGGATTGAAGAGCAAGTGTGTACATTGTGGTTGGTGGGTTTTCTTCCCTTTTTGCAAAGAAGTATTTATTACACTTCATGTTGTGGGAAAGGGCTAGCTAGTAGATTCATTTCCCTGTGTTTGTGTTAGGGAAAAAAAAAAAAGAGGTTTATGATCCTGGAAAGTGATCAAGGCAAAAAGTATTATGACTCCTGCAATTTTTTAAAAACAATATTTCAGATGCCTTTATTGAAAGGCTGGTCTAATGGCCAAGTTTGTGGAGTTTGGGCCAGTCAAGAGACGACTGAGTTTTTTATTCCATTAGGTGTATTCTGCCCTCATTGAAGTCAACAGGAACATGATCAGAGAACTATATTCATAAACATAGATTTTCAAACCATCTGAAATACGAAGGGTAATTACATGACATTACATATAAAGGCTTCTTTGTGTTATATGCTTGTTCTCTGTTTCAGAGGGATAAATATATACAAGAATTGTGGGTGTGTCAAAGCAGCAAAACTGGTTCAGACAGGTAAAAGCATTTGAAGTGGTGTCTTTTGCACCATTAATATTTTTGAGTTTGTCTCAATATTTCTGCATCAATATTATGAATCCTATTTTCAGAGGTTTATTACTGCTATAAAAGTATCAGGCTGAAATTTGGCTCCTCAGATAAATTACTCTTTTGTTCTTTTACTATTAAAAGAATTTTACGCTATCAGTGATAGCTATCTGATACTGGAAATGCTTCTGCAACTTGAAGTTTTTTCTTGAGATCATGAAGCAGTTGGTGATAGTTAAAGGAATTAAGATTAATAGGCTTCCTTTCTCTGCTGCATTGATGGAGGACTTTGCAGCCATGATCTGAAAGCTTAGAAATACTGACTTAAGCCATGTAACATCACTGATAAGATGTATTAATCTCCACATTTTAAAATTGGGAAACTTGTCTATGAAGTTTTGCTAGAGTCATGTAGTGATGCAACAGAAATAGATTCTGGTAGTTGTGATTTTTTAACGCATGGAGTATCAAATACAATAGTTATCTGCTATTTTAGTTGTGGCTGTCGACCTAAATTTAGTATGGTTTTTATTAATAGGTGAGTACAAGCTGTTCCATGTGCTAATCTTTGTCCATTTGAGTATTTGTTTATCATGGTTGAACTTTACGCAATTTAAGGAGCTGTCATTCAGTACATGTTTTTAAATCTTCAAATAATATCCTTTGATACAGCAGTGTTGGAGGGAGAGAGGAAATGAGCAATTTTACTAATTTCAATCAAAATCAAAAGAATTGAAATAATTGTTTTAAACATTAAGTGTTGCTTTAGTCATAGGATATATTTTAAATATTGTTTTAATCCATTTTAAGTATAATTTGAATTGCTACCAGCAGCTTAAAATGTGCGTATGTATGAATTTAGGATTACAAGTATTTTGCATGATAAGTACTTTGGAAAGACTTTTGTACTGCTTTAAATAATTTTTTAATTAATGACAGTTCAATATGTCAAAATGAAGCTGAAGACAGTGGAAATGATATTATAATCTATCCATGTGAGCAGTGGCGTGCATCAAATTCACTTAACATTAAAATTAAGTCTCAGTAGTGATTGAGTGGTGAGACTTAGGTGTCATTCTCTTCTTACCTTCCTTGGCAAGTAAGCATTCAGGCCTTTAGATGTAAATGGCAACTCAAGCTGTTGTGGTGTCAGGTTGATCAAAACAAACTTAGGAATGGCCTCAGTTCTTTCTGTCTTCCTCTAGCTACCCTATGCATAATCCAGCACTCTATGAAAGAATCGTATTAATGAAATTTTATTATGATAATAACTGTCAAATTCACAAGCATTGGTATTCCTGTGCTGAGTTGCCTGTTACCAGTGTCTGGATTGCTGGTAGCTTCGGTAGGAGATCTGGCAACATGGCAAAACCTGTCATGATTACTTCTGCATTAGCCAAGATTTCTCAACACAGAACTCAACCCTTAGCACCAGAGGTCTGATTGATTAATGCCACAGTATTTCTTCCTCTTCTGAAGACAGTGGCTTTCATCTTCCTTACTTGATCTGAACTGTTCTGGAACCTGCTAAGTCCCCACTCCATCAATGGGAGCAAGACCTTCCTTGTATGAAGTTTGTTAGCTTAACCTGTTTGAGTGGAAAGCATAATAAATAAAGTATCTTGGCTTTCAGAATTACATTGGAGGATATCTTGATCATACCTACAGTATTCTTTGCAATGTCCTTGGAGTTTCTATATGTCTGGAGAAGCTCTACGTTGTCCAAGACCTGTTTTATCTTCTGATTGTGGACTCAGAACTAAATGAAGTGCTGTCTTTCAGACAGAATAACAGTGTAGGTCCCAAGTAGATCAGTCTTACTCATGCCTACCTTATCATTGGTAGTGGTGTCAGAAGTTCATTATCTTTCTTGTGGAGTGGGGTTTTTTCTTAAGTAATTAATGAGAGTTAACTTAGTTTTCTCAGTATCACAGCTAGGTACCCTCAGACTGTGTATCAGTAGGTTTCCGGGTGCTGAAACATGGAAGAGCCCTAAGTTTCCTGGTTAAAGAGAGTTAGGTCTTGATATTATGGCAGACAGAAGTTTTTCACTGATTCGAAATATATGAAGTGGCATCATTTATAACATAAGTTAAATTGAAGATCAGTATTTATTTTATTAGTGATATCCACTAACAAGGGATTTTGTTAAAGTTGGCACATATCTACTAAACTTCTTTGTTAGAATAATGTTGCACCTCAGTTCTTGTGAGGGTTGTAACATCCTAAGTTCATTTAATTAAATTCAACTTTGTTAAGTGGGAATTACTACGGAGATAAATATTCACAAACTGCCTAAGGCTCATATAAAGATAGGAGTCCATTCTAGTGAGCAGACACCAGGTAATTACAACATTGCTTAAGGTTCCTCTGGTTACTGCCACTAGATTTGTGCCAGCACCTGTTTAAAGCTCAAGTTTTTTATTCCATTACCTAAGTTTCTTGCAGAATTACAGCCAAGGAAAAGGATCTCCTATTGAACTTCTCATTAACAATAATTTTACTATGTTAGATTAAAGAATAGTGTTTAGTTCACTAGAAATGTACCTATTCTTCTATGAATAAACCTTTTTTTTTTTTTTTTAGCTGAAAGAGTTGATCATGAACATCACAGCATACACAAAAAAATATTTGTAAGAGCCAGTACATTATATCAGTTATTTACCATGTCACCACAGTAAGTTGTGGTCCCATTCCTTGTCCTGGATAATGCATTTTGATAGAACAAGAATGGCATAACTTCATATTTCATAGGAAATTATTGGCAAATTCGTGGACTATACCTAGACATGAACTTCTGTAGCGTGAAGACTCAACAGAATATTTCCTCTTATTTGCCTATTTCAAAATCTAACCTGATATAGTATCTGTCATCTTCAAAGGAAAAACATGTTTCTATATTCTTGCCATTTAGTCCACCAGTGGTTTTTGTATAGTCAGGTTAGCAGGTCACATAGTATACACATTTAGAGAAAGATCTCTTCACATAAGCATAGTGAAACTGAAGTGTTCCTCAGAATTGAAGAAGGGATTATATTATTAATGTTAACAGACAGTGCACTGGAATATTTTGTTTGAACTGAAACAAAGAACAGTTGTTATGAAGTGTAGCACCTTTGCTACAGTCTGGTAGCGAATGTTCTAAGTAGGTGGGTGTTCCCCAACATAAGTAGATATGAAATAAAGTTTTAAATAACATCATTTTTGTTTTCTTCAATGAGCAGTAAGAGAAGACTCCACCTGCTTTGTTCAAGGAGGACATTGTAGCCCAATGAAAGTTAGAGATGTCTGTGCCCACTCTGTCTTTCTAGTTTCTCCTTCCCCTATTAGCTGTCCAGTTTTTCTGTTTTCAGAAGTAATTTCAGTCAAGGAAGAATAATCTGAATTCTGATCTCTTTCACATGAGGAGTGCAGTTTTTACAAACTTTCAACCTTTACGGTTCGCACTTACCTAATGTTTTGGTTTTAACCTTCCTATGAAAGTGAATGGATGACTTTTTCTGAGGAGTTATACAAACAACAGCCATTTCACCGTCAGTCTTGAGCCTCCGCTTTCTAGGCTTACTGAACTTTAAGTACAGCTTATCATGGACTTGCTGCAGGGGTCCATCATAGTCATCTCAGCCATCTATCTGCCAGTACAACAACATAGACTTCCATTTTTCCTTCTCAGGGGAATGGCTTTTAAACGCATTCCACGAAAGAGGAGTTCTTAGGTTTTTATGTCAAGGGTTTACCTACCATATTTCAGAATTTCAGATAAACAACATTGTTCATTTAGCTATAATTTTAGCTTGTTTTCCTAAAAAAACAAGGCATCAGTGATCATATTGTCTGTGTGTGTCTGTTCGGTTCTCCTCTTTTCTCAAATAACTCTACCTCACATATCAGTATATTCCAGAGTGAAAATGGCCATGGCAAAGAATGCCCTTCAGATAGTTCCTTTTCTGGTTCTAAGATAACCTGTTGTGAGAGCTATAAAAAAATGAGTTAATTACAATACAAAGCAAACAAACATTAGGAAAAAAAATTGGGATGTTTAGTTTTGTCTCTGGACTTTCCTGGTATCTTTATACATCTGCCTTCCAGATAGTAAAGACTTGTAAAAGGGACTGCTCCTCTTTTAACAATAGAGCATCAAACACGTGGTTGCCACAAAACCAGTTATTACAGTGCAACTAATAATTATAGCAATCTTGTGAAGATTAAAGTTTTAATGTAAAGCATCTTGGAAACCAATTTCATAGATATGAAAGTACCTGCAGAGAATATTTCTTAATGTGGGAACATTCTATCCTTGATTAATGCATTGGGGTTTAAACTGCACTTGGAATGAATTAAATAAAAGTTTTGGGTGAAGAAAATAGATAAAAATCGGTAGGTGTTGACTAGTCCTAGTGGAAAAGGATATCTGTTTTATATTTATTAAAAACAAACAACCGCTTACCAAAAGGGCATCTGTTTGGACACAGGATAGCCTTAAGACAAACTAGTGTCAAGTAGGTGCAGTTGTTCTGAGTAAAAACCAAGGCAGATGTCTTTAAGTAACAAGCTTGTATTTCAGGCTGAAGGGACTCAAGCAATTGGAGCTTCTGTTCCCAGAAAGATCACATATGCCGTGGAAATAAAATTTTAAAAGGCATTAAAATAACCTACAAAACAAGTGAAAAAACCTTTATGAAGTCCTTCAGTTAGTTTAGGATAGTGAGGAATTGAATTTGGAGGAAGACAAAAAGAAATGGCATAATTTCTTTAAAGAGGAGAAGGAAAATATTGAAAATTGCTTTTTATGTAAGTATAAATATTGCCATTGATAAAATTTGGAGACTGTTAAAGCCCAGCTGAAAAGCAGTTTCAGAAATAGACCTGTTGGAAAACTGGAAGACACTGGAAGTTTTTGCATTGATTTTAGAGTATAGGGTCTAAAAGGCATGTGCTCACGGAGGGCTAGGACAGTGGTTATTTTCAAATAATATTTAAAATTTCTGTTTAATACTACCCAGAGAGTCAGGTGATCTATCAAGAGCGATGAAGGCTTGATCTAGACAGAGCTTTCTGGGCATTGCTGTGGTGCCAAGTGTAAGTAGAGAGAGAAGCAGCTTCTGTTGTGGACAAAACAGTTAAAAATAGTGTACGGAGAGGGAAAAATCTTTGGTTTCATAGTGAATTGGAAGTTTGTGTTCATGACATGGGTAACTGTCTGGACTAAAAGGTCAGAAGTTGGCAAGACTAGTGTAGATCCCAAATGAAGCAGCAAAAAAAGGAGAGGATAGAATGATCTTCACTTCTGTCTCATTTAAGCTAATTACTGCAGTGACCATCTGGTCAGTAGAGCGTAACTTTTAAAAGAACATGTGTGCATACATATGTGCACCTGCATATGCCATGGGTATATGTAAGGAGCTTATCATCGTGATGATAACATTGTGCAAAGGAAAGTGAAGGTTAATAAACAGGCAGATCTTCTTTTGCAATATTATCTTTTAACACTCGGCTATGGGGCATTTTACCATGGGTTGCAGTTAGTGCTCTTTCTTGAATTGCTTGAAACTCATCTAAGCAAAATACTGTAAATGTTATTGTAGCAAACAGCTACACCTTGGAAAGAAGTACACAGCAGAACTGACACTGAGGATCCGTTCCCAGCCTATGTAACTCTGAGCTGTATTTAGATTATAAAATTAAACCAGTCTGAGTTAAGGTTGTATTTCTAGTTGAAGACTAATTTGTTTTCCTGGATTTACTGTTTTCATATGGTGACATTTATTAGATTTAAAGCCAGATAAGTATTGAGTGTAACCATAAATTTATAGCAGCTTTTGAAATAAATAATTAATTTGACCATTTGTCCTTGCTTTTGCAAGTATCAGTGAAAATGTAGATAGATTTAGTTGAAGAAGTCAGGTCTATTATAATTGTCATTTAAACATGAGTTGTTATATTGCTAATGAACTGCACATAACAGAAACATACCACTATCACTCTGCTAGCAGAATTTTTAGTTTAATCCCATGGCTATGTAGTCTGCAGTACCATGAAGTTAATACAAAGGAAGGTCCGTTGTCTGCGTAGCTGTGAAATAGAAGTCAGATGGTGTTGGATTTCAGTATCGATGCAATACACAGCCTATTTCTGTTACTATGCTCACAAGTTTACTTGATAACTTTTCGTATTCCCTAATACTTCACAAGACCTTAGAGTAGAACTGTTTCTGGGATTCCCTGAGATGCTATTTCATTATATGTTGTTTCAGTTATGACTCTACGAGAGTCAGTGTCTCTTGTTAGATCTTAAAAAGAACATATTGCTGCTAGTTAGTGGTTTGATTTAATATATTCAGTCTTATTTAGAGTGGGCTTTTAAACAGCTTTATCTCATGGCTAAAACTTGAATGATGTTTATGGTAAAAGCATTGTTTCTCAACCTTTTTATTTGAAGCTAGCTGTGATATCTAGCTTAAAACATTTTCATCAGCCGTTCTCATTCCATAGTATTTTTTTCTATTTCCAAAGAAGTAGAAATTGATGTATTGAGTGGTTGTGGGGGTTGGGGCAGAATGTACGTGTAGATTTTTTTTTTTTTTTTCTTCTGTGACTGCTGTGGAGGTGCAGTATACAAAGTGAAAACAGTGGGCCAAAATTTCAACTGTTCTTAATATTCAGAAAATAGCAAGATAGAATACGCTTCTAACATTAAGTTTGGACCCCAGAAATAAAAAATGAGACACATTTTATTTCTAGATAAATACCATAAAGTAAAAAAAGAGGAAATTCTGCACATGAGATGTCAAGACAGTAGAAGTAATATTACATAGGCTTATAAAAAGCAAGTTACTGATGATGGAAAGATTAATTAGAAAAATTGACCTGAATTTGGCAATTTTGGAGAAGTCCCAGAATGGATGTGAGTTGGATCTTCCCTCTCCCTTGATTCTTAAAATGCTATTAACTACAGGTGCTGCTAAACACAACTATTTTGTAAGTAGCTTCTTAGTAGAAAAGGCTTGATAGTTTCAGACTTGCAGCTTGCTAATGTACATAGGAGTTTAAATATTGCTGTTTAACATCACCATTTTTAATCTTTTTTTTTTTTTTTTACAATGACATCTTAAGTTTTGGCTTCTCTTTCATTCTGTAGCAGTTACTTTGGGGGTTTTTACGCTATTTTATTTTTAAAGTGGTTTCCAAATCTGTGCTTTTATTAAACTCTTTTTAAAATTCTTAATATTTTGTCCCCAAGATGGAGTCATAGTGGGTCCTACTATAGGTGTAGATATGCCACACAAACAAAGGACTACATTCTTTTGCAACTGATGTCTGTGGGGGAACTGAACTTTATGAAGAAGTGGGAAGTAGAACAGTGACTGTTATCTGTCAGTCCACTCTTAACTGCTCATAACAGCAGGGTAGAACCCGGTGAATAAATGTACAGAAAATCCCATCAGTTGTGAAGTTTGAACATCACACTTGCATTATTTCAGGAAACTTCTGAAAATAATTTAGTGTTAAAATTGTTAAATTAACTGTTTCAAAGAGAAAAAAAAAAAGGAGGGAAGACAGAGGGACCAATATACTGACAAAACCCATTCCATAGGGGAGTCTCTGCCTCCCTGGGGCCCAGGTTAGAGACATTATGAGGAAACTCCATGGTCTGGTACAGCCCACCCGCTATTGGTTATGCAGGTTGGTACTGATGAGGTTGCAGAGAGAAGTCCAGAAGTGAAGAAAAGGGACTTGAGGGCACTGGAGCGATTGCTTGAAGGATCAGGAGCACAGGTAGTGTTTTCCTCAGTCCTGTCAGTGGCAGGGAATAATACTGAAAGGAACAGGAAAGCTCACCTGGTTAACAAGTGGCTCAGAGGCTGGTGCGATTGGTGGAATTTTGGATTTTTTAATCATGGGGAAGTTTACATGGCACCAGACTTGCTGACAACAGATGGAGTTCAGCTGTCTCAAAGAGAGTAAAGAATTCTTGCTCATGAGTCGGCGAGGCTCATCGAGAGAGATCTAAACTAAGTTTGAAGTGGGAAGGAGATATAACCAGGCTCACTAGAGATGAGCCTGGAGGTGACATGCCAATGTTGGGGGTGAAATTGATAGCTTAACTCAAGCGCATGTAGACCAATGCACCCAGCATGGACAACAAACAGGAGGAGCTGGAAGCCATTATGCAGCAGGATAGCTACAACTTAGTTGCCATCACAGAAATATGATGGGATGACTCTTATGACTGGAGTGCTCCAGTGGATGACTAAGCTCTTCAGAAGGGATAAGCAAGGAAGGAGAGGCGGTGGGGTGCCTTTGTATGTCAGGGAGTGTTTTGATTGTATAGACCTCAATGATTATGGTTATAAAATCAAGTAATCACTTCCTCTCCCTTACCTGCTGGGAGTCAGTTATAGACCATCCAGGATGAAGAAGTAGAAGCAGCATTCTACAAGCAGCTGGCAGAAGTCTCCCAATCACTAGCTGTTGTTCTCGTGGGGGACTTCAACTTACTGGATTTCTGCTGGAAATACAACACAGCAGAGAGGAAACAGTCTAGATTTCTGGAGTGTGCGGAAGATAACGCCCCTACCAGGGGAGGTGCCTTGCTTGACCTGCTGTTTACAGAGAAGGACTGGTGGGAGATGTGGTGCTCGGAGTCTGTCTTGGGCTTAGCAACCATGAGATGTCAGAGTTCTCGATTCTTGGTGAGGTAAGGAGGGAGGTCAGCAAAACCACTACCATGAGCTTCCGGAGGGCAGCTTTGGCCTGTTTAGAACACTGGTTGAGAGAGTCCCTAGGGAGACAGTCCTGAAGGGCAAAGGGGTCCAGGAAGACTGGACATTCCCAAGAAGGAAGTCTTAAAGGCGCAGGACCAGACTGTCTTCATGTGCCATAAGACAAACTGGAGGGGGAGACAACCGGCCTGGCTGGATGAGGAGCTTTTGCTGGCACTTGGGGGTGAAAAAAAAGAAGAGTTTACCAGTTTTGGAAGAAGGGGGAGGCAACTCAAGAAGAGTACAGGGATCTTGTGAGGTAGTGCAGAGAGGACATCAGAAAGGCAAACGCCCAGCTAGAACTCAGTCTGGACACTATTGTGAGAGATAACAAAAAATGTTTTTGCAAATACATTAACACCAAAAAGAGAGCCAAGGGGAATCTCCATCCTTTATTGGATGTGAGGGGGAGCATTGCCCCCAAGGGTGAGGAAAAGGTTGAGGTACTTAATACCTTCTTTGCCTCAGTCTTTAATAGCCAGACCAGTTGTCCTCACACTATTCAACCCCCTGAGCTGGAAGACAGGGACAGAGAGCAGAATAAACCCATCATAATCGAGGAGGAAACAGTTAACAACCTGCTGCACCACCTGGACATCCATAAGTCTATGAGGCCGGATGGGATCCACCCAAGAGTACTGAGGGAGCTGGCAGAGGAGCTTGCCAAGCTGCTCTCCATCATTTATCAGCAGTCCTGGTTAACAGCGGAGGTCCCAGATGACTGGAGGCTTGCCAATGTGACGCCCGTCTACAAAAAGGGCTGGAAGGAGGATCTGGGGAGCTACAAACCTGTCAGCCTGACCTTGGTTGGTGCTGGGGAAGATTATGGAGCAGTTCAGCTTGAGTGCGCTCACCAGGCATGTGCAGGACAACCAAGGGATCAGGCCCAGCCAGCATGGGTTCATGAAGGGCAGGTCCTGCTTGACCAACTGGATCTCCTTCTATGACCAGGTGACCCACCTAGTGGATGTTATCTATCTGGACTTTAGCAAAGCGTTTGACACTCAGTCTCCTGCATTATTCTCCTACAGAAGCTGGTGGCTCATGGCTTAAACAGGTGTACTTTTCAGTAGGTGAAAACTGGCTGGATGGCTGAACGCAAAGAGTAGTGGTGAATGGAGTTAAATCCAGTTGGTGACCAGATGGAGATTCTCCTTGGCTCTCTTTTTGTTGTTAATGTGTTTGTAAAAGCAGTGTTCCCCAGGGCTCAATTTTGGGGCGAGTCTTGTTTAATATCTTTATCAGTGATCTGGATGAGGAGATTGAGTGCTCCCTCAGTAAGTTTGCAGATGACACCAAATTGGGCAGGAGTGTCAATCTGCTTGAGGGTAGGAAGGCTTTGCAGAAGGATCTGGACAGGCTGAATCAATGGGCCGAAATCAATTGTATGAGGTTTAGCAAGGCCAAGTGTTGGGTCCTGCACTTTGGTCGCAACAATCCCATGCAACGCTACAGGCTTGAGGAAGAGTGGCTGGAAAGCTGCCAGCAGAAAAGGACCTGGTGGTACTGCTTGACAGCCAGCTGAACATGAGCCAGCGGTGTGCCCAGGTGGCCAAGAAGGCCAACAGCATTCTGGCTTGGATTAGGAACAGTGTGGCCAGCAGGAGTATGGAAGTGATTGTGCCCCTGTACTCAGCACTGGTGAGGCCACACCTTGAGTACTGTGTTCAGTTTTGGGCCCCTCGGTACAAGAAGTACGTTGAGTTGCTGAAGTGTGTCCAGAGAAGGACAACAAAGCTGGTGAGAGGCCTGGAGCACAAGTCTTATGAAGAGCGGCTGAGGAAACTGGGATTGTTTAATCTGGAGAAGAGGAGGCTGAGGGGAGACCTCATTGCTCTTTACAACTACCTGAAAGGAGGTTGTTGGGAGGCGAGTGTTGGTCTCTTCTCCCAAATAACTAGTGACAGAACAAGAGGAAATGGCCTCAAGTTGCATCAGGGCGGGTTTAGATTGGATATTAGGAAAGATTTCTTTACTAAAAGAGTGGTCAAGCATTGGAACAGGCTGCCCAGGGAAGTGGTGGAGTCACCATAGAATCAAGTGTGGACATGGTTTAGTAGGCATGGTGGTGTTGGGTTGACGGTTGAACTTGATGATTTTAGAAGTCTTTTCTAACCATAATGATTCTATGAGTAAAAAAAAATTAAAAGGAAAATAAAACTATCGAATGCTCTCACCTATAGGACAGGGTAAGAAACTTGCAACTGAAACTCTCTTGTATGAATCTGTGTCTTGTTTGTGCGTGACTACATTGTCCTTCTTGCCGAAGAACACAGGTTTACAGATAGAAAGCTGAATATCTGACCAAGAAGAGAGGATGTTCTGCTCTGTTGATTTACATATGCTGGCATGCTGTGCTGAAGCTGTTGAGCATGTGCATGTAATTTTGGGCCTTGTGAGAGCATTAAAAATTGGATTAGATTTACAGAAAATTATCCTTTGAACCTTTGAACAGATTATATGAGAAAGTGTCAGGAAAGACTTTGCAAATTCAAGAGCAATATCAATATTAGTAGCCTTTGAACCTGCATCTTTTTCAATAAAACACAGCTCCAGATGCTGTAAAAGAGTTTAACAACGCGTCTCCAGATTCTTTATCCCAAGTTTGTGGTGGAACTAATGGAACAGATAGAGGAAAAGATCTGGTGATCTTTTCTGAGTCAGTAACCAGGGACATCTCAGTGATGGAACCAGTCTTTCATCTGGAAATATGTGATGTATTATTCTAGCAATTACCACTTTAATTCATTGGGACCACATCTGAGCTGGACAGGCTGTGTCTTGGGCAAGGTAAACAACAGCTGAGTCAACCTTAACCTGAGCGGTAGGCTGAAGTACAAGAGTTACTGTCTCACACTATAAGTTCCAGAGACCTCTCTTGAGAGAGAATGTCACAGTATGTGACTTTTTAAATTATGTATAGAACAGAGATTATTCCTCTAAATTTTTCCTCACATTATGCACTTGATTTACATACCAGTATAGCTATAAACTCTGAAAGCGCAATGTCGTAATGTCGCAGTCATTTTTCACTAATACAGCTTTTATCCCTCATTCCAGCATCCAGCTTAACACCTGCGGGATGTAGGATCCACCTTCATACAAATGCAAGAAAAAAAAAAAGCTGTGTTTCTCTTCTTACTGGAAGAACTTTTTTTTTCTTTTACCGTAGTGAGTTCTTACTTTTCGTAACATCTGTACACGTATACACTTATGTGCATGATTACACCAAGCACGTTGTTTGTTGGAATGGTGAATGTTTGTAAATAGGGCTCAAGGGGACAGGATGCTCCAACTTGCCTGGTTTTTGTACAAAGCAGAAAATGCCCCATGCAGGCACACACTCTTTTTTTTTTAAGATCCTGTAGACATAAATGTAATAATGGGACAAAGGGACTTATAGGATTATCTCAAAAAGAAATATAAATATTATGCACTTCAAATGGGAATGCATAATAAACAGGTTGTGAATCAAAAGTGCTGTGGAATTTAAGAAGAAACAGTCCTGTTAATCTCAGGAAACAGCAATTGACTAAACAACTCATAGCAGTTAATACTTTTAATATTTGCACCTTCCTTTAAAAGAAAATATTTCCTATTTTTAAATCAGGTCAGCAGTGCTAAGCTGCAGTGGTGAAAGACCACTGAGCAAGTGTAACTTTGCTTGTTTTTACCTTACACTTTGATTATTCATTTTTTCATCTGTGAAATCTTGTTGGTACTTCCTGGTTCACTGAAAATCTGTCTCAGAATATGGCTTTACTCTGGCATTCTTGTTGTGACCCATGTAATCTATAGTATTTCTGATTCTGCGGAGATATTCACTGAACCAGGAAGATAGAAGAGTGTGTAGAGAATGGGCAAAAAAGCTTTTATTAAAAAGTTGGATTGATTTGAGAAATAAACACTTATGCTGACTGCCAACCACAACAAGGTTACAGAAATACTTATCATAGATGTTTCTCTTTCACTGGATCCTACCTTTTACTCTTGTTTTTTTTTTTCTTGTGAGATTTATTAGTTATATCAATGAGCCATTTCATTATCTTTTAAAAATACTCTCGTTAGTGTCATGTTGTCCTTCTAAGCCTTACCTCTGTACCTAGGATCCTTACTTGCACAAATAAATGACTGTCTGCCCAAATATAATTGTTACGTCTGAATCTCCTTTCAATCATGAGCCCATCTATTATGTTTGCTTTGTCAATTTACGTATATAAAATATGAATATCCATGTACAGAAAAGCTGTATTTGGAGATTAGAAAGTTGACTTGGCAGGAAAATGATTTTATTTTGGACTGTGTTGATGATCTGTTTGTGCTGTAGTTAAGTACTCAGGCATTTATTAGATCTTGCTTTCCACTGAACATCAGATGACTGCTGTTTGGCCTCTGCAATGACATTATTATTTTCTAAAAGATGAGAAATCAGTAAAATGAGGGAGAAGAATGCAAATATTGCTTTCTGAATAAATTATAGTCCAGTCATCTGAAGAGGTGGCTGGAGAGATTTGCGTCTCAGTGAAGTCACTGTGAAGGATTCAAATTCCAAGCTACACGTGTCCACAAATCTTTATCTGGGAAAGCAATCTTTAAAACATAGGGCTTATGGTAAAAAATGGATCGTAACTACATGTTGAGGAAGCAGCTTGATAGCTTTGGAAGATTTAGAAAGAAAAAACTGCATGGAGTTGACCTGTCATAAGTCATCTAAATTGAGAGTATTTTGTGTTTTCTTTTTATTTCTATTTGCTTGTGTCTGAGAGCACTGAATGTATGTTTCTATGTTTGGAAATATTGTAAATCTTCTTTATATTGTTTCAAGTAGTTCAGACTGTATATATGTAGGCTATATGTATATATTTTTTAAAAAGATGTCTTGTCTCATGGTCTTTGAACATGAGGGTCCTTTAAGACGTGAGTATTGATCTACAGTTTTAGTTCCTAGTACAGTTCTTTTTAGTATTCAAAGTGTAAAAAGTGGATGGCAATACAGAGATAAATGTGAAAGAAATGTCTTTTAGTGACTGTTGTTAGCAAGGAAATTTCTTGGTACCTGGCAAGGTAATACAGGGAATGCCTGAACCTTGACACTCCTAGAATTAATATCACTACTTAAATCTTGAATCTCTATTATTGATCTTTTCAAATGAAAATTCTAATTAGAGAACATATAAAAAACTGATGAAAATTAGTTCTCCGTTCACCAAAGACACATACACAACTGTAAATACATACAACTGAATGTAGCGTTTGCCCAGAATCAGCGTGTCTGTTGCTAATACGCAAAGCCCAGATGAACTAAGTAAAGCTGTCTCCTCCTTCACTCTCTCTGCCTTGCTCTCCTCAAATGTTTCCCGATTTAGGATTCCAGTCTTATTAATCCAAGTATTATTTTAAATACTACTTGTCTTTTGCTTACTGTTTACCTTTAACTTTCTAGGGTGACTTTTTAAGGCACTTAGAGCATGCTTACCATACATACAAGCTTTTTGTAAAAAAAGTTGATCATTGTTTAGAACCAAGCTTTAAACAGCTTTAGCTAGGATATGTACTTATAAGGAAACATTTAAATTTTCAGTCTTATGGTTTCAGCTGTATTCTCACACTGTTGCTCAGGTTACGTTGTCCTTTGTTCCACCAGTAGCACCATTCATGCCAGCAAAGTACCTTACTGCAATATTTGTTGGTAATAGAAATAAGATCTCTGTTTTTGAGAACTGTTTTTGTTCTGTTTTAAATCAAATCTCTTGATTTAAAGACAATAAATTGTTTTTCAAGACATAGCAACATTGACTTGATCTGAGTGGATGCAACTGGATGTTCACTGTTTAAGAACAGGCAGGGCAATCTAGGAAAACTAAGCTTAGAAGCCTCCAAACATTTTGTGGATCCCATTATCAACTGGTGATGGTGGAGACAGGCAATTGCTTTGCTTGAGGTTTTAGGAAAGATATGGTGGTGTTGAAATCTCTTCCCTGACTACAAAACTTCATCAGAGTGATGAAGTTTCAGTTTAACATACTTTTTTTAATGGTAAAACTGCAGTGTTTTAATAAAACTTACCCAGTCTGCTTAGAAGTTGGCTTAGAAGTAAACAAAAAAGAAAAATTACGCAGCGCTCTTGTAGTACTGGACAAACTAGGGTCATAGGAAACAAAAGCACTTTTTTGTGAATGTATGGAAAAATCAGATCTGAAACTACCTCCTGGCAATCTAGATTCCTAGCATTGTTTCTCCATATTTTGTGTTATTTTTTTTCCTAATTTGTTGCAGAGACATTCCAAACTATGTGAATTTTGGTTTTTAATCTTGTTTTAATTTGAATGTGATACATGATGTTAGGGTGGATAGAGCTAATGCACTTATACTTAAGTTTCGTGGAACAAATTGAAATTTAAGACCATGAGCATCTTACATATCAGTCTTCTTTTAAAAATATAAAATTTCTTCTACTGTAGTGTTATTAAAGCTTAGCTAATAAATACAGTTTTTTGGTGAGGACTTAAAAAGGTTCAGTCAATATGATGGAATGATCCTCTCTTGCAGTTGTACTTTGTATCTCCTGTTTCTACAGACTCATTTTATATACATTTTAGCTTACTTGAAATCAGTTCAGAAATACTAATTTTACTTTGTACCCAATATTTTAGACTCTGCCACACCTAGACCATTTGTTTCAAATTTGAGTCCAAACTTACCA
Source organism: Chlamydotis macqueenii (assembly GCF_036417535.1). Classification (NCBI taxonomy): domain Eukaryota; kingdom Metazoa; phylum Chordata; class Aves; order Otidiformes; family Otididae; genus Chlamydotis; species Chlamydotis macqueenii. Next base: position 83,882,826 of record NC_141558.1, on the reverse strand, counting down.
AAACATGTTTTTGACCTTTGAAGAAATCTGCCTTATTATGTGAGATTGTGTTTTTCAAACCTAAGCAAACAGTATTGCTGTAGTGAAAGTGTCACCGCAACTTTTTTTTGCTGTCAAAATGAATTAACTTTTATCCGCTTACATGACATTAATCTTGAAAGTGGTGAATCTAACCTCTGTTTTCGTGGACAAGAATGTTATTCTTTCTTTTTAACCATTTGTTTTTTCTTATGCTAGTCCTAACAGCATTCTTACCTAACTCTTGACAGTCACTCATATTGTGAAAATAGTGGTAAATTACCATGACCACAATAAAAGAAAATGGCGTAGGCAAAACAGATCTCAAGTTTTTGTCTTAGAGGTGCACAATATATTTGTATGTGAAAGTCTGAAAACAAAACCAAACCCTGGGATGTTACTCACACTTAAAGAAAATACTGTTTTCATGTTCAGTCATGTCCTGCTGATACTTTTAAATGTTTAATAGATACATATGTATTTAAATGAGTTTTAATGAAGGAAACTCAGTATCTTGTTCAATAAGTAAGGAATTACGCTGGCCTCAAACTCACTCTTCACCCAGAATGAGTGAGGCAAGTGTTTTGCTGCGTTACCTTGGGAGAGGGGCTATGTTTGGAACACTGCAGTGCTGTGGGCAGTGCATGCAAGGTAACAGCCTTTGTTTTCATTAAAGATCCTATTTAAAGAAGCAGCACTCCTTGATGAGACCTGGTGGGTTTCCTGGAAGACAGGAGAAAGAATTTCCTGGAATAATTACGTATTCTGCTGATTTCTCAGTCTCATTTGCCACTTCACATTCCTTAGCCTGCTCTCCTCTATTTGTTTAATTTAAAAAAAAAAAAGTTAGATGTCGAAAAAGGTTGGGAGAACATGTAATTGCTTGTATCAAAGCTGGCTAGTGAAACTGCTATGCTGTAAGAGTACAAGTTGCATGTGCTTTAATTTGACAGTTGTTTTTCACGTTATTGGATGCTGTCATTTGGAGGGAAAAGGCTAGACGTTTCTGACCGTTGTGATGCAAGTAGCCCATTAGTACTAATGAAGTAAATAATATTTTGTAGTCTTCTCTACTGCAATTCAAATTTCAGCTTTTAAAAAAAAAATTGTTGTTCACTTCTCTGATTAGTTGTTAATAAGTATGGTTAAATCATGCAAAATTATGTAAGTAAAGTTTGACCCTGAGATAAGTTACCTTTCTGAATGCCTGTTACTCTCATGCATTTCCCCTATGGAGACCTTTTTTCTTCGGAAAGAATCCTGAAATACAGATATCACACTCAACTTCTGTGAAACTGTCTTGGTACAGCTGAGGTACCACAGTCAAGTTAAGTGTCTGTTAAAAGACTTCCACTTGTCATAAGATGGCTGCAGGTGCTAAGATCGATGCTGACTCAGTCCTCTGTGTTCTCTTCCGTATTCTGCCTTCCTATTCCATCCCCCCACCCCAGTCTCCATCACATCACAGAAGTTGTAAATCTGGATTTTCTTTATCTTATATTATTTTAAGTGATCACTTCCTCTCTTTGCTTGCTGGAGGTTTCCATCCCTTCAATTACAGTCATACCACAAGACAATTATTGAGCAGTTGTGAGAGCCGAGAGGTCAGAAACCTCCAGGAAGAGGTAGGAATGATCAGCTGGGGCTCAGAACCTCCTGAAGCAATATGTTCTGACATATTTGGGGGCTTCTGCAACATCAGTTATATGCGTGGCATCTCCTTACCCAAAGGAACATCCAGTAAGTTGAACACTGTGTGCTCTTCCTTACCTCATTTTTATCCTCAAACCAATTGTTGTTTGTACTTCTGGTACAAACTTAGCAGCCCAATCAGAAGCCCTGCTCCCTGGTCTCATTGCCTACCATCCCCCAGGCCAGCAGCTGCTTGTCCTCCTCAAAGCATGCCAGTACTCTTCCCGCACATCCTTTCCCATCCTTTCTACCAAATTCTAAATTTGTTTTCCTCTCTTTCTTGGTTTACAGTTAATGTCACTGTACTGCATTCCTAATCCCAGGTTCTTGATTTATACATTGGCCAATTGCAGAGTCTTTTCTCCCGGTCTCATGACCTCTCAAGTCTTCCATGGAAAGGCATGTCCTGCTGCTTCCTGGGATAAGCCTGGAGTCGCTTACTGCTTTGTGTTGCTGTGTGGTTCAGGGGGTCAGTTGCATGCCAAATCGAGAAATGCCTCCTCTTGAAAGAATGCTCTTATCAGAAGTTGCAAGGCGATCCTTTGTTGATAACTAAGAAAAGGTAATAACTGATTTTCCAGAGTCTGCATCTTTAAGGAAAAGGAACTGTAATGTACAACTTGGTTGGACTCCAGGCACAAGAGGAAATGGGTTATAGCAGTTGTGACTGTGTGGAGCAGATGTTTTGGTTGGACTGGCTATCAACCATCTGACTCATAATAAATTGTCAGTTCCAGTAAATTCCCAGTTTTCAATTACAGTAGGTAGGATACGAGAAAACAATGCCGTTTGGATGGTGTATTTAAAGTGGTTTTGATGATAATTTTCATAAACAACTCATACTAACTTTTTAAAAAGATTAAGTATTTTGGAAAAGGAGCAGCTGTAAACGTTGGAGCGGGCATTTGAATGTAAATTTAGACTGATATGGATGAAAACTTGCAAATGGTTGTTTAGACAGTGCTGGTACAATAAGAAATAGGATTTTAAGTTTTACTTTGGAGTCTTGTGATACCTGAAGTCTTTTCCTGAAGTTTTTTTTGGGAAAAAAAAATTCTAAATACCTTCAACCTTCCGTTTTCACCTGTTCTGTGCTACATTTGTATTTTCATGTAGCCTTTTGTTAATAAATTTCAAAAATGCATACGTAATGAACCTTTCATCTGCACTAAGTAGACAATGGGTAAATTAGAATAAAATACCATCAGCTTTCTCTTTACACTTTTCTTTGTGAAGTTTTATTTGTGCTTTTAAGTTGTTGCTAGAAGGTCTCTGCAACAGAAAAAAAGCCTATGGGTTGAAAATCTTTGGGGTTTTTAATTTTTTTTTTCCCTTTCTCACCACATTGCTTTACTATGTATATTTTGCATTTCCACAGCACTTTGGAGGTTTAGTCAAGGATCAGTCCACACTGTGCAAGTATCCTGTAAACATAGGAAACCCCTTGCAGTTCTTGAGAAAGAAAGCTATTTATTTTCAATGCAAAATGGTGTATATTTTTTTTCCTGTTTAACTTGAATGGGCGTTTTCTGAAATTAGGAAAAGATTATTTTTAAAAATAAATAGGTGATAGCGAGATGGCATCTTTGGATCTTTTACATTACAGTGTGCATGAGACTGTTGTGGAAAAACTAATAGGTGTACATTATCACATGCTTAACTGATAATTTCAAACATTTTTTACAAACATTCTGTTTTTAAACCTCAAAATTCCTGTGGCCCAGGATGTGAGTCTTCTGTGGAAAAAGTTCTCTGAGTATAAGATGGTACTGGCAATTCTGACCTTGGATGCTAACATTTATAGAAAATTACCATTCTTTATTTTTACAAAATCAGTTTTTCTTAAATATATATTTTTTTTTCAAAATCCTCTAACATTAAGTGTTGTGAGTTAAATACAAATTATGAGAAGGAACATGGCTACTTAAATATTAAGACATATGTTGTGACTTTAGTTCAACAACATCTTCTTTCCTGAAAGGGAATAATATTGCCAAAGCAATTGGATGTCATTCTTTCTTTTGAAGCCAACTGAAAAATAAAAATAGAGGTGATTTTTGCTTTGCCGCTCTGTTTATATCTGACCTGTTCTTTGAGATAAATAGACATGCAGAAATGGGAAAGGAGAAGACACTGCTTGGGCAGAGTTTGGTAAGGAGCCTTAAAACAACCTTTGCCTTTGGGTGCTTTGTTATAATGGAAGGATCTCAGCCCTTGTTCCAGGGAAATGTCATTGCCTGGTAATTTAAGGACCCATCATCTCACCTAGTCACTGACAGGTTTGTAGAGATGACCAGGAGAGAGATCACTGAAGGAGTTAAGTTGTTGAGTGGCACAGACAACTTCAAAAAGGTCATTTAGTTGAAAAGCCTTCCACAGTTTATCTGTAAGACATGTGGTTTTGGTTTAGTTTTATAAACGGCAGTTGTAACAGACATACTGGGGTTGAATGCAGTTTCACCAAGCAGATTCTTGCATAAATACAAGTAACAAAGTCTGAAGGGGATAAACAGTGTGGTGTTGGATACAAAGGGACTTAATTTTAAATCTGTGACCACTTGAGCAATAAGGTTGAGCACCTTCGTGGTGTTCCTGCATAACATCTTTTTAAAACCTACAGGCATGCTGATTTTTTGCATTTATTTTAAGTTACAATTTTCATTTCTCAGGTATGTGGGCCAAAAATTTGCATCCATTTGAAAAGTGGTAGTTACAGAAGAACACCAGTTTCTGTACTCAAACTTGCATTGGGCTATAGCTATGTGAACGTAATGCAGTGCTGTGCTGGCAACAGTAGCTGCAGTAGTATTTGCTGTGTGTTGTTTTTGTAAATGAAAAATATCATGTCTCTGTTTCTTGCTCTTATTGCACACATCAGCTTATTGCAGCTTAGCATGCAAAGATACTCTGATGTTATATGTTGTTTTGTCTTTTTTCCCTGACATTAGTCTTCATATAAAAGAAGCCACTAGTGTAGAAAATATAATGTAATATTACTGGATGGATTAATGGATGCTCTAGTCATATTCACCTGATCTGCTTTGAGGTTGGGTTTTTTTTTTTTTTTTTTTTTATTTTCTTTGATCAGTAAGCACCTGGATGGTATTCCAGAAACTGATCTTATGCATGATGTCAATCTGTGTGCGCATATCAGCGTAAGCACTACTACTAAATGCAAGACTAAGTATATTTGGTTGTATCCATGTAGCTTGTAAAATGCATGTAGATTCTATTCTGTAAAAACAAATTATTTGAAAATAATTACAAACAAGAGAATATGGTCTCAGAAGAACTGTATACGTACATGAGTTAATGTATTATATGTACTTGTCATCTCTTGAAGGATGCCCATTAAAATAAAATCTTTTTAATAGTTAGTATTACTGCTTAATCTGTCTTAACAGTTCTTTTCATTTGATTGACAATTAGCAAATTAATGGGAAAAAGCCAGTTAATGCCATATTCAGCTTCAGGAGTGAAAGCTGTTCTTTATTTAAATTTCTTCTTTAATGATGGAAATATATGAAATATTAGAGAAAAGGTTGTGGGAGGATTGCACTCTTCGACATTTTTTTCTTGTTGTTTGTCTTGTTGGAAAAGGTTTTGTCAGCTGTGCTGGTTCTTCTACTGTAGATGATCGTACCGCTTGGAAACGTAACACTGAAGGGAACGTTGTGGATCACGAGATCCTGTCCGTTGCCGTTACAGGCAACCATGTCGTATAAGCCCATCCATAAACTGATGGTACCTCACTAGGACAGCAGCTGATTTTTTGTCCTCATCACTCATTTAGAGTGTTGTCCTGCAAGTGCAAGTTAAAACCATATTCTGATTTCCAGCCATAGTGCGCTCGTGTCCGTTTTATTGGCATTTCTAAGAGGACACTTTTCTTTCAACTGTGAGAAATGAGCTGCACACCAAGGCAGAATTTAAGAAAACACTGTCAGCTCTGTCTCATTTTTCATCTAAGACAATTAGGCTTTTTTAAGACCCATTCTTCCCTGCAGCTTATCACTAAGTTTCTTGGCATGTTGTGTTCCGCACGTAATAGCTGGTATGCAGCTAGTTTCTCTGGACATTAACAGTTTCAGTCCTGCCAAGGCTTCAAATGGCACGAGATTCTCTTCCTGAAACCATTGAACAGTTGTCCTTTTTTTTTTTTTCTTTTTTTTTTTTTTTTTTTTCCCTTTTTGTCCCCAGATAGGGCAGGATCTCCTAACAATGTTTAAGTGGTTTGCATGTTCCTTCCTCGCAGCTGCTTGTGGGACCGAGCGTACCAGGGCGCACTGCACCATGTTGATCCTGCTTTGAGCGCATATCTGCTGGGTTATCTGTTTCCTCTCGTGTTTTTCCAAAACGGATAAAAACAAATGCATCTTGGCAAGTTGCTATGTACATATGCACGGACACGTTAAAGGACTTCTTTGTGAGCAGCAAGGGGCACTCCTAACTCATTGCTTTCTAACTGGAGGTCAAGAGCTTAAATTAAGTTGTGTGTGGCAGAAGTTGTTCATACTGTATGTGATTTATGAATTGGAGAGATGTCAGGTCCTAACCAGAAACAATTTGTTCTACCTGATCCCAAAACTGTAGCTGATTGTTCTGATACAAAGAAAGCTTAAACTGTGAATGCGTTAAGATTGACTGTCATGATATTTTGCATGGAATTTTTTTTTCTTACAGTAGTTTGTATAACAGTATGCAGTCTTTGCTGAAAGTAATGCATGGGTTTAATTTGCAGGAAACTTGGGAACAATGACTTCTACATACAAATTTCTAATTGCAAAAACATTTTTCATCCACAAGAGAAGTAGGAGTTGAGTACAGCAGAAATTTTGGACCGTATACTACTTTGAAAAATAACATAAAATCTGTGGTCATAACTCAGTGATATTATAACATTTTAAGAAATTATTTGGCATTTGCATCTGATCTTAGTGTTAAGCCAAGAATTCTTAAAAATGAAATCTGCATCTTTACTGAAATATGTAGTTCAGCTAATTGAAGAAGAGCTACACTACTATACACTTGCTAACATAGTAATTTTATTTTGATACTTTAAAGGAAATTAAGCACAGCAGAATAACTCGTAAGTGTTAGTATAGTAAGAAAAAAAATAAATTTGCAACCTATTTTTTGATGGTTATGCTTCAGATTCCTCACTTAAGCATCTCCTACGTAAATTGGTATTTGACTTATTAGTTGTCATCTGTAAGCTTATAAGTACTCAGTTTGTTATTTGCCATTTTATACTTGTTATTTTTTATGTACAGGATGTGAATGAAGATCCTGGAGAAGATGTTGCACTTCTCTCCGTTAGTTTTGAGGATGCAGAAGCTACTCAGGTTTTTCCTAAGCTGTATCTCTCCCCACGTATTGAACAGTGAGTGAGACAGTTGTTTTTTTTTCTGGAGTGTTCATTCTATTTAATCTCTGAACTTTTCAAATTTTTCCTGATAGATGTGAGCAATATTGCTTTGGTAACAACATGCTATTGTTTTAAATCACTTAAAGTCATAATGTTTACTGCAAGTGTGTGTGGCGGAGGAATGACAGATGATCTTTTGGTTAGTCCTGTATCTGTGGCTGCATCACATACAGATGAAGAAAGTCATCACTGGCTACATGTAATATTCTTGTAGCATCATAATCTGTGAAAACTATGCTGTATTTTCCTGTAGCAGTATATTTTGAATGCCTCCTACAGTACAGCATACTGATAGCTTTTTTTGCAGAGGAAACTTTTAATTTCTTTTTCTTTTAGGAAGGTAAGTTCTCTGTGTAAACATCATACATTTGAATAAAGTATTGTTGTAGAAGCTAAACAACTTAATGTTAACTGTGTTTTAGGATATTGCAGCTTTAGTAAGTTACTTTTTTCAGGAGAATATCTGAGTGTTTCATTTTAAGGTTGTTGAACATTACTGATTTTGTTTACCAGTTGTCAAACAGATTTGCTGAGAAACAAATTTCTACTCCTAAAATGGAAGGGTGAAGATTAGATTTCAGTCTACTTTGAGTAAATTTCTCTTCTTCCGTTTCTGGAATTGAGAACGTCTTTATGCTCCTCCTTCCATTCAGTATTTCAGTCTTGTAATGTCTGCCAAGCTGGTCTAGTGTTGTTTCAGTGATGCTTTGTTTTTCTGGTTAATACTGCAGTGACTTTGCTTGGAACTGGTGGTGACACTTCTGGGTAGAGAAGAAAAGATGGGAAATGACTACTACAGTTTTATAATAACTCAGTGATAAAGTTTGTGTGAGTGAAGGAACATGGTATCTTGAGATTTTGCTCAACAGGGCTTTGGTATGGATAAACTGTTTGATGCAATCTGAAAAAAAAAAGAAAAAAAAAACAAAAAAAAACCCAAGATTTTATTTAGAAAAAGACGTAAGACTTCCCAGATATTTTATTTGAGAAAATGTAGGTTACACATGCACACAGGTGTGTCTGTTTGAATGACGTATGTGCTAATGAATACATTATTTATTTTATTTTCCCACTTTCAGTAGTATCTTTAGAAAGATGTTAACTTCTTAGAATAGCAATACAAAGGAACACTTTGTCTTCCTAAAAGCACTGCATTTTCTGTCAGTGCCCTAAAGAACATCTGATTTTAGATGTGTGATATAGAGCAACGTAGCAGAAAGATACTTGGGTGATGTTAGTACATATCTGACATATTTATGGCTTTGTCATTTATAGCTTATCTAGTCATGTTAAAATCATGTCAGTAAACCCTGGAGTTCCATGCCACACCTTGTCCCGTTATCTGTGTATCAGAGTTGAGATGCTTCACTCGTATAACTCCCTCTGTCCTCGTGCATTTGTAAGGTAATTCATCACAGTATCTAGATACTGGTAACTCATATTACCAGAATTGCTTGTGAGCTATTGCATCTTCCTTTATTCTACTGTCTGCTTTTTATGTGCCATGAAAAAATATATGGGTATGTTTTCAATGTTTGTTCCGTTGCGATTTAATAACAAAGGTATAGTTGTCTCTTGTTCTTTCCCAAAACCAGTCTCTGCTCTGTTTAACAGGGGCTAACAGCCTAGATATTTAACTTTCCAGTGTTTGGGAACTGAAGCAACAATGCGTACTTCTTTATACTTTTTGCCAAAATTATGGAAAGTTTCAAGAAGCCCTGAGGATTAGTTTAATGACTTGAGGCCGTGGCATGTTACATTTGAATTGTGTTCTGCTTATAAAAGTTCTTTCCTGCTGCTAACACTAATTGCATCTACAAAAGCCGTGTAAGCAAATTACCAGTGTATTTTTTTTTTATGCAGCAGATTTTGAGGTGGAGTAAGTAGTAGCTGACAGTTCCCAACGTAACATTCTCAAGTACTCAACAAAACAGGAAAAATACCAAATTCCCACAATTATTTTGCTAATACTAAACTCTGTTCATCTTAGGAAGAACAAGCAAACAGGAATACCATTTTCCTGACGTATGAAAAAACATTTTAGGATAGAAATGTTTCAGCTTTGTAGAGAAATGAGAGCAAAGGACCTATTTGTGTAACGTGAGTTATCTCCTGCTTTCTCAAGAGGTTTCGTTGCTTTTGTGCCCTACCATATAAACATGCATTTCCACATTGCATTTGCTAAAAATGGTACATACCCACAGATCTTGTCAGCGAATTTGAGCTCTATCAATATGAATATAGTGTTTTTGCTTTGAAGGGTTATTGTAAAGCACATTTGCTCTATTTTTAGATGGATGGTAAACATAATGCTAGTAAGACTCTGACTGTTCTTTGTCACAGACTCTGGAAGAGAGATTTACAAACTGAGGGGAAATACCTGCTTTTGGTGGTTTGGTACTAAGATATTAGTACATTGGTTGACTTGAAAAAGCTCATATAATAAAGCAGGGGGTAAAAATGAAGTAGAGAAGTAGTATTGTGGCTCATCTGAGTCAGTCCTGGTGTTCCATTGACTTGTGTGGTGTGATGTCTGTCTGCAAGAGTGTCAAGTCCAGTTCTTGCAGTAAAAAAACAACCCCATATTTAGGAATGGGAAGCATTTGTGTTAGTTTATAAAAATCTCAGCAATGATTATTCATAACTATACCTGGTTTCATTCTTTTATTAAAACTTTCTGTTTTAAAAACATTCCTTTAAATCCTAATTGTTCAAAACACGTTAACATCCATTTCTAGTTAATGTTGCCTTAATTTGAAATCAATTACTTTAAAAAGATTTCTTTTTATAATTTTAAGAATTTTTCTTATTCTTTATTGCACTGCATCATTAAGCAGATAAATGCCAATAACAATTGCTTTTAATGATTTCAAAAATTAGATTAAGTTAAAATGAAATGTGCAGTATTTGTGAAGTATGTTTTGTTTAAAAACTGCCAAGTTTCTGCACACTTCTGGAGGAAGTGGTAAGCTAGGAAACCCCACAGACTGACCACCCAACTTGAGAGGATGGTGTTTGTCCACATCCGTGAGTGTCCCCTGCTCATCCTGCTCCTCCTTCCACCTCAAGGCGTGGGACTGGCCACAGGATGTTCTTCATCCACCACTGATGGCTGCTGTTTTTTGGGGAGAGGGTCAGAGAGGTGAGCAATGTCAGTACCCGAGGCCCCTCACTTGCACATCCACCTGACCTCCTCCTGCTGCTAGGAAGGCACAGACATATTCTGAGGCTGCTTCTGCGCTCTTCTGCACGAGTTGTTACTGTGTCTGTGTCACATTTCTGTGCATTATTTATAATGTCTCTAAATCTGTAGGTAGAAAGAATCTTGCTTGCTCAAAATTATCTTTCTAGTGAAAATATACCAGGTATTCATATGGAAAGGAAATTTGTAATAAAAATATCCATAACATATTTGATTTCTGCTTATTAAAAGCCACTAGACTCTAAATCCCAGGAGTCAGTGTGAGATTGAACAACTAATTTCTATATTAGTGCTTAAAATGTGTGTTAGTGTACTACACATGAATGTGGATCAGAAGGTTTTTTAAAAGAGAAAGAAAGAAAAAATAGTGCATGTGTATTTTTCCTTCATGAGTCACCCATGCTAAAGAAAATAAAAATGAGTTCGTCTTAGTTCACATATTAAGAAAAAAAGATATGAGGGTAGAAATGCTGTTGCTCAGTGAATACTGTGTTCCCTGGATTCACAGAAATAATCCTGCAATAAACACTGCTGTCCTGGAGGGCTTTTCTCTGATAAATACGCGAACGTGAATATGCTAAGAAAACCAGCTGTCAATAGAACTTGTTTTGCTTAAATGGATCAGACTCCATGCTCTGGGGACTGAAATGGTCGTTTTTTACTGGTCTGGGAGCTGTGCCAGAGGGTTCTTCGTGACTGAGGGTGGTATGCAGAGTTCGGTGACTGTGTTTAATCTTCTCATATGGGCAGGGGAGAATAACGAGAACCTGGTCTGAACTCTTAGACTTTGAATGTTTCTGTATGTTTTTCACTGATGGAAAAAAAAAAAACATAGACAATTTGTCTATGTATTTGCTTTAAGATGTTTCCAATCTTTTACTTGCCCTTTCTGCCAGAAGTTGGAGGAGGAATGCCATAGAATATGGCATTTACTGCCAGGTACTCCTTCTTGCTGTTTGAGATGCAGCAGTGCTGTGTAGGGCTTCACCTTTAACTTTGGCAAGCCATACTGGTGAGTGCATATCACTGGTTGAAGCCTGTCTTTAAGTCATTGGTCATGTTTAGGCTTTTTTATCTGTCTTCCCACAGCAGTGAGAAGATCTTCTGTTTGGCATACTAAAATGTGCTTATTCATCTGAGTTGATGATGTCAGTAGAATCATTAGTTGATAGCCAAGACAGTCCATGACGTCTTCAAATCCTGGAGCATCTTTGCAGACATGGGAAGCTGAAATGACTGTTACTTTGCAGGGCTTTCACTTCCATTAAGCCTAGTTTGGTCATACGTAAGGCAATGCCTGGCTAGTGAGTCAGTGATATCTCCTGCCTGCTTTATGTGCCATGTCCCCATCATCCAAATCTTCTTAAACTGTAGCCCATACCATAACCCAGTTTCCAGTCTAGCTGTGCTTTACAGCTCTTCCTGTTTCCCAAAAATCATCTGTTTCACTGCAGCTTCAAAAGAGATCAGGGTAAACTGGGATTGACAATCAAAACAGATTGACTTGTACTTTTGTCCCAGATGTTCAACTGTGCCAGCTGTTCCTTTTTATTCTGAAACTTATACAGAACAATTAATGAAAATACCTGTAGAAGAAGTAAGATTATGTGTCCATCATCTAAGTGATGCTTTAATGCTGTCCTTAAATGGTTTGGTTAGTGAGATTTTTAAGATGGTTTTCTTTCAGTGAAGAGACCAAGGAATTAGACCTAATCATTGAGCTATGAAATACTTGAGGCCATTCAGTGAGACTGATTTTTTTTTGCCAGGTAATGAGGCACCAGTTACTCTGCTTAGGAGATGAGGGGCAGTGGTCGATCTGACATACATTGTGTTGATCCAGAGCTCAGCACTCCTTCTAGTCTCAGAGCAGAGCCTAGAGCTGAACGTTGGGAAGGGTTGTGTCTTCCTGAAGGTTTTATCAGGTTTCTCTGAGTGCCAGCCTGTATGCATTAGGTTCTTTAACCTGATGGTAAAGGGAGTGTTTTTACATGATACATCAAGTACTTCACCTGTTAAAGGATTTTCTTATATAGTAGAAAAATATGTATAGAAAATTGAATTAATAAGAAATTACAAAAGAAAATGGAAACGTGATTCAAGACAGCCCTCTCCAACTCCCTTCCTCTACATGCTTCTGACTAGGGTGGAATGGTCTATAGAAATTTTGGTAGTTTTAAACTTTGTAAACAAAGTTATTTGTTTCCTTTAGATGCGAATCTTTCCATTAAGATGTTGCATTTTTTTAAACTTGTATATGTATAGTTTATTTCAGGCTACTCTAATTAAACATACAATTCTTGTTCATGTTATGTTGTCATATACTATGAGTATACCATGTTTCATTGTAATAATCCTGTTTCAACACAGACATTTCTAAGTACCGTTGTTAAGCTGTACTCCTTTAAAATATCCACCTCGGCGTTTTCACTATGGTATCACTACTTCTAGGTGTGTTTAGCCTCCTATAAAGAGTGATAAGGGAACAAAGTAATTTTTCTTTAGGATGTCAGACTGTATTATTTATAAAAGTGTTCTTGGTTCTTTACTGTTGCCCATATGTTTAGACTTGTATCTTTGTACAGTGAGATTGTCAGAAGCACTTTTCATTTGTCAAAACTAATTCAGGTAATGACACTGAGAATTACTGTCGTCTCAGTTACTAGCTAGGCCAGTACTTAGTACTTTTGAACCCTTCCCCTGTATTTGCAATAGGGATTTTTAAAAATTATGTTCTTTGATTGTATTTACTTTGCTACTGAAATTCATTTTAGTTTTACAAAAACTCTTACTTTTTTTTTTGATACATCCAAATTTTTTTGTCTTTTCTATTGCCTATGTTGTTCTTACGGTTTGGGGCATGGGGGGTTGGAAGACATTTTTATTGCCATTCTGACATCCCTGGTGCAATCCTGAGGTGCCTTTCTCAGATTTTTCCCCAAGGCATTAGAGTACACACAGCAGAAGATTTCGTCTTCCTTTCCTGAAGTGTTTTTTTGCAGGAGAAAGGAAGCCTGCTGAACACAATCAATCCATGTTAGTACTGAACTGTGTCTGTCACAGGTGGCAGGATTTTTTTCTTACCAAAGAATTAATAGGAATCTTTGGGGTTTTTTTTTATGTAAGATCTTTCATTTTAAAGAACTATGTGGGCCACTCTAGGGCCAGCTTGAATTCCTTGAAGTGTTTTCCATAAAATCGGTTAGACTGACCAGAAAAATTTGAAATTACTTTTATCTTTTTTTTTTTATTCTGTGGCTTGTGATATGGCAGTAATAGAGCAAGCAGGAGAGTCTGGTAACTGAGGTAAATGTTAACCTAAAAAATTCCTAAATAGGTATTTCTTGAACATGCAATAAAAAAAATCAGGTCCTACCTGAACTGTAAAATGTGTACAGAGGGAAACTTAACTTGGAGTTTGTCTAAGGCTAAGTTAATTGTGGTTTGGTGGATAGTGTGCAGTTGTTAAATACTACTTCTAAAAACACAAGTTGCTGGGAAGTCACAACTTGAAGTAGTAGTTTCTCTGTTGTTAAGCATGCTTAATTCCACAGATTGTCTCTTTGGAATGAAATTGCTCTCCTTGCAGAAAAGTGCTTCAAAGTTACTAAACGCATCAAATTTAAGAACTATCTGACAAGTCTGAGACTTCTGCCAATTTATCCTTAGATGTAATCACGTGAGCCGGTCACAGAGGGTTTTTCTTTAAGCTCAAAGTTGAAGTTTTGCTCTTCAGCTGCATCCATTCTAACTGTGTATTAATTACTAAAACCAACAAACGGTAGTTACAATGAGCTGTTAGAATTTGTCTTGGCAGCGAGCACAGTGACTAGAAAAGCACATTTACTCAACAGTTATGAAAACTCAATTTTCCTAGAGGATACTTTGAACTTGCTTTTGTTGCTGCGTGGGTATTTTTCCCAGTTCCAAATGTAAATCCAAACCCACTGCTACAGACCGTGATATCATCTTTGTAACAGAGTACCCTTTACTGGAGCTGATTTTTGCGTGTCAGCGGTATGTGGCTTGCTTTCTGAATATAGTCAATCATTTGTTTTCAGAGAGCTTCTTTGGAATTGCGATCTGCACATTATAGTGTTCTGTCTTCAGACTTTTCCCATCTTATTATTTAAAACAGTTAACAAAAAGTTAGCTACTGTTTAATGCTTGCTTCCAGATGGTCACATTCAATATGTACAAATCTCCGAACACTTGGAAGTGAAACGTTAAGGATTCTCAGACCTAAACTTCTAAGAGATGTGAAACGCAGAATTACGTTGTATCTGAAAATGTCAGTTTTGGTTGCCTCTGTTGTCATCTTCTGCCCCCTCAATTGGGGAGACCTGGCAGTACCCACTAGGAACCACATTCCTGCTGCTGGTGTTTGGACAAGGAACTTTGTGTCTCAGTGGACTGAGGAGGATGGTAGAGGAACTGTCCTGCAGGAAATTCGATAGGCAAGGAGGGAGACTATAAGTGGAAGGATCTTGGCGTCATTGTCCATGTCCAAGATTATCAGAAGGCCTTGTTCGGCCTGCCGACCTGCCTTTTTCCCGTAAACTTCTCCACCCTACAGTAGTACTAGGTACCACCTCGCAGTTTTCTTCGCTTTCTGCCTTCCTCTTCCCTGTCAATAATCAGTGGCATTTTAAACTTAATGTCCTTGAAAGGAGCTTTAATACCTCCTTAATTATCTGTTGTAGGAAGATGCCATTTCCCCTAAATAAATTGTGGCTGATTTTTGAAACATGACTACTGGGTTTCTGAGGGTTTCCTTTTCCCAAATTATTGTCAAGAATGTGATTCATTTTACTGCTGATTTCATTTAAGGCCTATGAGGCAGTCACAGTCTGTCCTGCTACTTAACTACGTAAGCTACTCAGCTCACGTGAATGTTAGCTGAATCCGCGTTTCCTTTCAACACTTGTATGTTGGTCCTACCTGGAGAATGTGTATAAAAGACATATTCCCAAATGTGAAACTTTTTATTGAGTAATCTTATTGATAACAGATTCACCTTCAGAAATATTGAGAACTTCTTTCCTAGGAGCTTTCCTCTGGGGAATCCCCTTATCAGATCACAAGGATTTGTTGAATTGTAAACTCCGCACAGGCATTCTGTAACTATACTAAACTTGAGCTTTCTTTAAATGAAAGTGCGGATTGTAGGCAACTTAGAAAAGTAATTCTTTAAATTGAAAGGAGTTGCTACATTTTGTAGGTTTGTTTTTTGAAAAACAGGTAGGCTGATCTTTGTAGAAAGTAGAAACAGCCAAAGAACAGTGCAGAGAAGGGCTTCATGTGAATCCCATACATTTTGTTTCTTTTATTCCTCTTTTATTTTTTCCAATCAAGAAGAAATACTCTTGTAACTATACTCCTCTTTTGTACCTTAAATGAGTATTGCTGCTCCCTGCTTTCATTCGTTGCAAATCAATGAATCCTTCTGCTGTCTTCAAGTTGTCAGAGACTACAGCTAAACTGTGGGACCCACCTCTGAGGTTTACACCCCGGTCAAATTCAAAACTGGTGTTTAGGAGAAGACCTGGATGTTCAACATCCCACTTCCCATCCTGATTTTTGTTAGGAGAAACCCTGAGCACTTGGATAGGGAGGAACTTCTGTGTTCCAACAGGTCTTTGATCTGGGTGAATTAGAGACAGAAGTCTGGTGTACACCGTGAGGCATACTTACCTTGCATTGTTTTGATTTTTTGGGTTTGTGGGATGGTTTTTTGGTGCAGTCATTGATGTATCTAGCTCAGAAAATTTGGAAATGCTCGTTTAAGACATTTATCAAACATGACATGGGGTAGCAGTGTTTTGAAGTACTTTTATTTCAGTGGGTTTATAAACCATTCCTGGCTTTCAGGATTTCTACAAATCATGTAGCCAATGTGTTAATGGGGAAAAAAAATCAGAACTTTTTAATGTATGATTTGGAAAACATACATGTGTATCGACAAAGAATATTATAGAATTTAAGTCGCAGATCTCACATGTGATATTTCATATGTGCATGCAGTATGTGTCAAACATCCCACGGAGGAAGACAAATTAAATTTGGCAGGAACTGAAACTTTAGAATATGAAAATGTAGATTCATTTTCTTTGGATTTAAAACTAAAATCTCTGAGCTGGTTCCTGGTCAGGGGCTGCTGAAAATATATGAGGAGGAAACTTCAGCTATTTAACAATTTCAGTGGACAAAACTCTATTAGTACCAAAGTTGCAGACACCGCAGTGCAGTGGAAAAACCTGTACAAATAGAGCGAAACAATTCTGCTTGCAGATATTTGCTGCTGAAGCCAATAAAAGGACTGTGCTCTTCTGTGTGGTTTAGTGATGTCAAGCACTACTTGCTAGAGGCAGCTGTGCTACTGCAGTGCTTTCCTGACCTTAAATAGCCTATATGCTGGGTAATACAAGCATTCAAATATAAATACAGGGCACATAAGGACAGGAGGAGGCCAGAAGAGCCATCTAGGCCCCTTCCCTTCCCTGAATTAGTCAGTGTCTTCCTCAGTGTTCTTCTCATCTGGTATTTGTCCAAGGTATTTACAAAACCATTTAGATTAATTGTTCCCTTGTGTTGCCTCGGTACTGTTTATTCCATATGTTAAGTACTGCATGCAAAGCAATTCTGCTCTTCAGCGTGGCTGCTGCTTGCTTTCCTTTCCTTTTCCTTTCTTCGTGGTTGCCTTTGATAGTAACCCAAACAGCTGTGCAGCCTCTGTCTGTCCTGGGAGGTTTCACGTACCCCAGCTGCAGCGGCCTGCTGCTCTTCCCTAGCCCTCCTCTCTAGGGCAAGTAGGACTTTATGGGACATTTTGGGGACGTAATTCCTTAAGGTCGTGTTTTTGGTCTGCTTCCCAGATATTTTTTCATTTTTTTTTTCTTTTACTCTGCAGTGGTAAGATGGTTAGATGGCGTGTGTATGTAATTACATACTGATCCTCTTAATTTGTTCCTCCTTAATTTATTGTTCAAAGATTGTGTTTCTTTTGTAGCTGTATTGAGGACTGTGTAACTTGCTTCCTACCACCTCAAATCCTACTGTTTTCAGTTGATACTCGGGTTTGTTCACTTACCTGCCACTTAAGTTTCTCATACTGTCTTACTGCCTTCTTTTTTTATTTTTTTTTTTTTTTCAGTTCCATCTATTTTCTGGTTTCTGGTTTGGCTGTTTGTTTTTAGCTCTGCACACATCTCTGAAAGTGTCTTTCATTTTCAAGAAGTGAGCCTCCTTTTTTGTACATCAGGTAGTGGGTTTTCCTGCAGTTGACATAGAAACTGTGAGGAAAGTTGAATGATGAATGTACATGGTGATAAAGGAAGTCTTACTGAAAGTTCGGGCACTGTTTGGTCAATGAAAATCCAGCGACCCTTTTAATTGTCCTATACACAGAATCCGTGCACATCCAGGACAGTTATTTAGCCTTGTCTCTGATTTCGGTGCCTTTGTTTTCTTATTTGTTTTAAAACATATTAACATTATTTTATAACACTGAAAAATGTTTTATTTACATTTATTTCCAACATTATTTTTCTTTAAAAGTAATTACTTCCATTAATAAAAGGAGATAAAATTTCAGGATAGTTATGCAGCAATGAAACAATGAAAGCAAGAAAATTCTATTTTGTTGTATTTGTCAAAGCCTGGATTACGTATCATTGAAAAACCTTTGTTCCCTCTGTGACAGTATTCTATTTAGAGTACATGTCTTAGCAGTAACAGGGTCATATTTCTCAGTACTATAACTTTCTTTGATTATTTTATTTTTCTGGTATTATGTTAACATTTTGGAGGTCACTTCAATTTATAACATGTATCAAGTTCCTTAACCTATGATAGCTAGTGGTTTTGCAGAAAATTGATTTGCAGCAAATAAGTGGCAGGTTTCACATCAGAGCTGTAGAGCTCTTTTTTTGGAAGGGAACTCTGAATTATCCAGCCCAGCTTCCTGCTTGACATGGGAATACTGCCAGCACTAGCTCAGGTTTTGTATAGTGAGACCTTCGTCTGGCTGCGTCTCAAATGCTTCCCACAGCGGAGATTCTACATCCTCCTTGAGGAACTGGTCTGCTCCTCTGCTACCTTCCTTAGGGCAGGAGTTCCCCCAGAAGTCTAGTCTGAGCATCCCAAGGCCTCAGCTGGCCCAGTCCTTGAGATCATAAAGGTCCCTCTGGATTGAAGCTGTGCAGTTTGTTGTAGCAGTGTTACACAATGTCGTTACCAGTATGCCATTTATCATGGTCTTATGGAAGCAAGGTACTCTTCACCCTTGAGCTACCATTCTTCCATTTCAACTCTGAATCAATAGCAGAAGCTTTGTTAACACCACTTACTTCCCACATAAATTATGTCATCTTTAGTTAGTCTCATTGTGATCCTCCAGCAACATAGAAGAGTCAGGTCTTAAGGATATCTTTCTGACTAGAGTTTGCTTTGGCTGGAGGTCATGATGAGCTGGTATGGAGTTAAATTAAGCTCCCACCTCACTGCTGACACAGTGAAGGGATGGCATGAGGAGCAAGGGTATGAGTTTGCTCCATTCTCGTCAACGCATGATCCTTTGGGACTAGCTGGTACATGACATAATTTAGAGCAGTGTAGGGCAGTATGGGGCCAAAAAAAAAAAGAATTTGGGTCAATATTATGGGTGATGTTATGCCTTGCCACACCAAGGCACATAATAGAGGGAAATCTCTTTTACTTTATCTTTTTCACTTTGTATTCTGAAGGCTTCTAGTCTCTTTTCAATACAAAATTACTATTTTTTATTTTCCTTTCTTAAATTTCATATACTACAGCAAAATTATATTAAAAAAAAACCTGAAATAGAACCACTAGTCACTGGTGGTAAATGATCTTGGCAATGCAACTGGCATTGCTGAGTACTTTCTGTGTACAACTGAGCAGACTTGAAATGCTGGAAAAAAAGGATAGATTTACCCTGGTTTTGTTTGTTATACTAATGCTATGAAGGTCTAGCATTCTATTTCTGTTCATCTAACAATCTGTTCAGCATATTTTGTTTAATAGTTTAATGGTAGAGTCTATATGCAACCACCCATGTTACATCAGACTCTGTTCAACTGGAATGTTGTTTACTTTTCACCAAGGCAACTCCCTTTTTTTTTTTTTTAATTAATGTCTAACAAGGTCCTACAGCTGACTCCCTTTAAAGTCAAGAACGTAGGGGTGTTCAGGATTTATAGGCACACTGTGCTGAGGCCTTGTAGCAGCAGTGTGTTTTGTGCAACTGGCCCATTAAAGGAGACAGTTTGGGGTGATTTTTTTCATTTTGATATGTATCTGTTATCTTTTATTCGTCCTCGGTTATATTGGGCAGGCTATGCTTGTAGTGCATGTGCACAGTCCTTTAATACCTGGTGCCATGAAGTTATTTTTGTAAGCAACAGAATGAAACCAAGCAGATTTGTGGGAAGGTCTTCTACGGCAGTAACGTCTCACTGTTCTTTTGGGGATTAAAGGAGAACTCATGTTTCTGCAGTGGTCAAATTGGCAACTGTGGCTCATGTTTAAAATACAAACATTTTATTTTTCTTATTTTTGACAGGACAGAATGTGTTCTCTTTCTTTTATAGTCAAATTTTGTACCTAAAATGTCTTCCCGCTCAGTGATCCTCCTTCATTGCTGCCCTGCCTTAGCTATATAGGCTGTCTTGAGGCTGCACTCATTTAGGTGCACTGACACGTGGTGCATGCAAGCTTCCTCTGTCATCTCCACTGTTGTCATCTGAGCAGTGTGCTCTAAAGAAAATAAAATAAAAAGTTCAGTACATGCAGAAGTACATTTCTGTCCATCATGAAAAAGATATTTTTAATAGTTCAGTGTATTTTTGAGCCTTGACCCCTGCCAGGATATCTCAATAACATAGAGATAAATAGATATTGCAATTAGCAAGCTGATTATAATTGTATGTTAAGACAAGCAGAAAAGGTCTCTTTTCATTGAATTCAGTCCTAAAAACCTGTAAAAATACTGGATTCTATTTTAAGAACAAATAGTAGGTAAACAGTGTTCCATCCAAAATCTGCCAATGACTGATTGTGTTTGTGTTCTCTTGATTTTTTTTTTTAAGTTCCTTTGTTGTAGGAGGACATCTTGGCAGAGCTTCGTGTATGTGGTTAACTGCTTGCTGAGCCACAAGCAAATAATACTGTACAGTTAAACATTTCTTCCCGCATCACCAATTTCTATTTTCTTGGGCAACAGGAGTTCAAATCTGGGCAAAGGTGACAGGCATAAACCTGTCTGATTGGATTAATAACATAGAAACTGTTGCTAGCCTCCTTAGTAATATTTTAAAGTTGGACTTGTGGTAAGTTTCTCAACCCAGATTTTGATTCTATTATGCCAGCACATAGATAGGTGAATAACTCTTGAATCCTAAAGGACAAAAGGAGAATCTCTTTCTCGTTTTCAGGCTTAGATAGGAATTCTGCTAAACGAGCTCAGAAAGGGTATCTGGAAACCTGATGGGCAGTGATGATTCAGAGATGACTTCCAGTATATTGGCTGGAGGGGATTTCTTTTTAAGCTCTGTATCGTTTTCACTTGTGTGGCATTTTTGGTCCCAAACTGCCCTTTTTTTTTGGAAATAAGTAGTTAGTTTGAGGAGGCAAAAATTTTCTAGTCAGTGTGTTCATTCACACCTGGAAGGGAGCTGTGAAGCAGAATGAGTTTGTTTATCAGTTGGATATTATAATAAAGCAAAAAGCTTTTTGATAAATTTATTTAATCATAAAATCAGTGTTGCACATGGAAAGTTATAGTTGTTGTTGTGTGTTGAGGAATGACCACAAATCATTCCTTTATCATTATCTTGCAAAAAGCTCAAGTAGCATATTGTCAGTAGTCGGATCTGTATTTTGGGTTGTACCATTAAATTGAATGCATGAGAAAAAAAAAAAATCTATATCTGTAACTTAAATTTACTTTTCTGTGTCTTTGTAGTTATGTTGGAATGACAATAATGTCTAATACTTGAGAGGGGGAAGTTGCGTTACAGGAATTCATAGGGAACAAAGCTTTTGGGAAGAGCAATTCTGAACTTAGGATGATGTCCAAGGACTTGGCTTATTTTAAGTTCTTATACCTACGACATAGCGTGCATTTAACTTCAGTTCTCCTCAGAACGCTGCAGTAGGTCTTTATAAGCTCAGCTTATAATTTTGCATATGCAGTTGGAAACCTAAAACCTTAGGAAGGAAGAAGACAAACATCTTTTGGAAATAAATTTGGTCCTTTGGAATTACTCATGTTTGGGCAGTCTTGATATGGTACCTGCTGAAGAGACATTCACCTTGATTAGGACACCAGTCCCCTAAACTGATTTTTGAAACATCAGAGCTGTAGCTATTTTAAACTCTATTTTATGTTGAAAGTCTCCTAAAGATTTGTTAAATTATAGTACTTGCATTTCTCCTCCAACAGTTAATTCAAATTTTTTTTTCATTTGGATAGCTTTTAGTACCATATGAAAGAGGGGGGAAAAAGTATAAAAGTAACACAAAGGGGATTTTCTTGGGTTTTTTCAACAAAACTGTAGGTAGAATTACAAATTTTAAGAAAGCAAACCGTAAACTATCTTATGAGTGTATTTTTAATATTCAAATGCTTCCCAAATTTCTCCAGTGTCTCCGGGAACCTTTCCCTTCCCTCTTTCCCCTCCTTCCTTTTCCATCCTTTCACCTCCAAATTCTCAAAAGCTGCTACTCTGGGGACGTTCCTGAATCTCTGTTTTCTCTGTTACTTTGTTCGTCTTGTCTTCCAGGCCTTGCCCAGAAGTCTCTTCCTTGTTCTTTTAACTAATAGAAACACATTTTTAAAGCATAGTTCTTTTCTTCTCAACTAGGAACTTTTGCTCTTTTATTCTCCCTCTCCTCCTTCCTTTGGAGTTGTCTGTGTTTAATCTCCTCTTTAATTTAGATTTACATTGAAGGAAAGATGAAAATGCCTGGTCCTGAAGATCATTCATTAGAATTGAGCAGTTCTGGGGATTCCCTGGTTGACAGATGGTAGAGTGCTGGATTTTCAAGGCAAAGTATGAAATTTTAAATTAAAAGAATTTTTGTTTCTTTGGGATCTTGAAACGTCTACCCTGAGTTTTGGGCTTGATAAGTAATAGTTTGTAGTCAGCCATTCTCCAGACTTCCCTTGCTTTTAAATGTACTGCATTTTTATTTCTTCTTGTAAAGTTAGAAAAATCAGACCATGTGTCGAACAGATTCAGACCTTTCACAGAATTTGGCTAGATGAGCTACAATTAGTTATATTTAGTCTTGACCAAGTTTGCATAAGTGTTCTTCAGGTTGACACTAATTAGACACTGAATAAATGCATGGTTCCTTGAAGGATAGACAACTTTTCCAAGTACTGACCTTGACTTTAGATAGGTCACTTTCCAAAGTAGGTCTCCAAAGAGAAAGGAATTTGGAGCAGGTGTTACACAAACCATAGGAGTGTAAGTTTGACATGTAAAGACCTGGGTGTTGTCTTTTATCCACAGCTAGTACATGGAATTTTAAGTCACTAACTAGGCAGTAAATCTATGCATTTCAGATACTATTTTTCATGTATTATCAAGTTGAAAGATTAATATTAGATGTTTTCCCCAACCAATTTTGCCTTTCATGCTCTGAAAATATTTAGGATACCAATGGTATTAGAAATGTATGGATACACTGAATCAGTTGGTAACAGTCGCACATCACTGGTTTGGCAGGCTTGGAGAGTAGGAAGTGATGAGTTAGTTATAAGGAATAATCTAGATATGAGTATGCAGTACTTGAAAAGTTTGTGATGTATATAACCATGATCTCCAGTCTCTTCAATAATACTATTGCAATCACTAATTTGTAACAAAAAGCTGCTTTGTCAGGTCAGCCAGAACAGAGATGCAAATCATTTGCATTTCCTTTCTTTTTGAGAAGTGTGTCTTTGGTTGTGTAGCTCAGGTGCTGCAAACAGGCAACTGAATTTTTCAGGAAATTTGCCTCTCATGAAAGAATGACATAGTTCCATTCTTCTCAGCCGCTTCTGCTTTTATTTCTTGAACGTTTCAGCACAGGATTTCATGGTAAGTGCTAATGTAAATTCTCAGATGGTGAATCCCCTTGCCTCTGACTTACATGATTCTAGAATAATATCAGCCTTCAAATGTTTTCTTTATTGAAAACTTGAAGTGTCTTTTTTTTTTCCCTCCTTCAGTATTCTTTTTTTTCTGAAGTTGTTTGTGCCTAAATATACAACCTATATTCTTCCACAGTAATGAAATTTCTGACAACTTATTGCTGGGGCTTTTTCTGTGTCTTACATGATAGCATCAGTTCCCCAACCTTTTACAGTGTTCAGGGATGTCTACAAGTTAGTTAGAAGGGGAGGGCTAAGAATTCAATTAATGATTGACTTTTATCTGATTTCAATGTCACAAAGAAACTGAATGGCAACTGGGAAGGGAGTTCATTGTCTTTTAATTCCTCATAGACAGATCTTTGGTCTCCTACATACTGTAACTCTGACAAATCTTGTTTGAACTCCCAGTAAAATAGCCAAGGACTGACTTGAACTGTAGCTACCAATTTACCTCCCATGCTTAGAGGGGACCCCTGTGAGCTTTTATTTCAAGTTTGGAGGGCTTATATGGAGATGTTGTTTTTTGTTGCTGCCCTATGGAAAACTGTTTCATGGACCGTGGATTTCAATATTGAGGTGTGCTAATTTTCAGAACTTCAAATAAGTTGGTCTCTCTAGTTGTACTTGATAATATTTTTACTTCAAGTTCCCATTTTAATAAAAATACCTCAAATATCAATCAAATTTGGCTCATAACTCTCCCAAAGACCAAACAAAAGAAGAATGTTGTATCCAGTAAAATGTCTGTAGTTGTCTTCCCTCCCTCCCTGCCACCTCCCAAAAAAGTCAAACAGAGCAAGCTGTATCTCTCATCACCCGCATTTCTACTATATACTGCAGTGACTTGACAACAAAGAGCATGCAAGTAGAATCAGGCAGCAGCATTGGCTAATTCCAAAATTTGTTCATGTAAGAGGCTTTAGCAGCAGTGCTTGTGATTGCTGTAAGGCCTTTAATCACAACTCGAGCATTGCCTCTAAGTATATCTTCACTAGCACATAAGTGCATCCCTAAATCACCACTGTGTTTAGGGAATGTCATTTGCTTGCCCTCTTCTCTTGGGATCTTGCAGCCGGCCGTAGCTATCATAGAATAATTAAGGTTGGAAGGGACCTTCAAAAGTCATCTGGTCCAAGCCCCCTGCAAGGAGCGGGGACATCCCCAACCAGATCAGGTTGCTCAGAGCCCCATCCAACCTGGCCTCGAATGTTTCCAGGGATGGGGCTTCCACCACCTCTCTGTGCGACCTGTTCCAGTGTTTCACCACCCTCATTGTAAATAAATGTTTCCTGTTGTCTAATCTGAATCTACCTCCCTTTATTTTAAAACCGTTACCTCTCGTTTTGTTACAACAGACCCTACTGAAGAGTTTTCCCCCGTCTTTCCTGTAGGCCCCCTTTAGGTATTGAAAGGCCACTATCAGGTCTCCCCGGAGCCTCCTCTTCTCCAGGATGAACAGCCCTAACTCTTTCAGCCTGTCCTCATAGGAAAGGTGCTCCAGCCCTCTGATCATCTTCGTGGCCCTCCTCTGGACCCTCTCCAACTGGTCCACGTCCTTCTTATGCTGGGGGCTCCAGAGCTGGACACAGTACTGCAGGTGGGGTCTCACCAGGGCAGAGTAGAAGGGGAGAATCACCTCCCTCGACCTGCTGGCCACGCTCCTCTTGATGCAGCCCAGGATGCGGTTGGCCTTCTGGGCTGCAAGGGCACATTGCCTGCTCATGTTGAGCTTCTCATCCACCAGCACTCCCAAGTCCTTCTCCTCAGGGCTGCTCTCAATCCATTCTCTGCCCAGCCTGTATTTGTGCCTGGGATTGCCCCAACCAATGGGCAGGACTTTGCACTTGGCCTGGTTGAACTTCATGAGGTTTGCACAGGCTAACGTCTCCAGCCTGTCAAGGTCCCTCTGGATGGTATCTCTTCTCTTCCCTCCAGTGTGTTGACCACACCATACAGCTTGGTGTCTTCGGCGAACTTGCTGAGGGTGCGCTCAATCCCACTGTCCCATGTCACCAACAAAAATGTTTAACAGGGACAAAGATGTTAAACAGAGGTTTATATGCAGTGATATCACTGTGCACAGGAATTTGCTGGAGGTGGCTTTGGACCAGTTGTGTCCTTATTTGACTCCACCTACCCTGAGATGTTTGGCATACTCTGTTCCCTAAAGTAAATAGTGTTTGGGGTTTGGTTGTTTTGTTCATATTGTTTCATCCCCATGGAGGAATAAATAGAGTCGTTTTGTAACCTTGATTCTCAGTTTACTTCCTTCACTCTCCTCTTAAACCTCATCACAGTAACTGTTAGCTTTTCAAATTCTCTTTCAAAGAAGCACATGCCATCCAGATCATGGTGGTATGTGAAATGTAATGTTAGGCAACTGTTGATATTGTCAGAGGGATTGTATGTTAAGCTGGGGTGGGGAAGCTAGCACAGTACATTTTGCAGAGCTGTGCATTTTTAAAAACATCGTTGTGATCCCTGACATATCACTTGTACTTTGCAGAATAGGGCAGGGTCCCGCACCTTCAGACAAGGTGCTTTTCCAGATATTTCACCCAGCCTGAGTTCATGTCAGACAAGTCAGGTCATTGTTGCAGAGCTATTGAGAGCAGAGCTAGTCAAAGAAGGATCTTTATTTATTTCAGTGTTTCATTCTTTTTATCAGATTTAAAGATTTTTGAAGGTATATTGCCTTTCATTTTGCTGATTGCAAAATTAGTTACTTTGAACCTTCTCTAGGGGAAAGGAAAATAAAACTGTTCTGAAGTTCTGCCTTTTTCACCACCATTAGTTCAGGTTACACTTACAACTACTATCATTGCATTTTTAAGCAAACCTCATCATTTAAACGCCTAGTATCTACTTTAATCATATAATACTGTGGCAATCCTTTTAATTTTTTAATGTTAATAGATACGTGTTTGTGATTAGATTTATCACTGTAAACTATGTTATAGTAGCATCTAAATATGTTGCCCAAATACAAAAACACATACATGCACAAAATGATATCGAAGTTTATAGAAACAAGGCTAGCACATATGATATTTTGCCATAATAGTTCTCCAGTCCTAAGCCATTGGTGGCTCAGGAACTTTGAATCATGTGTATTCACTAGTCCTGAAAGAATTTCTCTTCCGTGGACTCATCCAGCCTACCTTTGGAACATATTGCAAAGAGAATTTCACAGCTCCACTACATCCTGCATGAAGATCTACCTCCTTTTGGCTTTGAACCTAGCTCCTGTTAGCTTGGTACAGTGCAGACCACTACACTTGTGTCGCTTGGAAGAGACAGCAACTAGTCAACACTTATTCACATTTTCCACATCACTCATCACGTTATGATTCTCAGTCATACTATAGCCCTCATTTTCTGCTTTCCAGACTGAGTCGTCCTGCAGATGACTTTCTACTTCTTTCCTCATAATCCCATACTTCTTTTTGTTTTGGCTTTTTATTTGGTGCTGAGCTGACATTTTAACTGAACTGTCAGGCATAGCCCCGAGATCAGCTGAATGTTCAGCTTGGTGTCCATCATTTAATATTTTTTGTTAGGATTGTTTTTTTTTTCACATGCATCACTTCATATTCATCTGTGTTAAATCTCCTCTTTCCTACTGTCATCCAGTTCTTCTGCTTCAGAGCCCATTAATTACTCTTCATGGCTGGAACTTGCTTTGAGTACCCTCAAAAACATGCGGTCACTGGACTGCCACCCAGCAGCTCACCTGTTCGGCAGGTCATTTACAAACATTTTAACACCACCAGTCAATACTGAATATTGAACTCCCCTGCTGACTGAACTCCACTGTTAGAGCTCCTTGTTTACTCGTACTTCTTAGTGACTCTTTCAAAGAGCTGCAGGAGGTCTGTGAGACAGGACTACCCCAGACTGGGAAGGAATCAGTGTAGCTTTTACATAGAGCATATGCATGCATATGTGCTTGGAGGGAAATCCTGAAATAAGGACATTACCTATTTGCCTAAAACTTAGGGAAGCCCTCACAGGAACGAAAACAAGCTTTCATAGTATATTTGTCGTTTCCATGGCTGCCTCCTTTAACTTGGTTTCTCTGAGTAGAAAAAATTCTTTTCTGTGCTTGAAAACACTGGGGGCAATTCTCTGGATATAGGTGGCTCTTAGGATACTGTTTGTTAATGTTACATTTCCAGTGAGTTTTCCTTTGTGGTGCTCATCATCAGTGCAACAGTGAGCTCAGTGCTTGAGATGACCTGCATTGACCCCAATAAGGGATGACCAATCTCTGAACATCGTTATGAGAAACTAAAGGAAAGTTGAAAAACAAAAAAACAACAAAAAAGTGGAAGAACTACATTCAGGAGTATCCTGTGCATTCATCAAAATGCAAGCAGTTTAAAGTCCAGAGAGTTGTTGTAACAGTTCAAAGACATGTGAACAGCGGTATTTCTGCTTTGTGCTGGATGGATTTTGTCCTGCAAGAACTAATTATCCTTGCTTAATGGGCAATTGTTTTACAGTAAGTCAGTAGCAAATCAAATAGGGAGTAGCTTTTATTAGAAAATCTTGTTAGATAGAACTCTGAAAACAAGTTCCTGGGTTTTTTCCCATTCTGTTTAGTGTATAAGAACAGAAAAATCTGCTCAGAGTTTTCTGAAGAGTCAAGTGGTGGAAGAAAAAAGAACAGTAAGGACATGTACCAGTAGCTCTTTGTCTGTACAATGTTTTTTAGATGGCATTGAGGTTGGATTGACACGAGGAGAACTGTTTTCTGGAAAAACAGGACCTTCCCTGGCACATGCATTTTGTGTTATTTTTTTAAAATTCAAACTGAGAGAGATAGGCAGAGTACAAAAAACTGTTCTAACTTAAGAAATAGTTGTAAAATTTCTGTATTTTCTGCTATACCCAGTGAACATAGGCAAGTTTTCATCACCTTCTGGTATTTTGACCATTCTTTTCCCTGTGTTGATTCATTCACCTTCTTTTCCCACCCACTGAGCAAGATTAGCAAACTTACTATGAAACTACCAGAAATCCCCAGAGCCTTTTCTCTACTACAAGATCTCAGCTCAAAAAAAAGGAAAAAAAAAAGAAAAGAAAGAAAGAAAAAAAAAAAAAAAAAGGTAAAATTGGCTAAGGGACACTTCTAAATTTTATAGTGTGAATACTGCCCAAGAAGAGATTCATAAATACATAACCTGTCCAAAACTGAACTACAGCGAGTGATAGATTCCTGCTCTGAAGCTCGGGGGGAAAAAAAAGGTCAGATCTCTAAACTTAGACTGAAAGGAGTTGGTCAGATATTTTCAGTAGTATTAAGCAACTCCCGCTTTCCAGTAAAGCGGGAAGCTGGGAGAGCTGAGAACCTTTGAAATTTGCTGCAGTTGGAAATTGCCTCATGTTTTCCGTTATAAATATTTTTCTTTTGTTTCTTTTATTTAGAAATTTTTCAGTTGTAGACTGAGGTTTTCCATATGAGATAACTACTTCAAATGAGTGCTGTTTTGAAGCTTCCTTGAGACTAGCACATTTGTCTTACTGATTCAGATTTCCCTTCCACAAAGGCATCATCAATATTTTTTTTCTGTGACAGTTATACCCTCCTCTGGCACCTCAGGTTTACAGAACTTTATATGAACTTATTCTTTTGAGTAGGCACCTGTGTGCCCTAATGGTAAAGAAAGTAGATTACTAGTATTATATTAGCAGTCTTGGGATTTCAGTTAAGAAGACATTTGTAGAAGCTCTCACAACAGTGGTTTTGACAAGTGATTTATCTAATGGGATGAAGTTTCCTATGCTTGTTCTTATTCTGGAAGCACCTGAAGAAAAACTGTTCGTAACTATGAATTGCGTGTGCAGTGTGAATTTAATCGGTTGTTTAATTTTTTTATTTAAACTTTCAGCTTAATCAATGCGGTTGGTTTTGGGGGGTGGAGTTTTTGAAATTGTTGTAGTTTTCTGCATAGACTGAGGGTGAGATCTTGGCTCTGTTCCCGCTGGTGAGCTCTGCCAAGGACTTCAGTGGAATCTTAATTCCTCCTTAGATACTTGATGTGGTGGGAAACTGGTTACTTTTTAATCTGGCTTCCTAAGAAAATTAATTTTCTTTCCTGTAAAATTAGCGTGATCGTGTTGTCTGTGCATACAGATGTCTGTCATTTCTGCCCTACAAACTTTTTTTCAGCCTACTGGCCAATTTAAAAAAAAGTTATCAAGAGGATAGAAGTCTTGAAAATACGAAGTTCCTGTAGTTTCTTGAATATAACCACTTAGAAGAGGTGGATTGTATTACTGCCACCTGAAGGAAAGGCTGAAGCCCCTGCATAACTGTATTCTGTGAACAGAGAGTCAATATGGGAGAAATAAATTGTGAATATTCTAATCCTAGGAAGTGCTTCAGTCAGAATTCATGCCTTATTAAACGTCAGGAAAAAAACCTCCTCTCTTCAGTCAAGATTTGTATCTTGAAGGTATTCTCTGATGTCTTACAAGCCATGAACAGAGTTTGAAGCTTTTCCTTTGTTAAAGACATGCAGGACATCTTTCCTGTGTGGTTTCTCTGATGTTTAATACGGAGAGAATTTGTGCTGTGCTGTAGCTTTAACATAACTCAGTTAAAAAGTTGATCTGATGCAGTGTAGAAGTCCATTTGTTACTGTGCTACCCATGAACTTCCTTGTTATTTATGCTGGGAATAGTCTGGATATAGGCAAATACAGATAGGTAAACATTGGTTGGCAGGTATTCAGAAATAAATGAAATACAGAGATTACATCCTTGGAATGTTAAAGCTGATGTTTACACAAATAAAACTCATGCACTATAAAGAAGTAATTCATCAACCTTTAGTAGGTTATGTCCATATATTGGTGTGGCATTAACATTGGTAAGGTTGTATTGTTATAGCACGTATGCAGAAGAGAACAACTTACTATTGATGTGGGAACTAAAACTTTGAAATCATTATTCTTTTGGAGTTTTTGGGAAAAGGAAAAAAAAAAGTGTTGTTTGACTTACTATTACGCATTTTGCATACGAACATGTGTATGAAGTTCATATGGGTAAAGGCAATATCTCATTTTATCGCCAAATTCAAATAGACATTCAGATAAGGATTTACGTCTTCAAGGTTATAATAACTGAAATTTTTATCTAGTGTGTTGTATCTAGTATATACAAATGCAAAGTTTGAACCAGTGTATTTAAAGAAAAAGGACAACATAAGAACAATTCTTGGATTTACTGTCCTTCCTGAAGTCAGCATTAGATAATTTTTTTAAAGACCTCATCTCACTATTGCTCTCTTTTTCAGCATGAAAACAATATATTAGGTACAGTAGATCCAAATCCTGTGGTTCTAAGCACGTTTTTACTATAAACCAAGGTGAATAAGAATTTACCTAAGTAAAAGAGGATCAAATAGATCATTCCCGCATTTGCATTACAAAAAAAAAAAGAAGATGTTTTTTTAAACCCTATGGCTGATTCTTAATCTGAAGTGAAATTGGGCACGTATAGTATTCTGGAACTGCATCATGACCCTGAGCTCTTAGTGAAGGACGGAAAATCTGAAAGAGGGAGATGAGTAAGATTTCTACGGTGTCAGTGTAACCCGCACAGTTTTTAAGGAAAATTAAAATTGACCAGTAGCCAGAGAAATACTCACTATAGTAGTAGGTATTAAAGGCAAGGCCTCTAGGCATTTGGAAGAAGGAAGCCCAGTGAACAGAGATGGCTTCTTCTAAACAGGAAAGTTTAGATTTAAATTCAGAACTGTATTTTTTTTGTTCTTGTAGGGTCAGTTTCTTATTTTGTTTTTAACTCCAACTTTGCAGCAGACCTAAAATCTTCATAAGCTAACACAGTCATTATAATTCACTTTAAAACATCCAATGATGGCCTGTATGTTGAAGACAGGAAACAGAATAAAAAGCAAAGAGTATATGATTTCTGAGAACTTCAGTCTTCACAGCAAAATAATAACCTAAGCATGCAGAAGCCCCAAATCAGCTATTCCTGCCCCAGGGTTGGCAGGTAAA
This sequence comes from Chlamydotis macqueenii, assembly GCF_036417535.1. Taxonomy (NCBI): domain Eukaryota; kingdom Metazoa; phylum Chordata; class Aves; order Otidiformes; family Otididae; genus Chlamydotis; species Chlamydotis macqueenii. The sequence continues at coordinate 83,851,291 of NC_141558.1, read as the reverse complement.
CTAGAACTCTGAAATACTATTTATAGATTTAATTAATACTGAAAGCTTCATTTTTTACATTCTTTAGTCAATTCAAAAATAACTTATGTGAGTGACAAATCTTCACAATAAAAAAAAAGCTTGCAAAGTTGTCTAGGTCCAAAAGCATGCGCTTCTGCAATTACAGGTAAATAGTGTAGACGGTGTGCAATGTCTTCTTTAAATATTGTAAAATGAGAAAATGGGTAACCTACCTTAGCAGCTGGTATCCAAAAGATTTTGTTGACACTGTGATGTTATGAGATGTTGGAAGGAAGAATTTTGGATAAACTGAAATGACACAATAGGAAACATCACCTTAAAAGACGCTGAGGACCTCCTTGAGAAATACTGGTCATACTCAGCTTCTGAAGTAGTCATGAGATTTACTTTTGCTTTTATTAGCATACAATAGTATTCATTCCCTGACATAAATTGCATCTTGGATTGTATATTAATGGATTTGAAGCAATCCCTGCAACTGTACACAAATTGTATTATGCATTGTTCAAACACTTTACCATCCTTAGGGTGAAAGATATTTTAACAAAACAGGTGGTACTACTTCAATGCTTTTATTTTTAAATAATCTTCTGATGCTCCATATTTTTTGTATCGCTCTTAGCTATGTCTCTTTTCTGGCTTAAAGAATGTCAGATTTGCAATGAATTAGCCCAAGGAAATAACAAACGTTAGTTATGAGTTGTATCATGAAGAGGTGTAACCTTCTGAGTTAAGCTGAAAGTATGGGGTGCTGCCATTTGTAAGGCATTTTTCATTTTGCAGGTGCTTTGCAGAGGTCAGGTGTTTGGGTTTTTTCCTAGCATGACATCTGGAAGTTTAAGTCCTCCATGTATTTCTCTAGTCTGCAAAGACTGGGAAAGAATGGCCGTGGCTGTTTCCTATTAGTTTACCCCAGAAACTATTGACAGACTTGGGTTAAAACACAGAACTTGTGGCTTCCAGTGCAGTGTAGTGACTTAGAGTGGAAGGTCATAAACTTAAAGCATGCACATGTGAAGAAGAGATCTTGAAGAGGAAACAACCAGTTTTAGTTTGTACAATATAAATATATTACTGTAGCTTGTTTTGTGGTTATAGTGATTTATCAAATGGCATTAACACAACTTTGCAAAAGTTAATCATGCAAACTGAAGGTCGCCAGTTGTGTTGTTCAGTGACAGGGATGGAGGTGGTGAGGGAAATCAAACTGGTAGCATAGCCTCTTTTATTAAAGACTTTAAAGAAATCAAACTTTAAAGAACTTCAAAGAAATAAAAGTACAGGATGTGCAAACGTATGCATGGATAACACAAAAGATTTCAACACTGTCCTAATGTTTATTGCTGGTATGATCAGCCAAATGCAATTGGAATATAAACATTAGCAGCCAAAAATTAGAATATTTTCACCTTGGGCATAAATTCTTTTTCTGTAACTCATTGGTAGGCTAAGTTAGATTAAGTATTAAAACCCCATTCTGTTATTTAGCCATACAAGATAATCATAACAGTTTCCTAATCATGGGCACACATAGGACAGTTTAGCAGCCACTCTGCTTATGATTTAATAAATAAAAAAATTTGCCCCATATATTGTATAATGCGTGAGAAGTTGTTAAATCACTGAAGTGATTTGAATGAAGAGTTCTATTAGAGTTCGTTTAAATATTGAGTCAATTAAAAGCTGGTATTTTTAGGAGATCATTCATGCAATACAGAAATTAAAAAAAAAAGAGAGATAAAAACTTACTTCTTTATGGAAGAACTTTATAAAAGAACATATACAAATAGTGGCAATACATCATAGTCCTCATCAGATTGAATGATTATCAGCCTGTAATCTAGAAGTCTCAATAAAACTATTAATAATATTAACAGTTAGATGTCAGAAAGTTGGAGCAAACTAAGTTTGAATATAATGGGATTAGTCACACAATTTATCTTGATAAATAAATCTCTGTTGACCAATGGTAGATCTTTGACTTGAAAATAAGCTACTGTTGACAGAAAGTTTTTTTGATTTTCACTCCAGTCTTTGTCTTGCAGCACATGCTGTAATGAAACTGCTCCATAAACAAAATCCAGGCATCAGTGAAAGCAAAATCCTGGAAATTCCTGTATTACCTTTTGACCAACTAAGCGCTGCTCTAAGTTGCAAATTATGAAATTTCCAGTTTCTTGTGTGTGTATGGGGTGCCTGCTTTGATTTAAACACAATGAAGACCTGTGGTTTTACTTTCTGCCTTTCCTTTTTTTGTTTTAAAAGTAGACCCATGTCTGCCTTGTTGCAGAAGGAACCTTTGCTACCTCTGATGTAAACAAAGATTTCAAAGTACCGGTGTTTTCTTCTGAGAATTATTCCCGGTCTTCCTACCTACCAAAGGTTGCCTTTGTGCAATGTGTTGCATAGCTCTGCTTCCCTCTGATTTGAGGAGAATATATTAGGATGAATCTTGAATTATTTGTGTTTGTAAGAACAAAACACACTTTGCCTGCGGGAAAGATTCAAAAGGGGTTGTAAAAATCCCAGCAGATTCATATCGACTTGTTAAACCACTAAAAGTTTAACATGGTTCTTATTAGCTTGTCAAACCACAGTGGCTGTGTTTGCATGAAAAACTTATGTTCTCTTGCCGTGCGTCCACATGTGAACATACTTGGCTTGCCTAAAACCTGAGCTTGCTAGGCCTCTTGGAGCAGTTAGCAGGAGCACCAGACCGGGCTTGTAGCGGTCCACATCATTTGTGAAAGTAAGATAAAGCTCGTTTCAGGATCTGAGCAAGAACTCCTTAATCGTGCTGCGTCCACATGGAAATCAGTGTCAGAAGCCAGATGTAGTAAAGAAAAACATTTTTATCCTCGAACTTTCTGCCTCCCTTGGGCATTCTTATCAATGACCCAAATGCTCAACTTCAAAAGTTTTCCAGCATGTTGCTCTCATTTAATTTCTGAAATTTTTCTGCAAGATCTCTTATCCTTTCAGTTCTTCACATTTCTCATTCTTCATGTGAGCTAATGAAATGTGATGCTGATGATGCAGGGGACAGGATGTTTCTTACATGAAATGTTTCTACAGATAGAAGAGATCCACAAATGAGGATTACTGTCTGGCGAGGAGAGCAGAAAAAAAATTCATTGTGTGGGAGAAGTCTACAACGCAGCACTATTTTAGCACAGAAGCAAAAAATAGCATCCTCACAAAATGGCTGTGTCACCGGAAGTGTTAGAAATTAAGCAATATCAGGAAAAGACTAACAATAAGAGATAATTACTGTAATTTGACCAGTAGATCATAGAACATAAATAAAATAAGGGACAATATAAACAACTGCAATGATAAAAAGTAAAATCTATAGGAAATGAATGTTGTTCTTCAGAAAAAGGTGAGTAGACAAGGAAGGCAATCGAGTCATAGTTTTTTGAGACTCATTTGTCTGCTTCATGATAAAGAGACTGCTGGTTATCTGGGCTTAGTACAAGTGCTAGAAAATTACCTGTCATGTGAACAGTCATAATATGGTAAACTGAATGTTATTGAATGTGTGACCAAAGATTGATAAGAAATTATAGGTATATAGGGCGTATGTTTGTCAATAAAACTAATACCATCTTAAAACAGTTATTCATTTATAGAATTCATTTTACGGATGGATAATAAGAGAAGATACACATACATTTGTGATAAATATTCTGTTTACTGGGGTTGTTTGAGAGATCTCCATGACTAAAGCAGAGTGGTTTATGAAAGAAGATCAGTATCTTAAACGATGACAAGCACTGTGTAACGTATCACCCAGGCTTCAGTGCAGAGGTATTTCCAGTAATCCTCACCGTAAATAAATCCTCAATCTTTTCACTAATTTGAGTCCTACTGTTTCAGAGGACAATACTGTTCACCGCTTACCAGTGCCCCAGTTGTCTTTTTCTTGTTTATGCAAAAGTTTCCAATTCCTAGCTCCTGTCTTCATGCTGTATGTAAGCCATTTTTGGTTCCTTTGAGACAGCACTTCAAGTCAATACATTTTTTCCTTGAAGTCAATGCCCAGTATTTTTTCCTTACTAGAAAAGGAAGACTCTCAATGTGTTCACAGTTAAGGTGGTTATAACTATACTTGCCAAACAGGTAATGCCATTAAAATACGTTTCTAAAGAACAGGAAATCGAAAAGTAAATTTTCAGATAACTGACACAACTTTTCCTTCTTCACAGTCTATGTGAAGGAGAAATGGGTGTAGTGCATCATTTTAAAGATCGTCCTGGTTTTGTGTTGACATCCAAATCAGTGCAAGATGAAAAGTGTTGTAATTAGGTTACAGTTGACTCTTTCTTCAGCCAAAATCTTGGTCTGCCTTAGTTGTGACAAGCCTCCAGCCTCTTCCACACTTGCTCTTCTTCCTGAGGTCCATACAGAAGACAATTGCAGAAGGTTAGGCTACATAGTCTTTCTTCTAGCATCTTTAATTGTTTCTTTAATCTTCATGTACTACTTTTTAAACTTCCTTGGAAGTAAAACAAAATAGGACTGCATAGTGTTCTCTTTCTTTTCTTATCTGCCCCTGTTGCTTATCTTATCTGTACCTTTTTTGTGCAATGATGTTTGCTGCTCCATTTGTCTGTGTTTCTTTCCTACAACTTCTGGTTGTTTGGGGTTTTTTCACTTATTTCCTCATTGCATTTATTTTTCTGTTAAACTCTCCTTTGACTTTTCTTCACTTCTCATTCAGATTTATTTTAATTTGCTGCTAAGATTCCTTTAAGAAATAAGCAAAATGCTTTGGAAATATATTCTCCATGTAAATTTTAAGTCTTAAGTTTCCTTGCTGCAGTCTGTGCTCTTTCTCCCCTGTCGTTCAGTCCCTGCTTTTCAGTTCCTGACTGTGTTGCGCAGTGTGAAATCCTGAACTGGGCAAGTTCTTCGGGACAGGAACCATGCCCTTCTATTTAAACTGTGAGACATCTAGCAACTTGTTGAGGTCATCTTATAACTATTTTCTTTAAATAATGCTATGCTGATGGAGAATTAGTATTAGGAATTAATACATTTGGGGATGGGAATCTACTTTTTTGAGATCATAAGAAGTATCTTTAAATTCAGTTCTTATGTTATTTGTTACAGATTTCTCATTATTTGCAACCTTTCCAAAATCCAACTACCTTGAATTACTGAACATGTTAAATGCGTTATACACTTAGCTGTTGGGTTTATTGGGTGGAAAAATTAAAAGGGGATTAAACATAGTAAGTTGAAACATAAAAGCAGCCTCTGTCAGAATTTTTGAGCCTTACAAGAGAGAATCACACACCTTATAGCCTGTGGAACTTTTCATATTCTCTTTTTGAATCTGTTTGTACTGTATTATGAAAAATAGTTCTATCTGTGACGCATGAGGGGAATTTTAGTATTTTGAATCAGTTTGAAATATATTGCTTTTATACTTGTCCCTTTAATTTTACATTGTCAGAATGAATAAGTGATCAAAATTTGTGCGCTGTGCAGTGTTGTCAAGTGATATTGTTAGCACCAGTTAAGTTAACCTGTATTTTAAACCTCTGCACACATTGAATGAAGCCTTGCTGATATTTTCTGTTGTACTCACTTGAACCTTTCCTGAAGTTTGTGCCTTGAATTATGATGGAGTTCCCAGAGAGCAATGAATTCTACCAGGCTTCCTGCACAGAGTATCTACTGTAAGCTTTGGATTAATTTGTAAAATGAGTCCCCTTAGACAGGGAAGAAAGCAGTGTCCTGACTGTTGTAGCGCCTGCATACTGTGTGCTACTGCCGTGTAACATGACGTGTCCAATCAGCTGGCTAATAGATGTTATCCTGACCTGGGTTTGTTTCTTCAGAGAATGTGCGGCCAGAGGACAGTGGAGAGGTCCCTTTTCCGTCGCTGGCAGCCCCCACCCAGGTTTTCACTCGTTCAACACATCAGTGTAAACCTTTTAGTCCTCTTTATACAGAACCTTTCTCCGTATAAAGACCCATTAAGCCAAGGAAAAATCCCGTCAGTCTGGATTTATCAGGTACAGAGGAAATACTAGCATTTTCAGACTTTTATGCTATCAAGTAGCAATAAGAAAAGCTTTATACTGCAAGAGTATCTGTTCTTTCTCCTTCTGGCTCTGGATCTGACTCGGGAAGGGAAGAAAAGAAACGTATTCTAATTTAATTATGGGTATAGTTCTCTGTTCATCTCATGCTTCTTGGGATTTTTTTTGCTCAAGGACATGGAGAATCCTGGGGAAAGAGCTCCTGTCCCCGTAGATCCTTCAGTGTTGGATCACCCAAGCTATGGTTTGTGTGTAAGTCTGTTAGGTTAAAGTCTGCTGGAACCCAGACTGTCCAGTTAATGCAAGTCTTTCTTTGGTATAGCCACTTTGTCTAAAATGGGAAATACATTATAGAAAACTGCAGCTTCTATTTTTTTTTTTTTTTTTCTTCCCACAATTTTACCTGCAGCAGAATACAGAACCTGGAATAACCAAAACAAAGCAGTATTCATTGGCACTTACAGATTACTTCATCCCACAGCTTTTATGCTGTTCTGTGAATGTTATTAAACTTCAGTGTACTTCCATATAAGCATCTGGACATTATAGGTAGGCAAGCAGTGAGGTAGACTGGTTGTAATAACTTGCTAGAACACATGAAGTCAGCAGAAGAGCTACAAATAAAGCTCAGCAAGTCTGACTTGCAGTTTTCTGCACAGTCTGTGAAACTAAAATACATTTTGGTTTTAGTATTTGCTTTTTACAGCAATTATTTCATATTTTTTTCCAGTCACTAGTCAGGAGGAGCTCGAAGGTATTTACCCCTGAACCTCTAGTAGGTCAAGGAAAAAAGGATGGTATTATCATTTCAGCTTTAATGGCCAGATTTTTAGTCTGAGTTTGACTGGGATCCTTCTGCCAGATAAGTAGATTTGGCATAGTTTTCCCTCTAGGTCTATTTGTGCTTGTATGTTTTTTTCTCTCTACACTCAACAATGTAGATACCTCAGATTATATCTGTTAGCAGAAAACATACATTTCCATTTTACCAATGTTGAAGTAGAAATAGTTATAAGTAAAAATTGTTTCTTTAAAAATAGAATGGGAACTTATTTTTTTGGACACATTTTACCTTGTAGTAGATTTGAGTGGTCAAGCAATATGTTAATTATGTTTGCTTTAAGTGGAGTATTACTAGAAAGGGGAGACACAAACCTCGACCAGCTGATTTTTCAGTAACAAGAGTAACATTCTGTCAGTTTACTATTAAGCTCTGTATTGCTGATCAAAGCACTGTCCCAAGGCTTCTGCCAAGCATTGCATTGCTCGTGTGAGAGGGAGGATTTGGTTATGGTCGAGCAAGTCTGAAAAATGGTAAACTGACAGCAAATATGGGATCATGGTTGGTTAGGCAGCTTTTGTGGTCACGTGCTTTTATTTGATGTGGTTCCTCGTGTCTCCTGTGCCAAATGGTGTAATGCACTAAAGTGATGAAACTGCAAAAGAAAAAAAAAGTGAACTATTTACTTTAGCAACAAAGGAGAAAGAAAATGGGGAAGGAGATCAAAGCCTATAACATGAGTCTCAAAACAGGAAAAAAGAGCAAAAAGAAGGGAATTTCTTTCCACACGCTTCAGGCACACTCTTGCTTATAGCCATCATGAATAATAAACCCTCCAAATGCTTGTGTAGGTCTGCAACGTGCTTCTGTTTCAAAATAAGGCAGGTGAAAATGTACAGAGAGTTAAGAAGGATGTATCCTGGTAAAAGCAAGTGCTAAAGTCTAAAATCTACTTCCCATCACTAGTACATAGATTTGAACAAGTTTTGACATTAGCCACACTGGCAGAAAAGCTCTTAGTTATTTTAAACCAGTATAAAAAGTCTTTCCATGCAGAGGCAAGGTTTTTGTCTATTTAGATCTTCAAAGCTAGACAAATCTTCAGCTGTGTTGTTCATGGTCATTGAAATTGTCATTTCCCTATTTTATGTGGGTTTTGCAGAAAGAGTACAATAGATTAGGAACATTGTCGAGTGCTATTGGTATTATATACCACTTTTTTTTTTTTTTTTTTTTTTTTTATAAAGCTCTTTAATGCTACACTCACACTGTATGCAGGGAAAAGTATGATTTTTCTTACAGTGCTGGGCCTCCTTCCCAAGTACACATTTTTTACTCTTTCCCCTCTTGGAGCAAAAATAACTCTAATTGTGCAAGGGAGCCTCCTTTTAAGAGCATGAAACGTTTCCATGGATGTTCTTTTCTTTGTGATACTTCTTTGCAATTTTTGGGAGATAGGGAATGGTAACAGGTAAAGGATAGATATATAGATATATATGAAAAGAGAGAGCAAAATATATGGACAGTATTACAAGTGTACAGGTGCTTAACTGTAGTACCATAACCTGTGTCAGCACATAACTTTATAAACTGTGATATTTTTATTCTTACAGGACCCTGCAAGATTTAGGAGGTAGTCTGAAATAATCCTAATTTTTCAGACTCAGCTTAAAAGTTTCCCAGCAATCTAGAGAAACCTGTGCTTTTTTTTTGTTTGTTTGTTATTGTTCAGAGAAGGGGGGAAGTAAAGTGAATTGCAAGGAAGAGATGGGATGAATCGAGGAGTTTAGGGGAACTAGACAGGCCCGAGAGCACACAGGGAGGGAGTAGAGTAGGGTAGGGATGGGAGCAGGAGCATCTTTCTTTGTGCTTTTAAGTCTGCCTTACCAAACCACCCTGTCTTGTGAGCTTGAGACTTGGAAGCAACCTTCTTCTCTAGTGAAGTGATATTATAATTTCTTTATAAAGATATTTTAATGTCATTATAAACTATCAAGAAATGGGAAGGAATTTCGCATTTTGTATATGGGCCTGAATAAATAGATCCATTGAGAGACAGACAGAGCAAGTTACTTGGAATGCACAAGTCAACAGCAGAAATGTAAACACACTCCAGCTACGCAATCTGCACTTGTATTTCAGTGTGCTGCTGAACAAAACTGCTATTAATGCTGGCTGGCTGCTGCCCTTGTTGAATTCAGTACTGAGTCCATCACAAAATCCAGTTTAATTCACAGGCTGTGGATCAGAACCGCACTGTGGACACTGTGGAAACCCAGGAGGGTAGGAACTTGCTGCAAAGGAGTCTCAGATCTGTCTTGAAATGAAGTGTATGACGTTGATTTGCAGAGCTAAGTAGGCTTACAGTAAGAGCAAGTGAATAAAATGCTGAGTCCAACAGATCTTTGTCTCTGTGTTCCAACGTGTTCATGCAACCTTATCTCATAGATAGGTAGATCTGCCATGTGTTTATCTTCATCCGGTACCAGTCTTAATGAATTAGCATCCACCAAAACTGTTGCTTTGTGAATTATGATAAATTATTAAATTATAGAAAGCCACTATCAGAATATTAGAATTTTAGCCTTTAAAGAGTAGCAGGTTACTGGAAAAAAATGTGTAAAAATTGAACACAATTTGATTGGTTGTGGTGAAACTAGACTTACTCTGGCAGCTGTAGGGTAGCAATATTAATTAATTTGTCTTCATTTAAAACCAAAATAACTTCCTCATCATATCTCTTGATGTTTTTTTATTTTGCTTGGTTGGGGTTTTTTTTGTCATCTTAATACAATGAATGTCACCAAACCTGACAGTGTGATGTTATAGTTGTTTTTATTCCTGGATATAAAAATGTGTTTTACTTATGAGGAGTGTATAACAGTGATATCACTAAGGAAAGCTTAATCACAAACAGAGGTAAGATTTATCCTCCAAGAGTCTTAGCTACCCGAAAAGCAGGTCTGATGTGCAGGAATCTTCGGCTTGCACAGGTGGAATCTCTTTGGCAAATAGAATTTCCTTGATTATAAAAGGCTTTGTATGGCATTTTTCTTTTTCTGCACCTTTTCTTTTGATTGGGCTTTGACAGTCCTCAAAAAGCAGCATTCAATACTGAGCTGCGTGCTGAAATTCCCTTGCCCAGTTTTCTCCATTTTGCATATTTCCTTGCACCTTTTACAAGTCCCTCTTATTTGACATTGAGTAAGTCACTTCTTTCTTCATTTGCAGGTTTATTATAGGCTTAAAGGAATTATTATAGTCTCTTGGCCTCACTTATGATTCTGAGGTACTGCAAGCATGTTCCTTTGGCATGACAAGGACATGGTACAGCATAGTCAAATCAAACTAAGCAATAGCTTCCTTACATGTTTAAAAATAAAAGATAAATATCAGTTCCACAAGACAGGTAAACCTTAATTGCTGAATGTTTATAGGAAGTTTTGAGATGGTCAGAGGTAAGGTCCTGTGCAAATGCAGTATTTTATTAAAATATTTAATAAGCAGATTCTGTGACCCAGTAGAGGGAACAAAGATGCCTGTCCACCCTTAATTTTCCTTACCCATAATTATTTCTACAGAACATAAATTACATATTGTACAGCTTTATTCTGTTTTCAGAGGTTAATTATACTAGAAATTCCAACCTTCTTTCTGTGGAGAGACCTCTTTCTCAGAAACCACACTTTGTAGCAGTGTGTTTTTCATTTAGAAGGGTTGAATTCTCATTTATGTCAACAAGTTTTTGTAGATTGACTACTTTCAAAATGTGTATACAGGTAAAATGGGAAGCCCTTATTCACAAATCATAATCATTCAATCTGGAAGATGTACTGGAAGCTGATGATATAGGAGTAGAAGCTTTTTTACACATGAAATCTGTTAGAGATTGCTCCTAATTTCATGCCTGCTATTGTAACCAAGAGAGGACCCAGTAATTCCTGTTGTAGTCATCTGAGCGTCTCCAGTGGTATCTCCATGCTGAGGGGAAACTTGGACTTGGTTACAAATGAGGCAAGGCAAGATGCAAAACGGACAGTGCCATTTGCTCTGTGTATGAGATTGGAGGCTTTTATGGATATATTACTTCAGCATTTAAAGACTTTAGTAAACTGAAAGCTGGGGTCTTAAAGTAAGGTTCACCAACCCACTTGTAACATACCTGGAGGGACAGATCTTTCATTCTCCAACATTAAAGATTGATGAACCCAGTATACTTTCAATTTCCGAGGGCAAGCTACTATTTCAGAAATGTTCCGATTTAATAATCTAATAGTCACGCTTCACTGTTTTTAAGATCCATGAGTAGCAAAATTACATTCCCATGTGAGTAATTTTAGTAAGGAGGTAGCAGCAAGGAAACTGAATTCTGTTTTAAAAAAAAATCCTGTTCAAGCCTTACTTCTGGAAAAGTTTGATTGTTTTTTTTAATGTAGCTATGGTGTGCTCAAGGCTTTTTTTTTTTTTTCCATCATTGCATATGCAAAATCCAGACCTGCAGAACTGTTCCATGTGGTGAATAGTCTGCTGAACCCAGACTGTTTTGCCTGAGTAGCAGATTTCCATATACCTCATTATGAGTTTGGATTTTTTTTATTTATGTAGGCTCTGTTGCTTCAAAGTGATGTGTGACTGCAGACCTTTATACCTACCAAAGAGATACCTTATCAAGTACTGAGGAAAATACAAGGGCAGGTTCCGTTGGAGATTAAGAGCCTTATTTTGCAGAGAAGAACCTTCTTTCCAGCCAGTTTAATTTGTCATGGAAACAGCATGTAAACTAAAGGCTGCAAAGTAACTTAGCTTTTGAAGCTTCTTAATTGTACCCAACAAGGTTCTGGATGTTTAGTGAGTGATGTAAGCCACAGTGTGTAATGCAAATTCATATGTCTTTTGATTGGTAAAAGACTGTAAGAAAGATTTAAGTCAGTACTGCTAAAAGAAAGTAACATGGACTTTAGCTTGTTGTTGCCTTATACAGCCTGGTTTAAAAAGTGCTAGAACTTTGCACACCAAAGAAGCCATTATCCTCAGCAGTAGCAAGCATGCTTCAGTCTTCCATGCTATGATAAAGGCAATTGATTGAGGTGCCAAAATGACGTCTCCGAAGTTAACGTATTTCTGTGGATTCCTACCATTCCGATTTCCAGTCTGTGCGTGAACAGAGTTAATATCTTTGTTCATGTTATTTCCTTCTGGGAATGAAAAAAAATCGTAGAATCGGGGAGTATAATCATAAAAAAATATAGACTGGAGGGAACCTCTGGAGATTATCTGGCTAAGCTCCTCTTCAGAGCAGGGCCAGCTTGGATCAGTGTGCTCATGGCAGTTGTTGAGCTGACCTTTGAGCACCTCCGAGGACAGAGATTCCCCAGCCCCCTGTGGGGCTGTCTTCCAGTATTTGATTACTCTCTTTGTGAAAATGCTTTTCCAAATAGCTAACCAGAACTTCCTTTGTTGCAACATTGTATTGCCTTTCATCCTGTCACTGTGCACTTTGGAGAAGACTTGGCTCCATTTTCTCTGTATTTTTCCATTAGATAATTGAAGACATCAATATGCCTTCAATAACAATATGCCTTCAACTCCCCTCTTCAATATCCCCCTCTCCTCAGTGTTCTCTTAAGACTGAACAAACCCATTTCTTTTAGCATCCCCCCTTACATCATGTACCTAATAATTTTTCTGACCCACTGTGCCCTTGATCTACTAGGTTAACACCTGTGTTGTATTGGGAGGCTCAAAACTGGAGTAGATGGTATCGCTGACATGCATCTGGCAATCTATTACTCCTCAGGCCAAATTATTTTGCTTATTCTTAGCTGATTTGACAGAAGGTGACTTTTTGAATAATTTAAGACTCAAAGTCCTCTCCTCCCTCAGTAACAGGATACCTTTACTACTGTGCTCCACGTCTTATTGATGAGGGCTAAGAAACAGAACTGTTTACAATGAAAAAGCTATTTTCTGACAGAATGCTTTGCATTAGTGCTACTCTTGATTAAAGTAGTTTAATTACAGTGGGTCATGGTATAACCTATCTTTATAGAAGATACCACTCAATACTTTTTATATCGCCACAGCATAAAATACGCTTCCTCATCATGCCCCTCTGACTTAAAGCATTGAGAAAGAGGACAGTGTAGTAATCACTTTCAAATCCCAGGAACTGTACATGTAATGTACTGTTAAATTAACTTCTATTTCTAGTGCTCTTGGAGGATCATCAGCCCTTCACATCCCAGCCTTTCCTGGTGGAGGTTGTCTTATCGACTACGTACCCCAAGTATGCCAGCTGCTAACAAACAAGGTAAGTTAGTAAAGAGAACTCAATTTTTCTTTCCCTTATGTGCTGTATTGTATTGCAGCATTTCTGTAGACATAGTTTTTCTTCTGCCAGGTGGTCAAAGCAAGGCATACTTAAGGTGAACTACACAAGGAATACCTTCTTGATAAGAGCTGACCACTTGCACAGGGCACTGAATATATTGGTTCTTTTAGCTGAACGTGCATGTTTGGGATCACATCCTGGAGTGGATTTTTCTTGCTGTGACATGTTATGGTTTAGGATAAAATGTTATTGTATTGTACAACACTGCCTTGTAGCATACTGTTTTGCTAGTAAATACAAATATGTAGCTTGCATATTATTAGCGTGGCCAGGGAGGTGATTCTCCCCCTCTACTCTGCCCTTGTGAGACCCCACCTGGAGTACTGTGTCCAGTTCTGGAGCCCCCAACGCAAGAAGGACATGGACCAGTTGGAGAAGGTCCAGAGGAGGGCTACGAAGACGATAAAAGGGCTGGAGCACCTCTCCTATGAGGACAGGCTGAGAGAGTTAGGGCTGTTCAGCCTGGAGAAGAGAAGGCTCCAGGGAGACCTTATAGCAGTCTTCCAATACCTCAGGGAGCCTACAAGAAAGATGGGGAGAGGCCGTTTAGTAGGGCCTGTTGTGATAGGACAAGGAATAATGGTTTTAAAATAGAGGGTGGTAGATTTAGATTGGATATTAGGAAAAAATTTTTTACAATGCGAGTTATAGAACACTGGAACAGGTTGCCCAGAGAGGTGGTGGAAGCCCCATCCCTGGAAACATTCAAGGCCAGGTTGGATGAGGCTCTGAGCAACCTGATCTGGTTGGGGATGTCCCTGCTCCTTGCAGGGGGGTTGGACTAGATGACCTTTGAAGGTCCCTTCCAACCCTAACCATTCTATGATTCTGTGATTCTAAGTTCTTATACCATAGTCATCATTGTAGATTTTGAGTACTTTCAGTGATTTTTTCTTCTCAGATGTTTCATCCAAATGAACTGAATCAGCAGTCTATTTGGATGTTTATACAGTAATGGCTACTTAAGGTTGCTGAAAAGCTGTGTTCTGGTTGCTTACTGTTTAAACAAAAAAGAGTAAGTACAGTATTTTGAAAGCTTCTCTGTTATTTAAGTGTAATTTTCAAAAGAAAGCTTAGGCACCAACATCTAGGAATCTACCTATTACAGAACTCCTATTTGTATTTGTATATGATTTTTACCTTCATTTGTCCAAATGAGGAAAATAATTTTATCTTTTAGAAAAAGTTCTTCAAAATATGTTTCCATAATTATATTGGAATCTATCTTTAGTTGTTTTTGTTGTGGTTTTCTGTTAAAATTACTTTCTGTTTTTAAAATCTGAAAGTATACAGGACTGTTTTTATCCTTTCTTAAACAAAGTCCCTTAAGCAAACTTATCATATGTTTTCCTTTTCCCAAAATAACATTTCAGATCCCACACAAAGCCTTCAAAATAGTCGTAGTTCTTTATAAAACGAAATAAGTCTCAATTTATAAATAGAATTTAACTTTAAGGGGTACAAGATAGCTCTCAGCAATGATCATATCAAGGCTTTTTAAAAAAATTTAGGAAAACGTTTGCCAGCCAAGGAATTCCAGTATTACCATAGCTGAGAAAAATATTCTTCCTCTTCTTTTCCTGTTCAGTGGGGAAAAAGAGTTTCTACAATGTTAATTTTCATTCTGGAAAACAAAGGAATTTACATAGAGAATCACATGTGGAAGCAAACCACTGGTACCTGAAGTAACCAGTTGTAAACCTGGTTTAAACTGTAAGCCTGATAGTACATGCCTTGTTTCTGTTATGGGTCAAACCCTGTTCACACTGTTCTGCGAAGTAATCCCATTCAAATCAATAGGAAAACATACATGGTGAGAGGAAAATTTTGCCTTAAGTCTTCCAAGTTTAGCTTTGTTGGATTTTGTCTGTGCCAGAATGGAAGTCTTTCAAAACCCAGAATGCCTCAGAAATCGATGCTCACAGTTGAGTAGGTGGCTCCCTGAGTCAGCATGAAACCACTGACAGAGCGAGCTTAGTGTTAAGAAGATTTTCTTGGAGATGCAGTCTTCAGAAAACACCCAAGATCAGTTGTGAAATATATATATTTTTTTTTCTTTTATATCCAGAATGTTATTTTGACACATAACCAACTGTCACTTCAGGTAATTATGATTTGCCTATCGTGGCTTCCTGCTCAAAATTCAGCAAGGCAAGGTTGTGCATTTATTTATTTTCTTCGCTCTTTATCTTGCATAGTTAGCGCTTTAGTATATTGTGAAATACTAAGTTTCACTCAGAAGTGAGTGAAGAGATTTCCTTATGTCCTTACAAGATTTTCTGTGTGCGAGATCCACTGTTTGTTTTAAAGGCGGTTTAAGGTTCTTGAGGGAAATCATGCAAGCTAAATGTAGGATTTGCAACTACTACAATGTCAAACATAAATCTTCCTTAACAAGGAATATATGACAAATTGGGAGCATTGGCTTTTTTATCTTTTTACAGCTTTGGATTTGTTTGTTTGTTTCTTTTTTAAGGTACAATATGTTATTCAGGGATACCATAAAAGAAGAGAGTATATCGCAGCTTTCCTGAGTCACTTTGGAACGTAAGTTTTCTTTTGATGCGTTATTTTCTGTAGCAAGGGAGAAAGTGTTGTTTTCTGCACATGATCTGTGGTTGGACTGCTGTCCACTGGATAAGATGAAATTGGGTCACTTTTCAAAGAATGATGTAAATAGATTGTCTCTCTGGTGCAATACTAGAATGAAGTTCAGTGTAACTTCACTTCTCTGCCAGCTGCCGATCTGATTTTGCTAGAAAACAGCTGATTATGGAGAAAGGACAGTAGGGGTTTTCTCCTCATGCGAAAGAAATATGCTCATTTCTAAATAAGTGACTGGAGAGGTTTTACAGTAATAGGCAGTGACTGGGGTGGGAGGGACAGGGAAGTGGGGATGGTTCCAAGCCTTGCAGGAGCCAGAAACCACTGCTCAGCATGAAGGCAGGACTGGGAGACCAGCTGCTCCCACTACCGCGCAGTATCTCTCTCTCTCTCTCTTGAGAGAGCTGTCAGGTCGTATCGAATTGCTCCAGTTCAAAGGTCCATGGCCTGGCATGATGACAAACTAACTTCACAAATCTGCTCATCAGGGGTGCCTTGGCACTGTGAAGGGTAGGCACTTTCGTTTCCCACCTAAAATCCTGACTTGAGCAAGGGTCCAGGAGCCGATGTGACAGCGACTGCCTGACCAGCAGTGCTTTGCTTCGTTGTGAGGAGGGAGTTTCTACTTCTGTGTGGTGATGCCAAATGACATGGATATTTGAGAGACCTTCAAATCTCAGGTCTCTCAAGTCAGCGTAAGAAGACAGGCGGCTTCTAGCATGCACCCAAATTTTATACAACTGCAGATAAATAACAATGACTTGAACTGGACATATGAGAGTCGATGCAAGCTGAGTCCTTGCGAAAACAGGTTATTTCTTTTTCTTCTGAGAAATCTGTCTACTGAACAGGACTTCCGTGTTGTTTGTATGCTCTCATGCTTTGCTTTTTTTAAATATACTCTTTTGAATTTTCAAATTTAAACTCTTCTCAGCCTGTGTATTTTCGATTTCACCCTGTCACTTACTACAGAGTAGTAATAAATAATAAATTATCTTAATCTGAGTAATATACAGGAATTTATATGTGTACAATTTTTATCAATTTAGTACTACCATGTATTAGTAGGTCTTCTTTCATTCTAAAATGTATTTATATAAACTGAATATGGCCTTTCTTTGGCTGTGAAACTCCAATACCAGAGCATAAATAAGATTTTTAAGATTAGAAGTTTCATCTAATTTTCATTTAGCTAGAAGATTGTAACTGTTAATAAATAAAGCAAATACTGGAAGTTTCTGAACAAACAAAAAAACCCAGTCCCTGTAATGCAGAATTTACATATTTATTGTTCCATATTAAAATGAATGGTAGGTAAAAATTGTATTCTTTTGTTTGTTTGTTTTGTTGATAGTGGTGTGGTGGAATATGATGCAGAAGGCTTCACAAAGCTTACTCTGTTGCTGATGTGGAAAGATTTTTGCTTCCTTGTTCACAGTGAGTAACTCTTTGCCTCAAGCATAAATGTCTATCCTCATGAAGATGTAAGTTCAAAAGGGAAAAAATACAATTACAGGAAACAATTTTAAAGTTTTAGCTATTTTTATCCAGTACTTCATGTATTTTTGATGTGACCATGACACTTTGAGAACACAAAATCCTGATTGTATTTGGAGAACGGGAGAGGATCCACATCGATAGCGTACTACCTGCTTTCCAGAATGCCAGAAGTGCCCTGGGAAGATTTTCTGATAATTTGACTCAACAGTAGGTTCACAGTTGTAACTCGTCCTTTCAAAAGTGTCAGTGAGGATCAGTACTGTACATAACCTGGGAATACCTAAAATATGCTGTAATTGTTGGGAATTAATGCATTGATAATGATAGTAAAGACACTTTAGTGTAGGGAAAATATATTAAATGAGAAATAGTACTATACTCTTTTTAAGAACCAAAAGTAATTTCTAGACTGAAACTGTGTAGGCAAAAGTGTCTAACAGTTTGGTACAGTATGTAGTTGGATTTGCTGTAATTTGAAATTTTAAAATCAAGGTTGTGTTACTTTAAAAAAATACATTCTTGGTTAAATAAATATATAGGAATTACTTCATGTAGAAATTAGTAAGTGTGGCTTTATTATTGTCTTATACATATTAACTTAACTAGCAATTAATTTTCCCTATGGTAAGGTGAAATTCACAGGTATCAAAGATATTTTTGTCTGGGGAAATTCAATCATTTTACCCTTTATTTTTAATTGTTACACTTCTCATCTTTGTTTAAAATAATTACAATGCTTTCTGGGCAGCTGCAACATTGGTGTTTGTTAACACTAGCACCAGAACATTTCAGATTACATCATTTTTTATTGTGGGCTAGCTTTTCATGTGGCAAACTAATGATGTCTTAATGACATCATAGAAATTTGTACGAGAGATTTTAAAGCAAGGAGTGGAGATTGCCATTTTTCAGATAAGTCCTTCCCCCTGTGTTGTATTGGAGATCATAAAAAATTGTCTCACTGATGTCTTTCTTTTTATCACCTAAGATTTCCAGACAGTAATGACCATAAGAGATCTAGAAAACTCAAACTATTGCAAACTTCCATCATATTAGTATGATTTATATTGCAGGAAAAAAAAAAAAGAAAGAAAACTGATTTTTATGAAAAATTGTCTTTATTACATCTTTACTTACTCTTCAACTACAGTTGACAACTGGACACCAGGCGATTGTCTTATATGAGTTAATGTTTCCTTATGTACAGCCACCTTGAAGATTTTCGACTTGTCTTACTCCCCAGTGTGCTTGACTTAGTTTTATCAATGATAAAATTCCTGTGGATTTGATTTTGGCTGTGGGATAATATGACGTAATACATGTTGAAGCAGTTAGGTTTCAGGGGAATCAAAATTCAAATTTCTGTTAAATAACAGAGTACGTTTTAACTATGTAATGTTTGGAGCGCTCAATTTAACTGGCACGAAAGCTGCAATTATAACTGAATAATTTATCACTATGCATTAACCCTGTGGCCTTGGAAATCATACAGTGGCTTAGCTATGTAAGCCATTGCATCACCTGCTTGTTGAACAATCTACAGCAAAAACATTTATGTTCTATGCACTGAAGGATGTTACAGTGAAAGGACCAAAACCTGCACTTCATTTCCTGAGTGAAGTAATGTAGGCTTTCATCTCTTAACCACTGACATAACTATGTATATTATGGTTGAATATTTAGCGAGCGTCTAATAAAATGTCTGGGAGAGATAGCCGTAAGTTGAAAACTGTTCTACTTTATATATTTACAATAATACATAGGGAAAGTATTCAGAGGAGAGTAAATAGGTCAGTATACAGCAAGCACCATAGCAAATCAAATGAAAAGAACCATAGTAACTTTTAGTGGCATCTTAATTTTGGTTAAAATTTTACATTTGATTGAGATTGAGAGATATATATAAACCCTAACATGAGTTGTATTTCTTTTAAAAGATTCATTCAGGGATTTCAGAAATAACTTTGGCGTTTGTTTGCAACTATTTGCATTCAAGGTGACAAATTTGTTTGGAAAGTAGGAAGCAAAACACATTAAAACTAAAGTAAAATTATTCAGAATAGTTTTATAGAGTAAACTGAGTTAAAAATAAGAGGAGAGAAGTGGGAAAGTAGTTCCCAATTGCCAAAGCCCAATAACCTCAGAACAATTTCACTTCTAATAAAAATTTTTTTGTGCAGCAGTTACAGAATGAAGAGCAAAGTCTACCTGCTCTTCCTTAAAACACAGAAGAGCTATGTAATTGCAAACTTAATCATTAGATTAATGCTGAAGTTATTACATTAGATCAAAGAGCAGTCAAAGGAACTGTTGCTTTAGTGGTTTAGGGTCAAGTGCTTTCAAATATGTGACAGATGAAATTAACATTCAGAAAAGCTGATGCATCTACATGGAAGAGGAAATCATTAATCAGATTTAGTGCTTTTGATATTGATAGTGTTTATGAGTAAGTCTCAGTATGAGGCTTCGTAAGTAAACTTCAATATACTGCTGATTTCTTTCTCTTCTTGTTTATAACTCAGCTATGATTAATTTTTGGAGATAGATATTTCTTCATATTCCTGTACCTGCATGCATTCTGTGTATTTATACCGTATGTAAATGTAAACACAAATTATGTTATCTGTGCACAATTAAGAATTAAATAGCCTTATTGATATGGACACAAGAATAGGACCCCAACCTGTATATAGGCTTTTGAAAGATGAATTTTTGTTATACGAGATTTTTAGATTATCAGCACTGAGGAGATTGACAGAAGTTGGACCAATTGCAGTAGTTTCTTACTGCTTACCTTAGAGGTTGTTTGTTTAAGACATCCTGAAAAGAACAGACACTAAACTGAAAAGCTGGAACAGGATTTCAGGGGATGGACAATGTTGGAAGCTATCAGCATTTGTATCTGAAGTTTGTATGGGATCTCAGACTTAGCTGATGTTGGAGGGAACACGTGCTGTCACTGACCTCGGCTAAATATCAATTATTTCAAGATCTGTGTTGGGTAATACCAGTAACCCAGGAGGTCCAAAGTGCTGGTAATGTCAAAGCTAAAAGTTTCATTAACAGGCTTTCTTGTTATGAGAATGGCAACTGAAGTTGGTTTTACCTAACTGTGCTGTTATGGGATGACCTCTGTCCGAGAATAGTTCAGAAATAGGCAACATCTCAGCAAGAAGGAGGGTTTTCCGCAGGAGGGACAAGCCAGCAAGGGACTTAGGGCATTAAATGGATTATGGCAGTTTGTACCTGTGAGTATCGGGCTTTGGACAGACACCTGCTTCTGGGTTCAGATTTTTTTGGTAGGAGTCATCAGTGCCAGCTTCTGATGCATTCCTGTTTGGATGTTGCTATCTGCATCCGTTTGTCAGCAGAACAGTTTGTGCCAATGCAGTTGAGTTATTGAGGATGTGCTCAACTTACGTGGTTTGAATTGGTGGCAAGAGCTAAACAATTGGGGTTTGCTCTTACAAACTTTCTTTCAATCTGGATTAGTACATCTGTCCACAGCCTCAGAAAGTAAGCAGAAAGCAGCATGGAAATTAAAGACACAAACAAAGAAATTTTGGTAGCCGTGCTTGTCAGATGAGGCTTTGGAGGAGGCAGGCAGGGAGGGAGGCGTTTTGGGAAAGAGCATTAGTAGCTGGGAGGACAGATTTACACTACTGTGCAAAGAAAATGTAGTTTATTCCAGTAGGGTTCAGAGAAAGAGGAATGTATGCCCACTCACTGTAAAAAAAAATAAAATTGCATTGAAAAAGTAATACATTCTATCATTCCAAGCAGAAATAATTCATTAGGCTTCAGATATTGTTTTAATCACTCATATAATAATAATCCTTAGAATTTAGATAAGTGTTAATTTTTCAGGCAACTGGTGTAGTTCAACATGTTACCTGCCTTTTAAAAGAGATTACCCTACTCCTGGAAAGTCAACAGTCTTTTCTTTCATCTAAGATTGTAATGTTACTTTTTTTTAACTTGCTTCAACAGATTCCTATTTGCAAAATCACTTGCCTAGCACGATAACTCCAAAGTCATTGAGGTAACAAAAATGTTTAAGAAATATTTGTTTATCTAAGCAATTTGGAACTCAGAACATTAGACTGTTCCCTGTGAATATACCTGTAAATATTTCTGTAAACCTTTATCTGCCTGTCGTTGTGGCCATAGAGCCCTCTCTGTTACATAGGACCTATAGGTCTTGTTAAATCTAAATATGAGAAGTATCTAGGATTTATTGGTTTGTTACAGCGTTTAATGCACTTGGAATATGCTCAATGATTCCTCTGTGCTGCTGAAGTAGGAATAACTGTTTGAGTGGGCTTGGTAGTTGTAGGAGGCAGGGGTGTTCAGTTTTCTGTTATGTAAGACTTGTTCACGTACCTTTTGGGTGCTGAAAAGAAGATATAGCCTTCAAGAGTTGCTCCTCTTCATCAATATCAGTGCCTGGCAGTTGTCACAATTAACACTTAAAATTCCAAGGGGAAGAAATCCTTGGAGGGAGTTAAGATTGCACTGGCTCTGCTTCTTCAGGGAAGTTAGTCTGATTGCAAAAGAGAAGCCTCTTCAAAGAAAAGGTAGGGGAAAATAAACTTGTCTGCCCCAGTTGTTTCCTGAGAAAAGTCCAAATGCTGAGTGGAATATTTACATTAGGTCGCATTTGTGAACTTCTATCTGGTGAGATGTTTTGACTTCCTTACATAGTGCTTTTATTTTATTCTTCTCATTGTCCCTTAAATGAAAATGGGAATTTATGACTCTGTAAAAACTAAGGGAGAAGGAAAAAGGACATATGACAAAGTATATGAGAATGGAGTAATATCTGGTAGTATCAGGAAAGCAAGGTAGTTCAGCAGAAATGTCAAGTGTCACAAAACAGGTGTTTCAGAAGTCCAGTATGAGAAGTCCAATGCTGATCAAAAAAGTCTGCAAAGATCATATAGGGAATGCAATTTTGTTCTTAAATGAGAAGCTGGAGATTAAGAAAGCCCTAGTGATATAAAACTGGCTGGCAGAAGTCACAAGCTATCTGGATCTTGGGCTTGGAAGTAATTTTTTGACTGTTCAGCAAGCAGATAAATGTCTCTCACGAGGCAGTCTTTTCCTCTGACTCTCTCAGTACGTTTAGTCAGTACTGTGTACTTCTTTGAATCCAGTCTTGAAAGTTCCTGAGCGCATGTCATTCTGCCTACAGCAAAATATGCCCTGCGCAGAGGGGGTCTCTTCAAAACTGTGTACATTGTTTTAATCACCACAAAATAAAGCATTCTCTGACACTTCATGTGTAGTGAGGTGCGTATTGCTTAACTGAAGTCAATGAAAGCTGTAGATACACTGCAGTGCTGTGGATCAGGCAGTGAGATGGAAAAGTAGCCTGAGTCACAGGCACACAGTTCTGCATTTAACTAGACGTGGTCAGGGCCTAATTTCAGGACTGAATTGCGGGATTTGAAAAATTAATTAGCCTTTTACTGATAATTTTTCTCCATTACGTATTTTTCTCTTTTATTTCTAAGGGACGCTGCCAACTAGATTTAGTTTGAAATTTGTATTGAAAGGTGATAATTTAATTCATGTCATTAAGAGTATGTTAAACATCATGTTTCTTTATTCCATCCTGGATATTTACTTGTACGTGAGCTGAATGAGATTTTTATTATTTAGGTATTCACAATGGATGGAAGTGAACCTGAAAACAGAGGTTTTCTTTTCCTCTCTTTCTGTTTCTGTGTTCATTTTGTAATCATGTCACTCACTATAAACCAGTTTTGGGTTCATATTTTAGATTCTGCTAAAAAAGGGAGAATGGACACAAGGCAAGTCATAAAACTTGATATGAACAGCAACAAACAGGAAACAACTGTTGTCATAAGAATTCGGTTTTACAAGTATTTTATGATGGCCTGATGTGGGTGGACTGACAAAGTATTTTTAAGTGTCACTTTGCTGTGGATGTTACCTTTTTAATTTCTGAGAAACGTGTCTATCTGCCATACCTTTAAAATTGTAGTGTATTGCCATAGACATGAATTGATGTTCTTCCAGGAACTACAAGCACTTTAACAAATGGACTTAAATGTTCTGTAAGAACTTCTTATAAAATTCTACTTTTCAGAAAAGTGAACTGTTGCTTTTTATTATCTCATAGATCTAGAGTCCTACTACTACGTGCCCAAGTATATGGCAGATAACTAATAAATTCACGGAAAAGATGCCTGAGATAGAAAAGTGATATAATCCTATCTTATCCACTCCATTTTTGAAAAAAAAGTAATTGGGTCACAAGTCATTGACAGAGCCAGGATATGAGTACAGATTGTGGTACGTTTTCTTCTTACTCTGTGCCTGTGTCTTGTGTCTATACGTTTTGATGTCTCACATGGCATTCACTGATAGTTTTTCTCTAAGGTGAGAACTACATTAAAGATGTGAGATACAGCAATTGAAAATTGCTCATAGTAGCAAGTACAAAACAAATATTTTGTTTTCAGTCTGGAAAGGAGATGATGAGCATGGGTTTCACAGGGATCAGTCCTGGATTCCATACCAGGCAATAGTCTTAGAAAAAAAAAACAGGATGATACAGAACACCACAAGATTATTGGAGATATGAAATTTCTATAAATAAGAGCTACATCAAGGAAAAAAATATTTTTCTGAGTCCTTCTTCCCTGTCTCCTTCCTCTCTCTCTCCAAGTACTATTCTTTCTCACGAAAGTAAACTTTTTCTAAGCTATATGTGATACAGCAATGGCACGCAAAGGCAACTGCTGCATGCCTTTTTCAAATATGTAAATGTAATTTACTTCTGAATAATAATAAATTTGCCTTGGTTTAGAGGTGGAATTGGTCACAAAGATGCTTAAACGTCTAAATGGGGGAAGGAGAGAGTGCTTAAACTGCTTTTCTGTCTCCTTTGTAACCAGTTCCCCTACCCTATTCAGCAGCCAGCCCACATTTTCCCTAGTCTTCCTTTTACTGTTACTGTTCCTGTAGCAGCCCATCTTGTTGTCTTTCATTTCCCTTGCAAGATTCAACTCCAGGTGAGCTTTGACATTTCTAAACTCCTCTCTGCATGCTCAGAAAGTGTCCACATCTCGTGTGCTTCCTTTTTATTTTTGAGTTTTGTTAGGAGCTCCTTGTTCATCCGTGTAGGCCTCCTGCTACTATTGCTTGAGTTTCTGCTCATTAGGAAGGACCATGCTTGAGCTTGGAGGAGGTGATCATGGACCTCCCTTCCTTCCAGGACCGTTATCCTATAGGATTCTCCCGTGGGAGGAGCAGGGTCCCTGAACAGCCTGAAGTCTGCTCCCTGAAGCTTGGGACTGTGATCCTGCTATTTGTCTTGCTTCATCCTCAAATGGAGTGTTCACAAGAGAGCACCAAAAATGACTGGTAGTCAGGAACCACAGCATGAAAGAATATGTTCCACAAACTAGTTCTTTAAGTAATGAAAAAACACTAGAAGGATAAGCTTTTAGAAGTATAAAGGTGGCTTCAAGGGCAAAAGTGATCAATTGTAATGTTCAGGAGTGGGCAGAAGCAATGAGCCTACATTGTAATAAAATTAGCTTTAAAAATATCTGGAGTAGCTGGTTGGGTCGGGCAGGATAACACTGCACTGTGATTTGAAAGCTGTAAGCCTGCATGGAGCGGAGCTTGAAAGAACAGGATGGCATGTGTGTCAGCAAAGGGTCCTCTTGACCTGCAGGACGATGTCATGCTGGTCACAGATGAGAATGAAATAAATCAGTTTCCTTTCAAATCTCAGGCAGCATTTAAAACAGGAAGAAGAACTTATTTGCAAGCCTCATAAGCTTAATAAAATGTGAGTGAGAGAAGACAATGTTTTTGCACAGCTACTTTTCAGGTAAAAACATGCCTTAAAAGCCTTCCTATCCTACTGGAAAGTATTCTAGAACTTCTTAGTGTTTAGTAGTGTGTGTCTGTACTGGGAAAGCAGAGGAAAAGTTTTCGCCTTTTTTCTGCCAGTAACTTGCTATGGTCACCAGCCTGTGCCGAGAAAGGGCATAGCTTGCTTTTTATGCCCATAACAACTGCAGTTGTATTTAAAGTATAAGCTTCAAGCAATTCAGATGGAGAAGAGGCAGCTTTTAGTAGCATCGATCTCATCAGCACTTAGAGAAGTTACTATAGAAACTGTTACAGCAGAAACAATAAAAGGAAATAGAAACGGAAGGGGGAGGGAATGAAGATCTTTGAGAATTTGAAGTAAAAATAAAGTGAAATAGATGTCACTAGCTGAAGCTGGTGAGGTAAAAAAAAAAGCCTTTCTCTTAATTAAAATAATAATGGTCACAGAAATTAGAGAAGGAAAAGACCTCTGAGGCCATTATGCCATTTCTTTGGGCTCTATAGATGATTATGAGATATTCCATGGGATATTTTTAGTATGTAGTCCAGTCTTGGTGTAAAAGTCTGAAAGAGTATGACAGAGTTGCGGTGGGTGATGACACTTCAAAGCAAGAAGACATTATAAAGCAGTTTATGGGTTAAGTTACATCACTTTTTCGTGGTCTTTGGCTGCATAGCTGGAAACTGCTTCAAGAATGTCTTGATTTGATCTGTTACTTAGTTCCTCTGTAAGACTAAACAAAGAATTAGATACTTTGTCTGCATCACATGACTGTAACTTAAGGTATTTGAACTATTTTTGTCACATTTTTTAAAATGCTGTTTTGTATGAAGAATGGAGTACTTTAAAAGAAAGACATGGTTTATGATAAAGACATGGGATATTTTTACAGCTGTATCATCTGCCTATGTTGAAAGAAAATCAAAACAGTAGTAATCATAAATCTAGTTGCCATTGGTGCCTACGCTATATTGTAGTTCCCATTATCAGTGGAACGAGAACCGCAAGATAGATACAGCAGTTTCACACAGTGCCCTTCAAATGAAAATGGGTTACATACTTTATTAAAAAGAACTAACAAACCAAAACAAGGAAAACTAAGTGATAAATTTATTCTGATCTCATTGAAATCCACAAGTAAACAAATCTACTCTCTGTAATGTTTCAGAATAGTTTAATCCATCACAATTCATTGTTTCCATTCTTTAGAAATATTTAAGGGCTATCTAAAAGCACTGGAATTAAAGGTAATCACTTCTGTATCTGAGACTTTAAAGTTGGCCGTTTCCATAGATGTCATGTTGTCATAAGACACATTAGGGAAAGGGACAAAAATTTTGAAAAAAGAACCAATTCTTATTTCAAATCTAGGCTGGATTAACAATAACTGAAAGTTGTTCCTGTCCAAGTAAAAAAAAAAAAGAAGAAGGAAAAAATAAGGAAAAGTAGATTCCTTTTAAGCATTCCTTAATGTCCCAATGAACATCACAGAGGTTACTGCAAACTGAGCATTTGCTAGCACTTTCAATAATTGCTGTCAGCCACCTCATGTTCTGGAGGTAATGTGTTAAACCTCTGCTAAAGAAAAGGTTCCTCAGCAGTTTCCCTCCTTTCTTGTCCCAGCTGAATTATTCCTAATGACTTTCTAATAACCTTGTCTTCTAAACGTCTCAGTGAACTCCCTTCCCATTCTGGAATATTACACTTGCTGACAAAGGTCAAGAAGATCTTGTGTTGTTATGAGGACCAACGATTGTACAAATGCAGTTACAGGACTGGCTCCTTAGTGAGTTGTTCTGTTGCCATGACCATTTCTCTGTACAGAACAAGGAGCTATGAAGTTCCTATATTCACATAAATTTTCATAATCTCAAATATTGCCATTTTTAATTATTACAATCACATTTCAATGTTTATCTTCTATTGATTAATATTGTACATTCAGTTGATACATAACTAATGCAGTTAAGAAAATATGTAGTTGTCTTTTTTCATAGTATTTGTATTTTCATAGCATTTATTTGGAAATCTTTTCTACATAAGTCATCTTATTCATTTACTGTACAAATGTTGGCTTTGCCGATGGGATGGATGTTTCCCATTAATTAGGTCTGCAAGGGCAGACCTAATTATTTCAAAACCAGCTGTGATTACCAACACACTCAAAGTGTCATAAGTGCCTCAGCTAAAATTCCATAAACAGCTTTTTATTTCACATTTGAAATTTTGAAATGTTGATTTCAAAATAGCATCTTCCTGCAAAGAACCTGTTTTGCTCCAGAAGGGATGTTAGCCCTAATAATATTTAACAGACTCAAATTCCTGTGACTGTGGTCTGTTAACCGGAAGTCCCACACTAATGTCATTGATATGTTATTTGTCATCCTTGCTCTCTCATTCTTGCAAGACTACATCATCGCGCACTAAAGCAGGATAGCTGTGGTATTTTGTAATTCTGTGTGTTTTGAGCCACATTCACCCTTTCATTTTTTGCCAGCACAATGTAGGCTCTAAAGGCCTTCAGCCCACAAGTCAGGGAAAGATTCACTAGGCAAAATAGCCTGAAATCGTGTCCTGCAGAGGTTTGTGCTAGCCACTACAGTCCGCAAACTGCTTGTGGCAGGGTCTGTTCCGGTTTCACAATAGGTACACTGATCAATATGATTCCTAAAAGGCCTTCTGTGATAAAGTTGCTATGTAAAAAGTGAAGATAGCTGTTTTCCCTTGAAGTTAGGTGAAGATTTTTCACCCATTGTACAGCTTTCCCATAGGAGAAATCATGTCAGAAAATCTACTGGAATTTTAAAAAAAAAAAAAAATAGAACTTGATAGACATGTAAGGAGCATTAGATACTATAGTATCTGTGTTACCACTGAGTTGCATTGTAATCTCACATGCATCTCGTCCACGTTCACACATCATGAAAACTGGAGAGCTCTGAGTTCAAGGAACTTTTCAGTTTGAGGCAGTGCATTTAGATCCGCAAGTTCTTCTTCCTAACAGCATGAGCTGAGTTGCAAGTAAGGGCAGAGAGAATGTGAAATTCAGTGAACCAAAAAAAGAACAAGCAAAACGATGATGAATATATACTAATAAGAGACAGTTCTGGAGCCTGGAATATGTGTTTCCTGTTTCCATTACTTACTTCAGAAGTACTTGAATGCAGAAGCATTCTCTGGCCAGAGTTGGATGATAAGTAAGGAGTGAGTCAGGGGATTTCTGGAATAGAACAGATAGTATCAGGCTAAGATTGTTCAGTGTTCTCTGGAGATTTGGATTTTGCACATCTTTCCTGTACTCTTCTTGTTTTTCTGGTGAAATAATTTAAACAAAACTTCTCACGTGTCCAGTAATTCTTTATTCTGAAGTACCTACTATGGCAGTCAATAATGGAAGGAGTTGTGTTTGGCTATGTAAATTATTATGGGCTCTTAAGTCTTAGAAGAATTGGGTCCCACAGGCTGGCACTCAGCATCAGTAGACAAGTTGACTGTCCTTTCCCTCGTCCTTTATTCCCTATCTGAAATCCCCGAATGCCCTCTCAATTCATGAAGATGCTGTGAAACAGTTTTTAAAATATTTTGTGTAGCTATCATTGTCTCTTATGATGATTAGAATCATCACATTGAAAAGCTCATGCAGAAATGAATACGTATTTAATCAAAGCAAGGCTTCAGTGTTGTGCAGTAAATAAATGCAGAGCGGTAGATTCTGTCAGATGGGGCAATCCAGAACAGCATCTCCTTTGGCCAGCTCTGTCCATCCTGGGAACTGAACTGGAAAGGATACTGTGTTATCTTGTATTTGAAGGCTGCTCCATAAAGCGAGTAGAGATTGAGTTAAGGTTATGCAGGCCATGAAATCTTGTAGAAGTAGAAATCTCAACAGTAAAATATCCAGATCATCTAGTGTTTATGAGTGCAAAACAAATTACAGGTGCAATGAACTGCAGTAGATTCAAGCATCCAGAAGGTTAATAAGATAACCAGTATAGTATCATGCAAGCATTGAAAGGGTGCGTGACATTCAGTTGACTTCTGTGAAAACAAATATCTAGATTTATCCAGTGCCTTCCAAAAGATGATTAAAGTTTTTCTCTAGGACAGGGGAATAGTACATGGAAAATTTTCTAAATATTGCCATCTAAGTACTTTGAAATATTTATTTGGCCAGCATGCATTTCAATCATGGTTTTGTTTTTCCTTCTCTTCTCTCCAGTGCTTAAAGGTGGGGTAAACCTGCATTTTTCGTCTGAGCATTTTTCTTTCAGAAAGTCTATAACAGCAGTGGTATATGCTTTTGCTTCTGCATTTCATATCTTGTTTAAAAAGCTGTGAAATTACATGGCAAAGATATTTGAGAGTTAATAAGATTGTCGAAAGCAACTCTCTAGTTGACATAAGCTTAACAAACTAGTTACCCTGCTCCAGATCTCAGTATGGTTGTTCTTTAAGAAAACGAACAATTAAACCTTGCTGATTCATTGCACAGTTTTTTAGTTATTAATGAATCTGGATTTTGGCTTTAAAATAACTATGTTTGACTATATGTATGCATTAAATGCTAACTAAGTCAAGAGAAGCAAATTTGTGTGTTACTTCTCGATAGTTTCTTATGCTTCAAAAAGAGAGCAACTTCAACTATTTATAAACTGTAATTAAGTTTCTTTACAACATGACTCATGCTCAACAAGCAAGTCCTTTTTCTTTTGCTTTCTTATGAACTGTGTGGGAAAATTAGGGTTCAATCACCAAAGAATTTACTCAATGCTTAATTACCCAAAACAGCCCTCCAAGTTCTGCTCGTATAGAGCTTCCATAAAGATGTGATTTTCCCTGTATTGTGGTTTTCTAAAATTTGACTTTTAAAAAATGATCTGTAAATTGTAACATAGAAGAAAGTATTATTTTACTATGGTATTGGCTTCTTTCTCCAGTCTGCTTCTTTGAGCTCTGCTTGTATTAATAGTGTGATGCTCAGGAAAGCCAAAGTAAGAAATCATCAGGAATAAATTGCTTTGAGCATGGAACTGAATTAGAAAGCTTTACTTTCCTGAATGAGCTAATTGTTTAAATTTTCCAAAGGAAATGTTTCTATTTCTGTAAGAGAAGGGGTAAATGGGACTTCCTTTGACATAATTTTTGTTTTAAATTTGAGTTTGACAGCAAGATTTTTACCTTCATAACCAAATATTACTGCATGACTTGTATAAGCATGCTACTTGAAGTGACTCACTTAAAGTAGATTAAGTTATTTTTAGGGAGATAATTTGCACTGTTTGAAAGAGAGGAAAAAAGGGAGAGCGAGTGCTGCTGAGAGCTAGATCCCTCATTATAGTTTACAGAGCTCGTGAACCCAGCATCCAAGCAAAAGATGACTAAGCAAGGGGTCTATTGGTACTTTCAGGAATTTACAGACATGAGTCATCTGCTTATTTTCTGCAGACATATCACCAGGGTACTTTGTGAGTCAGCTGTTATTTGGAAATAGTACATGTATTCAGCACGAATACATTTTTGTAGTTCTTGGGTAACTAGCATGCCAAGCCAAAGCGAGCTTTTATACTTTGCCTAGTTCAGGTGTTGATTTACAAAAGCGGTGCGTTGTTTTTAACTGTGATGCGTTTTTCATGGCAAAGCGTACACGTTGTCTGGGATGTAATTATGATAATGCTTACCTTTGCCATCTTACGTATCGCATGAAGGCAGATATGATTTTTTAGTGATGCACAGATTGAGAGTCAAATTGCCTATATGACCAGGTACAAAGAAAAATTTTATCAACCTGTGTGACTATGAGCAGTATGTGACCTTTTATCTTCAGAGCACCTTGCTAGTCTTGATTACCAATGGTATTTGCTTATTCTTCATGTGCTATAAAGTGCTTCACCCCAAATCCAAGCGTTCTGTATGCTCACAGTGTCAATGGACGAGTATCCACTGCGACGGAAATAAGTTCTTGCCTTCCCTTCCTACTGCTGAAATAATAGCTGGCTACCTTGAGATATGTATAATGCTTTACAACTCAAGGCTATTTCCTGTTTACTGGTCTTTTAGGTGTGGTTGTGTTCCAGAATTAGGGGCAGGTTTTTTCACTTGG
This sequence comes from Chlamydotis macqueenii, assembly GCF_036417535.1. Taxonomy (NCBI): domain Eukaryota; kingdom Metazoa; phylum Chordata; class Aves; order Otidiformes; family Otididae; genus Chlamydotis; species Chlamydotis macqueenii. The sequence goes on along the minus strand of NC_141558.1, from coordinate 83,819,965 downwards.
TCTGGGCTCATCTCACACCTTGTAATTAAGGAAACACTTGGGTTAGAAAAATGGGAATTTGGTGATTTTAGGTGAAGGGTAGTGTTAGAAATCAAAAGCAGGTCAAATTTTTCAAAACTACCTGTAGCTCAGGATCATACTGCTGTTGGCCAGAGGTAGTATGTACAATTTTAAATCTAATTTGATAATCTGATTTAACAGTTTATAATGTAAGTAATTCCTGAAAAATCTTATACAGGTTTTGGTTAATAAAAGAAGAAAATGCGTTCTGTTTGTATTCTGGTGATAGCAGTGTTGGAACATATTTTTGTGAAAGAAAGGCTTCTTGTAACAAATTGAAGCATCTCTGTAGTGAGAGTGATGTCTTGCTTATCCATTTAAACAGTATTTCTAGTGCTAGATACTTTTTCTGAAATGCAAACCTTTTTTGTTTTAGGTAACAGGAAGAAAACTGCTACTGCTTGCCCCCATTATGTAGGCAGAGCTTTTCGAAGGAAAGTTAATGAAAGTCAGAAATTCTCAAGTAAAAAGTTAAATACAAGGACTGACCTATTAGTCAAGTGTTTTGTTGAAGTTTGTTATTCCTTTCACACAGTGATAAAATACACAATTATACAGAGTAGTTTTCCTTTAAGGGGTTGGTACTTAAGAAGGGAAAAGATGCACTAGAGGAACAGAGTTTAAGCACTTAGAGCTGTAGAAGTATATTTATAACGTTAAAATAGAGAGCCTGTCTCCTTGCTTCATACTCTTTTCCACGGTGAAGTCCTTCAGAGGCTGCGGCACATACGTACCATCTGCGAGGGGAGGACTCGACTTGCTTGCTGATAAATGGCCTTGATACGCGAGTGGTTTTTAGGGTTGTTATTTAATAATCACATTATAAAGAGGAATTTGACGGAGCAATCTTTGAGTCTAACCTTTGTTACAGCAGTGATCTGCCCTCAAATTAGCAGAACTCTGCCCATGTCATTACTGCTTAAACATCTGCTGGAAGCTGCTGTGTGAGCTGAGTCACCAGGACGCTGGGAGTTATCACGTGTAGCTCAGACACTGGGTCATGAACTGAGCAAACTCTGTCGTCCACGGTGATTAGTTGTGTTTTGAGACTACGGCTGAAATATCACATTCAGTTTTGTGTACTTCATGGCTACAAATGGTCTTACTTGTATGGCTTGGTGGGTAATGTACGGTAAAAGGAGCTATGGTTTGACCGGTGCTCATCAGGCTACTCAGATGTGATTAGAAAAACTGAAAAATGAAGGGACTAGCAGGATGATAGCATGAGACCTAGAAAAGTAAAATCTGTCTTACACTGATATCTGAGTCCATGAGCAGAGCTTTCGAAGGAAGTGCTGGAATCTCTGCTCCGTAAAGTATTTAAAAGTAGCTAATACAGTGCATTGCCAAGCATACTAGAGGGGAGATCCTGTTCCGCCTGAGGATGGGTTTAGTCCTGTACTGTTCCTTTTGCTTTCTTCAAATTCTGTTTGTACTGATTTTGCTACCTGCTTTGATTGCTACTTCAGCTATTACAACCTGTTTATTACCTTAAAAATCTTTCCTTCTCTTGAAGAAGGACTGTGAAGTGACAGAGAATACTGAGAACCCAGGTGTATGTGAATGAATTATAATCTTAGTAATTTATTTCACTCATTGCTACAGCAATATGGAAAATTATTTAAGATTTACAGGGAGTTACTGTTCCATTGCAGTGTTCTTTCCTTGTGCAGAATTAAAGAATTGTGATCTGGAGGATAAGAAAAAGTAAGGTTGTGGGTGCTTTGTAAATGAAGTCTACACCTTTAAAAGAAATGCACATTCTGCTAATTTTGGTGTTAGATCAGACATTTAATGTAAATAATTCAAGTCTGTTGTCATAACTCAATTTAATTACAGATTTCTGAAGCCTCTTGACATTAAAAGTAGACCAAGAAAATCTAAACTATGAATCTAGCAATGAAATAATTAAGTTTAAAATCAGTTTCTGACCATATTATTAACTGTTGTAGACTATTTTATTGTTCTGCCAGATCTAGCTGATCATGAGACAGTGATAAGCGAAGGGAACTAAGAGGTTCTGATTTTTATTTTTAGTGAGATATTTTGAGTATTAATGACTTTGCAGTGTGTTTTTTGGTTTTATGGGGGGGGTTTTGTCTAGCAGATGACAGCAAGTTGAGATCTTTTCCAGCTCATGTGACTGAATCTTTCTACATCCTTTATCAAATCATTTAACCACTTTGTCTGAGGCAGCTGTAAAATGAGAATGGTAATGCTTTTGATGTCTGTGGGGGCACTAAAATCAGTTTGCTAAAGCAGATAGAAAAGTTTGTTTCTTGAGTGGAAAGCATAAACAGGAGATATTTTGTGAATTTTTGAAAGGAAAATTTTCATTACAAAGAAAAAATACTGCATTATTTTTTTCTGTAACAAAATAATCATGGTGAAACAGTATGATTAACATAGAAATACATAGCTAACCATTTTTTAATTATGTACTTTACAAAAGTGCTTCGATAAAGCAAACTATCCCATACAGCAATATGTTGAAATCATTGCGTGTATACAGAATACAGAATTTTAGAAGTAATCATCAATTTCTCCTTTTCTGTCACCTTTAAATCAATAGAAAGGAATTATATATTCCCAGTTAAAAAAAAAAAAAAAAAAAAGGAAAAAATGCAATGGTGTGTTTTTATGACTCTTTTTTTTTCTTTCTCTTTTTTTTTTCTTTTTTTTAATTTCAGTTGACCTACCCTTGTATTTTCCTCGAGACCAACCAACCCTAACGTTTCAGTCTGTCTACCACTTCACTAACAGTGGTCAGCTGTACTCCCAGGCCCAGAAGAATTACCCTTACAGCCCTCGCTGGGATGGCAATGAAATGGCCAAGAGAGCAAAGTAAGTCAGATTACTGTTTCCTACTAAATATTCCATTTGTTACATGGTCATGTGTTGGTAGAAATTTAATGGATTTAACTGTACTTTTCCAGCGTTATAAAAGCTAAATGTATTTTTGTTCTCATATTATCCTAGCGTTCCGTATATGAATATAGACAGATACTTTATTATTCATGCTTATTACATTAGTGCCAGAGGACTGATCAAAAGAAGACTCTGCAAGGCGTTGTATGGGCACAGTGGTGACAATCTCTGCTCCAAAGAGCTTCCAATCTAAATAGACAAGACAGCCCCCAGGAGGAGTAATCTACATGGTAGCAGCCAGTGAAGGTAATTCCATGGTTTTGTGTTGGCGTTGGGAGGACCCTGAAGGGAAGCATGTGAAGGAAGAAAAACCTGAAAGATATGGAACAAGACTGTAATAAAAAGCCACAGAAGAACAGGAGGAGGTGCAGCAAACCACCAGTCTGGCATAGGAGACAACCCTATGAGAACTTGAGAATGTTATATGTTATCTGAAAGTCTGAATATCTTTTAATATTTTTTTTTTTAACTACTTTTTCTCTTGGCTAGAAATAGGGAATCTTGGACTGTTTCCTCTGCAGTTTTTTTGGCAAGCCCTCATTTCAGACTGGGGAGACACCACTTCAGTCTGAGTATCCCCTTTCATTAGGGATAACAGGACAGCCTCCCCAGAGTGGTTCTGTTGCAAGGACAAGCTGCTGTGGGCAGTTTGTATACTTTTGTATAATATACTAGATGTATACCTGATACATCTTTTAACAAAGCAAAACAGATTTTACATGAATGGAGCAATATGGGCAACGGCCTTGCTGCAGTATTTCAGTTTTGCAAAGTGTAAAAATGTTAGAACAGCAACAGATTTAAGCAGGCTGATTATCAGTTGTTCAGCACATAAAGGCATCAAACTGCATGAATAATAAGGCATATTGGGATGAACATTTTGAGTGACAATCAGAAGATTAAATTAAATTAGCAAAGATGCATAAATAGGAGTCAAATGAAAGTAGTTCAAGCTGAGTAAATCAAATGAATGGCATGGTCAGAGACTGATTGTAATTTGGAAATGATGGAAGTAAACAACAATTGACTGAAGGATTTGCAGATTTTATAATAATTTAAATTTTGTGGAGAACATCAAGTAACATTTGATTTTAGATTTTGATGCATTGTAATAGAAATCTTTTTGCTAGTATTCGGTTTTACTGATGTACTGCTAGGAGAGCCATTTCTTGATCAAATATGATTTTTTTTTTTTTTGGTGGACTTGCAGAATATTTTCTCTAGCAGAATATTATGAATATTTTGGGGTTTTCTTTTTTAAGGAAAAAAAAAGGCAACAAAAAAAGAAACAATAACTGGAAGCATTACTGTGGCTTTTTTATGACCGTACTACAAAATGCATTTCTTTTGCAGCTGGAGGCTTACAAGTGCCTATGTGCTGTCTGCTAAGTGCATTAATTTATGAGTAGATATATACAAATGGACTTCTCTGCCCTGCACTTGAAATTTAGAAGTATTATAACAGTTCTTTTAAAAAGCACTAAATGTGTAAACTTACTATCACGTGTATGTTTTGTGAGGTTGCTCACTCTTCTGTTTGAGCCTTTGCATTTAAGTTTTACACTGGATACATAATATGAGAAAGATGATGAGAAGCGGGGGAAGAAAGTACACGACAGTGTCTGAAATAACTGCTGCAAAGAGATGGAGAAGCTGCTCTAGTTAAAAGCGCTTTGCTTGCAGGAACAACTAGTGGTTCCCAATGATGTTATGATACGTGTTAGCATATTTAAGAAAGATTTTTAACACAATTGAGCACCTTATGTAAACAGTGTTTAAAATATTTCCTAGGGCTTCTTAGAATAGATTAGTGTGTTTCAACACAACCAAATAATTTTTCATTCTACTTTACTTTTACTGTAGCCATGTTATGGATCAAGTATATGGGAATATATGTAGGTATGTAGGAAAGTGTTCTAATTAATTGTATTAGTTCAAGCACCACATCAAAACATCCCAAATAAAAACAGAAAAGTATGCATGATTTAGCCTCTAGAAGCGCTGTAATTCTGCTCTGCTGAAGTAAATTTAGCCCTGGATACATCAGAGACAACTTGTTTGTGTTTCTAAATACTGTTTTGGTTTTGCTTATATGTAGTCTTTTTCCCTCTTAGCCAAATGGTCTCCGAAGTGCTTGGCATACTTTGAGACAAAACAGCTCTGTTTATCTTTCTAGCCCTACTGTTCCAGGGCCACAGGATCTCTCACTTGACATTCTGGTATCTGACCAAATTTTCTGCCCTTTTTCTCAGACACTTTGAGGGATCAGTTTACACCATCTTCTTCACCGTAACTTAAGACACCATCAAGGATGGCTCTTGCACCAGCTGGGTTCGTTAGCTGTCCAGTCATCTATCGAATGAAGCAGAAACTTTATAGAAGGACCTGTTGTGATAAGACAAGGAGTAATGGTTTTAAACTAAAAGAGAGTAGATTTAGACTAGCTATAAAGAAGAAATTTTTTACAATGAGGGTGGTGAAGCCCTGGAACAAGTTGCCCAGAGAGGTGGTGGAGGCCCCATCCCTGGAAACATTCAAGGCCAGGTTGGACAGGGCTCAGAGCAACCTGATCTTGTTGAAGGTGTCCCCACTCCTTCCATGGGGGTTGGACTAGATGACCTTTAAAGGTCCATTCCAACCCTAACGATTCTGTGATTCTGTTTATACTGCCTTGCTTTATAGGATGTAGAAGCACCACCAAAGTCTGAAATACCATCACTTGGAGATTTTAATTTTGGCAAGCCCTGCCTCTTTTCAGCAACTCAACACAGCCTGCTTATTCATGGGCAAAGCTGTCATAAGTTCATGCCAAAGGGACTTTGATTCTGTGCCCAGCCTTCTCCCAGGTTTGGGTTTTGTGGTTGTTGGTTTGCTTTTTTTTTTCATAAACAGGTGAGCCCATCCAATTCCTTCAGCTCAGGGGCTAAACTTGAAAGTCTTGGGATCCTTGCTTATCTTTGTGGCCTCCAGCAGAGGTAGGCTTCTCTTTTGAAGTTAGGACTTAACCCTTTGCTGTAGCCTTGAGACAATCAGTAGTAGTTATAAGTAGGAGCAAAATTACTCCCCTAAAATACATGCATGCAGAATTAGATTGTATGCATTCCCAGTTAGACACATATCACCTAAATCTAAAAGGCAAATTCTCAGATCAGAGATTTGATTTAGCAGGATCTTTTTCATTCAGAAAGAAAAACTGCTCATGTTCTTGCTGAAGTAATTGGACCAATTTATCCCTATCTGATAAAGTTCATGAAATCAAGTTTCTCTTTCTCTGTGCCCTCTTAAGCAGTTTTTAAAATCACCTAGCTCTTTTGAGGCCCACTGACTTAGATTCCTCACTGAGAGATAGCATCTGGTAGTTGAAGGTTGCTATTGTCTTAGCCCAGGCATTGCCCTCCGGCTTGATTTAATTCTGAGGACGAATCAAGTCCTGATTAAATAATGTGATTCCAAATGCCTCTAGATTGCTTCTTTCTCAACTAAACACAAAATTTTAATCTATTCATCCAGCTAGAAACAGGGAAAGCAAAAAATATTAAAATTTTCTTACAAGCTGCCATGATGCCGTTTCCTCTCAGTGCACGTCTCAGGCTTTGCCTCTCTTAGGTCGTTTATTTGTATGTCTGTGGCCTCCTGCGTAAGCAGCTTCTCCAAAAGATTTGGTCCTAAAATACAATAGCAAGCCTAAGAAAATACAGTAAATTATGGAAAGTTAGCAGCCTTGTTTGTGGTGTACATGTGAAGTAAAACATCTCTGTGTGGTTTCCATGGGAAAGCTTGGTTTTTGCTTAAGTAGGCATTCAAGTGTACATAAATGGAGTCTTTAAAGAATATGCAGACTCTAAGCCTGGGATTTTGTGAAGGAATACTGTAAATAAAGCTTGTTTGTTTATACAAATGAAGTTCAGTTCTTGGATGCGCTCTGGCCCAATTTCTGTCTGACCCAGTGCTGCTCTGAAGACTTAGGTTATACTTCAGGGAGAGCAAGTCAGAACTCAGTTTACTCTTTTATCCTACATAAATCCACCTACTTGTCATTAAAAATAGCAGGAGGATGGAAAACTGGTATCAGAATAAAAAGCTGCTCCAAAGGTTCGTGTTCTTTTTTTCAAGGTGGCTGATAAAACTGGTTGCTGCATAACACTGTTGTCCCCAGCCATTCACCAGTGTTTGCTGAATGTGGTGTTAATTTTACATATCCCTCAGGGCTACATGAGGGTGAAAGCTTAAAAGGGCTCAAGTGCTCTCAACTGTACATTGGCTGGTGCTCTGCCATAAGGTCAAGTGCGGCTGAAGATTATATGCCGACAATTCTTTTGCAAGCTACGTGTGTATCACCAGCATAGCTACAGCTGGTGCTCAGCACAAGCCTGCTATGATTAGAAAGTGTCAGGCTGGTGCACTGGGCCATAGCATTTTCAGCCCCATCGATACCTTTACCGTGAATATCATCAAATTAGCTGATGTGTATCATTTGAAGATGCTAGTTGCTGTTTGGCTGAAACGGTTGCTTTGAGCCTTAGTGTTCCCTGATAAAGAGAGGAAGTACATCTTTTGGTCTAATAAAAGGATATTTGCAAAAAAAAAGGGAACAATTGTGTTGCTCTTTAGACAAACTTGGTTGTAATATGTCAAAGACTTGCTGTTGTATTCAGTACATCCTGAGTGCCCTAAGAATTTTTTTTAATATTGACATTAACCAGTTTTTCAATTAAGCTATTTTTTTTTATTATTAAGTCAGAATTCTGTCACACTTTAGGCAGCAAATCTATTACTACATTTTTGATTCTTTTAAAGTTACAAGTTTCTCTGTTTTCTTGAAACTTTTGTTTTCAACTTATGCTACCTTGAATCTCACTATAAAGTTTACATGTAAACATTGCACCTTTTTAATAATCTTCTCTCCTTGATAGGTGTAATTAAGGTAATAAATCATTTGTTATTATTTGGTTTGTATTTCAGTATTTTTCCTGCTTATTCATAAAAGTAGCAAATTGTATTTGCATGTATTACATGATTGTTTTATGCACAATAGGCATCTTTAAAGACTAGATTTCCAAAAATTAACTTCTCTGCATTTACATATACTTTCCTCATAAAGCTTTTTTCATTACAGTCTTTGGCTCTGTTGCGTGTTAGCTTAAACTCAAAAGGAAATGTGGAAAAACAAGAGTAGAGAACAGAAGCAGAAAACATAGGGACATCATCCTTCCTTGGACGTGTATTTGTTTGTCTCTGAACATTCGCAAGGTTCAGAGGATTCTTAATGGATAAGAGCAGCAGGGTAGGTACAAACTAACGGGTGAGGGGCTGAGCTGAATCGCTTGTTTAACTCTTTGGTTTTTGATAGTTTCGCATCGGAAACTGAATATAAGTTATTTCCTTGCTGGAAATCAAGTAAGGCTGACATTTTTTTTGCTGCCAGTGGGCTCTTTTTTAGAACACAAAAGAGCCAATACCCTCTGACAGCCGTAGCAAGAAGAGATGTGGCGATCCAGTCATGTGAAGCTTACAAAGAAGTGGGAGTGTCAGCTGATCAGGATTACACATGAAAAGTAGAAAGGCAAATGGAAAAAAATATGTTTTGTTAAAATACTTAATGATTGCATTTGTCCTTGTAGCGTGTTCTGCAGTTGATTTAACAGCAAACCTTAATAACAAAATTATTTTGCTTATAAGATATAATAGACAGAACAGGTGCATCTTTTAATTACAGTTTTCCCAGGATATTTGTTGGGGTTCGTTTGTTTGGTTGTTTTTTTTTTTCACATTCTTCCTCTGCACACACTCCAGAGTACAGTGCATACACATGATAGTTGCACTTCTTGAGTCATATTTTTCATGTACTTTTCTTTAAATGTCTGCTTGGATAATTAAGTCTGACTCTTAAGTTATGGTATGTTAGTTTCTGACAGGTGCCTGCCAGGGATCTTCAGTGCTGTCATGCATTATGTGGATTTCAGCCAAGACAGAAGGGCCTGGGTATTTGTTTCTGGTCACTTCTCATTAAAGCTTTGACTGTGGGAAAAGAAAAACAACCATTTAAAGATGAGGAGTATAGGTGCTACAGAAAGTGCATGGAAATAAAATCTGTTAGGCAAATAGTTTTTCTGTGTTTTTATATAGACATTATGTATATGTGTGAACTGTACATATGTGCATTTCAATATATAGTAAATATTCTTTCTGCAAAAAAAAAAAAAAAAGGATTGTCTCTCTTACAAGAGAAATGCACCGAGTACATTGGAGAAGTTGGCTTGGTAGAAGTGGAATATAATAGCACTTTGCTGGAAGATGACTGCTTTATAGGAATTAAAGGCTAGAATTTAATGTAGGTGGTTCTTAGATAACGAGGGTTAGGTGTTCTAGAATACTATCATGAACTGTCTAGTTTGGCTCCATTGTACATTTATCAAAGCTGCTAGATCTATAGTAGAGCAGGGAAGTATAGTTAGGAACTGATATTAAAAAATGTCCTCCCTTTCTTGAGAGACAAGAATAAAGATAAATACATGATTTTGGAAGGAGTGGAGGTTTAATAACCCATGAATGAATACTGTTGCTTGGTCAATTACAAAATAAACGGCTACATAAAAGTAGTAGTTGAGCCCCATGCTCTTGTCTTTTGGGTAATACTTGTAACTGTTAAACACAAAGAACAGTCCTACTAGGTCAAACTCAACATTCATTTAGCCTGGTGTCATGTCTGTATCAATAGGCAGTGACTAATGCCTGTGGAAGAGCATGGCAGAGCACGTAGTCGTATGTTCTACCATCTTCAAGGATTTCTATATCCAGAATTGGTACATTTCTGTTGAACAGCCCTACCTAGCTTTCCTTCTGTTTGATTGCTTTTTGAACCCACATTATAGCATCACAGAATTCTGTGGAAAGGGGGTGCACAGATAATGTGTGGTGTGAAGAGCAAGCTTTGACTTTGTGCCAACTACTTTGTGCCAATTCCTGCTTCCTGCTAGCTCCAGTTGTTAGCCCCTAGCTCTTGTGTGAAAAGAGGCAGCAAATAATTAATCCACTGATCCCTTCCATAAACTTCATGATTTTGTGAACCTCTTCATGTCTGTTCTGTCACCTCTTCACCTGCTCTGCTCACTCCTTCCTTCTACAGAACCTTTCCATATTTCTGATCGCCCTTATCCCACTTCTTTATCCCTTTACTATTTCTATTATATTCTTTCTGAAATAAAGAACTGTGTATAACTCATGATACATTCACTATGCATTTATATGGTGACATAGTGGTATTGTCTTGTTTACTCTTTTTTCTGGTTCTAATAATGTCTGATTTGGTTTTCTGTATACGACTGAAGGTTACACTGACATTTTAGCCCCAAGATTGTCTGTTTTTCAGAGCCTGTGGTTTTTGTGTATGTAAAATTAAGTCTTTTTTTCTCACATATCTTCCTTTCATGTTTGTCAATATTGACTTTTCACCTGGTATTTTATCTCCCAGTCTCCCACTGCTGTAAGAACCATCTGCAGTTCCTCATAATTGTGCCTCATTTTTCCTTCACTGACCAAATTGTTAGCATTAGCAAACTTCACCATCTTCTTTTGCTCACTTTTGCAGATCATTTAGGAATATGTTGAACAACACAGGTCAAAACACCCATTTCTGTGCAGTTCTCAGGTGACTTCACCCTAATAGTACTCATCATTCATTCCTATCGTTTTTTTTTCTTATCTTGACCTACTATTTATCCACTCATGGATCTTTTCTCCTGCTGTGGTAATTCACTTTTTTAAAAGCCTTTGAAAAACCTTCCCAAATGCCTGTAGGAAACCCAGGCAGTGTGTGTCACTTGAATCTTTCTTGTCCGCATTTTGGTACCTTAAGAAAATATGAAATTTGTGAAGCATAAGTTTGACTCCTAACCAATATATCGTATTTTTTCAAGTCCACTAATTTGGGGCTTTTTATAATTTTATGGTTTCTTATAACAGCTTCTACCTATTTGTAAGGTATAGACATGAGATTTACCAGTCCACAGTTCCCTCTATCCTCCCAGACCTTTTTTTAATTGACATCACACTTCTCTGGGACCAAGCTGTTTTAAGCAGGAGGTTACAAGCTATTTAAGAGTTTTGACTTCTCACACTTGAGATTCTCTGGAACTCTGGAGTGTGAATATCATCTGGGCCTGCTGATTTGCTTGCGTGTGTTTTGTTGATTTGTTCGTTACCATTTTGGCTGACATTTCTGCCCAAGTCAGATATTTTGGTACATCCCTTGTAAAACAGGGTTCTGGTATGGCAGCCTCTTTAAACACCTCGTGGTGAACTTGGATGTAAAGATAATTTCTTTTATTCTTTGTGACTTTATTTCTTCTGAACATTCTTTTTATTTTTTGACCAGCTTTTGTACTATTTGACAAATTTTTATTTGGAGGGCCACAGCTAATTTGTTCCTCAAATTTGTTTTTGATCTGTGTTACTCTGCTTTTACATATCAGTTTTAAAACTGTCTGTTTTCCCATTTGGAGAGGTCTCTGGCTGTTTGAGAATTTCCTCTTACTTCTAATAGCAAACATACATCTTTTTAAATAGCAAACAGAAATAACTTCTTTAATATGTTTTCCTGTAATCACAGATGTATGGCATCTCATCCCTTTCCTTCTGACTGGTTTGTCCTAATGAATATCCAAGGAGGTTTCTTTTATGTTTTGGTATGTTGCCTTCGGCCTCTGTTGATAAGCAATCTGGCAAAGCAAAGCGGATGGCATGATGGAATCAGTACTTTCACCTGCAAGCAAACTTTGTTTTCAGAGATGCTGGTTGTCAGACTCGTTATGGATGCATCTTCATTTCTGTCTCTGAAGTACAATTAAAGGATTCAATAATCTCTTAAAGATAATTCAAATTCTATTATTACTTCTGTGATCTCCTCTATTCTTGAATCTCTGCACTTGTTTTTCCTTACAGGTCTCATTCCTGAATGTGGTTTTGCCCAGTCTTTTCTGCTTTCTCCTACTTAATATGCCATATCTACTTTCCTCCCCTCCTTATTTCATCCTATTCTTCACCCTGCCTTTTATACTTACAAGAGGTTTCTAGTTGCATCTTGTCTGGCATTGACTCTCTCCTTCAAATCTACTAAATAATTTGCTAAGTAATTGCTCTCCAGCAATAGAGTTCAGCGTGCTCTTATGTAGCCCAGATAGGAGGAAATAACAAGTGTCTTGAATAAACAGTATCTCTTTAAGAAGTTAACCTTTACCTGGAGTGGAAAAATATGGCTATGGCACTTCAGCAAATAGGAAAAATAGAGCAGGCTTGTCACACTGTAGCTCATAGAACTGGAAATTTCCTGTGAATTAGCCCTGTATTTAGAAAGACTGTATGAAGATTGAATTTTTCCATGATGGCCTTGGAATATTATTCTCATGATCCACTGGTAAGGAAATGGAGTGACCGTGCTGTGACAGAGATATTCCAGTGCCCCCTTCGCAGACACCCGCTACCCCAGCACTGAGTAATCCCCAAGGGGAAAATGGAAGTTAAGAAAGCAGAAGCAAAATCTGCTATGATCTGAGACCGCAAGCCTTCATCTGACTGAAGCAAGTCTATTTATGTACATTGTGGAAAAGGTGAAGGAAGTGAAGTGTTTATCTCTTGAGCTGGCAAGCAGAAGGCATTGATACAGCTGTTTCAAAATGAGAGGTTCATTTGTCTCATGCCTTGAGACACTTAGAGCCACTGTGTCTGTGGGATATTTCTGTGCAATGCACCTTTGTAAATTCCCTTGTATCTATATGAGATATAGAGAATAAATCCCAGAATCCTGATTTCCAGATGATTCAGAAAAGTTGCTTGCATGGTTGCTGGCCTTGGTCTATATGCACTGATTATGTCCAGTAGCTATAATTTTTATCTGTAATTGTCAGTAAAGGTCCATGTGTTTGGGAGTATGTATATTATTGGAACCAAATTATCGTCTTTTGCAAAGTGATGACCCTACTTATGCTGCTGCTTTAAAATAAACATTAATTGCCAGCCTACAGAATGATCTACAGTCCTGGCTCCTCAGCAGTTCCCTAGAACTCCCTTCCTTTATATTTTGCTGTTAGTCAGGTTGTTATATTTATGGTTGTTTTGTGATTTGAACAGATTGTCAAGATTCATTTTGCTTTAGGTTAAGTTAGGCAGCAAAGTCATCTTAATTTTTACAGCAGAGCTATGTAGAATTCTTGATTTTATTTATGTATCATATAAATATCATAGTTTGATATTATCATTGATATCATAGGGGTTTTTTGAACAGAGACACAAGTGTATAACCAAATTAAAATTTAATCTGTATTTCTGTTTGCTTCATGTGGAGTAAAGCCACCTGTTATTTCTGCAATCAGCAAGCCATTGAAAAACATGTCTAGATATAATCATTTCTTCTACCTTTCTGTGTGACTGGAATCAGAAATGGTAATAACTCCAACAAGAACTTCTGGAGGAAAAAGACATTGTTAGTAAAATACAGAAAAAAGCTTTTGGACCCGAGGGAGGTTTAATGTTTAAACTTCAGATGTGTTCTTAGTTTCACTAGTTCTACTGCTTCTATTTCCTGTTACAGTTCTGGTAGCACATTTTGCTTTGTTTGTAATTTTGGAGATGATTTTCTGTCATGTAATAATATGAACTGAGCTGAAGGCAACAGTATTTCTTAAAAACCTGTATTTTTGATGGCTGCCCGCTGCAGACCTTCAGCTCTGTTGGTGCGTGATTACCGTCCCATCCATAAGCCTGCCTGCACAGTCAGTGCCCTGTGTAGACTGGCAGGTGGAAGTGGACATAGCAGGTTTACAAAACTCCTCGTAGGTAAGTCACAACAAAAGGAGGTATAGAGATAGAAATATTAGAAGAGGAAGAGATTATGTGGTGAATTTGTTTGGCACCTGGCGAAAAAAAAAATTGCTAGCAGCATAATGGCATTGTGCACTGACTCCTTTGCGCATTTGTGTGTTAGCCAGTTACAGTAGCAGTAATTTAAGAACTGTTGTCTTGCTGTTGTATAAACACTTCAGATGTTTGCTTGCCAGGTTTGGAGATGTATAAAATGGAGAACTGTGTAGACATTGGTTTTCACATAAAAGCAAAATATTTGCAATAGATAAAGCTGCCTACTAAGGAAATTATAAACCACATCCCAAAGAGCCTACCATCAAGAAGCTTAGTTTAGAAACATGAATCCGTGCCAAGTATCGTTATGTATATTTGAAGCGATAAAGAAGTCCGGGAAGGTACCTTTATCATTCTGCCACTGTACTTGAATAAGTTTTAGTGATGTTTGGATCCAAACGGTGGCTCAGAAATGTTGCTGCCTCCCGAATGCCTGGCGCATGCCATAATAGTCCTGATTTTCATTTCCTGAGCCTTTGCCACTTGGCGCCCAGCCACGTTATGGGCCTGTCTGCCTGCCACAGCCCGATTCCAGCTATGCAACCAAGAGTCAGACTTTGTGACTTCAGTCGTTGTAATATCTCACATCTAGAGAGAATGATAGTTTGTTTTAACAAGCATTTTCTCCTAATAGAGGTGTCAAAAAATGTCTACTGTACAATTAATCTTCTGTTAACCTGTAGTTATCCCAAAGCAGGAGACTGGGTTATCCTGCTCCACCGTGAGCATCCATGTATCTTTAGCCTGCTGAGGAATGCTGCGGAAGTGCCTGGGAATAAATAGACGACATGGTTCGCCCAATGGAAATATGTTTTTAATGCATTATATATAGTAAAAATAGCAAAGAGGTTTAAATGTCTCGTGTCTGAGTTTACAAGGAAAGACCTACGCCTTGAATGTTGGCTTGGGGCCTATTAAAAGAATGGGCTTTCAGTAGGGTTCCACACTTCTGCATTCAGCCCTTGTTAAATGCAAGGCGTAGAGATGCAGGATGAGGGTATAACAACCTGTTAAGGACCTAATCAGCACTCATATGGAATATGACCTACATACAAGCCTACTAGTGGAATTAATATAACAATTTGTTAATTTGCGCTCCTTTTGTTAATTAGTACTAATGTTGAATTAGACAGCTCCAGACAAATGGAATTTAAAAAGAAAACAATTATATTTAAAAAAAAGAAAGTTGGGCATCTTTGATTTTGCTCTGTTCTAAACAAAGAGGAAATCCTAGCGATTTTGGAGAGTTACAGTAAATATCTTTACACAGGAGATGAATTATTAGGGTTTCCATGAAGCAAACCAGCTGGCTGTGCCTGTGTAGTCACGGGAGGACAAATCCTCTTGTCTGGCACCCAAAATGGATTGTTGTAGGTGCTCAGTATTTTCAAAACAAGTTTTCATTGTGTTTAAAACAAGTTGCAACAAGAACATAAAAATACAAAGGCACATTACATATGTATGTATGCTCCACGCAAAAATACTTTGTACTTCAAAAAGTGAATAATTAGGTGACGTTAATAAAGCCTGGAGAAGCTCTTTTATAAGTCTCATATTATTTTATCTAATAATAATTTTATCATTGTAATATGGCTATGCTGTTGAAATAATTTATATAACAAGATTTCATTGCAAAGTGTCAGCATAATAATACTAGTCTGGGAGGAACAGGTCAAAGACCTCAAGAAGCCTCAGGCTCTGCTTTACTCTGACCTACGCCCTTCTTAGTTCCTGTTTTCACCTAATTTAATTGGAACAGGGGAGAACATTGCTATTCTAGCTAATTTATGAAGATCAGTCATCTGTGGACTGGATTTTTTCTGTTAGGATTCTGTGGATTTGAACTTGTAAATGTCTTGCAGCAGTTTCTTTAGGGTGCAGAAGGAAATAAATATGGGATGCAAAATGATGTGAATTCTAGAGTTGCAAGTCCTCTGAAAGAAATGGACAGTAGTTGGGGCAAATGCTTAGGATTCTCAGCTGTATCTAATACAGCTGAAAGGGGTCCAGTTCAGTCCTCACCTCAGTCCCAGGGTAAATAATAGCATTTGCAGAATATTCAAACAAACTCATTGTTAACTTACTGGATAATTCAGACAACAGAGGTCACCTGAGGAGAAAGGTGTCCTAGCTTACAGACCCTGGTCCAGAAGACTTGGAAGAGTTACGTAGAACTATTTGGAGATTGCCACAACTATAGGCGTGCCTGCCCAAGTCAGATCTGTTAGTTTGAAATAGTTGAGGAAAAGAACCCCACATTTTCCTGTATGCCTTATCTAGACTATGAGAAAAAGGGTGTGTTTATCAAATATACTAGCTACTGTGATTTTGAATACACTAAGGTTGTTCTGTAATTAAAGCCTAGTGTATTCAGAATTAAACCATAGTCACAGTAGATATTAAAACATTTTACAAGAATGAATTAGAATATTGAAATAGAGGCTAGTATTAAAGAATAAAGTTTGCTCTCAGAGCCAATAGTAGGAAAAATCCAAGTACAATAACCCAAGTCTGTCTTCTGATGAGAAGAAACACAATATATGCACTTGATAGAGTGAGAAGTAATGACAGCCCATGTGTCTTTGTGAAAAGATTGAGATTTCGATTCAAGAGCTTTCATTTGCCAGTAAAAAATGTGCAAGGACAGAATACACTGTGGTGGTGGTAGACATGTTGCTGTACAGCTAAGTCTGTACTTGATGTGGACCATCAGGATTCCTTCATCCCCTTCCTTTTCCTCAAATCATCCCTTGATGGAGAAGGCACTTGAAACTCCCACATCTTGAGCTGAAACACATAAAACATATGAGTGCAAATAGAGCTAGCATGGATGAATTTGAGATCAGCGTGCTGAAACACTTGTCACTCTTGAACTGAGGAGTTTAAGGGGAATCTATTTTGTGAATGACTTAGGAAGATGATTCATCACCCCATGATGAATGTCCTTGTCCCAGACACAAAAAGCAGAAATCTCATTGGTATGGCATTTTGTATGCTTTTTTTCCTCTATGTTCTGCTCCAAATTTCCCACATGAAGATTTTAATAGAAATAAAAACACCTAGGCAAATCTTCCAGCTTTATTACACAATGAGTGGTAAATAGAACACCAGTGCATAGCTGGCTGTAGCAGCAGTCAAGCAAAAGCAATAGCAGAAAACAAATGTGTTCGTTTTAGAATGCTTTCACCATAAATATACATGAAGTGTTGTTTGATGGGAGATTGCAGCTCCTTTGTTGAAAGTCTTTGCAGATTTTCAACATAGGAGTCTGAAGGCAACAGGTATTATCAAATGGTCGGTGCAGATTTTCTACCAACTATATTTTAAAAACCCAACACTAAGTTATATTGGAAAGCACTGCAAACCCACACCCTAGGACTTAGACATGTATGGGCTTCTGGAGACCTTGTACCACAGTCAGTGTTTTATATCACTAGAAAACATGTAAACAACGAGTCATCCAAATTCTACCTTCTTTTAGATACTTACCATTTGCAATAGCAAGACTGACTTTCCACTGGATAATAAGGTGAAGGAAAGATAAGTGCTTTACTCTCAGCAAATGTCCTTGAGCATAGCACCTGAAATTCAATGTACCCTATCAAGTGTATGTAGTGGTTAACTATAGCGAAATGCGTTGTTTTCTGGAGTACTGAAGAAAAATTTCCATAGAAATCCCATAACTTGCTACCTTGAACTTCAAAAATGACCATTTGAAGGAACAAAAACAAATAGACAAAAACCAATAGATTCTTACAGTAAGACACTCAACGAAGAGTTAGACATGTGCCTGTATGTGTATGAAGATTGACACCTACTCTAAGCTGAAAAGAAAGCAACTCTTTAAACACTGTTTAAGATCTAAACCATTACGAGAGGGATGCAGAGCCGTTGTACTCAACACTCATGTAGAGAATGTCTGTGAACTTTGTACAATGCAGTTTTTCTGTACTTGAAGGAGCATTTTATGTGATTCTTCTGAGCGTAGTGTGAGGTCAGCATGACAAAAACCCACCAAGAACATGGTAGAGTAAATCAGGAGAAAGAAGGAACTCCGTGTTTCCCAGAAAGGAGAAAAAGCATTGATCAAAAACTGATTTCTGCTATATGACACAGTCTAGAGAAACCATAGATCAGGTTAGCTGTCTGCTTCTTCAGTGTAATTCAACAGGTACCCAAATTACTGATTTTTTTTTTTTAATAGCAGTTCTCTAAAGCTGAAAAGTGTATCTGCTGGTTGTAAAAATAATAATTTCAAACCACTTCTGAGATACTTAAAAGTGTAATGTGGCAAAGTATCTGAAACAAAAAAAAAGAGAGAGATTTTTTTGTGAATTCCTGTGGTGTAGCACAGGTCAAAGTTATTGAGGATGTAAATTTGTGTGAATGTGTTTATGTGAATAGGGTGTAAGAAATGAATCTTTTTCCAGAGTTCATGTTTACATTCCCGGTTTCTCTGTGCCCGTATGTTCAGGATGCTGGAGTGTTTATCAATTTAAAACCTCTCTAAAAGGAATAATATGCCATGTGAAAGAGGCCCTTACCATCCAGGCTATAGCAGAGTGTTGTCCTTCAAAACATTTTATATTTCTTTTAAAGTTATTTTGTGTAGTCCATTGTAACAAAATGTGTCCATGTCATGGTCCTATCTGTGTAGAAAAATGTACGGTTTGACTTCAATGCCAGCTGGTTGATAGATGAAACTTACTCGACCAGTAATTGGTGCTTGTTCTGTTTCTGCTTACTGGTAATTTCTGCAGAGGAGAAAAAATGTCAGAATTTCCATTTCATGGGAAATTCAAAATTTTTAACATATGGTTTTTGTCCCAAACTTCAGATGAAAAGAAAAATATCTGAAAAAAAATTTTGCTTGGTAAATGTGGAAAAAAAAAAAAAAGCAGTTAATGTGACACTATAATGCATCTGCTAAGAGTAGCACAGTGCCTCTTGGAAGCAGAAATTTTAATTATTTACCCCAACATTCTTCATGGACTGGGTCCTTTGAAGAGACTACTTCTGCTGTTAGGTTTATACTTCCAACTCCTGTGATGCAGCAGTGCCTTGTCAGTTTTGATTAGATACATCATCTCTGAGACACTGGACTGCAAATAAGCAGATTAATATCAAACTGATGGTTTAGGCTCAGTTCTACAAACCAGAACATCTCTTCTTAGGTCAACCCAAACCAAAGTGCTTCACTTTTTTTTTCTTTTTTTCCTGGTGAAAACTCAGTAGCATTTCCACAGAAATGCACACAGCTGGGTAAAATGTAATTTTCCACTGAAAAAGTCATGTGATTTAAAAAAAAAAAAAAAAGAAATTCTAACAAGCTCTAATAATGAGTAATGTCTTTGCTGCCTGTTCTACTCCTTCATATATACCGAAAATAAGTCTTGTTACTTCTATACAGTAACACTTGCCATTCCTTCCCTGTATGCAGTGTTCATTAATACCGAAGCAGTTTAAGCTCCTGTCTCCTACTTCCCTGTCTTTCCTCTTCGGTCTATTAAATGTGCTACAGCTGATAGTCCTTCATCAAGTATATTGGGCTTTTGGGTCTCTTTGCAGGGTCTTGTTTGGTTTGGTTTGGGGTGAGGGAGGTAATTTTGTGCGTGTGTGTGATGAACTAGAATTATCCAAATGTTTTTTCCAAAATGTCTTTAATCTCAGATACCTCGGGTGTGTGGGAGAGGGGCAGAAATGGAGGAACGTAGCCTGGGTAAACATTTGGTACGACATTTGCTTCAGTCTGGACAAGACCACAAATGATAAGGGAAACTTAAGCATGTACTTTAAAGTATGGAAAGAAAAAAGTATGACTTTTATAAATTATGAAGTACTAATGGAATTTTTGTCGTTTATGGAACATCTCCAAGAGGTTCTTATGAACTACCAGTGAAATAACATCCTCTTTGAAACAGTACATCTGATTAGAATGTAGGGAGGTGTTAGATCTGGTTTTGCAGCAAAGGATACAAGCTCTATAGCAGGAATTTGTGAAAAGAAAGGATGCTGGTGTAGATAAAGATGGTGTGGGAGGGTGTATGTGGTATCAGAAGTGTTCATTCTGGAATTTACCTAACAGAAAAGTCATTGAAATATTCTGCAGTAAGTGTGGTCTTAATACAAAGCACAAAAATATTATAAAGGAGGTGTTTCAGAAAAGAAATAAAATATAGGAAAGTATATCTGCTTATATCTCATTTGATGATTAAGAATTTTTACAATTTAGGAAGAAGGAAGTTTTAAGTAACATTTATCAAGTCAGTAAGAAGAGCATATGCCTGAAAGAAGAGTCTGCAAGGAAGCTATCAAAGGGGAAGGAAGAAGCTACTTAAAATAAGCAAAGAGAGGAAATATAAATAAATGTTAGGACAGATATGCAAGGAGAAATAAAAGGATGATAGATCCTGGCATTGACAATGTGCAAGTGATGTTCCTTGAACTAGCAAAATGCCGTAGAGCTGACTGGGACATACATGGGCTGCAATTTCAGATGTATGCTATGAACACACAAATACAGAAATGGCATTTGACTGTTAAGATCAGATGACAGGCATGCCATGTGTGTGTACCAGGATGGGCAATCACTTCTGTGGGCATAATTATGAGGACTGCTTTCTGAACTTTGATGAATAAATCAGAGTGTGTTCTGTAAGTGCCCAGCACAATCTGCGTACGCTGTAAAATGTGTATGCTGGTTTTGCTGCTTTTCTTTTCCATTTCTAAACTCAGCTCCTCAGTGCAGAAATGCTTTTACTTTCTATTGCTCTGTTAACCTTTGGGCAGCATCTCATGTGTGTTTACAGCTTTTCTACAAAAGCTAACTGTAGCTATCTGTTAATTAATTTGTCAGGCACAACTTCACAAAGAGAAAGGAGAGCGTTCTCTTTTGTGATCTTGCAATGTTTTCAGATGTGAGGAGGTATAATTGGTGTTCAGTGACTGCCAAAACTTGTACCCAAATTATGAAATACGTATCATGGTTGTGAAGGTGGTCAGCATATTTTTGCTACAGGAGGTATACCAGCAGAGAGATCAGTAACATAAAGAACATAATTGCAGCTATTCTTACTTTGGTTTTCTTTTTTTAATTTTATTTTGGTGAGGAGTACTGGAGCAGTTTCTCCTTGCATGGAAATTTAGAAAGACCAGTGATATGAACAGAAAACAAAATGTAACAAAGTAGAGAGAGTGAAAGTTCAGTGAAGAAAGTAGTAGTCAGAATGATGAAGCAGCTTCTAATATAACTTGCAAATAAAGAGTATCTTTGGGATACATAAAATATGTTTAGTACATGGTTGAGTATTTCAGTGCAGTAACCTCAAAGGTACAGTTCAAACTCAATTTTGGATACTTAGGTTCAGCTCATTTTACAGATGTATGAGTCACTCAATTATTTGTAAAGAAGATAGACAAAGATCCAAAATATACAAAGCACATCTTAATTTATAGATAATGGTCTGGCTTTCAGAGTCTAAGAAAAGGAATTACAGTTCATCCGAAGTGTTAGTATTTATTCACTACATCTTATGTAAACTACTGCCATCAACAGTGACTCTGTATTGCATCAAGGTTTCTGTTATGAGGCAGATAAAGAGCTTATCTCCTGCACGTAGTCTGACTTATTTTCACGATTTTCCTGCTCCATTGACTTGTCTGCCTTTGGTACCTTATGTGAAGCTTTCTTCAACGTCAGGGAAAAAACCTCAACTTCTTATCCCAGAAACATGGTGAACTGCATCCAAAAGTGCCAGTTCTAAGATGCTGCAGGCAGCGGCATAGCCACGCTGGTGGCTTATCTAAGGGTTTCTCATGTTTACAGCCACTCCAAGGTGTATTTTTCAGTCCATCATACAGTTTATCTCTGGAGCTCTGCATTGGATAAAATATGGACGGTTCATCGGGCTCTTCTGACAGTCTCAGGTTGCTGGTGTTGACCAGATTAGGAGGTTAGTGGTGAGGACACTGAAGAAAGAAGTACTGCTGGGTCTAGGAAGCTGAAGTGTATGGATCCGGTGTGTACTAAAAACTTGTAAGAAAAACATTACCCATTTGTGAGATCTAATAAGGGACTGAGCGTGGTAATATTATGCTTCTCTGTTAAAGCTCTGGCCTCATACATGCACACACCATGTTCTAAGTTTACTCCTTCCTAACCATGCATTTTCTTTTTTTTCTCACTAGGGCATATTTCAAAACGTTTGTCCCTCAGTTCCAGGAGGCAGCATTTGCTAATGGGAAGCTGTAGGCAGCCTGGGGCACGGAGATGATACTGGACAAATCCTTCAGTCTGCGCGTGTCAGCCCACAAGAAGAATGCCTGGAAATGGTCTGGACTGTCTTGATAGGTGCTTTCTTGCCTCTGAAATGGTTTTGGTAGCTTCAGTTTTTGTCAGATTTTTGAAACAAAGACCTCACTAGCGTGCTTAAAACTGAATGTTTGGTGTTCATCTGTCCCTTTGCCTCTGCCACCACCATTCCTTTATGGATCCACTGGATTAAATTTAAAAGGGTGGGTTTTGATGTGATAATGTTTTCTTGTGCCAAAAATGTCCTGTATGTTATGCCTTGTTTCCTTGTCTTCAGATGGTGTAAATTGGATATTTTTTTTCCACTGAAGTACTATGTAATTTGTATATTTAGTTAACATTTCCAGCTTATCCTAAGAAAATATAAAACTGCCATATGTACCAGGAATGCCTAATGGACTGTACAGTGCCATATTCTACCTTGGAGGTTTGCACCTCACTGTGGTGATTGTTCTCAAAGGTATGGATATGAGTTGCGCAGTTCAATTCTCAGTGCCTTTCAGGTTGGTCTGATATTAATATGGCAGGGTGTTGGAGGGATTTTTTTTTTAATCTCTCAGTTCAAAGCTCATCTTATATGAAATGCTGTGCTTTTATGCTTTGTTTTTATTTCCAGTTGTATGATTTTGGTGTTTTTTCTAATGAACTCCCCTTGCCATTACAAAAAAGTTCTACTTCTTGAGTACCAGTGCACAAGGAACTAGTTGTATAAATCAGTGTAACAAAATAAAGCTCTTTCATGGAACTGTAATTTTTCCAAGTAAGATAAATACTGCTAAGAAGCAAGCTTTCAACAAAGGAATGAATGATGTCTTGGGAAATAACTGATTAAATAATGTAGGGCTATAAGTATTTACCTTAATGCTTAAGTTCAACATGTCTTCTCAGAAATAATTTTAAGTGTATAGAACTGGAAACATTACCTCCCCTAATTCTGAAACGCGAAATGCAAAATCCCACCTATTCATCCTTTTTTCATACTTGTGTCAGGCACACCAGTTGAGGCTAACTGTACACAATGTCACTTCCCAAATTAATTTGTAAATAGAACAGGGTACTTTCCAGTAAGGAATAAAATTAACAGTGTATGTTGCTTATAAATGGCAGATGGAAAATGTGCCCTGCTTCTGCTAAATATGAGGAACTAAACGGATAGTATGCAGATGATACAGTGGCGCTGGAAAACATTTTAATTTGAAATTATTCACTATAGCACCACTATCTGCTTGTGCAATGAAACCTCATCAAGTTACTTGATTGGCAGCATTCTCCTACCCTTTCTAGAACTTGGGTTTTTTACATTAAAAATAGTGCTTTCCAGGGGAATGTCCACTTAGGAAATGTAGATGAGTTTTGAGCAGTGAAGCTTAATAATTAAGAATTATGCAAATAATTTGTCTTTAGAAACTACAGGTATTTTTAGCTAGTTTATAGGCAAAATTTTAGTTTATGTTTAATACTGAAGTTCTTGGCTGGAAATTAAGGTGCAAACAAATTCAGAACCCTTATTGCAAATCTATGGAGGAGGGGGCATATTCTGTCCTGTGACCCACCCCCTTGTGACACTCGCTGCATTATCTGAGGGCTGTAAACGGCTCCAAAGGTCTGAGTCTGAATTCCCTTGGTGGAGGCATTGCATTAGGCTTTTGCATACAAACCAAGACTTACAGCAGATGTGGAGGGTAATGGTTTTATGTGAGTAGCAAAACCGTAAGGGAACAACCTTCAATGACTGAAAACAGGTATTGTGTGGTATACTGGGAGGATCTCACATCTGCGTTTCTTCGGGTAAAACTCAAAGCCACGCACACGTATTCAACAATAAGCTAACTCTTGTGGATGGGGTGGGGGGAGGAGGATGGCTAATGAAAAACATTTGTTCTGGGAGTATTCAAAATCTGAAACAATCCCTAGCATCTTCAAAAGGTAAAGCCTAAACCCTCAAGTTGCATCAGTAGATTCCTCGAATCTTACTTTTCGTAACCTTGTGTTTGATTCGGTGTTGTAGAGGTTGTCCCATGAACGTGTTTGCTTTATATACCTGATTGTCCAAGTGGCACTAAAATTTTTTTTTAATCTTTTCAGAAGCTATTAGGATTCAAAGGCTAGCAATTGCAAAATGTTTCAAAAGAAGGTCCACTCTTTAGAATTAGTACACATTTTCAACCAAAAATACATCATTCACCTCAGTCCTAGTAATTTTGGACAAAGAACTGCTTTATTATTAAAGGACTAAGAGTTTTAGAAGCCATGTAAGAAAAGACTTTGAGGATGTAAAAAGCCTAAAGCAGCAATTCCTTCTGTTGAATTCAATAGTTTCACCAACTTTTCACTAGCGTATGTGGAAATGAACTGATGGTTTCAGTCTAATTTTACATCATGCTACAACTGGTAGTATTTTCAAAAAAAAAAAAATGAAACAAAAAAAAAGAAGAAGGTAGAAAAGTTGAGAGACAGAACTGTTTGTTTAAGATAGTCTGCAAGCCTATCAATTTTCAGATTAGAAGAAAAGGCATTTTTCTTACACTTAATGAACACTTTATTTATTTCAAAGCCACCCTGCTCCCTTTGACCTACACAGTATTTTATGGAGCCCTTCCTGATAGTTTTCAGAAGAATGTATTGGGGATGTCAGTACTACAAATGGGATATTGGGAGGAAAAATGTGGAAATGAGTGAACTCTCTTCTCCAGGAGGATTACCATATAAATACTACATTGGAAAAGAGAGTTAGTTTGAGTAATTTTATATCGAATCAAGTGTGTGTTGAAGGCATTTAAGTTAGCCATGAAAGTTGTAATCTAATAAATTGGAGTTACTTAAGTTATCTCCTGTTTTATGATAATATCTGTTGTGGCCAGTTTAATGGCAATGAGACTTTCAGTGCTTTCTTCCCTATGGTGTGATATATGCAATTAAAATGAGCAGTCAGACTTAGGCTAGTTTCTTTGGTCTATGAGAACCACAAAACATGGGAGAAAAATAGTAATGTTACGAAGATATTGAAAAGCCTAAATTCTACTCTGTCGTAATTTTGATTGCAAGAAGGCAGTAAGTCTCTAGTTACTAAGCCCATTAATGCACAATTTTCCAGAGGCCCTAAAGTGCAAACTTAAGAGTCAAGCCTTTGTTCATCTGCATACGTAATCTACTGTGCTAGAAGTGAATACCAAATCTTTCAGATTCAAAGTTAGATTTTTTGTGAACTTGCTGGAAAGACTAAGCAAACAGCTGCAAGAATAAATATAAATTAACTATATCATACATAGTTTGGCCTTCATTGATCTTTCCGTTGTGCTGGTCATTGCTTTGTGGATCAGCACATTTCCTTTGCTGAACCAGCAACGTTTTCAGTACATCCGTGTCCTTTGAACACCCTCCCACTCATATAGGGAGTAGATTTGACTCAGTTTTTGAGAAGAAATCATTGCTGGAATTAGCACGGATCTCCTACACGTTGCTAGACCCTCACTAGGCATATTTCTCTGTGTGTTTCCTTCCTCTCATCCTGTCTGGTGCTTGCAGCAATCAGTCAGGAGACAAGATTCAGCAATGAACTGCAGTACCTTAAGTCTTACTTAGGTGATTTTACACAAACTTCTTAACTAGGAAAGAGGAGAATAGGTTTGGTTAGTCTCTGTCAAGCAGTGCCTCCTAATACAAGGCTGGGGGGTGTAGCAAAGGTGAAAAACCTGTTTAAGTAGTGAGTAGGGACTGCTGCTTGGACATCCTCCTCCTCTGTTAAGTACCCTTAACAACTGGAGAAGCAGCAAGCAGTACAAACCCGTAGTAGCACGTGAGGGTCACCCCATTTCTAATACCACATCTACGAGGCAGCGATACATGGAGATGAAGGGGAAGCGTCCTCTGTCAGCGGAGAAGGGGAGTTTCTCACCCTTCCAGCTTTGTGAGAAAGACGTGCTGCAAGGCAGTAACCAGCTTTGGACACAGCTTCTGACCATGACTGTTAATTACAGGGTGCTGTCGTTCCCGTGTGAAGTAAATGAAGTCTGTGACCAAACTGACTGCCAGTGAACACTCTTTCCTTAAATTACTGTTCTCTCTGTAATTGATGTATTGTAACGCTCATTAAACCTAAAGGTTGCACTGTTTCTTACTTAAATGTTACTGAAAATCCCTGAAGTTATCTCCTTTTCAATTTTCAGGTGTCTGTAATGTTCTGGGACAATTTGATTTCATCCTTATTTGTTATTACTGTTTTTCGCAACTTTGAGGTTTATATTTTAACAAGGCAACCAGTAGTTGTTCCAAGTGTTTGTGCCAGCGTCATATGGACCTGCATTAAATACAGAATTATTTGATGTAAGAATAATCAATCTTACTGGAGAAATTGGTTCTTATTTATTAAGCTAAGTATTGTATTCTCCACAGTAGAGTAGTTCTGCGAAAATACTCTATTGTTACCCAGAACAGAAGGGATAATTGTGCTGATGGCATTGGATATTTTTTTTTGCACTGAATCTTAGTTTAATTTGCATCTTAGCATCAGCAGGGGGAAAGTGTATTCTCCTTTTTTGAAGGAAACCTGCACCTAAATAAACCATTGATCAGGCTTTATCTTTTCCTGTTTGAAACAATAGGGTTTGTCCCTATGGGCAAAGCCTGTAAAAGTCTCAACAATGTACACCAACAGTACAGGTTTTTGTAATTTTTGTTTTTAACTTACTTCTGTAGATTCAGAGAATAATTTCAAACTTTGTGCTGAGGGAAGGTAAATAACACAGATAGTAGAAACATGTAAGTAATTTTAGCTATGTAAGAAATAAGACAAGCAGTCTAATATTCTACAAGAACTCAAGGGTTCTGCCATATATTTCTTGAAAAGCCGTGGTGTGTAGGTGATTTTAGTGCAGCTTTTCCTATTCTATTCCCTGTCTTACGTTTAAAAGCTCAATTCTTGGTTCCAAGGCACTGCACAAACACCATTTTGTTAAAATGGTAGTTACCAAGCAAAAAAGCAGGGGGGAAACTGGGATCAGCTGCTGAAAATAGGTCTTAAATCATCAAGAAATCAACAAAGGAAGCAAGGTTTGGCGGCTGCCCTGCCACTTGCTGAGTCTACAATATGGGCCTTCAAATGTGTCCCCAGTGCAAATTAAGAAAAAAAAAACAGGAGTTTTTTCTTGCAACGCTAAAGAATAAATACAGTTTTGAACAACAGGAAGTAAAGCAAGCGTTTAATTGCAGACATGAAAAGCAAAATACACACTAGAAGTCTAACATTATTTGTGCCTACAGCTCCCCGCGTTTCTCCTGTCACCAGAGAGGGTGAAGAATTAATGCCTCGTGCTGCAGCTGCCCGTGGTGAAAATTGATCCTTGGGGTGCTCCATGTTTTCATCAAACTCTATTTAAACCCTAATGATGCTTTTTCTATCCCCTAGGATGGCAATGCAGTACCAGAGAAAAGCAAATCTGATGCCATCAGGGGTTTCTGTTCCACTGCTGCTCCATTGCAAGCCCTTGATTTGGGTGGAGCGAGTACTTTGTAAGCCATCAAGCCTGCCAGCAAACAGGGTTCATTTAATTTCCTCGGTGTTTATTTGAAATTATTCAAGTTGATTATAATTTGACATCTTGTTTTCTTTATTTCACTGTTGCTTTCAGCAAAAGTTTTTTAGTACTTGTTTAAAAACCAGAGCCGTCAAGGCTGTCTTTCTCGAAGGGGATGTAGCACTGGTGTGAGTAGCAGCTGGAGGCTGGAGCCATGTGTTTCTTCTCCAAACTGCACAGTCAGCAGCAGCCCAAGCATGGTGCACCCCTCCCAGCAAACCTCGCTTCACGTCAGTCTGACAGGAGAACAACCAGCAGTGACAGTAACTCTGACCTTTTTCTACCGGAACGGTCTCTGCTGGCTCAGTCGCTATACGTAGCCGCCTCTGAGATCCCGGTTGCAGGAGGTAATGGGCTTTGGTTGCTCCTCAGCTGAGGTTCAGTTTTGTACCCAACGGAGGAGCAGTGCCAGAGAGGACTGATACTCTGCTGCTGCTGCTGACGCTGGGCATTTCCTTTTAACACCTTGAGAGGAAAAGGCAGCCACAAAATCCAGCTGTAACTCAAGTACCGCCCTGCCAGCTAAGGGTGATTTCTTGTGTGTTTTGGCCAACCGAGCCTGCTCTCTATTCAACTGCCTCAGTTCTGCCGGAGAGTGGACACTGCAGAAAACTTTTTCCTTGCATCGGCAGCCCTGGAGGCATGTAAAAATTTCAGGGGCCATCAGCAACCAGCTTCCCGTCTGAACTTTTCTGTGCTGGTTAGGAGAAAGGGAAGCAAAATGTCCAAATAAAAATCTGTGTTATAGAACAGCTTGTTTCTCACATTTCTTCAGTGCCGTGGCTTGCTTCAATGGCTCTCTTATCATTGCTTTCTGTTGAAAAAGATACCGTAGTACGCTGCATTTCCTAGATTTCCTGCACTCACCTCCTTACCCCCTGTATTCAGTAGGTGTTGTGTCTCAGCACATCTGTTTGCCTCTGGACCGTAGCGGGGCTCTCAAGCAGCCCACAGGTAAACTGAGAAACAGGACGGCGTCTTTTGGTTTCAGCAAGAAGAAGGTGAGTTTGGGTGAATGAGTTTGTGCTGTGAGAATTGGGCTCCTCTTCTTCAGAGCACCCACAGCACTTCTAGCCAAGAAGAAATAACAGCATCTGTCTAATGAGGTCAGATAGCTAAATGGAGCAGTTTCCGCACGGTGGTGGCTGGTATAATTATACGCTGGGCCGTGGCGTGTCTGGTCCTAATAGTACCTGGGACTCTTGTGAGTGACTCAGCCGCTGCTTGAGGCTAATTATGGGCAGGTTGCATGAAAAACCCCCGCAACTTGATCCTGCTTTCGTCTCTTCCAGTGGATGGGTGTTCAGCACCGACACGGATTGCTCATGCAAAGCTGGGTAAATGCCTGCTCATGAGGAAAAGGCTTTCAAAGCAAGACTAGGAACAACACTCAGAGGCGC
This sequence comes from Chlamydotis macqueenii, assembly GCF_036417535.1. NCBI lineage: Eukaryota > Metazoa > Chordata > Aves > Otidiformes > Otididae > Chlamydotis > Chlamydotis macqueenii. The sequence continues at coordinate 83,790,782 of NC_141558.1, read as the reverse complement.
CTGCGTTTTGAAGAGGAGGTGTTGTCTGTCAGGATATTGCTCGGTCAAAGCTGGTTCCCTGTCTCTGGCATTAGCTGGTGCTGGGGTACTGTATATGAAAGTGAGATTCCAAAATAATCTAATCACCCGGTTTCTCATGCTTGTTTATGGATGACAGGAGTATTTAATCTGTGTTTGTAATTGTCATTTTGTTGAATTTAGCATTATTTTTATTGTGGTGTTTTAGAAACGGATCGTGTGATTATTTGGCCCTTTTTAAAATTCAGCCATGTGTTCATCCCTGTAATATACTCTGGCAGAAGGGTCCCCACGCTAGCTATACTGTGTGAAGTGTTATTTCTCTTCTCTGCCTCCTAGTTACCATGGAGCAGGCTCAAGAAGCAGGTCCTGTACTTGAAGACAGCTCAGAGAAAATCCTCAGAAGGTGCTGGAGGTTACCAGCATCATGTAACACATGATTTGTACCAACTTCATCTTTGCTAAGAACAACTTCTACCGATTTTAAAGCACATATGGGAAAGAAATACCAGAAGTATGTACCTATGTCTAGCATTACACACACAGGATTAGGGGAGCTGCGGAAGCCATTGAAATGAATTTGCAGGGAGTTTCATGACTCCTTCCTTCAGGGTCTGTCAAATTATGTTTACAGGGAAGACTTTTATCAAAAATTATTCCTCCAAAAGTGACACTGTCACAAGGCACAAATTTCCAGGTCACCAAGCCCAGGGCAGAGAGCATTTCCACCAGGAGGACACAGTCCAGGAGTGGAAGAGGTGTCCCCAGAGGCTGGGGCATCTCCCTGGAGATTTTTGAGATATGAGTAGGCAAAGCCGTGGCGGTCCTGACCTAGTGCTGGAGACAGTCCTGCTTCAAGCAAAAGGCTGGACTAAATGACCTGCAGACATACCTCTCAGGCAACTTAGACGTGCTTTTATTAACTTTTTTTTTAAACCTGTGATACAGATCTAAGCACAACCAAGCACAACCTGATATTATCTACCTTTAAATATTGTTCAGAGGCAAATAGCACGTGGAAACAAAATGAAGAGCAAAAGTAGTGAGATTTCAAAAGTTCACTGTTTCTAAACATTTTCAGATCTTAGAAGTGCAGACGTAAACTCGGTTCTTTTTCAGTCACTTGTGTTAGTAGGGACTGCTGCAAAAATGTGGCTGATGTCTATACAACACGGTGCTCTTAAGTAACTGCCTAAGCTAATTCTGAGCTGAGTAGCTTGAGTACTTCAAGCACTGTAGACACATTGCATCATCCCTGCATTTTTATGAAAGGTGCCTTGATGTTGCCTTGAAGAAAAACCATGTTTGGATTTGAAAGTAGGCTGGGCATCTGGAGCCAATACTCCCTGTATACAAACAAGATGCTTCTTCAGGGAGGAGCTAGGGCTGGAAACTGGTCCAACACGCCTTGGATTCTAGTTGTTTGGAGTTGTTTAGACTATTTTAAGAGCAATTTTCAAACAGGAAAGTGTTAAAACTGAGTGAAATGAGCTGCGTTGTGGGCCACCGTATCAGGGCAGATTGGAAATTGTAGCAAGAAGCCCTGTGCATGCCAACCCGAGGGGCTTGTTCGCAGGGCATTTAGCTTTTCCATCCTGACATCTTGCTATAGAAAAATAAGAATTGTTTTGAGGCTTGTCTTTGCGCCTAGTCCTGCCACTCAAGATTAAATCTCGCAGACAAAACAAGCTGTTTGGGAGGCAGACCAAGAATGCCTTTACAGTGAAGAAAAATATAAACACTCAGCCAAATGTGATTAACTATTGAATGCAAAACACTCCCTGGGTTTTGTTTATTTGTAGACTGTAGAGAAAGCTCCCAAAGCTGCCATGCTTTCAGTGTGGAAACACTTCAGCCTCTGCAACCCGCTGTTGCTGGGGGCTGGGGAAGGAAAGGATTTTGTCTGAGCTGGTTTTGGGGGGGCCTTTTTTATCGAAATATGTTGTTTATTTGGTTTTGCAAAGGCAATGTACCCAGTTCCCTCTCATTATGTGTATTCCCGCCTCCAGCTGCTCGCACCTGAGCTGGACTTTGGCTCCTTCCCCTCTCGCTTTGCCAGGCAGGATGGGCCAAGGGCACCCGGCTCAGCCGCAGCACTGCCAGCCGCACGGCCGCGCACGGGCTCCTGCAGCCCTCCGAACTCTGTCCAGATGAGCACAGGGAGAAGCTGTCATTAAAAACAAAAGAAAAAAAGACCAAAAACGTGCTTGTGAGCAATTGCTTATTGCTCACAGGTGACTGTCAGCATCCCCAAGCTTTGAGGCAGCTGCTGGAATGACAGAGTACAAAGAGCCCAAACCCTTTGCGGTGTGCTTTGTGTGTGTATTTCCCTATGTATGTTAGCAAAATGACAATGCCCAAGTTTACAGCTGGTTTCAGATTTCAAGGAAGAGAGAGAAAGTGGGTGCTGGCATTTGGTGAGGGAAGGAGCAGAGGCTCATCACCACCGTGCTGCTGTCGGTCCAGAACGATGCTGCTGAGGGAGGTGGAATTATCCTGTCCTGGGAGGACTGACTGCAAAGTACGTCTTGTAAATGTGGAGTAAATGTTTATATGGAGTTTTATTCTAGTTTTATAGTCCAATTTAAACCAAGTATGACGCCACTTGAGCCATGCACAGTCTAGGTGCTGCATTCGTGCTTTAAGGGCTAAAGGTGGAAGCAAGTACGTGGAATTGTGCAGCATTGCTTTTCAAGGTCAAGGAAATGCAGAAAGTAAACAGTGTTAATTGGGAAAGAAAAGCAGGATTATTAAGACTCCTTCAGCTCCAGTTTTCTAAATTACAGGACTCAACGCATTTGTATTTTGTCGTTAACTTATTAGTGCATCTTTAGCTGCTGCACTGGACAGGCCTGTTGGGAATTTTAACATTTAAAGCGGCAGTTTCATCCCTCCACTGTGCATCATTCAGCCCTCTAAAGGAAGGGTCATACAGCACAATGTCCTCCTACATTTTAGCATTAGTTATCAAATGAGTGTAAGTTAAAGCACAGGCTCTGCAATCACGTCTGCTGGCAGGACAGCACCGTGCGCTTCGTGATGAGGACAGAATTGGACTCTTCAGTCCAGTCCCAGGTTGGGCCTTTAGCACTTAAGTAGTAAAACTGCGAAGGGGACAGTCTTCACAGCGAATTAGATAAAATAGTCAACAAGATTTGGTCTGAACGTGCTCTTACTTAGGAGCCAGCTGATTTCTATGAAATGCAGGCCATATGCAATCATTTAAATGCAGGTTTAAGTGCTGCTGTCATACGTCTTTTTCCTCAAGCTCGGGCTGGAAGACCTTTCAGTACAGTGACCGCAGGTGTGATCGGGACACACCAGTATGCACAGACACATTAGCTTACCGTTTTGGTTTGGGGGTCTGGATTTTTTTTTCTTGAAGGACTATTTAGCTTATTTCATTGACAGTAAATATGAAGTCACTTCCAGCCGCTCCCTGAAGTTCCAGGGAACAGACCCGAGAATTAACTGTCCCATCGTTTTATGGTGTTACTCTTTAAAAACAAAACAAGATCCAAACCATACTGCAGCAGTTTCTGTACGTGTAAACAGCAAAACTGATAATATCTAATCAGCGTCTTTGCCAAGGCAAGACAGCGAGAAGTTCTTGCTTTATAACATTAAAAATGCTTTGTAGTTATATAGGACTTTTCATGCGAGGACATCAAAGTGCGTTACAGGTATTAATTAATTAGGTTTCACAACACCCTTGTGAGGTACTCGTGTCCATTTTACAAACAAGGGACTGAGGCAAAAAACAGGGAAGTGACTTGTCCAGGCTGGCATGGCTGCTCCGTGGCAGGACAGGGGCTGGACCTGGCCATGCTTCAGCCAGCACCACTGCTCCCACCCTTCGCAGGGCGTGCAGAGCCGTGCACGATCTCAGCGCGAGGCTGGGAGACAGCTCCGTCCTCAGTCTGGGTCTCTCTGCCCACATCCCGTCTGCATTGCCCCGGAGCAGACGTGCTGGGAAGGGCAGTGCGGAGGCTCCCGGGCTGCCCTCACTCTGTCTCAGCGGCTGCCAAGCGTCAGGATGGACCTGGTGGGGCGGTGGAGGAGTGGTGTGAGGCCGAAGGCTGTAGTCCTTCCCAGGTGGGCTGAGGACTCTTCACCCCGCTCCATCGCATGGCATAGCTATGCCCTGAGTCACCAGGTGTGAGATTTCAGTTCTTTAGACACCAACGATTGCCTAAAGCTGAAGGTCTCTTGATGCTTGTTGGGAATAGGCAGAGTTTCCCCAGGAGTTTCCCACTGGCCCACTGGTGGCCATGCCACCATTGCCTACTGTGGCTCACACCAGGGCCAGGCTGTTTCTCCACCAGCGCTGCTCTTCAGAGGCTCTGGCTGATGCCAGGCGTGCTCAGCACCCATCTCCCACTCCCCTGCGGAACCGAGCCCTGCGTAAGGCAGCGCTCCTGCCAGTTTTGCTGAAAGCAAAGAGGCAAAGAAGCTGCCACTGCCACCAAGCACCATCTTGTTCAGCAGCTGGGCAGCTGAGAGGAGCCAGCGTGGAGAAGGCACAGGCCAAGCTCCAGAACGCGGCACCCAAACCCAGTGGGAAAAGGGACGGTGCCTAATGGCTCTGCCTCCCATGGTAGCGAAACCTCTTGGTGGGGCAGCACGGGCATGGCCAGGAGGACGGGTTTGGGTGAAGGAAGCACGCGGGTGTGGGGCTGAGTGTGAGCAGCTGGCCTGGGAGGCAGCCAGGCTGGAGGCCGCTTTCCCAAGAGGAGGAAGGTGGGGGAGCATTTGCATGCCGCTGCTCTGGCTTCCTGCTCCAGTGGCAAGGTACACCTGCCTCTCAGGAAACTGCCCCACAGCTCTTTGATCAGCAGAGAGAATAATGGGGAAAAAAATTGATTTAATAAAGGTCAAATTAACATAGACTCCATTGGCTAAATGGGGAAAATCTTAAAATAGAAAATGTTCCTTAAGAAGAAAAAAAAAAAAAACAGATTAAGACCAGATGAGCCTTGTCCAGCTAAGAAGCATAAAATGTTCTTCCCAGCATGTTGTGGTTATTTTGTAATAACCATGCATTACACTGATAGGCCTACGTAATTGCATACAGGGAGAACAGGAGGAGCGTGAAGTATGAAATTGCCAGACACCATCAACTACCATGAAGTAAAGCCCATTTGTAGTGGTCCAGGTTTTTCCCATATCTTATAGATCAGTATTTCCCTTCCTTGTGCCGTTTTACCTGAATAAGATTTTTTTTCAAGATTTTACCCCATAATTTCAAGAAGAGAGAAGTGTCCTAGAAGACCATCTCATTGTTTCCTTCACTCTCCTTGAATCCTTAATGCTTGATCTGCTACAAACAGTTTCTAAATGAAAGATGCCAGAAGAAAATGTAGTATCTGCTTTCAGTTCTCCTTGATCTCACCCAAGCTTTTGATGTCTTGACTGAACTAAAACATGGAAATTCCTCTAAAAGCTGTCTAACTATTAAAAAAAAAAAAAAGATAACAAATCCAGTTGGCCAAGATGCCGTCTTCAGGCTCCCGTTCAAACATGGCATTTAAGCACTTGCTTAACTTACTAATTGAAGTCAATGGGATTTCAAGCACTTTGCTGAAATGGGAGATTTTGTGGACAATGTTTGTGCCAGTACATTTGTAATACAGAAATCAAATCATGCCAGGTTTATTTTGGCTCTGGGTTTCTTTGTGGTGGTGATTGACAAATCCACAGAATTGGACTAATACCAGAGAGGTGATGACTGTAAGAGAAGCGATGACAAGAAATAATAAATTTTGAACTGGCAAACGCTTTAACTTGGGCAAACTGAAAAACTCTACATAAGGGAACAAAGAGGTCCGTTTATGCTGATAAATGCACTCTTTTCAGGAAGACCTTCAGTTAATCAGCAACTAATGTGCTGGGGCAGCTAAAAATTTTGAAGCAAATCCTTTTGTAAGTTGTGTAACTGCACAAAAGCCTTAGGAAATGGGCAGGTTTACATCACTCGATAGCCTAGTCATATAATCTTATAATCACTTTGAAAAAGATTCATTTCCTGGAGAAAAAAAAATTCATGCCTTCTCATTGCAGGCAATAGGATGGAGCTCAGTACGGCAATAGATTTCGTGTCTGTTGCTGGAGGTTGTCCAAACCCACCCCACTAACCAATAAATCACTACCTAATTGAAAAGATTCACAGAAACAGATTACAACATCGAGAATGGAACCAGTATGGTAGGAATTAGACTGACAGTGTCCATATGTAGGGTGTGGTGTCAAAAGATGATCTTACAGCCTGCCCCCACTTGCCCTTCTGCCTCCTCTTCCTCCTCACACTGCTCCTCGCTGCCCGATAACTCCCTTGGTCCTCCAAACCATCTCCAGTACATACCTGGTCACATGGAGAGTGAGTTCAACTCACTAATCCAGCGGAAAAAAAAGAACCTGACACTTTTCAGTTGGGTTAGTTTTTTCCTATTTTGATGAGTTGGCTCATTACAGCACCATCAGCTGATGCAAGAGGGGAGAGCGTGGCTGGAGGGAACCTCGGTCCTGCCATGGACACAGGCAGTTATTCCAGCTTTGGCCACCTCATGATACCGCACCTTGACTATACTGTAGCAATTTCCACTTTACTGACACAGGACAATGTGGACAAGTTATTGCCGGTACATAAAAGAGCTGGAAAAAATTAATCAACAGCACCTCCGAGCTATTAGGCATAGACTGTAGTGAGATAAAATCATAAATAATGAAATCCCGTAAGGATGTTGCACAACAAGTATTTAAGCAAAGCTCATAAAACTCTTCTTCGCTGTATTTGAGCATTTTCCTTCCACAGAAGACATCATTTTCTAAAAGCAATTTTTTTTTTTTTTTTTTTGCACAACAAACTCACGCTGGGCAGGGGCGGGAAGGGCCCCAGCCCATGTGATGTCAGGATAAATATGTGGGAAGCCAATGCAGCAGAAAATCCAGCCAGAGGAATGTCTGCTGCAGAGCGAGTGGTACTAGGAGCAAGCTGGCTGCCTCTCCCACTGTCCACAGCGCCCACAAGGTGCGAGTGAGCGCTCAGGCTGCGGCCATGGCCGAGGTCTGGGTGGGACGGCAGCGTGGCTGCATAGTCTCTGCCTGAGGTTTGTCTCCAGCTCGCCCAACTTCTGAGGGATGCCGTCCCAAAACGTGTGTTGCCCTCCCAAGGGTGTGCTTAGCAGAGTGAAACAGATGGGCCTGTCTATCATCTGATGCAGAAGCAATTAGCCTGGGCTTTAATGAAGGATGTTAGCATCTGAGTGTAGGAAACCCTAACAAAAGACCTTTGCATTAGACTCTGCAAGTTTGTTGTAAGCAACAAGTAACAAGAGCAGATTTAGAGATAAAGATAATAAAAAACATTGCATTCCCTTGCCCAAAAGCCTATAAATCAACACTTTGGCTCTTCACTACAGAAATGCTCTCGAATGTAATTGGAAACAGGCAGCACTGATCTGAAACACTTCATCGAGCTCAGTTTGTGATGGCTTGGGTGAGAAGCTTTCCAGCGCTCCTCGAGAAGAGACTCCCCCTTCCTAATTAACCGGTCAGTAACTTGAAACCCTGTACCACCGCCCTGCCTGTCCATTTTGTCTGAAGCTGCCCAGCAGCAATGAAACATGCACTCGAGCCACATGGGTGAGGTGGTCCCTGTGGGCCCACCACCATCTACATGCTGGATGGGCAGGGTGAGGCACAGGGCAGAGGCATCTGGGTTGGTGGAGCCACAGAGCAGAGAGCCCTCTGCCTGGGGAGGAAGAGGAAGGACAACTCCGAGCCTACTGATTCTTCCCACCACATGCCTGGATTAGAGGATACATGGTGACACCACCTTACAAACGTCCCATATTGGCTCCCCTTCTGGAAGACCATCCCTGGCTTTCCTTCACTGGGGAAAAGTTCTTGTCACCTCTAGTCCAGTCACGATGCTGGAGGATCCTCTATGACAAAGAAGAGTCACCTCCTCCATTTCTTCACTCTGGATATTGTCCACCCCTCAGAGCCCCATCTGTGGTGGCTCAGGTGTCAAGCATGGTTTGAACTCAGAGGCCAAATAGCTGTCTAAAAGATACTTGTGCAGGAAAGTTCTGTTGGCACAGAAAAAATCATCAGTTTAACCCCATAACACATCTCATAGAATCATAGAATCAAAGAACGGTTAGGGTTGGAAGGGACCTTCAAAGGTCATCTAGTCCAACCCCCCTGCACGGAGCAGGGACATCCTTGAATAGATCAGGTTGCTCAGAGCCTCATCCAGCCTGGCCTTGAACGTTTCCAGGGATGGGGCATCCACCACCTTTCTGGGCAACCAGTTCCAGTGTTCTACAACTCGCATTGTAAAAATTTTTTTCCTAATATCTGATCTAAATGGATATGATCTATGGATATCTGATCTATGGATATCTCGTATGGATATTCTTCAGTTTAGCTGCCATTTCTTTGGAAAGTGCTTTATTCAAAGTGAAAAGGCTGCTTTTATCTGGAATCAGCCAGAAGACGACAGTAATGCTATAGTTATACGTCAATAATAAACAGTGCAGCTTGCCTTGGAGAGAGGAACGAGCACAGCAAGTAGTTCTGCAGAGCGCTGGTGCCAAGCCAGATCAAGGCAATAGGATTTATAGCCGCTATTATCTGCGTGAGGTATATTTATGACTCCCCTCCCCATTGCTCTGATATCTTCGAATCTCACAATATTTGTATATTCATTCCCACAACATTCCTGTAGGTAAGGAATTTGCAAACAAGCAGCCCAATATTGGAGCCTCTCCACGCGACGTGGAGCAGGGTTTGGAAGCTGAGGAAACTTTGGAGCCCTTCAGCAGTTACAGAGACATCCACGAAAATTAACCAAATAACATGATGTAAGTAGTTGGGCTATCTACAAGGTAACTAGCTAAATTCCTCTGGGCTGGGCTGTGCAAGAGTTCAGACTAGATGATGACAGTGACAGTCTTTATCATTTTAAAATATACCTGAACTTGCAACCTAAGCAACCCTCATCTGAGACTGCTTGATACAGGATGGCTGGAGCCATAGGAAAATTAAAGTACTCCAAGCCCTGAAATTCATTGTAGTAAGGTGAAATAATAAGAAAGGTTGTATAAATGAAGGTTTGAGGTTTAAAATATTCCTTAAATTCTGTCCCTAATTCCTCAACACTCGATTACTACCCATTACTTTCAGAAACTACTAGTCTCACATAAAACAGCAGAAGAGGCTACCGGAAGACACGGGATAAATGAAATAGCATTCTTTTTCTATTGTTCAGAAAGCTTTCAGACTGATACAGGGAGTTTATATTTTCATGTCATTTTTGCCTAAATTTATAGAATGACATTGTTCGCATTGTATTCCAAAATTAATTTTTTTTTTCCCCTGCCCTTTGAACATGTGGTCTTCTTGGGGAAGACAACCTTGAGTGGGGCATGGCAGACGGCTGGTTTGCAGGCTGAGGCTGTTCTCCGCAGGAGGGTTTGCAGCTGGGAATTGCTCCTCTTCTGTGCTGGTCCCCAGGGCCTGACAGATGCTCTTGGGCAAGGTTGGCCTCAGTTCTCCACACTGTTCAATGACAATAATTATTCATACTTACCTTGGTGAGCTTAATTAATACTTGTAAAGCGCTTTGAGATCCTTGGATGAAAGACTGTGGTGACTGTTAAATTAAGGTCCTCTGAGCTTCTTCAGCAATTGAAGGGTTAATTAGCTCAAGCCAGGAGCCTGCCAGCCCCATCAGAGATGGAGTGCTGGTGATGAAGATGCCCATCCCTGGCCTCTCCTCGCTGGGGTATCTTTGTGGAAGGGAGCTCCTTGGATCTTCACACCTCAGCGTTAGGAGATAATGTCCTTGCAATGCACGCATGCGCACGCATCTTTCACCTGGTTATGCCATAACTGTTTCCCTCTCCCTGGCGTGCATCCCACATCCTGGCCAGTGGGGAGACAGGCATCAAGCTCCTGCTGCCAGAGCTGGAGTGGGTCGCACGTGAGGGTTATGAGCGCCACTCATCCCCTTAGCAAGCGCTTTTCATCCGCGGATGGGAAGCTTCCTGGAGGAGCCCGAGAGGGCTGCGACAGGCAGGTGAATGAGCTCTTCAGCTAGCAAGGCGCTGCCCAGCTCACTGCAGGAAACCAGCTGCATTTCCTGGGCAGGTCACAGCGCAGTACTGCGCACAGGAGGAAGGCACCCATGAGTAAACCCTGCATCCATGAGGCATAACACGGCGTCTATATAAAGGTAAGGGAACCCTGTGCCTCCCTTGGGGGACCCCAACCCCAGGCACCGTGTAGGAAATGGGAAACTATAATTTTAGCAAAGGACAGCTCAGTCGCGGTTTTGGCCAGACACCACAGTTGTACTCTCAGCGCTGTGGTGAGCAAAAGGCCACAGCACAGTTTGCCTTCGCACCCTTTGCCTTTCCCCATGTCGTCACGGCTTCGGCTGGGCAGCTCTCAGGAGCAGTGCCTGCAGACCCCACTCACTGTGGCAGCTCACAAAAAGCCCATCAGCCACTGTGCAGGTAAAACCTCACACTCCAAAGATTCACAGCATCGTGCTCACATTTCTTCAGCTTGACAGGGGTCTGCAAAAAAGAGGGAGTGTCCCTGCCAGCAAAACCACTGAGGACCAAAACTGGCCCAAGGCAGTTGGGCTCCCCTGAGTTGCAGTGCATCTCTGTGTTGGCGCTGGTGACCTTCGCTGAAGTGCCAGCAGCCTGGCTGGGCAGCCCTGCACCATTCCCCACTGCATCTGTGAAGGAGATGAGAATGGCTGCATTTCCGCTGGTGATGCTTTTTGTTTACCTTCTGCGTGGTTTCTTTTTTTTTTTTTGCCCAGATGGGGAGATCTGGTTTGCTGATTTCCTTTCTCAGCTCTCTCTCTGAGTGTGCATGAACACAGCCTGCCTGCCTGTGTCCGGCACGACCAAGCCTGCCTGCCTCTCTTTTCACAGCTCTCCTGTCACAGAGAGGATCCCCAGCTTTTGCTGGGCTGACGTTTGCCTCAGCAAAGCCCAGCTCTCTGCTTGGGTGAGCCCGGCCCTCGTGCCCTCCTTTCCCCACACTGACCTTGGCTGACCCTGCCAATGGCTCCTCTGTGCATCATGACTCCGGCACTGGAAGAGGCATGATGGATATTTCACCCCTTCTGCTCTCCAAAAGTATTTAAGGACAGAAAGTGTAAATCTGGTACTCAAAGCCCTGCTTTCTGGCCAGCCTTCACCTGGGAAAAATCCCCAACCAAAATCAATCACTCCTTTCCCGGGTAGGAAATACTGCAATTTGACTCATGGGATTTCAGACTGCACTTCGTATGCGTATGTTTACCAAAAAGCAGCAACTTTTGCCCCAGCTAATTGCCCTTTGAAGCAGCCTGGAGAAGGGAGCATGAAGGTTTCTTAGAACGTTAAAAGTAGTAGTGAAAGTCACAGGGCCTTTTTCCTTTATACAATCGAAGCTGCATTTGAGCAATAACCCTTCTGATGTCTCCGGAGGGAGGAGATGTGACGTCTTGAGGTAAACCACACATCCCGTAACTACCACTGTGCCGTTCGTGAGCGCTGCCTCGCTACAGAAGTGGCAGAATTGCTTTTCAGCAAAAGTCACCACGTTTTTCAGAGGGGAACGATTCCAGTCAGAGAAAGACCAGGCAGCGGGGAGGAAGAAAACCCGACCGCAATAAAGCCGCCATTGAACCTGAAAGGAAAAAGACGTCAGCATCTCCGGCAGGGGCTCTCCTTTTTTCCTGGTATCTCTGCAGACCATAATTATGTGGAAAGAAGTCGTGGGTGTGACCGGCTTACTTACTGACAAGCTGAACTTTATAACCTAACACCGTGACATTGTGAGGGAAAAGGGTTTGGCTTGACTGCCTCATGGGACCTGCAAACTCAAGGAGGTAGTTCAGGGGTGGCCACCCACCTGCGCATCTTCATTAACCTCCACCCAAGTGATGGGATTGAGGAAGTTCTGGGAGCAAGGGTGCTGCCTCCCTGCCGGGGATAACCTCCTGCTCCAGCAGAGACTCCCCCGACAGGGAGACAGCCAAGTGATGGTGGAAATTCAGGAGGAGATGGTCAGAGAGAGCAGAGGAAAGGTGCTGCAGGAGGTGAGCTCCAGTCCAGCTACTTTGCCACGAGAGACTTAAATGGGGATGGATAGCCCAGGGATAGGATAATTTGGAGCTCCTGAGTTCCTCGGTAATCCAAAAGCATGCAGGGACTCATGGAGGAGAGCCCAGGGGAAAGCTGGTACCAAGAGCAGCAGGCGAAGACCAGGGGACCCTTTCCGTAGAGCTGGTACCCAGTAGAGTTTGGGGTGAATGTTGTAGCTTGTCAAAACCCTAAATCCCTCTGAGGTGGAAGATCTGCCCCACTGGGACACATGTGAAGGAAACTGGAGCCAGCAGAGGGGACCTGAAGGACCTTGAGCACCTTGAGGTGGAGCCTGGAGGCAGATGCGCTGCCACCCCAGAGTTCCCAGGTTAAAACATCACAGTGAGGTGACTGAGCCCAGCTGAGGGACAGACGTTAGGAGAGCTTCTCAACCCCTTGTTAGGTCATGCTCCACCCCTCATCAGTTTAAATAAACATTAGTAGAACAGTGAGGTGGCCAAGGAATGACTATAGGCAAGGTCTGAGGTGTACACCTGGTATCTCTCCAAGTCTATGACTGAAATAGAAGTCTAAATATGTCTGTAGCTCAGGACTGAGGTGTGCTGTCCAAGTTAAATAAGGATATACACCCCTGGAATGGCATGGAGAACTACGGGTTAGGTCTCTGCTGAGGAAGCACCTGTCACCGTTGGCTGCACTAGAGGTTGCTTTTCGGCTCTTTAAGGGCAGTGTTTTGGTAATCATCTCTTCCAATCTACAAGTTTTGATCCCTTGCTGTCCCTTCCCACCACTGTTCTTCAAACAAGCTGGGGAGGGGGAATGGAAAGAGTGACCCTTCATCTCACTGATACATATCCAATTCTCATCAGTACCTTTCTGGTGGGGCAGCACAGGGATCATCACTCACCTGGCTCTAGTATCTAGGATAACTGTGTTTATAACATCACCACTCTGAATGGTGTTCCTTGACATCCAGACCTCTCTCCCACCTGTAATCACCGAGTGCTGCAAGGACATGGGATCCCAGGCCAGCACAGCCTGGTGCTGGTGCCAGGAGGGACACACCATTGTCACCACCGGCTGTTTCTGCTCCTTCTCATCCCATGGCCAACTGGTAGTGGGGTTGCCCGTGCTGCCAGCAAAGGTGCCAGTGGCGCTTGACATGTTAATGGCCACATTTACAGGCTCTCCAAGTGCAGGGATGTATCAGTGGCTGAGCCTCCTCCTGTTGTTTTAAGGATTCTGGCAAACAGTCAAGAACAAAAGCTAAGACAGCCAGTTCCCGTTTGCGGGCACGTCCCTGGATTTCAGTGCGGCAAACCTTGTGATTTAGCAAGTGAGAGCCTTCTGCCCCAGGGCTGCTAAAAGCTTCTTTTTTTAAAAAGAAAAGGGAAAAAAAAATCAAAAAAGAAGAAAACAAACCTGTCGAGACTTCCAAGAAAATGAGAAAAACACGAGCAGAGATGGGCTGTAGGACTGGGACCAGGCTTCTGACTGTGCCTGGTGGAAAACCTGCAGGCTGCGAGCCTGGCCCTTTGAAAGCTGCTGGGGGCTTTTTGTTTGGTCATTTGACAAGCTCATACTGAAGGAGAAAGGAAGAAAATGACAGTGGCTTTTTGCTGCCATCATGAATGATGTTTTGCTCTGATACCATTTTTCCCCAAAAGGGAGCACTCCTCCTGGCTGCAGCGGAACACATTGGCTCATAGTGTTCATCAGTGGAAACGGACAGGTTTAGTCAACCTAGTCTCATACTTTCCGCTCCTGCAGGCTGTGGCCGTGGCTGGTGGGAGCCTGAGCCTGATGGGCCCTGTGCCCTCCCCGGGAGCCAGCCCCTGGCATGGAAGGAGCAGGTTCTCACACGCCAGGGCCCCACGGGCTCGCAGGTACACATATGTGCACACATGTGTGCAGGGGCCTGTATATACCAAAGGGCAGCAGTGAGAGAGCGCAGGGGACTGGGCCACTTACAGAACCTCAGAATAATTTAGGTTGGAAGGGACCTTTAAAGGCCATCTAGTCCAACCCCCCTGCAAGGAGCAGGGACATCGCCAACCAGATCAGATTGCTCGGAGCCTCATCCAACCTGGCCTTGAATGTTTCCAGGGATGGGGCTTCCACCACCTCTCTGGGCAACCTGTTCCAGTGTTCCACCACCCTCACTGTAAAAAATTTCTCCCTTGTGTATGGCTTCTTGGCTTTTTATTTATGTGCAGCCAGCGGTGAGGCCTGCTCTGCTGGTGAAGTAGAGTCTGCCCCTGAGCACCTAGCTGTGCATGTCAAACCAGGCACCTTAACTGAGAAGTCATTGGAAAAAAATAAGGCAGAGAGTCTCCCTGAACCCACAGGCAATGGTGTCGGTGGGAGAGATCTGTGGCACGGCAGCCAGCTGCAGAGCTGATACCCAGAAATCCAGTGAGCGATCTGCCTTTTTGTTTGACAAAGAGGTATTGCCTCTGGAAGCAGGATCAGTTGTAACATAGTTATTGTGAGAATGAAAGACAAAAAAAGCTGAGGTCCCTGCCAAGAGCAAGTGAAACAGGCATGCTTTTTAAAGAACTACCGCAGGACTGATTACCTTTCCAAGTAATTAAACATTGTGAAAGGTTATTAACGTGCCAATAATAGACAGCTTTGCAAACTGCCAGCACAGTGTGATCTAACAGAGGATGGCAGAGAGTGGGACTCCTGCGTCTCCAAGGCTTTGCAGCCCCAAGGCCTGGATGGGCTGCAGGGACCAGCCTGCACCCAGCCAGCCCAGGAGTTCCAGGGTCCCAAAACTTCCACCTGGGCCTGAATGGCTGCAGGGTTCCCTCTCACTGGCAGAGGGGCTGTGGGACTGCAGCTGCCTGCCCCGGATCGGCCCTCCCAGGCACACCCCGGCCGGGGGCAAGGCGGCAGGTGTCGGCTGGCAGCCTGGGGCCTGTTCCCACTCGCAGCCCAATGCAGGTTGATGCGTATTATTTCTCTTTAAACCGACTCGCGTCTGCAAACAGCATCTCTTATTCTGGACCCACTGGTGTTTTAATGTGTGTTGTTAAACCCTCTGTGGAAGCAAGCTTACTGAGGGATGGGATGCGTTTGCCTGCAGCCATGTGGGCATGGATGTGGCCAAAACTGAGCACTTGACTCCTGCCTCCAGCTCCCCAGGGTGCCCTCGCTGTCTTTACCTGGGCTTCACCCCCTCGATTTGGGAGCACACTTCTTACGCATCAGATCCCCATCTGAACAGTTGTCTGCAGCCAGGGGCTGCCCTCGGTGACCCCAGCTCCTGCACTTGCGTCGTGACCCTGGGAATCAAACCCTAGGATGACATCCTAGCCAGAGGGACGGTAGGTGGGCAAACGTTTGCTCAGAGCAACCAGCTCCCAATCCTTCCCTGAGACCCCAGGCGGAAAAGCTCTGCTTTTTCCTCATCTTTCCATATGTAGCAGCAAGAGGAAGCAGGCAGAGGAAAGAAAAGCACAGGCTGTGGTGGAAAGACTCAGTAATGTCCTGGGCAAGAGCACCCTCATAACCCTCCAAAAGCTTGCCCAGCATTATAAATGCTTGGTACCTTTACCTGGACTCAGTATTCCTGTTGGGGTAATATCATGCATTGCTGTAAAAGAATGCAAAGTGCCTTTGCGTATAGATTATGTGTAACCAGACATCCTAGGTCATCCTGCTGCTTTCCAAAATCACATTCTATACTCCAGAGCAAACCAGGAGATGTTTGGATTGGGGTATTTAAGAAATACTGCAGAATAGCAGTCTCCACCTCACGTCCCAGAGAATGTGGTTAGTATTGCTGGTACTTGAGTGTCACCAGGATAAAGACAGAACTAAACCAAATTGGGATAGTTCACATTTTCCTGCTGTGTCCTGGGCTCGGGCAAAGAGCAGAGCGCTGCCTTACGCCTGAATCCAGCTCTCTGTAGGCACAAAAGGCTAGGAGAAAGACTTTCAAAATGTGCTTCGATTAAGTGAATGGCCTCGGTTATAGACTCCAGGCAGCCACTCTTCGCAGCATGAGCAATGTTTCAGCTCTGTGGAGCCACCAACAAGATATCTGGGGCAGCAAGAAGCTGAGTCCCAGACACACCATCCTACATAGTGGCTTATAACGCTGCAGCCAGCAGGGAATTGCCAGGCTCACTGAGACCCACGTCCATGGGAGACGGGGACCTGAGCCCAGTGGGAATGCCACCGCATTGCTTCCTGGAGTGAGGCTGCACAGGTCTGGGTTTGTTCTTGTGTGCTAGCATGGTCCTGTACCATCCTTTACATCTGGGTCACTGAGGCAAAGCCCGTCCTGAATGGTGAGAGAGGAAAACACCAGTGCTCCTAACAGATGTTTCTTTACCAGGGATGCCAAAGGACAAGGTGATGGAGATGTGCCAGGCCACGCAGGGACAGCAGCCAGCTCCCAGTGCCACTGCCCAGCCTGCAAAGCCTCCCGCTCCCTCCAAGGCTTTCAGCAGTGCACAGGTCGCTACAGTGGGAGACAGAAAGGGCACTTTACAGGTTCAGTCAACAAATCGTTTTACCTTTGCATCTCAGCTGTCTCCTCTGCTCGCTCCCCGAGCAAGCTGTGCTGAAATCCCACCACCGCCTCGAGCCGCGTCTGCAGGCGCTGCGCTAATCAATATTACTTGCTGGAGAAAGTTAGGTCTCACTTATTGGCCACATATTCCCCTGAGTGCTTGTGTCAAACTCTTTCATGTCAGCTGAAGGGAGGCTTACCAGCAGAAAGGTCAACCTGCCTCAACTAGATCTGAGCTCAGCCATTAACTTGCGTGTGTTTATCTGCCTTCCGCTATCAGGAGGACTATCTGTGTGCGCCACACGCCTCCCTCCTTCTCCTCCTCCTCAATGCTGTGCTGCCGGGGAGTACTTTGGAGGGGCTGAATCACTCAGGCAGGAACAATGAGCTGTCTGATAAGCTCAGCTGGGTGATCCACTTGGCCAGCACTGAGTGCTGCAGAGAATAGCATCGGTCGGAAACTCCACACGGTGCGAGGATATGGGCTAGTACCCATCCTGCCAGCCCAGGCTGCAATGGAACGGCGCTTAGTGCCCCTCAGCAGAGTAGCCATGGGCCTGGTCCCAATTGCTCCTGAGCATGGGCATCTCAGGCAAGATGCTGTCCTCAGCATCCCTCTGCTGAGCTATGGGGGTGCTGACAGGGGCACATTTTACTGCTCCTGAGGTACTTTTTTGGTCCTTTCCACCGCTCTGACACAAGAAAATATGTCAAGCAAGAAAATGTGCAAGTCCTTTACCAGAGTGGGCAATGGGGAAAGACTTGGGTCCAAGCTCCACAGGGCAGGGCCCATCCCCTGAAACACCTCCTGCCACAGTGTCTGTCGGGGCTTTCCTGGCAGCATTGCCCAGGATCTTGCGAGGAAGCCCCTGGGCTGCGGTGGGGATGAGCCTCAGTGGGCCCTTCAGCTGCTGGGACCAGAGGCAGCATCTCTGTAAGAGGTGGGAGCAGAGCAAGGCAGGCTCTTGTGTTGCTGAGACAGGTTTGGAACTGGGCAAACAAACACAGGTATCAAGATAAGACTGTTCATCTCGTGCCAAGAGGTGTCTAGAGCTCAGCCCGTGGGATCTCTGTTCCCATCTCTCACATCCCGTGTACTCTGGGGCTAGGAGGGAGCTTGCTTGTCCCTAGGCTGGTATCTCACAAGGCTTTTTTCTGCTTCCCTACGCCAGCAAAATGCCCTAAATTGTGCGTCGCGGTCACTCTTAATAAGCCCTTGGTCCCAATCCACGTCTCACACCTGCTGCTCAGTGGGTTGGGAGGATCTTTGTTCTGGAGCATTTTAAGAGGACTGGAGCTGGTTTGGCTTTGAAGTAGGGTTTGGCTTTGTCGGCGTCTGGGATCTCTGCAGAGCTGACCCTGCACAGAGCCAGCAGGACCTCTGGCTATGGCACTGCATCGCGGCCGTGCCGCAAGCCTGACTGAGCAGCACCAGAGGAGTTTGGTGCCCGTGCTGCCGGGGGCTGCCCTGCTGCTGCCCTGCCCACAACTCAGGCCCTCAGCATCACCCAGCCCTGGTTTTGAAGAGGCAGAGCATCACAGCACCTGGCTTTATCCTGGGCTTTTTTTGGCACCAGTGTTGGGAAAGAGTTAAACAATGTCACCTTGTCACCTGGTAAAAGTAAGAGTGGGAAAATTAGAATAATTTTTTAGATTCTAGAGAGCTGCCAGATCTCACCCCACTGGGAATGCAGGGCCCAGCCAGCTGCGCGCTTGGACACAGGGACAGTCTGGTTGCAGTCACCTGAGATCAAGTGAGGGGGGTGACTCCCTGCCCTAAAGGCTCAGCGTGCTGCTGGAGTGGGGCCCTATGGCCACCACGAGTCCTTCTGAAAACAGTGGGGTTAGCAGCAGGAGAGGGGGCTCCAGGCTCCGACAGGACGCAGGTAGGAAAAGCACTCTGCTTCATGAAAGGTGTTTGCCGAACCACGTCCAGAAGCCCTTTGAAGGAGAAAACCTCCGTTCTCCCTTGGATATGCTGGAGTGCTTAATAAATAACTGTAATTAAGTGTGAGGTGGTAGCTTAAGAGCTCGTTCCCAGAAGTTAACATCAAAACACTTGCTCTTAGCACTTAGGGAGACAGTATGAAAGCAGACTTCTCCCGCAGATGAAAGTCGACTTGTCAGGAAGAGCTGGAGAGCCCTGGAAACGCGTGCGCTGCTGCTTCAGAGAGCTTGGGGAAAAGGTCTCGGGAAGCAACAGCGTTGCTCCTGTATCAGAAGTCCTTTTTAATGAACGATGACCGAGAGACCACCGATTTGGTGGGAGGTGGGAATGAGTTTTAAAACAGGAGACGAGGAATCACGCAGGGAGAAGAGGCGCGTGCCCTTTCCTGGGCTGTCCCGCAGCTCGCCGCGCCCCACCGGTGCAGAGCAGCCACAGTCCCGCTGCCCCCATAGCCGCCCCCCAGCCCGGGGGCTGCCCTGCCCCGCAGCCAGGCCACCCACAGCACGTCTGGTCTCTCTGTCACTGGTGGCCGTGCACGTTTCAGGTGAAGTGATTACTGCAGGCTTCTTCACAGGAAATCTCTAAAGGGTTGTGAAAAAGAAGAGTGAGGATAAAGAGGATCATGGATGCAAGTTTTTTTTAATCACAAATCAATGATTTTGCCCTTGGGTAGGTGGCACAATGTGGGTTGGGTGGTCCTAACTGCAGGCTCTGCCATGCACTTGCCAAGGGCCAAGTCGAAGCCGCTGCTGAGTGCCCTTATTCTCCTCTCCTGCGAAAAGCATTCCCAGGTCCGGGCTGCAGTCTCCTAACTGCTGCCGAAAGCGCGAGGAGCCAAGGTCTCATTTGCCTTACAATGATCTTCTCCTGCCCTGGAACCTGGGCTGGTCTTAATTGGTCTATGGTTCAGGCAAGAACGGACTAAGCAGACGTACATGTTATCTCTTGTTTTTTTGGAAGCAGGGAGCCTATTGCACAATGCAGCTTGGTCTGGATGCGGATTAAAAATGCGTGTGTCTGGGGCACTGCGAGCCAGGCTAGTCTGAGCTACTTTGATACAAAAAAATAAAAAAGTACTACGAAGGGCTGACAGGGAACGAGGTGGCTCCATAGGGCTGATCACTTTTTCCCCCACGGGACATAGCGATCACTTCTGTGTGTCTGAGCCTGGCTTAGCTTGGGGGCGGAGGGGGGGTCAGTTCTCCTAAAACCGTGTATTTACGCTTTTTTCAGCATCACATCCAGGGGTCATGGGTCAGACGCTCGTGGAGGGCAAGGCAGTGCTGGTCCAGCCGTGGGGGGGGATGTTCATCACCTGATGGGAGCCAAGGGTTTGGCCTCAGGTGCACTTTCAGCTTCCTACACTTCTTACAGGGCTTTTAACTTGAGGATTTACAAGTGTCAACTAATTGCATGCACATTAACTGCAGCTGAATGTTAAAACAGCACCTGAGTGTCATTTCAGATGAGCTGTGCCCAGGCTGGCTCTCACGCAGATTCGGCAGGATGGGGTAGATGGGTGCCAAGCTCACCTTGGAATAAGGTTTGAAAACAACGCTCGAAGTGCTTGCACTTGAGCTGAAACATGAGGAGAGAACGTAGTTAAGTTTATTGATCTGCTGAAGGAAAATTATAGAAACAATTCTAGGAGGAGGAATGAGAAACCCCCTCTCTCTTCCTCTCACAAAATGCCTCCACGCCAACACCCCAGCACCCCCCTGTGCTCTCTGCCCCCCTTTTTCTGGCCACCTCTCTTTCCCTGGACTTTCTCATTCCTCTCTGCGTAGTATTGGGGTTTCTACAAGCCCACGAGCCTGATTTAAAAGGTGGCGGAAGCGAGGGCTTGGTCGTCCCGGATGACAGCAGTGGGTCCCAATGCCTGGTAAAGCCCGGGGCCAGCAGCAGCTTCCGCCTGGGGAGAGCAGAGGGAGGGTGACTGGTCAAAACCCAACCCCTTCTGCTAAGCTCCTGTATTACAATGCGGGTTTTTCCCCGTCTTTCCTCATCTCTTAAGGACTGTGGAGCCCGATTCCTCTCACATCTTGAACTGATTCTCTTCCCAGCAGGAAGAAGCACGTGCAGATCATCTGCCTGACGTGCAACCCAAGGGGAAAAAACCACGTCACAGCCGTGCCGCGCCTGCTGAAGCACCTCTCCCCCTCGCTCCTAACGCCATGCGAGTTGGAAGCACGGCTTTATGTTCACAGCCCTGTCCCCACCTCCCCCAAAGATCAGATGCTGCAGCTAATTCGCCAGGAGAATCACAAGCGCCTGGAAAATGAAGGTGCTGAAAACCAAACGGCATCGGCAGGAGCTTTCGTCCCAAATGCCTGGCTCAGTGCTAAAAAAAAAAAAAAAAAAAAAAAAATCAGGTGCTGAAGACTCAGCACACATGGGCTGCTCCATTTCGGAGTTCCTGGAAAGCTCTGGGGTTGAGGGGGGTGCTGCCTCCCCCCCGCCAAGGAGGACGGTGCCAGTGGAGGACAGCCCATTGCTCTCAGATCAGCTCCTGCGGGAAAAGACTTTGCCCACGAGGCAGCTTGAATGGGATTTACAGCTTGAACTTAGATGACTTCTCCGTCCTTACCAGCAAAAAGGAGACGCTAAGGGCTGGGTGAACCCTCCAGGGAGGGTGAAAACTGAATATTTTGGGTTTAAGAGCCAACACTGTGACAATCTGTAAGCTGGCATCCCTGCTGCCTTCGCTGCAGGTCACCCAAGAGGCCACGACCTCTGCGCAGGGGGCTCTGCCCTCGCTGCTTCCGCCACCTCCCAGCCCGGGCTGGTCAGTGACCCCCAAACCCCGCAGCCCCTGGGGCCGGGCTGTCACCCTCCTCCGCCCAGGAGCTTCTGCTGCAGGGCAGCCTGGGGCTGTTACCTGCCCCCCCGGGACACACTCTGCTTTGGGGGCCTGCGGTGCGGCCAGCTCCTGGGAGGAGGGAGGAGGCTACTGAAAAGCTGAAAGTAAGTATAAAAATAAAAGTAAAGAATGAAAATAAGGAAATTAAAAGAAAATAAAGGTAAGAGTAAATAGAAAAGAAAAAGTAAGAAAAAGTAATAAGAAAAATGAAGTAAAAAAGGATAAAAGTTCTGAAAATAAAGAAATATAAATAACAACAAAAAAATTAAAAATAAACATAAAAAACCAAAAGAAAGACTAAAAGAAAAATAACAATAAAAAAGAAAACAATAAAAATAGAATAAATTTTTAAAATAATTTTACAAATTAAAATAAATTTAAAACTAAAATAAAATAAAATAATTAATAAAAATAATTAAATAAAAATAAATACAAATAATAAAAATAAAACCAGGTTAACACTCCTATGAAAACCAGCCCAGTCTAACACTTGGTTTATTGATGCTGTGAAGAAACAGACCCAGCACAGGGGTACACACAGGCACCCCGCTACCAAATCCGGTCTGCGGGGCGAGATCTGCGCCCCATTTCCTAAAAGCCACCCCCCCCCCCCCCCCCCCCCCCCCCCCCCCCCCCCCCAGCCCTAGCGGTGCGCCTGCCCCTTTAAATCCCGGCGGAGCCAGGGAATCCCTCTCGCAGCACGTCATCCGCGCGGCAAGGAAACCCGCGCTCGCGTCGTGCGACGCAAATGACCATTTTTGGCAACGTGCGACAACGGACGCCACCAAGTGGGGCGGGGGGGAGGCGGCGCCTGACGGGAACGCGAAGCCGCACCGCCCCCCCCCCCCCCCCCACCGCTTCGCCCGCCCCGCCCGGACCCGCGGAGCGCGGGTCCGGGCGTGGGCGGGCGAAGCGGTGCCGGGGGGGGGGGGGGGCGGTGCGGCGGAGGCGGTCACCAAGCTCCCCCCCCCCCCCCTTCGGCAGGTGGGAGGCTCCGCGCTGGCAAGGTGGGGCCGGTGCGCCACGGAGTTTGACGTGTGCGAGTGCACATGGTGCGGCGGGGCGGGCGGGCGGATAATAAGCGAGTGCGGAGAGAGCGGGGCGATGCCATTGCTCTGAGTCACCGCCGGTACGCGGGGAGCTTCCCGCTTCGCCCCACCGGGGAAGCGCGGGGCGTGAGACCCGGCTTGAGTCACCCCCCGCGCCGGGGAAAAAAAAAAAAAAAAGGGGGCGGCCGGTGGTTTTGGGGAGGGAGGGGAAAAGAAGGGGGGTGTAGTTGGGGAGGGGGGGGTGGGGGGCGGGCGGAGAACCGCTCCGCCTGCAGCCCCCGGGGCCGCTCCGCCGGCGGGGCGAGTCTCGCCGGGCAGCGCGGGGAGAGGACGTCGGGGCGCTGCCCGCAGCTGCCGGTGCCTGCCTGTGCGCTCGGCTCCGCTCCGCTCCCGCCGAGCCCGCCCGTCCCGTCCCGTCGGCGTTTCCTTGCCGCCTCATCCTCTCGTCTTCTTATTTTTATTTCGTGGGGTTTTTGTTTTTTTTTTTTTCTTTATTTTTCACCCTCTCCAAAGCCTTTTTTGTTTTTCCCCCCTCTCTCCTCGGCCAGCCTCGGGAGGCAGAGAGAGCCGAAGAGGTCGGGAGGGAGAAGGGGGCGGGGAGAGAGCGAGGGAGCGGCGGCTGTCGGTGCGGGAAGGCGGGGACGCGGCTCCCCCCGGGCCCGACCTCGGACCATGTACCAGGACTACCCCGGGAACTTCGACACCTCCTCCAGAGGCAGCAGCGGCTCCCCGGGACACCCCGAGTCCTACTCCAGCGGCGCAGCCCAGCAGGTAGGGTCGGGCTCTCCCCCTCTTCCCACCTCCCCCCAACCCAGGTCCCTCCACGGGGCCGCTGCCAGCGCTCCCGGGACGGGAGTTCACCGCACCGTCCCGCCGCTCTCCTTCCCTCCCTCCCTCTGCCCTGGAGCGGAGTTCGCCTCCGGGGGGTGCCCACTCGGGGCTGTTGACTGTCAGTGAGGAGCACACCACCCCCCCCCCCCCCCCCGGCCCTCCACCTCGCCGGCTGCCCCACCTCGGAAATCGCAGGGGCTCCTGCCGGCAGCTCCGAGGCCGGTAACGCGAATACCCGGGCGCATCTGACTCTTCCTCCTTCCTGCTTTTGTTCCCGCTGGGAGCCTCTGGCTGTCCCCGTCCCCGTTCGCCCCCCCGACCTCGTCCCGTTCGCCGCTCCTTCCCGGACACTCGGGCACGGTCCCGCTCGGCTCACTCCCAAAGTTGGGGCTCTTCCCCGGGACTGGGGGAGGTGTCCCCGGAGTGACTTTCCAGGTGCTGTTGCATCCACCCTAAATCACACAGGGGACGGCCGGAACCCGGTTCTGGCTCTTTCAAGGGGTCTCCCCTCTTCTCACCCCCCTCCCGTCCCGTCCCCCCAAAACTCTGGCTCGGTGGCGGTGACGCTGCTTTTGCCTCTCCCGCCGGGCAGACCCGAAGGCCGCTCCTTTTGGCTTTACCGGCAGCCTCTGGCTGCCCGCGGCTGTTCCCGAGTGGGGTTTTGCAGTGGGAGCGGCTGGATCACCCCCCCCCGCCCCCCCCCCCGCTCCCTCCCGCCACCTTCCCGCTGCCGGACGTCGCTTGGGGAAGGGGAGAGATTTCCCGTGGAAGCGGCGTCAATCCACGGCCCTAGAAGTCCAGTCGGGCGGTCTGAGGTTTTGGGGGTGGTTTTCTTTTTTTTTCTTTCTTTTTTTTTTTTTTTTTTTTCATTTTCCTAAGAAAACATCTCGGAACGGCTTATATGCCTACATCGACCGAATCCACCACTTCTGGGGAAGGCATTACACAATCGGGCCAGTTATACAAACCTGGGTTATTTCATAACTTGTTTACATCAGCTGGCCCAGCCTCACTTTTTTTTTTTAATTTTTCGGAGTTGTCCCCCCCCCCACCCCCTTTCCCGTTCTCTCAATATTATTATTTCTCGTGCGGCGTCTATGAGCGAATTGGCAGCGCGAGCGCATTGCTGTCAAGAAGTCATAGGATCATTAAAAAGGCGAAAAAGAAGAAAAGGAAAAAGAAAAAAAAAAAAAAAGTCCAGTCTTAAACTTTGCCAACCGTACCAGCCCGTGACATTCCTCACATTAAAGAAGTTTTACCAGAAATGACTCGCCCCCGCCGCTCCCCGCCAGCTCCAAACGCACCTCGCTGGTGCCCTCTGCGGGCTGCGCTCCCGCCTTTCCAGGGATTGTCGCTCGGCTCCAAATTATTCCCCCCCTTTTACAGTAAATGCCGGGACAAGGTGGAGGAAGCGGGAAGAGGGGGCTGAGGAGCTGGAAACGCCCGGCAAAAAGCTGCACCCGCCCCCCCACCACCCCGCTCTCCCTTTCCTTCTCTGATTCAGCAGCCGCTTGCTGTGGGAGGTCGCGAAACTCCCGCGCTGCTTCGTATTTCAGCTGTCGAGGTCTGACCAGTAACTGGGTTTTCTTTCCCCTTTTTATTTTCTGGGGCTGCACGTCTCCCCCAGGCAGCTGGTGTGTGCAGCGTTTGATACTGGGGGGCCAGAGCCCAGTCTCTAGGGTTACTATCTGAAAGGGGGCTTCGAGCGGGACGCTGGCTTAGCAAGAACGTAAATGTTTTCTTTAAGAAGCCGTGAGATTTCTCAAGGCCTTGTGCTTCGTCTTTCCCTTGATCCTTACAGATGTTGTAGATTAGGATCAAATGTAAGCGTTGCCTTTACCCTAGCAGTCGGGCTGTTCTGCTGATTCTGGTCTACAGAGATCTGCAGAGTTTTATCGCCACAGAAAATATGCATTGTAGAAATTTTTTTTTAGTGGGTTTTTTTTTCTTTTTCCCAAAGCAAGAAAAGATGCATCAGTCACATGTTTAAGTGGAAACTGTGTCTCTGAGCCAAAACTTTGATGCTTTTTAATTATTTTTCCCATACAACGCAGCGCTGGAACATTCCTCTTTTAAGTTGCGTGTCATGCTATTTTCCTAATCACTAACTTGCCATGTGGTAAACACAGACTTTAATGGGGAAGAGTCTGTGTGCTCTTTCAGACCAGTTGACTTTCCCCTCACGTATCCCAGCACTGTGTCCAGTTTTCCTTCGAGGAGATGTTCCACATGGGACGGCCATCGGGGGCCTTGTGTGTATTACAGGATATGTCCTGTACAACCTGTATTTGATAACTGAGTAGTTGTTACAGATCCTGCGGGTGATTTGGTTGTTGGGTTTGGGTTTTTTCCACGGTCATTGTGTTGTTTTCTAGACCAGTTTCTGGTGCTGCTCAGTGCTTGCAGTCACAGATGGAGCTGAAGGTCCAGAAGGGAGCGGAGGCGCAATGGGGTGCGGTATAGAAACTCCTTGTTAAGATGGAGAAGGGAACCACGGAGCTGCAGCCTGAAATGTTCCCTTGCTGCCCGTGCACCTAAGTTGTGACCTGCTAACGCAGCCTGTCCCTGCCTGTGGCAGGACTCGCTGGAGGCTCCCCTGACTGTGGATTGGGGGAGGCTCCTCTCCAACCCTGTATTTTTAAGGCAGACTTGAGACTGACCTCAGTTCTTGGCACTCTTAATAACAGGACTCTTTCTGTTTGTTGTTTAGTTGTTGGATTTTTTTAATGATACCTTCACCTGCGCGTTGCCTGGGTCAGGAGGAGAGCCGTGGCTTCATGGTTGAGCGTGTGCTGCGTGTGTAGCCCTGCAATCTGGCTATCGCCACATCTTTTCTGTTAGCGCTGTGAATTCCTCGTAGATAAGGAGAACTGAAGGCTGGCAGAGACTTGCTTCCAGGAGCCTCTCCCGGGTCAGGAGAGGAGAGCTGCCAGTGTCCTGGGTGAGGAAATGGCAGGAGGGGGTCTGGAAAGAGGAGAAACAGGGAGGTGTGGGTGAGGCCCGGCAGTGCTGCCGGGCTGGTGGGGGGATTGGAGCTCTCTGAGGGGAGGGAGGAATGAGGAGAGAAAAGTTGAGGCTGCAGTCTGGGACAAGGTCTGGAGCTCCAAAGCGAGGAGGCCGGTGCTCAGAGGGGCTGTGCTCAAAGGGGAGGTGGCGGGAAATTTGGGGCCTGCCACTGAAACCAGCAGCATTCTGGGGATCAGAGCTGATGGCTGCCGGGCAGAGCATGGGGGGCCAGCAGCGTTTTGGCATGGCAAAGCTGATCCAGTGTGGTGTCCTAGCAGGGAAAGTGAGATAATGTGGGGAAAGCCTGACCAGGCAGTGAGCAAATCTTGTAAAACCCAGTGGTAGCCCGAGCGCCCCGTATCTGAAGACTCGTCGCAGCAGCGTGTCCCCTAATTAGTTATCTGGGAAAAATACTGCCTTTGGACAATACAAGATACAGGCTTGGGGAATTTTTATTTTTTTAAAGATATTTCGAGGGATTAGAAAGGAAGCTGGGGACAGAGATGGAGCACGGCACAGGCAGGGACTGCAGTCCCAATGGTCTCTTCCCCAGGTCTGCGCGCAAGCGCCGTGGAGGGATGTGGCTGAACTGAGCAGCTCCCCTTTGCTGTCCATGAGACCTCCACTAGCATTAGAGAAGGGTCCTAGGACAAATACAAGAGGGATTGCAAGTAAAGTAGTCACTTTATCAAGAACTTAGAGCCTGATCTTTGTGTCAGACACTTGTATTTTATGTGGCTGGTTTGGTGGTGAGTCTGACCCTCCCAGCCTCTTACAGGAATTTTTAGCAGGCTGCCATTGAGTGTCTGAGGCTGTAGAAACCTGGCATCTCTGTGAAAGTTCTTTTCTCTGGAACGTAAACGGTGTCTTTGCATAGCAAAGCACCAAAAGATCTCAAAACATTTTGCAGCCATAGCTTTCTAGTGCCTCTGCAGAGAAGAGAAGACTCTTTCTTCCTGCTCTTTGGGTACAGGAGGGATGGTGGTACAGGTGGGTAAAGGTCATGGGAGAAGCCACTTGTGGAGCTAGAAGCAGAACTTGCGTCCCCTGAGCACCTGTGGTTTAACTAGTCTTGACCTTCCTCCCTTCTGCGAGGTTAAGATCCCGTTGCTATGGTTGTGGAGGCACCAAGGCATCCTCTCCAGTGCCATGTGGTCACAAACTATGCTGGGCAGAGCAAAGGAGGGGATTTGCTCCTGTAAATTCCTCTGTGGTGTTGACACTTTGCAGCTCTGGCCCTCTGTAGTTAATTGGGAGAGGTCACAAAGATGGCCTGCGCTCTGAAACGTGAGGTATGCTGAGGCTGTGTGGGACTCGAGCTCCAGGCGGATCTCTGAGGTTCTGGCGGGGCTTTTGCCAAGGTCTCAGTGCTGGTGTCATCCTGGCTGCCTAATTCCCCCACCCGCTTAACACTATTCGCCCCTTCCTTCTCTCATCCTTCTTGCTACATTTTTGAGCTGTCCAAAGCTGTAAGTCGGCACCCGTCGGTATTCAGACTGGATCTTCTGGTCTCCAGGCGTTGGCGGCTGGACTTCTTACGGCTAATACCAGCCCAAAATGCTGTAGCTATCAGAATGTGAAATAGTATTTGCAGTAGCCTTGGTTTAACAAAGCACTTAAGGCGCTTGACTAGGCACACCC
This sequence comes from Chlamydotis macqueenii, assembly GCF_036417535.1. Taxonomy (NCBI): domain Eukaryota; kingdom Metazoa; phylum Chordata; class Aves; order Otidiformes; family Otididae; genus Chlamydotis; species Chlamydotis macqueenii. Next base: position 83,762,788 of record NC_141558.1, on the reverse strand, counting down.
TGAAAAGGAAATCTGTGTTGAAGTGCTGTCCCTTATCTGGGACGCTTACCTGAGCTGAGGTCAGGCTGATGCAAGGGCTCTCGCTTCTCCGGGAAGCTGGTTTGTTGACCCAATAATGTGCATTTTTCACGGGATCGCTTCACGGCTTACAAATCAATGGTAGTGATGGCTGCTGGTCCTATGAGCCCTGTCCCTCACACCGTGACTGCTGGAGCAAGGCATGCCTGTCTGTCTGTAAAGCCGAGTCTAACCATCGAAAGCCTCCCGAAGGAGCTCTGCACAGACAAAAGCATTCCTTCTCCCCTGCTTCCCCCTCCGGGGACAAGCGATTGTTTTCCTTGCAGTTTAGTGCCAGCATATTATCCAGATGGATTTACCTCTGTCTGAAACGAGGTGTACATGTATTTTGGAGGAGATCATTACCTGCTGCCTTGGTTTTACTGCTGCCTTGTTTTGTCTAGACAGTGCAGAGAGCTGCAGGGAACTTGTCCGATCTGAATCCTAAGACCTATTTTATAGGCTGCTATTAAAATACATATCCTCGCACGTAACCATCCCGGGGCCGGGTTCCTCGCCCTGTGTGTGTGGCGAGCGCGAAACCACTGAAGGAGAAGCAAGCTGCTGTTCTTGCCCTACCAAACCCTGCGTGGACTGAGCCCAAATTTCAGGGGAATCCTTTGGTAGAAGAAGGCTTTGCTCTGCTTGGTAATGGCAACTCATAACTCAAGTTTCTCTTCCTTTTCTTTAGACAGGCAGAGAAGTGTTTTTCTAGAAACTCCTTAATTCCCCTTTTGCTCCATGCCGGAAGGAGCAGTGGACACATGCGGGAGGTGGCTGGTGTAGGGGATGCTGGGGAGCTCTGGGGAGGATGAGGAAGGGGGCCGGGAGAGGGCAGGGCTGCTCCAGAGAGGAAGCGCCCGAGCCCAGCGCCTTCCTTGGGGGGCTGTGGCGGGCAGGGGCAGCCTGAGATGCTGCAGAGGCATCGGCTGCTGGTGCCTTAGCTTCGGGTGCTGCTTTGATCCTCGCTGGTGCCGCTCCTGAGGGCCTAGCTGGTTTCTGAATAACCACTTATGTTCTGCTTTCATTGATGGTTTCTTCTCTTCTCTCTCTCTCTCTTTCTCCCCTGCCTTTGCTCCTAGAAATTTCGAGTAGATATGCCAGGATCCGGCAGTGCTTTCATCCCTACGATCAACGCCATCACAACTAGCCAAGACCTGCAGTGGATGGTCCAGCCCACCGTCATCACCTCCATGTCGAGCCCTTACTCTCGCTCGCACCCCTACAGCCATCCGCTGCCCCCGCTGTCTTCAGTGGCTGGACACACGGCTCTTCAGCGACCTGGTGTGATCAAAACCATCGGGACCACAGTGGGACGGAGACGAAGAGATGAGCAGGTAACCAGGGCAGGGAGGGTGGCTGGGGGTGCCTCAGAAACAGGCGTACAGAAATTCCTCCCCCGGACCGGTCTCGGGATCTCTCGGCCCCACGGGGGAACACTGAGGTCTGTCCCTTGCGCTGTGCAGGTGCTGGGGTTTCTCGGGGTGACATATGGTGCAAGCCGGAGGGTGATTTTATTGCTGCTTCCTCATCGTACACCGAGACTTACCCAATCTCCATCAAACGCTTCGCACCACTGGGCCGCATTGTGTCTCAGTTTCAAAAGCAGGTGAAACTCTGAAGTCGAGCCCTGGGTTTCAGTTTGAGTGTCTCTGCCACTCCAGGCAGAAGGAAACCTCTGAGCAAGTGGAGGAGCTTTTACGTAGGTCTTTTACTAATCTGACACCCAAATTACATCAGCTGGTGTTTTATATCTGCTCTGTGGCAGCTAGCGCCGCTCCAGTCTCCCTTTTGGGTGATACCACCAGTACCAGCGAGCATTGTGCAGGGCAGCACAGCTTCCCTAGAGCACCTCAACTCTAGTGGCAAGAGCCTTTTGCTCGTCTAGTGTCTAAATCCACCTTCCCACTACAAATGTACAACTGCTTGATCTCTTCACAGTGGTGTGATGGGGATCCCATCAGCAAAGATTTTTCTGCTCCTGACCCAGTGGCACGTTCATAGCTGAGATGGAGTGGCTTGTACCACTGTTGCCCTGTGCTCAGCCTCCTGATAGGACTATCGAGCCAGGATCCCGGATCCCATGCCAGGACAGGGTAGTGAACTAGATGCAGGCATCTCATCTTCCAGAAATCCCTTCAGCCCTGCTAATCTCATCTTAGTATGGAACAGCCTTCTCCAGGGCTGTCTGGTGGATAACTGTCCACAGTGCTAGGCTGATTTATTTAAAAAATAATAAAAAAAAATTTCTCAATAATCTAGATCTCCCTGAATTCTCCCCAAGCAGCAGTTGTGCCGGTTGCTGCTGAGCAGTGTAATGAGCTGGTGCTGCGCACCCTCAGTACACAAGCACACACTCTTGCATGAGGTCTGTTTCTAATAAGACTCACCAGCCCTACTTTTACTTCCACGTCATCTGTTTTGATTCACAGTCTGATTATTTTATGTGGCGTTGCTGTCTGGTTTAGACCTAAGAGGCAGGGAAGGGGTTAAAGCCACTTGTCCAGAGTGAGCAGCACCTCAGTGCCAGGAGCTGGTATGGGTGCACCGAGGACCCGTTTTTGGGAGGAAGGATAGGGCAGCCGTGGTGGTTCGGGTAGGTGCCAGCCCTTTCCACCAGCCGGAGCTACCTCCCGCTTCCCTGCGTGCAGGGCTGGTGTCCAAAGCCAGGGAAGCTCTCACGAGAACTGGGGCAATAATTAGCAACAACTAATTTGTTTGACAAATGCTGCCTCTGTGTTCACAAATTGGCCGTGAAGAGATCACCATATTCTCCGCTTTATTTGTTGTTCAGAGTTATTTGCTGAAGGATGCCTGCCAAGCAATTCCTGGCCTGTGGCTTGTTTGCAAGCCGTTCATTGTGGGTCATTCAAAGCCAAGTCCTTTTGATTAGACACGTGCTAAGGCAGTACCCGGGTGCTTTACCGTGGCTCTTTGGCTCAGGTTTCCACTGTTGGTGCTTTGAACGCTGCATCAGAGTGCCTTTTTGGAAAACATTCTGTAACGCTTTATGAAAAGAGCCTGTTTTGATGACCGTTTCTGCCAGCGAATGCACGTATTGGGCTTGGACAAGCTACAGATAACGCGTACAGCAGGGGCACGAAGAGTGCCAAATCCAACCACTTTCAAACAAATCCAGCAACCACTGACAGAATATTCCATTTTAGACCCAGCACAACATTAAGCACGTCCAGATTAGGGGCTTCAGCCCCGTCTATGAGATTTTTGCAAAGCATAGCCTCTGAGGCAGATAATTTAACAATGACTGAAGGCCCTACAAGGAGAAATTTTGGTCCCAACATATTTCTGTGAGGTCTGTGCTTCCAAAGCATGAAAAGACTCTTGAAAACTGTACGCAGAAGCCCCAGGTCAGCACAGAATGTGTGTGTATGCTTAAAGCTTTACCCTTCTGTGGATACTTGTGTGCAAATACATTATCACCCTGCACATGTACGGGCTGGGAACTGAGCAGGGTAGAGTGGTGCCTGCGGAGGCTCCTTACTGGAGGGAGTATGCCAAAGCCCCCCTCGTCTGCCACCCGGCAGGGTGGAGGTACCCCCACCCCGAGACAGAGTGCTGTGACCTGCTGATGGAAAAACTTTGAGGCCCAAAACCTGTGTCCTGAAGTCCTCGAAGTGCTTGTGTCACTCCATGTGCATCCAGGGGCTCATGCTACGTGCAGGTGAAATCGCAGGCACAGACTGGCTCCCGAAAAAAAGCAGAACTGAGCGAGGGGAATGCCCAGAGGCTGAAGTAAACTCCCCGAAACTGCAAAGATCTAAATTAAGGAAATAAAGCAAACCAAAACAAACCAGAATGAGGTTAGAGTAAAACTAACACTAAAAAGAAAAGATAGTAAAACGGTGAATGTCTCGTTTGTGATTCTGACAGCCCCTGAAGATATTAAAACTGAAAGCTTTTATGAAAAGGTTTTTCTTTCCATTCTCCACCGGCACTACATGAGATCTGGCATGTGCTTTGCAGGGTGCTTGTTTCACTTTTGTTTGCAGTCATCGGGCCAAAGCCTCTGCAGCATACACCGGCTCGGTGAGGCTGACGTGCAGGGCATGAGGTTGGTCTGCAGTGGAGGAGGATGCATGGCCAAGCACGTGCCACGAATCCTCACAGCGGTCTTTTTGCACCAGCTCCTTCACACCATGTGCTGCAGCGGTGAGCCGGCCCACATTGGCCTTGTCCATGTGCTGCTGTACCGACTCCCCGGCCTTGGCACTGGTGCAAGGCTGTCTGCCGCTGCTAGGATTTGTAAAACCTCATCTCAAGCCCCAAAAAGCTAGGCCTGACTTGACTAGATCTTGTGGGCTCCCGCTCATTTCGTCTGGTTTCGCAAGAGTGTCGCTCAATGGGTTTCTATGGAATTGCTCCTGATTTACATCAGTGAGGATGGCAGCTGGCCTCAGGAAGCCCTTGATATCACTGGAGTCTTGCCTGCTGATGCAAGAAGCACAGTGCGTTATCTCGCTGAGTGCTTGAAAATCTGAGGTCAGATTTTTGGGTGGTATAAATCATTGTTGCTTCACGGACTTCATGGGAGCTCTGCTGATTTCCCTGTCTCCCCCTCCACCCCATCCCCGACCTTCAAGCTAACAACTATTTTTGTGTGGGAAGCAGCAGATATTTTCTTTCAAGAAAGAGGCACTTACAACATCGTGCTCTGGTTTTGCTTAATGTACCACCCAAGTTGTGAAACAATCAGAGCATCTTTTATCTGTTTGGCCTTGGTGCAGATTCACTGTCCTCTTACACAATTTTCCCCCTGCTCCCTGCTCCATCTTCTCCTCACCCTTCTGCTAAGACCTAGTGCAGGCAGAGATACTGTGCACTTTCATCTTCTGCTGACATAAGTGAAGAGGGGGAGTGCTCAGCATCCTGCTGGATCAGGCCTTTTTCCTTTGCGTTGCGGTTAAATCCTTGCAAACTTCAAGGAATGCCTTGCTCAGATCTGATTGTGGGTTTTCTTGGCACTTGCCCACAGCTGTCGCCTGAGGAAGAAGAGAAGCGAAGGATCCGGAGAGAGAGGAACAAGCTGGCAGCTGCTAAGTGTCGTAACAGGCGTCGAGAGCTAACAGAGAAACTCCAGGCGGTACGTGCTCTGCATGCATTTCTCCTTTCTTGTTGCCCACCCTTTGGACCAGCTTGCAGGGCATTGCTCTCCCTCCGCTAGCATGTTCGAGGAAGATGCTACAAAACGTGTGCTGCCTTCCCCTTCCGAGGCTGCCTAGTGGCACTGCACCTGCGTCAATGGTGGTGAGGGCTTGGGCCTGGAGCTCAGGAGCTTAAATTTGCCTTGCTGACTGCCCAGAATATCCTAGGTGCTCTCCTGCCTTCTAGCCTCCCAATTAGCACCAGTCTCCTGACTGCTGATATCCCTCTGTAAGTGGAAATAAAGATGTTGTGTGCCTCAAAGGCAGGCTTTAAGGACAAAAGCATTGAGGACGGTAGGATGGTCCAAAAGCAGTAGAAAATGAGGCACATGTTTTGTGTACCTATCAAAGCTACGTCCTTTCAGCTAACTTTTCTTTGGTGGGAATAACTGATTTCCTGCACAAAGAAAGCACTGCAGAGACGTGCAGTCTGGTGCCACAGGGGAGATAACTAGTTAGGCTGGAGAAGGTAGGGATGAGTGCAAGAACCATGGGGTTGGTAAGGGACTGGCTGAAGGGGAGACAAGGATGAAAGAGGCTGAGGGAAGGCTCCAGTGCTTCTGCTGAGGAACCAGCTTGGGGCTGGTTGATTTCCATGATCTTATTAACGAGCACAGCAGTGAAAGCACGCAAGTGAAATGTGCTGCTGACTCAAATTCAGGAGGCATTCTCAGTGTAAGGGAAGCAGGACATCGTATAGGAAGAGTTTAAGGATTGTCATGACTAAAGTCATAGAATTGAGAGGAGCGCAAAGTGGGAGGTCATATGCTGAAGGACTGAGGGTGGATAGTTCTGTGAAATGGTGAGCTCCTCACACAGGAAGGTTACTAATTGCTCACAAGTTGACTACAAGCCATCAGTGTGATGTGACCATGGGAAAGTTAAATGTATTAATCTAAGGATGCATCAAGGGATGATCCAGTAGAGATGAAAGTGTTAGTCCTTTGTGCAAAAGTCAGGCAAGTGTCAGACCTCATCTGGACTACAGAAGAAAAATGGAAACAGGTTAGAGAATGCAGTACGCTACTTCTATCTAAGAAGTGAAAAGAACATGACTTACCTGACACAAAAAAAAATGATAGGAGCAGATCTGAGTCCCCTCTACTAAGATATCTGTCAGGCAGACAGCAAGCGAGAAGATTTAAGTCACAGGCCAAGACAGCGTGGTAGAAGCTGGCCATGAAAAAATTAAGGAGGGCTCATGAGAAGACAGTTTATAACCCTTAGATCAGTGAAGTTTGGGAATAGCCTACTGGTAGACATATGAAACAGAAGATGCTCAGCTGGCAATGACCTACTGCCTGCTTGGCAGGGGTATATCTGCCCATGCTAGATGGGAACTGGATTTGATAGCCATGTACCAGATGAGGAGCAGTGCCAAAGCCTCTGATACTTACTTATTCCCCTTTTGTCTGCAGGAAACTGAAGTGCTGGAGGAGGAGAAGTCAGTGCTGCAAAAGGAGATTGCTGAACTCCAGAAGGAGAAGGAGAAGCTGGAGTTTATGCTGGTGGCACACAGCCCTGTGTGCAAAATCAGCCCTGAGGAACGTCGGAGCCCACCATCCAGCAGCCTCCAGAGCGTTCGGACTGGAGCGAGCGGAGCGGTGGTGGTGAAGCAGGAGCCTGTGGAGGAAGAGATCCCATCTTCCTCTTTGGTCCTTGACAAAGCCCAGAGGTCTGTCATTAAGCCCATCAGCATTGCTGGAGGTTATTATGGGGAGGAGGCACTCAACACCCCCATTGTGGTGACCTCAACACCAGCCATCACTCCTGGCTCCTCCAACTTGGTGTTCACCTACCCCAACGTATTGGATCAGGAGTCTCCTCTCTCCCCATCTGAGTCCTGCTCCAAAGCTCACCGGAGGAGCAGCAGCAGCGGTGACCAGTCCTCGGATTCCTTGAACTCTCCCACCTTGTTGGCGTTGTAATTCCTCTGCGGCCCCCCATTTTGCCAGTGTGTTACATCCCCCCCCAGCATCATGGGGGGAGCCCCCCTCCATGGGATTAGAGACAGGCACAGGATCTTTCAAGCACAAGGGCAGCAAGAACAAGGATGGGGAAGTGTTGCAGCTCCAGGAAGGAGAGTGAGGACCAACGTCAGCTCCCTGGATGCAGGAAATGGCAAGGGTGGGACTGACGCGCCAGGACTGTTTGGAGAGGATGATGTCCCCTCTGTAGGGACTGCCTATGGAAACCTCTTCACAGCCACAGTGGACTTGGGGAGCGCTCCTGGCCAGGACTGAAGGCGAGCTGCAGACAGTTGCTAGTCGTCCCTTTCCTTTGTGAATTGATCTGATCGGTTGTGCTCTGTACTTAGATTGTTCTGGTTAGTTGATCTTACAACTTCTCTCTTTCCCTCTCTCTCTCTCTCTCTCTCCCTGCCTATCATTTCCAATGTTGTCAATCCCATGACATTTCATCCAGTTGCTCTGAACTCTAAAGGCTTGTTAGGATATTTCCTCTTGGGACAGGCTGTGGGAAACACGTAGGGTTGCCCAGGCAGGAGGGAGATGGCTGGGAGGTCTGTGGGAGGGAGAACTGAGAGGAGCTCGAGGGCTCAGCAGCAAGAGCAGAGCTTTTAACTCTGGCCTGGAGCACAGACAGAGTGAACAGAGACAGCGGGAGGCTCATGCGGAAGCCTTTCTTTTTAAAAATACAGATATATTTATCTCCTTGGGCTCCTCAAAAAACAAGTTAGCATCTCAGGGCCAAAGCAGCATCAGAAAAGCTGCTGGGCTGGCACTTACCAATGTCTTTGGCAGGGTTTTACCCCAGTTTGGTGGATATCATATCTGCTGCTTGTTGTTTACTTTTCCTGGGCTGCCCGCTGTCTAGGGACTATTGCATCTTCCTCCCCATCAGGGCTCCTGACTCAGAGGCTGATCTCTTCCTGTTAGCAAATCCTCCCCTCCCCTTGGCCATATTTACAGAACATGCTACTGAAAAAGAGGTGGCACCACGTGCCTATAATCTAGGATGGAGCCTAGCAGTGGGTGAAATTAGCTATCTGTCTCCTTGCTGACTTTTTCTTGTCAAAAAACAAAGCATCCACCAGTTGAAAGTAGCGGGTGTTGTTTGCTTAGAGATTCCCAGTTTCCGAGGTTGAGGGGGAAGGCACTGGTCCAACCTCCAGCACAGCACAGGCCACAAGGCACTCCTGACCAGGCAGGAGTGTCATGGTTGAAGTGATGACCTGTTTGAACTAGAACAGAGCTTCTGATAACCTCTGATTACAAATGACAAATTGACAGTAGAGGAAAATCAATTACCATTACTTGCACCTCGATCTTTGCCCTCTGGTTTTCTTTTGCATTGTAATTGATCTGGTTTTGTTGGGGTTGATTGGCCTGAGGACAAAAAACAAATCAGAGGGCTCTTCCCGTAGCCCTAGGTCCTTGTCTTCTCCAACCTGTGGGCTTGGCTGCTACTACTAAGTGCTCACAGAGGGCACAAGCTCTCCGGCACTGATGTTCACTACTGAAAACAGTAATGTGCGTAACGCTTGGAGCCAAGCTCAATTCCTGTTGATGTCAAGGCACTGACAAACCATGACCATGTGTGTAATAGGACTACCCAGCTCGCCAGCTAAGCCTTTTAGGGGACAGCTCTTTGGTCTTGCCTGTTGAAGCTGTGGTGGCAGCTATTTATTTTGGTCTGAGATCTTCTTGTTATTTTGTATTTTCTTTTAATCAACTGAAACCAGAGTATTTCTTGGTCAGGCTGGACCTGGAGAAATGCAATATGCGATTATAGGGCCCGTTCTGTGAGATGCTAAACTGCTGCGGTCCCCACCAACTCCACTGGGAATTAATAGGGTCCAGTCTTGTGGAACTGGACCTTACTCAGCAGGGCTGATTTCCCTCAAACCCTGGCCATTGCCCGTTCCTTGAATCATTTCAAAGGGACACTACTTTGGCTCTAAAAGGAGGCTTTGCTTTTTTATTATTATTATTACTATTATTTTTAAACCCAGGTATTTACCAAACCTGCCAAAAATAGAAAGATGAGTGGTCTTTTTGCTTTGTAAAGCTGATTGTGATTTTTACTGCTTAAACACTTCCATCGTTATACTGGTGCTAGAGGTTTCAAATTAAGCTTACACAATAAGTAAAATTGATAAAGGAGTTCTCTTGTCCTCACATGAACATCAAAACTTCATTTTTAACAAAGGAGACCTTAAACTTCCCATAGTTAGCACAGAGGATCCCGATTTTGTAGGGTTTTATGTAGATGCTATCACTTTAGATGAAACTGCTGCTTCTCTAACTGTCTCCATTTTGCCAGATGCTTGTTTGGGTCAGTCCGGATTGAGAATCTAAAACTGTTCAATAAGATGTCTCTGCATGTCTTTTCCACTCATTTTTGGGCAGAATGCAACATTGACAAGTGGTAAATCCTAAAGTGATGCAGCTACTTTTGAGGCCAGCTGATCAGGATCGCTGTCTCCCAGGAGATGAGGAGCATTCCTATGAGGGGTTTCAGGAGGTCAGGTGCCTCATTGAACTCGAGTGATACTTACTCCTTGTGGAACAACAAAAGCCTACCTTTGCTTCTGCTCACTGAATCATTGCCAAAAGGAGCTGCAGCTGGCCCTTGCCTGCTGCCTTGTCATCAACCTTCTCAGAGACAGGACAGGATGGTCCCCTTTCCTGACCTGTGATACTGACGGGAGCCATGTGAAACTGCCCAGAAAAGAGGATTATTTTCTACTATCTGGAAAAAGCTCGTTTTGTCCCTTATACCTCTCAGATGATATTTTGTTGGGGTTGCTGGTCTCCTGTCTTCTGTATTTTGTGGATCAGCCTTACCTTTGTTGAGTTTCTGCCAGACAGGTACAGCTTGAGTTCTGCTGCTGGTTTGGTCTGGCCCTGCCACCTTCTTTTCAGGTTTACTGGTGTGTGTTTTGGGAATTGACTGTCTTCCCCATCCCCAAACCAGTATTTTCCATGAGTACCTTCCCTGCCGATTCCTAAATATACAGTGTCTCCAAGTTCTGCATGTTGTGAGGATGTGGGAGCTGTTATAACTAGTGTCTGACCAAGACATGTTGAAGTCAGCAGAAAAAGGCCCAGGGAATTTCAGCTGGTTTGGGTCAACCCTCTAATGACTGGCCCCATGAAGCCTCTAATAACATCTTAAATTAATCAATGCCAAACTGTGAGGAGCAGTAGCAGCTGCATTGAAGGAAACATTCAGCTTCCAGGTGATGTTTGCCATTCCGGTTTTGCCCTCATTCCTCCTTCCCAGTTGTGGTATTGCCTTCATCCATTCCTTTCTCGTAGATGTGGAGTCTGGGTAAGTTTCAAACTGTTGGTGGTGTGATGGGATTTGGGACCAACATGCTGGGGACAGTAGCTCTCTGTTGTGTTTTTGTAATTATTATTTAAATGATCTATTTAGTTCATCTGAACCTTTAATTTTGCTGCTTACTGTATGTAGGATCCACCTGGCCTTCATCCTAAATGAAAAGAAAAAACAAAATGAAAACAAACCTAAGACGCCCCCCTCCTTCCTGGTATCTTATTATTTATTGGCAGGCAGCCGTCTTGTGCCTGCTCCAGCAGATCTGCCCGCCATTAATTTAGCATCCTCCCAACTCACATTCCTGGTGTTTGGTTGTTGCTTCCTTTTTTTTTTCCCTTCCTCCATTCTAAAACAGACTTCTGAAATGTAAGAAATCTTATTATTATGACACTTAAAAGTTAATTTTCATTAGGAAGGCCAAGTCAAACATTTTAAAAGGTGGGGGGAACAATCTACATTTTATTTCTTATTTATTTATCATGTTTACATCTTTTTTTTTCTGTTCAAGACTTGGATATAATAAAGAAAGCATTAAAATACTCCAATCTTCTTCTTTTTTTAGGCTAATAATTTTTTTTTTCAATTCTTTAAATAAAAGATTCTGGGTTTTGTTGTTGTCTGTACAAAATGTAAAAAGAGATGTGTTTCTAAAGATGCATTATCATTCCTCTGTGAACAGTAGGTGGAGTTGAGGACAGATCTCAGAATACAAGATAATAATAAAATCCCATCCTGTTTTACTTAATTGTTCCCCTCCTATCCTGTATGATTAAAGGGTTATTCCACTTTCTTGTTTGTGGTTACTTGATATTAAAACCATATTAAAATGTGTAGAAAATAGGTATCCAGTTGTTTTTGCTCAGTGAGAGGATAAAATGTTGTATATATCTTGATATACTGTGTAGTTCCAAGTAACATCAATAAGGGATAGTGCATCTTTATTAGAGCGATAAGTTACTAGTGTCACTAAAGTCTACTTTAAGATCCTCAGATACAGAAAGGGCCTGATTCTGATTCCACTCTCCTGGCAGCAAATTGAAAGCGTCAGTAGCGTTTTGCTGCTGCAACATGGGTGTCTGAGGTAGAATAAAGCCTCAGTGATTAAAGGGTGACCATGAGGATTACTGAAGGTTTGGGGGCACCATTATCTTTTTTTTTTTTTTCCTTGAAAGTTTCCGATCATGGTTTTTCTTTTTTTTTTTTTTTTCTCCGGTGGAATGGTTTCTGCCAAGGAGGTTCTTAAAGGTGACTGCTGAATTGGGACCCTTCTTTGCTTGTAGTGATCTTGATATCGTTCTTGCAGTCCCAGAGGATCTCAGCTCTGAGGCGTTCTCTCTGGTGTAGTCTCTCTTCTGTTCTTGTTATTTTACTGTAATACAGGCCTACAGTATTTGCACTAAACCAAAAAGCTTGTTAGAGAAAGCTTGCTGCTATGAAAGAAAGAACATATTAAAATGGTTTTGCTTTTACAATTTTAACTGAGTAGCATTTTGTAGAATAAAATCAATTTAGACTGAAAAGAAAAAATGACTTTTCTTTTTTCCTCTGCACCTTCCCCCACCCATACTCCTTTCTTTTCCTCGGTGGTGTGATGTTCCCCTCCTTCTGCTTTGGTGCTCAGTTGTAATGATTGGCTGTATTGTTGACTATGCTGCTGAGAGTTATGACACTTGTAAATCTTGTTTTAATGACATTGTGGACACTCTTTTGTATAGCAAGAGCTAACTAGAGTTCTTCTCTCTCTGTTAATTGAAGTCATTAAAAAGCTCCCTTTGCCATGAACAATTAAAAGCTCGCATGTTGCTTCAATGTGAACAAATGGGTACAGCATTGCCAGGTGCTCGGCTGTAGCCCATTTCAGGACCTCTTTCATTAGAGCACCTGCAATCCAGACAGCTGTTAGCTGCAACAATGGTAAATGGGGCAGAGGCTAGCAGAGCAGACCACCTGGGCTAAAAGGCAAATAACGCATTAATCCTTTCATCTTGGCTTCAAAAGGAAAGGGATAGAGCTAGAAAATGCATGCTGAGATGCTGAGGTGACTTTGTTTCCTTCTTTTTTAAATCCACCTCCTCAGCCAGAAGGACTGAAAGCTTCTGCTCTGGAAATGTGGGGTGGAGAACATGGTTGCTTCACTGGCAATAAGAAGGAGGTGAAGATGGGATTCCCTTGCTCACCTGGGAAAAGTTGCAGTCCCTGAACTGGAAGGAACCCAGACGTGTTAGGAGTGGAGGATGTAATATTTGAGTTTAAAAAAAGAACAAACTACAAACGGTGGTGTAGAGGAGATGTTAGGTGAGTCATGGCTAGTCACGCTAGAGCCAGGCCAAGCTGCTCCTTACTCATGGGTTCCTTAGGAGTAATGTCTGCTTTGGCTTCCTGCTAGTTCCTGTCCCTCTCTCTCTCTGTCTTTTAAATTTTTTTTCTGCTCCCTTCTTTTTAAAAATTTTTTTAACACCCTTCCCCATAGGGAAGGAGATAAAAGATGTTGAAGTAAGTTATGTGGCTGGTGTATGAAAATATTTATGAAGTCATAGGGCATGCTGAAGGTATCAGTCACCAGGATGGGGAATACATGCACATGCCTGTGTGAAGTGAGCTCAGCAGTCAGGAATCCATACTGTAGGAAAGCTGACATGAAGTCCATATAGGACGATCGGGGCAGAGAACCGGTGCCAGCCCTATGGTGCCCCACGGGGTCAAGGATGGCTCAGGAGGTGAGGGAGAGCCTTTGGGAGGCTTTTTCTAAATGTGCTCGTCCTGGTGAGGCTAAAGAAAAAAGTAGTTATTCTGAGGAGCAAGGAAATTATAAGCAAATATGTCAAAGGACCCAAGAGCATCGTCTCTTAATATCTATCTTCACAGGGCCTCGGGCGTGGGGGAGTCCCCATTTGATCTCCTACTGCACACAAGCTTTCTCTAAGGGGAGTGCCTCCAGGATTTCCTGCCTCATGAAGGGCTTTCCCGTTACGCCAGTGCACAGAGGCATCCAGCCACAACTTTGTCAAACCAGCTCCTTTGGCAGCGTATCCCCCCTCCACCCCCTCCCAAAAAAAAGCCTAGCAAGAGGATACGTTCTTGCTTGCCTCCTGCCAATCTGAGGTGCTCCCTAAGCTCCTGTTTGCTGACAGCACCCTTTGAAAGGGCTTAACATTGCTTGTCTGCAAACGCTGGTTGCAAGGCTAGGCCTCCCACTTGATTTCTTCCCAGCACTGGCTAGTTGCAACTGCCTTTTATCATCATTAGCTCACAGACGCTGGAATGTCCGCACCAGTTACTATAATTTGGTTTTGAAGGATGAAATTACACAGCAGAGCAAACTGTTTTCCACCAGTCTTCTAGCTGTGGGAGGTCAAATTCTACCACATTGACATGGAAATTGTGTTTTTCCCGACATCATCGTCTTACTTTTTATCTCCACTTCACGTAGGGAATTTCCCCCCCTTCTGAAACAGGCTCACTCTCCCTCCACCCTGTGATGCCAACACCTTGTTGTGCAAGTGAGGCATCTGTGTGTTACCATGGGGCAGGTGTCCCCGAGTGGAGTCGAGCTGGAAGAGAGGTAGTCTGTACCTTTTCCAAAGAAAGGATGCGAGCAACATCTGCACCAACAGCTCTTCCATCTAGTCGGGGATGTCCCTGCTCCTTGCAGGGGGGTTGGACGAGATGACCTTTGAAGGTCCCTTCCAACTGTAACCATTCTATGATTCTATAATTAGTATATGTCCCAATGATGTCTTTACTGTGTATACAAATTAAGAAAGGTTCCCCATTCTCTTTTGCTTGTCCACTCCCTATGATGTAAAACTCATCTGTATACCTTCCTCATGGCCATACTTCTTACTGAAGTGCCAAGAATTGGCTCATTTCCCTAGGCAGCATGTGCAGGTAGCCTGGTCCTCCTACATATTCGGTGGAGGGGAGACCCTATCTGGGGCAGAACTTTTGTGGCAAGAACAAGCCCAGAGGAGTGACCTGAATATATCATGCCATAAATATATTCTTGTGGGACCCCATCTGGAGTACTGCGTCCAGCTCTGGAGCTCCCAGCATAAGAAGGACATGGACCTGTTGGAGCAAGTCCAGAGGAGGGCCACAAAGATGATCAGAGGGCTGGAGCACCTCTCTTATGAGGACAGGCTGAGAGAGTTGGGGCTGTTCAGCCTGGAGAAGAGGAGGCTCTGGGAACACCTTATAGTGGCCTTCCAATACCTAAAGGGGGCTTATAGGAAAGACGGGGAGAAACTTTTTAGCAGGGCCTGTTGTGATAGGATGAGGGGTAATGGTTTCAAAACAGGAGGAGGCAGATTAAGACTGGATAGATATAAGGAAAATAACTTTTACAATAAGGGTGGTGAAACACTGGAACAGGTTGCCCAGAGAGGTGGTGGATGCCCCATCCCTGGAAACACCCAAGGCCAGGTTGGACAGGGCTCTGAGCAACCTGATCTAGTCGAAGATGTCCCTGCTCCTTGCAGGGGTTAGGACTAGATGACCTTTGAAGGTCCCTTCCAACCCAAACCATTCTATGATTCTATGCCAGAGGTGGCAAGTCGTCAGATGGAGAGTTTTGGTATTTGCTTGTTCTGTTTTTTTTTTCTGTCTTAATTCAGTTTAGAATCTGCAGGAGCAGCTACAGGAACACTGTAGAAATTTTGCAGGCAATGGAAAGAATAAGCGTGTGCTAAACCTGAAGAAAGCTTAATGGCAAGCAGAGCTGGAGTGGGAGTGTGGGGGAAAGGAGAGCATCCAGAATACTGGTTTGAAGTGATGTTTCCACTGTCATGTGGGAAGGATGTGACAGAGGAAAACTGTGACATGGTTATTGCATCAGATACCCTGAAGTGGAAAAAATGATGCATTTAAAAAAAAAAAAAAACAACACACCACCTTATGGTCCTACTCCTACTGGTGTCTATGACTTGATCCTTCTGAAGTTTCATGTCCTCATAACAAGGTCTTGCAAGAGTCCAGGGTTTTCTGCTCTGTCTCATGTGGCACAAGTGAGGCCCCCATTCAGCAGTGCTTGTCCACTATCAGCACAAGGAGCAATACAGATGGATTATCAACACGGGTGGAAATTGCTGGCACACTCTCACAAGGATGAGGTTTAAAAGAAGTTTTTAATGTGTGTTCCAGCACAGTGATATCCAAGACACCTCAGGAAGATTTTCCTTGATGAAGACAGGGCAAGGCTTAGGGGAGAGGTTGAGAGAGCTGGGGTTGTTTGGCTTTGAAAAAAGAAGGCTCAGGGAGGACCTTACCAAAGCGTGTAAATACTTGATGGGGGTGGGGAGCAAAGGAGATGCAAACAGACTGCTCCCAGTAGTACCAAGTGACAGGACGAGAGCCAATGGTCATAATTTGCAATAGAGGACATGAAAATAACTTTTTCACTGTGAAGGTGGTCGAACAGCAGCATAGGTTACCAGGGAGGTTTGTGGAGTCTCCATCCTTGGAGACATTCAAAGCCTGACTGGATGTGGCCCTGAGCAATCTGCTCTAACTGACCCTGTTTGAGCAGAGGGGTGGACTAGACACTCTCCAGTGGTGCCTACAAACCTCAACCATTCTGCGTTTCTGCTCTTGATTCCACATAGTCCAGAAGGAGTATATTGTGAGCATATTTCCCCCCCCCTTGCAGTGCTATCTCATTTGAACTCCAGAATTCCCCTGTACAAAATATCAGCTTTTTTGATGCTGGCTCTGCGAGGTCAAATAGATAAGGACTAAGCTGGGAGGAGGATATCATGGCAGACAAGAATGTAAACTGTTCAGCCTGCTGCAGTGCAAGTCTCAGATTTCCCTTTTTATTTTGCATGCTCCATTCCACAGACTAGTGTGGGGGAAGAGAAGGAGACAGGCCTTACATGGCTGTAATCTAGAGCCTGCATCCCACAAATGACTGTACACTCTGCAAGTTCACAGGCAGTGCCAGGAGCTGTTGCCTACTTGCCTTTTGCAGGCTCTCCTACCATTTTTCCTCTCTCAGGCTGAAGCTGTTTTTCAAGTTCCCTGGAAAGGTAAATATGGATCTACAGCCGGCGATCCTAGGTGAGCTCATGGGTCAGGCACAATCCATCATCTGAGCACAGATGGTCCCCCTGACCCCCACTCCCTTTCTGTAACCCTAATTGGGCTCCCAGACTCAGACAAATCCATCAGTGGCTCCCAATGATGACACACACTCATGCTGGTGATTACTGATGTGCGTGGCCACAGCAGGAGATGATACTGGTTTTGGGCAAAGGGAAGAAAGAGGTCAGTTCTTTTCCTTTGGCTAGCTTGAGTTATTCAAGCACTGGATGCTCTAATTCGCCTAATTCCTATTTCAGTTGCTTACATCATATCGCTACTCTGAAATGCGTTTAACTTAGTTTTGAAACTGTTTATCTCAAGTTAATGAGGGTAGAGCAGCAGACACCAGCCTGTGGGCTTAAAAGAGAAGTTACATGCCAGAGGCCCACGAATGTCTCCAGTAATCCAGGGGGGAAGGTCAGCTCACGATCCCTCCACATCTAAGATTGCCCTGTGGTCTAGACAGACACGGCCCTGCACCGACCCCTCAAAACCAGGGCTTAGGGCAGGGTGTCAGCACCATCAGTGAGCAGCACCAGAGCCTCACACAGCAAGATTTGGCTGCCATAGCCTTTGTTCTAGGCTGATGCTGACTTAAAGAGCTGCAACCCTCCGCTCCTCCCTGGCTGCTGCAGGTCACACGGGGGTGATGGAAGATGTTAGCTGCCTTTTGTAGCCTCCAACTGAACGTTGTGTTTATAAGCCACAAGGACTGTGATTAAATCTCTACTCTGAGCAATATTCTGAGGCCAAACTGGTATCTAATTACCTTCTCCACTGCTGGCAGCTGAGGAAATGAAGATCTGCCTGTGACACTGTCTGTGGTGAAAGGGAGGGAATAGGAAAGGAGAGCGACACCTTCAAAACATCAGCTTCAGGTGCTTCCCTTTTGACCTTATTAATGCTCTTTTGCAGCTGGGATGTGTGCTCATCCTGGAGTGATGCTCTTCCTCCCCCCTGCTCCTGTTGCTGAAGCCACAGTCACCCTGGCCAGGCCTTCCCCAGGCAGCTGCAAGGAGCAAAGTTGTGCTGTGGTGGCACAGAGCAGAAGGAGCTGTACAGTGAATGTCTTGGCAAACCACAGCCCCTCAAGAGGCACCTTGAATGTAGGATCCCTTCCCAAGGGGCTGGAAGGAAGGACCCTCCCAGAGAATCGCTCTTAAGAGTATGGTTGGCTGCCTTGGTGAGGTAGCTTTGTCTTCCACCCATGGTGACTGTCTGGTCCCTACTTTGTTTTTCTTTTCTGACTTGGCTCCAACTCTTAATTTCCCTGTGCAGCTGCTGCCATTGCTCTGTTCCCCAGGACCAGCGGCTGTTCCACAGGCACGTTTCTGGTAGCGGGGAGGGAGGAAGACTGTTTCTACCAGCAGGCTGTATCAAGAGTTGAATTCTGTGACCTGGTGCCACGGGGAAGAAAGCCATTACTAATCCCTGCCGTACAGCGGCTCCACCTGCCCAACAGGATCAATGGCGCCATCTCGGCCCCATTATGTTGACTCTGAATCAGGGAGGAACACCAAGGAGCTAGGAGGAGAGGGCTCCTCCCTGTGTGGGGTGCTGCTGGCTGCCTGGGACAGCCAGGTCCTCCTTTCCTGCCCCCTGATTTTGGAAGAGGTGGTGAAGCAGTCAGTGGTGCTTATGCCCACAGGCTAGCCCAGGCCTTAGAGGAGGACAGGCAGGGCAGAGATCCTGCTGGGGTGCGCGGCAGGCTCACCAGCCCCAGGAGCGTAGGGCGAGCACGGGTGCTGTGCACCCTCCCCGCTGGGGCCAACCAGTTCTGCTGGCAGGTAAAGGCAGGGGTGGATCTTGGAGCCATTTCTAGGGAGCAGGCTGGCGCTGAGGAAAGCAGGGAGGCTGCAGCTGCCTCCCTCCCACCACGTTCACGCAAGGTTGGAGGTCCTGCATTTAGAAAGGGGTCCCAGTGAGAACTCACCCATCCGTCTCCGTGCTGCTCGCAAAGATGAAGGGAGACGGCTTTTCAGACTATACCATTTAAGGAGTTCCTCAGCTTAGTGAACCTCAGCTGACCTCAGGGTATTCTGAGTTTCCAGCTTAGCAGAGCAGCGTTTCAGTTGAACGCACGCCACCCAAAACTTCCCTTCTTGCTTCTGAGGGAAGGGGGGTGCTGCAGGAGGGTGGGCAGCAAATGACAATGCACAGAAGCCAAGGGGACGTCAGGTTAGTGACTCTCTGATATAGCCAGGTCCCTTCCTAGGAAGGATGTTGCAGATCAACAGGACCAGCCTGAATGTGAAGCGGCTTCGGCAGCTTTTGGCAGGCGCTAGGGCAAGGGGGATGGGAGGGCGCCAGGCCCGCAGCACCGCTGGGTGCTGCAAGTCGGGACGCAGGAGCATTGCCCCAGCAATGCAGTGTTTACAAAGGTGAAAAATGTTAATAACACGCACTATGCTCCTCCTGTTGTTTCAACAAGACCAAGGTGTGTACAGGACAGCGTGTGTGTATATACATGTGCACGCACACGCACTCGTGGCGGCTGGCGCGGGATACTGCTCAGCGTAGGATTTTTCCAGCCAGGCTGCAGTCAATACTGACAAATACAGTATACGTCCCGTCTTGCCCACAGCAGTGAGGGAGCTGTGGCAGCCTCAACACTTTTCTCCTTGTGAAAGACCCGGGGTGTTTTCAGCAGAGAGGGGAGCTTGGGTCCCAACTGCCTTGGGTCCCAATGGTCTTGGTGCTGCACCAAGCGAGTCGGGGGAGAGTGACTCCCAGCCAGGCGCCTTCCATGCCGCCGGTTCACCCCTCCGTGCTCTGCCCGCTTGGTGTGCTGCACGAGAGAGGGGTTCAGTGTAAGAAGAAGAAAAAAAAAATAGCATGTGAGATCATATAATTAAAGATGGTATCAGAATGTCTAATTAGGATGACTGAGAGAACTTGGCTGGGAGACGCAGCCAAGAGCTGAGTTAGTGTGTTTGCCAGTCCAAAGCTCCTTAACAGTAATTAATCCTTAAATGTCCAATTGTTCAGAGTTCAAGGAAACACCTCCTACTACTGTACTTTGTGTTCCTGTTAAGCAAGGAGACACAGCAGGGCGTGTGCCCTTATTCTGTAAGAGCGACACGCCTAGGGGTGTTGTTAGGAACTAGACCGAAGGTTGAGTATAATTATTAACTACCTAAGAGTTCCCAGCATTGCACAATTACCCAGGCCGCCTTGCAGCTGTGCGCTCGCCTGGTTGCGGTTTGTTGTTTTTTTTTTTTTTTTTTTTGAAACAGAGATGCTGAGCTTTGGTGGTGCGTATGTATAAATTATACCAGAGGGTCATCTGCTCTGCTTCCCGCATCATTTGTGCCACCGAGCTGGGATGCATTAGTGGAGGGGGCCGAGAGGAGCGTATGTAGATATATACGTACTACATGAAAGTCAGTGCTGTTCACTGAAACTCAATAGGCTTATTTACATCAGTTGCAAATTTGACCCAGAGATTTTTCCTTTGTTTTGATGCTGTCAATGACTCTTGCATTAACATAAAAGCCTTGGCTATTTACTCTTGCGGGGTTTTTCATTCTGTTTGTATTTTTGAGGGGGTTGTGTTGGGCTTTTTTCTTTGTTGATACTAACACGGGGGAAAACCTGACGGAAAGAAACATAAGTTTGACATGGCAGGTGAATTGAACTGCTTGTCCCGCTACAGGTCTTCTGCTGTTGTCGGACCCTCATCTGGGCAGGCACTGGCATGGTGGGAAGGGGTGCTCGGGTGTGAGCATCCCATGCTGCCCGGACCTGCCCACCGCAGGCAGTTGGGTTTGAGGAGCAGAGCCTGTTTGGTGCCTTCAGGAAAGCCCAGCTCAGCAGCGGCATCACATATCGCTCACAGACAGGAGGGAGTTATGTGTCATTTCCTCAGATGCAGCATCATCTTTTAAGTTGTGTTTCTGTGTTTTTATCCTCTCCCGTCTTTTTTTTAATTGACCCTTTCTGGTAGGTGTGGCAAGGGCCCGGCTGGGAGCCGGCCGGCCAAAGTCGCTTCTGCAGGGGATCATTAACTCGGGCGTCAGCCAAGGCCGTTTAGTGTTTATAAAACTCAGACAATTAAACACAGTCGCAGCCCTGAAATGCTATAATTGGAAAGCAGCCTGTGACGATGTCCACCGAGAGGGACCGGCTCCCTGGCACCAAGATGGGCCGGGCAGCAGGGCTGGGCGGGCAGGGCCATGCCATCCTGACAGCCTGGCTGGGCCTGGCCAGGGCCGCATCGCGCAAACGCCCAGCCGGGAGGGTCCCTGCCCTGCCGAGTCTACACGCTAAGGACGTGAAAACAAAAGCGTGGGAGGGAAATAGAGGGAAAAAAGGGACTTGCCCGGGGCCACCTGATAGCCAGGAGCTGGGTTGGGCACATGGGCCAGGTCCCACTGTGCCCCCATGGGTCCATGGTGGGCCTCAACGCCAGCCTGAAGCTGGCTCTGACATTGCTTCCTCAGGCATTTATCAGGGCATGAAGACCCAGCTCTGCCAGGCCGCCATTTTGGGAGGGTGAAGGAGCTTGCCTTGTCCCATGGCTGCTGCTGTGAGACTTGGAAATGGCCATTAACTGGGCCCTGGGCCGCAGGTAGGCTTTGAGGTCAGAGCCAGTTGGGAACAGGGTCATTGCAGCTCTTTCCAGTTTATACAGTACTCCTGCAATGTGGCCACCACTCTTAGCCAGTTCTGGGTACTGCAGTACCGAACACCACTGATGCTTGTCCCTGCCAGTGATTGAACAGCCACTGGGAGCTGCTGTCAGGCAGCTGTTGAACTTGCTCCAAGCAGATCTACGTCTTCCATAAAGTCTGGTGAGTGGAGAAAATGCCAAGTACCGTACTGGGATCACCACAGTCCTGCTCCAAGCTCTGCACTGACTCACTGTTTCACCATGAGCACATCACTTCACCTTTTTGTGACTCAGAATTTTCATCTATCAATTAGAGATTTATGAGGTTTAATTAAGGTCTGTGAAGTCCTTTGAGATCCTTGCTTGAAAGATGCTGTGCAGGCATAAAGTGGTGTACTCAGCGAAGAAAACAAGAGAAATTAAATGCTCCAAACGAGAGAGAAGAGAGGGCAGGTTTCCCACTGCTTGGTCTCCCAATTACATGCTCCTTGTTTGGATGGCAACCTCACTTTAACCTGTGGACAAACGAACTTGTTCACCCCTTCTTGCAGCAGACAGGCGATGACGTGCAGCAGCGTCTTAGTCATTAGTTAGCCTTCAGTCATCTTTCCAGAAGTATGAGCAAATGGGGAAGGGGGCAGGGAGTGAGGGCGGGTGAGGAGTATGAATTCCAGAGAAAAGGGAAGTCTCAAAAAGCAAGCTCGGATGTGCAAGGGCCTTTATCACTACTGCTGAGATCTAGCTCTGCATAGTAACAACTAGGAATAGATCTCATCTGTCCCTAGAGGTACGTGCCCCGCAGCAGGGAAGAGCTGAGGAGTTACAGCAGAAAGGAAGCAGGAGAGTCTTCTTATGCAAGGCAGCTATTTCAGTGTCAGAGAAGTGGCAGATTCAACTTGAAGGAGTCTGAGGAAAATGTTTGAACCTAGCTAGAGTGAAAAGTTGTTTTATCTATGTGTATTTTTTAAGGTTAAGGCCTTGTTTGCAGAAGTCATTCAACACGCACTTTGTTGGAAGCTCATGCTTAAATTTAAGCATGTGCTTAAGGCCTTTATGGATGGGAACGTGCCCAAATTTGTTTAGGTGCTTGGTGGAAGCCAGGTATAAGGGGAGGGAGTCTAACAGCAGCTGCAAGTCTAGCCAGACTGTGAAGGTCCCCGGGAGCCAGGGAAAGCAGTAATATGTGAACAACCTTGCCATACTATCCATAAGGTCAGGCTGACCTGGGGGAGGAATGGGCAAAAAGGAAGATCCATCTCCAATCTTTATTTTCTCCTCTGCTTGCTGTACAAACAACCCTGTGGAAGCTGGCTCCAGTAGGTGTGGTCTCTGTATGCACTCCTGGGTGTGCCACTTTGTTGTGTTAAAAGGACCATTCCTCACCTGAAAGCAAGTTTCCAGGTTGTCACTGACAGTCACATCAAAACTCGTGACCCCTCCCATCCCCCACCTGCATGCCTTCCCTCTTATGTAAGAAACACAGAGATGCCTGTTGAGATGAAACCCAAACTAGCCCTGGGTTTGGTGTCTGTCTTTTTTCCACCCTGATCTGGGACTCCTCTGCGTATCTTTCTTCTGAGCTGCAAGGGAAAACAGATGCACAATTGCTGCTGGCTAGAATAGCCTCACTGTGTTCCGGACGGCCATCCTTACTCTCCTCTCCTGTGGAAAAAGCTCCCCCAGTCAATCCAGCTTTCCTCAGGGTTTCTTAAGCTTCCTGTTGGGCTGGCTGGTCTGGTCTAAACTCCATCTTTCTGAAAGTGCTGGTGCCGCAAATTTGGCACTACGTTTAGCATCAGTGTATTATGCACTTTTTTTGGCATAAAGCATAATAATGTCATTCTGTGACATCCTTATGACACTCTATTAACATATCCCAAAAGAAATGTTTGTTTTTGTTGCAACAGCAGCATACCATTGACTCATTATATGATCCACTCTAATTCCTCCAGATCCTTTTGTGTAGTACTGCTGCTTAACCAATTATTCCAAGTCGTTCATTTGTGCACTTAATTTCTCCTTCCCAGTACTTTGCTGTGTTTTTATTGAATTTTATCCAGTTGATTCTGAGCAGCTTTTGCAATTTATTGAGATCACTTGAAATAATAATGTGCAGATTAATTGTTCAGAAAATCCTATGCACAGGCCCATGCCTGCACTCATAGCTAGTTCCAGAGCCCAGCCTTTCCATCTTAAAAACAAAGGCCTCTAGCACTTGATGGTGTTCTTGCAATATTCAGCTGAAATGTCAGGATGAAGCCTGGCAAAGACGTGGATTTTGGAAGGCTCTTTCAATGGAAATAAGGAATAAGAGCATCTGTTCAGCTGGCAGTGGCTTTTGGTCTCTGATCATCTAGTGTTGGTTTGAATCACTGATATTTTCTGCATTATTACTGGTCTTCAAAGCCTGCAGTCGCTGAAAACATGCAAGCTTGAAATTGGCTTCTGACTTAGGGAGGATACGGAGCTACTCTTGTGTGGTTGTACAACCAGACAATCACAGGTCTTATCAAGAGTCGCCTGGCCCGGGCTTCCCCTCCAAAGGACTGGAGCCAGAGCTCCACTGCCATTCCATTTTTTCCCCGTTCCCAGCCGAAGGGTCCGGATACACGTTGTGTTCGGGAGTGAAAATGTAGGAATCTGGTGTCCTCTGGTGGCAACTGTGAGACTTACAGGTGGCAAAAGCAAGCGTGACCCTCTAGACGTGTCACTGAGGCCAACTGGCCATACCCGGGCCGTGTGCCCCAGGCAGAGCACTGATATTCCTTTCCGCCCTGCACTGTAAATATTTCTAGTCTCGTCTGGCTTCTATTGTTCCTGTATGCTCACCCCTCCTATTTATTTTCTGCCCAGGTAGCCGCTCCCTTTTCTGGACCGCTGAGGTGTGTGTGACTTTGGGTTTAAGATTGACTTGATGGTGTTTGCTTGTTGTTCCCCTGTGATTTCTTTGCCTCACGAAAGGAAATTTAGCTTCTCTAAGCACCTGTGCACAGTTAGTGAAGGCTTTAGCTGCTTGCCCTTGCATAGTCCCTAAGTAAAATAAGTATGCCTGTGCCCAAAGACCTTTTAACCCACTTCTCTAAGCACTGAATCTGTTACCCCAGGCTTGCCCCAATGCGGTTCCACTCACTGGGTGAAAAAACTGGTGAGCAAGAAGACAGAGAGCACCTAGACAGCCCGTGTTTGGCTCTTCTAGCCACAACAGAGGTGAGAGCAGCTCAGAGCATTGCATAGATGGTGAACACTATGGTGGGAGGATGTGTTTGCCGCAATTTGCAGCGTGTGAAGTATGTAAAGGGATCATGCTGAGCCATAAGCTCTTGGCTCCAGGTGCCTCTGCTGGATATGGATGAAAACTGATCAGCCTCAAGGACCTTGAAGTTCAAAGGTCTGTAAGTGTTTGGCGTAACTGCATCCAGAGGGTCAAACAGCCTCATCCCTTATGAGGAAAAGCAGCCTTAGCCCCTCTCCCCATCTCATCCACTATGTTACCATGTTAGTCTTCTCTTTTTTTTTCAAGGGCAGCACAAGTATTAATAACGCAAAAGGAACATAGCGCAGCTGGGGCTGGCTCATTGAGGTCAAAGGGAAGTGTTTTCTGACATGTAGAGGCAGGCTGAGAAACAAACTTCTGTGGGGGCATCAGGTAAACAGAGGAGTTTTGGGGTGTGGGTAGATGGACTAGCAAGTCTGGGACACCGTGGCACCTAAACAGGCTGACCCCATGGACTCTGAGTGTTGTACCTTCATGTGGGAAGAGCTTCAGAGAGCACAGGAGAGTCAGGAGCTTCCCACACCATTGTTGTAATTACAGCACTGGCTGAAGACAGAGGCCCTTTGTGGCATGAATACAAACAGCAAAAAGCTGGCACTGCTCTAGGAATTGTATAACTTAATGGAAAAGAATGGGAGAAAAGGAATACTAGCATTTCCATTTTACAGAGAACTACAGTGCTTTGAGACCTGTGCTTCTACTCACAGAGGTATTTATTTAGGTGCCCATTTTCCATGCAAATCCTTGAGAATTGGACACTTATTAGGATCTGAGCATCAACAAACTCACCCAGATACTCACAGGAAGAGAGCCTACATTTTCTGGTACCTACTCTAAAACACCATCACTGTCTATCAGAGGCAGACAGACTGCTTCCCTTTGCTATCTGCCTTCCTGCCAGCACCGCTCTCTCAAGGCTGTGGTAGCGCTGGCGGACTCTCCCAAGACTGGGGCTGTAAATAGGGCTCTCCAGAAATTAGTGTTATCTCCTGATCTGATAACTGAGGGGCCAGCTGAAGATGAGGCCATGGGAAGTATCTGGTCCCCAGATTCTTGCTTCTTACAAACTCAAACAAATCTTCACACTACAGCAAAGTCACTAGAGAGTCTTTAGCAGAGGATCTTTTAATCTTGACTTCTGCTGTTCTCTGGGTATTCAGAGCCCTCAGCTGTCTTGCAGCCACCATCAGGCTTCAGCTGGCCTATAAGGGCAATGACTAGCATGTGGACTCCCCTTCCTTCCCATAGCCCTGGAGCTTCTGGCCCTGTAGAGCTGGGGGGATTTTAACCTATGGCATGATCTGCAGCTCACCTATATCAAAGGTCTAGAAGCTGCTAGAAAAGGCAGTGAGGAGCAGTTCCAGCTTTTGCTACAAGGGTACACCAGGTTTTTGTGACAGGTGATGGGGGTATGAGGGACCTGTGCCAGCTGAACAAGCTGCAAAGGCAGGCTGGGGTACCACCAGCATCCCAGCAGCACTGGGCACAGCCTGTGGAGATGGACTTTGTGTTTTACTTTGGTGCCAGCCTCAGGCCAGTGGCTAAAGGGCTTGCCCCCCAGTCAAACAATCTGTGTGGGAGGTTGTGCCCTCCTGCAGGAACAAGGGAAAAATTTTGAGTTTCATTCATTTACTAACATTCGATCTGATGTTTTATTTTAATGTTGCTGCCTTCAGCTACTGCTGGGTGTTTGCAGGAGGCTGCTGCTTCATAACTTAGCCAAAATGTGGGCATAACTTCAGTGATGATCTTGCTTATTTACTTATTTATCACTGCAGCTCATGTCTCTATACCAGCTCTGCCAATCCCAAATATCCAAGTGAAGAATCCAGTGCTCAGGTCGTGTGCTGAGCTCAGAAAAATTTACTTTAGAGAAGTATGTTTGAGGCTTTGTCTTTGCATTTGTTTTTACAGGTTGTTTTTTTTTTTTTTTTTTTTTTTTAAACCATTTTAGGAACAATCGAGATCCTCCTTGTCTGCAACTCCAGAAGCTTGATTTTTTTTTTTAAGAAGGGCACCATGTATTACAGGGCCTTTTGCACCCTTTGACTAACCTACCCATGTGCAGAGTGGTGCTTTCCAATTCCTGCCCAAACAGCTAAATTAACGTTTGGGTTCTTCTTTTCCTTTGATTATTTGCATCCTCTCCAGCAGGTGGGAGCAGCCTCCTTTAAGCTGAGCAGCTCTCCTGCCTGCTGCTGCAGAATCGCTGCCCTATGATTCATGTCCCTGGCTGCCCTTGGCCTCACTTCATCTCCTCACCCTCTGCTGCACGCCTGAACTCTCCTGTGGAGGAAGATCTGCTGTTTAGGTCCAGGGTGTGCACTAAATTTACCAGCAACATGAAGCGCAGCAACAGGAGGTGATGGCATGACATCGCAAAGACACGTGAAATGTCTTGCTGTTTTATATGATTTATTCCTAACAGTTTCATAGTGCTACAATGTTCTACCCATTACGGATGGGGCTCTCATAGATGGAACAACTCAGGGATATGCTTCCTAAACAAAAAACTCAAGATCTAAGGCCTTGTCTAGGCAGTAGGATTAGCTGAGGCACTCATACATAACAGACAGGCTGTATCTCCAAATGAAATGGAGAATCAGCCTGCTTTGTGTTTCCGCAACAAGTCCTCTGTGATGCTGGTGTAATATGATAGTTTTGTGGATGCAGTTACATTACTCTTTGATATACGGCCTCTGCTTGTTAGCAGCTGAATGAGCTACTTCCATAACTTACCCAGTAAAAGGTTGTGACAAACATCTTGGCTTTAATTATGAGTGGTTGAATGCTGTAATTTTTTTTTTTTTTTGTCTCTGGTGGGTTTTTTCTTTGTATGTGCAGCCATAGATTAATTATTTTGTGTTTTAAAACACTAGTCCTGTAGGTAAGAACATAAATAGCTTACGTTCTTGTCAGAGTTTCTGGTTTTCAATACCCTGTGTAAGTAAAAGCAATGCAGGAAAGAGCTCTGTTTAAGTGAGCAGAAAAGGAAAGACTTAAAGGAAAGGTAGAAAAAATCCCTTGACTTTCCGAGCTGTAGGTCTCATACCAGGTATGAGAGGTGAAGCTCTAGGTACATTATAAGCCACCTAAAAATGTAGCAATGGGCCAAGAAGTTTGGCTAGTATATTTTAGTGCATATGTTTGAGTATCTGTTTGGGTGTTGCTTACTTTAAGGCTGTAACTGGGGCCTGAATTCTGGTTTTGTGGTGTTATGAACTGTTGGGTCTAGACATATGAAACACATCCTTTGCTTGAGAACATAGCAAGGCACAAAACTTCTGCTCTTCACCACAATCTTCCACACAAAGCTCTTCTGTGCCAGTTGTGTTGTCAGCCATCCAGGGTAGATGACAAGAAGACTCCAATTCAGGCAGGGTTAGCTATGATGCCCAGCTAGCTCCTTGTCCCACCTGAGCACCAGGCATTTTAGGGAAGGCACAAGATGTTTTGTGTTGATAATTAGGTAATTAGCTACATGGCTGCAGTTCCCTGGGGTATTCCTAAATACCATCAGCTGTGCGTTGGCTCATGGTCTGGAGCTCTCCACACCTTCTGTGATGCAATAATGCAAAAGCTTTAATTTGTCTCTGACACCTTCTACATCTGAGAGAAAAGTCTCTCTTCTCCCTTTTGCAGACTTCTTTGATCTTTGCTGCCACCTGCTATTTGCTATTCAGTCTAGGAGCTATTTTGATGCTTGGGTGGTGGGAAGGAGTGTTTACAGAAGATTTGCAAGCCTTGCAGTTAGTGCTGTTTCCTTTCTGAAGCATGTCATGGTGTCTAAAGGCTAAACTCTTACTCTTGGAGCTGTGATTTATGGCAAATATTTGAATTAATAGAATCATATGCTATCTTCCTTTCTGTGTTTTGCTTGGTGTATAGTGAAGAAAAGAGTTTCTCGGATTTTAAGCACTTGCAGCTCATTAAGGGGTCTGTTTCTCAGACTTGTTGATAATGAGAGCTTTCTGTTGAGGAGTGAAGCAGCTACTACCCCTTGTATGTAACGACAAAAACCACCGAAGGTAACTCCCATCCATGCTGAGACTACGCAATGCCACCTTGAGTGACAGATGATAATGACCATGACCAGCACCACCTGGGGCCTCCCTCACCCTGCCCACATGGCCGGCACTTCCATTTCAGCTCAGCCTAGCCAGGGGAGCTGCTGGCTGGTGTGGTGTCCTGACAGTGAGTAAGCTTCTAATTTTTCATTACCTTACTAATAAAAAGAGCTTGGGTGTCCAACTGTGTTTCAAGATGTGAGACCCCTCCAAATGCGATGAGCTTGTCCCTCTCAGACTTAAACACGCTGGCATGCCTGAGGTGAGTAGCTGCTTGTGTTGGTGAGGTCTATGGTATGTTTGTACCAGGATGAGGTTGGAGACTCAGGGGGTGGACGAACAGTTTCTCCTGTCTGTGCAGATTCCTCCTTGAATGTTACTCTGAGCAATAGCTGTTCATGTTCAGAATTAATATTACATTCCTATTTTTTAAAAAGTGAAGTGAACATAAGATCTACCTCCAACGTGTTCTTTCAAAGAATGTAAAATTTAAGTCATGAAACAACAGAAAGCCAAAATTAACAGTCCTTTGAAGTATGGGTTAGACTGCCCGAGATAGGTGTGTCAGAGGCTTATTTAAGTATTTTAAGCAATTTGCTTAAGCAATCTCTCATCGTACACGTAGAAGCTCTATCTGAGTGTCAATGGGCTCAGAAGAGACGAGAAGGCACTCTGGTGCTTTGTGTGAGAACAGCAGCCTGTTTTTCAGAGGTTTGATTCTGACACAGTAGTCAACGTCTAGCAGAGCCTCGCTGGGGAGTGTAGTATCACAGTCTAACTGGTATTTCTGCGTGCTCTTCGCATCTGCAGAAATGACCAGGCTACTGTGATAGCATCGTAGCTAGAGTTTCAGAGACCTGGGTGGAATGATGACAGAGTTACTTGCTTCTCCATCAGTGCTCTGTCTTGGCAAATACCAGTGAGGCATACCCCAGCGAAGGAAAACTCACCAGAAAGAGAGCTGCCCACATCCCCTGGGCTGAAGCTGTAGAGGTGGTCTTTAATGTGCCTGCTGCTGGGACTGGCGGTACTGAAAGATTTGCGTTATTTCCCTCTGTGCCTCTCTGCTGCTTCTCCCAATATCAGGATCTTTATGGGGTCAGGTGACACATCCCTTAGATTGTCTCATTTTAGGACAGAGTTTCACAGCACAAGGCAGAGCTGCGCTGCCCTATACCGTGGCGCTCTCTCTTCCCTCGGATCACAACCCTTCTGTGCTGTCTCTAGTGTTCTTCACAACCCTCTGGCAGCCAGTTAAACTTAGATTTTTTTAAGCTTCAGCAGTCAAATTGGCTTTGGGAAGGACCTGGTGGTTCTGGAGACAGTGGAAGAGACAGGCACGGTGTGAGGCTGGTTGAAGTCAGGGAAGCAGACGAGGAAGAGTACGACTTTCTTCTTTGGGTGGCTGTAGGCTATTACGTAGGGCTCTGTTGCCCTTGTTGCCTCAGGAACAGAGGCTCCTTCCCTGCCTGGTAGAGACAGGCTAATGTTGAATTAATGTGTTATGTATTGCCTGAAAGAGCCTTGACCCTGCTGGAAGCTGACTCATGTGATCTAGATCCTCATATTTGCCGAGAATCCCCTTGAAAAGTGGCCAGCTGTCTCTGAAAAATTGAGAGAAGCTGTGCCACTTCTGTACTCCTTTGACCCTTGGATAGGGCAACTTATAAACTGGGGTTGCATGTGCCTTTGAAATAAGATATTATTGTCACTTTGCTTTCCAAAGGTAAAGAGGCTAAGAAACTTTATGGCTGCTGAGTTATCAACTTGTTAAAATATAAAGGAGGAAAAAGAAGATAATATCTTTCTTCACAGCTATAACGTCTAACTGACAGCGCTCCAGGATTACCAGTTCATACAGGCACTTATCATGAAGTTATTGTTAGGGCTGTTGTTCCTTTGGTTGATCTCCTCAGAAGGTAAGTTTTGAAAGGCCCTTTGAAAATTCTAGTTACACAGTATTTAAGAAACTGTATTTTTAGTTGTTACAAGGTGGGTGTATAGCAGGAGTCTTAGAAGCAGGACGAAGAAAATCTGTGAGTAAAACTGTGATTTTGCATGTAATTTTGGATACGTTTGATCTTTTTCGATAAAGATACATGCATTGGTTTGCACTGATCTGGGGATAGACTCTGGGTAGGCAGGCACTAAGGCTTTCTGATGAGAAAAATATCATCAAATAATTAGACTAACAGTGAGATCTGTCACAAAATGGTGCAGAAATTCAAGCAAAGGACAGACATTTTCTCTGAATTCATATCTATGATCATCATTTTCTCAGTGACAGAAGATTGCGTGAATGGGTTAGGCAGCATCCTGGCACTCAGGACATCATTGTTCAGATTTCTGCAAATTTCAGGGTGTGGGGGGAGCCTTGGTTCCCTATACTGGGTCTGTGAAGTCCACATTTGGTGCCAGATGCCAGTTTTGCAGGTGCTCTAGGACTAAAAATGCTGTGCATGTTTTGGCCTTATTGGCTCGATTCTTCAGCTCTCTGCGTGTAAGAAAGTAATGATAAATAGCAATAGTGATTTACCTTACCCGTAGGCTGTGAGGATAAGCATCTTCAGAGGATTATTAATGTGCTCTGATAAATAACTGTTAGGAGGTTTTGGGCCCTAAATTAATCAGAAGATATGATTACATTTTAGCATTTTAATTTAGGGGAAAATATGCATAGTGACTGCAGTTCCTGTGAAAACTTGGTTCAGGAAAAAAATATTGACTGATAGCAGCCTGTAAGAATTATTAGATGGAACAGATTAACTACAAGAGCAAGGGAAGAAGGAATAGAATCTTTCTGCCAAATTTTGTTTAAATTATCAGAATTTTTTTTTGTGATGCTGAGAAAATTAAAAATATAAGCTAGAATTATGAAATGATAGAATAAAGAGGTAACTGTAATATTGGGAGCAGCAGGAGTTAAAAAATTGTCCTATGGAAAGCATAAATCCAAAGCAAACTAAGAAAACTAAAGAATATATGCTCTAGTAGGTTAAAATTTAATCAGC
Source organism: Chlamydotis macqueenii (assembly GCF_036417535.1). NCBI lineage: Eukaryota > Metazoa > Chordata > Aves > Otidiformes > Otididae > Chlamydotis > Chlamydotis macqueenii. The sequence continues at coordinate 83,731,223 of NC_141558.1, read as the reverse complement.
GAAGCCAAAAATGAATCCAAGAGGAAATAATGGATCATTGTTGAAGGAATAAAAAAGTAATAAATCCTTTTTCAAATACATGTGAAACAGGGAATCTGTAGGGCTGACTGATGTATAAAAGAAAGCTGAAGCCCACAAAAAACCAAAATTAATTTCTTTTTTTTTCTTTGGTGTCCTCTGCGTAAGAGATTAAACAAGGCCTTGCACTCAGAGCCTTTCAGCACAGGGGATAAGCAGGGGAACGGTCAAATCCTTAAACAAATTGATAACAAACAGTAAAAGAACTGCCAGGGTTAGATGATAGCCACTCAAGTGAGTGAGCCAAGCAGAAATATGAACAGGTCCATTGTATTAACTGTGGTGCAAACTATTTCTCAAATCAGCATTGATATGGGGAATGGGAGATGGCAAATGTGAAACCAGTTTTCAAAACAGGTTATGTTTTAGGAGGATCTGGGGAACTGCATTGGTAGTTGCACGAAAACAGTAAGGTGGTCTTCTGCATTAGGCGAATTGCTGGTAGCAGGGTAAAGATCAGTGAACTGACTTGGGGTAAATAGTATACAACAGGGGAGCTTCCCTGTGGAACTGATGAAAGAAATCCATGACAATGGACACATGCCCATGGATGCGTTATTTATCTGGGGTGTATTTGGATTTCCACAAATCTTTTGAGCAAGAGCTTCTAAGGAAGTTAACCATCATGGCATAAGGGTGGAGGCAGCTTTGTGGGCCTGCAGGGAAAAGCTGGAGACTGAAGAATGAGATTGCAAATTTTCAAACTGTGAGAAGACAGGGGAGAGAACCTGCAGAGGCTCATAGTGATCTGTGTTGGGACATGTGCTCTCCACATATTCAGAAGTGATCTGGATAAGAGAGTATGCTAGCTTGCTGATGTAAAACTGTTCAGGATGCTCAGAATGAAAAGTTAAAAGTAATGTATTTGGGGAAAACTTACTCTAGCTATGTGTATGCTATAGTGAACAGTAAATTAGATACTGCTTGGTTACAGAACATAGCTATTGGAAGACATCAGCTCAGTGTTAGCAACAGTCAGAGAGACAAACAATTTCAGCAATGAGGGAGAGAACAGAATAGAAAACACATTGCTGCTGCTGTGTATAGGTCCATAGTTCACCTGCTTCTTTAGAGCTGTCAAGACTTTTCATCTCAAAAAAAGATGTGGAAAAATCTAGGAGGAGGATAAAGGGGAAGAGTACTCAGACTTATGAAACAACTTCCACATGAAATCAAATAGACTGACTCTTCAGCTTGGAAGAAAGATAGATAGGTATGTGATAAAGACATACAGACATATGCAAAATTATAAACTTTGTGGCAACAGGGGAATGACTACTTTTCAAAAGAACAACAAGAAAACAGATAAAGTTATTAACAAATAAGAAAACTTTTTTTTTTCAACATGCAATTAAATGATCAAGCACCTTTGTCACAGGACTTGGGAGGGAACCAGAGGCATGAAAGAGTTAGAAAAACAAATATGCAAATTCATGGAAGAAACGTCTCAGGCAGTTCTTCAACGTGAAGTAATTGCTTGCTCAGGGAGACTAACAGCATGGATGGTTGGGAGGATAGAGCATGGAAATGTACCTGTATTTTCCTTATTTTTCCCTAAGCATCTGCATTTGGATGTTGTCAAAGGCAGAATCGCAGATTAGATGGACCTTCAGTCTGACACAGAACAGCTGTTCTTAAATTTTTGAAATATTGAGAGACTGTTACCTGCCCCCTCCCACTCCTCCAATCCTGGAAACTGGGATTGAACTCTCTTTCTCCCTCAATGTAACCTGTAGATCTATTCTCAAATATAGTTGAAATTAGTGTTAAAATTCTCAAAGATACTATCGTAGTTCAGCCCAGACTGGGACCAGACTATGCAGTCTCTCTCTCACTCCCCCCACCCTCCAAGAGAATAGGGGGAGATAATATAAGAAAAACGCCTTAAGGTTTGAGATAAGGACAGGGAGAAAATCCTTAAAGTTACCATCACGGGCAAAACAGACTCGACTTGGGAAAACCATTTATTACTAAAAACTAGCAGGAGAATGAGACAGGGAACAAGATAACCTCCCCCCCACCCTTCCCTCTTCCCAAGCTTAACATTATCTCTACTACCTTCCACCCCCAAGGGGCACAGGGGGGAAGAGGGAATGGGGGTTGCGGTCAGTTCATCATGTATTGTTTTACGCCGCTGCTTCATCGTCGGGGGAAGAACTCGCATTCCTCCCCTGCTCCGTTGTGGGGTCCCACCCATAAACCACAGTCCTTCATGAAACTGCTCCGGCGTGAATCATCTCTTCCATGGGGTGCAGTCTCTCCAGAACAGCTGCCCCAGCCAGCCCTGCATGGGCCACAGCTGCCTTCAGGCATCCACCTCCCCCAGTGTGGGGTCCTTCACAGGCTGCAGGTGAATCTCTGCCTCTCCGTGGACCTCCATGGGCTGCAGGGGGACAACCTGCTCCACCATGGTCTTCACCACAGGCTGCAGGGGAATCTTGGCCAGGAGCCGCATTACTCCTCCCCCTCCTTCTTCACTGACCTTGGCGTCTGCAACCATTCCTCTCACAAGAGAAGTTCTTCACAACAGGCTGGCAGACACCTCTCAGAATCTCTTCACATCATCCATCTCATCTGCTCTCCACTTCTTGCAGCCAGGCCAGGCTGAGTTGGGCCCAGTCGGCCGCCTGGCAAGATGCCAGAGGGTGAGGCCTGCAAGGCCCATGAGGCCTGTGCCTCCCCCTCTGCGCCTCTGCCCCTGCTCAGCTTCTTCACATCTTCTCTTCTCTTTTTATTTTTTTTTATTTTTTTTTTCTCTTCCCTGTTTTCCGCTTCTTAAATACGTTATCGCAGAGGCGTTATCACGGAACATTCTGCTACCAATTGGCTCGGCCTTGGCCAGCAGCAGGTCCGCCGTAGGCCTGGCCGAGTCCACTGAACAAAGGGGAGCGACTTCTAGCAGTTTCCTACAGAAGCTACCACCTTAGGCCCCCCCTCACTAAACAAAATCACGACAGATACTGAGTTTCTACAGCAGATATGTGTGATGTAGACAGGTGCCTCATTGCATGTGCCTCCAGTATCTCAAACAACAGAGCTGACTAAAGCCTCATCTAAAAATATGGATTGAACAAGCATAAATATTAAATAAAATGTCATGCAACAGCTAGGCAGCAAGTGTCTCAACTTTCTACCAAGTACAGTAAAAATAATATAAATTTGCAAATAGCTCATGGCTGAAATCCAAGTGGGGGGAAAAAAACCCAGAAATGCATGGAAGTTGCTGACAATTATTGAAGATGATCATGAGACAGGCTGAGGTGGTCCTGAGGAGCAGTAGTGGCTTTCTGCCACTGTGCAGACTCTGTGTGCATGGGTACCCATGTTCACAGGGCTGCCCAGGGCCCCCTGCTTGTGCCAGGCACCTCATCTCCTTGCAGCATGAGCACTGCTGGCTGTCTTGTGCCCAGCAGTATCTCACCTGCTGACTCTGCATCTCCTCTGTCTTTGACGAGTGGTTTAATCCCAGCCAGCAACTAAGTACCATGCAGCTGCTTGCTCAGAGGGAGATGGGGGAAAGAAAGGAACTTGTGGGTTGAGATGAAGGCAGTTTACTAGGACAGCAAAGGAAGAGATAATAATAATAATATATATATACACACATAATAATAGTAAAAAATACAGGGATAGTAAAATATATAAAACTCTGCACAATTTCTCACCACCCAACAACTGATACAGCCCGTTCCGAGCAGTGATCTCGGAACTGCAATTTCCAGAGAGAGAGTTGCCCTCTGGCCAACCCCCACCTATGTACTGAGCATGATGTCTATGGTATGGAATACTTAGTTTGGCCAGTTTGGGTCAACTGTACTGGCTATACCCCTCCCAGCTTCTTGCACCTGCACAAAACCTGGGAAGCTTGAAAACATCCTTGATCTCTTAGCAACAACTAATAACATCAGTTATTGTCAATGTTCTTCACATACCAAATCCCATATTAAATCCAAAACACAGCAGCTACTGAGAAGAAAATTAGCTCCATCCAAGCCAAAATCAGGACATGTGGAAAGAAAGATGAACAAGCAGAAGTATGCAGCAGGACTAAATATTCCAGAAATAGCTCCTGGATGTTAAAGGACAATGATTCTAAGCACAGAAAGATTCATTATGAGACTTGCTGGATCCTGATGGCTTCAGTGTGGCGAGCAGGGACAGCTGTGAGTATGCTTTGAAGTTCAGCTGAGGGTCCAGACTCAGACTTTGTGGCTACCTCTGTGGAGATTTCAGGATAAACCAAAATCTATGTACATAAATTCAAGTGTATACCCAAGGAAAGAGAATAACGTTTACTGAAATAGCTACAGGCCTAACTTCTGACTTCCCAGGGTAGTTCATCTGTCAACACTCTCTATTAAGAGGAGAAATGGCAGCTGTTTCTACTATCACTATGGCAAACTCACAACAGTGTGATGTTGCTCTCTTGAATGTGGAAGATGTAGATTAATGTGAATTGCTCCTTTCTAAGGAGCTGTACCTTGTACATGTTCAAATTACTCTAAATTTGGATGGAATAAGACTACAGCAATATATGAAATGTGCTGAAAAGGAAAATGGGTAGAAAAGGTCTGTGGAGGATGAAGTTGGTTGAGGAAATCCACAAGCAGCCTGTTACCTGCGTGTATGACTTCATTGTATTCCACTAATTTCAACAGATCTCACCTGTTCGTAATAACTAAAAGCTTATTCTAGTATAGCAAAAACTAAGAAAATATATTTGGTGGTTGGGATGAGCCTCACCTTTGGAAAGTAGGGCAGAGAAGAACAGTTGCTTCTTTCAGGATTCTGTGGTTTTAGGTATATTAACTCTTCTACAGTGTTTTCCTAAGGCAAAAAAAAAATTAGCACAATTCATCCTTTTAATGTTTTTAAGGTAATGCAGATCATCTGGAAGAACAGGGGACACTAAAGGTAAAGTATGAGTACAACTTTATCTTTTTTTTTCCTTTTTTTCAATACCTATCATCACCTCTCTGGCTGTTGCTTCCTCTGAGGCAGACAGAAGAAAAAACACAGCTTGGTGCTCTAAACTGTTCTATTCTGCAAAGAATAAATGCAAAGCAAGTGACTCAGCAATGTGATATCACAGCTGCAAGATTACAGTACCTAATCAGGAAATAAAGGTTTCTCCGAGCAACATTTGTTATTAGGTTGCATATCCTGTATGTAGATCGATTGTGGTTAGGCTTGTTCCTAGATGCTCTGTTGCAAGGTTAAACTCTTCCTTGTGCTATAATGGTGTGAAGCATGTGCACCATTTAAGTCCTCCAACTGGGGATTAGCGGGTGCATGGGGACTGTGGTGGCCTTTGTTGCAATATGGATTTTGCCTTTACATAGTAGTGGTGGTCAGCTAGCCAAACATGGTCATAGTGATGAGGGAAGTTGCCATGTATTTCTAGCAGAGGTGTAGTTGTTCTTTAAAATTGCTGTTACATGAGTAAGAGCTTGGTACTGTGTGAGAATGGACCCCATAGACATCTCCTTCCACAAATTTCCTTGTGAGATCTAAGCAATCAACCATATTTATTTGTTTATATTAAAGGCTCTAAGAAGCTTCCAGTTTTCATGTGAGCAGGCGATGTTACCTGATACCCCTTCATCTTCAGGTTTGTGTTTGATATTATCCTTGTAGAGTCTTTCCCTCCCAAAAATTATTTGAGAATGGGTTGAGGGAACAATCAGCTGTTTGAGGGGATGTATGTGTATGGGATGTGACTGAAGTGGAGGTAGACTGTACGAACTCCTTAGTTTTTTGTTCTATTCACAATTTCTTTTCTACCTTAGTTTCTTTAGCTGCTAATTGAGGATGCTGCTACTACTTAAATAATTCACAGCAGTGTTTTGTGATCTCTTCTTGCTTGATGGTTGAGTATTTCAGTGCATCTAAGCACCCAAAGTATTTACTGAACATCTGAGTGAAGTTTCTCATCCTTTCTGACTGATTTAAAATTGGCAGTTGGAAAGATCAGTAGAGACTTCTTACATTTTAGTCAATTTTGTTATGTTTTAGTATACTGGTGAATGTAATTTTCTTTCAAGGTTGCTGCTCTTTTTAAATCTGAAGTCTTTCACTTTTCTACAGTTCATGCTCTGAGGCCAGCTGACATTAAAACTGTCACTGCAATAGGAAGTTTGCAAAGAGTAAGTATGAGCGGGAAGTGTGCTGAATGTGACCCATTTCCTCCGTTGTGATGATGAAGTGAGCTGATTATGTAGTTTGGGGTGCCAGTTAAGGTGTTCAGGACTTGAATCTTTCCTCAAGCATCAAAGGCTTCTAGTGAAAAATGACTGGAAATACCTGCTGTTCAGTGTTCCAGCACACCCTGAATCTGAAAATAGCCAGCCGACTTCATGCAGGAGGAAATATGATCACAGTGCTCTTGCAGAGAACCACGATATTTGATTAGAGCGCTTGGATTTTCCTAACAATGAGTATAACAGAATGAATAACTAGAAGAAGCAGCTGGTAAAATACAGACTGGAAAAAAGTACAAATTTGATGATCACCATTAGAACAAATTATCAAGAAGTGCAGTAGATTTTCCATCCTGTTGAGGTGTTTTCCGTAGAGACTGGTTTCCTATCCAGAAAGCAGAAACTCTAGAAGCATCACAAAGATATAATTCTCATGTGTAAGTCACTGGGTAACATTCTCTTGCCTGTTCTAACACAGACAGATTTGGATGATCTTTACTTATCTTAATAGTTGGAAGTAAATATCTGAAATAGATTTGGGGCCCAATTAAATCATATAACCACAATTCTCAAGCTTTGAGAAAGTGTAGAAATGCACATTGGGCAAAAAATGGTAGCCATTGCAGGGGTTACAACAGTGAAGAAATGGGGGAGATTCTCTCTTATCACAAAACAACTTTCAAATTTGAGGGGGTATTCATCAAGACATTATACTTTTCCTTGGGATGAAAGCTTCCCATTAGAAAGTCAGCACTCCTGCACTCCTTGTGAGTAACTCCCTCTTGGATAAAAGTAATTGTCCTAAATGCAAAGGCGCTTCACCCAAATCAGACGCATGATCCTTTAGAGCAAGTCTTTTTTTGTGCCTTTGTATTTGTTGCTTGTGGATGGTGCCATAAAAAAAAAAGATCATTTATATGTTTTGTTTTTTTCTAAGGAATGCCTACTTTGCTAGAGCAAACATCTCTGTCACTGTGTCCTCCTCAGACTCTTTGAAATCAGTGAAGTTCCTCTGTTTATGTTCAGGGGTTTTTAACAGACAGCATACTGGCTGAGTGCCATCCATGTAAATTATCTAAATGACTTCAGGTTATGTCTCTTGTTGAAAAGCAGTAGATCCAGAAAAAAATTATTTAGAACAATATTTTGCTCAACTGAATTTGAGTTCAGCTAGTAAAATTTTATTTTAAGCCATATGTAGTAAATTCATTAATGAAAGCAGTACTGAAGAAAGGATTACCAGCCTATGAAAATACACTGTAATAAGGAAGCTCTGGAAAACCGTTTAAATCTGTGAGTAACTGTAACACAGTGCAGAAGAGTATGTAGAAAACAACGCTATCTATAACAGGAATGGAATACGGTAGAGGAACAGGGTATGACCTTTGCTTAATGCTCTTTTTATTGCTTGCTTGTTCACAGACATCAGGATCTGGTTTACATCATGAGGATTTACGCCAAAGGTAACAATAAATTGTTACCATTGATAAGTGTCATGATACTAATTTATAGAGTACCACAGTGCAGGAATTGGGCCCAAGCAATTCTTATTATTGTTTTCTAGACAGGAGGAGAAAGCCAATGTGAAATATAAAGGATTTGGAGACACTGGCTCCTTCCCAATCCTTTGTAAACAGAAATTCTTTGTACTCATGCAAGATATGGAACTGACTTAGAGTTACAATAACCTTGATTAAGAATGATTGCTGCATGATTAATCCTAGGTAATAAATATCATCATCCACAAGTCAGAGACCAGAAAGCAGAGATTTATCAAAGCAAAGAAAGAAACCAGGAGTCTTGATACCCTGTTCTCTGTTTGAATGATTCCCAGTGCTTCATGGACAAGCCTTACTCCATTTCTTCTTCCATGCCCCCTTAGCAGATCTAAATCAGTGAGTGAACATACGGTTAAACTTTGTAGATGCAAGTCTGCATAGCTCTTTTGAGTCATAGTATTCCAGATGAGGATTTGGCCCTGCAGACACGAACTTCAAAAGACTAATTTTTTTAAATGGTTGCACAAACATCCGTGTCCACTTGTCTGCAGGTGCACATAGAGAGGTCCCCGCGTTACTCGTACATATGCATAAGCACAATTACTGCAACATGCAGAGTGTACAGAGACACAAGCAATTGAGATCTAAGGCTGTATTCTTACTCAGCAGTAGCTGATGACATGACGGTTTTGGGGAAAGAAAGGCCTCGTTCTTAATTTCAGCAGCTGCCGTGAATACGCACACTGAGCTGTAGCACAGCTAATAAGAAATTGAGGCTGTGCTGTAATATAATTTTGCTTTGAGAAACATAATAACAGCAACTTCCTGTTTTCTCTTCCCTTTCTATAGCACAGGAAAGAGCCTCCTTGAAGTAAGCGTGGAAACTTTAGCAGGTGTGTGTCACGCCGAAATTTCAGCAAATTGATTCAATGGCATGCTGGCAGGAGCTCCAGTGTTCTGCTGGGCTGCAGAGCGGGTGCAGCACAAGTGCGGTACAGGGGTGTAAGGGAAGCCCGAGGGAGGGTGTACTCTGGGGACGTGAGTACAGCCAGGATAGGTTACCCATGTTGGCTTTGAAGAGACTGTCTGGGCAGACAATAGCTGTGAAGAACAGGTGCTGCAGACTGCTGCAAGAGTCTTAGATGCCCAATGGGGTTTTTGGACTGCTACTACTACCCGTGCCACAGTCCCTGCTGCTATGTGCTTGCTGCCCGTGCTAGCTCAGTGAAATCTTATGTGGATTTGCCTGTCCAATGAAGGCAGCCTTGACTGGCCTGAAGCATGTAAAACTTTCAGATCCACTGAAATGCTGAGTTGAGTAGTGGATAGCTCCAGGGTCCTCCCCTCCAAATTATCTTCCTAGTGTCTTAATGTCACCTCCATTTCCCTATGAAAGCGGTTTAAAACCTGGCAACTCCTCAGCACTTCAGGAGGCTGTCTCTGGGTGGCCCTTCCCAGTAGCTTCATTTCTACAGCTGCCTGTATTTAAATCTGCCTGTACTACTTGTGGCTGTCATGAGATGGGGATGGAGATATCTGACCTGAGTCTGGAGGCAAACTCAGACGTCAAACCTCCACTTGAGAAGACGAGGTGCAAAACCAGCAAAAATAGCTGCAGAGGGGCTCAAGTGTATCTCTCATGCCTGCCAAGAGATCCTCAGACTTCACATTTTCTGTCTGTTTTAATTCTGTTGTGTTTATAGTGAAACTGCACATTAGCAGTCCCCTGTATGCAGAAATTACTTAACCTGTGTATGTCATTCAGCTCTCATTAGGACTTTTAATCCCTTGGTCCTACACCAATTTCCTGCACCTGGCACAAAGGGAGCAACATCAGACAGCCAAGCCATGTAAGTCCAAGGGGTTTTTGGCTGGGCGGTTGATTCACAGCTGGCATGGTGGAGGATGGGATCCTTTTACTCTGGAGCACTTTACTGGACACAGAATATGTTGAGTACTGGCAGAGGCTGCACAGACAGTCCAGGGACAGACCCTGCCTCTGTGGCTCAATTGTCACCTCTCAGAAGCAGGAGGAACAAAACCCACTATGCGCTTTGGGGTCTGGATCATCTGACTTAACATTGGGTCTCCCTTTTTATAGCTGCCAAACAAATTTTTGGGCTCAAATAGAATTAGAGGTGTGTGTACCAAGCTGTGTCTGCTGTTTTCATCTGAGTGCACATGTCTGAAACTGAGATGCCTGAACATGAGCTAATCACCCCAGGCTCTCTGTGTAGCACAGACATCTTAACACATTATAGGAGAGAAAAGATTAATCCCACCTGAAGTCTCAAATGTTCTTTGATTTAATGGTGAAAATCAGATGAAGCTTTACCCTTACTGGTGCCTTCATAGTTCTTCTTTTCCTTTCTGCTTTTCAGAGACCTCCTGCATCAAGCTGAAGAAATAGTGAAGCTTATGAAAGAGAATCAGGTTTGTGTAAAGCATGAGATAATTCAGAGATCTTGGTGTTGAAGCAGAAAAAGGGAGAAATGTGATTAAATACTTTAAACAGCACTCAAAAATCTCTTCAAAATAGAAAATGCTGTTTCCTGAGGTTAACAGACTTTGATCTTTCTGTTGTAAATCAGAATCAATTTCAAGTACAGAGTTTTGTTCTTGAAAGTATCCCACTCGGTTTATGTTTGCCAGAGTAGCTCAAGAGCTTCATAGGAAAGCCAATATATTTGTTTTCTATTGGTTAAGGATGTGAGACCTCTGCTAGCTACACTCTGTAACTGTGCCAGTGTTTCTGAGAAACCAACCCAAAATAATAATTCTCAGTATTTGTCTCTTCAGTTTCCTCTTGGTCCTTTAGGATCACATTTTCAAAAAGGACAGTAAAGACCTAGATATGCTTTGGCTGCTGTCAGTGGTTGACGCTGGTGAGAGCTTGAATTATAGCTCATGGCTGAGTGCTTTGTAAATCTTATCCTGCAGTTCTATGCATTCATTTTTCTTCTATTCTTTACCCCAAGGCAGGTTATTTTGTAAAAGGGTCTTGACATAACAGGAAAATGTAATTGCCAAGGAGGTTCTGCTGTTGCCTCTTTGCTATGCTCTACGGGGAGCCCATCGGACTGTTTGTATGTGGATTTAGCATACGTTTTTGTGGAACCGAGTGGTTCTAAACAGTGCTCTTCAGGATTGGCAAGAACTGCCTAATAAACACAGCACAGATGAGCAGGGCTCTAGCTCTCAGGTTTTTTATCCAGTATTCATCTCGCTACTGTGACCCAATCTCAGCAGTTCAGGAACATTAACCTTGCCAGCAAGCTGCAACAGTGAAGGAAAGCAGAGGCATCAAGCTCTGTGCAAAGCTGTGCATGCCCATCTTCTTCAACAGACTCCCCAATGGCAACAGCAATTTCTGGCTCTGTCCTGAGTTTTTTATCGGTGTGCATTCAGCTTTAATTGCAGCATTTGCTTCCTAACTATCCATTTGCTCTCTCTCTAGGGAAAAGCTGGATGGCTTGCCAAATGGAAGTGATCAGGGCAGCCAGGGTTGGGCCATGGACTACTGCTTGGTCTTGCAGATTTAAAGCCATAGTAAATCTTGTGTGAAAAAGGAAAATAGCAAATAGGTCTCTTATCATCCTATTTCTTCAATTTATTTTTTTTTCTCCCAGATGATGGACTTCCAAAATGACTGGAAACTGATCACAGTTTTTTTTAGTGCTGAAAACCCATGTTCTTCCTGTGCCTCCACACAACCAGTAAGTTTTTCATGGGGTGATTTAGCAGTCAAGGCAGGTGGTTAAGATGCTTTCCCAAGCTCTGCTCTCTGCCATAGTGAACCAAAGGAGTAGCTGGTTCTGGGATGCTGCAATAACTCTATCTAGTGATGTAAGCTCCTGGCATACAACGTGTTTTGTGTTTATAAATATGTGTATTTAATTTATGATCCCAAATCTGAGATGCCTTAGTAGAACAACTCTTATCTGCTTTCAAGTCTAAAGAAACTTTTCTTCCACGTTTCTGTCTTTTTTTTTTAAAATATGTTAAGTTGTCTAATTATAGGCAGTTAAATTACAAGATTAGCTCCATGTTTTTTTTTCCTTGCTGCTGGCTAAAGTCAAATCCAGTATATAATGGTCATTGGTAACCTTTCTGAACATACTTCAACACACAGGGTTTGTGACTTTTGGTAAATTGATAAATTTGTTTTTTCTACTAGTTTTTATGGCATTTCTCATCTGTTTTACAGAAGAACTGCATATTGGACAACCTGGAAAAACTTAAAGCTGTCTTGGATTTTTTGTATAAAAAGGTAAGATTTATTCATCAGCCTTGAATACCTGAATCCTTTGCTGATTTTTCCAGTCTCCCTTACTGGACTAGGGCTTGTACCACTGTTTAGGTGACTTAGAACACCAGTCTCACTGACTCCAATCCACTGGCTCCATTCATTGTCACAAAGTGTTTTATTCTTGCTTTTATAAAGCTGATGCATGCGAACAGAATGGACGAATGGGTAACTGCTTCATTTTGCAACACAAGTTGATGTGCCACTCAGTCTTCAGGGTTTTTAAGTTATGTCTTTGAAAAATTGAATACATCTGTGTAGGTCTGAAAGTCATTTATGTTTAACAGGGCTGTTTGTGAAAATAACGGATATCTAATTACTGGATGTATGGAGCTACCTAGGCAGTGTACAGGCTGCCAACTACTTGGTGATGACTTTTACAGACCAGGGAAAACACCTATTAAAAATATGTATAACGGATATTTTTTTCCTATTATGTGTTCATTTTAAGATCTCAGCATTTCTAAATGTTTGCTAACTGGCTGAGCTAAGAAATATCCGCTTATCTAGGATAGTCGCTGGGAAGTGCTCTGCACTATGTCTTGGTCTACTAATGAACAGTAGACTAGATGTAGATATATCACTACTAAAGCAGACTATTTAACTCTTTATCTGAAGTATTTCTATAGCATCTTCCAAAAATTTTGTTTGCTGGATTGAGGGCCAAAGAGGTATTCTAGACCTGCTACAGTTTGATTGCATCAGGCCACAACCACTTGTTTTTCTCAGATGGACTTCAACAAATGTTGAGTACAGGTGAATTTCCACCCACACATTCTCTTCAGATTCCCTCCGCTATTGTTTGCAGAATCTGTTTATGTGTACTTGTAAAAGTGAAATATCATTATATAATCAGAAAGCTGCTTTCTGCTTGGGAGAGAGGTGAGGCAGGATGCACAAGTGCTTATGCTATTATGCAGGACGTTTCATCCCCAGCTTTGCATTGGTATGTTGCCACCAAAATGGTAGGTCCTAGTTCATTTGAGCTAAATTTAGTTGTCTGTTGGCCAGAGGTAACACACGTGAAGCTGTAGGTGTAATTTACCCTTATCACTACTTTCTGATCTTTCATTGCAAATACAACATGATTAATTTTTACTTTATCACTGCAGGTTCCCAAGGCCTTCGTAAATCTAGTGGATTCTACTGAGTTCACAACTTCCTCTTTTGCATGCCAAGATTACAGTAATGCCAGGTAACAAAGGTTACTTTAAATTCTTGACACTGTCTCCCACTAGTGTTCAGACATATAGCTGTGTATACGTATAGACTTTATAACTGAGGTAGTGTCTTCTGCCCTTAATGCAAAAATATTTCAAAGATTTTAGATGTCCACTCTGTTTCTGATAAACTCTCTCTGCAAGGCATATTTTTATGAGGAAGAGTAGGTGCTTTTAATCCTACCAACTTGGATAGAATATGTTTAAATATTGCACACTGTGGTTGTGGTGGATTGACCCTGGCCAGCAGCCACAGCCTCTCACTCACTTCCCCTTTTACCACCCTCCAGCATGACAGGGGAGAGACTAGGAAAAATGAAAGCAAGAAAACTCATGGGCTGAGATTAAGATAGTTCAATAGATGAAAGAAAGAGGGAGGAAAATAAGTTACAAAAAGGTAATCACTTACCACCTCCCACGAGTAGAGCACTGTCCAGCCAGTCTCCAAGCAACAGTGACCTTGGAAGCCAAAACGCCCCTTTTCTTCTACCTCAGTTTTTATTACTCCTCATGACATTACATGGTATGGAATATTCCGTTGGCCACTTCGGATCAGCTGTCCCAGCTGTGTCCCCTCACAATCTCATCCACCCCTGGCCTACTCACTGGATGGGTCAGAGTGGGGAGAAAGAGAAAGCCTCAATGCTGTACAAGCACCATTCAGCAACAGCCAAAGCATTGGTGGATTATCAACAGTTTTAGCCACAACAAATGGCTAAAACACAGCACCATATGGGCTGCTGTGAAGAAAGCTAACTCTGTCCGAGCCAGACCCAGTACCATTACTATGGTCACAAGACTCCACAGAATACCTACCCCCAGCTCTTTAGTCAGTGCTGCTTCTGTCCTGCAACTCTCAAGTAAAAGACTTTTTAAAAGTTTAAGTTTCTAGGTATAAATGTTCACAAAAGGAATAACTGGTCTTAAAGCACATTGTTAGGCTATGCGAAAGGTACTACTCTGGCTTAGGGTATGGTAGGATGGAGCACATCCAACTTGTCAGTTCCTTACGGTAACTGCATGCCTAGATACTTTCATCCATTGCCCTTTCTCAGTGCCTTGTAACAAAAAAAGTGCGAGTAGCTTATGTCCCAATTTAGTATGGAGTGGGAGTGTGCACACAGACAGTTATGATGGAGTAGTTCACAGCTGATGAGATTACACTCCATCTTACTCCACAGTAATTTTTTTTCTTGTGCCCATGGCATAAGACACCATGTGTACTAATATAGTCATCCTGAAGTGTTTCACAAGCTTTGCTTGTATACAACCTGGGACACGTTCCATGAGTCAAGGAAGAGGTCTGGCTGCTGCATAACCATCTGCTTAACAACAAGTATAAGCAGAGGAGAAGCTTTCCTTGTCAAAAACAACTGCATGGAATATTTTAACTTATTTCTCCTGCACAGGCACTATGGGGAAAAATGAGAGACAGATAGATAAGAGGTGGAAAAGATGGATTTAGGAATATGGGCCTTGCCATATACTGAATGCCTTAAAAAATAAAATTAAATAGGTCTTTTATTTTTTTTCCTCTCAGGAATTTTTATGTTTCCTCTTTAACTTAAGGTGATTTGTTTTCTCATTGTCAACATGCTCTTGTAGCTGTGTTTATCTGGTTGAACAGTTCCACTAGTTTGCAAGCCTTGTGTTTCAATGTTTTATTAAACTCCTGGGTTCATCTCAGCCTCAGGCCCAGATCATCTCCCAGATAAGGGCCTTGACATTTGTCTACCAAGTCCTTGTTTTGAACTGTGCTTTGAAAGATGAACATAAGCCCATAACAAAAGATGAAATGTCAAATGTCTAAGAGGAAAAGAACGGCTGACACTCCCACTCTCATGTCAGTACCTAACTTTAGGCATTGAAGTTTAGGACATAATTAGAATTTAAACTTCCTTTCTTTATTAGTTTATTACTAACCATAAGTGTTGTCTGCACTAAAAGTAGTATATGAACCCTATTTTTAGGCATATAACTCTCTCTCTCTAATGTATTGTATGAAGTTGTTAGATGTCTTTCTGCATACCTGCCTGTTAGGCTCAGGTAGGATTCTGGTCCTGAGTTCACATTTCTTTCACTCATCAGCAGTGATAAAAGCATTTTAAGAGGAAACTCCAATTTTATAGGTTTAGCTAGAGTTCTGTGAAAAAGAGAGAGTCCGATCCTGACAGGTACTTATTGCTTACATCTGCAAACCTCACAAAAAAAGTTTCTCAGATTCCAGTCCATCCAGCCATTTTCAGCTGAGCATACCTTTCCTGAAACCAGATTAATCTCAAATGTATCTTATATTGTTCCTACCTACAGCCTTGGGAGAAGATCTGAGTTTTTCAACTAGCTGCAGAAATATGCAGTATATGCTTCTTGTCTTGCAAGTCAGAAATTTGGCTGAGATTGGCCAGCTGCCTGAAAGTGCCTGGCCATCCTTTAGCATATATAAGCTTTTTCGGCATTAAGCTTCCATCCACATTTCTAGATGGAAGTCTTGTTGCCAAATACTAAGGCAAAAGTTCCCGTGGAAGTATTTTGAGTCTGTTCATTTTTCGTGTGTGACTATAGAGAGGGAAATGTTTGAAAACTAGTGCAGCAACTATTTTAAGGCTGAGCATGCTGCTAGCTTGTGAGACCTTGTGCTAATCCAAGTCTGGCGTATTTGTCATCTGAATAGGCTTTTAAACCAAGAAGCAATCCAGAGCTCTGGACATAGAAATATATATAATTCTATGTTTATATCAAAAATTAGGATGTTCCATGTAGCTTTCTCAAAATATGCAACAATTTAGTATTTAGTATATGCTTGTCAGTGGCTTAAAAGAGTTCATCCTCTTTGTCTTGTTTATCAAAAGTTCACAAAGTCTTCCATGTTTTTCATTCTTTTCTTCTTTTCTGCAGCAATCTAGGCAGGAATCAGTGCAATTGTGTTGGTGAACACTCCACATTAGATAATAACATATTGAGGTGGTCCCATCAGGTATGGTATCTTCTGTTTTGCTTGCCTCTTATATTGCTAGACATGTCTATTTTCCAGATTAGACTGAAGTGAGGAGTTAACAGAGAATAGCAGTGAGGAAGTTGAGTAACAGCCTTTTTACCACATGTCCACAGCAATCCTGACCCTATTTCTTACATCAGGAACATTGGAGATAAGTTCTCTCTATACCTGAGTGATTGTAGTGCCTCTCGAAGTTTCTAATGACTATATAGCTTTTGGCAACCTGGGATTTGTCAGATCCCATCAGACAAATGATCCATCTTGTCCAGTGACCTGCCATGTGATTTAGAAGAGGGAAACCTTCTGTTAAGACAAAGACAGTTGCGCTGGAATGTCCTTAAAAATGACAGAGAAGCAATAAGCATAACATTTCGTTGCCTTGGTAAGTTTGCTGCTCTTTCAAGGAAAATTACGGTGAATCAGTGTAGATTTCTCATAGCTACAAGAAGTTTCCAATTATTGTATAAGAAGATTTCATTAAGTTACTGTCTTTGTTCTGGATTACAGAATTTGATTATTGTGGTTTATTAGCAGTGGGGATAATCTTAGTTCACTTTAAGCCCTGAAGAACTGCACATATATGACAATCTCTATCTGATAATACTCATCTGATTAAATGGATGTCTACTCAGGATGCTTGGGAAAAACTGCTGGCTTCTGAGAGGTATGATCAAAAGGATGACTTCACTGTCATTCTTCAGCCTTCTCTCCAAGAAACAAATCTGCTGTTCCGACCGGTGAGTAAACTTGAGTTGCTCCATTCTTTCTGGATTGCATCTGCTGAGATTGAGTACAATATTCAGCTGGCTCTTTCCTGTCTAGGCTGTGTGCAATGTCAGAAGACAAGGGTAGTCAGGCACATGCAGAACACACCTCAGGATCAGACACAGAGGACCTGAGCATTGAGCTTGCTTCAAACAGCATCAGTCAGAGATCCTGTGGTTTTTTGAATGCTGTGTTCCTGGAGAAATCAAGTCATGGCAGCTCTGTAGATTAGGTCATGAATGTCTGGAAATTGTCAGTGCTGCTAATTTTTCCCTATCTTTGTAGTCATCAGCTCATGCAGCCTTGATTATGCTCACATGCATTTGGAAACAACGGCAAAAAGACTGTAACAAGAAGTATTTAAAAATGGGTAGGGGGGAAAAAAAGGTAAAGGTTTTGTAAACTGTGTTGGAGGGTCGAGTTACCTCTCTGCAATGAGATTAATGCAGTCTGGGAACCTGGGAATTAATTTTGTCTGGATTTTGTATCTGATATGTCCAGAACGAATATAGATAGGCTTGCCTGGGATGTCAGACATGATTTTACTACAAGTGATCTTTAAAGGGAAGTTTGAAAGTCAAGGTTGTCTGAGACCTGGCAATGAAGAGGGAAAATGTTACTTCCTATATAATGGTTCGCTCAGAGTAAGGTATTAAAATCCAACACATAACATTAGGTGATTATTTGTAGAACAGTTTGATGGTAAGTCATGGTCTGGTTCCTGGGCATCACAACAGCTTCTTGAATTTGTGCTAATTCCATTGCTCCCCTCAGCTCAGTACTGGAACAAAGTAAACTGGGATAAGGAACTTGTCTTCCAGGAAGGCTGGGATCTGCTGTGTTGCAAAATCTTCCTTTCCTGTGGGTCATCTTATGCCAGGATTGTTTTGTTGATGGCTGGTCCATATGCAAATAGCAGACTTGTAGCTTTCACGGCATTACTTTTTCTCTTAGATAATTGCTCTGGTATTACTTTAAATGCCATCTTATTTAAGAGGTGGATTCTTTATTTCCTCTGATTTGTGGTATACTTGCAGGCCACGATGTGCAATCTTCCAAACTCTTCCTTCATTTAAAAATAAGCATGATCTCTTAAGACAAATCCTGCAGGCTTCTCTTTTTTAAATGAATGCAGTGTTAGCTAGGGGAAGCATTGATTATTCCGAATCGTTCATGTGCTCACATCTGCATGCCTCCCTGATCTCCTCTATGTCACTGTTGCGGTCGTGCTTTGTTGTTGCTCTAGTCTTCTTGTCCTGTTGATGCATGGTCCCTTCACTGCTGCCTTACAGTGGTAGGTACAGCAATCACTTAAAAGAACAGCATGTGTTCTGTCTTGACACACCAGCAGTAACCGAGATCAGCAACAAGTGGCTTAATGAGGGTAGAGACAGGTGTTCTTGTGGATATGAATATTATTTTATAGAATAAGCCCTTTTGTGACTGAATGCTTCATCCTTCCATACTCCCAAGCATTCTCTCATGCTCGAAATGGTTTCTCTTTCAGGACAGGGATGGTTTCATTACCACATCAAAGACACAAGTGGAAACTCTGGAAGAAGATTATGCTTTGATGGCTGTGGGCCTCTGGAACAACATGGTGAGCAAGTACCACAGACACTGTTGCTTACTGGGCTTAGTATGGATGCCTGGCAGCAACTCCACACTAGCCAGGCTTTGAGTAGCAAGGAGGGAGGGGAAGGAAGAATATAGGAAAGAAACATCCCGTGACTGCTATCGTCAGCTGTGGACAGAGACTGTTCTCAAATGATGCTAAATGTCCTACACTGCCAAGAAAAATCTCTTGCTGTTCTGTGGCTACTGCTTACTACCAAGAGCTTTTTAGAAAGGTTTCCAAAGTAGCCCTTTGGGAAGTCTCAGGGAGTACATGAGCTGTGACAGACCCTTCTTTTCACAGCATCATAGATTCTTTAAGGTTGGAAAAGACCTCCAAAATCATCAAGTCCAACCATCAACCTACCACCACCATGTTCTTTTGCTAGTCCCACCTCTGTGGCAGAGTGGCACAGTGACCAATGAGGCTTGTCCTAACCTGAGATTACAGCAATAATACTCTTTTGTCTCATCTGCCCTGTATCCATTCCCCTTTTTACTAATGATTCTCATAAGGTTGTCTCCTCCTTAACCATCCTCCTGCTGCTGCTGTTGTTCATAGTAAAAAGGTGATAGACAGCCTTGAGGAGCTCCTATTACTTCCTCAAGAGCTGGATGTCCTACCCAGCTGACGAAAGCCAACACATGGTGCCTTCTAATGGGAGGGAGAGTGTGTCTGAAAGAAACATGGATTCACTGACCCACTCAAGCTTGAACACGATGACCAGTTTCATAGGAGGCTGTGTCTTTCTGCAGGCTTGAGCTGCTGACACACAGCATTTGTGTGTCTAAGTGGTTGCACACACAGCTGGAGGGATTTGCATTTTAAAATTGGTGATGGGGGCAAGTAAAGAAACAGGAGTTTCTTTTCGATATGAATGAGATAAAAAAGCAGGCACTTGGTTTTGGACTCCCCAGAGCAAAGTTGGATGTTACTGCTTAGTCCATATTATGTTTGGATATGACCTAGTATCAGTGGTTTTGGATAAAATGTGGATTTTACTATTCCTTCTGACTTAGAAACTTTCAAAATTTTTTGCTTTTTTTTTTTTAAATAAAAAGAATCTGCACAGGCCAATTAAGTTAGATTGGTGATAAAAGACTATTTTTTTTTTGCTTGTTTTGCATTCCACATGTGAACAAGATTTTCATTTTAAAGCACCTACTATTCCTGTTTCTGTCCAAATGATCCTAAATATGAAGGAAAAGAAGTCTTTACTGCATCTGCCTTTTAGTAAACCATATTTAAAAATAAATCCATGCAGATTGGCATGTTCTTGTTTCCTTTTATGCTAATTCTGGCAGTAGTAATGCTGTTGTATGCCTGATCATTTAAAGAAGCAGGATTTGCAGGAAGGGGCTTTTATTCAACCAGATGATATATCTGGAAAAATTGTAAGATCTCTTTAATGAAAGATGTTGTCTTTTAGTTAAAGTTAGTAGGACTTTAGTTAGTTAGTAGGAGCCAAAGAGTTAAAAATTGATCAGCTGTTGAAGCTCTAACCTTGGAACAGCCATGCTGCATCCAGTTATCTCCTTTGCTGTTATCTGTGACATTCCTTATGATGATGTCAAAGTTCCTACCTCAGTTCTTCTATCATAAAACAGATGCCGTGATAAGATGCGTATTGGCTTCTTTATCGTTGTTTTGCCTTAGTCCCACTAGGCAATTAGTTTCACTAGTCGAATGAGCAAAGCAAACATTGGAAGTCAGATTCCAGAAGTGCAAATTAAACATTCTCTCTGTTTCTGGTAAATGTTTTCTTATAGTTCAGTAAAGAAACTGAGTGAGTTACTTTAACTGCCCATGTCTCAGTGTCCCTATCAGTGTTGGATGGATTTACCTAGATCACACAATTACTATGATCTAAACATGATCGGTAAGAAACTGGAAAGCAGTGGCATATCCTCCTCGGATACTAACCATTACAAATATTGTAGCTGCTCAGGAGAAAGGCACACAAAGTACGAACATACAATTTGCTGTGAAAAGTGGCCCTTTACCTCTGCCTACCACAGTCTTTTCCATCAGCAAATTTTTGAAATGAAATGGTGAATGTGTTTTCAGCTACTAGAGAAAATGTATGCTTCTGACTGGAGAGGAATCACAGTGCCACCAGTTTGCCAGCCCACTTTGTGCCTCTTCAGCAGGAATTGTTTGGAGCCAACTGAAGCAAATTTGCAGATTCTGAGATCCACCTAACTATAGCAATAGATCAGCGTGAACTAAGTTTTCTAGGGCTATCAGTGGGAATCTGACCTCCAGCTTTGAATAACGTCATAAAGTCCTTCTCTTTTATCAGACTCTGCAATTAGCAGAGTTCATGTGCTTCTAATGGGCTTCACTTTCATTTTTTTTTCCAAGTCTAGACTGTAGCTCTTTTTTTCTTTTTTTTTTTTTTTTTTCCTCCCCCTATGGCCTCTTACTCTCCAGCTTTTTAGATTTCAATTTATGCAGAATCCAATACTAGGCATCTTGAATATTCTTTACAAGGAGCTGTGACAGTATCATCTCCAGTCTGAAACAGGTATATTCCCTCCTCCAAACTCAGGCTCTGTAGAAGGGGAGAGGGCTAGGATTTACCTTCTGAAATAACTCATGCAGACATACTCAGTCAACTCATCACTGATTTATCTTTCCTGCCCTCTCAAATTCTTACACGTAGCTTGCAACAAATTCCTTCTGTCCCTTCAGATGACATTTTTTTTACTTGCAGCTTCTGCCAGCAGAAAAGCCTTCCTCTTTCCCTCTCTTTCATTTTTCTGTCTAACCCTTTTCTGCACAGGATTTATTTGGCCTCCTGGGGTCTGTCCTTGAGCATCACATTCTTTGGTGTGTTAGTCTGTTCTTGTCACTTCAACTGCTAGGACCATGTTGTGGAAACAGCAGAGGTGAAAACTATACGGAAAATGAAGTGGTACTTTTAAGGATGGCAGCATTAGGGCCAGTTACCCAGACTTGGGCAATGAATGTGTTGGGGAGCAACCAGAACCAGAGAATTGTCATAAAGGAGACAAATACCAACTCTGCTTTATTTCAGTGCTTTTCCTCAGTGTGAGGTGGTTCCTCTAGCAAGGGGACAGTCTAGGTGATTTGGAAGAAGAGCAAAATGTGATAAGCCATTGCTACTGGTTTGGAGGGAGACCAAAGGAATGGTAGTATTCCCTTCACAACTCCTTTTCCCCTGTTTTCCTGCCTCCTCTTTGATTTAGTGGAATTTTCTTAGTACAGCAAGCAATCCTCAGAAAGGCACGTCTCTGAGTAGGTTCCTTGGCTGCCTGTGATAGTATTCTGCCATGATGTAAAAGCAAATGATATGAAAGATGCTTTCAGCATAAAAGGCACTGGCAGGTGTCCTCACCAGGTAAAGGTTACTCCAGTTCTACTGGGAAGTCCAGCTGATGGTTTATGCTGTCTGCTTTAAAAACAAACCAGACCAACTCACAATGCAGTATTAGGGACTGATAGGAACTCAAGATCATGACTTGTCAAGCAGCAAACACAGCAGAATGAGAGGTGCCCGAGAACTGCATTTGGAGAGTTTCCCTCCTCTTGCTCCTCTTGTTTTAAGGCTTGGTACCAGCTTCTTTCTTGGAATGATTACCTGCTTATTGGCCAAAGGGCAAAACCTTGAAAATCTAGTGGCAATTGCTAGTAGTACTGAACTTCAGCCCGGCTGAGAAGAAGCTGAGCTAGCAGGTGCTAAGGACTTGTCCTAGTCGTGACTGGATATCTTACCAAAATGTTTCTGAATATCTAGGAGCAATGCAAGTCACATGCTAAGCACATCAGAGAACAGTTAGCTAAATGACATTGGGTAGCTAGGAAAAAGATGAGAGAGATTGGTTGTTTACTTGGACAGCTTTGATGTTTACACAGAAAGCCTGGTTGATTAATTTTGGCAAAAGCCTACAATTTCACCTCTGGAAATATATCTGGGGGCAAAGCTCCTTTCATGTGTGTAAAGAACTTGGACAAGAAGCTCTTGCTCTTGTGTTTATCATTCTTTTGTGTAACAGGAAAGACCACAAAACACCTATCCTGCAACCAAGAGTGAAACTGAAACCAGGAAAAAACTCAAAAGGGAACAGCACCGCAGGAGGCTGCCCGTGCCTCTCTTCTGTGTTCAGGGGTTTACACTGACTTAGAAACTGCTGCTGTGCCAGACCAGACCCACACGCTAACTGGCCTGCCTGATAGATGTGCTAGAATTCAGGGGAAGTTTTGGCTGACCGCAATACAGACTCGGTGCCCAATTTCCTGACCAGAATCTTGCAGCTCTGCTGCATGGTCTCTGCTGGGAGACAAATGTCTCTGAATGAATTGTCCTCCTGCAGAAATTTGTTCTCATCACCTAACTCCCATCAACGTACAGATGTCTAATACTTGTTTGAAATTCATTCCTAGCCAAGAAATACCACCATTGCCCCATGTTCTGTGGGATGATTCTGTGCTGGAAAAAAATATTTTCCTTTAAGAATGTTATTAAATAGCTACTTTGTTTTGTCCAAAGAGTATGGGAAAGTACCAGCTCCCAATGTATCTTTGAGCTTCCTTATTTAGCGTGTTTCAGGGACATTCCTTTTGTTCCTATCGTGCTCTCAAAGAAGCACAGGGTCTGTTTCTTCAAATGCTTCTTTCAAAGAACATCCAGCTCTGTAAACCTCTTCCCTATTTCTCTGAATTTTCCCATTATTTTCATTGATGGAATAGCCAAAATAGAATATAACATTCCTGCCCAGAATAGATCAGTGATGTAATGGTTTTAAAAACAGAGGTAGGTAGATTCAGACTGGACATAAGGAAAAATTTTTTTACACTGAGGGTGGTAGAACACTGGAACAGGTTGCCCAGAGAGGTGACAGATGCCCCATCCCTGGAAACCTTCAAGGCCAGGCTGGATGAGGCTCTGAGCAACCTGATCTAGTTGGGGATGTCCCTGCTCCTTGCAGGGGGGTTGGACTAGATGACCTTTGAAGGTCTCTTCCAACCCTAACCATTCTGTGATTCTATGATGTCAAGCCTGTTACTGCTGTATTTTTCAGTCCCTTCAATCCTATTTCTTACGTAATCTGCTGGTTCTGACAGCTGCTGCTGTAGGTGCAAGCTGACCAGACATTCACTAAGGGAATTTAAACCAGTGTCCAACTCCTTGGAGTGTGATTGCAATTTAATTAGCACCCAGCAAGGTGCCTGAACAGGTGAAGTGATTCTTTGTGGTATTTACCACTTCGTGCTGTCAGTATTGAGTCATTCCATAGTTTTTCATTGACAATAATCTCCTCGCCATCTTGTTAGAAGGCGGCCAACAAATATAAATATTATCAAGTCTCTGTGCGGAGTTGGAGTGCACCTTTTCATATTATCTAACATACATGAAAATACATGAAAATACATATTTCCAGGTAAGGAAACAGTTCTGGAGGGTGGGATAAATTAGGATGCTTTTAGCTGCACGGGCTACAGACACTAGAGGATTGGTGTGTGACTTCAATGTGTTATATTCCATGTTCCTGGCTTTGCTGTAAAATGAATTTGCAGCAGAGGAAGTACATAAAGATAGTGCTTGTAAGATAGAAGGAAAAAAGTTAATGCAACATGAATGTATAACTAAATGGAAGATTTTTAGTTTTCCATTTACATTAGGGATTTTGTGCTTTTTGCTTCTGAGGTAAAATGATGTGGACTTACCTAAGCCTTTGGTGTATAATCTGAGTCAAAGCTGCATTTTCCTAGGAGCTTCAGTAATACCATTTTTACTTCAAAGTTTCAATCTACTCAGGGTTGCTTTTCCTCCCACACAAAATTCCTTATACTTTTATATGAAAACTATAAACCGTAGAATGCTGAAGAAAGATCTCCCAAGTGTTCCTTTCTCACATGTTCATGAGCATGGTCTCACAGCCTGTGAGAAGACAAAAATCATGTGCTGGATTGAGGCCTGGGAGGACAGACAGACTATTCCAAAGAGTTGCTGCCTGGCAGTGGAGCTGTTGCAACCCACCTTTTGCTTTCTCAGACTCTGCTCAGCTGGGAAGTAAAACTGGCTTGCAAATCTCAGCAAAGTTTAAACAGTGTACCATAAGAGGCGAAAACTAATCATGAGGATGGCTTAAGATATGCTCTTCCAGAGCATCTCCACAGTTACTGTTGTTGAGCTGATAAATAGCAACTTGACGGCAAGCAGTTGAATGCTGTGGTATGAGATCAGTGCCTTGTGGGAATAATGCTTACAGGGTTGGCATTCCCAAGAGCAGAGTTAATGTGTGGATGCTTGTTTTAACCATGATGTGATGACAGTCTGATCATGTGAGAGGCCTTGTTTTCAGTTCCTTGCTTTTGTAGGTCTACATGTGGTATATGATACATAGACAAATATTTATCATAAACAAAACAAATTTTTAAATATATATATGGGCCTGATGGAAAACTGCAGTCACTAGAGCCTTTGCGTTGCTGCTGCTCTCCCTTCCCTCCCCCACACAGCATGTGTGCAATTCCTCTGCTCTCTCCCTTTCCAGATGGAGCCAGTTGGACAGAAGCAGCCTTACGATTTTACAAAAATGCTTCAGGTTCGGTGTCCATCTCAGGTAAAAGGATTTGCTTATTACTGTGAGATTTTATTTACTTATTGTAGAATTTTCAAGTTTTCAAATACTGTTGTCATCTTCTGGAGTTGTTAGGAATGTCCACTTAAGATATTACACTGTTAAAAATTGTGTTCTTAAAGTTTGTTGACACAGATTCTATTTTATAAAGATGAAATTCTGAAAATAAGAACTTTTGACAGAATTTAGTTAAATCATCTTACTGTGTCAGATATTTTTTATTCAAAATACAACTAGCTAATCTGAATTTATTAATTGCAGATATCAAGAGTCTATTATCAGCATTAAAATCTGTGTCAACAATAAAATTGAATCCATGTATTTTGTACAGTTTACCTTGTTTTGTGTGTGTGATTTGACTCTGTCTGCTGTCAGGTTTAACTCTTTTAGTCCCTGGAGCTGTGAATAGACCAATAGTATCTTCAGGGCCTGAGCATCTCTGATTCAAAGAACAGGTTCTTGAATGTTTTTGCATTTAAGCTCTGACTTCAGTAATTTGTTAGTGATAAAATAGTACTGGCATCCAAAAGCTTCACTGAACAGCAATTAAAGCATCAAAGAAATGGAATTATATGTTTTCTTTGATGTTAGGTTTAAGACAAGACGTGGTGCTGTGCCTAGAGCACAGGGCTTAATTTTCAGGTCTAACCTGGTTTACTTCACTAGTGCAATATTCATTCAAAAATTATACTGTAAAGATTTTCTTCTCTAAAAATCTAGCCAGAAGACTTCAACATCAGCTGACTGTGTTTCCACTAACATTGGTAAACATACTCTCTTCACTCTGCAGGAAAATCCGTATTTGTTCACATATAGAAATAGTAACTACTCATCTTCACCAGAGACATCAAACGCCAAAGAAACATATCAGGTATAGTAGGACTGTTTGCATCATACGGACTGAGTGTATTCCAGGGAGTGGGGCAAGTGGGTGAGGGTGTGTTGTAGCCTAATTAAACAATGCTACCTGGGAAAACTAAATACAAAGCTCCAGCTCTTTATTTCCATGCTTGACTAAATAGGTGCTTAATAGCACATTTTCTCCTTGGTGGATTTTGTAGAGTGTGATTTAAGGTAGATGTGTGCAGCCAGCCTAAACTAAGCCTTGCTTTCACTGTTAGGAACCTTTTTTAAAACATCTGGATAACAATTTTAGTTTCCCTGAGATAAGAAGATAGTGAAAATGGGGCCATTTAGTCCTACCGCAGAGGAAACTAGATCAGATCAGCATGACACCACTATGTGGGTCTAATTTCATCTTGTTTATGCCATCGTAAAGCTGAAGAACAGTGGAGTTTTCATTTTTCTGTGAGATAGTTACAGATTCGATGTGCAGAGATAAACAGCAGTGCCGTTTTTTTGGGTTTTTTTTTTTGGTCATGGTACTCTGATTTTGAGCAGAAATTGATGCTCCCAAGCAGCTACAAAAGGAGATGATAATGCTCATTTTCATGCCCCACAACAGAGTATCTAGACCACATAATGGCCTATATATCACTGGAGTAGTAATACATATTTCTCTTCTCATTTTAGTATAACGCCATCTGTTTTGTTAGTGACTCAGGGTGTACAGACCTCTGCATAGGGCAACGGTGCCTACCACTCTGATTTTTGGTAGTAGTTACAGTGTAGGAGACAAGAAGCAACACTGTGTGATGTTTGTGGGTTGTTTTTAAAAAAAAAAAAAAACAAAACCAAAATGGAGCAATTGGACAAGACACACAAGTATCTTTTCCTTAGGCAAGTTAGCCTACTTAAGGAGTTCTGTAGAGAGATTTGGACTGTATATTGACAGTCAGCCTTCACTAACAGTAGTCCTTGGGGGCGTTTGCATCAGTAGGCTGCAATCCAAAAGAGCCAGGAGGGCAAATCCCTGGCTGCACGTAGAGGGCTTCACGCAGAGAAGGCAGGCTCATGGCTTGCTGACAAAAGTACGGTTTTGTGCTGGGGTGTTCCATGGATGTTCAGTTCCTCGCAAAAAAAGATGCAAGCTCACCTAGCTCGGAGTACGGGTGCTCAAAATGTTGTGTAGCTGAACACAGCATGGCACTGAGTCAGAAATAACTGGCCCCACTGATAGGCAAGAGCCGTGCTGCACTAATACAACCACGCAACTTCTGAGCAGGCTGAGCTTGTGTCTGCCTTCAAAGGGCAGTTTTAGGTACGGCCTGAGGACAGGCTGAGCTGGGTAGAGTTATACAAAGTATGTGAGAAATTAGTTAATCTAATGTTCTGAGACATAAATGGTTTATCATGACCAGAGTATAGTGAGTCTGATGTGAAGTCCTTCCCTGTCTGTCTTTGCAGGAGAGGATTTATGGAACAAATATTCCCTGTTTTGATCGGGGTCCCTCTGATACTGTTCCGGTTTCAGGTACAGTTCTATGCATTTTTATTGTAGAGCTAATTCATTTGATAATAGAAGGGAAACGGAACTGGGTTTAGTTAGGGAAGGCACACTTTTCTTTGAAGCACTGCACTCTATTGGCTGTGACTTTTAAGATCCTTTTTTGGAACAACGTAAGCAGATATGCAGCAAGATGCAAGTTCTCTCTCAAAGATGGTGAAAGCTTGTGCAACTGTACCTTCTGTGTAGAAGCAAAGAAGTGACAGTGGAAAAGACAAGAGGCAGCCAGCTACTTCAGTTGCAAGAGTGGTAAAACTATGTATGCATGGAGTAGGGGCTCTTGTCAGTGCAGTCTGGGGTGCAAAAAGCCACACAGAATCCTGTCACCAGGTGAGTTTTGTCTTCGATGGTCCCAGAATTTCCACCCTGTGCTGGCACTGGAGCTGTGCCTGCTTTTCAGTTATTTCCACTGGTTTAAAGGAATCTGAGTAAGCACAGATGCAAGACTGAAATCTTACTACCTTCCTTGTCGCTGTAGCCAATGCCCAGCTGTAGTCCCAAGAATCATTTCTGATTTGGTGCCTGTCTGTGTCTGTCATTCTGAGCTGATGCTGT
Organism: Chlamydotis macqueenii; assembly: GCF_036417535.1. Taxonomy (NCBI): domain Eukaryota; kingdom Metazoa; phylum Chordata; class Aves; order Otidiformes; family Otididae; genus Chlamydotis; species Chlamydotis macqueenii. Next base: position 83,702,978 of record NC_141558.1, on the reverse strand, counting down.
CATGAATATTAAAATACTGTCTTTGCAATGCTCTATGCTTATTCTAAGGAAAATTTCTGATAACCATCACAATTTTTATTCCTTCTTTCCCTTACACTACCTTTTTTTTTTTTATTATTATTTATTAGTTCATAATTTGAAACCGGCAGATATTCGAGTGATTGCTGCCCTTGGAGATTCACTCACAGTAAGTAAAGATCACTGGATAGCCATCGTTAAAGCAAGTAGTGAAAAAGCATTTCTGAATTTTTAACCTGAGAAATAGAATACATACAGTTACGCCCTATTGAGCCAAACACATTTTTCACATATTCTTTTCCATACTCCACCTTGACTGACTGGTAATCAGATAACGCATAATCTGAGTGTGCAGTTCCCATGTAAAGTTCACAAGAGTGCCACACAAGGAAGAGCTGCAAGATTAGATTGTGCAGCAGCAAAACCAGCCTGCTAGAGCGGACTTGGCAACAGTTGCTTCTTTTTACTGATTCTAGGCCGCTCCCAAGGTATTTGCCTTCAAAGCTATTAGTGAGCAGTGTAAACAGAAAGAACAAATTCTTCAGCTAATTGTGTGTATATATATATGATATGATACATGTATATGATAACACCAAAGCCTATAAAGCCATGTCCATTTATACTAACTAAATATTTGAGTAAAATTGCAATAGATCATCGGGTGTGTCAAGGGTAATTTATCTTGAGAATTTTTTTTTAACACTATTCCTGGAACTATGTAAACTTATTACCCCCTAGACTGGCTGTGATTCTCCAGCTGGTGAGGACTGCTTCACTGCTTATATCATAATTCATGTTTCTTACGTGTTCTGTGCTAATTACCACATTAAATCCTTGTAGTCTCCTTTCTTGGGGAAACAAGAGGAGGGAAGACATAAAATTACTGTACCACTTTTTAGTGTGAGGAACATTATAATAAATTATTCATTCAGGGCCATCGCTGTCTTATTTATTCCTTATGTAAATTTAGAATTATATTAATATTTTGAACATTCTCAACCAATTTTTTCCCCATTTGATCTAATCAAGAAGTTGATAGAAGAGGGTAATTCACTGGAGCAGAGTTAAAATACTCTCATTTCTTGATCCTCTTGAGACCAAGGATCTGTTACATTTTGGGAAGATGACGTAGCTTACTTCATTAATATCTTCTTTAATTAGTTCACTAGGATCAGTTAGAGAACTAGTTACTGTAGTAATTCTTATTTTCTGAAGGTGAATTCTTCTTTTCTGCTTCCAGGCAGGTAATGGGGCGGCATCCAAACCCCATAATGTTCTGGATGTTCTCACTCAATATCGAGGTGTTTCTTGGAGGTGAGTTCCAGTAATTCTCCCCTAGTGGGAGGGAATCCATTTGCTTGGATTTTGATGAGTATAGTTGTTTTTTTGTAACAAATAGAGGCTTGTGGAGAACGAATTTGACTTTACATTTTGTGTGGAGGCACACATAATAAATTTACTCATGATAAATAAAATATTCCAACTAGTGGCTATCTAGAGTACGATGCAGCATGGCTGGAATAGGCCTGGATACACAGATGAAATGGAGTTCTTGTTAAAGTGGTCCTTTTCTCCTCTCACAGTTGTAGCTATTGCAAAGGGGACTTCTAGATCCCAGTGGTATTGCACCACTTGGGCATTCTGCATTTCTGTCCCTGCTCTTTCTGTATCCTGTCTGCTCTTCCCACTGTGGCCTTGACCCTCTCCCAGTATTGCTCACATTATGCAAAACAGTTTCTTGATTATGAGTCGGTACAGACTTTTACACATGCAGTGTTTTATTAGACAGGTCAAAAAGGCAACCATGTTCACGTCTTATTCTGCAACTGTATTATTTAACAACAAAGCCATCAGGCTGATTTTCTGTTTGTCATTTTTTTATCCATATGAAATACTGTAGCTCTGTAAGAGATTTAAATAGGTACTAGAACACTTCAAAACACTCTATTCCAAATTAAAGGGATGCTATGGAGATGTTGCAAATCCAATTTTTTATATTTTGATCTTTAATAATATTCTACTGACGTTTGGAGGGAAAAGTATGCTAGCATTCTCTACAGCATGAAGGAAGGAAAGGAGCACACAGACATGGTGAATTTTACCAGCTGAGTAGTATTCTCCCAGTTGAGTGAAGTGGGGGTGAAAGGTATATTTATCACTAAGAAATATATGCTTTTAGATCTTGTTGTTATGGATACAAAGGACTTGTTAACTAAAAATGGAAGGAATAAATATTTTAATAGGAACAACAATAGCAAAGATGGAAGCTTTTAAAAATTCTCATTTTTTGTCAGCTAGGTTTGCACTTATCTTAAAACACATGAGAGAATTGAAAGGGCAGCTAGCGTATCGGGCTTTTAATATAATTATTATGATTATGACAGAGTCTCTGATTTCATGATGCCACTGGTATGCATGCAAAGAGCTTGTTTTGACTTAGTACAACCACAAGGGAATGTGCTGTGTACATGTGTAGAAACTCCGTAAGGGGGAGCTGCCTTACCAAGTCCGTCATATCTTGGAACACTTTTTTCTTCTTTTTAACAGTGTTGGAGGAAATGAAAACATAAGCACAGTCACGACACTAGCGAGTAAGTGTCTTTTTCCATAAACTTGATGAATATCTGGAGCTGTTTATGAAAACAGCTGTTATTATAAAAGAAGACATGAAGAAAGATTTACAATTTGTAGCATGACAGAACCAATCCTTTTGTATTCAGCATCGCATGCTGAGTAAAAGTTGCATAACAACTAGGCTGTAATTTGCTGTGCATGACTTAACTATGTATTCTGTAATTCCTAGGGCTTCAGTATTCTTCTGTTGGTTATAGTTCTGTCCAAAATGTGTTGGGAACAGATGAATCAAAGATCTTAGATCATAGCCTAAAGAAACTATTTTGACTGTATGGGAAAGTTGTTTTAGGCAGGAGCAGAATCGTGTTACAAGATCAGATTCTACATGCTTTTTAGAGGTCAGGGCATTTTAGATCTGGGGTGTTTCTAAGACTGGTTTGTAACCTAAGATCTAGAAGGGAATCTTAGGTCTTTGGGGTTAACACATCTAGGGAAGTCGGGCTAAAGGATTTTATTCCACCCCATCTGCAGTTAGAGTATGACGGCATGAGAGTCTTCTGCCTGAGCATAGGGTTACTCAGCCTCACTTTAGCAGGCAAAATGGCATTGCTAGCCAAGATGTTTATGTTAGGTCATGAGATATCTGAATTAATGAAATTCAGAAATCTTGAAGGCAAAGCATGGTGACAAATCTCCACTTTTATCATACTTGAAGGTTAATTTTTTATAAGTATCTCTTAAAGCTTTTTAATGGTCTTTTACTAATGTCTAATCTTTATAACCTTATTTGCTACCTGCTGAAGTAAGCAACATTTCAGGGTGCTGTCTTTTTCTGCAGATATTCTTCGTGAGTTCAACCCATCCCTGATAGGGTATTCCATTGGCACTGGAAGGGAGACTACAGATAACGCTGCACTCAACCAAGCTGTGGCAGGGCATCGTGCAGAGTAAGAGGAAAACTTTTAATTTTAATAGAAAATTGATTTGTCTTTATAACTCAGTTCCAGCTAAAAAAGGCCCAAACCCTGGACTTCAGTAGGAGTGTGATAAAGCTGATAAACAAGCTCAAATATATTTCTTTAGCCTATCTCTACCCTGAGGGCCAAGAAAGGTGATGGAGGTTTGGCAGTATTTCTAATCTCTGTCAAATACATTAGCAGCAAAAGCAATGCTTTCTGTAGCGTTTTCAACCAAGAAGCCCAAAGCACTTTATGGTCACTACTCAGAAAGCTTAACATCCCTATTGTGAGGCAGAGAAAAAATATTCCCATTTTATAAGAGGTATATACAAACCCTTTTGTCAGCAGAGCCAAGAGTTCGTATCTAGAAATTAAGAGAAAATTGTGGATTGCTTATGGTCAATCTGTGTCAAAGCTGGGAATTACCTGGAAACTGCTATGTTCAGTCTTCAGTGAAATTCATATCATATCTTTCTCTCTTGGGAACGGTTCTTATAAGACATGCCTCAGTGGCTTGAGGCCATGCAATAACATTGATGCATGCATGGATGCTTCAGTGATACATGTATCAATAGCATCTGCCTGACGTCGGGAAGAAGGAAAGTGCATTTATTTTGTGGTAGCACAGTGTCTTTTCTGTGCAGCTTGTAAAAGTATAACTACGCAGCGTTTGCAAAGTGGTCAAGTGCCTGTTGGATGCTAATTGTTTTCTCATTTTCTTTCCATCACTATCTCAAAATATAGCCTTTTTTGGGGGTATCATACCTTTCATTCAACGGAAGTTGGACATTCCTAGGATTTTTTTAGCCATTGTGGGAAGGATGTCCATTCATCAGCTTTCCTCTTTGCCTTGCTGTCTATGCAGGATTCCTTTTTTATTTTTATTATTTTACTTCTATGATTTTATTTTTCTTTTATTTTTAGGCATGTTCCTGGACAGGTTAGAAGACTAGTGGACCGAATGAAGAATGATACTGTGAGTTTAACATGTCATGAATATCTTTAGAATGAAGTTATACGGCATCATTAGTTTCTAACAGACCAACAGCAGATGCCAATGGTGGATGCCAGACATTAAAGCTATGGGTATAGCAGTGTACAGCATAATATTCCCTAGTACAGAGTATGAGTCAGTACAAAATAATTTATATCTTTTTCTTAAATGAATTTGTACCAGCATGTGATAGTTACTATCAAACAGATAATTGTAATCTTCTTATCATTTTTACTATGAGTGGCTGGTAAGTTCAGTGCTATTGCCTCCCCTCCCAGCCTGCGTCACCCTGTAAGATGACAGAACTTTCTCTCTGCTAGGATTTTGCTGTGGTACTATTCATTATCTTGTAAGCACACACATGGGTTTGTCAGCAGTAATGATACATGCTAGGATGTTGAAAGCAAGCAAGCTTTTCAAGTGGCAAATCATGTGGAGTGAACATGTGAAGTGAGGAAAGGACTTGTTTTCTTTAAAAACAATTTAGTTCCTTCTTTCACTTAGTCATCAGCTAATTTTTGACCTACACATTTTTTTGTTAGGAAGTATTTGATTAATGGTCTGTAAAACACACATTAGGATGAGGATTGCTTGCATAGTTTTCACCTCAGCTACTGCTTTGAATGTTTTCTGTTTGTAATTTGACAAATGTGCTATGCAATCAAAGACCTAAGTTACATGATACTATTTTGGCTTTCCAATTGTGCATTTGGAAAGCAGCCAAAAACCCTTCAAGATAACTGTGTGTGCATGTGTGGTATAAATATTCTGGTGAATACATATGGGCAAAAATATTTGCAGTACCTTCCTTTCTGGTTCACTTTCTCGTAAACATGATTTCACTCTGATGGCTGTATCCAAAATGAGATTAAAAGGGATAGCAACTAACAATGAAGCAGTTGGATCGTTTTCATTCAAACCATTCAAGGCTTCTAGGTACTACTTTGTCATATTTATCAGCTTGGAAATGTCACACAACAGAAATGAATGCAAATACCTTTTATTTAACTAACAAACTTATTTCTAAATAGAAAGAATGTTCATATTAGAGATCATATATCTTTGATTTAAGAGCCCTCTTAAAAGCACCTGCAGGAGGAAAACTTTTCCCTCTTTTAATTTGCATAAGTACGTTTTGAGACCAAATGACTCAACAGTGTGTTTACTAGCTGGGGGATGTTGCCTTCTTCCTTTGAAGATAGGTGTTTTTAAACCACTTGAGGCTGAAGTACTATTGCTGCTTTTCTTAGTGATGTTTTGCACTGAAATTGAAGTGTTAAGATATTGAGTGTAACATCCGCTGCATGGTACTAAGCGTATCTGAACCTTTCCTCAAAGCTAAGAAGGTGTGCGTATATTGTACTATAATTACCTTGCATTGGCTATCCTTTCACAAAATCCTTCCAGAGGAAAGAGTGCTATAAATTTTTTACCATTATTGTTAGATAGACTTAACATCCCTCTATTATTTTCAGTTTATCTCACAGCAAGACTGAAATATATATACATATACTATCATTTTTGCAATGAAGATATATTCCTAGAACTGCAGGAGGAGTCACTCAGTGTATACACAAGATATTACTAAGAAAAGAATACAGATTGATTTTGAGCAATGGTTTTCTGAAGCAAATAATTTTTCATGGTACTACCGATATTGTAAACCTTATCTAGATCACAGTAGTTTCCACGTCTTCAGTCATGACTACAGATTCATTTTGGTAGTGGATTCTTAGAGAACTACAGCCAGGTACCCTGAGAAATGTTAAATTTGTGTTTAGTACATTGCCTGCCCCACTCCACCCCCCTCCTTTTTTGTTGGTTTTTTTTTCAATTAATAACTCTCATTCCATTTCCTTCTGTGTGCAGAGAATTAATTTCCAGACTGACTGGAAGCTCGTAACACTTTTCATAGGAGGAAATGACCTATGCAAATTCTGCAACGATCCAGTAAGTCCGCTGGTGCCTGCAGCATGAACTGGGCTGGCCTGGGCATAGGGTCTCTGTGCATTGCAGTGGGTGAGAGGGCAGAACTCATTGGGTGAGATCAAAATAAGGTAGGCCTTAGCTGTGCAGTTCTGGAATGTAACCGTACTGAGACCTTCAGGTTGTTCAACCTGATGTTATGATAAATGAAGTGATATCTTCAGAATATCTGTAAATTACCTCATTATAGCTACTTTGTTTTGCTGTTAACTAAGATAACTTTCCGTTATCTAGTCACTTTACAACCTGTAGATAAAAGGTCAAAGGTTTTTGCTGCTCTTTGCCTTGTGCACAGTCACACTCTTAAGTTTCACTTGGCGGTCTCTTACCAGTTTCAGTGGTATGGGAATGGTTCTACCCACAGCTTATGCTCATGCAATTATATATAGTATATATTGCATATGTATATAATATATATATACTGTACATAGCCTTTGGTATGTGTGAGTATAGAGGAGGGAAAAGGTAGTGGCAGGATCCTCACATAGTTATGAGTCTTACCTACCTAGAAGCAGCAGAGCACATGCTTTTAATTCTGCATTATTAGTTTCAGGTCAGAAAAACAGCAAAGCAGCACACTAAGATGGTTATAAAACAAGGAAGGAGCAAAGTAACCATTCCTACCTTCTGCCTCTGACCCAGACACAAAATGGCAGTCACACATTAGTGTGAGCGGCAAGGAGATAGCGCATCTGCATCCAAAGATCACAGTGATACTTCCTTTAGGTTGCACAGATATAAATAGTGCCAACCACAATGCTCTTGGTGAGCTGTGATTTAGGGGATGAATAAGGGAACTGAGCTGTTGAGTTTTGTGGAGTAGGCCAGTGGGGCTCTCAATGAATTACTTCTGCTTGAAATTAAATCAAAGAGAATTAAGGCAGAAAATAAAACAGGCATTTCTCATAGGGAAGTTTATTTGACTGTTGAATAGTTCCACAAACGAAGAAAAAAAAGTTGGATTACTTGAGACAATTAAATTAGAGGGTTTTAACCACTCAAATCGAACAGGGAAATTTTGCTGCTGAGAGGCAAGTATATAAAGTGATTTAATTCCCAGATAAATGCCTAAGCTTTGCCAGTTGTTATTTGTGGCAGGTAAGGAACATGTGGGAGCCCTGTTGCTAATATTCTATACAGCAGAAACCAACTTACTTTTACGCAAATTGATCTCTCCCAAAGCCAGCCCCTGTTAGTGAGGTGTTAGCCATGCTTTTAAGATCAGCTTGAGCAAGCCTGGGGATAGAGGGTGTTGTGATGTCTGATAAGGCCACTTGAATTTGCTCCTTCACTGGTATCCAGTATCTGCTAGATCTTTTCCTGCGAGTGAGACAGCTGTGATGGGAAAGAAGAAAAGCCTAAGACTCTGTTACACTTGACCCGAGTTAGAAGCATGAATGCTGCTGTGAGAGACTCCAGCTAGACACTGTTATGCCTGCTTGAGTAAACTGGTTGACAATAAAATTCAACCCTCTTGCTTCCAACAGGTACACTATTCTCCTGAAAATTACACCTACAATCTACAAATAGCTTTGGACATTCTTCACAGAGAGGTAAAACAAACTTTTTTAGTATGTAGTGATGATATTCTGTTTGTAAAGCACTCACTGGTTATTGATTGAGAATCTGCAGAGCGCTGCTGTGTGCAGAGATGCTTGCTTGCAAGAAAATCTTTGTGAGAGGCAGAAAGTGCTGGAGAAGTATTTTACCGAAGGAATAAGGATGTGCTCAGTTCTAGCTGATGTGCTGAGGACAAATAACATAAAAAGTATTGTAACAAATTTGAACAAGCATACAGTATTCAATGGCTAGAAAATGCTTTGCTCATTATACTGCAAAATACTGCAAATAAGTATATTTTTTGTGGTCATTAAGAGAGAGATTCTGATATTCCAGATGAGGGTGAGGATGATGAGAATACTCAAAGATTTAGCAGGTGTCTGAGCCATGCTGAGACATATAACAACTTGTTTGGACATTTCTGAATTCATCATTTTCAAGTGACCAGCCATCAGCATTTAAAATAGAACGAGCCAGCACAGGCAGGGGCTGTAATGGAGTAATGGTTTTAAAATAGTGGGGAGTAGATTTAGATTGGAAGTTAGGAAAAAAATTTTTGCAATGCGAGTTATAGAACAGGTTGCCCAGAAAGGTGGTGGAAGCCCCATCCCTGGAAGCGTTCAAGGCCAGGCTGGATGAGGCTCTGAGCAACCTGATCTAGTTGGGGATGTCCCTGCTCCTTGCAGGGGGGTTGGACTAGATGACCTTTGAAGGTCCCTTCCAACCCTAACCATTCTATGAGTCTATGATTCTAATTTAGTATTGTACGTGTGGGGGATTAATTATTGAAGAAGTACTTTCAACGCCTCTGTTACAAATAATGTAAGCTGCCTGGATCAGCAGGCTGGTACCTGAGGTCTGCTGTAGCTGTGCAGGGGCAAAGATGGCACTCTGTGCTCTGGGCATTGGCTATGGGCTTGCTTATTCTCTTGGCAGGTTCCACGGACGTTTGTTAATCTGGTGACAATGCTTCCCATAGCAAGCCTCCGGGAGCTGCACACATCAGAAAACAATACCTGCCCAAAGCAGCTTATGAGGTTTGAAGATGATTTATGTTACAGCTCTTGCTGTTGCTCACAGAAGGCAGCAAGGTCTTCTTGGGAAACTTTTTTTCTTAAAGGGAAAAGGTTCTAGTACTTCAGACCACCAAACACCTTCCTCTGTGTATGCACATGTATCTACATGTTGATTTCAACACAGCATTTAGAAATACCTGTCTGTCTGTCACTGCCTCTGAATCTGAACTCTGCTGGAGTTTTTGTGGAGATGCCATTTTAATGACTCATCACTTATGCTGCAAGGGAGCTCAAGCCAGAGCAGAAAGAGCTCAGCTGTGCACTCTTTGGGCAAAGACAGAGAAGAGATTAAGATACAGGGTTGGTCACTTTAAACAAGCTTTATTTACAGATTTACCTTTCTGCAGTCTTAAAACCCTCTGTCTTCTGTTGTTTCCAACAGAAAGATTTCTGTAATCTCATAGCTGATTGTTAGTTTTATTGTTAATTAGTCTCTCAGGTAGACGTCTGGGATGCTTAATCGTGCTACCTGTTGCCTTGTGGCTCAGCAATCCTCCCAGGTCAGTGTAAATTCACCACTGAGGTGGCAGGTCTGTACCTCAGTGAGCTTCTGGTGACTCAGACTCTGTCCCCCCAGACTTGCTCCTGGCATGACTTGCTCGGTTTCAGAAAAGCAAATCTCTGCTTTTCTGGACAGACAAGCAGAATAACCTTGTCCCGTGAATGTAGGCAGCCGTTGATCCTACTACTGCTTGAGCCAAGGACCTGGTACCGGATGCCATCAGCATGGACTGTAAGAGTTAGCTTGAAGGCCAGAGTCACAGGAGAACTACAGGGTCTCCTGTACCCAGCTGTCTCGATAAAACACCTGCTTTGAATCCATCCTGCTGAATCCCTTCAACCGTGAAGGACTCTGCAGATGCTGATGGGGGAAGTGCAGACACCTGAAGGACCCCGTGAAAGAAGATGGTTTTACAGAAGGAACATAGATGAAACCCTCTTGCTCTGATTTAAGGGCTTTCTGGTGGCTGTCGATGGAAAATCAGCTTTTAAACTCAGAGTACTTGTGGTTCTGATAACCAGTTGTAGTTATTTTTTTTTTTTTAACAAAAGTTACTGGCTGGAGTGCACATATATCTCAAGGCCCTGATCATCAGACAAGGATAGTTAGTGGAGCCTTTAAGATTAGATTATCTCAAGATAGCTGTAACCTTTTCCCATCATTTTGGGTGCTGTGCTGAATTTATCATTTGCCTGTCTGGCAGCAAGTCAAGTTTACAGCATAGTAAGCAGCCCCTGTGTGGGATAATAGATGCCATGCTACTGATCTGAAGAAGGACCTGAAGGAGGCTTTTGATGTTGAAAGCTTGTCTCTTTTTCTGAGAGCAGCAAATAACCTAAAAAGAGATTACATCTCCACTAATTTTGCCTTGCTTATGTTACTGAAACACTTCTGAAAACACAATTTAGTTTTGTATTGTCTTTCATATAGAGGTACTGTAGAAGAAAAAAGCTTGCTCTTGATTAAGACAAGTTTGGATGTGATAGAGATCTATGTACACTTTATATGTAGCAACTGCATCTCTGTAGGAGGTATTTCTCCAAGAGCTCTCTCAGGGATGCTTTCCTGTGATCGCATGACAGGATTTTTAAGAGGAGTCCTTTTTCTTATTTGCATTTGTCAAGTAATAATGAGGCATGCCCAGGAAGAGGGAGTGTCAGAAGAAAAAAATTCATATGTGAGAAGGATCAAAATTTCAGAGAGGGATAAAGGTGGCCAATATGAGTTCATAGCAACTTAAAATGGGTCCAGTTGGAATGGCTTTCTAAGGATGGAGATTCCAGCATCAATCTTGACATCTGTTTTGGGGCTGTACCATCCTCCACATGAAACATCCTACAACTTGTGACCTGCTCAATTGATTAGAATGGATTTGTGGAAACTCTGTCTTGAACGATGCTTGCATAGTTCCACTGAAGCAAACCACGTTGCACAGGTGTACTTAGGAACAGTTTTTCTGGTGGGTTGGACCCAGGTGGCAGCCAAGCACCCACACAGCCACTGGTTCACCCCACCCCAGCAGCATGGGAGAGAAAACAAGAGGAACATGAGCAAGAAAACTCACAGGTCAAAATAAAGACAGAGAAATCACTTACCAAGTACCATCACAGGCAAAACAGACTAGACTTTGGGAAATTTACTTTATTGGCCATTAGCATAAATATTTAATTACTGATTCAGGTATTGGGAAACAAAGAAGCAAAAAAGGTAAACACTTAAAGCACCTATCCTCCCTCATTCCCAGGCTCAACTTCACTCCAATTGCCTTTCCTCCCTACTTGTTACTGCCGCAGGGTACCCTCAGTCCCTTCAGTGAGACATGGGTGGCACAGGGGGTTTGGGTCTGGATGTAGCAGTTTCTCTCTGCCATTCCTTCCTTCTCACTCTTGTCCTGTGCTCCGGCATGAGTCCTTCAGACATGTCTGCTCTGTCCTAGGCCCATCCACAGGCTGCAGTCCCTTCAGGGGAGCGCCTGCTCTGCCATGGAGCACCTCCTCCCCATTCCCACTGTTATCCTCTCCCCCTCTTCCTCTCTGGTGTTTTCTGCCCTTTCCTGAACAGATTTTCACAGAGGCACCACCATTTTGGCTGACAGGCTCAGCTATGCCCTATTGTGGAGCTGGCTGGAACCAGCTGTGTCTGGCACAGATAGCCTTAGCCTCTCCTCACAGAGGTCACTCCCGCTGCCAAAACCTCACTATGGGCACCTAGTATGGTTTTTTGCTTGCATGGAGCCTTTTTTCCACTTTATGTTCATTAATTTATCCTTAATAAATATGTTTCTGCTCAAGAATCAGGGCTGTGCAGAAACTCAGAGGTGAAAGCTAATGCTCTGATTGAGCAGCCCTTCAGAGAAATGCCTCTTGGAGAAGCTTTTAAACCTGCAGCTTGTCAGCTTGGGAAAGATGAGGAAAAAAAGAGGAGCAGGTCTCAGCACCATACTCTCATCCCACAGGATTCTGTGCCCTTGTGTTGTAAATCCTGAAAACAATTCCAATGAGTTGAAGAAGTTGGTCTACTTTAACAGAAGGTATCAGGTAAGGCACATGGCATCTGTTACAGATTTAATGTCACCCTCCTGCTCTTGCAGTCATCTTCTTGTTCTGCTGGAAATAATAAATGGACAGTTTTATCAATAATAGCAGAGTCTGTGGAAAGTGACTTGATTAAGGGATGACAAAGGGGCTAACAGTTGGAGGTGGGAGATGTTTTCCATTCATTTTAATGATGTATTTGTAGTTGTGATTTAAAAAAAAAAAAAAGGTGAGGGAAACATAGCAGTAGACTCAAGGTGTTTACGACTCCAATTCACTGAAATAAGCGAACAGATGAGGAAAAATTTGTTAAAGAGCACAGAAAGTAGAGTATGTCAGAGAGCCATCAGTTTTTTGTTTGCTTATCTTGCTGGAGGTCACATTAAGTCACAGAACGTGATAACTCAGGAACAAGCTTCAGGCATGGGATATCAGCCAAACCAAAAATGCTTCGGTGGTTCTGGAAGAACATCTTTTTGACAGAAAATCTAATTACTGAGCGGATTGCCTGCCCATGTCATTCACGCAGCCATCCCCAGGCTGCCTCTCTGCAAAGAAGTCTGGGACACGTGTCTCAAAGACAGCTGCGCTGGCTGCCTGGTGTGAGCTGGAAACCACAGCCACATCTGGGTTTCTGCACTAGGGAGGGGGAACCCTTGGGTGAGATGTAAATTGACAGAGGGACTTAATGAGCTGAACATAAAAGATGGAATGGTGACAACTTTTCTTTGACTCTTTAGGAGAGAACTCGGCAGTTAGTGGAGAGCGGAAGGTATGACACTACGGATGATTTCACAGTGGTTTTGCAGCCATTTCTGACGAATGTGAACATGCCAAAAACACAGGTAAAAACAACCCCAAAAAACCTCCCCTACATTGAATTCTGGTGCAGTTCCATTGACTTTTCAAAATTGTCTTGGCTATAAATGTGACCAGCAGTTTTCTGGCCTAATGATTATTACATTCATTTGAGTCAACATCTAAAACTACTGAAAATGCTCTTGGAATAACTTGGAGATAATGGACAACTGGAATACAGACTTTGAAGACATGATTTTGGGCACTGAGTCCACTGCACTGCAGTCAGACAACCACGCAGTAAATATTTAGTTCCAAGTCTTCACCAGGGAGCACTGGCCCTATATCCACCATGCATTACAAAGCCCCTTCCAGTGCTTTGGTAAATGACTTTTATTATGAAAACCCATGTGCTTCAAAAGACTATAATGGATGAATCTCAGGGGAAATAAAGAATACAATCAATATCTGTGCCCAGGTATTCTGTACCTAGAGTCAGGATGGTCTATATTCCTTATTACTTTGGAAATCTTATATTGAAAAGTTTTAAAAGGCTTCTCAGTTCTGAGTTACTAGTGTTCTATGGCCCAGTTTAATTCTCTTGGGCTCAGAGGCCTTTGCAGCTACCTTGGTTTGAAGTCAGCTGGGATATCTCACTGGAAGAGAGAAGGGATAATGCACAGCTTGTTGCCTATCTGCTGTTTCTGTGACAGCATCCATCTTATTCTCTAGGAGGGGGTGCCAGACAGTTCATATTTTGCCCCAGACTGTTTCCACTTCAGCCAGAAGTGTCATTCCCAGGCTGCACGTGCTTTGTGGAACAACATGGTAAGATTTTTAAAGGTTGTCTTGGTTGCTCCTTATCTGCTTCATCCTGGCATTGGCAGCAAAAAAAAACCAAAAACCACACAACCCAAGAGCTACTATGTAGCTAGCCCTATCTCTTCTGAACCCTTAATTGTGTTCACAAAGTAAAAGACTGATCATGTAAGAAAGATCACCTGAATGGTTAAAACAGTCACATCAAAACAGTAAATCTCAGGGTATGTTAAGGCTGGGGTTGTTGGGAGATGATGCCTGCCTGGCATGTATCAGGCCACCTTCATGGTGTATGGAAATCAGCTTCTTCAGTACGTAAAGCAGCAGTGCGTGGAGGCGGCTGCCAGTGGGGGTGAGGTGCACCACAGTTGTCTTGCTGTGCTGCAGAGGTGATTTCCAGTGGCTGATAGCACAGCATTACCCATTGCTCTCTGATACTCATCCACTTTTCTTCTGTGCATCCTCCCTTTTTCCCCACAGCTGGAACCGGTAGGGGAGAAGACAGATAATCAGCAAATAGAAGCTGAGATTCTTCTCAAATGTCCAAGTGAGGTAAGTTACAAGGGTGTCTGCGTTTGTGTGGAGGTGCTGTGGGTGGCTTTAGTCTGCATGAGCCTTTACCAACTACCTGGAGTGCTGTCCCCATGAGTGGGGTCTGACTCTTCCCTGCATACTTTGTGCCACTTCCACCAGTAGCAGTATGAGCGCTCCCCTAGGAGATGGAGGGCAGGCTTGTCCCAAGAGTAAGTTTCCTCACAGCCACACATTGCAGTTGGCCAAAACACAAGGGTTTTGACCTACCTAGTCAAGACCATCAGGTATCCACACTGAATGACCGAGCTTCAGTGGGGGAAACAGAGCAATGCTGGCACCAGTCAGCACAGCTCTGCAGAGGTCACTGGGACTGCCTCGCAGTGGGACCACAAGCTTCTTGTTAATCACACACAGCAGGGTCCCAAGCATGTTCTGTAAGTTCTGTCTGTGTAAAAATAGTGACTCGGGTTTACACTGTTATTGTATGGGTTTTTAAAATGCCATTTCTTTCTTCTTTTATTTATTTATTTTTTAATCCCAGGGATTTATTTGCATCAATTTGGTAATCATCTACAGATATCTGAGAACTGAAAATTAGGGAATGGAAATATCCATATATTCTTTTGATGCTTTGCATTGACTCAGATTGCCTTAATTTGCAGACTGAGCCATTCCTGAGGACATATAAGAACAGTAACTACACATACCCTAACCAAACTCCAGTAAGTGTCAACATCACCATCCCACTGTTACTCTGCTGTATCTGTTCCTGTATGGTAACCAAATGAATCATGCTCTGCACCACAGACAAAACCAGTCTTTGGCCAAAAGGGTTTGGGAGGCTGAGTGCATGGTACGAAGGAGGAAAGCACTCCCTGAGTTAGGCAAAGTGCATCCAGAAACACCTGTAAGAACACATGCTCTGACAGCATGGCTATCAGAGGATGCTACCCTGATCTGAACAATACTGAAGATGACTATTGAATTGAGCAACCAAGACCTGTCTGGTTAATTACATGCTAAACAGGCTCTGGTTTATCCACTTGGCCTCTGCTAGGAAGATCCTAGTTACTGCTCACTGTATTTGCTAGCCAAATGCTATTCAGCTTTCTGCTTCTCTTTAGAATTATGGAAGCCAGCTGCTGTGCGAGGACAGGTCTCCATCCTCACCTCCTGCAACTTCAGGTAGTCTTGCCTGTTTTATATTACAAGGCTGAATTACTGTCAACTGACCTTCAAGATGAGTTTTTATTTTTGCTGAAATGACTGCTGGACTGTGAAAAATACTGCTCAGAAAAGATGTCATGCTTTTCAGCAGCTGCTTAATAGATACAATGCCACACTGTCACGCAAGGTAACATTCTGACTAAGTCGCTCCACCCAATTCACTGCCAGTTTAGAACTTCAAGGTATCTCATAAAATCCATGTTTGTATGCTGACATAGCATATAAGGGATACCACCTAAATCTTGGGGATGGAAACCGGAAATCCAGCTCCATGCATGCTAGTCTAGGACATAGCAATATTAACTTTTTCAAATAACTTCATATTCTCTTCTCCTTAGTCCTTCTTTGCCTTCTTACAGCTTTGATATGCCATTCCTGCTTTTTCTAATACTGCATTGTTTTACCTTCATGTTGGTGCTGGATGTTGTTTGCAACTTACTGTTATTTGGTCCTTGCTCTTCTGTCTTTTCGGTAGCAATGTTAACTATTGAGATGCTGAATAATATGCATATGCTGCTGCTACAACCACATGAGATGAGCTGGAAAGAGCTCTTGATTTATCACCTGGGTATTGCAAAAACAACATGTCTCAGCATCAGAATGCACAACAGCATGTGTCATTTATACAGTGGTGAAAAATAATAGCTATTTGTTATCCAGGTTCAGCTGCATCTGTTTCCTTTGCAGTGCATTCCCTAAAGCCAGCTGATGTGAAAATTATAGCAGCTCTTGGGGATTCTCTGACGGTAAGAAGATAGTGTTTTTACAGTTCTCTTGGTAAAACTACAAACATGTGCCTGCTCCGGTGGAGGGGAAATAGCTGTTGTACCTAGAAGCGAAGACCTATTCATTCACAGATGATAATAGAACTAGCAGAAAGAACGAGAAAGAAGGGGTCAGTTCTATAGCACTTTGTTCGCTCCCATACATGTATTCACATGCTTTTGAACTGAGGCAAAAACACAGGCAAATCCTTTGAAGAGCTGCTTAAATAGTTTGCTGAAGTGGAGACAGAAGAGATCAGAAGCTGTTGAAATTAATGGGACATAGCACAAGCCTTAGGTTACTTTGTTTTTCAAAGTTTTTCTGAGTAGGAATGGATTGGTGAACCTGTTCTTTTGCCTCCGTTCTTTCAGGAACAGAGAGTGACTAAGGGATGTTGGATAATAGCATTTTATTCATTTTAGCATTAATGAGATAAGGATGTACAGGGGTGAGAGCCCTCTGACTTTATCCATTTCAGCAGATATTCAGTCTTTCTATTGTGCCTGTTTTAACTCATAGCTAATTTCTATATGAAGATGTAGTTCTTGCTGAAGATTATTATCTTTGATAGCCTAGAAGGAATATGTCTCAAGATCCAGGCATCCTATATTCCAATTACATCTTTCTGCCTGATGTTTTCATACTGGTCAAAGACTGAAACTCTACAGCCAGCTCAAAGAAAACACTGGGAGAAAGACATAATTGGAACATAGGTTTCTCTGAATCTGAGCCTTAACAACAAAGACATTGTGTATACAAACCATGAAGCCTTTACAGCTATCTGGCAGGCATGTTGCTAAAACTCCTACACGCAGGAGGCTACTGAAATAAATAGAAGCATTTGAATGCAAACCTGCGAAATTGACAAATGAAAGATAATCTATATATAGCTGTGATTGCCATATTATAATATCAAGGATCCTGCAGATGTTTCTGTTTCTAAGTATAGTCTGTAGGAACTGAGAATAAAATCTGCTCTCATAGGAAGTGCAGTGGTGCATTGCTGTCTCAGAGCTGCACTTGACCCATGCATAGTTATTCTGAACACCAGTCTTCCATTAATTCAGTGAAGCTAATACATAGGAGCAAATGTGGTAGTGTGGTTTAATCTGAAGTGGCAGCAGATAGTCTGCCTGGTCTTGTGCTGTACTGAAGTACTACTCCACACCCAAATTTAGAATGAAACTATAGTATCACAGCTGGCAGGCACTCTGCTTCTGGATTCTGGTGTTGGTTTAGGAGGGATGTAGTTGATAGCTTGCCTCTTTCTTCAGAGTAAGTGTAGAGAGTGCTTTTCTCCTTGCTATAGTACTACTATAAATCTCTCCATTTAGTACAATACTTTTCAAATCAGTGTAAAGGTATTATGGTGCCTCTTTCTGAAATCTGTTTGTTTTCTTTGTTGAGCTCATATAGTCTTTCTTATCATTAGCCAAAAAGTTTTGTATGTTTGAGAATTTTTCATCATTCCTGAGTAATGCAACCACAGATGAGCTATTCGGCTTGTCTAGACCCATGAAAAGAAAGCTTTTGTTCCATGGTTCCATCATATATTTTGTGTGTCATATACAATACAATGCTCGTAAATAATTATGAAAGGTATCAATGCATTCTTCAGGAAGAAGATTGGATAGAAGCCAGATGCCTTCTAAGGCTTTTGAAGAGGTGCATTCAAAAGTAAATAAAATTACTATGTGTGAATTACTGTTGTATTAATAATTGTGCTTTAATTTCACTTGGTTCATGAAAAATGATGTCCAGGCTGGTACAGGAATTTCCTCATATAGTCTCCTGGATTTGGGCACTGAATACCGAGGACTGTCTTGGAGGTAAGTCTTCAGCCAAGGTGATGAGGAGATGTGTATTCTCTCTTGTAAAGAATATTATTCTTTTCCATATGTTTTGGGGGTTTCAGCTGTCAGAAAGTTGAAAAAAAAAGTTACTTCTCAGGCTAGAATTTCTTGTGACGATATATCAACAACCAGGATTTGTCTTAAAGATGGCTTCACAGGAAATGTTTTCAGCAATGGATTTTAAGCTAGCCTTTTGACTTCTCTCATGCTTTCATCCTTGCCTGCTTGTGAGAGTCTGTATTTTTTTGGTGGGTTGGCAAGTTGAAAATCTACAAAATTGGAGAAAAATCACTGAAACAAACAAGTCAGAACTGGTTGCTTTTGGGTTGATTTCTCAATGTTTGCTGTTTCTGAACTTTTTGTAGCACCATGGAAAACAGTTTGTTTAACGGAGAACTTTTACTACATGCAGCACAGAGTTGTAAAAGACTATATATTTGGTGTGAGGATATAGCTCAGTTGACGTTAACTAAAGCAGTTCTGTGCTGTCCTAACCCCCCTCCATAAGCCTTAGTGTGTCCCACCAGTTGAAAAGCTGGAGAGGACATACCCCTGTGCAGGAAGCAGGAGAAGAGACTGAGGAGCCGCTGCTGCAGTTCTCTTGTCACCTGGGGCTGGCTGTTCAGCGCTGCCTTAGGGTGTCTTCATGAGGCAGGAATCAGCCTTAAAGTCGACCTTCTAATCTGCAGTACTTTTAGGGCTCGATCATTCGAGTGTGCCATTCGAGTCTCAGCCATTTTTTCTGCCATTTCGTAATGATTGACTATCCCCCCATACACCTGCAAGATCATTAAATCCCTCTGACAAACATCTTTACCACTGAAACCTCAGCCATTCTCCTCAGTAGTACTTCCACTTCATGGTCTCCACATAATCTGATAGATTGATAGTTACCAAATTAATCATCTTTCGCTTTTTGTCATAATGTGTGGTAGGTTTTCACTTTGCTTATTGTCTGTGTCCAGCTAAGAGACTGGGATTTCTTTTTCTCATTCTAGTATTGGAGGAGATGCATCATTAGAGAACGTGACAACTCTACCTAGTAAGTACATGCTTTGCTAGATCTAATTGGCAAGACTGAAGGGCAGGAACGGGCTGATTTCTGATGTGTTTACAGAGAGCTCTTAAGTATCTCAAAACTGTTTTAGGCTAATTAACAAGAACTACCTTTCAAAGAAACAATAACCTAGGACTAATGAGTAAAAAGTTGGCTTCATCAGCGAAGCTGAGAAGCAGCTAGAAATTCCCTTACTTTCTTTTCCCTCTCCCTTCTCAACTGCTTGGTGAGTGTTATTCAAATTTCTAAATAAGTTTGCTATGTCCATGCTTGTGATGCAGTTAACGTTTACTTTTAATAAATATTCCACCATAGCTTTTTCCAAAAAGAGGTGTTTGCATAGAGTAGACCTCTTTACTAAATAAAGCTAACTACTTATACATGTAACCTGAAAGGGATAACTTTAACTTTTTCTTTACTGAAACATGCAACTTCTCATAGCTCAGCTTTACAGCCACTGGAGTTTCAGTTTGGATCAGCTGTAATAATAAACTCACATTTGAAGAAGGCCGGTAAACTGGCCTTGTCTGTGTTGCCTGTTTATTATAAGCAGAATGTAACTAGAATATCATTAAAATAAGCAATTAATCAATTCAATGGATGCTATTACATTTGACAAAGCCTTCATCAAAACGTGGTTGAATTCAGTCTTTGAGAATAAGGTAGCTTTTATGGTTTATATTGTGACCATTTTCACTCTCAGCTGCAAATTGCTCTGTCAATTTCTTTTTGGAAACTACTATGGAGGTAATAGAGAATGTGGTGGGATTCTGTCAGAACCATGCATCTGAGGCTTTCTTCTTCATATTTGTCAGTAGTAAGAGATTTTGCACAGCCATGAAGCAGAGCTAGCTGAAAACGAGCTCTTGCTGGGCTGAAGCCCCCTTCAGGCTTGCTTCACAAAGTCACCATCATATGACTGGGGATTTTATTTTGGGCTTTAACCACTACAACATGAGAGAGAACTACACACAGTAGCCCTCAACCTGTCTATCTTATCCGCTAGTAGCACTGCAGAGCACAGCAAGCACACTGGCGTCTGCGTTGCTGCCGGCTGGTGGTCCCTCTCACCTCTGCTTGGTGGATGCAACTGACTGAGTGGAGGCTGCAGCAGCCGTGCTGTGCTGTCAGAGGGCAAAACTGTGGCAGTGCTGATGTGTGCTAGTCCATGCAGATGTAGGCATTTTTCCTTCATTGCCATCTTTCTTTTTCAGACATCTTTCAAGAGTTCAATGCTGCAATCACGGGCTATTCGACTGGCATGGGGCGTGAGAATGATTCAAATGCATTCCTTAACCAGGCAGTTCCTGGAGCACAGGCTGAGTATGTAGCTTTTTGTTGTGCATTTGCAGGTGATGGATGCTTCATCTAATTCCCTTTCAACTGTCTCATGTACTGTCACAACTTGCTCTGAACAGCAAGCAAAACCAGTCTAGTTAGAGTTGAAAACTGACTCAAAACATGGGCTTATTTCACAGCTGAATTTTCAAATGAAGCCAACAGTCCTGGTTATGAAATCCACAAACAAGACACCAGCAAAAACTGTTTGGTGTGGTGGTAGTTTCTGCCCTTCCTTTTCAACATCTATTCATTTATCTATTTATCTGTCAATAAACCTCTGAGAGCGTGGATGTTTTCAGAAAATTAGCATGCAGTGCATTTGTAAAGAGATACTAGAAGAAAAACTAGATTAAATCTTCCATAATTCTGGCCTTAGGCTTCTGGATAAGCAAGCAAGAGTGATTAAGAGAGAGGTAAAAAACTAGCCACAGTCTGGGATCTAAAGAAAGGAGAATTGCTGATGGTCATAATATGGGTTTTGGTGCATTGCAGACCTGGTGCAGTTGCAGCCAGTTCTGCTAATATAATAGGGATTTTAATGTCTTACAGTCATTTGAATTTGGCTCTTTGCTCTTAGTCACACCTGGGAGGCTACATGAGTTGAGCTTTGCTGTATTGCTTATCTTAAAAATCCCTGGCTTCTTATGGAAAGTCAGTGCTATTTAATTAACAAAACAGATGGCTGCTGGAATTCAGTTATAGTTTGGGCACAAGTTCTGGCAAACCATGCCTGGATTTGACATTGTTAGTTGATATTACCCAGACCTTAATTTGTTTGTTTGTTTAAAGAAAAATTCCTCTTTCTTCCCAAAGAGGTCTTGGAAGTAAAGTTCAGAAGCCAAGTGAGGTGTTTGAGTTTGCTGTATCTAAGCCAAGATTGTTAGGATTTATCAGGTATTTTAATTGCTTCCATGTAGGCCTTGAGTAACTTCTGACTCATACTAGCAATCTTAGTAAATGCTTGGATTTCCTGACAAAAATAGTCTGCTAGGTGCCCTGATATATTCTAGAGCCCCTCCATACCTAAGATAAGGGATTTTGTTTCCTAGTGATGACTGAATGTATGTGTGGATGTCAGCGAAACACATGCAAGGATTATGGCTCTGATTCAGCCATTCATGGGAATTTATTAACATACTTCAATAATGCGCCATATATCCAGATTAGCTTCAGCTTTTGCTTGTTATAGGAAAGAATGAGATAGGTGCCTGTCTTGTATCAGTTAAATCCTAAATAGGCTTTTTGGAGTGGTGGGAGGACTTGAAACAGGATACACAACCTCTTAAGTCACCAATATGACTTAAAGCATTTTGTATCTGTAGCAACTGAGGCATTACTGTTAAATAGTTATTTGTCAGCTGTATGAAATGAGTTGATGGATGTTAGTCTAATGATAAATTGTCTACTTCACCTATACCAATTAGTCTTCTCTCTTCCCATGCAAGCAGCTGAACTGGATAAATATGATGAAGTGGAGCTATCTATGTTCTGACACTAAGTTTTGTAAATGTTCAGCAAGGAGATGCAGACAACAATTGTCCCAGATTTCTGCTAGTCTTCTGTGTTTCTCTGTCTCATAACTCTCTGTAGAAGGGTGTGCAAAAGTAAAGTCCTGCAAACTACTCCACTAATAACTCTGAGCTTTGAGAGGTTTCTTTTGGGGTTCTGTTCTGTCACATTGTGGTTCTTGATCCATCTGAGAAGATGAATGCCTCCTAGTTGAATATTGAAATCTATTGCAGCATAAGGAAATGTTTCTCCTGCTTTAGGTATTTGGCCCTGGAATGATGATGCAATCCAGCACTTATTCTTCATCAGCCAAAAATATCCATTTCGCTATGATTCAGAGGGCAAAAAGAGTCTGTTCTGGTTTTGTTTAGTGAGGGGGGGCCTAAGGTGATAGCTTCTGTAGGAAACTGCTAGAAGTCGCTCCCCTTTGTTCAGTGGACTCGGCCGGGCCTAGGGCGGACCCACTGCTGGCCAAGGCCGAGCCAATTGGTAGCAGCATGTCCCGTGATAACACCTCTGTGATAACGTATTTAAGAAGGGGAAAACAGAAAAAAAAAAGGAGGAGAAGATGTGAAGCAGCTGAGCGGGGGCAGAGAGATGGGGGCGCAAGCCTTGTGGGCCTTGCAGGCCTCACCCTCTGGCCTCCCACCGGGCAGGCGGCTGGGCCCAACTTGGCCCGGCCTGGCTGCAAGAGGTAGAGAGGAGATGAGAAGTGAATAAGATGTAAAAAGGATCCTGAGAGGCGTCTGCCAGCCTGTTGTGAGGAACGGCTGCAGACGCCAAGGTCAGTGAAGAAGGAGGGGGAGGCTCCTGGCCAAGATTCCCCTGCAGCCAGTGGTGAAGACCATGGTGGAGCAGGTTGTCCCCCTGCAGCCCATGGAGGTCCACGGAGAGGCAGAGTTTCACCTGCAGCCCGTGGAGGACCCCACGCCAGGGCAGGTGAAGGCCTGAAGGAGGCTGTGGCCCATGGAGGGCCCGCTGGGGCAACTGTTCTGGAGAGTCTGCACCCCGTGGAAGAGATGACCCACACCGGAGCAGTTTCATGAAGGACTGTGGCCTGTGGGAGGGACCCCATGATGGAGCAGGGGAGGAATGTGAGTTCTTCCCCCAACGATGATGCAGCAGCATAAAACAACGCATGATGAACTGACCGTGACCTCCATTCCCTCTTCTCCCCTGTGCCACTCGGAGTGGGGAAGGTAGTAGAGATAATGTTAAGCTTGGGAAGAGGGAGGGGGGAGAGGTTATCTTGTTCCCTGTCTCATTCTCCTGCTAGTTTTAGAAATAAGTGAGTATTTTTCCCCAAGTCAAGTCTGTTTTGCCCGTAATGGCAACTTTAAGGATTTCTCCCCCTCTTTATCTCAAACCTTGAGCCGTTTTTCTTATATCGTCTCCCCCTATTCTCTTGGAGGGTGGGAGGAGTGAGAGAGAGACTGCGTAGTCTGGTCCTGATTGGGGCTGAACTACGACACACCTAATGCTAGTATTTCAGAATTGTCACCTGGCCAGAGACACTTTTGGGTGCTAATCTGGAAACTACTTTCCAGAGGTGCTGGGACCTTTCTGTAATCAGGTAGTTCTGCACCCTTACTAGCTTTTGGAAACCAGGTGTAAGGGTTTCTTAAAATGAAATCAGTAGCTGCTTTAAAGAGCTCTTTAGTAAACTTGATGGCAATGTAGCAATGCAGATCTCATTCAGCAAAACGTTCCTAAGCCTATCTGCGTTCATTGCCAAAGTGCTTACGTACATGCTGGAGTTAAGGATAGATCTGAAGCATGTTGCTGAAGCATGTTGCTGAAGCAGAGCTTGGCTGAGATCTCTGATTTCACATGGAAAAAAAAAAGGAGGTTAAGAATTTAAGACTGAGAGGAGAGAACAAATGACAGGACCTGTGAATATCTGTATTTCCCATTAGCAAATTGTTTCTGTTGATCAAAATCTGAATTTGGTGGAGACTGCAGCTCAAGGATGGGTGATTGCTGGCACTGCTTCGTTCAAGATGTTGTTAAATCTTACTGACTGTGTTGGATCAGGATGCATCAGCACTTCACTGACTGCATGTGAAATCGAAGGTTTTGTGGACTGTCAGCTCAGTAAGTGGTGTTTTCCTCTGGATCAATACTGAAGTCAATACCCTAGCTTATGGGTTTCCACAGTAAGAACAGAAGGAAATCACGACCACTTGTGGCTTGTGATAGCTTTGGCATATAAATAAGTAGGTTATGACATTGAACAAGGGCGACAGTGAACAGAGATATTATATGCATCCAGTGTCTGTGTCATAAGTAGATGTATGACAGGGCTCATTCCCCAGTAAATATTCTTACATTAGTGTTAGATCAGTATTCAATTGGGGGAGGGTGGTGAGAGGTATCTCCTGTTCCTACAGTAAACACAGCATTGCAAAGGAGGGCTAAGCTCTGGCTGCCCTACAAAACAAGTGTCATGCTTATTAATGTCAGCTGATGTGCTTCCAGAATTGATGGACAGTCAGTGAAGTGTCTCTAACAACAGCCTGAAGGGAGATGCTGCTCATGCCATACTACAAAGTTGCCTGGAAGGCCAAAGCTTTCCAACCCCATTCTCTTTTCTATGCATATTTGAGGATCAACATGTCAGGGCAGTCAAACAAGATTGAGGTGTTCAGCCTAGGTAACTCAAAGTTCCTGGCAGTTCATATACATACATACATATATATATATATATCTGTGTATATGTGCAAAAGAGAAGAGAGTGCTTGCTTGGCTTTTGGAGAACAGCAAGGCTGTCATCTTAACTTGTCTGAGTAACTTTGAAATTTGCTTGGATTTTTAATTACCCTGGAAAGGTGGTGTGCACAGAGCTGTTTTACACAATTGGATGCGGGCTACAGAAATGAGGTAGATGTGCACAGTGAACTCTGAAACTCTTCAGCTTTGCAGGGGGGTGAGTTGTGGTGTATGCACAAACATCGCTCAAGAGGTCAGTTAAATACCAGGACTTAGTATTCCCTTGTTTTAGTCCACAAGGCATAGAGTGATAGCAGCTTAGATTTAAACAGGCCATCTACTTACAAACATGTTGCTGTGTCTAGCTTTTCAGCTGTTTTAGGTGCTAAGCACACTGTAATAGAAGCTAAACTTGCAGTTCCAGGATAATTACTGAACTTGAGTAAAGTCAATATTCAAGTTCAATTTGATGTTGACTTTCCACAAAGATGTGAACATGTAATTTGATCATGGCAACTTGAATATTGTACTGTCTCCTCACTCAGCCCTTCTGATATCTGACATCTTGATTTAAGGTGTCTGAAGAGCGTTAACATGGATCTTTCCATAAAGGTGTTTATTTCACTCACTAGTTGTCCTTCTTCACAGGCACTTACCAGCCCAAGCAAGCAATCTCCTGAGACTCATGAAAACTGATCCTGTAAGTTGTCTGGGACTGCTTTAGTCTTACAGAATGAAAAGAAACAGGTGTTGCATCACATGATAGATCCACCTGTGATACCATGTGCATATCACAAAGTCGAAGAAATTCAGACTCATTATTTTCTTCTTTATTGCACAGAGAATTGACTTCAGTGCTGATTGGAAGCTCATAACGGTGCATATTGGAGGCAACGATCTGTGCAACTATTGCAAAGACCCTGTAAGTAGTAGAACTGGTGAACTGAAACTGTAGTGGGACTGTGATGTCAGTGTAGAAACACGTCAAGGGAAACCTATGGATTCTTAAAGCCTTCATAGAGATAGCCTGAGTTATATGTGCTGCTGTATGTTTTGATGGTGGTTACTGCTGACAGTGCTCCAATATAAAATCAGTTAGTGGCAACAGAGTAGGATGGTTGTGTTCTCTCTGGCTTACTCCAGGGTAAGAACCACTGTCTTTGCTACTTTGACCATGAGCAAAATGTGGTAAGGGAAGAAAAGCTTCACTCTTTTGATGTGGTAACTTCTCTACTGCTAGCACAGCCTCTTTAGACATCCGAGAAAGAATTATACTGCTTTGAACTACCACTAGTCCAATCCTACAATTGTCATCACCACATAACTCGCAGTGTAGGGGAGGTACTAGGAACAGGTGAGGTACATATGAGGGAAGTTGCTGCAGTGTTCAATATCATGTGAATTATATGCTTCTCTGGATTGTGGAGAAGCCTTTAGGGCTGCCATAAGGAGATGGGAGTTGAGTGGGCAGGTGGCGGGGAGAGGGCACCTTCCTCTGCCAGCTCTTACTCTTTTGCCTTTAATATGCTACTTTCTTGTGTTTTCAGTTCTCCTGCAACCCCTTGTGCCTGAGAAATTTGCTGCTTCTGCAGGAGCCTTGCCAGGCATCATTGCTGCTGCTGTTGAGTTTTATAGTTTTATTTATAGCTATGACCTTGACTAGCAATGATTTCACCTAATTTTACAGGGGCTTATCAGCTGGCTGTGAACACGCCTATGGCTGCTTGGTTTATGCTGTTCAGCACGCATTCAGATTGGTTTCTTCCCATGTCTTTACATGAAGGACTCAGTGGATTTGGGTTAAATATACTGCTATTCAACAAGGTTTATTTTAAATCCAAAATGTCACCTAGTCTTTCTACATTTTAGATTAACTGATATGCTTAAAATCTCTGGTCTCTAGAAAGAAGCGAGAATGTTCTACTGACCACAGTGTTGTATGGCAGAAAAGGAAGTGAATTAATACAATTCTCCAGCCTCCCAACCAAAATGTTTTGTGTCTCCATTTAGCAGTAATCTCTTCTCTTCTGTTTCTATCAGGATCACTACTCAGCTGTGAATTTCACCAGCAGGATTCAAGAAACTCTTGATATTCTGCACCAACAGGCAAGTGCTGTGAAATTGTTTTGGCATTCTAGCTTGTACTGGTACATGACTGACTGGTGCTAGCTATTTGGTTTTTTTGATTTTGTTTTTATTTTTCCATTCTGGTACCAAACATTCAACTAACTTCTACAGTAGCATTTGCTTTTGTCTTGTCTATCTGAGAATAGTGAGACGCAGTCTGAAATAACAGACAATAACACTGGACCATGGTGTTGGAAAAGAATCAGAAGTTGAGTTGGGAGAGTTTGGTGGGGGCTTTTGTTACCTTTTTTTTTTTTTCCCCCTCCCTTCCAACAACGGAGAAAGGGAAGGGGTGTCAAATGGCTGGACTTTGGGGTAAAATAAATGCACCATGGGCTGCATAACCAGTTCCTTCTAAGCTGAAGTCTGACTTACCTTTCAGGTTCCGAAAGCTGTAGTGAGTCTGGTTGAAGTGATGGACCTCCTCCCCATGAGACAGTTGTTTGTGGATACTCAAGTTCAGTGCCCCACTTACATGGCAGAGTAAGGCTTGTTTGACTTCCTTTTCTACCTGAGCTTACTGTCCATGGTGATAAAGCATGTTCTTATTCCATGCTTGTCTCATCATTCAAAATGATGTTCAAAGGTAGCACTACAGTCCTGCGGACGTCCCATGCAGTGCTGACGTCACCCTGCCTGATAGCGTTGCCTTCTCTTGGCTTTGACTCTAAGTGTTGTCAGAGGGCCTATGTATTTTCTCTGTGTCTAGAACTATAAGGTTTCCTGTGATACATAATGTACACCTCACTGACCTTCATTTAAAGTTATTGATACAGAGTTCCTCAAGGTGGAGTTGAAGTCCACAAGCATTTGGATTTTCAGGCCTTTTGAGCGAATGTGAAGTATTTGCAGAGTAGACAGTTTTCTCCTGTTTCAGAGGCTTTGTTGCAATGGGTAATTTTCATTCTTTGCTGACTTTCAGAGAGGGAGAAGTTCTGTGTCTTGGGAATGCAAAAGGAATTGTTGATTGGAAAGGTATCAGCTCTGAGGTAACGGAGCCAATAAATTTCAAAGATCTATTTTCTAGTTCCAGAAGGACTTGCATGCACCCCTGTAAGGCTGCAGGGACATGGTGTAATGAATGGGACAAACTATCATAGTACAGTGTACATCACTTTGATATACTTGGGGGTGAAACCAAACTGATTGAGGGTAGTATCATTCATGTGAGCCACAAAATAAGACTAAGGGTTGAAATGATGAACAATGGCAAGGACGATAAGACATATTCACAGAAACATGACTCTACAGGTTTCCTTGTTGCTTCCATGTCATGAGGGCGTTGGGTGGCAAATGGTGACTTCTGCATTCTCAGATCTCTAACTCGTTCTTCCTATCTTCTCCTGTAACCTCTCCCACAGTTATCTGTGTAGTTGTGTTCTCACAGGAGAAGAAAACTCACCAAATTTAACGATGGTGAGGGAAGCCACCAGAGCTTACCAGGTATGTGTATCAAGAGTGGTGCAGTTACTTTATTTCCAGTTGAGGTGAGCTCTTGATTACCATGCAACATATCATAGCAATATTTTACCCAAACGGGCTCTGTGAGCTAAGCAGGAGGTAATCTGATGGTATCCAAACCACCATATCTCTAGAAACAGCAGCAACACTCTTCAGAAAAATCTATTACAGATGGATAGGTGGGAGTTTAGTCAGCAAAATCCTGTTTCCCACAAAGAGTTGTAGTGGTGTGTTCCAACCTTCTCAGCTGCTTTACAAGGCTCACCTTTTGCCAACATCTGTGTCTATTTCAATTAAGAAGTAAAAGCTTCCTTCTGATTCTTGAGCTCTCAGAAAAAAACAAAACAAAACAAAACAAAACCAACCAGTTACGCTGCAGAGATGTTGATGGATTATTAGTGGTTGTGTTTTTTGTTTCTTGCAGCTTGGCATTCAGAGACTAGTGGAATCTGGCAGATATGATACTCATGAAAATTTCACAGTGATCATCCAGCCTTTCCTCCAAAATCCCAAAATTCCTCTTGATCAGGTATGGTCTGAAGACACTTCTGCATGCAAAGGACTAAGTGTGGGTATCTAACCTATAGAGACTATATGCAAAATAGTTTCAGCTTGTTCTGTGCTTTTTTTGTTAGAACTTGTTGCTTTTTGGTGTAATACATCAGATTTCTTCATTTGTTTAGCAGTTCTTTGTTTTACGTATTTTTTCTGTCAGTATGAAATACTGTTTTGGAAAATGAATCAAAACCTGAATTAAGAAGTTTGTTTGCCTATGTTCTCAAGGGTATATAAATATTTTTCCTTCTGAAAATATAACATGATTAATAAAAGACAGAGATATTAAGTTACAGTTCTTAAAGCAACATCGCTGCATTGCTCACTGGAGACTACAACATCACCTCCTCTTCATGTCCCAAAACTCAGTCTTTTGTGGCTGACAGCAAGAGAAGTTTACATATGATCTGGTGGAAGTAGTAGTTTTATGTAGTGAGCGCTTTTTCCTGTTATTGGCAATTATATTTCAGTTCCTTGAATGGTAAACTATAAATCTAGGAAATGACCCAAACCTCTTCTGAAACTGAAACTCCATTTGCTAATTTTCACAAGCATCTGCGCTTCCTCATCTCATCTGGAACTAAGAGCAGATGGGGCAAAATATTGAGCAGTGATTGCTCTGCTATAATTGAACCCAAGTGATCTTGAAAATGCTGGCAATAGCTAGTGACAAGTTTGAAAAGTTCAGATGCTGTTACAGACAAATTTGTAAACTGGCTGAAAGCTTCACAGTAAAAACAGGCTTTGATATTTTTATTTTTATTTTATTTTACTTTTTTTTTTTTGTGAAACTTGTTCCTATGAAAGGTCACTCCTATGGTTTTGGTACTGAGGTAGGGAAGGCAGGAATAAAAACAGAAGCAGCAAAATATTTCTGGACTTTTTTGTAGTCTTACAAGTATTAGTTCAGATTTTTAAGAAAGTTCAGGATGCTGCTTTTTTTTTCTTGTCTCACACAATATTCAGATGTTCCTGAACTGCCTCTAAACTTGACAAAAGATCTGATATAGATGCGAATTTTGGTAGTCCTCTTATAAACTAGCCCAAACACACTGAATCAAAACCTGCTCAAGTTTTGAGGAAGGACTGCTCTGACCAAAAAATGTTGTTTCAGTCATCTGTGACCTACACTCTTTCTCATCTCATTACTCACATCAAAGACAAGATATTCAAATTTCCAAACTCCATTTCTTTCAGATGGTCCTGTATCTGTATTAAAGTACAGCTTTGGTCAGAAAGGAGACTGCACTGGTGTGCTCGGTCAGCCTGGCTACCTTCTCACAAACGCTTACTTGCTTCTTGCTCCTTTCAAACTTGCAGAACTGGCACAGATGTGAAAAAGGAGACAGGCTTTGTTCCTTCTGGTAAAACATCCGCAGTATGCTTGTTACCATGTAAAGATACTGCAGAGCATAATGATGCCTGTGGTGCCAATTCTGATGATGTGCTGAGGAGGAAGAGGAACCCATCTTTATTGCAGAACGAAAGAGGGACTAGACACATAATTGAAAATGCTGGGTTTGCTATTTCTGGGTGAGTCTGCCCTTGGAGGCACAGAGGGATCTATAGTTAAGTGTTTCTAGTAGCTTGTGGACTAGCTGAAGTACACTTTGTATCCCCAGGTAATCATGAGACTTTCCACATTGGAGCAGCAAGAACAAGTAGCATGAACCTCCCAGTACTGGATCTGATTTGGCCTCAGTAACCCCAAGCTGGAGCTGTGTGGATTCTTCTGCACTCATGTCCTTTACGCTTTCTTTTGTAGGATGGGCACCCAGATGTCTCCTACTTTTCACCTGACTGCTTACATCCAAGCCAGAAAGGCCATACTCAGCTTGCCAAGGCTCTCTGGAATGCTTTGGTAAGGTGACAGGCTCTGCATATGATGTTGTCTTTACCTTGATCTGACTACCGTTAAAATAATCTCTGTAATAAGCATTGCAATGAAGGCCTGGATAGCGCTGGACCTTGTATTTGTTTCTTCTTAGCTAGTCAGATACCCTCTGGTTTTGAATCTGCTCTCAGCCTAGAATCTCTTGCTTCTTAAAGTGTGTGGGGAGGAGAGGGGGGCTGTAAGTGCATAACCACAGTTATTCGTGATTTCAACTGAGTGACTTCCAGTCTACTTCACCCATTGTCATGAAACACAGAATACCATTCAATAAGAATGATGTTTCTATAGGCTGGTATGGGAAACCATCAGATGAAGAATTGTAACTGCATACGTCAATTTAAAATTGGTTACTTAAAAGTTTGTTTTAAACCCGTGTGTTGTGAGTGTCTCATTAGGAATAAAAGTAACTTTAATTCAGTTTAGTTTTACTACCTTTGGAAATGAGTAAAACTCAATAAAAATGAGTCGTTAAAAATGGCTTAAGCAAAACCATTTTACTTAGCATTGCAGTGAGTAGGAGTGGAGTACACATGCAGTCAAGACGCGGTATCTCAGATCCTGGATGGTAACTTCTATATACTTTGGGGTAATGTCTTAACAGCTGACAGGATTGCTTGCAATCGTCAAGCAGTACCTCTAATTAGATTTGGTTTAATCTTCTATGCATAAACATCCTTTTGTTGGAGATGCCATCATGCAGCTTAGCTATAAAAATTGAGGGACTCTCAGTGTCTTGTCTTTTATGTAAGAGAAGAGAGTTTATGACCTTGACTTCTGGCGAAATTCCAAGGTACTTTATGTGCCTGCCAAAATCCTCCAGGAGTTCAAACTGATCCAGTGTAGCTTTCCACTTCCCATTTTAAGCTTCTTTCTAGAGTTGCTGTTTTGTTACACAGTTGCCATGTTCTGCCTGAGAAGGAGATGCATTTCAGCCTTGGGTAAATCAAGGTCTGTAAATACAGGCAGCTTTATATAAATTTGAAAGGTATATTTGGATCCTTTTGGATTGGAATTGTTATACAAATGTAAGAGGAGCTGACTTGGTTATGAAATAGGGGTTTTTGTCTTCCTTTCTAGTTACAGCCTGTAGGACAGAAAGCTGTCTCATTTGATTTCAAGGCTGACATCGTCCTCGACTGTCCAACTCAGGTAAATATACAGAAGTTATGGAAGCTGGGTGTCAGGAGCTGTACGTGCTTGTGCTTGCTGCAGAGAGCAGGAACTCAGTATGTCTGGAACAAGTTTTCTGAAAACTGTTGTTCTCTACTTACCTCTGAGTGAACAGGTGCCCTTCGGTATCTGCTCTGGTGTCCCTTGCCCTTTTATTGTGCCATGAATACTGACTGAGAACATGCTGATTTGTGTGTTTTCAGTTGTAGCAGAGGTGATATTTTGTTATGTTTGTGAAGTACAGAGGCAGCTCAAGCAGCAAACAACAGAATATGTTGCATTAACTTTCCCGTCAGAATCAATGGGATTTGGGTACCACAGCAGCTCTGAAAACCCCAGCATCTGTTATCTCTTGAATCAGTGGCAGGTCGGTTTTCCTGGCCTGATCTGTAACAGGGATACTTCAGACTCTTTGGAAGCTGTTTCTACAGTTATAAAACAAGCCGCTGAACTTGCAATACAGTTGCTAGGTATCAGCACGTGGAAATGACCGCTGCAGTCAGCAATAATTGACTCCCTTTCTTCAACAGTTTCAACGAGAAGGCCAATGAACTGAACAGATCAGGGAGCTGAGCTGTTCTCAGGTCTGGAGATAGTCATTCAAGTCATACAGGAGGCTTTTGTCCATATTGTGTCCATCCTGTCAGAAAAGGAACACCTGCTGAGTTATTAATTGGCATGTTTCAAAAATCCTCAGATTTACTTAAATTTATCCTACTTCATTTTACCCAGTATTCTTTCCAAGCTGCTTAAAGTAACGTAGCAACTTTTTCAGTGCCAAATAATGTCAACTTTATACTTCTTGCCCTTCTTCCACTCCTATTCAAAAATGTTGCTTTTCAGAGGTAGGCATAGAATAGTTTTACATCCTTTGTGAAGAATATATGGCCATTGTTTTCAGAAATGGTAAACCCATAGTGCTTTGAAAAAGTCAGTGATATCAGTGCCAGTAGTTTTCCCTGCTTAGAAAGCTCTGAGGTAAAGACTATGAAACAGTGCTAAAAAGGAATAAATAGACTGTTTCCAGGGGATTTCACCTTCTGTGTTACTAAAGAGAGTAGTAAATTATTTCAGATGCTGACACCCACTAATTCCATGTATCTTTCCCACAGTTTCTCACTACAGTTTTAAAACCCTACTTCAGGTAGTGATGTCCATGAAAATATCAGGTGTGCCAGACTGTAAGGGCCCAACAAGCCAATGAAAATTTTTTTGTATTGAGACAACTTAAAGTAGGATAAAACCCTGCAAATAGAAGAACAGTGGATCTTCCAATCAATTAAATATATTTTCTGATTTTAGTGCTTTGTACAACCTCCTCATCCAGATACTGGAATTGCAATTGAGATAAGAGGGCATCTGGTGAAATTTTTTAGCCTATACAATGTGCATGTCTTCCTGAATGCATGTTGCATTAGTAGGGGACAAAAATAACCATGCAATTTATACTCCCTCTCTTGAGGGGAAGAGCAATCCTTTCAGTAATCAATCTTTTGTCTGCCCTCTGCTGACACAGGAAGATCTGCCCAGGTTTCTCTAGACTTTACATCAGTGTCTTTTGAAAGGACTAAACATCTAATAAAGTCTAATTAACTTGTGAAAGGTTAGGAGAGAAAAATGTTAAACTGCAATCAGGATCTGGCATACGTAATTTCTGCCATAAGGTGCTAAACACAAATCTTACTTCTGAATTTTAAGGAAGGAGCATGGTTTCAAAATCCAGATCCTTATTTTGCAGCTTAGGCAATTACTTTCTTGGTGATATGATGTGTTGATATCACATGCTATGGTCTGTGCCATGTGTTTATTGCCTAATTTCTTTCACTTTTGTATTGCTCTTTCTCCAGAACAAACCATTCCTGGGAACATACAGGAATAGCAACTATACATATCCACCTGTGGAGCCCACTAATGAGCCAATAGAGGTAATTGTTGCATCTTTTGCTCCATTTTAGGAAAACTATGCAAAGCTGTGTCTGGTGACTGTTCACACATGATCCTAAATTTATAAATGAAATAAATTATTACCAGTTTTCAGAATGGGAAGTCTGTCTTGCATTGCGTTTTTTCCTATGTAAACAAGCATTAAACTCTTCCCAAAAGCCAAACAAAATTAATTGTATTAATTGGTGCAATTGTATCAAAACCATGTTCAACAATAAGTCACCTGGACTGCATCATTAATTCAGATAGCAAGTTCCTCTCAATAGGAAGACGATAACTTAGAACCCTGAGCCCATAGATGATCTGAGGAAGGTCTACATATTCTCCTTATGAGCACTGTTACTTCCATGCACTCAGGTAAGCCTGACCTGTAGAGGGCAGTCACCTTTACGTATTGGAAATGTGGCCAGAGACAAAGGAGGTGATTGGAATCCATTTTCACTTTCCACCATGACAGAACAACTACCACAAGGCAGATTAAACAAGCTGCAGAAACAAACTTGGCATAGGACTTGAAGAAACAGGGCAGTAACTTGCTCTTGACAAATGGCTGCAAGCGTGCAGACTTCCTGCAAGGAATGCTCTGTTTCCATGACAAGTGTGGTTGGAGATGGCAGTCAAAATGGGCTGGGCTAGTTTGGCATACTGGGAGGTCCTCATGCCTACCCAAATTATGAAAATCTCTGTATGCCTTGAGGGTTTACAAAGAGCAACAGCTAACATTATTTCAGCAAGCCGTATTTTGCAATATTGAAGTGGGATTTCTATCTGTAGAGCTAGAGTTACACTTTTAATGGGTAATTCTTGCACTTCCACTGAATCTCAACAGCAATAGCCTTTGAAATGATAGGGTAAAGGAAAGAAACTGTAGAGAGAGTAAAGGAATAGTTTCCTTGCAAGCCCAGCCGCCCTTTCTAGCATCTGCAATCAGCCTTTGACTGGATGGCTAATAGTAGAGCCTATTACCTCATTTTTTACATGAACAGATGAATTTGTCTTGATGTTTTTAAGCACTAACCATGTTTTCTGAAGACCACTGGTCCATATAGTTTTTCCTCTGAATGGTAGAATTGTGCAATCATAGAATAATTTGGATTGGAAGGGACCTCAGGACATCCCTAGTCCAATGTCGTGCTCTGAGCAGGGCTGGTTCTTTGATCAGGGTAAGCAGATGTCGTTGCTCTTACAGGGACTGCCCATTACAACAATTACAATTTTTCCCTCGCTACTTTCTCAGCTAAAGTTGTTGCTCTCTATCAGAGAGCATAGGTGGTACATTCATCATCTGCTGCTGCTGGTAAACCAAGATGTTCTGCGATGTGTGGCTGACTCAATTTCCTCAATTGATGGAATAAGAGTAATAGCTATAATACAATCTAGAAATGTATGGTAATCTAATTATTTAGAGGCTGACAGTTCTCTTCACTGAAACTTTTGAAGCTTCAAAAATTTTAAAAAAATTATATTCAGTGAAAGCAAGCCTTTTTTGAAAGTTTCTAGGAAAAGAATAGGTTTCTAGTGAGGTACATGGGAAATAATTTTAATACTGTATAATACATTAATATAATATTAGAACTTTGCAGAGGATTTTATTGTTGATTTTTGTTTGGTTTTACATCTTGAGACAGAGCAGGATTTCAAACCTGAAGACCCCACCGTCTAGATCATAGACAAAACCTACAGGCTGGAGAGGAGAAAAGAAATTATCCTCCTTGTGGAACTTTGTCATAAGCAATATTTCTAGATTAAATGTTTTACCTTTGGAAAAACGTTATGTTTTGGCTAGAAAATGTCACCAAAATTAATTAATGCTTGGACAGTATTTCACAAAGAAGAGGAAAGGACTGTTGAGCTATATAGGCACCAACCTAGGATCTATGTCTTAACTTGGGTTTGCCTTTCACTGTACAATTAAACCATATATGGATTCCATATTATGCTCTAACCATAAGGTGACGCAATTTTGTAACTTGCCATTTCAGAATTGGGGCAGTGACCTATCATGTTCTGAGCAGACTCCACCCAGTCATGTCCCAACATCAGGTGAGAAAACTTGTAAGCTGAAATCACAAATAGGAAAGATTTCCCCTTTTGTTTTCTAAAAACAATAAGATCTTGAAATTGCAAATCCTAAATGGTAAGGAAGCAAAAGCTGATATATTTAGCAGCAAAGGAAGAAAGTCTGTCTTACCATACACAGCAAGTTCTCCAACACAGCAGGCGTGCTCTCTGTGGATAAATATGATCACATCTATCATTTATCATATACATGTATCATATACAGCAACATGGCAGCTTAAAATTGCCTGGGTAGGTTAGTGGCTCGACAAGTTCTTGACCTACCTGGTGAGCCTACTCTGACAAGTAGCTTAGTAGGGGCACTGACTGTAGTTGGAAGGCTTTATGGGGAGACTGCTAATGGTAAGCATTGATCTATGACCCAAATCTGACAATTAATTCAAAGAGATTGAATACATGCATCCCTAAACATATCTAATCTGTTTTCTTTTTTTTTCCTAAGCTCTCTTATGTTCCATTTACTTCTTTGTTAGCTGAGTTCACTGTTGCAAGCAAAGGCAAGAAGTTATGCCTTTTGCCTAGCTGACACAGAACTTGAGGCTTGTTTTCCCTAAATGTCTGTAAAAATACCATCAAGTTGGAACCAAAGACTTGGATCTTTATTCTGTTAAACATTATTTTATGTCAGTCATCAATAATCCTGATTTTTTTCTCCTACTATTTTTTAGTACATGAGCTACAACCTGCTGACATCAAAGTTATAGGAGCACTGGGAGATTCCCTGACTGTGAGTACTGCTGTGTTCCCACGTTAGAATAAGAAGAGAGTTGTCAATTTCTATCTAGATGTGGTTGTGTTAGCCATAATCAGATAGAAAGCAAATTGCTTTGGCTTGGCAAAGCAAAACTCATCTACCTGTGTCCTTTTGCAAAGAAGTAGCCTGCAGGGATATGAGCGACACTGGCAATTGTGTCATCCAGTAATGAATAATTCAGGCCAGAACAGAAATGGGATCACATTCTCTGTTGCACACAGTTTATTCAAGTGTTTTTTAAAAAGGAAATGTCTGCCTTATAAGAACAGTCTTTTTCTGACACAAAAACAAGGGCAAGGAATTGGTATTTTTCATACAATGAGAAATCTTGATGAAAATTCCTATGGAAATAATTGATTGCAGAACAAAGTGCTTCTCACTTGAGATAATTCTGATACTTCTGTATTTCAGAATTTTGCTTTCAGATGTTGCTTTCTGGTTTAAGCATCCTCCAGTTAAAACTGATTTATTTCATGTACCAGTAAATGGAAACTGAAAAGAAAAGAGCAGGCACAGAAAAGAAAGGCCCCAGAAAATAATAGTAGGGAATACTGCAGATCTGCACTGAAGTTTTCTGAAAAAAAAAAGTTCCAGAATTACACAGCACTACAGAATTGTTCTGGCATGGGATGAAAGCAAACATTTGCGTCAACAGTTCCCATGAATTTTAACTCCTGAGCTAAACTGGTGCTCATTCTAGCAGCTTCAGCTCCCATAGAATTCGAGGGAGTAGAAGGGACTGAAGCTCTTAAATGATCAGGCTTATCTATAGGCAGGTGTGCATATCTTCACCTCCTCATTAGCACTGAAACTGATTTTACTTGACCTGATGTAATCCTGGCTTTTTTCCCCTCACTAAGCTTTGAGCTTTTCGTAGAAGACCTTAGTAATGACCCTGTAAGTCTCCCTTCTATACATTGCCATGACTCTTAAAATTAATTGCTTGATTTCATCCTCCACATCTAGTGCTAGACATGCGCACTAGCATACTTATCTTCTTTTAAAATTTTAATTCTTTTAGTGTATAAAATGTCTCAGAGAGCCCTTAGTCATAAGGGCCAGACTCTGATGATGTTTGAGGTCCCTGTCTCAGGAGCTGACCAAGACAGTTTTCATACTGCTGTTATTCATGTAGTTCCTATTAGTTGCCACTGCCACAGCAAGATATGACTGGGGTATTTATGAAGGGATTTGTTGCTGATGAGGTGAAATAAATGACGGTGTTTCTCTTGCATGCATACGCACACAGACAGACACACACACGAAGTGCAGTACAGCCAGCAGCAGTGCACGCTTTGTACTGCCTGACCGTCCCTGGCCCAGAGAGACAGCAGCAGCAAAGATCTGCCTTAGACCACTAAGGCATTGATTTTTCTCCTAGTATTTTCCACAAGAGTATTTCCCTCAATGCAGTCAATGTTTATGGCTGAATTGATACCACGGCTTTTTGAAGAATATAAAATTACGTGAAACCACTAAGAAGCTATAAAGCTGTGGAAGAACGCATTTTCATTGTTGCTGTCCTGAATGTGAGTCAGGGTGCTGACCTTGTTCGAGGTCTGTCCCAGTCCTATGAGCTATTCAAATTCATCACAAACTTCTTTGTTCTGATGGCTTCATTTATTTATTTTTAAAAGATATTAAAGTTCACACTGCAGGAAGGCTGTTCTCAGTCTAAATGCAGTTGGAGATTAATGAAACATTGAGCAATTTAATCTTGTCACTGGCTAGAATGCATCTGTCTGACTTCTTAGCATCAATGCACAGTGAAAGCAATAGATATGCCAGCATGCTTACCTGTATTGGCAGAAAAAAATCTTGCCTACACATCATCAACTCCATGTGTTAGACTAGCAGACCGGGTCCAGCAGAGGAAAAGTGGATTTTACACCAAAGATTTGTTTTCTTGGCAGATTAGAAAGCAGCTCCTCTACTGATTTATTTACAGCTAAAACTGGCTGTGAATTTTTCATCAGTGTTTTTTTGTTTTGTTTTTCCTGCATTATTAAGTCTCTTCAAATCAACTTTCTTAATGAAATGCCAGGATGAAGCATTTTCCATTAGAAAAATCCAAACAAATACAAACCTGTTGATGTTAATCTGGGTTCCTTCTTCTTAATCTGGGTCTCATTGGGTTGCTTACTAAGACAGTGTTAGAGTAGTAGTTCTAAAGCCTTATGTACTTGACCTTGCAGTCTGATGCCCTCTGGCTGGACAATATCTCCTCTGATGTTCCATGGTCTACTATCTAGATGAGCTGCTTTTGTATATGAGGAGAAGCGTGGGAGACGCAGGGCTGCCCAGGGGCCAATGTACGGTGGTGAAAGAGGACGTGGACCATTTATGCTAAAACTGGAATATTGGAAAAGCTTGGCTGGATGCAGAGTAACATTACCAAAATGCTTCAGCACTTTCAAATCATGATGTCTGTCTTACCCAAACTTGTAGCACTTTTTTCTTCTAGTAGTTTATAAATGGTTCTTTCCATCCTTTCTAGACTGCAGTAGGAGCCAAAGAAACTGACCTACAGACAGACTGGAGAGGACTCTCCTGGAGGTGAAAATGCTCAATTTTCTCTTTCTCTACTTTTATCCACAGACACAGTTAAATGTGTGAGTCACCTGGTTGTGTAGTTAAGTACTTAGGTATGTAAATGCAGGGGTAGGATGCTGAAAGCAAGTATTGCTGGATAAGGATTGGAGGAGTTAGAACTGGAAGAGAAAGGCAGTGATTCTTGAGGGGGTTTTATGTGTTTGTTTTTGTGTTGGTTTTTTTTTGGTTTGGTTTGGTTTGGTTTTTTTAACCAAACCTGATTGCTACAAGCATGGTCTTGTGTATCTCGCAGTACTGGATAATTAATATGAGTGAATTCTTTCAGCCTTCTGATAGTCTCTCTGGAGTTTGTTCAAAATATTGCTGTTGCTGTGATTATCTATTGCAGTGTCTAACGCTAGAGAGTCCAAGTGAGTGTGCATTGGCATGAACACGGTGAGAGCACTGCATGCATATTCAATGAAGATACCCCAAATAGCTTTGCTATTGCAAAGTGGACGAAGACAATACATGTCAGAGTGTGAATCTCAATATCCATGCTAGAGTCAAAGGGAACTGCCTGCTTCATATGGGCAGAAATATGGTTGATAAGCGTGTGTGCATGTGTACATTCTTCATCCTTTCTTCCCTCCTTGTATGTATCTCCAGGCATAAATCTCTTCAGGAGGGGCTGACAGAAGTGGTAGAAGAATATATTGGCTATGCACCCAGACAAGTTTTGAATGGTAGAGGCAGAGGCTCTTTTCATAATCAACATTGCAGAATCCCAGATAGGTGGTTAATGAGCATTTCATGCAGTCTCTCTTCTATGCATAACTGCACACAAATGTAGTTTCAGCGAGATCATGTGGAGAGCAACTTTGGTGAGGAAATAAGCCTTTCTATCCGTTGTAGTTCAGGCCCGACTGGGACCAGACTACGCAGTCTCTCTCTCACTCCCCCCACCCTCCGAGAGAATAGGGGGAGATGATATAAGAAAAACGGCTCGAGGTTTGAGATAAAGAGGGGGAGAAATCCTTAAAGTTACTGTTACGGGCAAAACAGACTCGACTTGGGGAAAAGTATTCATTTATTACTACAAACAGCAGAATAATGAGACAGAGAACAAGATAACCTCCCCCCCCCCCCCCCCCCCTCTTCCCAAGCTTAACATTATCTCTACTACCTTCCCCCCTCGAGCGGCACAGCGGGGAAGAGGGAATGGGGGTCGCGGTCAGTTCATCATACGTTGTTTTATGCTGCTGCTTCATGGTCGGGGGAAGAACTCCTCATGTTCCTCCCCTGCTCTGTTGTGGGGTCCCACCCATACGCCACAGTCCTTTGTGAAACTGTTCTGGTGTGGGTCATCTCTTCCACGGGTACAGTCTCTCCAGAACGGCTGCCCCAGCTGGCCCTCCATGGGCCACAGCCTCCTTCAGGCATCCACCTCCCCCGGTGTGGGGTCCTCCATGGGCTCCAAGTGGATCTCTGCTCCTCCGTGGACCTTCATAGGCTGCAGGGGGACAACCTGCTCCACCATGGTCTTCACCGCAGGCTGCAGGGGAATCCTGGCCAGGAGCCACATTACTCCTCCCGCTCCTTCTGAACTGACCTTGGCGTCTGCAGCCGTTCCTCTCACGGGAAAAGTTCTTCACAACAGGCTGGCAGACGCCTCTCAGAATCTCTTCACATCATCCATCTCATCTGCTCTCCACTTCTTGCAGCCAGGCTGGGCCAAGTTGGGCCCAGTCGGCTGCCTGGCGAGACGCCAGAGGGTGAGGCCTGCAGGGCCCATGAGGCCTGCACCTCCCCCTCTGCGCCTCTGCCCCTGCTCAGCTTCTTCACATCTTCTCTTCTCTTTTTTTTTTTTTTTTTTTTTCTGTTTTCCCCTTCTTAAATACGTTATCACAGAGGCGTTATCACGGGACATTCTGCTACCAATCAGTTCGGCCTTGGCCAGCAGCGGGTCCGCCCTAGGCCTGGCCGAGTCCGCTGAACAAAGGGGGGTGAGTTCTAGCAGTTTCCTACAGCAGCTACCACCTTAGGCCTCCCCTCACCAAACAAAACCACAACATTACCATGGGCATCCCAGCATGTCTATATGAAAAATCATTTGTCTCAGTATGGCCTATTCCCAGCCTGGAAGCATAGCTTCTGTCTTAGCTGAAGCCCTGCTTGATTTAATGTGAAATCTCCTTTCAGTACTTTCCCTGAATTCTTGTGGTTTATCTCCTTAGTCTGGTTTGAGGTTAGTCTTTTTTCTTTTTTTTTTTTTACGTCCTGGGCTGCTACAGCAACATATGGTGACAATAAGACAGATGGTTGCAGGATTAACCCTACTTGGTGATTTTGTTCTTTCCCCTTTGTAGTGTTGGAGGTGATGGGACCTTGGAGAGCCAGACTACTTTGCCCAGTGAGTATTCTGAAAAATTAATTAAGAAAAGCAAAAAAGCAAGTATTACTCTGCAAGTAGTCTAAGTGGATGCTAGGAAACATCTGGAAATGGTTATGTTTTCCTTGTGAACAGTGGGGGACGCCCATCTGTTGTGGATATGAACAGTTCATGTGAGTCACAGCTGTAACCCAGACTGACCTGACTAGTTGGAAAGTTGATTCAGCCCCTCCACATCACACGACCTGCATGTGATTGTATCATCCTTTTGACAGAAATGATTAGGAGTAAA
Organism: Chlamydotis macqueenii; assembly: GCF_036417535.1. Classification (NCBI taxonomy): domain Eukaryota; kingdom Metazoa; phylum Chordata; class Aves; order Otidiformes; family Otididae; genus Chlamydotis; species Chlamydotis macqueenii. The sequence goes on along the minus strand of NC_141558.1, from coordinate 83,660,963 downwards.
TGTGCTGAAGGTGACAGAAGTTCATGGCAAATGTGCTCCTCCCTTATTTCATTTTGTGTGTTCTGGCGACTGACAGTAATGGCTGTGGGCAAACGAAGGGCTGTGAAACAATTACCAGTCCATCTGGAGAGGGTTGTTGACAAGGTTATGGTTCCTCCTGATGATTTCAAATTGTTACATTGGACTGAAAAAAAAATCTAAAAAACCTATAAATTTACTGTTCCAGTATTCTGTGTAATCAGTCCCTGTAGTTGCCATAGAAACCATTAAGTGGTCAGTGTGACCATAAAATGGAGGGTACTTGGTTCACAATGGTTCATCTATTTGTATGTGATCCATGCTGTGGAGCAGTTTGACAATACCTGACATTGTTGGTAATAAAATCTGATACGCTTTGTCTTGTACTACGCACATTGCCATGTTTAAAGAAAAATAGAAGGCACATTTCATTTATGCATTATAAATGAGACTGTATAAAGAGGTTTCAGACAGCACTACAGACACAGTAACAATAACAGTTTTCAGACATCATGCTTCCCTGCTGAGGGTTTCAGTGAAATCTAGAAATTGGAATAAAATTCACTTCTCTGCAATAAATATCATTATCTTGATGTGTAGCTGGAAGAGCATGAGGTAGAGGGCCATATTCGGAGCATCTGCCTCTGGTACATGAAGGAAAGTAACTGTGATTACTCTGGTATTCTAATTCAAGACTAGCGAGTTGCCTGGGACCTGTGCATCTCCTGGGCTGCCAGACCCTGGCTCCTCATGGCCAAGAACTCAAGAGAGAAATAGTTACAGCGCTGAAGTTTGGCCAGTAACTAGAGTCTCCAAGGCAGCTGTGTCTATCGCTTCTGTAAGGTCACAATGAATGAGAGGATAATTGAGGTCCATATTCTCAGCATTTGATTGGCTTACACTTCTGCAGGAGGCAACACTGCTGGTTGTACAGTGGATGGTCAAACATTGTGTTTTCTCTTTTTAAGATATCTTGAAAAAATTCAATCCGAACCTCTTTGGCTTCTCCACTGGCAGCTCTAAGAATACAGCTGGATTTAATGTCGCGCAGGGCGGTGCCACAGCACGGTAAGCTCAATTGCAACCGATGAAAGGGCAAAGGGGTGAGAACTGATGGACTGGCAGATTATCTTTGAACCGCACGTCAAGGTTGAGTTAATACTGATGACCTACTTGTACTGAGTATGTTTTTGTGATCTGATTTTTTAATTGTTTTTTTAATTTTTTTTTAAGTCAGTATTTGGGGGATTTATTTGTATCTTTTTCTAAATTAGGGACAGAGAGAAAAACTTCCTTTCTTCATTTGACCTCTGCCCAGAATTTCCAAACCAATGCCTTAGTTATGATTCTTATTCTACCAGTACCTTTTTCTGCACCACCTCCAATATGCAGGTCCCTAATTCTCTGTCAGACCACAACTGTAAAGAGGAAAAATTCATAAGCACCTCTAATTTATTCCTTGATTTCTGGGAAATGTGCCTCAAACTAACAAATAGAAGCCTACTGCTACCCTAATAGCATTAAAAACTATCCATATTTGCAGTGCAAAGAAAAAGAACAGAATGAGCAGCTGGGAATTAATTCCTTTCTCCTCCTGAAGAAAAACTCTACTAGTCTGTTATGAACCAAAATGGAATTCTCATGGAATTTGCTTCCAAGACTTTCTGTGACACCTTTAGCAGCTATTAAATTTGCTGCAAGAGACTTTCAAGATAGCTAGCAAAGCCTGTGTAGCTACCAAAAACTTCATGAGTGCCCTGAGCAAAGACTCAGGGTGATCAGTAGGGTTGTGGGAGTGTAAATAATTTAATCACACTTGTGTAGGTGCTGGAGAGAGGCGGGGCTTATTAGCTCAAGCACAGTTTCATGCTAGTATATCAGGAGCCCAAGTTTCCAGATGGTGTCTCAGTATGGTTTGTGCTTCACTCCATGGATGTTGTATCCTGCCCAAAGCTGGACTGGGACTCTCCAGCCTGGCAGTTCCACAGTGTAAGCAATATCTTCCAGCCGTAAGACAAGCCATAGGAATTTAAGGCCAGATCAGGAAGGCTGTTTAGGTGCTCACCTTCTGTGTAAGCACCAAACTCCCCCACTAGATTTCAAAGGGAGTTATGCAACTAAATGTCTCTGTGCATCTGGGCATTAGTGGTTTTCTCCAAACAAAATGTACTTAAGCTAACTCTGAGATGGGAAGAATTCATCCCAGTTGCCTGCCACCTGGCAGCCATCCTAGCTGAAGCCCTTTCAAGATCAGATTATTCACTTGTGCAACTGCTGCTGATCTTGTTTGCTCATCCTTTTAAGGCATCACTTTCCTTGTACTGATTTCTGCTGATCCTAAGATTCCCTGAAATGAGGAGTGGGAGATCAAGATGATGATGTGCTTTCAGAGCATGCATCTAAAATGTTTATGTCCTCTCTCTACAGCAATATGTCAGCCCAAGCACGTGAACTGGTGGAACTAATGAGAAGCAGCTCGGTAAGTGAGGCTTGGGACACCTGTCAGTGCTCCCGTGATCTCTGGGAGATGACTTTAATTGATGAGATGCTTGAGTAGTGAAGAGTGCTTTACTTATGGAAGAAAAGTCAGTGTGCTTTTCAAGATGAACGTGCCAGGGATTAGCCTTTAGGAGATTATAATTTACGTGTATAAATCCGTGCAGGTAAGGGGCAAACACACAAGGCAGAGACTAATGTAGGGTGCAGTGTGGCTAGGAGTTCTAAGGATGGTAGTGAGGAAGAGGAGAGATCTGAAGGCTCTGGGGAGGTGACAGGACTGCTTAGTTGAACAGCAGCATTCAAAGTGGAGGTCACAAAGGCTGAGTGTAAAATCACTGGAGCAGGCACCTGGTGACCAACATGAATCACACTATTCACTCTTGGATCTGGGAAGTGGCAATACTGGGAAGAGGGACAACTGAAGTCTTCCCAGGAGATTAGACCCTCTGAAACTCTGTTTCTGAACAGGCAAGTGATTAATCAGTGGCTAGAAACCTGAGGGTTGGGTGAATCCCTGTCATGCCACAAGCTTTTAGGGAATTAGTAGAGGATCTAGCATTGTGGACCAGCCTGCTGTGCCAGCTCCACTGAGGGCTACAAATGGTACCAAAAAGGGTGACTCGCTTTAATTCAGTGGCTGCTGCTGCAGTTTAGGGTCGGGGGAGGAAATCTGGGAGAAAACCAAGGCTGCCCCGCTCCAAGTGTTGGCTGAATTTGAGCAAATGACTGTCTGGGTGTAAGCTGTTGGTTCAGGGAGAACACCCTGTAAGGGAATGGGAGTGCCTGGTGCTCCTTGGCTCAGGCTGAATGGGAAGGGAAGGTACTGAATAAGCAGGATTTGTCAAAGCATGTTTCTCTCCGTGCCAGCACTCTTGATGGATGCTGCATGCTAGTCCCACGTCAGTTACTCTGCATTACTGATTGTTTGGCAGAGTGAAGGGAGCTGGCGTGGCTCTTCAATAAAATAGGACATGGCTTTAGAGCTTTGTTTTATTCACTGCTTTTTGTACATCTTTAACAAAAGGGGAGACGGGAAGTCCCTGCCACACTTTGCCTCTTCATGCAAGACTTTCCAAGTGAAGTGCTGGTTAAGGAGGAGAATTCAGACCTGTGGGTGATTCCCAGGCCCTTCCTCTGTTTGTGAGATCCTTTTGCAGATGTTTGTTATGTAAATGAACCACACTAAAAATAGTTGCCTTTGATTCCTTTCTTTGTACTGAACGTTACAAAATGTTTTGATGAGATCCAGCTCTCAGCAGCGCCTGTTGTTAGCTTGCAGTGACGTGGATGCTGCAGCTGCCCTTATACGAGCTCAGTGAAGTCATCAGCCTCCTGGACTCTTCTGTTTTAATCCAGCTGTCTGTTCCCTGAGGCACCCCTCACCCCTCCTGGCCATGGGGTAATACTTGCCCAGCTGGCAGGGATCCCCAGCAGCTCCAGTTCCACAGCTCCATGAGTCACTCCAGCATCCACTCCCACATCTCTTCATGCCCACACTGCCTGCAGTGTTCAGCCGTGGCTGGCAAATCTCTCCTGTCCATCCCTGTCCTGAAGCTAACGTTCATTCAGACATGCTTGCTGCCACGGACACATTTCTATGCTCGGCTACCCTGACAGATCTTGTCTGCTGAAGGGGCTTTCCTTAGGAAAGCCAAGTTGAATTGCACCTAGACAGTTCACATTTTGCCCCAGACGGATCACTTTTCTTCTGCCACCTTAACTCAGCATGCCTCCTTTCTCTGTTCTGCTGTGCTGTCTGTACCCGGTTTAGCCCGATTTATGAATGTTACCTCTGCATGCCTAAGCAGTGGATGCTGCAATCTGTTTATTTTATGTGCCACTAGAAAATTAATTTCAAGGAAGATTGGAAGCTGATCACTGTCCTCGTTGGAGGCAACGACCTATGCCAATACTGCTTGGACAAGGTTTGTATCTCTGAATTAGGCATGCTCATGCAGGCACTTGGCAATTCACCAGCCCTGGAAATTTAACCTTTCTCTCAGTGAGGCAAAGCTCCTCTTTGTTTAAAAAGCACTTAGAAGTCCTGTTCCTTTCTTCTGTATTGTGTCAGAAACAAGTGCACAGTTTTTAATATTGGGGCGCTGTAGCTCTGGAGTAATGCATTATTTAGGAAACAGCAGCCTGCCCCAAACTGGACAAAACATCAAGGATAAACTGAAGAGCTCTCCCAGCTTAACTGGACAAAGCAATCAAGACAGCGTGGTGTCTTAGGCATGTTGTTATGGGGACGCAAGTGAAGTTTTATTCCAGAAAGCGTCTCCACACAATAATTACTGATGATGCCTGGTTCTTGCTTCAGAATGGCACCAAAAGAAATAACATCAGTTTATAGTGAAAAAGATGTCTTTCATCTATCTGTCAATGGTCATCTCCTCTGAAAAGGTTCCTGTGGCACAAACTGGGTGTCTGGACCCCAGCTCATTGAAATGACTGGGGACTGTTCTCTCAGTTTTGCTGCTGCCTGGAGCCTTTGCCCCCACAGCTACACCTCTATAACTACAGTCACAAAGTCATTTTGCATGTGGGTTTTGTGGGGCCTGACTGCCTCCACATCCATTTCCCCAGATTGGTATTTTTTAAAAAAAAAAAAGTATCGCTCTGTTCATAAGGCAAACTAGTCTGGTCTGCATCCTATAAAATACAAAATGAAATCCAAAGATGTGATTTATGTAGTCATTCATCAGGCAAAGACTCTGCCAAGAACTGTTCTATACCTCAGGATTTTCTACAGAGATTAAGGGAATATATTAGTGACATAGAAACACAAGCACTATATAACCTGTGTGCATGTAGCAATAAACCTCTTGATCTGAAAATATATCTGCCAACAAAGGCTAAAAGGAGCATCAAGTCAGTATATCTTCTCATGGACCACCTTGCAACTAGAAAGTCTCCTTTGCTCAGGCAAAACAGTTAAATTTCTTGGTTCCTGAAAGAAGACTGATTTTTTTTTTTCTTTAAAATTACACAGGAAACCTATTCAGTGCAAAAGTATGTAAAGCACCTTCAGGACACTCTGGATATTTTCTATGAGGAGGTAAGCTTTTAAGATACCCTAGCAAACTATGTTCCTGGCAAGCACACTGACGTTTTTCTCACCTCTGACAGACTGTCAGTGATTATGTTTCATACAAGGTCATCTTCCAAATAGCTGGAGTCAGGCTGCTCCTCAGCGCTGCATTTTAACAACTGTATTAGATAATGCCCTGAGAAAGTGGGCTGCAGTGTCAGGAAAACTCTGTGTTTCACGGTATTTTTGCTATGGACTAAACATAGTACAACCCTACTGCCAGTTTTGATGGCTAAACCAACCGTACAAAGTTTCATTTACCCTAGAGAAAATGGAAATGCCCCAGGGAGTGAAGCAGCATTTCAGCTAGTTTGTACTAGCTGCCGGGAATTTTTTGGCTGACAGCCATTCTACGTCTCCCTCCCCCTTCCTTTATACATCATCCTTGCACATGCCGCTGGTTGCAGTCGGTGCAGTTTGCACTGACTCCCTGACCTACGGATGGCACCTCTTTCTCACTTTGTAGTGGTATCATGTTCTGTGATTTGGTATGTCTGGTTATTATAATCCCTGCAGCTCCCAAGAGTCTTTGTCAACATGGTGGAGATACTAGAGATTTCTGGACTGCGTCAGATTGCAGCAAGCTCTTCAGCATGTGCTTTGACAGCAAAGTAAGTGAGCAAAACAAGTCTTTGCCTTTAAATTGCTATTTTTTTTAGATCAGTCTGAATTGTTTCTGCAGTAGGACAAATACACCGAGCTTTCCAAGCTACTTTTGTTGCAGCTTTTACCAATGCACTAGTTCCCATCAACTTCCTATTACTTCTTCCAGTACTTCAGCTGGAAGGCATGCGCCTGTAGACAGCAGAGTTGTCACTTTTCTTGTCAGCTGTAAGGCAGCACATCACAGCACAAGCCACGGTATAATTGCCGTACTACTGAACTTCAAAGTTTTTTTTTTTGCCCAGCCATTCACTGCACAGCAGCACAAGCTGACATCCCTGGTGCCTCTCCTTGGATTCAGTGCTGACCTATGGTCAGGCAGGGCTGCAGACAGCACAGTGCACAACCAGGAACTGCTTTTCACACCGTATGGAGGAAACCAAAATCCTAACTCAAAGAAGACTGAGGGACTTGTTTTAGCAGGTAGCAGTGCCTTTACAGGAGTCAGCGTGGAGATGAAAAGGCTCTTTAGTCTAGCAGAGAAAGGTATAACAAAGACCAGTGGTTGGAAGCTGATGCCTAATGAATTCAAATGAAGTTAGGCACAGATTTCTAATAATAGAAGCAATTAACTACTGGAACACACTAGAAGGGAAAATAATGAATTGACTGTCTTGCTTGACGTCTTCATATTCATTCCAAGCACATTCTCTGAGGATGCGTTTCAGTGAAGCACAAGTTATTACCTCTTGATATGTGGGCAACAGAATAAAACACAGTAGTCTAAGGAGTCAGACTACATGAACAATTTGTCTTTTCTACCTTTAGACCCCTAGACTTCTGAAAGTCTGCTGTAAGCTTATATGTAGGTTTTTGGTTTTTTGTTGTTTGCTTTTTTTTTTATTCCAGTACGTGTGATTTCCTGCTAATGTGTGTCATACTAAACACTTCTGTGTTTGACTCAAGAGTTTTGGATCCTGCAGCTCTTACTGGCTGTGACAGGTGTTCACTTTGAAAATTAAGTCAATAGGGATTTTTTATTTTTTTTAAGTATCTCTCCATTTCTAAGCCAACGAGGTGGCTCTCCTTTGGCATGTGAGCTTTGAGCACCTATCCTGAGCTTCTTGAAGCAGACACACATTGCTGAAGAATTGCATAGGCTATTCTGAGTTGGCTTTTAATTCTACTATTTCTTTCATTGAAGGAATGTTTGCCCATGTTTCTTAAACCCTGACGAAAATTCTTCTGAACTACAAGAAATTCAGAGAGTTAACAGAGATTTTCAGGTAATAACCAAATTCTGTAACTGGTCATCTTCACTCATGTCTTTTTATATTGCTTCCCTCACTGCCCTTTGTCTCATGCATATCCTCAGCAGGACAGAGAAAGATCACTGGGAAACAGCTTGGCTACAGTCTCACTAAAACTCTACCCAGCTAACCAGTTAGGAACAATGCAAGTCTTTCTACGCTGCTTTATGATTTCACCTTGGTTCTGAGCTGGAGGCAGATTGAGACCGGTTCTGTTTCCAGACAACTGAGAAGGAGTTACCCATGCTGGCTGTTCTGTTGATATGTGTTTGTCCATTATTAATCCAATGAATTAGCTCACGTGAATTAACATGTCATTGCAAGGGTGACAAATTACCTTGTGTCAGCTGTTTTGTGGTAACTCTTAGCAGAGAAAATTAACTAGACCAACCTGATATTCCTTTCTTTTGTCATGGGCTGAGAGCATGCACACAGATAGCAAGCTGACCCATGATAAGCTATCTGAGAGTAAATTTTCATAGCCTCAGGCATAAGATTCCCTCAAATTTAACAAAGGCTATAAATAGCTATTGGAGTAGAAGATTCTTCCATCATTCCATCCTTTGAATACAGGAATCATTGTATGAGTTCACATTATGTTCTCCAGTCCTCCATTCTGGCTCTGGCAGTGGATGTTGTTCAATGAATCTAACAATGCCGAAAAAATCCATCTTGGAAAAAACTTGTATAAACCCACCCAGGGAGACATTTTCCTTAACTAAGGGAGTGAGGTTAGGAATGTTTTGCGATATGACCAGGAGCATTAGAATTTATACCGATAAGCTGACAGGTAACAAGGAGATGGTTTTATTATCTGTATGAATGTCTATTGCCATGGTTTTCGAAAGTGGCAGGTGATTTTTCAGTGCTTAAGTTTTATTTTACTTCAAGCATAGCTTTGTGAAAAATCAAGTGCACTTCATTCTCAAGTTGGCCTTCTGAACTCAGTTGTCACTTCTAAAAATTTTGGCCTTGTTCCTAATTCTCTCTAAATTTGAATCTTATTGTGATTGTGCAGCATTGATTTCTATAAGTAAGGTACAAACAACTACTTTTTTTCTTTAATTAAGCAACTTTACATTTCAAATTATCCTAGCTTCTGTGCATTTTCCTCATGAAAATCTCTTACTGAACCAAATTATTTTCTTAGCCATTCTCTGGATTACTTTATACCATTCAGCTGGATTTATACTAATAGTTTATGGCTTCCTACATTGAAAGAAATGTAATATGCATGGTTTTGACAGCTGACAAATGTTAGATGAACCTTGTAATTAACTTTTCTGTTTCCAACCATGCAACTCCATATAGGCTGAAACCTTACAGCTGATCAACAGCGGTCGGTACGAAAAGCGCGAGGACTTTGCAGTTGTCATGCAGCCATTTTTCCGAAACACCTTGTTGCCCCTGGGTAGTGTAAGTCTTGTTTTTCTTTCTCATTACACAAGGACCAGTATCTTGGTCTCTCTAAGGCGGTAGGATCCATACCACAAGGATCTGTGTTTTCTTCTCTTTGCACAGTCTAGCAGCACAGAGTGGAACCTGTAATAAGAGTAACAGAGGAGAAGACAGCAAAGACTGTGCTGCTTATGAATCAAAATGGCTTTAGGGAATCGCTTGTAGTGTGCACATGTTAAACCTAAGCACCTTCTGATTTTATCTGAACTGCATGTTGGTTCCTCTCTTGCTTCTCCTGTTGAAGGTTTGGTTGGCATTCACTACAGTTTTCTTCTGATCTAGGCTATGGAGTATGTTCGGGTTTCCTTCATATAGAAACCAGCACTTGCATGCCTGGTTCATTCCAGCCTAGAAACAGGAAGCAGCCTTTGAAGCCAAACACTGATTCTCCTTCTTTTCTCCAACCTTAGCATTATGTATGCTGTATATTTAGGAATACAAATACTCCATATGAATTCTGGTCAAAACCACCTAGTTCTGCATAATACTGATTCTTTTATCATATCACCTCCATTTTGTTCTGGTAGCCTTCAAGCCCAATGAATGGTTACCCTATTGATATTGATGAGGCAGATTTCCCCTAAGACAGACATTTGCTACAAATGGATAAGCCCATAATTTCTAATGCTGCCTGAAATTCAGCAAAATTTCAACACCTGAAAGGTTGTAAGTCTGAGTCTGAGTTGTAGAAATGTAATAAGCAAGAATAAGCAACCAGTTTTCCATCAGTTCTGTGCAAGGAGGAATGTGGGTCAATGGTTGAGTCCACATAAGAGCTATGACTGTTGGCTTTATGACAAATTTAGGTTTGTTATGAAAATTGCTGTGGGAAGAAGGTAGGTTTAGATTAGACATAAGGAAGAAATTCTTTACTTTGAAGGCAGTGAGGCACTGGAACAGGTTGCCCAGAGAGGTGGTGGATGCCCCATCCCTGGAAGCATTCAAGGCCAGGTTGGACAGGGCTTTGAGCAACCTGATCTGGTGGAAGTTGTCCCTGCCCATGGCAGGGGGGGTGGAACTAGATGATCTTTAAGGTCCTTTCCAACCCAAACCATTCTATGAAGTTGAGCAGGCTGCATTACACAGAAGGTCTCGAGATGCAGTAATCAGCCCACAGTTAGAAGTACCTAAGTTTATGTGCAATGTCAAAATATAAGCCTTTAGGAAGATACCAAAATTGCAAAGTAAGTGTGCCAAGTACAGTGCACTATCAGGTATAATATGTCAGATCTCAAAGGTTGACATGTGCTAAGAAAGATATTTTTGCTTTTATCACAGAACGGCAAGCCAGATCTGAGTTTCTTTGCTGCAGACTGCTTTCATTTCAGTGTAAGAGGCTACGCTGAGATGGCTATGGCTCTCTGGAACAATATGGTAAGAGGTTACAACCTATACCCCTATGTGTTTGTGGTAGCAGTCCCTACAGAAGATAATGAGAAAAATGTCTGAAACAAAACGGTAAGCAAGAAATAAAATTGATATCCTAACAAGAGAGGGGCTGCTCAACTCTGAGACCCTTCTCAGTCTGCAAAGCTTAGGAACATAATCCAAAGTGATCATATTGCATAAGAACAGTGTAAGTCTTTTGCTCATTCAAAATGAAGAAATCCTGAGAGTCTTCATGTAATGAAAAATTCCCTTCATATTTGGTAAATAACTTGCATTAAAGCAAAAAAAAAATCAGCCTAGTTAAACATTCGGTCCTGTAGGTTCCCTGAAAATGTCTGTTGAATGAGCTTGCCCTTCTTCAGTGAAAGCTATTGGATTTATTAGGAAAACATAGATGTGATTGAATTTTTGCTGCCATTTATAGTGTAGACATGTTGTACCACCCACTCTAGTATCTGAAGCAATTCTAGTAGAGTCACTGAAACTAATGAGGGGCTGAGATTACACCTGTGATGCCTCTGCTTGCAGTCACATTCCTTCTGTCCTTTTGGGGGAAATGATAGATTTTGAATGGTGCTGGAAGAGTGTTTAAGAGGCACATGCTGGATTTGATAACTCTGAGGTCACAGTTGTTTTCAGAACCATGATGTTTCCCATGGTGGAAGGAAGACTATGGCGTTTTCATGCCACAGTGATGTTTCCTCCTCTTGTCTCATAAATACCAGTACCCAAACACATTGTGCTAGCAGAAATCCTGTATCCTGGTTTGTACAAGAAATAAGCATAAATGGAGGGGAATTTCTTTTCAGTTTAAGTAGAAGTTTGAACAAGATAAGAAACTTAGAGGATGCTCCAGAATGAACTTGAGCACAAGAACCGGGAAATGCAGGGCAGAAATCTGTGCAGTTGCCCAGAATAGCATATGAGCTGTAGGTCCAGGGTTGTACAAAGCGGTAGACGTACAGTGCATGCACATGCTCTGAATAACTGATCTGTGCATGCACATGCTCCGAGTAAAAGATTTGTGCATGCACAGCAAATCTGCCTGTTTTCTGTCAGGCTTCCCTGTCTGTGACTCCAGATGACAGCAGTCTGTTAGCCTTCATTGTGTCGTAGCTCAAGCAGGGCTAATGGTGGCCCAGAAACTCCAGGCAAGTGTAGAAAACATTCAAATTGAACATGGCTGCATGTTTTGGGAAGAAAAAGAGACAATACCTGGACATATGGTAGCCTTAAATTTGGTTTATGTTGCCATGTGGTGTTCCTATTGGCCATTACTCATTCCTGAATCACCATCAGTCCCTTTTCTCTGCCACTGGAGTTTTATTCTGTCCAGACTGTCACTCATTTCCCACTCATGTAAGGATATTGACACACAGATTTCTGCTGGGGGTGGCAGGGATCAGGTTCTTGCTGATGCGAAGCACAACTGTTCCCTTCCACAGAGATCTGTCAGTCTATGCCAACTGAAGACTTCACTGTTTACTATTTAAATCTAGTTCTTGTAACACATCCCTGCTTTTCACTTGCAGTCCATGTACAGCGAGGCTGTGCAAGCTTGTTGTAAGGCCGTATTGTTTCCCTGTTCCCTGAAAAGCTCAGCAGGCTGTAGGCTAGTGGCCAAATGACATGGATTCTTGTCAGAACACATAAAGGGCCAGACTGTGCCTGGCCACTGCGTTGGTATGCAGGGATGGGGATGACTTAAGGAGCCTCCTTCTCTCTCGCCATGATGTTCTTTGCCCTTTTTGCTTCATACAAAAAATAGCATCCTCCTGCTCTCTGAAGTCAGAGGACTCTGTTGTCTGAAGAGTCCCCTGCCAGTCCCAAGCCCACCTCATAGGTCCTCTGGCCCAGGAGAGGAACACTCAGACAGTGTGTTTAGCTTGTGTTCTGCCTCCAGGTTTGCCACATGCTCTAGAGGAGCTGTGTGTTTCTTTCAGAAGTTGACCTGTACATACATGGACATGGGGATACTGTCGTCTTCAAAGCTCAGAAGCTAATGCTTCTGAGGAACAGATTGCATAGACATGAAGCAAGCACGGCTGGCTACAGAATTTTGCACCTTATCATCCTTTGTCTGGGCTCTGTGCCAGACTCCTTATCAAGTGCACTGGCACGGGGAGTATTACAGTTATCTACCAATAACCAGACAGAATGCTACACGATACGAGCCACGCATCTTACAAATAACCACATCAGAATTTTAGCTGTTCCTTTTAAGATGCAACAAAACTACCAAATTCTGTCTTCACAACACTGGCTGGTGGGCAGGCCAAGTGATTACGACTCATATGAGTCCAGCAGGACCTGATCACAATCAGCAAAACTTGGCATCCTGTTTTAATTCTCATCTTCTCTCCACTTTTTAGATTTCTTCCCTTGTCACATTTTGCAGCAGTTCATCTCTCTTTTAATTTTTGTCTCTACTTTCTTTTTTCTTTTTGGCTTTTTTTTTTTTTTAAGCTGAACTAGAGAGAGTATTCCCAGTATTTCCATATAGGAATCTTATGAATAAAATTTGTTTTCTTGGTGTTGTGTTAGGCTTGTTGTGATATTGTTTTTCTCCAGCATGCAGCTGACACTTGAATCACTTGAGGACAGTAAATGCACATATAGACAATAGGAGAAGCAACAGCAGTCCTCTGTGCTGTATTCCCAGAAGTGCTGGATGACAGCTCTGCAGTTGTCGTGGGCCAATCCTGAAGTCATTACTTTGGGCATGTCCATACACAGTTGTAAACACTTTGGTTAACATGACTGAGCAAGCCTCTACTTGTTAGCTTAACTATGGTAACCGATGGTATGTGTGCTCCTAGCCAACCAGAAATGCTACGCCATTAGCTGGGATGTATTTTATTTTGAGTTTGAAATGGACTCAGGGTGACTATGGTCAGCTATTGCAACTTAGCTGACAACTGATGATATAAAAGGCTCCGTTTAACTTACTTCTTGCAATCTTGTGAACCTAGCCTCAGCTAAAACTCCCAGGGAATTTCTTGTCTGAGTGAAAACTGCAAAGGTTGGCACCATCTCATTCTGCCTCTGTAACTCTACGTCATTTCTGAAGTCACTTCCATGATCATGCCACCTAAGCATCTTTCTTTCAGTAACATGCTGAGTAACATGACTAACATCTGTCATGTGGGTTTTTTCCTTTGTGGTTTATACTGTCGTTTGAAATGTGCACGTGGGAGAACTGGGTGTATAGTGAACCACTTTGTTTTAGCAGAATATTTAAAGTATGTGGTATTCAGAGTTATTTTCTCCTCCACTCAGTGTGAAAGGAGGAAAGGCTTCTCCTGTTCCTTGCTTCCTGAGGGAGTTTTTCTGCAGACAGTTCACGAGTGTTAAAATGTCTGGAAACTTTATTGTGATGCATCTTCTACCACATTTCTTCATTGCTGCAAACACCAAAAGATTGGACAAAAAGTTGTAACCACCCAAGTCAGGAGAGTCTGTCAGGAGAGTCTGAGGAGGGAAAAAAAAAAAATTGTGTTTACTATTGCTTTTCTCTTCTTCAGCTGGAGCCAGTTGGTGAAAAGCAGACTTACAACAACTTTACCCATGATAGATCAAAACTCAAGTGTCCAAGCTCAGTAAGTAAAGACTCTCCATTAATCACTTCTATTGTTCTGCTTTATTCTTATTGCTAAAGTTCTTTGAAAGAATATCTTTGTGAAGGCTTTAAATAGCTAAAATATAATCCTATTTTCTTACACACAGGAAAACCTACTTAAGATTTAATCCAAAAAATATATCCTCACTGCAGTGGAAAGCCTCTCATTTAAGTCCGTTTTAAGGAGTCTACGTATTTCCATTTGATTATCTAGAGCACACAAATTTGGAAATTATGCCATTGCTCCTGATTCTGAGATGGCTCCTTTTTTTGTTCTAGGAACTTTCAGGCACTAGGCAGGAAATAGTTTGGCCTAAGAGGGACAGAAGGCAGGAACAGCTGATAGTCTGTCTAAAGATTGACAATTCCTCTCTGGGAAGGGGCGATGGCATATTGTCTGAATGCTGCCCGTTGAGTGGTCTGTGGTCAGTAAAATCTTTGCTCTCCCTTTGTAGGAGAAACCCTTTCTTTCCACACTGAGAAATAGTGGATTCAGAAATTCAAATCTCAACTCGGAAGAAACGGAACCTTCGGTCCCCTACTGGGCTGTCATTGTGGCTGTGGTAGCTGGAGTCCTGGCGGGTTCTTTACTTATGTGGCTTGTGTCAGCAGGAAGGGCCAAGAAGTGCGAACATGGGACCGATGCAGAAAAGAACATTAAAACAACATCTTTGTAAAACAAGTGGAAAAAACATCTTTCTCTGCTGTGGCTGCTCTCTGGTGTGATGCAGAGATCAGCAGAATGAAAAAAAAACTGTTGGACATGAATGAAGCATCTTGGTTAGGCAGGGATTTTGGGGCTCAATAATCTTGATCAGAAATGTGCTGCAGAGTTAGCTTCTTCACGTCGGTCAAGTGATGGTGAAGTTCAAAGTGCTAAAGCTTTTCCTTCTGGGATGCAATTCTCTGTTTCATGAATATTATTAAACATATCAGTTGCTTGCATGAAGTGAGAAAACTCATTCATGCACGTTGGCAACTTAATTGTGCATCTGCCCCTTTTTCTTGTAAAACTCTGCATATAAGATGTTAGATATAAGTCCATGATTGCGACCTGGTATTCCCCAACAGCAAGGTAAGTAAGATAAAAAAGAAAAGCTGCAATTTCACATGTTAGATTCCAGCAAGACCATTGAGTTGGAGGTGCTAAGGTCATTCTACATAGGAAAGTACAATGTAATTGGAAGTATTTTTAAGCCAACTTTGGAGCAACCTGGAACATCGACGTGGCATCCCTGGTGCAGTGCTGGGCAGCACAGCTAGAATACACCCTCTTCACTGCCTTGGACTCCAGGCTCTATCTGTCTGGGACTGGACGTGGAGCTGAGCCATGCATGCCAATTCTCCTCCAGGACTAAATAGCCCAGGGGCAGTCCTGTATCCTCCTGCCCACTGCGGTGTGGCAGTTGGTTCCAGAATGAATCTTCCTGTGAAGGGAGGAATTTCTTCACTAGCATGCACTAGGGGATCTAAACAAAAATGAAGTGCCTACATGTCAACCCAGTCTGGCTGAACCCTCCTCATAGGACCTGTGGTGTGTTCAGATCTCCCAGACTTGAGTCTCTATGGTTGTTCTTCAAGGAAGAAGGTTTTTTTCAAAATTCTGATCAGGAGTTCAGAGGAGATCAGTTCTGGAAATTAGATATTCATTGTTTTATACTTGCAGGTCCATCCATACAGTCTACTAGTACAGATACTTCACAGGTTCCCTGTGATCTTGTTTTCCAATATCTTTGTTATTTCCAATGTCAAATACTTTAAATTTAGATTTTATTGAAGCCAGTGTGGTTTGTATGGGTGTGATTTTTTTTTCTTTTTTTTTTTTTTTTTTTTTTTTGTGAGGTGTACTACATTTCCACTCCAGAAAAGCAAATGAGCAGAAAATTAAAATGTTGCAGAAAAGAAGGTGTTCTGGGGTTCCTAAATGTACTCATTATGCACACAGAAGCTATTCAAACTCCTCCTTTTTCTATTTCACTCCTATCATTGTCCTTGCTAAGATAAAAAGAGGTGGGTACAATACAAGTTGTATGGTCAGGTTTCAGGGGCTGCAGCTTCACTCACCCTCCTCTGATCTGCACTCAGAGACTGGGCTATTAGTGGTAGGACTTTTATTTGGCTAAATCTATCCACAGATGTGTGTCTGAGTTTGGGAGCTCTACCTGCAGCCCCAAATGGGGATATATTTGGAATGCAAAACAGAAGCACCTGCATCTTGCTTCAGTGCAGTGCAAGCATCAGCTCAGCCATCTCTGCTCTGTTCCTGTCCCTGTCTTCACTGTGGGTTGTTAACTATCTACCTGACACCTCAACTGCTGGTATTTATTTAGCTTAGTAAATAGAAGCAAATACAGCCTCAAATTGGCAACGCAGGAGACAAATTTTACTGTATTCCAGTCCATTCCACAGCACCTTCACCTCAGAAACGTTCTAAGATACAAGCCTCACAAGTGAGGAACCTGAGCAAATATCCCAGTGGATCATGAAGGCTACAATCTCCTCTCATCCCTAAATGTTGTTCTTGTGAGTCCGTTTTTCTTCCTGGGAACTTTTATAGTCACTGTTCATACAGCCCTTGGCTTCAGAAGGAGTGAAAATATAGTTCTCTGCAGAACCTTTCATCTGTACTAGGTATTTCAAAGGCAATTCAAAACAGTAGTTCAGTGCTGACTTAACTTTCTAAATCGTGTGAGCATGCAGGAAGTCGGATGGAGGTCCTAGAGAATGAGTTAGAGCTACAAAATACTGCACAGTTTCTCACATCAGGTTTATCCTGCCTGGAGATAGGTACAAGTGCATCTTGGGTTTCATGCTGGTGCCCCCTGCTAGAATATCTTGACATCCCCTTTCCTCACTTAGAAAGCTAAATTTTGTTCTGAGCTTCTGAAAGCAAAAACATAAGAGGTGCAGCCAGTAGGGAAGTGAGGGGAAAGATAGCTCTTAGCTCTTCCACCATCCTGAAGGATTCCAGAGTGGAAGTCTTGTGGAGGAGCCCAGGTGACTCTGCTTTGGACTGCAGATCCTCAGTTCCCTGCGGCATTCAGCTCTGTAAGGAATGCCACCTTCACTGATGCTTTTGGGAACCGAGAAACAATCGAGCTTAAATTATATTGGCTCTGTGCTGCTTCTGCAGCAGGAGATTTTACCTCTGGTTTCTGTAGCTGTAGTGTAGCTCTACTGCACTACTACAGCAGCAGCACATAGGAGATGGAGCAGGAAATGTCAGGCTTCTTATTTAGTCTATGGAAATATCTTCTGGCATCTTTCTTTTGTAGACTGAAGTATGTGATGAACTGCACTGACATTTAAAAAAAAAAAATCAAAAATCATGCAGTTTGCAGCTGCTCCACAAGCAAAATTATTTCCTTGAAGATATTACTGCTGAGTGTTCCCTCTGTGCTCATTAAGCAGAGGTAATATTAAGCTGGAGTGAATGACAAATGATTAGGTCTGGATCTTCCTCTGACTGCAGTCAGTGTTACATTAAATCAGAAAGTAATCTGTCCATCCTGTCTGTCAGTTGTCTGTTCCCTCTCTTTTCTTTAATAACATGCCCTTGGTTTCAAATGCCCTTATGGCTTTTTCCCTCACTTGACGACTGAGTAGGCCATATTGCCTACTGATGCACAAAAGAAGAGAGGCTTGGGAGGAACATCAACTCTGTATGGAAAAATGCATTAAATGGATGCCATCTTAGCCCAGGACTTTGTTTTAGTCAATGGTGGTCTCACCCACCACTGAAAAGCAACTCTTCTGTGTAAAGTGATTTCCTAATGTCCCATGAAAACAGGCTTTACAAAGTCTTCTGCTGGAGAAGAGCTACAGCTCAGCCTGCATGAGAAGCCACTGTCCAAAGGACCCTTGTGGGTACTGGCCTTGCTGCCCTACTCAGCTTGTTGTGAAGGGCGTTGAGGCTGAAAGTTATGCTGTTGCCTGGTCGGGAGAAGTAATCTCTTCTCCAAACAGGGAAGTGATGGAGCCTGACAAGTGATGGCAAATCCTTTGTCTACAGCTTAGGCAGCAGCCAAGTTCAAGATCTGGCCTCCTTTGTTGCTGATGATGACCTCCCTCTGGTACAGTATCTCTATTTTGCTTTGTAAGGTCAAATGGCACAAAAGAGTTTCATCTCTGGTCAGTTTGCCCCGAAGTCCAGTTTAGGTGCTCGGTGACCTTAGGGAAAAGAGGGAAAATTCAGAAAAACCTCTGCACAGAAAAATTCTGTGTGGCTTTGGGGATTGCTAAGTGTTTCCTCCCACCAGCTTCTGGATAGTGAGATACAGATGTACTGATTACAAATGAGGTCATTTTAACAGCTGATCAGTAGATTGGGACATCTGTGCAAGAATTTTTTTACTTTGAGGGATATTTAGCTAAAATGTTGATGTGAAACAACCCCGCGCCAAACACAGGAGCACAGAAGAGCCCTGGATTTTTACAGCTCTGCAATTGTGTGATGCATGTTTGCTGAGGGATTTGAAGAATTTGCAATTGAAGGACCATAGTTTTGCAATGATTGCTCTTTTTTACTCTTTTTTTTTTTTTAGAAGGAAGGTATCTGGGATTTTGGGAAAAGTAAGACAAAAATCTATCCATAAAGTAGTTCACAAATTACTTAAATGAAACAAGTTTTCTGGGTATCATAGATCTCTGAACATGACAGAGAGGGATGCTCCTGAGAACTATCATGTTAAAACTATTTCTGTTCCAAGTACATAGTTTGCTTATCCAGGGATGAGAGATGTTTAACTGTCAGCAACTGTCCTTGCCACCACTTACCTTTTGTGGACACCAGATGCTACACCATCTTTCACCTATTGAACTCCTTTCTGAGTTCAGTAGATTTCTCTTGCACATTTTGAAACCCAACACGATCAACACTGGAGGGGGAAGATTATTAACTTCAGCTGCTTTTGTTGAACCTCCTAGTGCATAGCAGAAATTGTTCTGGTTTTGATCATTGGAGAGAACAGTTGCTCAAGGGAATAGATAGACAGCCCGTGGCTTGAGCAATTTTAGAAAACAAAGCCAACAAAACACAGGAGAGCTTATTTAAGGGGTGGTTAGAACTACTCACTGGCTAGAGGCTGGAAGAAGTGCCTTTATGTTTTTCCTCTTCTGTGACCTATGTAACTGTCACTTGTAACACAGTCATAACTAGATTAAGTTATTGTGGATTTTACTGAGAAATTCACTGAAATTCACTGAAATGTGTAGGTTTTCCCTAATCGCAGGCCTTCAGCAGGATTTGTAGATGGCAGGTATGGAAACATGCTCATGTCCTCTGTATAGGATCCGTGAACGTGTTTCAGTGGTAGGGTGCTTATACTCTCCAGGCCTTCTGCTTCCCTACAAGAAGGATTTAATAGTCCTTTTGGAGTAGTGGTGCTGCAGGACCATGGTTCAGTGAGAAGTAGTAGGGAATTTCTTCCATTGATACACAGGCTGACCCTGGAGTGAGTTATTTCAGCTTGAGAAACCAGCTGCTTCCAAACATCTGAGAGGGCTTTCTTATTGGTGTAAAATTATTATAGCTGTGAAGAAGGAAAGTGACCTGATACCTTTAAAATATCTGTATCATAACCAGCAAGGATTTTTTTTTTAAAAATTGCTTTTAGTGTTAAAAAACTAGCCATGAAGGAAAACCCATTAGCAACATTTGTTCGGATTAGGTGACTGCAAGCAACACCTGGGGGCCCCAAAGTGAAATAGTGGCCAGGGCGGCTCAGGAGAGCTGGGCCTTGGGCATTTCAGAAAAATACTTGTAACGGCTTCATACTGTGTGGATGAGGCAGGAAGTACTTTCCATGCTCTAGTACCAACTCAATTTTGCAGCCAGAGATTCCTGTTAAAGTCACAGGAATCGGCCAGTTCAGCAGCTCTTCAACTGCCAAGGATTTACCTGCAATTGGCAGGCTGCCCACAGGTATCCTCTGAATCAGCTTTCAGATCCAAGTACAACACAGGAGTTAGGAACAAGTGGGGAGAACATATCTGGGATAGATTAGGCAACAGAAATCAAGAGTGCACCTTCTGCAGGTTTCTAAGACTTGCTCTCAGCTTAACTCTCTCCTTTCAGCAATGATCTTGCATTACTTTGGTGCGGATGTAGGGATCCTTGGAAAGCTCACCTGTTCACAAGTACAGCCTTGAGGATCTGGAGTGCAGCCTCTCTTTAATGTCCCACAGCAAAACTGCATGATTATATGAATCATATAATGTCCCAGACCTTCTGGGGATCTGAGGCACTGACACACCGAGGCTGTTAATCCCAGACAGCCTCGGGTGGAGAACAGACAGCGAGATGCTTGCTGTAGGCAAGAAGATAACACTTCAGGGAAAGCGCAAAAGCACAACTTCAGGTATCTACATGCTTTTTAAGTCCAAAACCAGAGTTGTCCATGCATTCTGAAGAAGTGACATGGGACTTTGTGGATCATACTTAACAGTAGACATCTGTATTCCATCACTGTAAGTGTCAGCTACATAAGCTTTTTTTGTGCATCTGGGCTGAGAAGGACGTAAATGCCTCTCAGCCTTTGGTGTAACATTTATCTATCATGTACTTGTTTTGTGGGATGAGCTGACCTTTTCCTGCTGCTGCTCCTGCTACACTAGTCGAACCACCTCTTTGCCCTTTCCCCTACCTGAGACATCCTTTTGGAACAGCTGCCAGCAATCTCTGGTGCAAGGTGAGTAAATAAGCCAGCCTGGCAATTAGGACATTCCCCTGGCTGTTACTTATTCAACAATGAAATACTCAATGCCTTTGCTGAAGCATCGTCTAAAGCATTTTACAAATATTTATGAGGGTAATTTGTGTGTCCTAACATTCCTGTGAGGTAGTCTTATTACCCCTCCACTAAAGATGACAAAATTTATGTGCAGAGAGGTGAAGTGATGTGCCCTGGGCTACGTGATGAGTCAGTGACTGAGCAGGAGATTAAACCCAGAAGTCCTGGCTCCACAGACACAACCCAGTTGTGTAACCACCACTATACATCTTATCACTCAATCACTAACATAGCAAGACTGGTAGCTGTGCCAATTTTACATCTGTTTTTCTCCTTAGCTTGAATGCAAACACCACAAAACGGTGGCAGTCTGAGCGAGTGGGCAGAGAGCGTGGGGAGCAGCAAGCGCTGGGGTGTGCAGGTCACTGGGGACCAGGTCTGCTCTGATCCTCCATATCCATACAGGGATCCTGAGCACTGGGCAGCACTTTGGCAGAGACCCAGGCTGTGATTATTGCAGGGCGGGGAATGGAAAGGTGAGAGAAATTCACTGCTCTCCCATCCTGCTCCCACTTGCATTACCCACACCCAGTAATTAGCTTGCCAGGTTCCACCTCCAGCCTGTGAGATGCAAAGTTGCAGGTTGCACTCTCTCCTTGCCTAGCTCTGACGGGATCCTTGCATATTGCAAAGATTTTGGGGGATCTGATCTCAGATCTGTTTACATGGTGAAGGTATGTCCTTTAGAACAGGGGAAAAAAAAAAAAAACACAACCTATTGAGAAGAAATTATGTTGCTGAAATGGATTTTTTTTCTTGCGTCGCTGGTCTGTTTGTCTTTCATTTTTTACTTGATAGAAGAGAAATTATGGGAAAAAGTGGACCTAAAGTGAAATTTTAATTTCTGAATGTTATTTCAAAGACTATTTAATTTCAGAATATTCAGAAGTGCAGGATGTCTGCCTTTAACTTATTTTCCAGCTGAAAGCATATGGTTGAAAAATATCACTGATATGGAATCTTTACATTTTTTTATATTGCCATCCTGATTTTTTGAAATGGAAACTAAGTCTAAAGCATCGGCAGGTCCAGGGAGAAAGAAAAGTTGTTTCTTCTGAATAGTTACAGTAAATTCAAAGTTGTTATTTCATAGAATCATTTAGGCTGGAAAACACCTGCCACATCTACACATCTTTTAAATACCTCCAGGGATGGTGATGCGACTACTTCCCTGGGCAGCCTGTTCCAATGCTTGATAACCCTTTCAGTGAATAAATGTTTCTTACTATCCAATCTAAACCTTCCCTGATGCAACTTGAGGTCATTTCCTCTCGTCCTATCACTTGTTACCTGGGGGAAGAGACTGACACCCACCTCACTGTTTCAGCGCTTGAGAGGCAGCTTCGCTGCAGAGCTGACTCCTGTATTGATCAATGGGAGCCGTTTGTACCAAGTAACCATGCCAGCTATGAGAGCAACAACAGACTAAAACCACTGTCGCGCACAGTCGTCATCCACGCTGCTTGACAGTACCAGTGTGTAGCTCTAAAACCAAATTATCAATAGCCATCTTCAGCAAGAAACTCTGCAATGTAATTATTGTAGCAGTTGCAGCATGTGTGTGACCATATTGATTTGGTAAGCCTTTCTCACTCACTCCAACAGCAGCTCAGAATTAAAAAAGGGAGGCTGGAAAAAAGGGAAGAAGGAAAAAAGGGTATTTTTCCACAGAAGGCTGCCTCCCAGCAGCCAGCATCTCCTCCAGAATGCTCATGGTTTATACCTTCAGCAAACTGCTCTGCTTGACCTAAATTGGCAGTGCCACTGCTGGAAGGGGACAAGGGGTTACAGAAGGGGGGAGAATACGGCCCTCCCCATGCTGCTCCATCCAGGGAAGGGAGAGATCTGCTTCAGTAAGAAGCCTGGTACCGGCCCTGCTTATCCTCTCACCTGCAAACAATACCACAGAGTCGGAGAACTGCTCTTTGGGCCTCCTCCCATCTTCCCATTAGACCATTTTTAGCAGAAACCTGTAGCTTACTCATGCAGCGTTTTTGGGTTTTGAACCATCGTGACTTCACATGACAGCAGTTGTGAGCTGGAATAAATCCGCTTGACGGGAAACACGGTTTGCCTCTGCAAATTACCAAATCCTGCGATGATGTTATTTACCAGTGTGCTCCCCTTCGGTCCTCCTTGGAGATGCCCCAACTGACTGCTTGCTGTGACAATCTAATTATAACTGAGCTTGGCGGCAAGCACCCGCTGCCTTCGGTTTCTTTTATCTCATCGCGCTGGGCAAACAGAAGTTAGATACTTCAGAGCCCGCTCCCTGCATGAAACTGAAGGAATTCAGGAATTTATTAGAAAGGCATTAGCTTCTCCTTTTCTCTCTTTTTTTTTTTTTTTTTTTCCACTGGAGCTCATCCAGATGGAGCACAAACAAGGAGAGGATAAACGCAAGTGCTCTGCCACCCTGAAAGCACGTGCTGACGTCAGCTTTCATGAACTGGCACTTTAATCATCGCATGGGGAATGTTTCTCTCTCTCTCTCTCTTTGCAGTTCTCTTCTCAGTGCACCAACATTAGCATTTATGGCAAGGAAGATTTATTTTCTTTGCTGGTTAAAAGAGTAGTAAATTCGTAATGCTTTTACAAGCTGCCAGACGGAGAGCTCTGCAGATCCGAAATCCTGTAGGCTCAGACTGGGTGCATCAAGGGCAGGAGAAGGGCAAGCTTCTTCCCATATGTATTTCCACTTGCATTAACAGCTAAGCTGAAAAGCAAGAGGCTAGTCCAGTCAGCATACACAGAGAAGTTATCAGCTTCTTCAAGCCAAACAGCGCAAAATGGTCTGGGGGAAAAAAAAAAAAAAAAGAGTATAGGGTACCAGACATGAGGAAGAGATGGATTAGGGACCTCCAGAGGCCTTTTTGAGGCATGTAAGCTAAATTTTTCAGAATTAAGCACTGAAAATTAGCAGACTAATTTTCTGTTCATGTGCCAGGCCTCAAACAAGCATTTTGCTCTCTTCCTTCACCCAAGTGTTCCTGGCTGGACAACAGGTAATTGGACTTTGACCCCTTCCCACAGGAGCCAGGAGAGATGAATTTGCTAACGCGTGTGTAAGAGCATTTTGAGCTCCGCAAGAGGAGCTCTGCATAAGTGCTTTGCATTTATGGTTATCTAACTTTCTGCTGGGGTTTAGCCTGGTCCGCTCCTCTGCACCTACTACTGCCCAGTTGTATTTTCTGTATTTCCTTTGCATCCTGCACACACCAAGGAGCCTGTGTGAAGCAAGAGTACGATGCGGCCGCCCTTTCTTGCCTGTTTGCAGTTAGGGGTGCCAAGGGGTGAAATTCTCTCTCCTGGCACAGTGGCCTCCATAATGCATGAGTTTGGGCAGATCTCAGTGGAGCAGTTTAAAGAAAGATTTCAGTCTTTATGGTGCAGGGAGGTTACCTCACTCTAACCATTCAGAGCTGTGCCAGAGAGGGGGGAAAAAGATGACAGATACTAATGATGCTAGAAGGCTATTGTCGATGTGGATACAGTCAGATGGTCCCATCAGCTGCTTTCATTAGACCGCCTGCTTCACAATAAAGTGGTTTCCTAATTATAGCCTTCACTTCGCCCTCCGTACTGTACAGTCCTGCATCATCAGGTGCTGCTGCTTCCTCTGTGCTTGCTGGAGCGCACTGCAGCACCCAGCTGTAGCGCTGAGCTGCCTCAGCGTCAAGGCCCCACTCGCCCGTGTAATTAAAGGAGGATTAGAGATGGATTTGTGGCACTGACATTCTTACTCCGTAACTCTTGCACGTTGTGGCTGTTGCTTCTTACAAGGCCTTATGTGGCTAGAGGCTTGCAGGCATCTAAACCAGCCATATATATATGCAGGTATGTATAAACACATGTATATGTGTCTGTCTATCCCGGTTAGTGATGCATTTCCCAGGTATTTGAAAACTTCTGTAGTGGTATGTAAGAAACACAGACAAAGAGATAGGGACCAAGTGCAAAAATTGTCATTAAAGACTTAGCTGGGATCCACTTTCTCCTAGCTCCATCTCTCAGACACACAAAAAAAAAAACCTCATGAAAACTACAGCTATTCCTTCCCACCAACCCCACAGCCACCATACTTTACTCTCTTATCTTTTAAAAACAGATACTCCCTCTTAGTTGCCTCTGCCTCAAAAAACCCAAATCTCCAGTTGAGCAGCCAGCAGCTCTCAGCTCAACTCAGACCATCACACATCATGAGCTGTCTGCTGGAAAACTGAAAGTTTAGGGGGTTTTAATAATTAGTTTGAATGCTTTTTATTTACTTTTTTTTAAAATTTGGAGTGCTTGGTTAATGCTTTTTAAACTTTCAAGGCTGGAAACATTTTTTACTTTTAAATGAGAATAGCAATTTTCATGTAATTACAGAGTTGCAGGAGCAAGGGCTTTAGAAAACAGCACCAAATATTGTGAAATTCATGATACAATCATCACAGCGTTCCTGACATCAGGTCACAATTTGACTTGCTAATACTGGAATCCTGGTTTTGTTTTCCTTCTCTCTCTCAACCTACCGCTTGCCCAGCCATTTTAAAATACAAAGTTGCTCAAAATGACCACTCTGCCCCTAAATTTTGCTATGGTCCACTGCTCACTAGAAGAGATTTGATGGCATAGCTCTTCCTGCAGTTCTTCTAGCGCACACTCAACTGGTGCCCACCAGCCTTCTGCCACTCGCCCCTCTGAGCTCCTGGGGTACAATAAACTACATTCAGTGACCGCTTTCTTTTGCCATTACAAATACATTATAAATACATTTTTGCTGATATAATGTGATATAATTTTTCAGCACACCATTATTGGATATTGCTACACTGATTAGAATTGGACAGAAAGACAATAACCAATTACAGCCACTGCAGGCCAGTAAAAAAAAAAAAAAATGGTTCCAGAGATATCCATGGTTTGCAAATTTTGGATGGTGGTGAAGTGTCCTGCTTTCACTTTTGGGGACTTTTTGGAATAAAACATTTCCTTTTTCCATGTGAAATGTTTGTTTTCATAACAACACAAAAACTCCACAGGCAGATTAAAAAAAAATTCCTTCTTCATTATGATAAATCCTAAACAATTATTTTTCGGGGGTTTGCAACATTCAGATTTTATTCCAGTGTGGAAAGAAGGCACATGGCAAACTCACCATTCACATGAGAGGTCTTATCCTGTACTTAGCCCTGTTGGTGGCAAATATTCCTGGTAAACCGGTGCCATTCTGCTCTGAGCTGGTAGCAGCAGAAGTACTGGGTACAATAATACACTCTGAGGATGGCAGAATACCTGGCACAATTGAGATATTTGCAGTGTTACAGTTGTCCCCCAATGTTCAAGCTGTTTAGACCAAAGGTTGCCAAAATGTAGGTTTCTAGCACCCAAAGCAGCTGCTACTGCTGCGCTGAGCCCTTGCCACTTCTGTGGGGGCTGTGGCACCCTGTGGTACCCAGGCCAGTTTAGAGAGCTCAGGTGGGTTTTTTTAATTCTGTTTTTTTTGGCAGTACTCAGTAACCTCAGAAACACTTGATGACTCCATTGCAGTGAGCTGTTACTGTGTAAACAGTTATTTTAAATACTGTGTCCTGAAATACCCACCTCATGGTCAAGGGACATAGTCATATATTATTGCTCTGTGACACCATATAATCCAGAGAATTGCCTGGCAGGTGACAACTGTAGTGCCTTCTGGAGTCACGTGGATCTAAATAGTCATCACTAGAAAGCAGCATTTCAGGCCCTTACTGACTCTTGACGGATAGCTGATCCTCCAGGATGACCTCATGCAATCACTTCTAAGTCTACCATGCCCACTTCATTGGCATTTATATGCTGGTAACTTTTATTTCCAGGAGGCAGAGCAGCCATTCAACCAGAGCAGCAGAACAGCTGATGACTCACCCTGCTGAAGCTGGATTCAGATCTCTCCTAACCCGTTCCCAGAAATGACTGTCTGAAACCTTTGCATCCACCCTGCTGTCTGCCTCGCTTGTGTTTTGTGTCTCAGGAGAGAAATCTTTGCTCCCTTCTCCTTTCTTTGACTCTGTTTTTTGGGGATGAAAGAACACAAGGAAGAGTGAGACCAAGCTGTACACTCAGCTGTCTGCATACCCACGGCACCTGTTTGCCCTCCCTGGTTTTGGCCCTACAAAATCCTAGGAATTCTTCATCAAAGGTTTTTTTCATCAGCTATCTCCTGACAGCAGCCAAGATGGCCATCTTGTCCATCCAGGGGGAGAAGAAAGCTAAGCATGGTGTTTGCCTTTGTGACTGGGGGCCTCATGCTGCTCCGTGATCCATGGCCAGAGCTCTTTTTGAAGGTGTCCTCAATGTCTTCTTTGATCTGGGCCACTGTGTGCAGGTTGCTGCTCAGTTCTGCTTTCCCATATGACACAATGACCTACATACCTGTCCTTGCCAGTGATGGGTCATATCCTGGCTTATCAGGCCCTCCCTTTTCCAAGGGTGATAATAAAGGAGAGACCTTTAATTACCTGGTGGTCTCCACCCACCAGTCCACAACTTAAATGTGCTGCTATCCTCCATTCTTGTCTGTGCATTTTTGAGTAAGAACTAGCTAACCTAAAGGATTTCCATCCAGGCATCTCTGTGGAGTCTTAAATCTTAATCTGTCCACAATCTTAACTAATTGGATTGGGTTGTAGAAGGAAGCTGCCTGTGGTTTGACTTTCTGCAGAGCAGTTAACCCAAAAAAAAAAAAAAAAAGGAAAAGAGGAAGGGGGTGAAAAGATAGAGCCTAATTACAGTAACGAAGCAAAAGCAAACTCTATCACAGCTTACCCTGTTGCACGATAGATACAGACATTGGTTAAATTTGCAGTGGAAGTTTTGCACGTGTAAACAAGTCAGTGGCCTACATGGTGCTTAATATTCCTCTGCCCTTGCAGGTTAACCGTGTGGGGGAGTAAGCAGCAGCATTCCCGCAAGGAGTCACACTAACTTACACCTCATTTCTGCTTCTACTACCATTGCTCTACTAAAACTCGGACTGTAAAATGCTTCTGCTCTGGAGAGTGGCTTGTAAGTGCTACCTTACTTTTGCAAGCGTCACTGATGAATTGGTAAATGCAAATAAAAACATGAGTAGTGGGAAACCCAAACTCAAGGTTAAATAACTCATTTTAGGCTTAAGAGCCAAAAGCAGGATGACAATATATGCATCCGCTGACTACCAAGGTGCTGCGCCTGTTAGTCCTCATGCTGTTAGTACAGCAGCACTGCCCGCTGCCATCCCCATCTCCTAGGCTATGGGACATCCACTACGCCTGCCTAAATTCCATCGATGACCAAAAAAGGCAAGTGCTCACCCAAGAAACTGTGCTCCTGCAAACGCTCTACTGCTGCCTAAAATGCCACTGCATCAGGAATGAAAAATGCTGCTTGCTGCCTGTTTAGCAAGGTCTACAGTTCACATATGTTTTGTGTTTGGTGCTTCAGGCTCCCTCCTGGCTGGGGCAGGCGGAGGGAGCCCAGCTGTGCCCAATTATGGTCAGAGAGGCGCCGAGGTCGGGGTTTAAAAGCCGTGCAGGAGGTCAGTTGTTCATGTTGGGTTGGAGGTGGGGCTGTGTCTCTGCTTTGATATTTTTTTTTTTTTTTAACCAACCCTGAGGGGTTTTGGAGCTGATTCTAGCTTATTCTACACTGGTTTTGTACTGATGTCACTCCACGTGATCTTGATTTTATGAAGGTAAGGCTATCATGAGGGCTGCTCACTGTGACACCAAAGGTCAACCTGAGCTTGTGTCCTCTTGCCTCTGCCCACCTCTGTGATGGGCCCCAGTGATGGGGGCTGAGTGTGAACCAGGCCCTGCTGAGCACCAGAGACCTTTCTGAATCCATGAGGTTTAGGTGAGGGCTGTAATGACATCATTTTTCTGAGCTGTTTTTAGGAGTCTAGAAGAACACTGGTCTTCAAATGACTCTCAATTTGATGCATTTAGGACCCATCTGATTTATGGTCCCTATAAATACCATTTAAGCACACAATAGAATATTTAATATGCCATTTTCAGCAGGCTGTGAGCCAGGCTTTGCTGCCTTGCTCCTGTCACAGCTTCCCTTGGCTGCGGGATGACCCTCTGGGTGGTGTGTCCTTGGCACTGGAGATGCATGGGTGGGGGGCTGCCTCAGCACCAGCCAATTCATTTTGGCAAAGGAATTATCCACAGAGTGCTGGGCAAGTGAGGTGCGCAGGGGCACCGGGCAGGGTGTCGGGATTTCTGCAGTCGGGTCCCTGAGCTATGGGTCAGTGTGGGGCGATGCCTGTTGCCTCACAGGAAGAGGAGGAAATAACGCAGAGAGCAGAACAGGCAAACAGGGCTAGTGGTTCCAGGCAAATGGTTATGGGAAGCACAAAACATCAGGGGAAAGGGAGGAAGGGAAAAAAAAAAAAAGGTTAGTTCTTCCCCCCCCAGCCTGCCACATCTATTTCTGAGAGATAGCTGTGGTTTTATTTATAATGTTAATGCTTTTCCTGGGGGAAAAAAAATGCCTTTCGTAGGAAACTGGTTACATATTTCTATATTTGAGAAGGGAAGGGTTTTTTTTAATGCTACAGTAGAGAAAAAAAATAGTGGTTTACTGTATTAAAATTTGCAAGCACTTAGCATAATCTAAGGATTAAAGCCGTCTTTTACTGGTATGCTTGTAAATCATAAATTCCCACTGCAGACTGGCTGCCGTGGCATTTTGCCAATTAACCTTTGCATGCTTTGATCTCACTCTGACTCTGGGAGCTCAGGCTGCTCCCCGGCTTGTCTGGCGGCGGTTGTTAACAGAACGCTTGCCGTTTGAAACGCACGGCGCTGAGCGTACGTGCTTCAGGTCTCTGAGCACATGCAATATTGATGTCTTGCGGATCACAGAAAAAAAAAGCCTGACTCATTAGTGAAGAGATATTAAATAAACATCCTCAAAGAAAGCAAACAGACTCGGCCATTATGAAGATGATTTTTCAGCCTGCACTGCGCTAGCAGAGGCACAGTAAATGCAAGTTTAGCGAACCGGTGAGGAGAGAGGAATCGTGTCCACATGGAACCAAACCTACATGTCCCCTGCCTGCCCGGCAGCCTTGAGTGGCAGTCAGCGCTGGGGCTCAGCTGGGAAGAGCGGGGACCCACTCTGCCTCCTGTCCTGCCTTTCCCGGGGGCTAGGAATGGAGTTGTTGGGTGGATGGTAAGGATGGAGCTGACAGGGAATATTCCTGCCTGGCCTCTGGCAACCAGCAGCCAGCAAGCATAGCATTTCTGAAAACTGCTGCAAGCATGATGGCTACAGCATGCACAAGTCCATCCTTATTCCTCCCGGGTCCTCATCCAAGACCTGCCTTTGGCTTACCCCCTCTCTTGTCTTCCCATTTAAGAGCATAACAAATGGTATTTACCTTTTTCCTTCACTCCCGTAGGTAGTCTTGTGGTGAAGGGCTGAAAACACTAGTTGGGACTAAAAGTACCTGAAGATAAAAAGCTTATCACAAGCAATCTTAAATAGGTTGCATATATATTTAGCAAGCATGTGATATTTATTATTTAAAGCTAATGACTATGTGACAGTTGAGAAATATGAAAGAGAACTTGCTCTCTCTGTTCAGGGTCTCTCAGTTCACATGAGACAGTCTCAGAGTCTGAAGTCTAAAAAAGGTCACTTTGCAATCTGTAAGTAGCTTTAAAGCCTCCATGGGCCTTAAACCATCAGGCTTAGCCAGTGGAAAAAAAACCGCCTGGAACAAGGTAGCTCTGCCAGCAGAGAGCTGGAAAATTGACAGAGCTGCTAAGTCTGCCATCTCCTGCTCTTGATGCAGGTAGAGGAAGAAGAGCAGAAAGTTTTCTAGAGGCTGAGCATATGTCCGATTCATCACAGCTTCAGCTAACAATTCTCACATTTATCTATTCCAGGCTTGTCTCCAAATGACCAAACATAAAACTTGACATTGCCTTATGGGTAGGTGAAACCATGGAACTGGTGAGTAGTCCTACCTCCACAGAATCTGGTGTTCCCTTGTACTGTCTCCTGCCTTTTTCTGTCATTGCAGTCTATGTATCCCACCACTCAGCCACCAGCATCTGTAGCCTGCTGCTTCTCACTAGACCTATATCAGCCAAAAGATGTGACAGAGTAAGCATATTTCTTTCAATTCAGGTTTTTTTTTTTCCCATCCAAACCTCTACCTGTGAGGGAAGGTGAGAGCCTAGATGCCTCCCATCACACAGACAACTACAGAAACACGTTGTCTCTTAACACCCAACTGACTTCCCTCTCCTTCCCATACTGGAAATCCAAACACTGTGCTTTCATAGAGAAGGTGCCTGAAAACACAATCCCTCACCAAGACCAGCTGCCCTGTGGAGGATGCAGACAGGCACCCCTTTGCAAACAGCTATGGCAGCGAAAGAGGTCACTGCTCCTCTTGACCTGCCCACATGAGCACCTCTCAACCTGCTCCTCTCAAAATATTCTGGATGTATAAGGTAAGCTTCCCCTTGCTCTGCTTTGGCTGAAGCAGGAGGAGGGTTTGCATGAGCGACTCAGCTGGCAGATGAGCCCCTTGGGCTGGGGTAGGGATGAGCTGCAAGGCTGGAAGCAGGTCAGTCTTCTTGGGTCAGCTCAGCTGAATCTGGGGATCAACAGCTGGTCCCTGCTTATTTGACATAACCAGTTGCACTCATTCACCTTCTAATAGTTCACTTTCCCTCAGGTGGAGTTTCCCCTCCCTGCTGCCTTACACATACGGAAAGACCTGGGACAAAACCCCACCTTGCCACCGCCCTCCTGACTGCCCATCCTTCCTTTAAATGCCTTGCCAGGGTGTGAAGCTGGTGCCAGCTGTCAGCATTGGACTGTGACTAATGTTCACTTTCTTGCACAACAGTAGCCTTGCTTTCTTGTTACCCATCTTCAGCCTTTCTGCCATCTTCTCATCCTATCTTTGCATTTATTTTGTGCACCCATTGTAAGTAATTAGCTCTTAGAAGTAGGAATTGCAAGTCTGGTTTCCTCAGGAAATGAGGCTTAGGTCATCATGCTCTACGTCCTCAGATAAATGTTGAATACACCGGTTGATTTGATTTGGCTGATGGAGAGCAGGCTCAAAGCTAATTGAATTCCTACAAGTTTTGTGCAGGTAGGCAGCTAGCTGGAGCAGAAGGGATTCCTGAACTCACACGTCAGAAGGAAAAGTAGCAGATAAATTTGCATCTTAGTAGTTACCAAACCATAAAGGAGATACACTACTAAGTGTCCAAAAAGCGCCTCCATTTGTACCTGCAAATGACCACAAACCTATAAGAAACCTGGACTCTTCTAATGTTTGTTGAGTTACTGGCTTTTGTATGTTGTTGGTACTGTGATTGGCACAATAGCTTTAGAATCCGGAGGGGGATTTTTAGTGTGTTACTACAGACCATGGAAAAATAATAATAGCAACAAAGGCAGAATGTACTACTGAATGTTTCCCATCCCATGAAGCTATTTTTAGGGCAGCACCTTTCTGTAATCCTTTCAGAATCCTGTTTCACTTCAAATGGTGCACAATAGGACTCAAAAGGACATTTGGGCTTTCTTCATTGTTCCTGCCAGGAACGAAAGGCAACTCTGGTGCTGTATCACCACCAAACTGACATAGCACAGTTGGATTTTAGCCGTCTGCTATGCCATTTTAACCAGGCTGTCTGCTCTCCTGCTCTCTGAATCTCAGGACATCTCATCGCCAAAGGTTCATCTGACAACTGCAGGGCACAAAATCTTACCCCACCATTTTAGAGGGGTTTTTTTGCTGGCAGCAGATTCTCAGCCCGTGCCCACCCCATTCTCCTTCCAGGGACAAACTTAAAAGTAGCTGAATGATGTGCAAGCAAGAAATCAACTGGCTTGCAACTGGCAGGTGACGGATCTCAAGCTGGCTTAAGGTTTCCAGCTCCTGCCTGCCTACGCAGCAGAGGTGGTAAGTACGGTACTAACACCAGTGTCAGGTTTTGCCTGGTGACCCGTGCCAGCTCAGAAGGGGACAAAAGGGAGGATTTAACCACAGACCAATTCTATTTTTTTTCTGACAAAAAAAAAAAGGCACTTTTCCACTCTAAGGCTATCCCCAAAAATAAAAAGAAAAACATAAAGAGGCTTGTGCAGCAGTTTGGCTGCCATGTTTCACGCAGTAGTGCCATGTTACACAGATAAACATCAGTGCTTAGCTTACAGATTGTCTCAGCATCTGGAAAGCTGTTACAGAGACAGGTTTAATAATTAATTGCTGTTTCCCTGAGACAATGCGCTCTGGATCTCTTAGGGAGCATATTGCACACCAGGTAACTGGAGGAGCAGGCAAAAAAGACAAAAGCATTAGAAAAGATTAAAAGGCTGAGATCAAATAACGTTCTTCCTCATGTCGTGGTGGAAAGGGGGCTATACTCACCTGATCCTGTGAGGAGGTTGCCTGGAGATGGCTCAAAATACTTGAGGTCAAAATACTTGTATTCCAAAGTTGCTTTTAAGTAAATGACTCTCATACAGCTGGTGGCAGGAAAGATGGGAGCAGATGAATTCCTGGATGTTGCTGTGTTGAGCTTATGTCATGTCACCCTGCACAGACGGGGAGGTGGAGGGGTTGTTTTATCATCAGAAAAATATGGTACCTGGAAATGATGCTCAAAGGTTTCTATAGGATATGTTTCCTATGCGTACTACATATTTTCTCATCTATATTTAGTGCTACATTTTTCTATGAAAGCTGTAAACCTAATGAAATGAAATGCTACAATTAAGTAATAAGAAAAAATATTATTCTGCTGGGTTCTTGAGTGACCACAACCCAAACCGTAAAGATAGGCTGTATTCTGGCAGCAGAGAAGCACCTTTCTATCACAGTTGCCATCGCTTCACACCTTACTGGGGGCCTGCGTGCTGTGATAGGTGTACCAAGAAGAACGGTAATGTCTGTGTGCACACACGTATTGGGGGTGAAGGCAGAGGGCAAGGTGAAGGAGGGGGCAAGCAGGAGGGGAAGTGCTGGGGGAGGGGAGGCCAGGCCTGGGGTATGCAAAAACATAAGCACATATGACAGGTAAAAGTGGACTGGTCTTGGGGTGGGAAAATGGTGTGTTTCAAGGTGCAGTGGATAAAAGCATCAGATGTGTGTAGGGAAGGAAAGAGCTCAAACATATAAACTGCGCCTCTTTCCAACAGATGCTCATATTTTTTAAATCACCGCAAGCACATAAGGGATTTCAGCCATGGGGATATTAATGATGCACAATCTTAATTCAAGCTGGAGTGCAGGTACAAGCACTGTGAGCAAAGGTTATCTGGTAAAATGGATGAATAGATACGTAACAGCTGATGGCATAGAGCTGCGCGTCGGGGTAGCAGCGCTGTTTTGCACACGCCAGTGCAGGGCGTAATGTTATTGTAAAAGCTTGTTTGACCAAATGGGCATATTTACTGATGTGAACAGTCTGATTTAATGGAATTGATGAAATGAGCAAAATTATGAACACGTTTAAGATGTCTATAAGGATATTAACTGCTGGTGAGCAACTTGTGTTTCATCATTGAGAGAAGCCCACTGATGTCCTGGGCAAGATGCAAAGCCTGTTTTTCCCATGGTTTTTATTGCTGAAGAGGATCTTGATTTCAGTGAGTCAGATAATGTTCTTTGGTAAATGTGTCAGCTCAGACGGCTTTGAAAAATGTTTCCTTATGAATGGTAGATAGGTCTCAAACTTCTTTGATAAGCACAGTACACAAATTGAAATACCAATCGTGGATCTAGGTCATTAAATTACTTTTACAGATAGATCTGATGCTGTTGTACACATTTTCCCAATGCTGCTGTAAAAAGAAGGAACTCCTAAGGTGGAAGAGGGGATTAACAGAATAGAGGAAATTACTTGGGATTGCATTGGCTTCTGTAAGATAGACTGTTCCTGATGAAAAGCTCTGCTGGCAAGCTTCATCTTAGTTTATGGCCAGCTCTTGAAAGTATAAGTCATCCTAGCCAACTGAAGTTACTTTTTTACGACCTGAGTTTCTTACCCTGTACTTTATAATCATTTTTGGTAGCTTTCATCTGTTACTCTGCCATAGAAAACCTAGGCTGAAACAGAGCATTTATCAACCAAGTCTATAAATCTCTCCTTCACAGGACATTTGAACTAATCCGTTGTCTCTGGCATAGAGATTTTAAAATACATAATGGCAACTTGTATGTGAAGAACCAGTAAGAGCAACAGTGAGATGTGTTTGTGGAGATGAGGGAGTCACTCTCTTGATTATGAAAAGCAGCAAATAGCTTGTGTGACTCCACAATGTCTGGGGTTTTTAGCAAGTGCTGGAACATGCAATCATGACAACATAACTGGCTTGTAAAGATGGAATCTACCTCAATTGTGGTTCCATTTCTGGTGAAACAGCTTTTTCCTATCTCCTTAGCTATAAGTACTGGCACTCTTGCTATCCACCACCACTGCTCCAGCACTGGTAATCACATTCAGCACTTGCCAAGTACTTTGCATACTTCCAGTGTTGGAAAAACATTAGCTCATTATATTTTTCCAGTATTTCTGTAATAAGAACAGTCATTAGAATTGTCTTTACTTTATGGGCAGGAATAAGGGAAAATGGAGAGTTTAAGTGACCTAACCATAGCAAATTAGTGGCAAAGTTTGGATGGTGCTATTGATTTCTGTGTATCCTCTAAAGACTCCTGAAAATTACATTCCCTACTCACTCAGCTGAATAGACTTGAGCTTTCTTTTATAGCACTGGTGTGGACTCCGATCTAATAGGTACTAGGATTTCAAGTTTCTGGCATTGTTTTGTTTTTTTTTTTTCTTCAAAACTCTTTGACACTAACTGTGAACTACTAGAAAATTTTAAGGCTGTTGAGTTTCCATGTTTTACTTTCCTCACTCTTGAATGAAATAGTAAATCCCTATCAGAAGGAGTTACGGGGCTCTGCACGTCAGTGTTTGTAAAGCACGCCATTGCCTGATAGAGCAATGGGAGAAGCTGCTCAGTAGTGCCGCCAATTCCGCATGGAGTCACACAGTGTGTGTGCCGCGCAGAGCAGTGCCAACAGCATGGGAAGGGGAGTATGGTCCTCCTAGGTTCTAGGTCCTAGGCAAATCTACCCCTTTACACCAAGCTTCATGGATGGGAGGGCTTAGGACAAACCCTTTGCCCACGAGTCTAAGACTCTTCATAATCTTTTGCACTTTTACCTGATTTGTTGCACCAGCTGTGGTGGTGGAGTGGTGCCCTGAGTTTGCAGAGCAATGGCATGCTCTGATTTTTGGAGAGTTCTCCCCCCATTCTCTCTCCCTCCATGTGCAAGATCATGGCTTGGTATCACACAATTCCTTGGGAGCTGGCTTTTTAATCGGTGCTGAACTCAAAGCAAATGCTGGCTTGGATTTTCTGTGGTCACTGATGTGACAGCAGTCACTGGCATGCAACTGTGCGTCTCCCTTACCACGATCACAGCTGCCCTGGGTAGACTCCTCCTTGCAGACTGAAACAGCTGCAAACTACATTAAAACAAAAATACTTTAAAGTATGGGGGGCACTTCCAAATCGATACAACCTTTTCTAACTACTCATCTTGATGTCTTCTGTGAAACAGGAATCTTTAAAGTTTGATTGCCACTACAAGGTCATTGGTATTTCGCATTGAGGCCTGTGCAATGATTCACTTCTTACTCCATTTGCCACCGATAAGAATGGATCATGTTCAGAATTTTATTTCCTCTGTACAGTTTTCTAGGAGCTGGAGGTTGCATGATTAATTTTATTGGGACAATAAATTATAAAGGAAGGACTATGTCATTCTTCTTCAACAATGCTTCTTCCTGAGATGACAGCACAATAAATTACAGGCGCACAGCAAATTCCTAAATGCAGTCAGTTGACTCGTTGTGCTGGGTGGGTGGAATAAGAGTGGTGCCAATGGGTTCAGTCACTGAAGTCGTGTAGAAGCTTTACCACTGCCTTAAGTCAGCACTGGGTCATCTACTTTTGACAGACGGTCAAGCCTAAAAGCTCACACTGAAAAAAAAGTTTATTTTGACAAGGTCAGCTACTCTGTGTGTTGCTGACAAAGATCTCTCTTAATGTATCGTATTTTTAAAGGTAGGGTTTGCCTTGCTGGATTGAACTATTAGTCTCTTAAAATTTTGATCTGGACATCATCTAACAATCAATGTCTGAGGCTTCAAAGCAAAAAAGGGGAAAAATAAAACCACAAGAAGTCCCAAATGTCTGCTACTTACATAACTATTGTATAGGGACAGGAAACATCTGTTGAAATCCCCTTCATTTTCAGCTTCCATCTTGAAGATTTGCTTATCCTTCCATTCACGTCCAAAATGCAGATATTCTTGAATAATAAAGTTACATAGGCCCTTTTGTTGCCTTTCAGTGTCCTGTACCCAAGCAGCAATGCATTGATAGTGCATTCTGTCAGGGATGCAAAGTGGGTTGTTAACCACTATGGCCTGGGAGCTGCTTCACAAAATGTTTTGAAAAGAGGGGGCAGGAGCTGGAATCAGTAATCACATGAGCTGTTCCACTGCATTTATCCCCTCTCATTAGTTAATTCACAGATATTAAGTCCAGCAGGGACTGTTATGATCATCTGCACTGAACTCCTGCTTACGTTGTAGAATTTAACCCAGTAATTCCTGCATAGGGACAACCAACCTGTGACTGAACAAGAAAGTATTTTTAGAAACACCATTAATCCTGATTTAATAATTTCTCATCATTGAGTATTCTCCAAAAAATACTCTTGGAAAGCCATTCACCTGATTTTCCTAAATGTAACCAGGAGGTAGTTAGTCTGCCCAAGGTGATGCTAGGAGATGCTAGCAAAGGTCAGGGAACAGAAACAGGTGGGCGAGCTCTCAGCCCGTGCTGTCAGTGTAAGAAACCCTTCCACTCCAACATCCATAGGATGTTCTCGATCAAAGCGAAAGACACGATTTGTCTTTCTGAACCCATCAGCTGTTAGTTTTATTGAGTAACCTGTATGTTACTGTACATGATACCCTGCTGTGCAGTCTCTTACTGGTTTGGGCTGTGTTCTAAGGTGAAAAGGTGCTCTTCAGAAAACCGACAGCCAATGTAAGACTAGGGTTTAGAAATGCTTATTTATATTTTCTCCTCTGTATTGCTGAACAATTAAAAAGCTTCAGTAACAGGAGACAGAAGACACAGCTGGCTTCTAGGCATGACCCCCTAACTTGCACTATTTATACTTTTGACAGAATTAACCAACATAAGGGGTGTTGAATGCAGGGCAGCTACTGGGCAGAAAAACAATAAATCTGTTGATTCTTTTGCTCTTATTTGGGCAAATTTCCACTGATTCTTATGCAAAGGCATCATAATTTAGCTGCTCAGCTCTGCTTTTTAAACAAACATGTAAACACGTGCACACACAACATTCCTCTCTGTCCTTTTAGGGACCATAATGTGTTCTTCAGAATTTGGGCCACAGGTTTTGAAGAGAAAATCTGCTTAGTGGCCCAGATATTTATCAATCTGCTAGAAATACAAAGAGAGAGATGGCATGACAGATGTGCAGATGCAGTTAGGAGGAATTGTTACAGGCACGAGAATAGTTTGTCACTGACATGTGTTCCCCTGCTTGCTTGACCCACTTGCAGTGCACCCTTTGTAGGGTACTTGCTGATGTGCGGTTTTGTTTTTCTGGCAATGTCCTAGAGAGTCCTGCATTAAGAGTGTTGTCACTGGGGAGGGAAAGAATCCTGTTCCCTTGGGGTTCATGGGGACTGGATGCATTTTATTCTGAAGTCCAAGGTAACAAGCTTTAGAGGGTTAAGGTGTTTGATACCAAAGCCAGTAAAAAGGAAGCAGGAAGGAAAGTAATAGGAAGTATCAAAGTCCCCACATGTTTACTATATTCCTAGCTTAAGGACAACTGAGCTGGAGCTCTCCCTAATCCCCGCTGGTGAGATTTCAGTACGTTATGGTTGTGGGCTCTTACTTTCTCTGAGATTCAGGGAATTTTGATTTCTAAAGGTGTGTACAGTATTTTAGTACTGACTGGTGGAAAAAAAAAAAGGCATTTTTCTAATTTAATCATTGATTAAATCTCTTTGTCGAAAGCATTAGCTCAGGGACTCGTTATCCACTTTAAGCTCTGTCCTGGTTTTGGCAGGGATGGAGTTAATTTTCCTCTCAGTAGCTGGTGTGTTTTGGATTTTGTGTGTGAAGAATGTTGATAAACACCCTGATGATACCAGTTGTTGTGAATGAGACCAAGGACACCGTCCTGCTTTCCAGGTCTCGCTAATTTGCAGATGCAGGAAGCTGGGAGAAAGACAGACAGAATAATTGACCCAAACTGGCCAAAGAGAGTATTCCATGTCATAAAAGTCATGCTCAGTATATATGTGGGGGCTGGCCAGGGTGGGTATCTGCCTTCCTGGCATCCACCTTTCTCCCTCATTTTGCTGGCATCGTTCCCTCTACCTTGCTGGCTCCCTTTTGCCCCTTTGATTGCCGCTCACTTTTGTTTCCGTGATCGCTGCTCAGGACGGGCTGTATTGGTCATTGGGACATAGGGTGGTGAGAAAATATATATTGTTCACTTTGTATATTTTAATATCCTTATATTCTGTTATTATTGTAGTTTTCCCTTGTTATTTTAGTAAATTGTCTTCATCTCAACCCACGAGTTCTCCTTCCTTCCCAATTCTCTCCCCCATCCCACTGGGGAGGGGGAGAGTGAGCGAGAAACTGTGTGGCAATTCGGGCTAAACCATCACAACCTCAAATCTCTTTTTCAAACTCACGGGTTTGAGGCTAGACTAGCCCACCATCTTCTACATATATTGGCAAGGTTCTTTGATGCATCTTTTTAATTTCTGAAATGCATATTGTTTCTTTACACCAACTTCATCTTCAGACCAATAATCCCGGCATAGTCGTCTTTTAAATTAGACAAAATGATCAAATTTTGTTGTTGTTTCATCTGAACAAGCAAAATATGGCACCAAGATTGTGAAGCAAGTAGGTTTTAAAATTTAACAAACTACAAAGGGTTTGCAGGGTTTGACCCAAAGCCCATTGAAGTCCATGGAGAGGAATGCTTTCTCAAATACAATGTGAATGCGAGAGAGGGAGAAGGAAAAACAGTGGAGGACTTCAGGAAAAGAGCTCCTTCCTTAATCTCCATATATGTTCCCCACTATTCCTGTTATTTTTTCACAAATTCATTATGGTAAGGCTGCAGCTAGGACCCTGTTTCTGCAA
Organism: Chlamydotis macqueenii; assembly: GCF_036417535.1. NCBI lineage: Eukaryota > Metazoa > Chordata > Aves > Otidiformes > Otididae > Chlamydotis > Chlamydotis macqueenii. Next base: position 83,620,904 of record NC_141558.1, on the reverse strand, counting down.
GAGAAGCTCCTTGCGCTAGGCATTTGGCCAGGTGGCCATAGGCCTTTTCAGTTCACACCAAACCTTGGAAGAAAGATCTGCTCTTCCTCCACCTCAGACCTCCCTTGATAGGCAACTAGAGATGCTTTTGCCTCTCCCAGGACCTGCTGCTCTCTCAGCCACCCTCAGAGAACTGTAGGCTCTTCTCTCATGTGCTGTTGTACTGCAAAATCCCTCTTTTGTCCTCCTCATTGCAGATTCAATCATGGCTCAGAAACAGAGACAGCCGACCACAATAACTTTCTCCAGGGGTTCCGAACTAATCTTAACACAATCTGTTGGCACTAAAGAAATTAACTTCTTTTGAATGAGACTGGATAAAAAATTAGTGTGAATGCTTATCTGATAAAGTAGCTTTTCTTAGTTTATGGAATTATTCTTCAAGCCTATGCAAGTTTTCGATTTGCCTTTCTTCCAAGATGAAATTCAACCCAGGCAAAATTTACTTTCCCCTGGGTTATGATCATCAAACTATTATTTGAGTGAACTTTCTTCCCTGAAGCCAGTCAGTTCTGTGTTTCAGCCAATTTTATTTGCAGCTTCAGTCAAAAGTACTAAATCCTCTTAAAGTACACAAAGCCAGAGTCGCTAATAAGCACGGGATTTCTCATCATCAAGATGAGTGTTTGCAAGAGAAAATGCTACTTGGAAAAGTTGCATGTTTCTTGAGTAAATCCCCCATCAGGAGTCCAGACTGCTAAGCTACTGGAAAAGTAGGGTAGTCAGCCATAGAGAAACTTTTGAGAAGTTAAGTGTGATCAGTCAGATTATTTGACATTGAAGTCAGTAGATCAATAGGTCCCTGTACCTCTCCCCTGAAGAAATATTTCTTTGCTGAAAAAATACCATGTGAATTATGACAACTGCTTGCCACGGTAGCTAGGATGAGATGCTTTGGGGTTTTATTTTATGTTTTGTGTGTTAAAAAAGATAAGATGAAAAGATATGTGGCACCACATTAATACGAAGTAATGGCAGTTGCAGAGAAGGAAAACGGATGCTGGATCATCCTGATTAAGGATACCCACAGGCAGACGTGGTGCTGCTTACCACGCTGACTTGTGCTGTTTGGGTTGATCACAGTGCCGACCATGAGCCAGCCTTGAGCCGTGGGACACGTCAGGTCTCTGTCAGCACCCCACATTCTCAATGGGGAGATGCAAATCCAGGCTAGGTTCTTCCCCCAGCTTCTCTTTGGGTGCCCTACAGCACTGAAAACACCCCCGCACCTCTGCCGATGTCCATGCTTCGGAGGTGTGCCACAAGCAGGGAGTCTGGCCGGCAGCCCCAGTCACACGGGTTTCGTGTCCCCTCCTCTCACCCACACCGGAGCAGACCTGGCCCACTGGGGAGTTACAGCTCACATCCAGAAACTGAGGGCACGGAAACATGGAATTTTATTCACATTTGGAGGAGCCAGGGTTTTTTTAATCTGTTTTTCAAACATTCAAGGAACATTCGTAAAGCCCGTACCCTCCCAATTATTTACTATTACTTTTAATTAATTATACTAACCCCTGTTGCTTTGTCATATGGGAAGTAAACAACTGCTTTGACTAAGTAAATACTCAAATCAGGTTGGAGAAGGTTTTAATTAGTTAATTTCATTAATCACACAGTCTGTTGCTGTTTATGTGCTGTGAAGCAGTAAAAATGGATGTTACTATGCAACAAGACTGCAACCATGCTTCTTCCTTCGAGACAGTTAAAAAGGTGTTCTGTCCATGTCTTGTAATATGTAATGACAGCTTCTACTTTTTCTTAGGTTTTTGTCTTAGAGTTTAATACAATTAATATCTGATATATCGTTTGTTGGGGAAACGCACCTTACACGAGCAGGAAAACAGGTTATGTGATTTATAGAGGAAAGTTAAAAGTTAGCAGCAAAATGGAAATACCATGAATACTGCGGTATATCCTCTTCGTGTCTACCAAAGGTTGAGAAGAATAGAAAGAACAGAATTTGAAACTGGGTTAATGAATGCATACACATAAGAAAGAGGAAAAACCCCCAACTTTAAAAATACTTTTCCAGCAAAAATGCCATAAAGCACCGCAAAAAATCTAAATCTATGTGTTTTGCTCATATGTGCTCTAAAATTAATGTGGAAGTTTGAAATCTAGTATAGTAAGAGAATGGAAAAAATCCAATGTAATTCATTTGAGAAGTGTACTTTGTAACTTTAAAAGGTGGGACAATTAATCTACAGTAGTCATATTTAAGAAATACATGTAGCGCTCATAAAAATCTTCCATCTGACATCAATGTGTATAAACCCTGTTGGGCTGACTTCTCTAAGTGATGGTAATTACTCTGAAATCAATGACCTAAACTCTGACAATTTGGACCGGCTGCAGGTCTGCCTGTGCTCATTTTTCATACAATAGGTATGCCCAGAATGGGCAATAATGAGGCTAGCTTCCCATGCAGGACAATTGCTTCTCCATACCGATCAAAAGGGATTATTCCCAGATCAGAGTTGAAAGAGGTGATTAATCTGCGTACGTTGTTCAGTCCTGGGTCTTTGTATTGTGGTCAGCAGTTTACGAAAGACTTGAGTGGGAAACACCACCACCTCTTCTCCCCCTGGCTGCCAGTCACTACTCACCTGGTCTAGACTCACGCAGTAGCCTGGAGGTAAAAGATACGTAACCACTAATGAAACTTTTGAATTACCTAGTTCCCACTTCTTCACTGAAATTATATTTTTAAGGCTCTTTATGAAAATTACACAGTATTCTTTGAAGAAGAAAGTTTCTGCTTTTCACAGGCATCATTCTCTACGTCCTCTCTTGGAAAACTGCAGGTGCATTGTATCACTGCTATGAGTTCACGTATTATTATCTCTACTGGGAAATCAATCAGCGCTGCAGAGGATAACAACAAACACTTATAGCAAAGAGGAGATTATATTCTCCTGTGGTGATATTGATGACACTGATAGATGGTAAATAGATGGTCAGAGAAAGCCCTACAAGCCTGGCATGATTGACCTTAACCAGCTATGTGGGCCTATATATGTTCTGATTTCAGCCTGCCATCAAGCAAAAGCAATGGGCGCAGCACACATGTAGGCTGAGTGCCGGCATTAAAACTGCATTTGCATCACTCTTGTTTGTTTTTAGAAAAGTGCTCTTGGGTCTGTTTGCTTGAGTAGTGAAGCAAGAATTTAATTATTTTAATATGAGGGTCTGTGGCCTGAAGTGGAATGGCAGCCACTAGTCCTTTACTATTCTTGCAGTTGAAAAACAATACTAAAATATATCAAAGTGTCTGGCCTCTTCCAGTTCTCTGAAAACCACAGCCATTGTGTCTACTGCGTGTCCCATGACCAAAAGCATGTGTCAAGGCTCCGCTGCACACCTGGCCCCTGGTTTGCCCTTTTCATAGCTTTCAGTGCTGGTGGCAGTCATCTCTCAGAGGATTATTTTTATGTAAGGTCCTTCAGAGGCCACAGTAACACGATAGACTCTCTTTGGCAGGCACTGTACAAAGACATAATGAGCAATAGCACCTGCCTGGGATGAGGCACAAACCCCACCTGTGGCAAGTAGGAATCCCCTGGTATTTTCTGTAATAAAGATACAATCCACTAATTTAATTCCAGCTTGGGTAATTAGATTGGCTGGTCACATTTGCCCGTGCTATCACCAGGATGGGATGTAGCATTCTGCATTTACTGCTTTGGCTGTTGCTAACAAACTGTTCAGCTATCACACTGTTAGCTAGTACTTACAGCATGATCATGGACTTTCTCAAAATCTGTAAAATGAGCAGCGCTGATTGAACAGGTCCACATGCACACTTAGAGATAAGTGAGGTTTCTCCTTTTTTTAGAGCAGGCCTAAATCTACTTCCTCTGAATCCAGTAACAAACTGTGACTGGTTCCAGGGCAAGTCTGGTTCCAGTCCTTCACTAGTGGACGAACTTGGGATTTGCAGAGAGTTAAACTTGCACTGTATGTGTCGGTATTGTTTTTCCGCATCATCTAATAAGTAACTTTCTGTGACTTCTTCAGGTCCTAGCCTTGCCAATTATAAAAACTTGTGCCATTGTTTTCTGAAGGGCAGCATTTGCATTTTTCAGGAAACCTAGCAACACTCATGTGAAAGAAAAATAATTAAAATGCGGTAGACTATTAGAAACGCAAGACTGAATTACAGTCTACTGGGGAAAACTAATCAGAGTGTGCCTAATGACATCCTTTAGAAAGTGATACTCAGCTCAGAAGCTATATTAATGTCATTTGTATTGATAATCTACTACATTATGCTTGCAAATAGTTCAAATGATTCAAAAAATTTTAGGGAGTCTGTACTTAAAGATCTAGTGGAGTATTCATCAGTGGCAAACATTTCTTTTTCATTAGTATCTTAGGTATGTTTACAGTTCATGGTATCAAAAAAAATGGAAAACAATAAGAAAAGTCTAGAAGGAAGAATGACTCTTCATACACTTTACTAAGATGACAACCAAAGTAACGTACTTTGGAAGAAATATGTTGGTAAAGCCAGTGAAAAATAAGCTGAAATAAAGCAAATTTAACTCTGGCCCTATTAATATATGGTATAGTTTAAGGCAGGTTGAATGGTCCCTGTTCAACTACAGCTATGCAAAAATCAAATTAGATTACACCGCACCAAATATGTGGTTAGCTATTATGATGCTGAATGGGATTTAACTTTGTCTCTGCTGACTATTCAGTTGTGATCAGCACATTCTAACAAATTTACCTTGATTTTCCATAACTGTATTAAATCATAGTAACATCTGGCTGGGTAGACATGGTTTAAGATTTCAGTTTACACTTGAAGGCTTTGTATTGTGTAGGATGATTTTTATGACATAACTACTTCAACAAAAGCCCTAGCATAGACACAATTATGCCAGGAAAAAAAAAAAAAGAGGTTTTGATGTTATGGCTTATATCACTTGCCAAACTGGAATGCATTTTACAGGCAAAAAGCACTCTAATTATATAGGAGGAGTTTACTGGCATAACTATACCAGCATAACAAAACTTTCAAATGTAAACAGGAGCTGGGTGCTTATTTAAGGCAGTATGTCTTCTAACCACTTAACAAAGTATAATCTGGTTTCCAAAGCCTTCCATTCCCCAGCCACACACTGGCTCTGACTCTCACCCAGTTCAGAAGTCAGCAGCGGGACGCCAGCCCGTCGGAGAGGGAGAGTCAGGCCTGCTCCTTTAGAGGAAGGCTGCACCGATGTGATTCACCCACCAGCTGAGGGTGGTATAATAAGAAAAGCAACGCCCTGGGAAGCAGAAAAAAATGAAAAAAAAAATTAGTCCTTGTCCTACTTTTACTTACACATTTGTATGACTTCCTACAACGCTTCCCTGTGTAACTCATGCCAGCCCTAACCTCCTTATTAATCGGTGTACGGGTGCAGCTGGGACAAAAGGGATTTAAGAAAACAGCACGAGATGCTAACTGGGCACCAGGCTGGCTGCGCCCTGCGCAGAGCTGGTTCTCCCTCACGCGGTATGGCTGCCAGCTCGGGCTGCCATAACCAGCCGCGGGAAACTTTTTTCTTGTCTGCGGATGGGCTGGTCATGGCTAGACTGCATCTGTGTGAGGAAGCCTTACCAGCTTGGGTTGTTGATAGCTTGGTTCATTCTTCCAATTCACAGTGCAGATGTACCCAGGAAGGCCGGGCAAAAGGTAAAATTTAAACGATTACAGCAACTGGGCAGTACTGTACCTGCCTGTTATATTTCTGACTGTTGCCATTACTATTTTAATGAACTCTGCATTTACCCCTTCCACTCTCTCCCCACCCAAAAAAAATTTCAAGTCAGACATGGAAACACCTATTTTGTACTTTTTTCTCGTATTTGAGTTGAAAAGGGCAAGGAAAAAAAATAGATAAAACCATAAGATCACATTCCAGAAATATTTTGGAAATCCACAGGCTTAATGAGAGAAAAGAACTAAATGCATGAATGTTGTCACTAGCAAGTCATCTAGACCATGCAAGGGAAAATGCTTTTAAAATTTTGAAAGTAAATGATCATGCAAAGGCACGGATAGTCAACACTTGAGGCAAAAGGTGTTTAATTAGAGCGGGAAAAGTCTTTGTTCTAAGTAATTAAAGGTAAAATTCCAGAGTAGAAGAGAGAAATCCAAACTCATTAAACAGCTTTAAAGAGAAATATGCAAGGGTTCAGAGACAAACCCGCACGAGGAGAGGCAGAGGATGAGGCTGGATTGCCTGCTTATGCATCTCGACTGAGGCGTGGCGAGGGCTGACAAGCGGGTCCCTGCCCGTGCAGGGTGATTCAAGGCACTCGAGGCAGGCATACAGACAACCAAGGAGCAGAATAAGCATCCCCAGAGAGTGATGAAAAATCCCAGATGCTAACCAGGGAGCTGCCTTGAATTAGTCTGTAGGTAGTACTGTGCAGAGGTGTAGAGAGAGCAATTTAGGCCGGATGGGATCTGGAGGTCATTGGGTCTATCCCCTCAGCTCAAAACAGGACCAGCTTAAGCCAGGTACTCAGCACCTTGCTGAATTCTTCTCCTGCCCAGGAGGCTGGGGGTCTTGCTCCGTTTATGTGCTGGTTATCAGCTCCTCTCCTTAGCTAAGTATTGATCAGGAGGAGGATTTACTTTTTAAAACAAGGCTGTGGTGGTGATGGCCAGTTTTGTAGAATGACCTATCAGCTAAAGCTTGCCCCCAAGAAATTGTATTTGGGATGAAGATACATGACACTGCCCAGGGTATGCGGTAATCCCCAACCTATGGCATAACCTGAGAAAGAGGGAAACGTTTCCTTCTGCTAGTAAAGCTGGGCTGGCAGAGTCCTGGGGTGTAGACAAGAGGTTAGAGCAACCTGCCACGCAGTAGGGCACCTAAGCTTTGGTCCTCATTCTCAGAGCTGCTAATGGATTTTATATTAGATGGCATCTTCTTTATATAGGACACAAACAATGCTGGCATCAGAGACAAAAGAACAGTAAGTCCATGGATCCTCATGAAACAAGGGGCACTGAGGTATCGGTACTGCCTGTGCTGATCCACCCCCAGGCGTGCTCTGAAACAGGATTGCAACATGGAGGACATAACAAATCTGAGATTTACCAACCAAAGCCTTCACTCAGAGGCTGATAGGGTGACTATGAGCATCATGGTTTTGGAATCTGGCATTGCCAGAAGGCACTGTTTAAGACTGAGGCACCTACATATTTCTGAAGGTCTAACTATAAAGATATACACACTACAGTGACTGTTTTATGTGACACGAGGTTTTATACAATTGTCGTAGCTGAATCTCCTCGGTGAAAGGAAACTGGAAAAATCCTCAGTGTGCTGTGAGCTGAAAATATTCCTTTTTTTCTTTTTCATTTGTGCTGGGTACAACAAAGGCAGGTATTAGTGGTATAATCTTTCAATTCCAATTGTTTCAAATAAAATCCATACTTTGCAACAAGTTTTGCTGTGTGAGAGTCATGATTAAGCTTTAAATAATTTGGATTCTACTACAATTTTTAATAGCATTTTCCAGTTTTGTGCTTTCTCCCTTCTCTATAATGGTTTCCATTTATAAGAAGATTTCTCAGCAAGAGGATTTCTTACCGCCCAGAGCTTTCCTATGGAGAAACTCATCAATATTAGTAGCCATTTTTTTTATTATACTTATGACACAATTATACAGCTACCAAGCTACTGCACTTCTCTTCATTAACAAGCTCGCTGATGTTTACTGAAATGTATTTTATTGAATTTATGCATATATGAGAAGACACTGTCAAAAGCTGTATCTTTTCTCAGTGCTGGCCAAGACCAAAAAGCTTTAAGATTGCAGTCCAACTTTTGTCCAGCATGGGTGAGCAGACTCATAATCATCTGCACAAAAGCCTAAATCATTTCCTAGCTACGTATTTTAACAGAGCTTGCCAGAAGTGGAAGTGTGAAGTGGAAGTACCTAGAATTATGCAGAGCAAGCTAATCATCTAAAGCAGGTATCAAACAGTATGAAAAATACACAGATGATTACTGGGAATCTTTTCTTCCTGGTGAAATAGGAGAGAAAACAGAAGAGCTAATTTATACGTTAGCAAACAGAAAGTCAGTTCACTGCTCTCAGAAGAAAAAGACAAAAGCTGAGTCTTTATCACAGGAATTGGCAGCAGTATTTCTGACCCCCAGGAAAGAGTTAAAGCTGCCCAGTGGCTGCTGAAAGCCCGTTGTCAAGGTCACTGACTAGCCAATTACAGTTTATTCTGATTAGGAAGTGCTCATATTTTAATGGATGAGTATACGAAACTTTATCTGTCACTCTATCTTTTCTGGTCCTTTAATTAGCAAGAAGATGCTTAAGAAAGTCATTAATTTTTTTTCATTCCTGGGGACAGCCCCAAAAAGGAGCTCAGCTTCGAATTAGGGATTTACACTGCTTAACTCCGAAACTTGTCTCATGAAGAACGTTGTTTATAAATCACCAGACTCTGAAAGAGCCGTGCATCGCACAGGTGCCCTGATTTTCTGCACTATAGTATTTGCCTAACACGTACTGCATACAAACAGAAGTCTCCTATCCAGGCATGCTATGTTAAACCCAGGCAAGGTTCTTGGGAAAGTAAGATCTTTTTGTTGTTGTTGTTGCTTGTTTTGTGGTGAGGTTTTTTTTGCTAACTATATCAGCTCTCTTTCTCTCTCTCCATATGTATCTCAATATTTTCTTGTTGCTTGAGTCAGACAACTTCTGACTCAGTATTTTGGTTTCTGGGGGTCTCATTCAATGACCCAACTGCCTGTACCCTGGTACAGGCTTTTTTTGGGGTCCCAGCAAGGGCAGAGCACTGCAGAACCTGTGACCATTTTGGCTTTGGGCCTTATGCAAAGTGCAGCTTTGTCCTTTTACTTCTGCCCCTGTGAAAGTCATGGAAGTGTTTATAAGAAAATGTTTTCTCTTCCACTTGTTACAGAGCCTCAGCAGCTCAGCTGAAATTGCCTAGATGTTCTAAACTTGTAAGCATCATCCCACCAGAGATGTGTTCTTGAATGTTAAATTTAGGCTAATTGGAGGCATATCCTTTAATTTAGCAAGCTGAGGTTACTAATACAGATCAAGAGCTAAAAATTAACAGTGGAGCTGATATATGCTAAATGCCTAAGTGATATCTTAACCTATAATTATACAACTTCTGTTAATAGTGAATAATTCAAATCTTCAGGGATTTCAATAGTCTAATGGGCTGTAGTTATTTCCAATTTACATTATGGTTGCTAGGTTTCATTAAAATGAGAAAAAGGCTCTATAGCGTAGCAGAAGAAAATTGGTGTTTGAAGTTATCACCCAGGAATCAAAATATGAAATTTAAATTAGAAGGTGTCCAAGCAACACAACGACACCAAAGCCGAGCAGCGATAACGAAAGTAGGAAGACAGCGAGTTTGCAGAGAATATTAAAGGAAGATGGCACTATCAGCAACACGCTTTGTCACAAGGATACCTTAAACATGCAAGGAGTCCAAAACATATTACAAACCTCAATTAAGCCTTGCTACATTCCTCTGAATTATTTAAATTTTGTTATCACCGATTTGCAGATGGCAGGCTGAGGCACGATACAGCACATGGCTTATCTGAAGTCATGTGATGACTCAGTGGGATGCGAGAGCAGAAGCTCGGGGCTGTGGCCTCCTCACTAGCTGGCTGCCAGGTATGGCTACACCATGCCATTGCTTTTGGAGGCTGCTCAGCCTGTCCCCCTCCATGGCTTGGAGAAACCACCTTCAGCCAGTGGTGCCACCATCGAGAAACTGCTGGGTATCCAGCCCCGGCCATGCATGTTTACGTGGACCTCAGATATGCTTTTGGGGGGCCACAGTGTACGCTCCCCAAAACCCACTTAGGACAGCTAAAGGCCTCCTCTTAGCCAAGCCCACCCAAGCTTTCACAATAAGTCTAGATTTTGCTGACTCCAGGCTTAAATCTGTCAAGGTGACCCACTGCTACTGGTCACAATAATGTGGTCTCTCTTAGGTCCTGCTCTTCTGAGCCGTACTGTATGCAGGTGCACTGTTTTGGAAACAATGAGGACAAATTAGAATACTTGATAGATAATAAAAATACCACATAAGTTAATAGGAAGGAGCAGCATGTGTTACAATATAGTAGAAGCAAGGTATCTGACACTTTGGTGTCATATCTAAATTTGACTTTAAATTTCTATTGAATTCTTCTGGAATGTACTTTAAATACAAACGGTATTTGCTTCTTATGAGCAGATTAGCAACTGAAATATATGTTCTTTTGTACATAAAGAATAGTTGTTTCCTCAGAGTTGTTTGTTAGCAATTCATATTACTTTAGCTAAACTTAGCCTTAAATTCCTCACTTGTGTATCAGTTCAGTTTTTGAATCTAAAGTAAGTATCTGAATTTTTCTAAAAAGGCAGAAAATACTGTGGGGTTCGTTTGTTTGTTTGTTTGAACTTAAACACCTTGAAGTCCTGCAGTTTCCACGTGAGTGAATGAGCCGCAGGATGAAGATTTGTAACTAAATAGTTCTTTCTTTATAAAATAGGTTTTCCCAACAGCTCCTTTTCAATCTTTTTTTGAATCAAAGTAACCTCTTACATCTCACTCTGAAATACATGTACCCATTTTGTAACGTATTGCTAAATATCTCTGATTTACATAAGAAGAAACAGCAAAACTCCACGTACATTGTGTTAGTTAAATTATTATTATTATTATGTAATTACATAATGGAGAAATAGCAAATTCAAACTCTTAAAATGCTGATCACGAAGTATATTAAATTATAGCATTGCCTCAACTGCAGGGCAGGTGTGCTCAGTGGCACACCCTCTGTCATGCGGACAATGGGATAAACCAGAGCACAACACAGCTACTCTCCTGCAAACTGGAGGAAACCAACACCTAAGGAAACATTTTGGACCTCTGCTCTGTCCTGAAACCAGGACACACTTTAAGGTTCACAGCCATAGGACTTTGAAGCAGTACCTAGTGATTCACAATAGACATGTATTTCAGTAAGTGATCCAGAAAACTGATGTGCTTTTGTGGGCAGGTTCACTCTGAAATTGCAAGTAAAAAGAAATCCTTCCCAAGCCTATTTTTACATGCAGCAGACGACGGGGAGTCAGCAGGGTTGGATTTGGCTCAGGAACATGTGCTGCAGCCATCAGTGACCGCGAGGCCTGATGCCCCTGTAGCCTGGCTCGCCAAGCTGTGAGTAATCCTGAGCAAACCACATCAGCCTCCCAGTAGTCCAACAAAACGGTGTAGCTATCAGAATTGCACAGTTTAATTACTGAGTGGTTGAAAAACACTTTCAGATGGGTAGAAAAGAGATGCCTTGTTACTAGAGTTCTGTTAAGTAATAACACCACAAATCAATAAAAATCACCAAATAATTAAGCATCTTCAGACACTTAACACCCATTGCAACTGCCATTAGCAAGAGGTTTGAGGGCTGTTCACAAATCTCTTCAAGCGTATTATAAATTCCCCATAGAGCACTCAGATGTCCCGGCTATGGCAATGGATGCTGCATACACTGCAATCCTGTCCCCGTGCTATTAACAGTAATGGTTTCACATTTTAAAATTGTGTCCTGGGAATATGGCTGAGGACGTAGCATGCTAGAGAGGCACTAGCGAGAGACATGCGGATGGTCAGAGCACGCAGGGGACGAGACCACGACTCACTGCACAACGCAGAGGAACTCATTTACCTTCTCATCTTTAGTGTACCCTTCTGTGAGAAACGTGTATCAGAACTTAATTACTCCATGGACTGTTTATGTAGTCTGATTAACAATATTTAGAGAGCATTTGGAGATCCCTGGATAAAGGCTGTGGTTTTTTGTAAGTGTATTATTACTGTCTTCATAGCTTTCGTTTCTTGTGTTGGGTCCCCGAGTTTAAAGGAGTTATTTCTAATGCTCTGCACACATTTTGTGAAACTCTGGCTGCTCGTGTCAAATGCCAGCACATTCACAGGACATAAACCATCTGGTTTTGCTGAAACTAAATATTCCCGTGTTGACTTAGGAAAATGGATGCAGACATTTTCAGTTCTCGCAGCTGTTCCTTCCTGGGAAACAGGAGAAGAACATTTTTCTCTCCAAAGCAGAGGAATAGTAAGCTTGATTGACATTTCCCAAACTGCAGATCCTGCAGGCCCAAATTATTTGCCTTGTTTTGCTTCAGAAGTCCTTCCCCCTTCCTCGCTTGGGGAATAATGCCACAGCAGGTGTTGTGTGTTTCTGATAGCTTGTGGGCAGTAGGACAGGCTGCCAGGGGAACTGAGATTCTATCATATGCTAATAAATATAATAATAATAATAAAAAAAAAGCTCCTCACACTTTTAAATAGTTCTGACACCGAGAGATGAAGTAATCTGTGATACGTAGCACTGGATACACCTCACCTCGTCCTTGTTTTGCATGCAGCTCCTGGGGCTCTCTCGTCCCTTCAAGGCACTGCTTATCCTGCCCAGGCTCTCTAACCCAGCTGAGGGCTATCAAGATAGGGTAGGGGTAGCTGCTCTTTTCAAAGTAAGACTTTCACGTTACACTTATTGGATTGAAATTTCTATTTTGTATTTTTTAACTGTTTCAGCACTGGTTCTTGACACCAACAATCTGTTTTCTTTTTTTAATTCCAGAGAAAATAAGGGGGCATCCAGATCTGCCCTGCCTTTTAAGTATGCATAAAAGGGAATGAGGGCATAATTACATTAATAGGAATTGAGGGTCAGTACTAATCTACAAAAAAAACTTGTTCTTCAGAAAATGTTGTTATTAAAGCTTTGATGATTATAGCAAACACATTTGTGCATTAACCAAAAATCTCATCATGTGTTTCGAATATTTCAGTTATGTCTCCTCACTCCCTGAAAAGGTTCACGTATGTTATTATTCCCATTCTATAAATGTGGGAATGAAAACTGAGAGCTCACCAAAGTTGCCCAGGTAATGACGAGCAAATGTATGACAAGAATCTGGGGAGGCTGAATCTGACTTACCTATTAGCTCTTTGAAGTGTAAAATGTATGTAGAATATTTATGATGTGTTACCTTAATAATACCCTGCCTCTATGGAGACAAACCATAACAGCTACATCAAGAGAGATGGACCAGCTCTATCACTGAGTGGTTGGGGCATTCACTCGGCACAGTTCCAGACTCAAGTTCCTGCCCCAGTGAATATTTAATTATTTATACAAAGCATTGCAATTCCAAACAGCGATACCAAGAGACCTGCCTCGGATGCAGCAGTTCAGAGAGGAGTTTTTCACATCCTAGGTACGTGCCTCCAAACCACTGGCTAGTTTGGGACTCTCCTCCTTCTTCTCTAATTTCTCGGGAAAGTTGAGAAAGTCTTGGTTTTAGCTCAGTGTAGAAGAGCAATATTTAAAAGAAAAATCTTAAAAGGATATAACAAAACCTACTATTTGCCCAGCTTTAGGGCAAATTCTGAGAAATGAAAAAGGGTCATAAGGTGCTATGGAGTGGGATCTGTTTGGTTTTCTGCACCTATCTCTGAATCTAAACTTTTGGGACTAAACAGTGATAATTTATCTGCAGTCTGGGTATATTTTGAGATTACCTCCATGCAGCTCCTTGCCATTTCTGACTAAATATATGAGACCTGTGAATATTTTGTAAGCAAACTGTCCTAAGAAAACACATTGCTGATTTGGCTCACTAATTTCTATGTCAAGTCAGACACTGAAAAAGGCCACTGAGGAGGCAGCGGTGCTTCAGCTATCACCGCCCAGGGAGAATATGCTGCTAATTACATGCTGGAAAACTAACCACATGGCTCCTCCTGGCTTCCTCCTCCCATCCACGTAACAGCTGCCGTCAGCCCTGAGTTACAGTCGGCAAAGGTACATTAAAAACAAGCTGTAACGACGGGGTGCCGCTGTAGAATACTGCCATGTGCTGTCTAGCAGGTAACTGATGACAGAGCCAGAAGGGCGATGGAGCTGGGGCCATGGATTTTGAAAGTTAGGATGGCATAGTAAATAACTTAAAAGTGCATGTAGTGCACTAACTTTAAAGTGCAGTGAGTAGCAGAAGTCCTGGCTGAACCAATGTAAGGTTACTAGGGAAGAGTAGGTAACACCAGAGATGCTGAGACAGTGCTCTGTAGCTGGGGATCAGCTGTCTCAAATTCACAGCAGCAGTGTAAGTGAGAACTCACGACTAGAGAGCCACAGGTTAGGGAATGACGCTTACTAACATACAACATTTTGCCGCCTTCTTTGGAAATTTCTGTCCTTCACATCTTTCAAACTCAGCAGAAGAGAAGTGCAAATTAAAGGACACCTTGAGACGGCATGTGGGTAAGGAGAGGGAAGTTGACACACAGGGTATTTAGGGTAAATGACGATGAGACAAAGTAGGGGAAAGTTAGACGCAAAGACATGTTGGTGGACATAAGAGGAAATTTCAAAATAACTGAAAGGAAGTTTAGAAAGTTGAGCATTAATAATGAGAATTTGCCACCGGCATCAGCCACGCTCAGCTCCTCCTGCTACTGGAATCAGCAGTTAGGTATCTTTGGCCTATATCCGTGTATGGTGTAATGCCAAAAATTACTGAACATCCCCCCTTGATCAAAGAAAATGCATTAAGTCCACGTTAACTATTTCTTTCTGAATCACAGAAGACAATGGGCCTCATTCTCTGATCTTTTAATCCTATTTACTGTACTGGGATTATGCCAGTGTAAACCACGGGACCTGTCAAGCTTTACCCACTGAGGGAGAAACTCACGTACTCATTTCCCTGCCCAAGCTACGAAGCAAGGAGGGGGCAAACTTCACAGGATTATGGAGCACAGTGAGGTGACCATCCTCCTGTTTGACAACCCAGGTACAGCTGGGGAGTGACTGTCACCCAGCTACGTTCCCACTGAGAAGGAGGAGGGAAGGCAAGCTGTGGTGTGAGCTGGGAAGCAGCTGTGATGGGAACCGAGAGGCGTCCCGTGAGGTGTTGTACTTCTGACATCGAGGGCAGCACCAGCAGGCTTTCGTCATTGTATGACCCAGTGTGATGCTATCCTTTAGGCAGAGTAGAAAAAACGATCTTCATGTGTGTACCAGAGATCCTCAATAATGCAATGATACAAATTATACAGGTCAATGTGGGTTCAGATGTGATGTGGTAAAATAAAATAAGACATTGGCATCTACAAGGAAAGAAGTGTGGTATTTTTTTGCAGCTTGTTCTGTACCATAGCTTATTGAATTATTTTGTTATTATGATATGCCATTGAATTGTTTCTGGAACATACTGACATGCCTAGTAAAAACAGATGCTAGGGAATTACGTTTTGCTCAGTGGATGCGAAAGTTTAGTATCTTCTGGAGTTTTGGAAGACTTATTAATTGCATCTTTATGCCACAGTGAAAGATAATTTCATATCCCCATTTCGTTGTCAATGCAGAATGTTCTGTGATAATATAATATTATTGTGTCTGAACCTGATGTTGTGATGGCTTAAAATAACCTTCAGGGCAGTCCAGTTGTGTGAAATGAAACTGGGACAATTCCTGAAAGCTCAAGAGGGACTGCAGATCTTTTAGTTTTGGCAGCAATAAAGTAGTTGGGATGAGGAAGATCCTTTTAAAAGCTGAATAGTTATTTTCCCTAGTTTGACAAAAAAAAAATGAAAGAAAAATATTTTAAGATTTTTTTTTTAAATTTAGATTTTCAGTACCATCAGAATTTGAAAAATAAGAAAGGATAGCTGTATATGCTTTCAGCAGATGAGCTGGAAATTACATTCCCATATATGCTGCCTACAAATGGAGATACGAAATCAATTTTCCTTTCTGGAGTTTCTTCCTCTTCCTTGTGTATCAAGTGACACTTTATTATCATTGTGTAGCTATTTCAAAAGAGTGTTCTTTTACCTGACTGTCTGGACACCTAGCGTCATCTGACGCCTAATCATTGCCCCGCCTTGCCCTAATTGCTTTTGTTTTACTCCTTCTCCTAATCAAGAGATAAAAAACTGGGTTTTGAAATTATTTAAGGTGACAGGATTCTGCTGGCTTGTACAGACTGATGAAAAATTCAAGTTCAAGCTCACGGAGCTAAGTTTCTACATCAATATCTTTATTTAGCCAAGTAAGTGGCTTGGTTTTTTTAGAACATCTGCACTTTGTTATTTTGTCAACATACATGTATTTGTCTGCTGTCCCAGTCCACAAGATGCTTTCACCACCTACATTTTAAAGTACTTCTCTGTCCATCCAAGGCAAGCATCTGTTAACAAAAGTATGTAAACTAACATGTCCTTAGAGAGCTCATCTTAAAAAAAGTTTCAGAAATCACCAAAAAAGTACTCTAAGTGGGTCCAGCCACAATGAAACATAAACCACATTAGTTTTTTCTGACAACTGTGTTAGACGAGGGCTATAAAGAGCGTAACTTGTCATTCCAGTTCTCACAGATTTTTTTTTTTTTTTTAATAAAACATGAGCTTTCACAGGCGCAGTTTCAGCAGAAGGGGTGACACACAGGTTACAGGCAGCCTACCAGGGCTCATGTTCTGGCCTTTTGTCCATAACTGATAGCCGCCAGCCTAACCTCTTCCTATGGCAAAGCCACCACTCTCCCGCAGTAACACGCTACAAATGGGGCACCGTGAGAAGCGCCAAGCACCCCCACATCCACGATGAAGTCCTCGGAGCTGCTCCCCGAGTTACAGGGACAGCCGGTGGCGCTGCCCAGCCCCTCAGTGCCGGGGGCTGCAGGCGGCCTGACAGGAAAGGGCTTCCTCGCTCTGCGGAGGCCTGAAGGGGCTGACCCTGAGTCGGACCCTGAGGAAGCCCCCCGGCTCCGAAGCAGGACAGGGAAGCCCGGCTCGGGGCGCAGGAGCTGGGTGGCTCCCTCCTGCGAGACCCGGAGACCGGCAGCCGACCGGGTGACCGCCCTGCGCCCGGCCGGTTACCGGGAGACCTCCTGAGGATGAGGAAGGAAGGTTCGCAGGCGCTCTGCGCATGCGCCCCGGAGCCCGCCAGCACCTTTGGCGCCTGCGCGGTTGCCTGAAGCGCGGAGCGGCAGAGCCGAGGCGGTGGGCGAGGCGAGCGCATGCGCTCTGGTGGCCTCTGAGGCGGGGAGGAGGTGCAGGGAGGAGGGGTGGCCGCTTCCCCCCCATTTAGCGGTGAGGGAGCGGGCGCGGCGCTTTCGGCTGCCAGCGCGGGAGAAGCCGAACGGCCGCAGGGGACTGTCGGAGGGGGGTGGGGGGGAGCTACTGCAGCTGCGGCCACCGCTCCCTGCTGCTCCTCCTCCTCCTCCGTGAAGCGCCCTCCACCCCGCCCTCTCCCCGCCCGGGACCGAGTCTGGTGGCCACAAAATGGCGGATGGGGAGCTGAACGTGGACAGCCTCATCACTCGGCTGCTGGAAGGTGAGTGAGGCGCTGGGCAGTCCGACCTGCCTGCCTCCCCACGGCGCATCGTGGGGAGCTGGAGGGCACCGTGCCTTCACCCCGGCCACCCCGCGGGAGCCGGGGCTGGTGGTGGGGTGGGAAGGGGGTTAAGCGGGCGGGGCGGGCTCGTCCCGCGCTGCGGCCGGGGGAGCGGGGGCAGCGCCTCCAGCGCGCCGCTGGGCCCGGGGTGGCGGCCAGGAGGGGGCTTGGCGCGCCTGGCCGATGCCCCGGGCCCGGCCCTGGCCCTGTCGAGCCCCTTTGAGGGAGGAGGGGCTTATTTAAGCGTCCTGTCGGCACGGGGGTCCCACCTCTCTGGCTAGGTGAAACGTCTGTCTTTCTATTTAAAAGAGAAAAAGCCAAAAGCTTCGCTTTCCTTCATCCGTTTCCCGCCGTTGCCGCTGCCAGGCTGAGGGGCGAGCTGAAGAAGCCTCTCTAGCTGAGTTGTGGGCAGCCTCGTCCATTCCTCCGGTTGGGTTAGTTGCAGTCTTCCGTGTTTAAAATTATGTCTGTAAGCTGCGTTAGGTATGGAAGTTGTATGTACGTGAGTGTCAGTGGAAGCAGAGGGATTTAGTGCGCTGACGTTCCTGTGCCTGCCTACGGGACAATCTCCAAAAGTGGCTTTCATGGCTTGCTTATAAAAGCTGTGAAGTGTTCTGTATGTGTTAAGCAGTGAGTCTTTCCTTTAAAGTAAGAAGGAAATTTGCTTACTCCCTGCTTTTGGAGAAGCTGGGGAAATATTCCTAGCATTTTCTTTTTATTTAAGTTATGTCTTGAATGTTTAGTCTTCCTAGGCCTCTTCTCCCATTAATCTTTCATTCCACATTCAACAAATACCTGCTGTGCTGGAGTTGAGAGTACATGCATGGATATGTGCTTTCACTTACTTGACTGCTGTGCTCCTTGGATAGTTGGATCACTTTGCAGAAGGCTTATAGAAAGGAATTTCTGGAGTATGTACGGTTCTGGAAGTGAAACAAGTTTTGTAACTCTGAAAGTTTTGTTCAGTTGAGTTACTACGAAGCAGAGTTTTAGGGCTTTGAGGATTTTTTTTTTTTACTAGTTGCTATCTGTTCTTTTTAGATATGAAACTTAATTATGAATAATTAAATCAGTATTTTAAAATACGTAAAGGCTTTGGGCAATTGTGCTTATGTTTGTGATTTAAGGTATGCAGTGTAGTATAGTATGAAGAAACCTGCAGGTGTCATCAAAGTTTATTTTTGATCAGTAGTACAGATAAAACTCCCTATTTCTGGATGTTGAAACCCAGTTTAGTAGGTAGGTTTTTAAGCAAACCAAATAGTAACCTGGCAGACATTGACTTCACACTACAGATTTTTTTGGGACATCAAAATGTATGTATATGTGTGGTGGTGGTATTTTTTGAGAGGCACTTAAATATATTTGAAAGGTACTTTTCCTCTTTGATCATCAGTGTAGTTACTTAAACAGATTGCTTTAAGGGGGTGGGATTCTGCAGTGTTTGGTATGCAACTTGTTGAATTGTTCTTAAATATTACTCTGCTTATCCTTTTTTGACTAAGACTTTTAAAATACATGTTCAGTACCTCTTAGGTACACCATAAATAATTGTGTTGCAACTCTCTAGCTTTTTGGGTTATGGTTTGGGTGCCTTGTGTCTGAGGACCTAATCCTGTGCTTTGTATTCCATAGTATTTCAATCTTTAGCTTTAGCTTTGCTTATAATTTTTCATCTGTTTCTCAAAACTGTTTCTACCTCTGAGAAAATATTTGGAAGATTCTTAAGGGAAATGGGGTGGATTTTCTCTACTTGTTACCTACTAGCAGTAGTAGGAGTGCCTTGTACAACATATTGCATCTGAAAGGGAATAGATTGTTGCAGGTTCTTTGGGAAAAAAAAAGCAAACAAGCCTATTAAACGAATGTATTATATATTTATTATTTTTTGCTTCCATGTAGCATTTTTCATTTGTTGTACTGCTAGTGTATTATATTTTAAGCTGTGGTTTGAATGGTAGTGTTTCACAATGAAGCTTTTTTTTTTTTGTACAATTGGCAACTCGCATTCTGGAGTCCACGCTGTTGCTTAGCTGACCTGTTCTGTTAAAGTGAGAATGAATCCCTCCCCACACTGCTTGCATAGAAAAATTTCAATTTACTCTTATCTTTGGAGCAATTAATTAGTTTAAAGCAAGTTTTTTTTCTCCATTACTCACACTTTAACTTTGAATTGCAGGCTAAGGAAATGTGCATTTTGAGCTGTAAAAACGCACATTGAAATAATGAAAGGACACTTGTATGAAATGTCATGCAGTACATATTTAGTCCTTTTGGTTACTTTAAGTGAAATGGATGGCTTCTAAAGTTTGAATAGCAGTCTACAATTGTCTCTGTGGATGTTGCATGTACGTTTTAAAGGGTAGCAAATACATATCAAAAGCCACAGCAGCAGGAAACTTCCATGCTGTTGTTGGGTTGCTGATTAGTGAGATCTGTTTCTAGGCTGTGATATTAGCTGTTGTGAGTTTTTGCTTTTACTTTAATTATGTTAGTCAAACTGTTTTTACCCTTGTTGCTCAAGACTACCTATCTTTTTGGTTGTATGACACATTAATTTGCCTTTTGACTGGAATTACCTACTTAGGTCATCTTTCCCTCCTTGTGTTGTTTTTTCGTTTCTTTTTTTTTCCTCTGAAATATCAATGAGGTGACCTGTAGCCAGGCTGCTTGGGAGAATTCATCAAAAACATCTTCCCAACCCTCAACACGTGTGCATATGTGCTTATCTTGAATGTGTACTTATTTTAGAAATCTTTTGAGTGCTGAAAGCCAGATTGATTAATTTTTGAGTTAAATCGGGGAATAGTTTTCAGAAAGATTCAACTGAACCGTAGTGTAATGCATGATGATAGTCTTCTAGGATGTTAGCTTTTAATTTCCATTTTCTTTTGCATATACCAAGTTTTTATCCTCTTTATTGATTAAGTGGTGAATTTAGGAATGGTAAGAGCTTCTTTTGAATTTACTTTCTCTTTCATTGTGTCTAGTACTTGGTTACTAGTTAGTGATACCTTATAAATAACTTCTGTTTGGAGGAAAGTGAAACTAAAGTGTATGCTGTATGCGTAAAGTTTGAATGTAACAATGCTTTCTCTTATTTCTTCTACCTCCAGATTTAGTCTCATTCTGGTTTCTTCAGTAGAAAAGTGAGGGAGATGCTAGTGCTTTTAGATATGTGCCTGACTGATCTTAGAGATACTTTGAACTTTATTATAAGATTTTTTTTTTTAATGAAGATATCACTCGTAAGTGAATCTGCAAAGATCTACAGGTTATGTGTTTTAGCAAAGCTATGTAATTTTGTGTTTACTTTTGAACTGATACCTGACCATGATTGTGAATAAGACAAATTAGTCTTAAGACTATTTCCTTCTTGCACTGGTGTTCAGAATTCTAGTAATGGACCAGGCTTAGATGTGCTGGGGTATGCAAAAAGATGATAGCCTCATTTTTGCTTCAGTGTGCAGACTTTTTTCGTATTGGGTTTTTTTTTTTTAATTTCCTCCCTTCCCAGCTATGCCATCTGGTGGATATATTTTTTCCCAGTCCATTCTAGCTGTGGACAGCACAGGAGTATGCACAAAGGAGAATATCGACCAAATGTACAGCACATGTGGAATATAGAATTATAGAATAGTTTGGGTTGGAAGGGACCTTCAAAGGTCATCTAGTCCAACCCCCCTGCAAGGAGCAAGGACATCCCCAACTAGATCAGGTTGCTCAGAGCCTCATCCAACCTGGCCTTGAACGTTTCCAAGGATGGGACTTCCACCACCTCTCTGGGCAACCTGTTCCAGTGATCCACCACCCTCATAGTAAAAAACTTCTTCCTTATATCTAGTCTGAATCTGTTCTCTTTTAGTTTAAAACAATTGTCCCTTGTCCTGTTGCTAAAGGCCCGACTAAAATGTCTGTCTTCATCTTTCTTGTAAGCCCCTTTAATTATTGAATGACCACAGTAAGATCTCCCCGGAGCCTCCTCCAGGGTGAACAAAGAAGTTTGTCTTTTTTTCAACACAATTTTTCTTAATCTCTGTAGCTGAAATTGCTACTTACTTTTGTTGTGTTTTGCCCCATCTAGGCACTCTATGTATCCCTTTGTGGGAAATGCCCTGAAATTTGCAAAAATACTGAGCTAAACTGGTACACTGGGCTTGCATTTAAGCTGAACACTAAGCTAATTCAAGGTCTGGTGATGTGTGGAGAAGTTCTCTCTATATGAAAGCAAGGGTTCTGAAATAGGTGTGACATTACTTGTAAAGAGTGCTATGGATGGTGTTAAGTCAGACTACTGTATTCTGTTTGGGTGTTGGACTTTCTGGTTTTGTCCTGTATATATCTCCTAAAACTTCTGG
Source organism: Chlamydotis macqueenii (assembly GCF_036417535.1). NCBI lineage: Eukaryota > Metazoa > Chordata > Aves > Otidiformes > Otididae > Chlamydotis > Chlamydotis macqueenii. The sequence continues at coordinate 83,599,018 of NC_141558.1, read as the reverse complement.
TTATAGAGTTGGACTCGACTTTGAACACTTTCAAATATATAGGTATCTGTCTTGGTAAACACTAAAGAGTTTATCATATGGAAGAGAGGATGTACTTGGGGAAACTCAGATATACAGTAGCCTTAAATACCACCTGGATTTCTGTGAAGGGGATTTATTTATATAGCTGTACAAACAAATCTACCTTGTCTAGGCAAGACCACTTGCTTGCCTAAATCTAGCTAACCTATTTAAAATTAACAATTTAAATTAATTTGATCAACTTAATGTGAATCTTCTCTAAAACATAATTATTTTTGGTGAGGCTATGAGGACTACTAGTTCTGATAGTACTGATCCACCAAGAAAACTGGGAAATACTTGTCCAAGAAGAGAGTTGTCAGACTTCCAGTAGATGTGGAGAATGGCTATTGCTTCAATGTTCAGCTCTAAGTGTGATTTTTGATGGCCTTAATAGAAGCTGGTTGTACAGTGTTCTTACCATGTTATGTGATGTATTCTAAGAAAGCTACAACCTTCACTTTCTTCTGATTTCAGAAGTCTTGCAGCTTGTAATAAAGACAAAAATTTGCATATTTTTCAAATGGAAGTTGGATTTTAAATGCTTATGAAATAATTAGGAATTTTATTATTGATTTTAAATGCTGTAGAGCTATTGGCCTAGTGTATTATGATCAACAATGTATTTCTTGTTGGGTTAGTGTCTTTAACTAATTAATGTATCCAGCCAGCCTGGTGATGTGGTATGATACAGTAGTAGTGCTTGCGGTTCCACAGCTCTGTAACTGATACTGAAAAAGAGAGGCAGTTGTAGAGAAGAAAAATAGACCTTAATGATCTGTTGCAGAGCAATGTAAACAGCCTATGGAGATGAACCTCAAATAAACAAGCATTATTGCCAGGTTTGGTATGAAATCACTGGATAATTTGCCATCAGAAGAATAAGCAAGGACAACTTAATAAGGAGTTTCTTGTAAAGGATATACTTTGAAATAGTCTTTAGAGAGAAAGAAAATAGGCAGTTTTCATATGTTTTGAGGAAGATAAGTATTGTATGAAACAGGAAGAAAGGATAGAAGGAAGAGTGACGTTTGTTTCTGGGTTTGTACAGCAGTGCAGATACCAGCCAGTTAATCTTTAGCTTTGTAAGTGAATGACGAATGGGGTAGTCAGCTTGAAAAATGCACTGAAGGCCAAGAGCCCAGTATCAGGCAATTCCTTTATTCTGTCTGGCTATTTTGCCACTTGAAGGCTACATGATGCGGTAACTGTTTCATTTAGATAGTCTGCAGCACAGTTCTTGCTTGAGTCATTCACTGTCTTGCTCACAGTGCAGCTAAATCCTAGTATAAAAGGAGGAAAACACTTATTTTTCAGTGTAGCTAAGAGGACTTTTATACTTGATAGTTGCAATTAAATGGTTCATGACCACCAAATGTAGGTATGTAACTTTTTTTAAAAAGAAAAAAAAAAATCAACAAAACACAATATATAGTTTAGCACTATGAAGTCAAGCATACTGTATTTGGCTGTTACTCAGTAAGGTCAGATGCTGTATTCAGTGAAGGGGGTAGTTGTATAGAGGAGTCTACTCTTAACTACAGCCTGAGGTGTCTGAGATACGCATCTGGTTCATAATTTGAACATAGAAGTGAACCAGTTTACTGCCTTTCCTTACTGTTGTGTGAGTTGTCTTAGTACACAGGCAAAGTCATTCATCTCAGTTTCACAGCACTCTCTTCTGTGTGTTTTGTGGGATTTTTTTTTAGTATCAAACTTGATATAAAGCTTTTGTGTGTATGTACCACGTAACCATATTAGTTAAATACCGGAGAAATTGAAGAGGTGCAAAAGTGTTAATCCCTAGGTTTTTGTATTACAACTTAAATAACTTCTCTCCTTGGTACTTCTCAGGAGGTATGAAGTAACTTGGTGTTTTGCTTCTGTCTTCCTCAAATTTTAGGAATTTTGCACTGCTTTAGAGGGAAAAAAAGTGAAACTTTGAGAAAGAAGCTGAAATTCTTTGTTTCATGAGATTTTTATGCTAGGTTTGCCTTCTAAGTGGACTAGAACAGGAATTGCCACTGCTTTGCCGAGTACAGCATAGTGAGAAGCTTCTACCTTATGCTTTGCTAGCTGAATGAGTTTTAGGTTCAAGTGTAATTAAGCAAATAGGAAATACACATTTTGTCTACAGAATGGAGTAACTAATGTGATCTTGACGTTCAACCTTGAATTCAGCAGCTCAAGGAACTGTGCATGACAGAGAATGATGGAGATGGTCAGTTACTTTATGGAACCTCTGTACAGAAGCAGGTGATCCATGAAGAGCAAATATAATGGACGTAGGTTGGTGTAGGCACACTTGTGTGTTTTCATGAGCTTATTTGGGTATCCCCTGAAGCAACTTTAGATAATAATTTCTCATGAAGCTCCTTCTCCATGACCGTTCATTCTGCTGGATATTTTAAGAATATAAATTCAAGTTTGGGTAGAAGAATACCACTTAATTGTTTAATTTCTAACCAGGAAAATAACCAGAGGCTTGAGCAATCTCTTACTCTGCAGTGAATTCGTGTTTGATGCTAAACAAGTACTGCTAAAGTGAGTTCACAAGCAATGCTATTGTTCCGCGAAATACTTAATATCGAGAGCATCCAGTGAAGGCAAACTTACTAAGATTTTAAGAGTACTCGGATATAAAAGCACCGTTCTTCAGGGAAAAAAAACTCCCTAGAAGGCTGATTCTTCTATTTCTAGTGGGGAGTAGTTTGGATGATGTAGCCCAGGAAAGGTACAGGGCTTTGCTGTGTGCACCATGTGGAGGAGCTGTATATTCAGCAATGTGCTTCTTAGTGAATTGATGAAAGCCCTGGCAGGGCTTCGTTTGTATTATTCTTGTCCTCCAGTGTAACACATGAGTTAAAGCCATTTTTAAGCTTAGTTCTTTCACAACAATTCTGAAACTTTGAAAACTTGTGTTGCTGGCTTAACTCTCGTTGTTTTGCTGCAAGAGAGGGAGCGGCTGCTTCTGGATGACAACTGAACAATTTAACTAACAGAAAATATTCTGAGGGAGTAGAAGTTTTGTTTTTCAAAATGAAAGACACTTTTAAAATCCAGTATAGGATTCCTGACTTAAAACCGTGAAAATACATAACTTGCATTTTAAAAATGCTGAGAGCACATAACTTCAGAGTATGTTTCCAAAATCAGTGTAAGAACTGTGAGTTTTTTCCAAGTTTCAGGTAATGTTACCTTTGGCTTCCAAATCCATTCTGCTTCTGCTTTTGAGAGACACTTCAGGATTCATCAAATACTCCAAATTACTTTGAAATACAAGAAATAAATAGTTCACTTTCCTAGTTGTTAATCACCAATCATTAAACATTCCACAGAATGGGGGGAGAGTGTAAGCTTGTGGGAATTGCTGTGTGCAGTTTGTAAAATTGCATGCTTGCGGTCTTGTGTTGTAGTTTTGGAGGGGTTTTTTTGTATGCTCTGGCAAAATAGAACTCTAAAGCCATGATTTCAGAAATAAGCTTGACTGGAGCTACTGTGAAAAGATGCAGAACCAGCTGCTTATTCCTTCACTAGTCCTAGTCCAGGTTCACAGTGGATGTACTCTCCAGTTTGGGGAACTATCTAGATTATATTTTTTGTTGTGTCTTTATACTAGAAAGAAAAGATTAGTTCTCTGATACCATTTACTGTGTGGGCACACAAATACATATGCCCGCAAAAAAAAAAGCAGAGTGTAGGAGAAGGAGGCTGCTTCTTAACAGTAATGGTGGCCTAATTTTTTATGAGACTTAGAAGTGTGTTTGGGTTTTAATGTGCTAAAACCACAAGTGTTTTGTCCAGTAAACAGGACATATGTGGTATTGTAGAACACAGTATAAATGCTTAGGACAGCTGGGCATACCACAGCTGATTCAGTAATTGAAGGAACTTCTATTAGTGATGCCACGAAATGAGCAGCTTAGTTACTTAGAGTGAGAGGCACACCAGGAACAGTGTGGCAGAGTAAGAGAAACATATTTTCTGCAGTTCATGAAAGAGTATGGCAAAAAGTGATGCTCATAGAACTTCCAACAGCCAGTTCTTGATTCAATTCCTTAAGTGTTACTTTCTTCCTCTCCAGTGTTGCCTTACATAATCTGCTGCTCTCTGGCACACATTTGGAGGGATTAAAAAAAATAATTATTTTTGAAGTTTTTTTTTCCTACCACTATGCAATTCATGCCTCTTATTACTAATTGCTATTAGTAGGCTTGCTAAGTTTGCTTATCAAAAGTTGTGTAGATGCAGACACCATTTTAGTATTGATTAGAGTGGGTTTTGGTTTACTATAGGATCTATTGTGCTAAAATAATAGCCTAACAGTACAATGCATAATAGTTGCTTGTAGTTCTCTTTATTCTCTTCTATGTGACTCTACTTTAAGCTCCTTGCGGTAAAGTCTTGTTCTGACATAGCACTACACATGTGGGATTGTGTACTGTAACAGGAATTGCTGTCCCTACTGAAGACTTTTATGTAAAACAAGGCTTGTTTACAGCATCTGTGTCTTAGATTAAAGAGAATTAATTTACATCTAATGTTGAGATGCTGTTTCTGCTCTAGGTAAATGATAACCATTAAAAATTATGGTTTTCCCAGTGCTATTAAAGGCTTTTTGTGAGCTACGGATTTTACAATGCATGCAGCTATGACTTGCATGTTTTAAGAGTGGTTAGCTGTAGTAATTTGTAAATAAGTTTGAAAAACATCACTTACATTCTTGATCTCGTTCTCATAACCTCTTCTTAAATCTGTTCTTGGAGATTTGGCTTTTAAGGAAAAAAAAAAGTAATGAGAGTTGCGATTGTTTACAATCTGTATAGTGCTCAGCTGAGTCAAGGGAACTTGAACAAAATTCTAGTTACAGTGTAAACTGGTGAAAGATGTGCTTAGTTGTGCTTCTGTACTGGTGGCACAGCTGTTTTGGATTACTACTTGGTGAACCTTTCAGACACTTTGTGAATTCAGTAAAAGACTGAGGCTTTCAGGGTCGCAGTAGCTTCTCGTTTTTCCATATGTAGTACCCTTATTGATAATCAGGGGACTGTGGGAGAAAACTGATTTTTTTTTTCTTAGTTATGTTATGATTATTCCTCATGAAAGTCCAGACTTTCTAGTTCTTCAGATGTATCTGAGCTTACGTGTTTGCTATGTGGACCTGTGGACTGTTCAGGTGGTGGGGGGCTGAGTGTCTTTGCAAAGGTGCAGTGGCCCACATTTGTACCCTTCCCATGGGCTAGAAGTAACTTCAATCATTAGTTGTGTGTTGCCTCTTCTGAGCATCACATACTTGCCATAGTTGTAGAAGGTTCTCTTATCTGGAGAATCCAAAGTGCAGTAATAAGTTCCTGCTGTTTGGTGGTTTGCAGCATTTGAGGCTATACTGTAAAAAGTCAAGAACCAAGACACTGGATGCACTGACTATAGCAGTTAGTTAATTTTGAAGTCAGGAGCTGCATTCTTGGTGTGTCTAGTGCAAAAATGCAGCAGCACTTAGAGCCTCAATCCTATAAAGCAATTGTTCCAAGTTTAAACCTCCCTGTGAGTTTCAAAGGCAGCTAAAGGCTGGTATTCTAAGGAGTATTGATTGGATCAAAGTTATTTTAAGTATTATGACTGCTCTCCTTGAACTGCTGTCTCAATTTTGGACTCTGCTTGGTCTGGTGCTACTTAGGGTAAACATTAATGTGTGTGGTGGGCTTTCCAGAGTTTGAGTTCCAAAACTAGAGTGGATGTTACAAGTGTGCAGTTACGTCACTTCTTGGTTTGAATCTACATGAAATGGCTTAATTCTTGTGTTGGCAAAACATTATGAAAGTAGTTCAATAGAGAGGATAGTTTAATTGCTTACCAAAACAGGTTAAAAGAATGCACAGTTTGTAGAGGAAAAATGAGACTGAAAAGCTGGTTGTACTGTCTGCTTCTTTGGTGTGACCTTGATGTTGCCATGGTTTTAAAATGTAGCGGTTGTTTCAAAAAGATTATAGCTGTTGTGCTGTTAAGACTCTACTCTTTCAGATGGGAGCTTTTTTAGGTATAGTGATTGTTTATTGTGCCTATCAAAATGAGTTTCTAGTCTATGAAAGGGATCATTCATTATAAACTACTGGAATGCAAGCATTTGAAAAGGTGGAGATTGTTAGAGCATTTTGGTACCTCACAAACTGGATCATAGAATCACAAATAGTTTGGGTTGGAAGGGACTTTTAAAGGTCATCTAGTCCAACGCCCCTGCAAGGAGCAAGGACATCTTCAGATCAGATTGCTCAGGGCCTTGTCCAACCAGGCCTTGAAATAGTCAAGGGATAGTAAAGTCGTGTGCAAAGCTATCAAGCCTGAGATTTATATTCTTTTTGCTTATAAACCCCATGGGGCTGAATATGTATCTGTAAGTGCATCACTTGGTAGACTTTTGAGATGTGACCAAATGGAAGCCCCTAGGCATTTTTTGTTTTCTAGTCACCTTGATTGTGTCTAGCTCTGCCTTTGTATTCTTTTAAACTGTAAGCCAACATCTTAATGCGTGAAGAATAACAAAAAAAACCCAACCCAATCCTATTACTAAAAAGCTGTTTGCTTTCTCAAGTATAGTTGAAATCTTAATTAGGAAAAGGAATGTGACTTACCATGTGGTAAATATCACCTGATACTGATTCAGAGTTTCACTGAAAAGTGCTGTATGCCACAGCCTTGTTCTTGTGGGATTCTGGTGAGTGAAGCATTTCCAGTGTATCCTCACTGCAAATAGACTAGCCTTCCTGCTATTTTGGCACTCAGTGGCTGTCCCAGAATCTAGACTCCCATCTTCTCTTCCCTGCTTGAGAAAGCCATTCTTTGTTTCTGCCTTTTCACATGTTGCTGTGGCTGATTTGTAACCACAGTTAAACAAGTGTCTGGTGTTTATTAAAAATAAAAAATAAAAATTCACAGTACAGTGTTGGCCTGGTCAGATGTGTAGTTACACTGGAGAAGTATGCACTGATAACCAGAGCAGAGCTTCTTGAACTTAACACTTTGGACAGTAGTACTAGGTGACAGAGGACAAACTGTTTCCCCTCCTATCCTTTTTCCCCATTGCACCATGTAGACAGTGATACTGATCTCCTATGTTTTCTAGGATCTAAGCAGAAACAAAAGGAAAAGGGAAGTTATGTTAATTTAAAAAAAAAAATTGCAAGCTTCAACTTCTTTGGTGAGGGGAGGTGGGCAAGCCAGGAACTTATTTTATGTGTGAAGAACTAGGTTTTGCTATTATGTTCACAAATCTATCTTATTAGACTTCCTGAAGTTGCAGCTATATTTTTTTTTTTATGAAGTAGTGTCTTACTACGAGTTTGAAAGCATTTGGATTTGAAGTTTTGTACCACCTTCTCATGTAGATGCTATCGTGGTTTAGTGCTGAATGTTGCTTCCATCTAAAGCAGATGGCAGAACAGGATGTTCGCCTGTTGTAGACACTGATACATTCTGGCTTATTAGTTTGAACTCTGAAGTTTGGTTTATGCTGAGATGCAAGACTGAACTGGATCAGCCAAAGTGCAGGCAGATTTATTCTATTTTGCTGCCTCATTAAAGACAGATTAAAGCCTCTGACAGAGCATTCGTATAGATATTTGTGGAAAGAAGCAGCTGCAGATAAACGTGTCGGAGGATGTTGGTTGGAGTGCAATGGTGTGTGAATGCTTTTGAAAACTTGGTGCTAAATATAGGGCTGAGTACCTGACTTATTGGTTTAGGAATTCAATTTCATTCCAATTAGAATGTCTTTGGATGTAAATCTTCCAATAACTCAAGAGCCATTATATAGGAATGAAGATTTCATCAAACTGTCAGCTTTTTCTGTGATGTTCCTAATATGGCAATTTCGACTGCCAAAAGCGTAAACACGCCTGTGCTAATGTGAAAGTGTTTTCAGGATTTCCATTCTCAGGATTTTTTTTTTGCCTATTGTGAATACAGTAACATAATGGGATTGTTAATTTAAACACTTTTTGATGTTGCTATTTGTCCAAATGTGGGTAAAAGCAAGGCTTAAATTGCTCTCTTCTGAGAACCTGATTTAACAGGAATGTGTACAGACCTTTAAGCACAGGTTACCACAGAGATAAATTTTAGAATTTATTGGAATACATAATTCCGACACATTTGGTAGATATGTTAGTGTGCTGCTGGCTTTTTGTCAAATACAGATTTCACATACAAATCATCCACACTTACCTATTGCTGTGTATCTGTGTGATAGTTACCTTCAATTGTTAAACATCTCATTTCAGTACGAGGATGTCGTCCTGGAAAGATCGTTCAGATGACCGAAGCAGAAGTTCGGGGCTTGTGCATAAAATCACGGGAAATATTTCTTAGCCAGCCTATTCTCCTGGAACTAGAGGCACCTCTGAAAATTTGTGGTATGTAAACTTCCTATGCATGTCTTTTATGTACACATTTTAAACTAGTTATGCTAGGTGACTTGGAAGGATACCGAGATAGGCAAGTGACCTTGACTTGGATGATGCAGATTAGAGCGAGGTCTTCATGATCTTAAATGTAATTTTCAATTTAGATTGGATTAAGTTGAGAAAAGGCACCCGATGGTTGGTAGATTGCTGGTGCTCCCAGTACTGTTTTAGGAGCAAGTTCCATTGTCAATAAGAGCCGCTTGTGCCTTTGTTTAGTGCGGATTTTGCAACATGTCCCTTGTAGTTTCCTAGGGACTGCTTGCAGTTAGCTGCTTTAAAAGCTGGTATTTAAAGTTGTAGTTGCTCTCTTAAAAGCATAAGCAAAGCAATGATCTTTACATGTTGTGAAATGGAACACTTCAAACTAGTGTTGAAGAAAGCATTGTTAGTCTTTCAGTTGAAAAAATAAGACTGGATGCAGACTGTTAAATTAGGCTTAGTTACCGTGCAGTAAATTCCTTGCGCTTTATAGCAAGCTTTAACAGACATCATTATTGCTGTGAAATATCGATAAATATGGATAATATTGTTGTCAAGTATGGACATAACCTGTGTATGTTATCTCTCTAAGCCTTTATAAGATGCTAGACTTCATCAAAAGTACATTGTTGTTAATTGGTATGCAAGCTTGTTAAACTGTTACAAAAGTATTGTAAGTACTGGCTTGTAATCATTTTGCAAGTTATTAACAGCAGATGCAGTCTTAAAAAGCATAACATTTCTTGACTTAGGCTTCTTAAAGTGTCATAGTATTAAAATTGAAGCATTCTTTGAATTTATTGTTACTAATATGCTCAAAGATAGATTAGCATCTTTGTAGGCTTCTTTCTGTCAGACCTAATGTAGCAATGCTTCTTACATTAAGAGGATATTACCGATTAAAAAAAAAACCACTAATGGCAAAGTAATTTTTAAATAACTAATTGCTTGGTAGGGTGAGGAGGAAAAACTGGACCAGCTTGCCTAATGGCATAAGATTGAAGGTAAAATCCAGCTGTGTTTATGCTACACTGAGAAGACTACAGTAGTCTCATCGTATTTCTAGATACAGAAAAAATAAAACCTCAAATATTTAGACTGTACATAAGTCAAGGAAGGCCTGCAAAGTATAATTAGCCTCCTTCAAAGTTAGTTTCTTATTTGCTTAAATCGAGACAGTTGAAAGGACTGTTAGGTGCACAATAATAGGGTAGCAAATGCACAGTTAAATAAGGCATTTGTTATTTTTAAGTTGGATTCCAAACACAGTGATAGCACCAGGAAGTGTCAAGTGCATCTAAATTTAATATTAGAGCAATTGTCAAAGATGCATTTAGATAAAAGTGAAAGAAAGATGATCGCTTTCACCGAAAGCAAAATATGCAGCTGTACTGCTTTGAACTATTTTAGTGTGTTGAGGCATTGCCTCAGGAACCATTATAGGGTTGTCTTGTCTTGTAATCAAGTCAGTTCAAAATAAGCTTTTACATCTTGAATGGCTGTGTTTTAATGTAAGATGAAAGATATTCTTATGTAAACGTCCATTTTAAAATAGATGTGGTTTTTACTGTAAGGCTTTGTATCTGGTAGACTTCAATTCAACTTGTGCCCATGTGAAGCTGTATTTTAAAATGCCAGGTGCCTTGAATGGAATAGTAAATGCTTTGGTCCCTTTACAAAATTGTTTCTATGAAATGTTCCTTTACCCTTTGAGTGCTTTGGTCCCTCTGGCTGATGTGTGTTAACTGAAAGTAGTTTTAGACAATGAACACAATTATAATATTATTTCTGTAGTATGTCTACTTGGCAGTTAATTCTGGTGGTGTATATTGATAGTGGGGTGTATATTAATTGGTCTGGGGAGTTTATTGATAGCATAGTTCTGGAGTGCTAGACTGAGCATAGCAATAACTTGTTGAAGAGTCTTTTATGTTTTGTTCTTGTGACTGGAATTGTTCTTGTTGCAACATATGTGAAAATGGTTTTAGCTGGTGAAACTTTGGATTGTGTCTGGAATTGGGTAGTGGGTAACATTCCCCGTTATTAGAAGAAAACTGGGAAATGATCCCTCTCCCTGAGTGAGAAATAGTTATGGAAAAATGCTGCCTAAAGAAGGAAGTATTGCATTTCTCATGGAAAGTGAAGAGGCATATAGCTATGTAGTCGTCTTACCATTGCCTGCTTTAAGAGTTGAACTGGTGGGCATACAGGTTTGAGAACCTTTGTTCTTTTAAGATCGTGGGAAAAGTTATGTTGAACTGTGTGTTGATTGTTATTTTTTTAAGCTATGCTTAACAAAGTTGGGATTTTGCCACTGAACAAGCAGCAAAAGTGAAAATGCACTTATGGAATGCTTAGTGTAAGGTACTAAATTTAAAAGGTATACAGCTTGTACTGAAGGCTTCTTGCGTAGCTTTTTTGCATTCAGTCGCTTTGGTAGTGAATTCTGGAGTTCAACTAGAACACACTGCATATGTTCTACAAGTTACTGTAGAACAGCTTTGGTATCTCCTTTAACCTTATGGGCAACTCACAAATAGTTAGCTTTGGCGAGTCTGATATGGTACATTGTGGTGTTGTAATTGCCGCACAGGGCTGTTTCATTGAAAGCCTACTTATAGAATCATAGAATGGTTTGAGTTGGAAGGGACCTTCAAAGGTCATCTAGTCCAACCCCCCTGCAAGGAGCAGGGACATCCCTGACTAGGTCAGGTTGCTCAGAGCCTCATCCAGCCTGTACTTAACTTCAAAGCTGGCAGTGTGATGAGTAACATGACAGTTATTTTTCCTGAGATATGCATGTGGCACTGAGTATCTTGTAAGGGATGTCAATCTTTAAGTCTTTGTACTGTGTTTATATTAATAATTGCATCAAAGGAGGAGTTACCCTAAATTCTGGGAGATGGGAATCATAGTACAGAAATGTTATGGGAAGACAAGCAGTTGACCTTTGAAGTGCCCTCTGCCAGCAGAATGTTCCATTTCTCTCCATTAACTGTTCTGTTTTTGCAGTAAATATTGTGACTTAACTTTTTCTTAATGCATTGGCTTCCTGGCAATTGGGGGTTGTCTTTCTGACTTTGTTTTAACTTGAATTAGAGCTTGATTAGAAAGCTGAAGACTTGTGAAGACTTCTGTAGCTTTTGGATTTCAGATTGGTTTCATAATTGACGTGGTAGTTCTGCAAATACTATGAGTTATTTAAATTTAGTGAGTACTTCAGTTTCTAATATTAAGATGGTTCTCACTTGTCTGATACCTGTTGTCAGTCTGTTTTTTAAAGTAAATATTAATGCTTTTTTTTAAAGATCAGTTAATAAAAACTGATTGTCTGACTTAAGTTCTTGATTTGTGTACTTATTTTTGCTGTTGCACTAATGTTTGGTAAACATTTTGTTATTCAGGTGATATTCATGGTCAGTATACAGACTTGCTTCGATTATTTGAATACGGAGGATTCCCACCAGAAGCTAATTATCTTTTCCTTGGAGATTATGTAGACAGAGGCAAACAGTCTCTGGAAACAATTTGCTTATTACTGGCGTATAAAATCAAGTACCCGGAAAACTTCTTTCTCTTAAGAGGAAATCATGAGTGTGCTAGCATCAATCGGATCTATGGATTCTATGATGAATGTAAGCAAAACCTATTTCTCTTGAAAGACTGTTAAAGACTAATACTGTGTTTTGGAGACACTTCTAGTAGTGACTCTTGAACTACAAGGATTTCAATATTCTGTGAACCTACTTTGAAACTTTCTAAAAAGTACATTTCGAGCCAAGGTTAAAGTCACTCCAGAGAAAAATTATTTGCTCTTCTGCTGGCCTTGAAATACTGTTGCAGGAGATTGAAACCTAAATACACTAACAGAGCCCTGTGAACAGTCTGCGAACATTTTTGTTCAGGTTGTGATACATATTGCAGGTTGCCTTTAAGAAAACAGCCTTCTCTTCCTAATGTCCCCCACTGTTCTTGTAGGCAAGCGGAGATTTAACATTAAGCTGTGGAAGACCTTCACAGACTGTTTTAACTGTCTGCCTATTGCAGCCATTGTGGACGAGAAGATCTTCTGTTGTCATGGAGGTAAGCTGATGACTGCTTTTAAAGGCTGTGTCTAAACTGATCTTTATGTTAATGATGTACCAATGGGAGTGTGGATATGCGTACCTGATATTTAGCTGGAGATGTTTAACCTTATGTTGTCTCTAACGGTCACTTATGCCTTGTGCTTTCCTGTGCACCTGGCAGCAGGTAGATGTCATACCTCATACACATGGCCCTCTGTGCCTGAGGGTCAAGTGCATCTGTAGGTATTCCCATCAGTGTATCCCTCTTTGAAGGATACTGAATGCTACAATTTTTGCATAATTTGCCATGTAACTTGTTGCTGTTACCATCTATCAGTGCAGCCTTAGCTAATGTTGACACCCCTAGTAGTGAAGTGGAAGAATAACTTTCACAAGTAACCCCAGCTGTGTAGTCTTGGACTCTTTAGCTGGTTTCATAAGATATTGGTGGAAGGAATCTCTGAGGCCACATAGTAAAGTCTGCTGCTAAGAGTAAGACATTTGTTAACGTTGGCAGGTCAGCCATGGCTTGCTCTGACGCTATAAAACCTTTGCTATATATATGTTCTACAGGCACCTGTCCCAGTGCTGCCCTGTTCTTCCAGTGAAAAAAGTGTTTGGTGTTGGTCTGACCAAGGCTTGTGATTTATCTGAGTATTGGAACTTAACTTGGGCTCCCTTCTTTGTAAATGGGGACTCCCCATGCTTTTACAGGCAATGATGCTTATGGTTTTTCTGGGACCTAGCAGAGTCAAACAATTGACAACAATTTCAAATTATTTGTAGTAAAAGCCATCCTGCCTTTTTTTGCAGCTACTTCTGTTAGTAAGCAACTTATGCCTTGCCTTGATCCAGAGGTGGTCTAGTAGGTGTCACACCTGCATTGTCAGTGAGATAATTAGAGATCAGCGGAAGTGAGTGCACTGCAGAAACTTCTAGTTTGAACAGCTCCATTTGGAATTATAAATAGCACGCACCCAGAATTCCTGAGCAGACTCTTCCAGACTTTGTGAAGTTGCATTGATGGCTGCTATCCTGCCTTTATTAGTTACAGGTATCTACAAGAACTCTGCCTGTATGGAATGTGCTGTAAAAATGATTCTGGCTCTTGTATCTTGTATTCAAAGCTTCTGCATACATAATATGCTCTGAGGTATTGTCACTTCTCTGTAAATACAGAATTAATGTAGTGATAGACAACTGAGTCTGCCAGTCTCCAGATAGTATTGACTTGTTAGAGAGAGTACTTGTTTTCTCACAGGTCATCTTTTCATCTCATTCTCAGTGTGTTGTGGTGTCTTTTTTTTTTCTTTAAGAACTGGTACCTACCTTATGAGCTAGATCTCATAATAAGAATGTGCGATACAAAATCCCTTCTGCACCAAGGTAGCTGATTATCAATGGCTAAAACCATATAATAAATTTGTTTACAAAAAAAGCTGACAAAGACTATTCTTTTACTGTCATTACACTTTATATCATTATACTTATTTTGATTTTTGTTTTACTTGAGAAACAGCAGAGAATGAATGGTGACAAAATACTGTGGTGTTTCAGGCAAGCAAGCTTGGGTGGTAGAAGGTAATCAAGGAAGCTTAGTAGATAGAGTAGAATGCTATGTTCTGTGACAAAACTGAACATAGTATTCTGATAGTTTTGTGTGTATATGCACTTAAGGCCTGAGTTACGAGCAAGAAGCCTAGAAAGCTTCAGTACTTAAAGGGGGCTTATAAAAAAGATGGGGAGAAACTTTTTAGCAGGGCCTGTTGTGCTAGGACAAGGGGTAATGGTTTTAAAACTAGGAGGAGGTAGATTTCAGCTAGATATAAGGAAGATACTTTTGGGGGGTTTTGTGTGGCATTTTTTTTGTGGTGTGTGGTTTTTTTTGGTTTGGTTTGGTTTTTTTTGTTTTTTTTTTTTTTTTGCAATGAAAGTGTTGAAACACTTCAACAGGCTGCCCAGAGAGGTGGTAGATGCCCCATCCCTAGAAACATTCAAGGCCAGGTTGGACAGAGCTCTGAGCAACCTGATCTAGTTGGGGATGTCCCTGCTTCTTGCAGGGAGGTTGGACTACATGACCTTTAAAGGTCCCTTCCAACCCTAACTATTCTATGAAGCCATTTTTCAAGGAAAAAATAATAAAGCTTTTTTTATAAATGTGTTGGAAAGATCAGGCTCTTGCTTAACCAAGTGGACAACTTTTATTTTGTACATAGTGTGTTTTAAGGTTCCTCTTATGAAAAGCAATATTTACTTCTGTATTGAATGCTAATTGTCTTAAACTTGTACTGACTTCCTCTGTAACTGAACGTACTATTACTTGCAACTGATCTGTGACTGTGAAGTAAAGTGAAAAGATTACTAAATGTGCTGTGTGCTCCTAATAAATGAGAGTGGACATTCAGCACGTGACTAAGTTTTTTGCCCTTCTTCCACCCAAACTGCGTTCCAGATCCCATGAAGTCATGGACTGTCAGCGCCTTTTCATGATGCTACTACTATAATAAACACTGAGGCAGCAACACAAACCATTCAACTCTGCTGGAGGTTGAAGCTAGCATGTAGCTGTAAGGTAGGTGCCTTTTTTACTATATTGCGCATTTTTGCATAGTTTATTTTAAAAATATTGTCCTCTGGGATATATAATAAAACTTTGCAAAACCGCATAACATAGTAAAACAAAAGGCACCTAACTTAATCCAGTAGGCTATCTACAATAGCTTAAAATCCCAAGTCAGCTTTTTTACCTAGACTTTTCTGGGCATCTGCTGTTTTGAGTTCTTTCTCTCACAGTATAAATGAAACCTCTCACCATCCCTGTCTCCAAATGTTCATGCTGCTGAAAGGTCTTTTGTTGTATCCCTCCTATCACCTCCCTCTCTTCCCTTTCTTTCCACATTGCTCATACAAGTCATATATTGGCCTTTTCTTAAGGCTGTCCTCTCAACTTCTGACTTTGCTCTTTTACCTCTTCATTAAAGCTTATTCCATAACCATTCCTGACTTCTTCTTTCTGCTGTGTTTTGTATTCTGTACAGTATTGTCCTCTTATCTGTGACACCATTCTCTAGTTCTTATCTTTAGAGAGCTTTATGTGGTTACTTTTAAGTTTCTATACATGAAGTCCATGTTGTAGTGTCATGTTGATAGAACACGTTGGTATTGTCACATTGGATTTAGGTTCTGAGATGGGAGTTGTGTTAGTTTAGTAGAATACTGGATTTGAGCAATATTTTCAAGCTCTCGAATTCTGCTTTTTCTTATGACATTAATGACAGTGAAATGTATGTTGAAGGTGATGTCTACTTGGTAATCTTACATAATATTCAAAGAGACCTGAAGAGCTTCTTGGATTACAGTATAGAAATAAGTAACCATCACTCTTACTTTACCAATTCCACCTGATCAGGGAGTATTTCAAATCTAGAGTCTGAATTTGATGAGTTTGCCAGGAGTAATGACAATTTGTTTTCTGTTTTCCCTTAGGGAAGGGGTGGAAGATACTTTTTCTGTGCTTAGCTGTCATTATGTGAGAAGACAACTTAGTTTAATTGTGTAAATTTCAGTTTTCTTTCAGTACACACTAGGTTGCAACAATCATTGTAGTGGCAGCAGCTTGACAGTGAGCCTGTGTTTGTGTTCTTATTTCCTTCATTTAATGCTAGTCATGTACAACTTTTGTCTGTAGATCTGAATTTGGGACATTAGCTATTTCTTTTTGTGCAGGGGGAGTTTGGATGGTATTTTAGAAAAGACCTGTTGGTTACAGAAAGTTCTACAAACATGCAGGCAGTTTTGTGGGGGGTTGCTATTTTACAATGGAGTAAAATAGCACAAAAACTAAGAGCTGCAGAGTTGAGACATGGTTTATAATAACATATTGTCTTTCAAAGAACTTCATTTTTTTTGGATGCACCCTGAAGTGCTGAGAGCTGTAACCTCATAAGTCACAAACTGGTTGTGCTTATTTCACTGAGATTGTCCGTTAGTGTCTCGATGTGGTGCTGAGTAGAATCGGTAGAATCCGCATGCCTTTGTGCTAATGTAATCTGCGTGTAAATCAGATCTGGGGATGAGGAAGTGGTAGATTGGTCGAAGTTTAGAAACTGATTATCAATTTGAATTTATATTAGTATCCCTGTATTTTGTGTAAGTAGAATTGACTGAAGCTCCTTTGGTATGCTGTTGATATGCTGCCATGCTTTACAACCTCAAGGTAATATCATGAATACAGCTTTAACAAGCTGATGAGGATAGAAGGCTTTTATCATAAGAGTACTTCAACAAAAATAATCTAAAATCTTAATACTTGAAGAAAAGTTCCTTAAGTCTTTATATCGAATGCATCGGAATCATTGTTCCTGTAACATGTACATTGCCACTATGCAAACTCTGTCAGCTGAAATTATTTTACACAGTGACTCCTTTCCAATGACAGGTTTTCTTCCATCATGTTCAAAGTTCTGGACCGAGTCAAATGGATATGGCTTGTTAATATGAAGTATGTTTCAGCACAAATTAGATCTTCGTGCTCTGTTTCCAAGATTACCTAATTAAGAAAGTTGCAAATTTAGCCTAAGCCATGGGAATGCTATTCTTCACTCGTTCTCTCTAGAAAGCTGTTTAAGAGAACACACTAGGCTGTAGAGTTCTGTGCTGTGTGGCTAAAAGAATGGTACAAAAACAATTAAAACCCCTTGTTAATTTCACTTGTGTTATTCTCTGTCCCTCTGTTTTGGAACTTAGTTGTCTTATAGCAAGCTGTCTTTTCCTTATATTGCAGTGGAAACAATGGATGCTGTATGACTTTGAACCTCTAATTGTGTGTTCTCTGGAACCCTTTTTACAGGTAAAATACATAGATAAGTCACTTGTTTTCTTGTGCTTACAGGACTGTCTCCAGATCTTCAGTCAATGGAGCAGATACGGAGAATTATGCGACCTACAGATGTTCCTGACACAGGTGAGACATGGAATTTACTGTAAATAAGTCTTAATGGTGAAACAGGTTTAATCAATTTCTGTACAGGCAATGCAGTGACTTAACACAACCTCTCTTCACAGTACAGTATTCCTTGACATTTGTGCAGGATGTGAGTCTCGTTCTTCATGATGGTTAAAGTTACCTAATATGTTAGAGGCTATTGCCTGCATTGTTACTGCTTGTCATAATGGAGTAGGATACATTATCCACAAGTTTACCTTAAAACAAACTTGGAAATCTAGGGAAAGATCGAATTAAACTAAAAAGTTAGTTCTTTCTCTTGCCTTGCTTAGACACACCTAAAACTCTTGGTCTATCGAAGAACACAACTGTTTAAAGCTTGCCGAGTATTAAAGTATTTGGACTTGTCTCTGCTTGGGGCATGTTCCTTCCTCTTTAAGTTTGTGAAGTATAGCTCTTACTTCACTGCAGTGGGATTTCAAGTGCTTGTATCAATGTGTCCTGAAATTTTCTTCTACTAATGCATTAGTACTTTGTATATAGATGTTGGATGCAAATTGCCAGTGTGTTCTGTACAATATTCTTTTTAATTGTTTAATTAATCATCTTCATCAGTGTCCCATTTATTCCAGATTTGTTACTAGTGGATTGAAAAAACTGTCAAGCAGTGCAATGGGATACTTTTTAAAGTGTTGGTTTCAACAGTGTTTTGAAATTAACTTTCAGAGGCGATACCACATCTAAACCTTTTTTAAAAACACAAATTACAATTACACTTAGACCTTGGAATAGAATTCTACTTCCTGTAGTGTTCCTCAGTCCTGATGCAGTAATTCAGGGACTAATATTAATATATCTACTGTCCCTTAAACAACAACATTTCTGTGCAAGCTGGTACATACACACTTGACACTGAGAAGTATTACTAGACTGGTAAATGAATGTTTCTGTAGTATAAATTACTACATTGTTCTTCCTTTTATGCTACTTATAATTCACTCAGTGCATAACCAAGTAAGTATCAGTGCAAACAAGTCAATTTTTGAATTTCGGAGCTCTCTGAAAAGGTAGTTCTATTGAACAGGCTAATACTACTGTTTGAGCCACCCCCAGTTCAGGAATGCCCTTGCAGGATGTGGATCTGGTTTCCATGGATATTCAACTGAAATCATATGTATTCTTAGTGCCTCCTAAAAATAAATACAGATATTTTCTTTAAAAAAAGGCTTTTGATCTACGGAGTGGTTCTCAGTCTTTAATTTTGCTTTCAGAAGCAATAGCTGGATGTTTACCAGCAGAGGTGAAATGAAATGTCCCATCAGGGGCATGTGTGCATATAGTACAGTGACATAGAAGGTCTTGGCCTTTTGGACCTATTTAAGGCAACCGGTTTTACAGAATGGAAGTAAATGTTGTGAAAGATGAAAAATAAACTGAAGTGATCTCAATTCTGCAAAAGCTACAAGTCCTTAAAAGCTGTCCCTTTGTGGAGGGATGTCACTCAGTGAATGTTTGTGTTGATACAGAAATTCTTGGTAGAAGTTCGTAGATCGCTGAGAAGATTAGGTCATTATGATGGTTTCTTCTAGTCTGATGAAAAAAGCCTTTTCAACCTCAACTGCAACTTAAAGACCTCTTAAGTGTTTTTATGAGGTTTGGAAGCTGTTTGCTCAAATCTGTCTCTGTATTTCAGCTTGAAATCACTTGCCTTTGGTAACTGTTAAAGTATTTGTGTGAGGCCATGGTACAAATGATGGCTTTTGGTAAGCATTGTCAACCATTTGCTTATTAGGAAACCGTAACTCCCTCTTTTGTGTAAGCTTGAATGCCTCGTATCGGCTGTGTTATGGTATGCTCCTGGTCCATCTGAGCTATTGCAATGGTAGATGTTGCGTATTAAAACAAACCTATTTGGGCAGCATGATTTAGTTCAGACAAGCTTGTTGCAGGGTTCTGCTACACCACTGCTAAAGATTATAGGACAGATTTCCTTGTTGCTGTGTATAACCCTAAAGATTATTTTATCTTGGGGAGAGGATAGAAGAGGAAGCACTTCCTAAGGAGCTTCCGTCACTTGTTGGAAATTTCTCATAAGAAACCATTAGGGATTGCGGTGCAGCTATTCTGTTTTGAAAAAAAACCATGTTGTATTCAATGTAGAACGGAATTTCAGTAAAATAAGTTTGTTATGTGCTGTGTGTATTCAGTAGTTTATTTCCATATAGATATTTTATCTAAAATGTAGTTGTACTTGCTCTGTCCTTTGTCTTCTAAAAGCAAATAAAATCTTAGCATGTGCGGGAGGGGCACTCTGACTGGCACCAAAGATTGTTTGATAGCTGTATGTAAATACAGAATGGTCTAGTTGCACAATAGGTTTCAGACATTAGTTTTGCTTGATTACAACTTGCAGGATCTGTTATTTAAGAAATGTTTTCAATATTTTATTTAGCAAATAACCAGATGTAATTGTAACCCAAACTTCTGGGTGCCAGATAAAGGAGCCTGCTGGCCTCACTTTCAGATTTGAGACAGTGCTCTTAAGTATTAAAATGCTTAAGGATTAGTAATTTCAGGTAAAGAAAGTACAATTTAATAGAAAACTATGAAATACATTTTGAATCAGTTATGTTTGCTTTGTAGTTGAACTGGCCTGGTTCTTTTTGATGTGAAAATGCTTTGGAAGTTCTATGTTTAAAGGCATTGCAGTTGACTTAGAGATTTTTTTTTTTTTTTTTTTAGTACCCAGCTTTAATTTTCAAGGTTAGCTGACCTACTGTTGGCAGCAGAAAAAATATTTTGACCAGTGCTAAAGTGCCAGAGGCTACTTGTTCTAATTTAGATTCCAGACTGGTTGGCACAAGGCTTTTTGAAAAGTCAACAGTAGTCCAAGCAAACTGAAAGTGCTACCAAAAACAATATGGCAGAATTTTACTGTGTTAAATTTTGATTTAAGTCACATAAGGTTCTTCATGTATGGTAAGAAAGGTAAGAATCAAAGCTGTTCCATGCTCAGAAGCTTGTGGTACAAGTTTATTTGCTGTATTTGACTGGCCTTGCACAGGATTTTAAAATTTAGTGAAGCTTTCAAACTAAGCTTTTTTGGTGAGCTGTGAAATTGCTTGCCTTTTAAAGTGCACCCACTGCAGTATTCTTAAATTCCTCAAATGCTTACTGTACACATGCTGAATACAACAATTAAATATTATTTCTGAGAACTAGTTGCCTCTGACTTATTTCATCTCAAGGTACTGCCAGTGGCAAGGGGGGAAAAAATTTCCAGACTTATGCAGACTGCATCTTTTGTCTGAGTTGCAGTGTAAGTATTGCTGAATTTCTTGCTAAGACTTATTTTCTTTAGGAGAGCTGCTGTGATAATTACAAGAAAACTATTTTACGTTATAGAATGATACCTCCTAAGACTAGCATCTCACTTGTATTATCTTTCAAAGGTTTGCTGTGTGACCTGCTGTGGTCTGACCCAGACAAAGATGTGCAAGGCTGGGGTGAAAATGATCGTGGGGTCTCTTTCACTTTTGGTGCTGATGTGGTCAGTAAATTTCTGAATCGTCATGATCTGGATTTGATCTGTCGAGCTCATCAGGTATGAATTACGCTGCTATTTCTTCTAGAAACCTCTCCTTCTAGACATTCTGCCTCATGGTGCTGCTTGTCTACAGGATATATTTGAAACTTGCCAAGAAATAGTCCCTTTATTAGGAAGGCAGTTTAAGGTTCTGTCTTTCTGTGGACTCATATTGAACTGAGTGTCTAATGTCAATGAAGTAAAATACTAGCATTACATTTCCCCATTGATCATTCTTTTGTATTGTCTTTTTACTGTTAGACCATTGTATATGAACATCAGAGGTAAAGTGTCCAGGTTTAAAGTGGCAAAGTAGCTTGGATTCGATATTTACACTGATATTTGAGTTCTTCCATTTCAGCAGTAGTCAGTTCTCTGGTAGTTGTGACTTAAACTATGTCTTCAATACTTCACTTCATTGAAGTTATTAAGTGCATTTTGAATGCACTTTATGAACAGGTCTGTTCATAAAGGCCTTCAATGTTGCCTTCATTTTGGTTTAGCTATTTAGAGTACTTCGGCATAGATTGTTCGACACTGAAATGTGCAGAAAGCAAGGTTATTTTTGACATCATCAATCTTTAAGCATACTTTTTTCAGATTTTATTGCGTTACTTTAAGCAGGTGGCCTAGTTAGGTGGACATCAAGTTTCAATTTCCTGTGGAACTTCTCAGTTTCATTATTTAGTCCATTTTAAAAGCCCGCCTGCTGTGAAACAAAAATAGGCTTTTTATTTTGTGTGACTGTTAAGCTTGATTATACTACCAGAACACTTGTGATTTTACTGCTAAAACATTAGAGATTAGTCAGTGTGTGCAATGGGTATTAAGAGTTCTTAACCTCTGATCAAGTTCTTGTCATCTCTTTAATATAAGTCCTGTTTGCCTCAATACTAGCTTTTTTCTTTTTTTTTTTTTTTTTTTTTGTGACCTGTATTGATTTCTCTGACAGGTGGTTGAAGATGGATATGAATTCTTTGCTAAACGCCAACTGGTCACCCTATTCTCAGCTCCAAATTATTGTGGAGAGTTTGACAATGCAGGGGGCATGATGAGTGTGGATGAAACTCTGATGTGTTCCTTTCAGGTATGATTAATTGTACATTAATTTTTACTTTAGGTGTTGGGCTGTATGGACTGAGTTGGTCTGCTTGTGGTTAGCGTAGGGTAATATAATTGAGCTACAGAAAGGACTGCACAGCAGACTGGTCTGTGGACAATGAGAACTACAAACTATTCTGTTCCTCAGAAAGCTGTGTGGGATTTGCTGTTTTCCAAACTCCTGCATATTAAGTTATTCCCTCTACTCAGATGCTTATTTCAAAGTTCAATTTAGTGATTCTTTTTAGTCATACCTAGTGATCAGAGTACCTAATTATGCAGAGTAATGGACTATTGGACCCTTTTAGTGTGGTTGCTCTAATCAGATTTTAATCCCTACTCCTTTCTGGACATGTGTTCAGCCCCATTTCTTTCACTGTCCTGCCCCAATGTAGTGGTAGAACTAGAAGAACATAAAAGTAGTAGTATTGTATGTAGGATTAAGAAATTTGTAGAATTGTGGTGTGATTTCCACTCACCCTTACTCCTCTTGTTCCTGCTGAATGAGATTTCATGTTGGCTTAACAATATTTGAAATGTTCTTAGATGTCACTGACTCAAAATAACTTATTTTTTACCAAGATATTGAAACCATCTGAAAAGAAAGCCAAGTACCAGTATGGTGGACTGAATTCTGGGCGTCCGGTCACTCCACCTCGCACAGCTAATCCTCCGAAGAAGAGGTGAAGAAAGGAATAATGTAGAATCACCATCAGATCTGACAAGGACAAAACTCCATATTACAGTATATAATAAGTGTGCACTGTAAAACCATCCAGCCATTTGACACCCTTTATGATGTCACACGTTTAACTTAAAGAGACGGGTAAAGGATCTTTATTAATTTTTTCTAGTAGAAAGATGTGCAACACTGTATTGTAACAAGTATAGTTCCAAGTTCTAATATCCAGCATAGAGTAAAAAAAAAATTAGGAAAAAACTATTGCAACTACATATTCACATTTGCCACGGTTTTTAAAGTTGACCAACATCCCAGTTAAAACTTGATGTAATAGTTAAACCAGATGAGAGCATGATGTTCCATTTGTGTAATGTGGTCTTATTGTTGCTTGATTGCTTTTATTTTGGTTATTTTGTAGCTAGGATGATGCGAATATGGTATCTAGTCTTATTTCCCGGCTTTCTTTGAAATTGAAATAAGGAAGGGGCTTTTTAGAACAGCCATTGATCTCTCATCCTCCCCCTAAGCCCCCTGTTGTTCGTAATAATGCCACCCAAATGTGTGCCCCATTATAATGCAAAGTTTATGGTAGGTAGTGATTAAAAGGCAAACTAAGTCTGAAATGCCCAGACTGGACAGCTTGACAGCCAACATAAATTGAGACAGAAAAACCTGTCTTGACTTTTTAACTTAAACTGCCACACAATGAATTTGTGCACTACACTATTTTAAATTATTGACTACACTGTGCTATGGCACTTCATTTAACTTAGCTAGGACAAAAATGGTATTGCCTATTAGTTGGTAACTTGATTATGTGGTACCTTGGCTTTAGTTTTATTAGCATGGAACACCTTTGGCATGCTTAGCTTCCAGGTAACTCCCTACCTGCATCAAAATTCATCTTACATAGTTCCACAGAACATGAAGATCCTTATTTGTTAAGCCTTTGGAAGCTGACATTCTTTTTCATAAGAGGGTGTGTTTAAATGGATGTTCATCAGTGGACAGTAGGCTAGCTGATGAATGGTGAGCTGAAAATGCTGTAGGAATGTCTGACATGATTATAAGGCTTATGTCACTAAAGATTATATCCTTTGGATTTTCATGATCAAATTTCATATACTATTGTATAGACTTCGGCTTTGTAGTGTACTATAGTAGCAATAATTTCTGTACATGATCAAGAGTTACGCAGTATTTCTTTTCAGTTCTCTCCTTTCTTAAAAGAGTTAACATTGACAAATGGCAAGATACAGAGAAGATGTGAAATTTACAGTAGGGTAAATGAAAGGCACAAATTTGTGATGCTTTAGGATGCAATACTTATTGGATATAACTACAAAAGCTTTTATTGAATATTGTCAAATTTGTAAGATTCTTTGGGGGAAGGTTTCAGATTTATACCATTCTAAATGTTGCATCAGTAGATGTAAAACTCTTGACTTCAGTATTGTCTTTGAAAATGTTAAATTGAGGATTCTGGTAACTTAGGTTTTATGAACTGGCACATTATATAATGCAAGAGATATATTGATTTCTGACACAGTGAGCGAGTTCTTTGAAATGGATTTAAGTCTCTTTTTCTAATTCCATTTTGTTTTAAATGCATATTTTAAATGTAGGTTTTTTCATTTAGTAAAAGTTGTCTAATTCATTTGAATGAAGTCTGACTGGTTATTTTAACATAACTTATTATTACTCAAGAAGTATGGAGCTTGTTCTCTTTTTAAAAAAGCCCACAAACTTACATGTATCTGTTACTGATTTATATTGGATACGTCTGTGGTTTTGAACAATGGTTTAATTTACCACACCTTGAAGCAAGCACCAGAGTTTTAATATATAGAATGAAATGTAGATGTATTCTGATACTGCTCAAAGACGCTTGTTCTTGAAAGTCAGTGATGAGAGCTGTGTAAGTGAGAGTAAATTCAGTTTGTGACAACGTAATTGATTAAATCTATTCTGTAAGCTTTGACAGGGTAACTTCCTGCTCTAAGTCATTGCTTACTTGAGGTTTAGTTGTACAATTTTGAAAATGCTGGGTTTTACCAAGTGCAGCCTCTGTTATAAGAAGCATCATATTACCAAACATCTGGATTAACATTTTTCCATTTTTCTCTTAGTTTCTGGAACAATGTCTTCTGTATCATGAAACGTCTAGGTGTAAAGCTGTATGTGAGTAACATGCTCGCTTGTATTACAGATGCTATGTCAAAAGGAAAATAAAGTCTTCAGGCCTCGTGTGTTCTAAAGAAATAGGAAATTCTTAGTTTATTTTATGGCACTGGAAAGCCACATCTGGTGGTGATACTCTGAAGAATTGCTGTTTTTAGCAGAAATCACTTGCAAAGGATTTGAGTGCAGTTTTGACTTTGGGGGAGTTGGGCTGTCTGTAACATCCTTCGCCATCCTATGTTGCAGAAAAGGTACATGATCTAATAACCTTACCCTTACAGATATAATTGATATTCCATACTAAAAGCAAGCCAGGAGCATCAGATACATAACCGAACTTGCCATACGACTTCAGCTTATGTTTACAATGTTAATATAGATTTTTAGTATTTTTACTGTTGTCCATTCTGGAAAAGAGAACCAGAGTCTAATTGTATTTAGATAAAATCAACTTTCTTCCATGGAAATTGCTAGTGGCCTAATAGATAATATGTTTTTTCCACGTAAACATCTTGTCCATACAAGCATAAAACGCTGCTAAATAGCACAGTGTTAGTGTGCTGGGAAGTAACAGGAGGATTCTCAGGTGAGCTGTTAAGAGGCATATAAAACACTACACAATTTAAGGGGTATTGTTGCATATTCTCCAGCCACTCCCTTTTATCTGACAGTAATATCCATTCCTGATTTCATAGTAGAGTACAACGTGGCACATAACCTCATCTTGCTCCTTTTTGTTTGACAGGCATTTTATGATTCCCAAACACTAGAGAAATTCTGGCTTTAATTTAAAATACTGCTGCAAGGTGTGTTTCTTTGGTCTTTCGTGTTGATTGATAGGAGATTATTGTTTTACATCACTTTTTTGTATGCTTCATAGTGGTCAGTGTTTTCTATGCATGGAATATTCATAATTGCTGCTTTAAAGGATGAAAAAATAGTGTTTCATATAGTTAGGTTATTGTGCTGCTCTAGTAACTTGAAAATATTTCTGTGTAGATTGAGTTGTTTGTACTGATCTGATCTATTTACCAGACTCACAGAAAACACTGTAATGGATCTTATACCAGTGGATTGTATTTAGTTTGCTGTGTCTGGACATGTAGAGGTACTTGTGGTCACTGAAGTCTGAGTCAGTCTTTTTGCTTCTAATTAATGTGATTAACTGCAAGTGTACTGCTGCCAGGTGTCACCAAGCTTCACAATCCTGTTATGAAGACAACTTACATCTGTACTGTATTCTGTGTTGAGAGAGGAGCTAATAGGTATGTATGGCATGGCTTGTAGTATCCCAGTGCAGTGCATTGCTGTGTACTTACTTGCCTGGGAAACTCCAGCAGAAATTCTTTAGATCTGTGGAAGCAAGTTGCTTTTATTGTTAGTAGCCTACATTTCTGTTTTTAAGGTTCTTCAAAGATGGAGGTCCTCTGCTGTGCTTCTGCCAAAAGGTGATAGAAGTTGATGAGCAGCAAAGTGTCTTTTATGTGAAGAAGTGTTCCTTACTGTGACTTATCTCTTGATACAGGAGGATATTGCTGTCATATCATGGAAACTGTCAGACTAAATTACTGGAGCCGTATGTGGTTAGTTTGGGATTGGCAAACACATTTTTTTGCTCTGTAGTAATGGAAATATAAAAGACACTACTGCTATTGAATGTGGTTGAACTGAAGATGAGCGGAACGTAGTGCTGTTATAGGTAGCAGAAATTTTCAGAATATATAGATGACAAACACAAATATCCCATGCTTGGCCTTTGGTGTAAAGCTCAAAGGTTAACAGAGAGTACCTGCTTTGTAGAGACATATGTAGATAATAGTTGTAAAAACGTAGCCTTTATCTAGGTGTTGAATTTCATCCTGGCAAACTGTCAGTGTTGTATCCATGGCTGGTGTTTCTGGAACTTTCCTTGCTGTAGGGTTGGTTGGAGATGAAGACACTATACAAACCTGACGGGTAACATTACAGCTTAGCAAAGAACAGAGGCAAAGTGATACTGTCATTATTGTATTGCTTTTGAACTTGTTGGAGTTATACATTACAAAGTAGATGGATGCCAATCATGAATCAAGTTAAATGAGGATAAATGTGAATTTTTGGCTTCAAATGAAATGGTGAAAAACCAAGGGCAAGAGAATGTCTCCTTATGCTGGAGCAGAGATGACTGCACAGTCAAATGTCTCTGAGTCCACAGGGGCTAATAATATGCTTTAAAGAGCGATGTGATTCTTTTTTTTATAAATACAAAACAGAGTTGTGATGAAGTTCATGCCCATAGTCATTCTTGTCGAGAAAAGGAACTCAATGAATCAGTACCGGCCTTGGGATATTTAGGCATACTGCTGGATATATTTTTTTTTCTCTGCTGTCATCTGTTTGCTTCTGCTAATTAGCTGTAGCAGCTTTTAAGCTCCCTGTCAGTGCAGCCGTATACTTTTCTCCTGGATCATACGTTGATTTTGCTTGCCTTATTCCAAAGGTTGATCAAGGTTTTGATGACAGCCTCTAACCAGGTGGCTGCATGCAACTCATGGGCTTATAACCAAGCATTCTTCTCACTGCGTGTATCAGATGATCAGAGCTGAAGGAACCTCAGGCCATGTTGGACTGAACACTGGAAACCCATGTAACAGTAAGTCAGTGTTGGGACAGTAAATAAGGTACCAAGATAAGACCCAAGTTTGGGTACTTTGTGGTATTGTGGGTCTGCCAGGTTCTTGTCTTCCATGGATTTCTGGAACTGGTAGTACTGAGCATTGTCCTTGCAGATCCCTGGAGTTGCTGGGAAGCCAGCAAAGGTGTTAGGTTACTTGTTCTGTACCTAAGTGTGCCTTGTTAAAATTAATAATAATGATCTCAACATGGTAATTGGTAATAAGGACAAAATTTCATTGTTTCCTGGTGTTTTGTTTGAACTCATATTAATCTCTGCACCTCTATGTGCCAAGAAATGAGAACTTGAAAACAATTAGAAATAATCACTTTTCACAAGCCCTTGCCAATACATGGCTATATAATCTTTTCCAAGGAAAACTTACAGCTGCCTAAAACAATCTGGACAGGTGGAGGTGTAAACAGAGTCTGTGCTACACGTGGCCTAGGACAACCTGTTTCCTGAGTTCTGCTGCCTTAGTTAACAGAATCGGCAGCCCATTTATTTATTTAGCCTGCTGCACACTCAGTCTTAGAAGCAACTGTATCAGAAAGCAGGTGCTAACTAGATCCAGCTACTAATAAAGATCAGCAAAAGCTATTCTGTATCTTCAGGTGGAGATGTAAGCTTTATGTTAAAGACGAGAAAATCTCCCAGACAGAACTCTAGAAACAAGCACCACTTGAAAAATCCTCTTGAAATAGGATAGGCATGCCCAGATGTTAAGTTTCAGTCTTTTAACTTAAGCTGAGTTACTGTTAAATGGAGGAAATAAAGCAAATAGACAGGATTACAGTTTTTCTACTCTTACAGATAGCTGATATTCAAAAATAGTAAATTATATTTGCAGAGAGCAAAATAATTAAGTTACTGATTTTTGCCTTGGTAGAGAGTTCTGCTTGCTAATGTTCCTTTAAAGGTTTGAATCTTCATTGTGCAAGGGATTGCTGCATATGGATCCAATTATTGAAAAGACTTAGCCAGAAAAAAAAAACAACTGGTATCTTGTAGACAAACTGCAGCTCATGACATGAAGCAGAGGAGCACACAACATTGATGAATGCAGAGGACAACCTTGATGAGTAATATATTCCAGTGTAATGTTTCTCTCCATTGCTTTGAAGTCCCAACAAACATATCGTAATGTGAAAATAGTTACAAGTATTTTACATTGTTCCCTCTGGCTACTTCCTAGCAGCATTTCTGCAGTTCCTTAAGTCCTTCATTGCCTTGTCAAATTTCTGGGCTCATGTATAAATAAGCAATTTTCCACTAGCTACCCCCAAATATTTTGTTTATATTTCAGGTTGCTGTTCCTGTGTGGCTTCTTCCGCCTTCCACAAAGAACATGTATCACTTCTGTGAAATGCTGGGAGAAGGAACATGTTCCGAGAATTACATTTTAATGGACATCTTAATTGCATCCAGTTTCCAGGAGGCTGGATTAAGCAGATGAGCTGTAAGAATTAAGGCCCCATTCTGTTGAAGCAATGATGGTGAACAAAAACACCTTAATTCCTACCTAAGGCTCTTACCTAAAGGTACAACAACAAACAACTGACATGCTAGTCTTAGAGGCTTTTGCCTTGCCTTTACCACTCAGAGTAACAATACTCTTTTACTTGGTCTGTGTTGTTTATGCTAATGTTACACAAGAATTTAACACAGTTACTTAATGAAAAAGACCCAATCCGGTTGATGTAACAATTGTCTTCATGTTAGAATTGGTTCAGCATGCAGCTGCCATCTAGTGGTCTAAGGCCACTGGATGAAACACTAGTACTGCAGAACGGACACTTTATTGCGTGTTTATTCTCCACTTACCTGAGGTGGAAACCTTATCCCTTGATTAGTACTCAAATATATCCATACTGCATGGTTTCATAACTCGGATCTTGCTGCATTGAAACTAGGTTTACCTCGGCTAGACATACAAATTTATTTCCCTTAAAGCTGGCAGGCTTCATGAGATCTCGTTAAATTAGGAGGATACTGAAGGCGGGCGGGGGGGGGGGCGGGCGGGGAATCAGAGCTACCTGAAAAGCATAGAAAAGTTAGGCTTTGTCTTAAGTGAAGGTTTTCAGGTTTCTTCTCTCCTCTGGAATCTCCTATTGCCAAGTCTAAGTCTAACCTAGTAAGGTGGAAAATATGCAAGAAAGTATGTTTGGGTCTGGAAAAAAAACAATATAACTACATAAGAAAAAAAAATAACTGGTTCTGGCTTAGGTTGGTTCTGCTTATCAGAATAGAGCTGATATTACACTTGAATACCTTATCTAACCAAATAGTACATAATTTGTGTTGCTTTTAATTAAGTAGTTCTTCCTCTGCTCCACCCATGGGCTTCGTATCACAGACATATGCTGCTGAAAAAACATTTGTAGAGTTCAGACCTGATTTGAGGGAATCACTTGGTATTTAGGCAGATTCCACTAATTGTCTGCAATGAGTTGCTCTTGGAAAGCTATGTCTACACTAGCATGTTAGTTCAGAGTAATTACATGTTTTCAAAGTGACTCCTTCTGATTGTCTTCATGTGCTTGTTTGGATTGCAGAGCTCATACTGTTATATGCAAATCAGATCTTTTGATTTAGTTTCATGCAAAAGAAATCAGATCCTGGTGTGTGCCCATGGTGTCAATGATCCAGACTACTGAGTGGGCTGTACCACTGAAGTCCCCCAGCAAAAATGGGTGGCACATGGGTGCACTGATAGAATGGAATGAAAATGTGAAGATCTTACATGACACTGAAGTGCTTCCCATGCTGTGTAAAGTCAAACTGGCATCTGCGCTTCTGACATAGTCTGTCACACTGAAGTCTGTCTTTCTACTGTTCCACAATTTACTGAACTCTTCTCTCAGTATCCTTTCCATCTTTTGTCATACTTTCTGTTGTTCCAATTTTTTTAATCTCTTTTTCTGATTGCTTTTCTACCCAATGGTTGCAAGGTCTCTTCAGCTTCCCAGGTGTTCTGATATGGTGACACCTTAAGCTGCTAGGAAATGCTAATTTTAAGTCTGTCTTGAGAAGGCTGAAATAGGTGGCTGGATAACCTAGCAGCAGAGGAGAAGACTGTACCTCAGTAATCACTGACTACCAGAAGACCAGCAACTGGTGTATGTGTACAGTTCAAGAAGGTGGAAGAAGTCTTCTTGAAGGCCAGGGCAGCAACTAGATTTTCAGGTATCGTAACGTGTCCTTATTACAATGAAACTGAAGAGATCTCTGGAAGCATACAGCCTCCTATGCTTGTAGCAACTGATTTAGCCCAGGTGAATGTACTGCTTTCTTACTTACATTGTTAGGGTGGAGGGGAGGACAGGCATGCGAGGCTTTGAGTGGAACTAGGTCGTAGGTCCAAGTGTGTGGAGAGGTAGTCTAGTCTGCTAGTCTCCCTAGCAGAAGGGTTGTTTTAGGCCTCTAACAGCAATTCTATATGGCTGTGAGCTGGAGGAGAAATCTACCATGAAACAATTTTGTTTTGAAGTTCTGATTTCGTGCAATGTGAGGTCTGTCCAAGGAACAAAGCAAGCTGCACACAAGGGTAACATCCTTGTGTAATCTTCCTCAACTTCAAGAGGCAATGCAGCCTCTTCCCCTCCGTAAATGCTGTGGAGTATAAGCTAATGACACTACACACAACCCTGTGAACAGTAGCGATGACAAGTATTGTTTGAGGTGTCAGTTTACTTGGAATGAAAGGGGATTACCTGTTGACGTTGCAGTAGTGTTTTTCCCCCTCCATGTTCCAGCAAGCCTGAAAGGTTTCATGACTGCTTGCCCTTAGTCAGGCCCAGCATGAAGTTTGCCCTAGAGGAGATACCTCATACCACTGTGCGGTCATTTCGGGATCAGAGGCTTGGATGTCAGGTACAGAGCTGCTATTTCAGTAGATAACATGCAGTCATGTATTGGTTGTGGGCCAAGTGCTCCCAGTGTGGCAGGAAGAAAAGAATGTGTTGTCCTGCTTGCTGGCAAATATATAGAAGTCTAGCAGGAGGTAGACAAGCTTATGTCACAAGAATTACAGGTGGCTGGTTACAAAGAGGAAGGTGTGCTGGAGGATGTGTTCACAACTGGTCTAAGGCAAAAGTGAGAAGGGAATAGAGAAGGAAGAGCTTAGAGACAGCCATAGTCACGTTACCTAGAACTCCTAGCAGGCCTGATAGCAGTTCTTGGGCAGCCTGTGTGCCAGACTTATTAAAGTTCAGGAGTAGGAGACTCTGAGAAGGTGGTGGGAAGACTGGTGTCTTCAGGAGGCATTTGATTTCCCTCCAGAATTCCCACATCATGCTTTTTGGTAGTGAGTCATGGCCCAACTACAGGAAGAAGGGAAGGCAGAGGTCAGCTTGATTCCTCTAGCAGCTTTCATACACCTCTGGTCATCAGATACCCTCTCCACTCACATAGCTGAGCATGAGATAATGTGGAATGGAAGCAGAATCTACAGAGTGTGCTTACTGGTCCTCTAGCCTTCCTCAAAACTGAGGATATGTGATACTTGCCTCTTGGATTAGGCCACATTAAGTGTGGGCTGTTAGCCCCTATTGGGCCATGTTGAAACCCTAGGAGAAGTTTGTATTGGCCCACTCATTCCTGTCTCTTTCCCTGTCCCTGAAGTTCTAGGCCTCTCTGGCACCCACAAGGCCCTATTTCTGCTCATCCACATAGGGATTATGGGCCATGTCTCAGGGAGTACAATTTGGATGCTTTTGCTGAGCCATTCCAGTTCAACTGAGGTGTTCTGACCACTCAGATTTTTGGGTTTCCACCTCAAATGACCTGGCTTACGGTTTTCTAGGGTAGAGATCGAGCTGTGTGTAAAGCTGGAAGGGTGTGGTAACTCTGAAAAAGGTGCTTTAGCAAAGACTAGGCTCAGATTAAGTGAATGTCTTCAACCTTCTGCTGTACTACTGGCTCAAACATCTGCATGGGATGAGTAGCACATATCTCTTTTGGTTATAAAATGTATGTTCAGCTCTTATAGTAGTTATCTGATAGTTGAGAACAAGTAATAGCTTATGCCCTGAGGGCTCTACAATGTTGACCTGAGGCTGTGAAGCAGACTAGGAGGAAATGGAGGAGCTTGTGACCAGCATGTGGAGACGGGATTGAGCATACCTTGTTGGGCACCTCTGGGAATCGTGCAGGAGCTTGACTGTCGCATACTTGTAAGGCATGAGTTTGTTAGCATACAGTGCTGGATATTCAGTTTTTAGCTGCTGGTAATAGAGAAACTTTAATGGTGCTAAGTATTTTTGCACTGAAATGAACTGCTGTCTCTCCCTTTAAAAAAAAAAAATAAATTCAATTCTAGATGCAGACGTTTGTGTCTGAGTTATCAAAAAGGCCAGGAGGTGGCATTAGTGTACCACAAAGAAGCATTTGTGCCTCAAAGTGGCGCTTAAAGGAAGCAGGTTCACTGTGACCATTTTTTTTTCAGTACTTGCTTAGTCACCCATGTCTGTACAAGTAGGCTTTGTTAGGTAGGTGAAGTGCAATATTTTTATGTAATTTATCTAAATCAAGAACTAATTTGCAGACATTTATGGTCACATAGTTTTTAGGGAGATTTGATTTGTAATTTTTGTACATGATTACTCAAACTATATTTGTGTGGTTACCAATTTATGCATGTAGGTTTTTTTATAGGTCACTGATCTCCTCAGTTCACTGGTTTTAGTGTCCTAGTTTCAAACTGAAGAAAACTTGGGTGGCTGAAGTTTTTAACGTTAATGCTGTATGAACAAGAAATCTTTGCTCTATGCTGCAAATATAATGCATTACTATCCCCCTTTCATGCTAAAATAGTCTATAATCCACAAGTATCCAAGCAATAAACTGTGTCCAGTTCTGGAGCCCCCAACACAAGAAGGACATGGACCAGTTGGAGAAGGCCCAAAGGAGGGCCACAAAGATGATAAAAGGGCTGGAGCACCTCTCTTATGAGGACAGGCTGAGAGAGTTGGGGCTGTTCAGCCTGGAGAAGAGAAGGCTCCGGGTAGACCTTATAGCAGTCTTCCAGTACCTCAAGGGGGCCCACAAGAAAGATGGGGAAAGGCTGTTTAGTAGGGCCTGTTGCAATAGGACAAGGGGTAATGATTTTAAAATAGAGGGAGGTAGATTTAGATTGGAAATTAGGAAAAAAAATTTTACGATGCGAGTTATAGAACACTGGAACAGGTTGCCCAGAAAGGTGGTGGAGGCCCCATCCCTGGAAGCGTTCAAGGCCAGGCTGGATGAGGCTCTGAGCAACCTGACCTAGTCGGGGATGTCCCTGCTCCTTGCAGGGGGGTTGGACTAGATGACCTTTGAAGGTCCCTTCCAATCCTAACCATTCTATGATTCTATGAATAAATTTGCCTCACAGTCTTTCAAGGTAGATAAGTATGATGGTAGAAAACAAAAATACCAAAGCACTCTTTGATGATAGAGTGCTTGTGAGGACTAGAGTGAAGATGTTCCTGATTCAGGCCTGCAGTTAGGGTTAGATTCCTACTTAAAGATAGTCGTTATGTGTCCTGTTTACAATACTGGCAGCACTGGCCACCATTTCCTAATAAAGAGTTCTATTTTTTCGCTTGGAACTCTTCCAGAACTTTGGTTCTTCCTCAGTCTTTGTTTTATCCTGATTCTTTTTTATTTCTTCCTTCATTTTAACATTTTCAAAGAATGAGCAATAAGAAAAATTTTCTCCACCCATGACACTGCTTTGCTCTTGTGGTTTTTGCTAACCCACAAATAACACTTCTAAGTGGTAGCTGAAAAAAACACTGCAATCCCTCCTTCACAACAGTGTTGTCATACTGACAGTAGCGCTGACCTGCTGCAGGATTAACTTGCAATGTTCTAATTGCCCTAGATTGTTGGCTGCTCATTGCTGATTGCTACTAGATGTTAACCTCTTCTGTTTGTACTTTGAACTGACACCTGGAATTCTTAGAATCAGTTCAACAGAGGAAGAAGCAGTAGCATTGTGAGACAAGAAAAAAATCATGATCCTTGCTTAGCTTTACTACTAGCGCGTACTAGAGGGTGACCTGTGCTATGCTGGGATGATTGTTTGGTATGCTGCAGTGATCTTGCATGTGCCTTTGATAGATTATTTCTACAAAGACTGAGGACAAAAGCATCTGTCTGCATTCTTCTTGTTGAAGCCATCTGTTAGTATCCTGTGGCTGCTAGCAGCTGTGAAAGATCCCATGTCAACTCCTATTCTCATGGACCTGTTGGACTTGTGAAACTTCATGAGATGCTTCTTGCTGTTCCTGTCAACAAACTTCATCTGACTGTAAATTCCGTTTTGCATTTGTTTTGCATATGTCCCTATTTCTTAGAAAAGCAGTATATATACTTGAATTTACATGGCATTAGCCTGTGATATTACGTTGTTGTACATCTGTCCATGTAGGAGATAGCACACGTTGCCATGTACAACTTAAAGGAAAAACAAGAACTTCAAAATGGAGAGCATTGGAGTGATACATATGCTTCTTTGAAATAGGCATCTGAGCCTACTGCTAGTTTTTACTGGAAACTACTCAAAATTCCACTCTGAAATAACATTTGGAAGTCAATTGGTTTTATAAATTTCCCTATAGGAAAAAACAAAAGCGTTGTGCTGCAGTTGATGCTTACCTCTTGTTTCAGTAAGATTGAATTTTTGCAATAAAATTGTACATATGACTTCAACCAGCTTTAGTATTTCCATTCTGGGAGTACTAAGCATCGTAGGCCTGGTGGGAAATAAGCTGCTTGTGTAGCTCCTTACCCACTTATGGTGGTCTTTTTTATTTTTATGTATCCGCTTCCCCTCAAGCCTGAAAATCTGCCTTTATTTGTATTATCTCTGCTCCATGTTTATTAGTTTGTGGCTTCTGCTGACACATCTTCTTACAGGTAGATGTGTGTATGTATATACATTTTCAAATATCTCTTCTGATTCCTTTCTTTGGAGTGGAAAATTGGGGTTGCCAGTTTGAAAGTCAGTCACTTCTGAATCCCACTAGACAACCAAGCTCATTAAAAATAAAGTTAAGCAGTAGCATAAAGTAAAAGTAATGTACCCTGTTGAGATGTTTGCATGTTCTGTGCTGCTTTAGCAAGTGTTTGACTGGTATCCAGGCTACCTATTGTAAAGCTGTTCTGCTGGAGGTGGTTATGGCTGGTAATACTGTTTTATAAACAGTACAACTCTGTGGGAGCAACCCCAAGAACAAATGCACCTTTGAAATGTGTCAAAAGAGTAGGCACAAAGTGGCCTTTCATAGGAAGTGTTAAAGATATGCCTTAAATTTGAGCTGCAATAATTTAGGAAAATAGCATATAGAAGTTTCTCTGGCTGCCTAAAAGGGAGTTCTTCAATTGAGTTCTGTAATCTGTAGCAAAGATTGATAGAATTTATATCAGGCTTCTGTATCCATTCTCCACCAAGAAGGACTTACTTTGGCAAAATGCTGACCTATTAACAATTAGTATTTTGCAAGAATTCAGTGTCCTTCAGAAATAGTCACTTGTATAAGAATGTCTGGAAATAGGAGAAAAAAAAAATGGCTGTTTTCAGTGGCTGGTCATCTGTATATCAAACACTCTTTTCCTCCTAGGGTGATGCTCTTAAGAGCTATGGAGCTGCTGCATTGAGAACAGAGGATTTGAGCCACAAGCGTAAACACCTAAATAGTTCAGTCTATGTAGCCTGAAGCTAGCATACTTCTATGCCTCCTTGACTTCCTTTTCCAAAGAGTTGAAGTCAAAGATGTTACCACCTCATGCTTCTATTGTAATAGTTCACACCCTATTTATGATGTAGGGTAATGCAAGACTGACCTTTTTTTTTTTTTTTTTTTCCAAGAACTCCAAATTCTCGTAGATTAGAACATTAGCTGCAGTCGTGCACCATCTGTTGTTGCCTCTTGGGCACAGAAGCATGTTCTTGAATATCCCCTGTGTCAATATCCCATGTATCATAGGTAGAGAGATTTAACTATTTGTTGGCATCAGTGTATTGATTTATGTTTTTAAGGGAGTGATATCTTGCATTAGATTTCCCTGTATCACATGCTACTTTAACTCAAACCATTACTGTTAAAGCATATATTTCAGTGAAAAACTTTGTAATTTGTCAAGCATATTAAATGTCCATTGATTTCAAATTCATAAAGCTTTCATGTAGTTACAGAATATATCTGTATCCCCAACCAATGTATTTCTGTAGTTACTGACTCTCTTGAAGTGCTAATTCACTAATAAAAGCAAATGTTGTTCCATAAAAAGCGAGGAGCTTATGTTGATCCCTGTAATTACTTTTCAAGCAGATGGAACATACATGTCCAGCTCATTTCAGAAGCCCCAGGCACAGCAGTCTTGCAGTTATAAGGAATCAGTCTCACTTCCATGAAAAAAGACTGGCAGAGAAGATGTGAACTCTTCTTGATCCCTACCACACAGCAAGTATACTGTTGAAGGGACATGGGAAGCCTTGAATGCTGCACAAAGTGCCCTGAGCACTGAAAAATGCTCATTTTCAGTGTTAACCATTCCCAGTGTGACGCTTTCGGTGCTGTGATGGTTTTATTTTGAGGCAGGCCAGCCTAGTGAGTCAGCTTTTTGGCCAGATTCCTGCATGGATCACTAACAAGTAGTATCTGAAAAAGCACCAGGGCAAAGGTTCCTTCTCACACTGTAAGAAAGCCATCTATTTGGGCTCAAGGTTTATCTACTACTGCCCAGAATCAACCTTTTATTGAACATAAAAGTTTCAATTGAAGCTTGTCTGATTAATATCTGCAAGCTGTCTTTTGCTGGATTCCAACAAAAAGCCTGTCAGGTCATGTATTAATTGAAGCATGACAAACAACTGTTTTTCTCATGGATGATGGCAAAAAAAAGCAACAATTGAAAGGGCTACAGTTGCTAATTTGCAGCAAAACTAAAAGATAGGATCTGGATTCCTTTCTTTTGGCTTGTACTTTATCATGGGGATTTCTGAAAGCAGCTGGAACTTCTGCTAAAGAGAAACAGGGTCTGGCTAGCTTCAGCTGAGATGTGTGTTGCACTGCCTGTGCCAGCTGAGCCCTCTTTCCCAGAGGAAGAGTTCCTGCCTGTGGGAGGGCACACAGTAGTAGTGCCTCCTGTTCTCCTGCCTCTGCCAGAGCAAAACCCAACTTGCTGTGGGAGTTCAGGAGACAATGCCCAAACCTTTGCATTCTTTTGTTGCCCTAGCAACAGCATCTTCCTTTCTGAGCTGCTTCTCTGCCACAGGTATTGTTGCATACACCATAGTATAGCAAATAGTACAGCAGCTGTACGGTAGTGCTTGGCCCCATTCTCTGGCCTTCTCTAGTTTGCTCATACAGGCGTGTGAGTCCTGCAAGGCTAATAAATGCATTGAGAAGGAAGGTGCAGAATGTGACTGTGACCTGTCCAACCTGTCTAGTCAGAAATTGCCCTTACGTTGCAACTTCAATAAAGCCCTTGCCAATACCTCATCTCATTGCAGTCATCCTGTTCTGCATCTACTGGCTGTATGAGATGAATTATAGGAAAGTTGCCCCAAAGCCTAATCCTAAATGTATGTAAAAAAAAAAGTTACCTGGAAACCTCAGCAACATGAACTTTCATCTAGGTTTATCTCAAGACTGTTACTAAGGAAGAGAGCCAGCTGCCTCCTGAGAGGAAAGGGTCTCCTTTGAAGGGAAAGTGGCTTTGGACAGGTGATGCGCAATAGAGCTGACCTAGTAGGGCTAAGCTAGCAGAAGCAGGAATTGCACTTGGAGATTGTGCGTATAGTGTTCTGTAACCCTCTGCTGACATGGGAAGAGCAGCCTTTGCCTCCTTACCCCTTAGTAAAGTGGCTTGGAAGCATCTGAGAGAAGCTGCTTACATCCCTGGGGACTGTGTTAGTTGCTGGAATGTGTGTAAGGTGTATGAGGAAGAGGAAGATTATGCCCATGTGGACCTAGTCCAAACAGCCTTAAGAAATTGAATTTTCACTCAAGCAGACAACTGGCTACTCTCTTGTGAGACCATTCTCTAAGTAAGAGGAAAAAGCCGTAAGATGAATCTGACTTACCTTCAAGTTGCTGAGCTGTCCCAGGGAGACACTTTCTCATGCTGAAGGTGAAATAAGGTGATACTGCTTGCT
The DNA here is from genome assembly GCF_036417535.1 of Chlamydotis macqueenii. Classification (NCBI taxonomy): domain Eukaryota; kingdom Metazoa; phylum Chordata; class Aves; order Otidiformes; family Otididae; genus Chlamydotis; species Chlamydotis macqueenii. The sequence continues at coordinate 83,560,159 of NC_141558.1, read as the reverse complement.
GCTTCCCTATGGTGCTTCCAGTAGAGAGCAGATCTGCTTCATCTGCTTTTCACTCATCACAATTTTTGATCTTCATAATTGTTGGTGAAGGACTATCATAACCTTTTCCATATATGGACTTTGCTTTTGTGGAGTCTTCAGACAGTAGTAGCTATCAGTTGTTAAGATGAATTTGTTTAATCAATCAGGCTAGCTTGTGGGAGGGAGAGGACAGGCCTTTCCTTCCACTTGGGTAATCAATCTCTATGAAATAATTTGTACGCCAAAAGGAATAGTATATAATTTCCGATTTGAAATGTTTTACTGTAGAATTATCTTTTCTAGTGGGTAAAACATGTTACAAAAGAGGAGGCTTTGTGCAAATGTGAGAATTAACTGGGAATGAAAGTGAAAGTGGAAACATTGTCATTTCATGTGGTACTACCATCCTGTAACTTGAATACTGCTTTTAAAGCTAATAGGTCTTGCTCATGGTAGATTTCAGTTTGATTTTGCATTATCTTTTGGTAGCTTTGCATTATTGGAAAGTAGTGTGGAACAGTAGTAGAAATTAGCCTTTCAGATCAATTTATTAAATCATGTTCTTCAGGTATGTAGGGTAGAAGGAAGCTTTTATATGGATTAGCAGTTCTTAATCCTTTTAAACACTGATTCGGTGGAGCACCTAGGTGTGTACTTAAAATTAAGCACAGTAGTAGTTCCCTTTCAATCATTAGGACTATTTGCATACTGAAGTTTACAGAAGTGTTCGAGTACTTATCCACATCAGAATCATAAACAGGGACTCTTTGACATGGCAGCAAAGTACGTTAATGCCAGCTCTCATCTTTCCTTAACTGTTTCACATCTTTATCCTGTTCATGCACGCTTTTTCCTGTCAGGAACTTGAGCCTGTACCTGTCTGATCCTTTCTTGAGAAGGCTCCTTGTCCCTTAGGCTTTAGCCAAACAGTGTTTTGTCACACACTGCACCCATCTCTTCTTATTAAAAAAAATAAATTAACTGGCTTTTTTCCAGTGTTCTTTGACCTCAGAAAAATTATATGGTTGCACCTGGAAGCAGAATGTGGCTTTTGACCTATTAATCCTCCGAGTTTTGCCATTGGTTTTAAGATGATGTATATATTGTGACAGAGGGATGGTAGGCTCTTCCGTCTTGCGTACCACTAGTTAATAATCAACATCAAACAGGAATTGGATGTTCTCCAAAGCCTATGACGCCTGTGTGCTATAGATGAGTGTCCCCAGCCCTTTCCAATATATTCTATATGTTATTGATGTCACTATTTGTGCAGTTGCCTGCAGGCTTTGTTCTCCACTTTGTTCCCAGGACTTCCTGTAACTCAAATGCCTGTTAGTTACTGTTTATACTTTGCATGAAAGTTGAATGCAGCCTCTAAAAAAAAAAAAAAATAGGTAATGCCTCAGGCCATTTGAGAGCTGTAATTGTGCTCTTTTCTTTGAAGGTGTAGGGGCTCATACAGGAAACTTTGATCTGAAGTTCAGGGAGGGCAGTAGAAAGGCAAAGAATCTTGTTAGCCTTGTGTGAGAGTGCAGATATGTGCAGGTGTGGATTTACCTATGGGTCAGAGCCTTGCCCATGCAGTATCCATGTGTTGCGACTTTGACCATTAAATATACTGCTTGCAGAAGTATTGAAAAGACTTTACGAATGAAATGACAAGTAAGAGTAAATGCTGGTGTCCCAAACTGTTCACAGAAGTGGCTTTCAAATCCTCTAGAGCAATTTGAATGTCCAATTCCTCTTCCTTCTAATGGGAAGTACTCGTATATCCAAACGGCATTGAGAATCTCAGCCTCCGTTTATATTTACGTATAGCCTCTGTATATGTGTGTGTGTGTGACTTACATATGCAATCTTTCACACATGCATGTTGCCAAGCTAAAATTGCCATGTTACAGTAGTGCTCCCATCATTGTGATGTCTGTTTTACTTTGGGGGGCAGGGTGGGGAAATCAAAACTGAATAGCTGCATCTTGCTTACTGCCCCTAAAGATATCTTCTTTGCTATAGGAAGTGGTTTTTTGTTTGCATGGCCAATAGAGGCAAGAGAAGAAACACAATATATGTTATCCAACTTCAATAAAATGAAGAAAATGAATGGAAGAAAATGTGATTCAAGTTTTGCTATATAAGTCTGTAGCTCTGTAAAAGTCTCCCTAAGTTATAAAGCTTTACTGGAAAAAGAGCTGTAAGGAATTCTCTATACAGGGATCAACTTGTAAATAGACATCAGTATTACATAGTGTCCAGCATCCTTCTTTATATTAACTTAAGTGATATTGCTGTCTTATTTTAAGATGATGACTGTGTATAAACTACTTAGTAAGATGTTTTGTCTGGACAAACTAACTGCTATGCTGCTAGGAAAGTTCGGTATGTTTCTGGTGCTGCAATGACTGTGCAGTGCAAAAGAGGCTTCAGACAGCTTCACTGGAGCATTTTATTATGGAGACTTACCAGCAACTGAGTCAACATTTTGTAAGTCCTAAAGTAGAAGAAAAAACAAAAGATGGTACAGTCAAAGCTGTGATGGTTTATCCATTGGAACTGCAAACTATGAGCACATAATAAACCAAAATACATAGAGCAAAAATATAACAAGAAGTGATCAGCCTATGGTCTGTTTTCTGTGTGTGTACAAGAAGTGTGTATCCACTTCATGAATCAAAAGAAGCAGCAAGAAATCAAAGCCTCTTCTTTCTAGCTATCTTGTTCCGCTTACCACAGGTTTAATACAGCCTGACTGTAATGCCTAGTGTGCACAGCAGGCGATCTTGCTTGGTGCTTCCTTCTTGGAGTTTTATAAGCGTGTTACAGCAGAGGGCAGTAGGAACCTACCTCCTCCTAAAGTTGTTTTGTATCACATGCATGCAAGTACATTTTTTTCTCCCTGCTATAACGATATTCAAGGGCCAGAAAAAGCTTATAGAGGGGAGCTGCCACAACTGTTGTCACTGTACTTGTCACAGTGAGCGCAAGGTCTGTGTTTGTATATCCATTTCTAGTCTGTGAACCGATTCTCTAGATTCGATGTGTGTAGCAAAGAATCCAGGCCCAAGCTGGTGGCAGAAACTGGCCAATTTTAATTTCAATTCAGAATCCTCTAACAGTTGGTAGAAGGGAAGTGATGTGACAAACTGTACAGCTCATCCTCAAACATGTTTTCCTGCTAGTTGCTGAAATACCTTAACCTTATCCTAGAAGACTGTTTCTTAATTTCCCAGTACAATATCTAGGGTCTAAAAAGCAGAGACTTTAAAAGTACATGCATTCAGGGAAGAAAAAAGCCAATGCTGCAAAGCAGCTTCAGCTGGGAACCTTTCAGATCTGTACAGCGTGAGGATGTCAACAGTGCCAGAATTACCTCCCCTCTGCACATCTCCTCTTTTCAGTCTTTGCTTACCCTCGGCATCTTCTGCCAGTGCATGCGAGCCACTGCAGTTCACTTGGGCTTGGTTGCCACTGCCTCCTGTCAGTTCAAGTTAGTGTTCCAGTACTGCAAGCCACCTCAGTAGGTTCGGGGTTTCCCGCCCATCCTGTTTTTATTTCCTGAAGGGGGACATGATCATACACCCTCTTCTCTGGCTCAGTGGACTCGTGTCTCAGCAGCAAGCGCAGTCGTCTCTGAGCGTACCCAAGATGAGCAGAGGCTTTGAACTTGCTCCCTCCTTTAATTGGAAGTAGCCCGGATCTGATGAGCTTCCAGACAACATTGCAAAGCTCAGCTTTTCCCCCGCCCCCGGCTTCTCCAGGCGTGTGAGAGTGTACGCGTGTGGGAAGCAGGGAGTTGTCATTCTAAAGAATTGTTCAGGAGAATAGGGCATTTACTCATTTCCTAGTTTACTGGTGAGGATCTGCCTTATGTATTGCTACACCTAGGATGTATTTTTAACTTTTCTCTGGTAATTACAGCGTATGTACAGATGGACTTACTGAAAGAAAGATAAAATATACTACGAATTACACAGACTGTGTATAGGGATACTAGGAAAGTGGCTGGCTGTAGATGTTCCTAGCTCTTGCAGTCACATATTTCTTAAACAGAGACATTACTAGATAGTCTGGTTTCTTTTTTTATTTTTTTTTCTCTTCCTTTGTTTGCCTGCTTGTAAAGGATAGGTTGAAATCAGGACTCACATAGCAGAGCAATTCACAATGTGGGTTGCTTCTGAGGCCAGACCAGTCCCATCTGTAAAGGACAAAGGCTGCTTGCTCCGAGGTTATTCGGAGCTATTCAAGGATACAAAATGCAAGAAATAATAGAGGTGAGCTGCAACTTCCAAAGATCCCCTATATCTTGTTCTGGTGCTCTTCTTTCATTATTACTCAGGTTAAGTCCACACCAGGTGAAGTGCCATTTTGGGTAGACAACTGTCTTGTAGGATAAGCAGCAGGAGGGGACTCAGGGAAATGAATTATTAGGGTTTTTTTTTGCTTTGGTAATGTCTGCAGCTTGTCACATTGTAACCTTGTCATAAGTCTAGCATTGCATTATTGCAGCTCTATGTTCGGATGACCCCTCTGTGCCACGCTGTTGTGCCGCAGGGGATCAGGGAATACTTGAATATCTGCCTATTTCTCTGAGACTTCTGCCCAGGATGCTCTGATACAGCAAATGTCCACTAGGTACTGGGTGGAGAACGCACACCTCTCCAGGCTATCTATGCTTTCAAAGCTAAATATCCCTGCAAAATTCCTTTAGAAACTGGTTTCACTATGCACAGCTATAAAAAAAAATTGCTTTTACAAAACTATATTAAAAAAAAGCTCTCAAAATTGACCACACAAAAAATCAGTAAGATGATTGTAACATAGGAAGCTAGTTAACAATTTTTCCTCTAATATATAACCATGTGGACAGATAAACATGTATTAAAAATATATTTAAGGGCAAATTTCAATACTTATACCTGCACAAACAGCAAAGACTGCAAAACAGACCCGTGCAGTTTTAAGAAATCCTTAAATAGGCATTGTGTGGTATACTATCACAGTTTCGCCATGAAATGTGAAGAATGCAGCTTGAAATGAACCTCTGTTCTCAGCCCAGCCTCTTGGGCAGATGGGTGTCAAAAGGTTATTTTCTTCTGTAGGCATCAGAAGACTGAATGATTTGTCATGTAAAATGTACCCAGGACTATGAAGACAAAAAGCATAGCTGACTAAGGGGAAGTTTCGCATTTAAAGTTGAACTTGCTGTTTTGTCGGTGTAGATTTTTGGTGTCAATATTTGCACTGGCTCTGTTCATGTCTTTTTAGGGGAGACCAGAATCACTGAAACTCTGGGGGTAAAGCTAAACTACATTATTCTTGTCTAATTCAGAGCCCTGCATATGCTGTGTGGTACCAGTGAGGTAACTCCTCTCCTATCAAGTTATGCTGCAATGGTACCTTGCTTATGTTTAACTATGTGCTGCTTATTAGCAGGAAATGGTGAAAACAATCAGCTGCTCAGAGGACAAGAGCAAAATTCCTAAAGCAAAACAGTTGAAAACTTTCAAGCAAAACCAGGTTTGGTGATGGAAATTGTTGATTAAGTAAAATGGAAGCATTTCACATGCAGGGACACATTGTTTAAAATTTCAAGGAAAGCTTTTGAACATTTTTTAAATTTGACAAGCTAAAAGCATCTCATTGCAATTTTAATTTTAGATGTTGCATATAATGTAAGTTGGTACAAAGCACTTTGAAAGGTAATTTCAGTATTTTATTTTGCCATTTTTTGTATTTTTAACTATAAAGCAAATTTGAACATTTTTATGTCCTCCAGAGAGGATGGAAAGTCTATTTTGAAGTCAGTACTGCCTGAGGTTTTGTCAGTATCTTATGCAGATGTGAGGTCAGCACCCTACATAGTTGGGTGGAGGAGTTAGATTGCAGGAGTTGAGAGAAAATAGAGAAACAAATATTCACATCGAAGCTGCACAGCCTGTCTGTTTTAACCTTGGTCAGACTTTAACAGATGGCTGCTTTTAATGTGCCTACCTGTAGCTGAATGTGAACCAGAGGGCTGTTAGAAATGTTAGAAATCGTAGTGTGAGGTCTTGGGACTCCATCATCATTGGACTTCCCTGCATTATGAAAGTATTGAGTTTTGATCAGCTGTCACTGATACGGAAATTTGAGGGTTAAAGAGGGTTAAAAAAAGACAGGATTGATCCAAATACATGGAAAATAACTTGACAACAGTAGAGCACCCAGCCATTGAGGACCAGAAAATATGATGGTGTTAGCTTAGAATAGAGTAACCTAGCGGAAATAAGAGGTTATAAAAGGAGAGAAGTGCTACACTACCTGCTAGATCTTCCAGTTTCCAGTGTCTGAGATCCACAGTCAGCCCTCTTCAGAGTGGTAGGTAATGGAACAGGAAGAGAAAAGCACGAGGGGTTACCTAGTTCCTCGTATTGGGCACAAATTGAGAGGTATTCGGGCTCTCTGTCTGGCTGTGTCATTGTTTAGGGACTAAACTGCGGAGAAGTAAACTGTGTGTCCTAGTTCATTCTCTTGTCTGCTCCTGGCAGGGTGCTGAAGTGTCCCTACAGAGATCAGACTGTAATGTTACTAGCTGGGTTTGTGACGCCACGATTGTGGCAGTGGCCATAAGGAAAAGCATTGAGGCAGTAATTTGTCACACAGGTCACTTGAATATCCTTAATAAGAGGCTTCTAGCACATGATTAAGAAAGTAGAAAGTAGCAGTACAATTGCTTCTTTATATTCAGCAGATGTTTCCCAAACTAAGTAGTAAATTCTTAAGACCTACACTATGAGCTAATCTTCCCTGGAGTAACACTCTGCTGTTTCAGAATCGTTATGATTATTACCATTACATAAATACATAGATGTGCTGGGGATCAAGGGTTCATTGTTTCAAAGTGTGCAGTATATAGAGCAAGAGGGGCCACCTGATAGTAAGAGATTCATCCTAAATGGAAAGGCAGATGAAGGGAAGCATTGCAGTATGCTTGAGTCATGTATTATCTCACTGGCCTTTGCTGGCCAGGCCTTACTCTGAAATACAGCTTTCACTTTGCTCCGCTTTCAAATTCTTAAAAAATCCTTTTAGAAGAAATTAGGCAGAGGTTAATAGTAGCTTTACTTTGAAATCTGCTTATGCTTTACATAACATAAAAGCCTGCCTGTCTAGGTTAGATGCCTGCTTAGTTCTGTGCCACCTTATATGAGCATAACAAGTAAGACTCAGTCTTAAACAACAGAAGGTCAACTGAATTCCAGTTAATCCATTTCTTTCAACTCACAGAAAGTGGGGGGGCAAATTGGTACAGAGTAGAATGACACTCAAATGGTGAACTTCTCATGTAATTTCATGGAGTTCAAACAGAGGTTAGTTTAGCCTCTTCGTCCACAGTTGCTACTTTGGGACCAAGTACAACTTATTCCAAAGGAGAGAGTTCAGCTCATTGGGAGCACTACTGTGGCCAGCAGACAGCATGTAGCAGGTCTTCTAGCAGCTACAAGGAACACTTCACCTCTTCATGTGAGTGCAGGCAGCCCTTAAGGTCTGTATAGAGATGATTCCTGGGTATTGTGGGTTTTTTTTGTTTCTTCCCACAGCCCTTCTTTCAACAGCTGGGAAAACTTCCATGGTTTTGAAATTAGTCAGCCTGGATTTTGCCAGCATGCAGTTCTGCTGGCCACACTCACATGCTGCTCTGATGCTGCCTGCTACAGAGGTGAAACATCCTACTCCTCGGAGCTCAGACGAGGTGCCAAGCAAACACGGCCACAGAGGTTTCAGTAACACAACTGCCTCTTTCAGAGCTAGCCTGGGTCCCTTGGCACAGCATCACATAATGATGTATGTGTTTGCAGCCCAAAATATATTAGCTTGCATAGCTGCAAAACTGCATGACATAGTCATACCTAGCTAGTTCCCTTTTTGTTATTATGCTTTTCAGATTTGTTTCTGGTCTTAGAGGAGTATCTGCAGCTTTGTTTCCTGCAGAGAAAATGCTAGTTTGAATTCTTCTCACTCAAGAATGATCTAAAGCATCACTGAGTTCAAGGGCTTTCTACCCTGAATTCAATAGACTTCAGGTGAGGTCCTAAATCTGCTTGTGTTATATTTTCTTTCTACTTTAACCACACTTGTATTAATTCCCATGTAATATTTCTTGCCCCTTGGCAGCGCTTGAGAAAACTTCCAGTTTAATACCGTACATGACTGTCACTAATGTGCCAATGACTGTCTTCCGTATCACTGAGGACACTGAGAAAGATGCCTGGAGACATTCCCTTCTCTTCATATTTCAAGTTCATATTTATTCTTACTTTGTTTACAGTGTTTAGGAGATCTTAGTTTGCATGACCTGGCTCATATCTGACACTATTTGAATAAATTTTGAGAAAAAGCTTTGTGTAAATTGTCTTCTATAATCTAAACCTATATCTGATACTTCCTTTTTGTTTGCTGGTGGTATGTCTGCAATGAAACAAACAACAGCAATATCAGCAACTAAAATTAACTAAAGATTTGTGCTTTAGAGACTCAGGCAGTAGATTACTCTTATTTCTCTTATCCTCTGTATGCCTATAGATTTTTTTTTTTTGCCTCTCAGAATTTATTCCTTTTCATTTTATTGGCAATGGATGCTGTCATTACTGCCATAGAGCAGAGCTCAGCAATTTTTCAAGGATGCTTGGCTATATTACATTTTCTGTCCCAAGATGGAAGTCAAATATCAAATATTTTATGGCAGAAATTTAGCAGAACCCAGGAGATACTTCCTCATGAAGAAACAAGATGCAGCCAGACACTTTAGCAAAGGTGGTGGTCTAGCTGTGGCTGAGTTCAGTGCTCAGTGGGCACCAGGAGCCACTGCCTTTCATTGAGATTTCCATAGGTGCTGTAGTTCCCAGTTCCCTGCACATGATTCAACATTTGTCCACATGAGATGTTTGGTATCTAAGTGCAGTGGGATGGACATGGCTGGCAGCCAAACTCCCACCAGCTGCTTGCTCAATTCCCCTCCCTCAACAGGAAGGGGAGAGAGAATAGGAAGAGCAGGAATGAGAAAGCTTATGTGTTGAGATGAAGACAGGGAGATCACTTTGTTACAATCACAGGCAAAACAGGCTAGACTTGAGGAAAATTAACTTAACATATTGCCAATTACTATAAATGTATTTAATTACTGATTGAGTATTGGAAAGCAAAACAACAAACACTAAAACACTTAGAGAAAACACCTTTCCTTCCCCCTTTCCCGGGCTCAACTTTACCCCTTCACTCTCAACTCCTCTCTTCCCACCTTTTTATCACGCCGGGTTACGTGCAATTGGTCCCTCCAGCAAGGCAACCAGGAGCAGGCTTACGGTTGGTACCTAGCAGTTCCCCTCTGCCGCTCCCTTCTTGTCGTGTTCCTCTGCGCTGGTCCTCCCCAGGCTGCAGTGAATATCACTTTCCCAAGTCATCAACTAATACAGGATTCAGTACTCCAAACACCTAAAGGGCTGGCCACAGTGCCTGCTGCTGGGTCAGGACTGCTAGAAGCGTGGTGGATGGCACTGCACCCTGTGGGTGCCACGCAGAGCAGTAGCATCAGGAGAAAATCCGAGGATGCCCACTGACTGGGGAACCTGCACTGGCCCTTGTCTTGGTGACCATGGTTGAGTGTGAAGGTGCTCAGCACTTTCCAGGATTAGGCTATCAATAATAAACCATTTTAAATATCTCAAAAGCAGTGCTGTGATGACAACCCAAGAAATTAATTGCATTACTTTTAATAGACCCTTCAAATAGTGCCAAGTCAGTGACATCTGCTGCAGTGTGGAAATGCCTTCAGGGAAGAACATTTTAATGTGATGATACCTCAAAAGGCAGGCCATAGATAGATGGGCTGAAAATGGCCATGCAGGGGATAAAATCTTTTAACAGACTGTGAAGCTCTCCGGCCTATTGCTCAGCCAAAGAAATGACCATTCACCCATTTACTGGCAGATGATTTAATTAGGACCTACTCCTAAAAACACAAAACTTGTCTGCCTAAGATGCGCTCTGTGCTTCTTGGAGAGGGCTGTGTTCTCCTGCACCTTATTTCTGTTTGGTATCAGTATTACTATCGCTCATTTTAACATAGTTATCTTTGATATGCAATGGTGGATCAAATCTGGGGAGACCTCATCTTCAGCTGATGCAAACAGGCTTGCCCCAGCGCGATTAAGAGCACTGATTAACAGCAGCAGAGTATGTGGAGCTGGAGTTCTTATACGAACACAAATTCAGTTGCTGCTCTGGCTCTCTTGGGGAAAAATGCAAAAGATGTTATTAAAATAGGGCTTGTTTATTGACCTTCTCTAATTTCTGTGTTCTTACAATAATCTTTATTAACAAGTCATCTTTAGCTGAGATGCACTTTGTTCCCTGAAACATTTTGTGCAGAAATCATGAATCAAAGCTGGACGAACTGAATACCAGGAAATTTATTTCAGAGGATATGATCTCATAATTTCACTAACTATTCATCTCTGGAGATGGATAGATTTTGGCTGGCAGCTGCAACCCTGGAGCGAAGTGCATCCATATATTCGAAGGAAATGGAACCTTTTTAAAAAAGATATTTAGTGTTACGTTTTCATGCTTGTGTCAAATCTCAGGGTTTGGATTAAAGGCCGGGTTTGTTCTTGTTTTAATGCTTGTACCTGCCCCGCTCCGATTCAGTGGAGTTAATGTGGAAATAAATAGTGACCTAACTTTATGATCCTGCTCCAGTGAATCTCAGGAGGACTGTCAGAAATGCAGCTTTCTAGCGTCTCTCTTCAAGCTTTCATGACTTTCTCTGCACCAAGAGCTGTGTGCTGCAGTGGCAATGCAGAGCTGGTGGAGCTGGCTTTATGTCTCGAAGCAGCAGACTTTTATGTTTAGGGTTTTTTTTCTGGAGCCAGTCTGCAGCCCCTTTGCTCTGTGCACGTAGCAATGGTGAATCACACATCCTACAGTGCTTCAAAAATGGAGAGAGGGACAGTGTGCCATGCCAGGTGGAATTTTCATATTGTTTAAAAATGTCACCATGTAAAAAGTAGTGGACTAGCTGCCTAGAAGCAGCATGGAAGCAGGGGAGGATTGTTCAGTGGATCTTTGTTATCTCTGTGGCATGGAAATAGAGAGCTGGCAACAGTGCTTCAGTGACTGGAAACCTCCGAAGTAGTTTCCAAGATTTGCTGATAGCTTACACGGAAATTGGGCAAATAATTTTACAAAAGAGTATTTCCCAGTTAATTCCTCTTCTCTGAGTGCTGTTTTCTCGGTAAATGACTGTTTTATTGCCAAAATTTACTTACTTGGCTACATTGTTTGTACAATGTTCCTTTACACATTATGTGCCTACATTTAAGAAATTTCCAAAGGACTCATGATTTCCCCTGACATTAGCCAAACCTGCAGGGGTTCAGTATCTGAAAAAGGAAGCTTGCTATGTTCCTTTAAAGCAGCAAGTGAAAAACCCAGCCTCCGGCGTTTAAATCCAGAGCCAAAGCTAGGTCACATCAGCTCGGATGCAGTTAAGCATTTAGGTAGGTGAGTAGGCAATGTCACCACTCTGATTCCTAGAGGCTGTTCTCATGTTTAAAGTTAAACATGTCTATCTGCTCTGCTGAGCTGCAGCCAATGTCCCAGAAGCTCAGGTGAAATGAGCACTTTGGTGCTGATGGGCCAAACCACCCCATGTGCAGACCTACGTTCAGCATCCTCTCATACAGTACGCTGGAACCTTCAGAGGAACAGGGGCTGAACCTTAATTCCATTTTATTTACCCTACAGAAGGGAGCAGACAAACTCACATGAAAAGAGAAATTGGGCTTGCTAGAGGATAGAGGACATGCACAAGGAGTAGGACTGAAGCTCTGAGGGCCCGTTAATGAAGCAAGGCCCTTGTAAAAGAGCTTATAGATAGAAGTTCTGAAAAGAGACACTGGAGAATAGTGTGAAGTTGGGAGGTGCAGAGCCTGATGCTTTAGAAGCGATGGCTCTTGGGATCTGCTATCGGTGGGGGCTGCATTATGCTGCACCCAAAGATGGTGATGCTGCTTTTCTTGCCAGGAAGGAGGAAAAGGGATGAAGGAAGGAAAATTTAAGTTTAAAATTGAAGACTGGGGTTTTTTCTCTTGTTTTGGACTTTGCATCTGGAAGCTGTAGATCAACATTAAGTCACCTCAGCTGGGTCATGACCCTGTGATGAGAGAATCTGACATGAATGAGCCTATGGATAAACCAAATAACCCCCTGCTTGAGGAAAACTTCTTTCTATTCGGTGTAGTAGTAGGCGGCTATGTTTTACTAAGTCCAGTAGATGCAGTCACCTTGCTCTGCAGTGGCAGATTGCTCACTGCCGTGTGAACAATCCCACCATGAAACATCCAAAGTTACAATAAGCTAAGTGGGAACAAAAGTACTTTTGTGATGTGGTCAGGAAATGGCATTTAAAAAAAAAAAAAAAGGGAGCAACCTTGAAATGCTGATCCTCTGCTGAGGTGTTTTGTGCACTGCAAATTGCAACTAGATTTTCAAAACTGGGAGAAGGCAGAGCAGCACCATAAGAACACTTGCAAGAAGGGCTATGCCAGACCCTGAATATTAGTGTTCTCATATCACAGACACACCATGAGTGAGAAGCATAGCCTGAGATTACAGGATGAAATTCAATAGGTATTAAAAAAAAAGAAAGAGAAAATTAAACTCCCTTTTCCATGAGCTTTCACCTGATACCAGCTTCATCATGTGAGCCTAGTACTTCCCACATGTTGTAGCTGAAACGCTGCAGTTGTCCTTAGAACAGATTAATGGGTGAAGAAGAACAAAGGTGAGTCATCACATAACTCAGGAGAAGACTAGTGGTGCATCTCTCTGAAGTTAGCAAGGATTAGACTCTACAACAGCAAACACCACAGACAGTAGACAGGTAAGAGGACTGTCTTCTCCTTTGCCTTCTGACTGATTGCCCACCAGGTTAACTGAATATGCTTAAAGGTGCTTTCCTCTCTTCTATTCCTTTCTCTGTCACTGATTTGTTGAACCCAACAAGTACTTTCACTTCCGCGTTGTAGAAGTCTGGAAGATACAGAGCTTTTGTGTCAGCTGCAGGCATCATTTCAATGAATGTTTCCATTTATCTTCACTTTGGCAGCTGTGGGCCTACGGGTTGTTCTGTAATTCATGTAATAGACCCAAGTATTAAAATCTTTCCTGAAAAAAAAATCACCTAGTATAAAATAGATTTTAGTAAAACTGCTCAAGTTGGTTTCTGTAAGGCCTTTTTTCAGTGCCCGTTGTAATCCATAGAAACGTTTCAACTGACTTTGGTGACTACTGATGAGATGAAGTAGGCTGTTTCATGGAAAACCTGGAAGAGAATGGTGATGATGCTATATTAAGACTGCGAACAAAGTCATTACTCTCACTAGCATCGGTAAATGGGGGGAAAAGATTTTTTTTTCCCTTAGTCTTTCTTACAGAGAAAAAATGTGAAGGTTAGGAAGAAAGACAGGCCCTAGAGCAAAGAGAAATACGAGAATGAGTCGGAGCTTTCAGCAGGCCCTGACTCTGGCTGGGGCTTTCATCTTTGTGCACCAAATGAACACAGAATACAGAACAACTCATGAAATAAAGACCTACATGCAAAATAACTGAAGTGGGTGAATTTGGTATGTATGATGGCTTAATTTTTGGATCTGCAGAATAAAATGTGACAAACTTCCAAAGAAACGCAGTCATCCTTGTTCCAGTACAAAGTGCTCTGTGGGAGTTGCAGCACTGATTAAGTTATAGCCTGTGGATTTCAAGGGCCCTTTTTCACGTGTGACAGTGAGAGTTGTTGATAATGAGGTTAAACTTCACATGGAAACCAGGTGGTTCAAGGAAGCTGAACTACAGTGCTCTTTCTACACTGTGATCTGTGCCCTGCTCAAAGGTCAGCTGAAATAGGTGGATGCAGGAGAAAAGCAGCAAGTGAAAGGCAGTTTTTCCTTGCTCTGATGTAGCGCAGGAAAGCAAACTTTGCCCTGTTCAGTTTTTCCACAGTGGCACTGCTTTGGCAAGGAAGGTACATAGAAATCTGTTGCTTTTTATTGGTAACATGCGAAGTTTTATTGATGCGTTTTGCTGATGTGGACTCTGCGTGCAGCAAGCTCCACATCTTTACAGAGACACAGCGAAGTCAGGAGGCTCTATACAAGTGTGGAAGCACCCTATGCAGAGATCTCTGTCACTGTAGGTTTTAGACACTGCATGACATAAGGATTATTTGCTGCAAAACAAGCAGTTTTGTGTTTGAACGTGTTTCAACAATATGACAAAGACTTGAAAAAAAATTGCTCCCAACTTTAATTGAAGAGGTAATTGCTAAGAAGAAAAGAATGAGACTACTGCTTTTCATGTGTGTTACCTACTTAATTGTCCCTAAGATCTCCAAAATCAGCTGATACAGAGATAAATCTTCATTTTTGGAGAAAGCCGTAGGTAATCCAAATCATGTACTTGGCTGTGCACTCCCACTCCACTCAAGTTCCTTTTTGAAGTTATGAACACACAAGGAACTTGAATACACTGTGGAGGAATAAATGCTACAATAATTTAAAAGGGGGAAGAAAACCCACGAAGCATGCTGAGCTGCTATTTTCCAACTTATGAGTTAGATTTTTTTTTTTTTTTTTTTTTTTGCCCCTGAAGCTGTTGCATTGGTTCTTCTCTTCTATTCCTTTTTCTGCCTTTTGAAGGCTGAAATGAGCCCTGCTGAAAAGAGAAGTCCATAGCTTTAAGTCCTATTCTATGGATTGAAGTGAGTCGTAATTTCTGCTTAGACTTTGTGCCAACCATCTTCCAAGCGAACTTCATTCATTTAAAAAATACAGCTTTATTTCTCCATTTGAGGCATATTAAGTTTAGGTAATGTTCAGTTCCAAGTAGTGTTTAGCACAATGAAGAAAAGTTTTATTTTTCATTAACACCCACAAATTAATCAGTGTTTGTGGATATATCATATTTTATTTCCCCTTCAGCTTCATTTTAGCCCACTGGTGTTAGATGCATGATTTTGCCATTTCCCTTGTTAAGTTCTTGTTTTTCTACCAAGTGCTGTGGTGTATGCATGTGACATAGCAGGATGGAGTTGCCAGGCACAGTCTCATGGGCAAAAAAAAACCCCAATTCCCTGCCTTTCTGTTAACAAGTGTGATATCTTTCAGAGAGATCTTTATTTTTTCTAAATCTTTCCTTGAGTAACTTTTACAGGGAGTGAAGGAAGTCCTTGTTCATACCAGGATTAATTTTGAGAGAGGCAGAAAATTTCAGGTAGGCATGGGGGGCTATCTGCTATCAATGGGCCAAGGACATTGCTCAAAACTACACAACCCCACACCAATACTCAAATATTGTTTCCGTTTCTTCCTAATTTTCTAGTCCAGAAGTTACTTCCCAACAGCTCAAGGTCAAAAAGTGGAATGCAGTTTGTAGCCAAAACTCAAACTGAGAGAAACCAAAGGGTCTTTTGAGCAGGAAATGTGAAATGCTGCGTGTTTCCTCCCTAAGGATAAATAATTAGCTCTGTGACCCCAGTGGCATGATCCCCTGGAAGTGACATAACTAGTACTTTCCAGCAGAAGTGACGAGATGCTAACTTTCTGGGGAATGTGGGGAGGCTGGCCTCTAAGACCGACAGGAGGGATGCTTGGGTAGCACGGACAAAAGCCAGTTTTCAAAATTCGTCTTAGCAGCCTTTTCATCTACAGAAGCTTGGTCTTTTCTAAAGCAGGTTTTGAAACATGTTATTACAGTAAATGTAGGGTTATAATAGTGGTGCTGAGTGGATAACCCTAGAAACCAAAGCACTCAACTTACCCAAAAAACCTAGCACGGGGCAAGCAGCAGAAGTGGATGCTTCCCCACTCTGGCCCCCTCCCGGGAGGGGAGAGCATTGCCGCGTCCCTGTTTCCCAGCGGGTGCTTTGCCTGCCAAGCTGCTAGTAATAGAGTATTGACTCACTGCCACTCGAAATATCTCACATACTGATGTTGCCCAGAACCCAAAGTGTATTACCTCTGCATTAATTGAAATGTAGCTTTCAGCAGCCCTTATAAACGTGCTCGACTGTAGTGTGAAAGCATTTGTTTCCAGTGGAGATCCTGATAACTAGTGAGATTCAGGAGTGGTGACTGACCTTTGATCATCGGCTTTCAGCTTGGCTTGCCGCCTTGCTGGGAGTAGGAAGGGAAAGTTCTTCCTTATAAAAGCCAACTTCATGCCAGTGTCTCCTGTTAACATTCTGTTTGTTTAGCTAAAAACATGCAGCTTTGAAGCTCCCTTTGTACTGAATTTCCTGGCTCCTTTTTCCAATGATACTCGTAGCTCAGAAGTCATGTCTTACTTCATATTTAATCTATATGTGACTTCCATTTTGATAGA
Source organism: Chlamydotis macqueenii (assembly GCF_036417535.1). Classification (NCBI taxonomy): domain Eukaryota; kingdom Metazoa; phylum Chordata; class Aves; order Otidiformes; family Otididae; genus Chlamydotis; species Chlamydotis macqueenii. The sequence goes on along the minus strand of NC_141558.1, from coordinate 83,543,722 downwards.
TACTGCAGCTGCTGCATTTCCAGCTTTGCCTGTCTCCTGCCTTTCCTCTCATTTCACCTCAAAAATTGCCTTGGGATTTTCCTCAAGGCTGCCGAAGTCAACTTCACCTCTTCCTTGGAACCTCCTTAGCCCTGCTGTTGAGGGACAAAACCTCTTCTTGGATGCTGCCCAAGTGCTGCTCCGGCCGTGTTCCCCTGAGGGCTGAGAAGGTGAGGAGTGAGCAGCGCTGCAGGCTGCTGTGTGCTGTGGCAGTCCTTGGACTTCTGAGAGAACCAGGGCTTTTGCGCTTGCAGCTCCGTCAGGATTTGTTCCCATTCATCCTCCCTCACTACTTTTTCTGATCGTTCCTCATGGCAGGAGGGTCAACTGACACCTGTTCAAATCTAGGTTTTAGATTGCTGTTTGCTATATGACCTGGTTCCTCCTGTGACTTTGGAGTAACTTACGCAATCTGAGCTTGACTCCATGGTTTTCTCTGAAATTACTCTGGTTTATCCTGATTGCACAAAACCGCTTTAGCCTGTGTCACTAATAATGCAGTTCACTACTAGTGGGAACGATAGCAGATAAGTATCTTTGGCTTCCACCACACTCAAAACCAAAACAAAAATGAAAACTTACTAGCACCTGGTAAGGCAAGCATAAAAAAGGAAATGCATAAAGGGGAGTAAAGAGGTCACTATTTAAAAAGAAATAGAAGCAAACTGAACACACAAAAACGCATCCCAGGACTGCAGCTAAATCTGCCAGGGCAGCTGCCCACTTTGAACTGTGTTTTTCATGGTGCATTGCACCATTACACTGTAGGTTAAATAACCACAATGTAAGGTCAGTGGCCCATTCAGTCATGTGCTAATTGCACACTATGCCATTGTCAGTAGGCAAGATATAATGGAAATTGCTCCTCTTGGTATCTAGCGTCCTAAAGAAATTTTGGATCATTTTGATATGCCTTGTTAGAGGATCAGTTCATTGTTTCTGGCAAATTTCTTGTTGGAAAATTAGTCTCATCTTTAAATACTGAGAGATGCATGCTGTTATTTCTGTTGATGTTCTCCTCCTCTGCTTTAGTTTCATGTTTTCCACTGTTTGACAAGGTCCGTACAAGTAGATGTTCAGAAAAGGGGGAAGGAGTTAATCTGTGAGTGGGTGGAACTCGGTTGTGGGACGAGTTTAGAAATGTAACCATTTTCCATTCTTGCAAATATTTTTGCTGTCACTCCTAATGGTATATTTTGAATCTGCTTTGTTGTAACAGGTCACAAGTCACTTTATGTTTTGCCCGAGCTGTGGATTCTTTGGAAAACCCACGGTGGTGTCTTCAATCAATTCATCGTATATCACTGTTACAGTTTCCTAGAGAGAGCCAAAGTTTGACCTGGTGGGAACGAATACAATTCTATTGGCTTTAGTACTGGTGCTTGATTTTTATAGTAGCATACCTAAGGGATAATTTGCATTGTGCTTATGAGAAGAGGCTTGTAACGGCCATCAGCCTGGGAATCTCACTGCCCTTGTGGTCCTCTGGATTTTGCAACATATCTTGGTTGCGAGTATTCCCGTTAACAGTCTACCTGAATGTCCATTAGGGAACATTAGGGCAAGCATCTTCACCACATGCCTAGTGTTACCTCTGGAGATGTGATGTGCCACAGCAATAGCAACCAAGTTGTGAATCCAGGAGAGCTTGATCATCAAAAAAAAAAAGGCAAATTGAAGGAAGACATTCAAATTCTGGATTTAGAAGCATATAAGTAATAGGTCAGTGTGCCTGTCAGAATCTGAATGCATATTTGCATATTCTAGTGAATTCACATTTTAAATTTGGGCAGTCACTAACATCACTTGGTAGCTCACAGGGTTCCTTTATTGGGCCAAAACCCAGCCATGTGCCGTCCTTGCCTAAGTGGAGTTTCTGAGTGAAGGCTGCGGTCTGGCCTTGGCTTTGATGGCTTGAGTTATGGTGAGGCTCTGGACTGAGAACCTCTTCTTTTTCAGTAGGTAAGCACATTTTTAAGGTCTGCAGCAAGAGAGCATTTAACAAGCCTCTGCTGAAATGAGCACCAACAGATTGTAAATTGCAAAGTGCAGTGTAATTGAATCTGATCTCTGGCTTTTACAGACTGTAGTAATTGGAAATTGCCTTTCTTTTAAATATATGCCATTCCTAAGATGGCTCCTTCTTGAAATTGTGATCTGATCATTTTTAAAGATGTAATAATGTGAAGTAAGAAGTTGTATATAGTCCCACTGGTACTGGTAGAGAACGGCAAAGTGGAGACTTTGGGATACTTCCTGCTGTGTCATGGGTATTAAACTAAGACCTACACAGTAATTAACAGCTTAGCAAACATGAACTCAGTCCTTGAATAGCCACGGCCTGGAGCCCAAATATCAGTGCTCTGTTCCAGGTCAAAACAGATGACCTAGCGAAGGGCTGAGTGGAAGCAGTTCCAGTTTGCACTTGGCAGCAGGATGCAGAGCGCCGCTGCGAGTGCCCCTCCGGCCAGCCCTGCCGCCCAGCAGGTCCATGCTGTCCTGGCTGTGCTCTTCATACCTCTTTAGTTGCAGCCTTTGCCCTGCCCAGTGGCTAAGCAGTTCTGTGTATAAAGCAGGGGGTCTGAAATTTTTCTTCGGCCATGGAAAGACAATGATTTTGCTAATTTTTTGTTCCTGTATGTCTAGCAGTTCTAAAGGTAAGGTTTGAACTTAAGGAAACAAAGTAAAACAGATGAAGTCTAGACCTGAACACTGTCTTTTGTAATGCTGTAGACTTGCTGTTTAGGGCGCACACTCTTTCTCCTCCTATGTCCCTTTTCTGTCTCAATATCTTTTTTTTTTTTTTTTTCTGTTGATGTGCAATGACGGATATGTTGGTTGCCTAGGCATTGATTAAAGATTGTGTAGAAAGCCACAAACAGATTTGAGGCCTGGGCTCTTTAGGGGAGAGCCTTAATGGAGAGCCTGTTTAGCTTTATCAGGAAGAAGGTTAAGAGTTGATTTGCTTAGTGCAAAGTACCCTCATGGTGAGACTGTAGTGGTCACCAGTAATGACTGAATGGCTCAAGAGAATGCGTGGAGACTGGTGAAGTATGTCTCAGCCATCTGGAACCCGAGGCTAAGCAAGCTCAAACTAGAAATTTGGCTTATACTTTGAAAGGGTGGTATATTGCTAAGAGAAACCTCCTAAGGAGTGATTGTTCATATCCTCTTCTTTAAGACAAGACTGAACAACTTTTCAGAAGACACATTTTGGCCAGGTATTTACTTAAATAGATTGTTATTTGGTTATATGCAGGGTTACTGAGTTGAAATTAAAAGGGTGGTGATACATCGGAGATTAGAAAAGGTGATTGTAATGGTTCATTCTTGCCTTAAACTCTCTGAATCTATAACAGATCAATTTCTCACCTGCATGTGCCAGATGAGTGGATACTCAAAACTGGGTCTAGGTCTAAGCCAACAGCCATGAATTCTAGAAAATGCAGGATATGATGGAGGGTAGGGACTTTTATGGACCTTTCCCCACATCTACCTACCCTTTCCATGGGGGGAAAAACCATTCCCAGTGCACTTAGGCAATGCTGCAGGTAGAAGTTGGCTGTCACCTTCTCCTTGTCCTTAAAACAGTTGTTTTGTTGTCATCCTTGTTGATGAGATTAGGACACACTACCACTTCTCCTGTTGTGCATAGTGAATAATAGGAAATATCCTTATGATCAAGTTCGTTGGAGGGCCCTCATGGAAGAGGCTAACCAGCATGTACTATCCCAAAGGCTGAGTCTCTTTTGTAGTTTCCAAGTAGTTCAAAACTGCCATCCATCTGCTCTCTCTGCCAGTCGAGACGCTCATGTTCTCAACTTTCTGTTTTGTGGGCAGGGAAGTACATGAGAATTTGGACTGTGAGGACAATTATTACCTGCCACTCCATGCTGCCAAGATATGGTTACAAGTTGGGTTCCAGTTTCACATTTCTTATTCGCTGTAACTATTTGAACTGGCTACGGCATTTTGCTCAATGTTTTTCCTTCAGGAAATTCATCTGCTGGTATCTTCGTATTTAAAAAAACTTATTTTGCATGCAAGTTCCCCAAATAGCCAATGCATCCCCAACTCCCACCTTTTTAGGGAAATACAGCTTGAGTAGCCATGTGTGCTGAGCAGTGGTGTTTGGAAGGGTGGGAATGTATTACTGTGATCATAGGGAAGCAGATGGGATTAGGTATGTATTGCCCATTGCTTCCATTATTTCAGCTGGAGTTTGCTGTGCAGACCTCTAGCAGTTTGGCGACTTAAGAGAGGCACCTGAAATTAGAAACCGCTTTTAATAAACACTGTATAAATAACATTAGTATGAGGGATTAAAGGGAGAGCACTGAAGGAATTTAAGGGCATGGGGTTGATGGTTCTCCTTACGATGCTCCTTCGAACCTGTGACCAAATCCCACTGTTTACCCTGCAGTATTACTTACTCTGCTGTGCCAAGGCAGTTGTCTGTTTTGGAAGAGGTAACAGTTTCACATATGTACCATATTTTAAGAATGATTGATTGGCTTCAAGGAATCAGAGTCTTAGTTACACCTAGATAATTCTGCTAACTAATAAATATACTTAGCACTAACCTCTTTGTGGCTGCTCTGAAATATCTGCACACACAGTCTGAAGGATTCCCTATGTTTTTAACTCATTTTTTTTGCATGCTAATGTCAGTGCTAGGATCCTCTGTTCTCTGGTAAAGGTAGAAGTGGCGTTGTTCCTCTTTCTAGGACATGATGTGCTGCCTGCACATTTCTACCTCTGAATTCACAGCCAGGCTTCACCCAGAAGGTACTGACATAAATTATTTAATTTTATGTTTTGCAGGTTCCCTCTGGCCATATAAAATAGATTCCATTGGAAAGAGGTTTTCTTAATCAGTTCTTCTATTAGCATTTAAGCCATAAATTTGTGCTGAATGCACTTGGATAGAGCACACCCTTTCAAGTAACTTCTATCTTAAGAACCTTAAACCTGATCTGTTTTAAGAAATGTTCAATGAATATGTTCTCTCCCGTGGTAGAGCAGTGTTGTGATATTTCTACAGAAAGGCATACTGCAAGCAGTTTGGACCTGAGAAGCGGTTAGCAATGTGTGGAACACAAGTCAGGGTCTGTGCTGTGAATTCCTCTACAAATCTGTTATGTGATCCTGAGGAAGTCGCGCTGCCTGTCCATTCCTGCTTCTTCCCCACGTCTCATCTGCTAACAGTACTCTACTTAACGTGTTCCCTTTGCAGGGTAGTAAATATAGCATTTTAGGGTCCAAAATTGTAAATTTTTCAACTCATTTTATACTGATACCATTCCAATTGGATTAGATAAAACATATAAAGAAGAATTTGGCCTTCACTTGTTAGTATCACACATCCTGAACCAGACTTGCAATGGTATTATCTCCTGCATAAACAAGCCACAGACATATAACCTCATGAGGGTATTTGCTCAACTGTGTGGTTTTGAAAATCCAGCTCACTGTGTGCAGGCATTGTTAAATGTCTTGTTCAAAAGTATCGAGCACATTCAAGTTGACAATTGCGAATTCCCATTAGAATATAAAATGTTACATCTTACAGAAAAAAACCCACCACAAAACTCCCACATTTGATGCTGATGCCACACTCTGAAGTATTTCTTAGTTGGCCACTGACCAATTCTGCTTAGCAAGTTAATTTAAAAGTACTGTTTATTTATACCTTCCATTTGCCTGCATGGTAGGAGGTAATAGTTTTGTTTTGATGGACTACACCATACACCTTGTGCTGCAAAGCAGTAATCGTTTGAGTTGATAAAATGTCCTCAAAAAAATTCTACTGAGTGCAACTTTAAAAATCACATGTTGAATGACTTTAAAAAAATGCCAAAGTTTGCTTTTCCTGAAGTTTAATTACGGAAACCATTTAACTGCTCAGACCTTCCCCAAATCAATCTTTCCTAATATATATAAAGATTCTACTCAGCATCTATGCACCACATATGTGTGTGTGCGTATATTTATATAAAGATTTAATGCAAAACTCCATTGTGTCAGCTGACATGAGATACGGTCAGCAGCATCTACGTGTGACGGTAGGCTGTGCAGTGGAGGCAATGCAGTGAGAGCTGCCTTAGCTTTCCCTGTAAATCTGAGGTGGCATGCACTATATAAGTCTACATCTAGATAATATATGCAGGCTCTACCACAGACAGCAAGCACAAAGAGCTTCATCTACAAAATGTATTTTACAGAGATTTCCATGGGGAAGGAAGCATCTAAATAGCTTAGTAGCTCTGGGATCAAATATATGGCAATCCTGAGATTTTTCAAACAGTGCTGTATTTGCTTCCTTTTGAAAATGTAGCTGGATGATGCCCGTGCCTGATGTTCAGACAAACAACTGTTCCGTTGAGCGTTGCTGATCATCCGGATGAGATCCAAAAGCACAGCTCCCACTTCGCTAGGCTCTGCCATGCTGCAGCCGGTGATGAACTCTTCTGGCTGTGATATCTTCCATCTTCTGATCAATGCCGTTCCACTAAGCAAAAAAAGAAATACAATATTCATAGGGAGGAAGAGAGAAAGCAAAGAGCTATGTCTCTATTTCTCAATGATGCTAACATGCAAGCAGGAATGCAGACACTGGATTTTGGCCCCTGCTTTCCTTTTCAATATGCTACACATGACCCAGCACCTAACAGAGAAAAGGAAATTTCTTTTCAGATATCGGATCCCATATTTAGCAATCAGCATCAAGTCTTGTTTCTGTGACAAGCAGCTCCTGGCTAGCTGAAGAAACTATCTTGCTACTCCCACCTGTGGATCATCTTGTATTATGAGGCTAGGTACAGATTTCTTTAATGGTCTGTTTAAATGAAAAAGCAATCTGCTGTGTCTCCTAGAAAGATTTTGATAGGTCAAATGTAATTTTCCAGGTGGGATTTGGCCAAGACATATAAACTACTGTCTGCAAAGCAGTGAAAGCTTCGGAGCCTTAAAATGGCCATTAAATAGTCTCTATAAACCTCTATTTTTGTCTCAGATAAATACTGGTGCATGCTGCAGCACTGTTAAGCACTGTCTCAGATATTTTACTGTTGCAGCACCTCAGCTCAGCTGCAACAGCAGGTTAAACAAGCAGGAAAGCAAAGCTTCCTCTACATTTTTTGTAGCTAATACACTACAAGCATTACAAGAATAAAACAAATGGGGGGGGGGGGGGCGGGGGTGTCAGCAATAAGTATAGCTGTAAGCCTGTTCTCATTATGCATTTTGATAGAGATCTCCTGCTACGCTGAAGCCTGCATGTGGCTCAGTAACAGCCTCCTCTGCGTTGCCCTAGCCACGGCTCATCGTCTGCTGCACATCTAGCACTGAAGGCTGGACCATGCCTCCTTACACAGCATCTTAACCTTGCTTCGCCCTTCTACCTGACAACTGCTGCTTCGTTTCCTTTCGCTAGCAGTCAGACATCACCTATTCCTTCTCTCTAAAGCTGTTAAAACAGAACCAGCACCACCCCAAATGGTTTCAGAACTCGCTGATTTAGATGCTGGAGCCTGCTGCAAGGCCAAAAATAACTCCCCATTTCTTTCTCCTTCATTGGTGAAAGCAGGAGAGAAAGTGGCCAATGACAGAGACACAATTCCCCCGTAGGCAGCAGAGACAAATCTATTTCGTGGCAGGAAAAAAAAATAATGCTCTGGAAAAATGTTTTTTTTTGCTCAGGCCAGTAGATACAGAGCTGCTGCGTGCAATTTTGCTGAACCGATGGTATCACTTGAATGGCTCACGGACTACATAAAATGCATTACATAATTATATTTTTAAACACTGTCCCCAGCTGTGCTGATGCACATAAAAGCTGTGTTTACAATGGACTCTGCACATGTAATTATTTTGTGGCACTAGCTCTGCGCGTTTCCTTGATGGATGCTCCATGGTGCATAAAATTGCAGCTTTTATCATAGATTCTTGAATATATTCTTTGGCTGTTTCAGCTTTAAATATTCGGTTGTCCTCGCATGGGTGAACAGAACTGATGCCTGGAAGGGCTAAATTATAACGTCTGAGGGAACACCTTTAAGTCATCTGGGAGCAGCTGAGGGGGAACATGATGAGTGTTGGAGTTGAGGCACCTGGGTCACGGGAAGCACCGAGCTGCACAGCTGACTGCTCCTCAGCACCGAACGATGGCTCCGCTCCTATTCGGCCGGCACGTGTTCATCCTGGCTCCATTAACACCGCATTGGCCCAGCCGCTTTGCAGCACAGGGAGGAGGCTGGGCAATGCCTTACGGCTGTGCAAGCTTGGGAGCAAAGGGGCTGGAGCCTTTCAAACAGAATGTGTCCCAAGCGGTCGGGATCAAAGAGCGGCTTTGATTTATCTTCCATTCTGTTTGTACACAGCGAGCGAGGTCTCAGCATTTCACTGTGAGCTCTCCCTTGTCTGTTCTCCATCCAGTTGTGGAATACCTAACATTTCTTTACGCTAGTGCAGTAGTTGATATGTAGGACCCAGCGAAGAGGACAGCGAGATATTTATCTTAGATCTGTTCCAGTATTCTTCAGTATTAATATCACTGTGAAAACCTAGATGCTGGACGGATTGGTACATAACACAGTCCAAGAGTTTTGCCTGCCAAGCAATTACACTTGGAAATAAATAAAGACAAAAAGTAATACAATATCCTGAACAACAGCTTCAAAATGATGGAAAAGCAGCATCACAGGTAGCTACCTTCTCTTTTTTTTTTTTTTTTTTTTTTTACTGTTGCTGCAAAGAACTGGCAGACTTTTATTGTCAATAAGCAAAATTGTTTAGCATTTTGCCTCTCATCCCTGGCTAGCATTAGACTCCACAAAGGAAATGCGGATTTTGTTATGAGCCAGTTTTTAACAGCGGGTGTTTGGTTGGAAGTCGGGTCTACTTTCTGGTAGGAGATAGTTTGAATTCCTTTGTTATCATTCCTTGCCCTTTTCAATCCTGTGTTTGGTCGTGAAAGGTGGAAGCCTATGCTTCCCAAAGGACAGTTGCACCATGTAAAGTAGTAATTGGTCTAATGCCAATAGTAACCAAATTATTCCACAGCAAATGGCCCGACTGTTGGTAAACCAAGTTTTCCACCCTGCATGAATATCATCTTCTCCCACCATGGAAACTGTTCAGCTATGGATGCCCTTAGCATTCCCTCTGTTTGGCATGTGAGGTTTACATACCAGCTTCTAGGCTGTTGATGCATTTTGCACCAAAGGGTCAGGCAATGTAAGAACAATTGATGGAGTGGAAAAAAATGTGGAACTGCAAGAGTTTATTGTATGTTCATTTGCATAGTCTGCCTTTCAGATAAACTGCATCCCTGCAGGTATACCGGTACTTGAAAAAGAGTTCTTGGACAAACTGCACAGAAGCTGAACCACCAGAGAGGTGCTACTTCAGAAAAGCAAGCAGGTGACGGTACCAGAAGAAATGCAGGAGAAACACTTCCAGAATAAGCACTCCCTTGTATTGTTCATATATGTATCCATCCTGTTTCTGGACAAGTTGTTATTTTATTAGAGACAACGTGGCCTGTATACATGAAAACAGGGTACATTTCTCACTGAGTAAGACATACTTCTTACTCAAGTATGCGAGTATTATTTTCTAAAAGGGCTTATTTCCTTCTACTCTCTTACTCTAGAGAGCCCTGCCGAGAGTCTATCACCATCTAGACCAAAATACGTTTTTCAAATACGTGATTATTTTATACAAATCAGCAGAATTCCATGTGCTTTGGTAGAGCTACAGCTTAAGCCAGTGGAGGATCTAACTCCTCGGTATTAACCCCAGAATTTGTGATCAGAGAAGAAATATTTTCAGGCATAACGTGCTTAAATTGTTACTCTTCCACATTAGTTGCAGTCCCTTGCTGCAGCCACTTGTGCAAGACTTCTGTGTTCATCGTTACGGTACGTGGAGATAAGCGTTGCCTGTCTTTAGCAATCTGTTAGTGTTGCAAACAGACGAGAGTAAGAATCCACACTGAAGTTAGTACAAATTTTGCAGTTCAACAGGAACACATCAGTCCTCTTAAGACTACTGTTTGAATCCTGACCTTTGCCATTTTGTGTCTCTAAGTCACTAGAAGATTCTGTTTCCAAAAGCAAAAAAAATGCTTTGAAAAGTCCAGGTTCAGTGTCGATGATGTCACGGCCGTAGGGGTTGTGGTGTCATCTTTGTGGCAGCAAGTCCCTCTTGGAAATGTCTGATAAAGCCAGAAGGAAAATGGGACTTATTTTACAGATTTCTAGAGCACTATAATTCCATTCTTGCTATATTATTATCTGTGAGACGCATTTTCTTTGTTAATTCCATAAAGCTCTATCAGTATATTATCTGAGCAGTTAAGTACTCAGATTATGTAAGTTGAACATAATAGGATGTCTGTAAAACTTTGCTGCTTACAGCCTTGGAAATTTCTACATTGCTCTTCTATGGTGACTCAGCGGAAGACCTCCCATCTGATCCAGAGGAATGCATGACGGGGTGGGATTTCCGTCCTTTGAAGGAGTGTAGCTTGGTCCTCAGGTATGACCTCAGCTGCAACCTTGCTCTCCTCCCACGTGCCCTGGACTTCTCTGGGCAATCTTTAACTGCTGGTCAGCGGATGCTCGATGTAGTTCCTGTCATGCATTTCAGTTCTGTCCTTCCAGGAATGTTTACCTTATGTTTTCAAAGCAATCCACCTTTCCATTTGCACAGCTGGGGAATTCGCCTGTTGTACCAGATAGCAACCTCAGTATGTACTTTCACAGTCTGTTTCTTCTAGAGGATATTTTTGGCCCATAAGTGATGTTTTAAGAATAATTCTACCAGTACTATTTTTATGATATGTATAGCTTTATAGTGCATTACTAACCATATGGCCAAGTACAGTACATGCAGCTACATGGCAAAGTTTACTGCCCAGGAGGAACAAGAAACATGTATTTTGAATAGATGTGTATTGATAAAAATAAGCATTCAACTTCAAAGGTACAGGCTTAGGACCTTTATTTCTTCTCTTGATTCCACCTTGGTTTTGAATGAGGTTCAGCATCCTCTCCCTTGGAATCTCACTGCAATAATGTGGGCTCAGAGCAGCTGGTTTTACTTTGCCTTGCTGATGACAGTCAGGAGATAAAAGGCAGAGAAGTAAATTCTGCCTGGCTGCTACAGGTTGCGTCACACAACCACTGGTAGGTCTCTGAGAAGTGTTACTGATAGCTAGGTTTTATCTTGGAAGGGATAAGGGCTCATGAAATGGAATGGCTCAGGAAACGACTAATGAAAGCCTTATGATGAAACTTCTGTCTAAGCCGTGTCAACTGTGACTGAAAATTATCATCAGGGGTTATTTGACAGTCTAGGGTGAGTGAGCAGATGTCCTGAGTCCAGCTTGTTGTAGAGATGTGTCTTCAGTGTAAAATCCACTAACTCAGTTTGTATCAATTAATGTCAGTGGGGAAAACCACAAATGGTGATGCGGCACGGTGGTGAACTACGCTCTTACCCCTCAAGTGGCTTCTCCGATTTAGAGCTGGGCCGCTTAATGAGGCAGATGATATTGCTGTTACTTTGTGTTTTTCTCTTTCATAGATAAATCATTCTAGTCAGATGTATACACACAGCTGTGTTTTGTGTGTTCACGCAGAAATGGAGACTACAGTTCTCTCAGGAACAGTCCCAACTATCCAACTGGGACTGTAGTACCAATGCAGGCATCATAATATTTAGGGGGGCCGCCTCCTATGCAAATGTTATGAGGAGCCCCCCTGCATGACTCTGATTTCCGACTCTACCAAAATATCCTTCTTCAGCTCCTTGATCCTAGTCCCTGGGACTTACAGTGCTTTATGCTTTTCTTGTGACACCAGTAGCTCCTGCACAATCCCAAATCACTAGTTACGCATTTAAGTGGAGGTTTCACTTAGTGTATCGACTTAGTAGCGCTCAGTAAAGTTACCTACTGCCTTCTTATGCCAACAATCACCTCCTGCTTTCTGTAAAGCAATGCCCCGTTTCCCTATTTCTGCCATAAAGCATTATTTCCCCTGAAGAAGAAGAAACTCCACCCTTTGGGCAGGGTTGCAAATGGGGCAGGATGCACTCAAGGTGCAGGGGGTAGAAAGGAGACGTTTGCCAGTTTTGCTCTGGGCAGCTGAGAGACAAGGTGGGAATCGGGGGACTCAGAGCTTTAGCCTTGGCTCCGATAACAATTTTCTGTGTGGCCTTTTGTAAGTGCTTTCATGTTTCTACCTCATTTTGCCCAAAACTAAAATGGAGTTCAAAATCATCACTTCTCTAACACCTCCCCCTCCCCACACACACACCGAGTGGTGAGAAGGTTTAATGTTTATCTCAGAGGCTTTCAACAGTATCATACATCCAGGGAATGTATACAGGCATTCAGATTCCAGAATAAGCCTATAAAAAATAAGCCTATAAATAAATGTGCTTCTAAAATCATCAGTAAAGAAAATGGCATTTTTATTAATCATAAATTTGGGATTGGAACAGAGTACGTGGTTAAAAAACCTGCAAAACAAGCTCTGTTTCATTGGCTTGAGCTGCTTTACAGTTCTGTTTGTGTACGTGGAAGTGATGTTCAGTCTTTTTAAATGAGTCACAGGACTGGAGGAACAAAAATATTTGACGGTAACATATAGCAGCAAAACAATTACTCTTTTCATTCTGACAAGCATGATAACCAGAATAGCATGTTAGAGCTAGAGGTCTAGGCTGGTAGTTTCTTTGCATGTATCAGGGATTTTAGATCTGCTTGCAAGACAGTGAAACAGAACCGAAATGTCACAACAATAAAAAGACAATACTAGATCAAACAATAAAATCAAGCATGCCCGTTAGGATACAGCTATTTACACTTATGAAGGCTCTCCTGGTCAGTGAGTCCACGCAGTATTCTCACACAGCGCAGCCTTGTCTAGCAGCTTTCTGTACCTTTATCCAGAGGAGACTCCTTTCCACCCTGCTTGCTGCATTGCACCACTGATTTAGTGAAGACATCATCCTCATAAGGACGCTCTTCTAACTCACCTCTGAAATCCGCTTGCCTTTCTCCTCTGACAATTAGGTTTAAATGTGCTGCAGCAAAGTACTCATCCTTAGCAGTCGTATGGCTTTTTAAGTGATAAACTGCATTAGCAAATTCCTTATTAGATAATCTATCAAATGAGGTCATACATAATTTTAGCAGTCTCATCTTGATTTATAGCATGATGGCAGCAAATTACGCATACACAAACCAGCATGCTAGCTGTCAAAGTCAGGTATTTTCACTCTGCTAAAAAAGCTATTTCCAGGCCAGCCCAGTGGCCTACTGGTAGCGTTCTGTATCACCACGGCTTGCCCTGTTTGCACGACAGCCCTCAAGCTCACCCCTCACCTCTTATTAGGACTGACGAGAGTTCGAGCCGGGAGTCTAAATCCTTGCTTCATTCCTCCTAAGAGTAATCCTTAAGGGTGCTTATTCTGACTGGTTTTCCATGCTTCCCATAATTAGGGGCATAGGCTCACTAAGGGAAATGGGGTCTGCGGGGTGCTGATCTGCTCCCTGCTGCCCTTCTGTGTTCCCAAGGGAATGAAAAGCTAGTTGGAGTGAATCATCAGGCAGCGCTGCGCACGACGGTAGCCGAGTCCCCTTCCCGATCCAGGCTGCTCGGGCTGCGAGAGGCTTGGTCGCCTGCACCCACAGGCACTGCAGGAGGCCGCGCTCCCTCTCCTTGGGCCATTGGCATCGGGAAGCCGTGCCACCTGCCTGGCTACAAGCAGAAGTGACAAAATTCAGGGAATATGGGAGGGAGCTTCAGGAACAAATGCAGTTTCTGAACGGCATTTCACTACCACTGTCGCGCCTCTGCTCGCTGCACCCAGCGCCTAGCCCCCGCGCTGCAAGTAAATTGCTCCTGGGGTCCAGAAGGGCTGTGATTCTCATCCCCCAGCTTCAAAATTCTTCTGCAAACATTGCATCCATGGAGATCTATCTGTAACTACCATAGAGGGGGCTGCAATAAATTCTCTAGTCTTGCCTTGCTCTTCACCTGTTCTCACCTCACATTGGTATTTCTAGGGTTTGATCTGTGTGAAGTGGCAAGAGTACATCTCATCTGCACATCTCTGAGTAAGTTATAGCTCTTCCACTGGACTTAGGGCCAAACCCTGTCCACGAAGGACGAAGCGAGATGGAACAAGATGCGTTCCTCAATATTCCAGGTATCTGCCCCTAAACTGTAAAATAAAAGCTAAATGAAAAACGGAATTAAAATTTCCCCAGGAGATGTAAGATCATAGAGGCCTAATTGTCGCTGCATGAAAACTTCTTGAAATGCTTAATACAAAGGCCTCCACGCTACCTTTGCACGAATATTCCTGGAGTGAAAGCCTGGAAGAAATCAAAGTCATTTATCAAAATGAGTAAGCAAAAGGCATGCTTGCAGTGGATGGCACTGCTGTTTTGCACACCCTATGGTAATTTTGCCTAATCCTACTGAATGAGGTTTTTATGCATACCTATTGTATCCTCAGGTGACAAGCTGTGTGTGACAGACTGCAGCAGGGCTTGGGGAAAGAAATTCATGACCCAGACTAAGAGTGGAGTATAGGACTTCCCTCCGGAGCCCATCAGCCAAAAGAACAATCGCACCTCCTCCCCACGCCGGTACCAACACTGGGCTGGGGTCCCTCTTCTCTCCTCTCCTTTTGCCCCTGCCAGAGGTGGCTGAAGATGCAGCAGAGAGGATGATGAGAAGGGGCTCCTTTTCTTCGGGGCCCAATTTAGGGTGAAAATTGGGTGAGTGATGGAGCACCTGGGTCGTGCCATGGGATGGAGAGGCGTGAGCAGGCAGGGCTGGCGAGCTTGCTGCAGAAGGGGTGAATTGCCCCCATGCACCTGAGTACGAGTGCCAAGGGAGGGTGAGGGACCCTGCAGACACCCCTGCAGACCCAAATAGGGACCCCTGGGTGAGCCTAGGGGCTCGGCGGGGTCATGGGGGCCCTCCAGCAGCCAGCAGCCCTGGGTTGGCCGCTCCTTCTCTAGACCTGCCTCTGCAGAGGTGTTTGCAGCCATTGGCACCGGCGCTGCAGAGCCGGTTGCCTGGCAGCACAAACGCATCCTCTTCCCCATGACAAACATCATCTCCATCCACCCAGACCACCTCCCGTTTCAAATGTCTGCCCAAGCTGGAGAGCTTCACAAGGGAAAACACGGCTCACCAAAATGAGCCAAGCAAGCCCCCTTTCATCGCTTGGGTGACACAGGGACCCTCGCGCTAAGCGGCTGCCCCACAGGTGAATTCATCCAGCACCATAAGCAAAATGCCGTTGCGCTCTGCAATTCAGCCTGGATTAGCACGAAGCAAACAAACCCCCTTAAAGAAACACATGCTAATTAGAGTGCAGGAATATTTTGCTTCCTGTGAAACTGACAGAGAAAAAGGAATTGTGAGGCTCAGCCCAGGGGCTGCCTCCTTGCGTCTGGGTCTTCGGTTCCTGCTGAACACAGGCTAACGTGTTTGATGCATGCTGAATGAAGGCAAAGCGTTGTATCTGAGAGCACAGCCCCAAGTTGCTCCGGGTCTCTGTGGCTTATAAAGGGGGTGCAGCGTATTTATCTGCTCCCAGCTTGGCACTCAGCCTCCGAGCATGCCGCTGCATCCAGCCCCTGTGCTGTAGTAACACAGATGCTGAATATCGCAGCGATCACAGGATTATGAATTTGAGACACATAAAAATTACCAACTTTAGAGATATCCATCTTTCTTTAAAGAAAGCAAGCCATTATGAGTCAGGCACATTACCCGCCAGCAGCCTACTGAAAGAGAGCTGTCGTCTGCAGAGAGGTGGAGGACAGGAGGACGCCTGATGAGTGCAGCAAGCGCGAGGGCACAGGCTGGGGATAGGAGGGAAAGACTAACTACCTGCAACCACAGAGCAGATGTGGTCAGCATGCCATGGTGCCAGCACTGTGCGGGGAGGGCTGTGGTGTACCACAGGGATGTGGCTTTGGGCTGCTCAGGCTCTGGGAGAAGCTGGGTTTGATGGAAGTGCAAAAGCGCCCAGCTGTGCTGAGCTCCACACCATCACAGCTGACCGCTGCACTGGGAGGTAGGGTGGGAATATCTACGCCGAGTTGCAGTTACCTGTAGAGACACAGCATTATGAGACCCTCTCTCCCTGTCTGCAGGAAGGCTGAAATCAGTGTGGCCTATCGGTTGTTTTCTCAGTCTACTTTGAACAGAAGATTCGTCCTAAGGAGGCTCAAGCTCCATGAAAGCAGGCAGACCAGGTGCAGAGGCAGCTCTCTTCTGGCTGTGGCTGCTTGAGATGATGCGGGAATGAGCATCACACCATCAAGGAGCTCCAGCTCCAGCCCCTGCAACATCAGCATCAGCCCTCCCTGCCTACGGTGGTGCCGATGGCTCAAGGGAGCCAAAGCCGGGGCAAAGGGAGAGGGGCAGAGAGCGGCTGCAGGGAGGTGCATGACAGGGGAGCGCAGCACCTTGTCCATTTTCAGGCAAAGAAGGACATCTCTGCTGGGCACAGTGGGCAAGGGTACAGCTGCTGAGGTGGGGAGGAGGGTGAGGAGGAAGGGCTGCTATTTAATTGCCAGCCCCTGTTCTATCAGCAAATATGAAGAACGAGCTGTCGCTGATGTGGAAGGTAGCAGATGGCCTAATTGTGAGATTCTCCCTTGCAAGAGCAAAATGATGTACTGTTTTTAACATCCTTGCCTAGAGCTGAGTGCAAGCTTCAGATACTACCGAGAATACTGTACAGAGGCACTTTGTGCCAGAAATGTGCTCTGGTGATAATCAGGAGAAAACTGTGCTCGAAGTGACATTTAAAAAATAATTATTATGGCCCATTGCTGTTAGTCACAGATCCCAAAAGCTGATCTGGCTAACAGAGCTTTCCAAAGCATCTTCTGCTCGACAGATCATCTGGAAATTATGCTGTCATTGTGTCATCATGCCTCACCTTGTAAGCACCAAGACGCTGTCTATGTACACACACCATTTTTTCCCCTCTTCTTAAGGGGAAAATAATTCTGTCTTCTGTTTTTTCTCATGTTGCTTCAGCTGATTTCAGGCAGATTCTTGTCTCAGCCATTTGCTGGAGAGCACAGGCCTTACTTTCCAAGAAACAGCTATGAAGCATCGCCATCTCATCTCTCCTCGTGCCAAGCCCCAGGCAGCTCCACCACCATGAAGGTCCGAGGCGCCTCGTAACAGCTCAACACTCTGCAAGACTCTGGGCCCGTAGGCAGAGACAGCAGAGCTTGCCTGCGTCACGCTCATATCAGGTGCTTGAAACCTTATATTGAAGGTGCAGGGCTGTTACTGGTGAGCCCTTACGGCAGGTGCATTTTGTCAGCTCCAGCTCTGATCTGACAAGAGGGGAGAGGGCAGTGCCTCACTCAGCCGGGTCAGGTTTTCAGAGAAAACTCTGGCAAGGTCTTAGCGGGGGAGAAAACTTTGACTAACCTGTAAATCTGCTTATTATTACCTATCAGTAAGTACAAAACGCAGGGTGAGGATCAGCTTGAGCTGGAATCAAGTGAATGCCCCGTTTGAGGATAACAGCCCTTTTCTTGTTGTTTTTTGCAGGCCACTGGATGCATTTTTACTCACTTTTGCCTGCTGAATATACCACGTGCTCTCTCTTCCTGTTAGTCCTTTACACATCATCATGTTTGTCGGGGGTTTTTGGTAATGAAAGAGCTTTAATGGGTTATCTGTAAGCTTTGTCTCCAAAATTATTAGGATGTATTATATCTTCTTTAAAATCTACCTTTCCCTTACTGTCCAAGGGACAAGACTCTTACCCATGTAGTAGATAATTATGCTGCAGCAGTCTGTCCTCCTTCCCCTCCTCTTACATTTTTCCCCCCAGTTTGCTCGGAAGTCTCCTTCTAAAAAATCCCACAGCTGTGACACACCAGCCCATCTCCCTCAAATCCTACCAACTTCATTCTCTCTCTGCCTCCGATTATATCTTCCCCTTCAAGGCCCTCCACAGCATTCGTTTGCCTTTGATCTCATTCCTCCCACTCCTCCTGCCTGTACTCCCCCAGTCATCCCTCCTTTCTGCTCATTTTATCTTGTTCTTGGATGGCTCAGTCTTGGGGTTCTTTTCACTCTGACACCTCAATCCATCTTTCATTTTCTATTTGCCAAACATTTTCCCTCTTCTTCTGTCAACTCTACCTTGAATGCCTATCTTTTTCTTCCCTGCTAGCACTAACACCTCACACGTGCTCATGCAGAGTCACCTGAGCAGTTGTCCCATGTGGTTTTCCAGGAGTACATGTTCTTCACACCAGGAATTTGTGGTTCTCCTACAGTGTGCACCCCACAGATACAAACATACAAGGGTCTTTTGAAGAGCAGCAGTTGCTGGTAAGTAATGATTCATTATTAATCCTGTTGCTTATATGATACACTAAACTTACATGATACTCTAAACTTTCTTTAGCTGGATAATAAGACGAATCTTTTCTATGTTGATGTGAAGGCACACTTTGGACGCTCTAGCTAGGTAAATGCATTAAAATGCATGTTATTTAAACTCACAGTGACTTAAACTTCCTATAGGCAGCAAAACTGTTCAAGGAACATAAAGAGGAAGCAGGCTATTAGAAGAGGGTTTAGGTCTCGCTTCGCTGTATTGCCCTGCACTACCACGTCACCACTGGCTGCGTTCAAGTTGCCTTTAACATCTTTACATTCCTGCACATGACAAACAATGGGGACAAGCTCCCATACAGCACAGGAAATATAGCAGCAAGCGTCTCACGTCCATTTTTCAACTGTCATCAAACAGCTTTTATTCATGGCATAGCACAAGTGTCAGCCAACTGGCAAAGGCAGCCAATATTAAAAATGTTGGGGATTATTCGTGTCAACAGACACAAGAGAGCTTTTCTCTGTCAGTGGATCTGCACTAGCAGTGGTATGAAAATGCAGCAGGTTCTCTAGAGTAATCTCAAATCTGAACAACTTCAAAAGGAGGCCAACAGCTGACTGTCACTTCCAAGCACAATTAAAAAATTCATCTAGCACAATTAGATAAAAGCTTGGATAGGTGAGAGGTTTAACCATGTGGATAGATAGAAAAGCTGTACCGAAAGGATGTTACGTAGAAAGACTAAGATGATTTAAAAAAAAAAAAAACAACTCATATTGAAGATGATCTGCAGGTTGTGAGCTGGTGGTGGCTTCTCAAGTTTACATCTGATCACATAATTAGCTGATAAGTCCTTGACCTGTTTGATTGCAAGCATTTACTGCACTGTTTAGAATATGATTTCCGTTGGCCACGTGATCTGTCTTTTATGGAGATGGTGTGACTTAAAAATGCAGAATTCTATCTCCTTTTAAAAGATTTAAAAAAAAAAAATCCCTGTTTATATGTTATTAAATTTGTGAGAATATTAATTAAAAAAATAAGGTGGACAAAAGCAGTAAAATCACTTATCTTAAAAACATCATGTAAAGGTGGAATATGATGGAGGTTTCAGATGTCTCAGGTTAACTATTAAGGGCAATTCCCCGACTGCTTATTTCAGTCCCACTGTATTGGCAGAAATCTATTACATTCTGTCATCTGGCGTTTTTCAGTTGTTGCTTTTAAAACATATGGCCTGCTTCTTTTGCATCTCAAATGATTTTCAACTAGTTTAATTATCTGAACTTGGTCATGTTATGTGGATATAAAATCAGGAGCAATTTAAGTGGAAAATAAAAAAATAAGGCCCATGCAAGTCATCATGAATAAGGTGACCTGATCTGCTCTGACACAGATCTATGTTCCACTTACGCTCTGGAAAACTTTAAATACTATACTTTCATCAAACCTAATTTCTTTACAAATGTGTGATGCAGCAGAAACCCAACCAGCAAAACCCTCAGATGTATCCCATGGCATCTCCATGACAACATATAGATGCACAGTCTGCTACAGACTTCGTTATCGGGAGAGAAACTGCTCCTAGGTTTCTCCCACGTCGAGCTGAAAGGCAGACCGACCAACAGGGTAGCTGGCTGCAGAGGGTGGAGCTGCGATTTAAATGTGGAAACCGCAGCCCATGATTCATGCAAGGTAAACCAGAGGCAGACGGAGCAGCCTTACCGAAGAGGTGAGCCTCACGCTACCGCTTCCCTTGCTGAGGCTGCTTGGCCACCTAAAGGAATGGGCACTGGCAGGCCTCCACTGAGTCTGAGAAGTCACGCGGAGGACCTTTGCAGGGTTCTCAAAGTCTTCCTGAAAGGCTATTAGTGTGACTTACCAGCAGAGTGTGATAAGCACAGAAGGCAATTTGGGTTAATGAGTTATCCTGAGAGGGCTGTTTTTTTTTTTCCTGTGCCTATAGAAGGAAAGGCAGAGCCATCCCGTCCTCTCTCCCCGGTGAAGAACTCTGAACTCTGTGGCATGAGGCTCACTCTCTGCTCCCCAGCAGCACGCAGGACACCAGGGTCAGCAAGCCAGGCCAGTGGCACGTGCAGCCAAGGCTTTTCCCAGATGGATGGTCCATTCCTCACAGGCAAAGGATCAGACTAGGACCAAGAAAAGGAACCAGCCACTCACCACACTTGTGTCTGTGTGTGTGCGTGGTGTTGTCTCCCCTTTCACAGTCCCCCCCGTGTTTACTGCACTGGATTTAATTGCTCCATAAGTTTCATGTTAAATCAAACAACAAATGCTGCCGTGCCATTTACGTGCTTCCCGGAGCAGTTAGGAGCAGGACCTTGGGTCGATGAGCAGTCAGTCCCGTGGGGTCAGGGGAGTGGCTCTTCCCTTTGGGCTCCTCTCCAGAGGGTCTCACCCTGTACAGCTGCAAACGCCCCATGTGCCGGGTCGTGCTGGGTCTGCCTTGGGCACTGGTGGCTGCAGAGCCCCAGCTCCTAGCTGGATGCTGGAGTTTCAGAAGTGTGGTCAGGATGCACCAGCTGGGATAGCTGAAATCCCCCCCCTCCTGGCTTACTTCCTAACCTCTCCTTTCCTCAGCTCCTTCCCCCAGCGCCAGTGCGGTTTACATTGCTCCCATCGAAGGGTGAGCGGCCTCGCCTTCACGGCAGCGGCGGCTGGGCCTGCGCAAGTGGCGGCTCCGGCCCAGCAGCTGAAGTGCTGTAATTTCATACTCCAGCTGACGGTGCAGGAACTTGTTCATCTGCCTGTCCCTGAGCGTCGGCACGGTCCTGGCTGCCGCAGGCACTCTCAGCGCGGTCGGTGGAGCTGAGTTAGGGTTTGCGGCGCTTAGGAAACATTCCTTCTATAAACAGGGCTGTGCGTGTAACCGCCCGAGTAAAGCAAGGTTGGCCTTTTTCTACTTCTCTCTGACTTCTGGACTGGGGAAGTCATCTTCTGCACTCCTGCACCCCTGTAAATAAGACACCTTGGGCACCTTACCTCTGCTCTCTGCTGCTCAGCTTTCCTTTGTGAGAAACTGAGATAACAATATTGACCTTCTTGGTAGAGGACTTTCTCTTTTTTTTTTTTTACAAGACACGCCGTGTAAATGCTGATGGTTAGGTTTTGTTCAGCTATAAAAAGTCCTCAGCTTAACAGTGGGGCACGGTATGGTATCAGCCATAAAAAAAACCCTAACACTGATCTTTGCATTTAGGGATGATCTTTGTTCTGCTTAGTTACTTATAATCTTTGGAGTGGTGTGGCCTGGGTTTGTGATTTGTGGGTTTTTTTGCTGTTCTCTGTGTGTGTGTACGTATTGTGTACATATGATTGACTTTTGCTTCCATTAGGGCCAAAGATCATTTGGTTTAGCTTAACGTACAGATCAATTTGGCATCAGCCAAATGACTGGCCTGTGATCAGCACATTTCCTCTGAAATATAAGGGAAATTAGTTTGCCAACAGACAAGAAACAGAGTAAGAAACCACTGAACCAAAAATGACAAAAAGAAGGACAATAAGCATGAAGAAATAACCTGCCTTTCCTTCAGCATACACTCTGTGAATGTTTTATGCTGATGGCCATTCGTTTGTCTGTTTAGGCTTGTCCATTCATTACAGATAGCCTTTTACTTTACCTTTATAATACATATTTCCCTCTACATAGCCTCTGAATAAGAAAAGGGCAGTTGAAAGCCTTGTCTCCAGCCAGGACAGCATGGTGCAAGGGTGGCAGCATGGAGGAGTGCCCAAGTTCATGGCAGATGGCGTCTGGGCATGAGGGGACCCAGGAGTCTTAGGTAGGTTCCTGTTTAACAGCATTTCCACTACGCATGTTAGGAAGATGCAGACAGACAAAAAGCCATCACAGATAATACTAGCTCAAAGTCAAGATAAGAGCAGGAGCAGCAAAGTCCAGCCCCAAATAGTTCCCCATAGCCTAATACCTCTTGTTCTGAAAAGAAGTGTCTGGAAATGACAAGAGGGTGTACGAAGTGTGGGGAGCCCCTGGTGCTGGGCTGGATGATACTGAAGCCTCAGCGCTCCCGGTACAGTCTCAGGAAGCGGCTGTAGCGGTGGGACAGCATTTAGAACAATGATGATTGAGTTTAGGGTGTTTCAGAAAGGATTTGGTATGTCCTGCAGACTTGGGCTGATGTTCCTGATGGATGCCAGCCACTCGGGTGAGAAGAAAATAATTAACCATTCTTTCGCTTACAGATAAATGAAACAATCAGAGGTAGGCAGTCTCCCTATAAGGCTCTTCAGGAACCCGAATGAAGCAGCAGCATGGTGTGGCTGGGGGCTAATCTACCCATCAAGGTAGAGAGCAACTTGAAGGCAGCGATTTCCTTGCAGGGTAGAAGAAAGACAGAAACCGGACAGACAGCCAAGAAGGCTCAGGTCTATCTTGAAGAACCTCCGGTAGTGTGATCCCAAACAAAAGCCGAGGGGGGGATTTGGGGCACCATGCTTTCAAGCAAGAGACACTTGAAATTGCAGACAAAACTGCTTGCTTCTTGTTTGGCCTTTGTTTTAAAAGTTCAAGGACAAAGGGTTTCATGTGTTCAGTGTTCATCAACAGCACTGATGTAAGGAATTACCCAGCTCCATCAGCTTTCTCATCCCAATGGAACCAACCCAAAATAACTCCCACTCCAAACTGATCGGAGCTGTGTCACTGATATGGGCTGAAAATAATAATGGTCTATGTATTTCTTAAGAAAAAGTTCTTCTTATTTTAAAGACTTTGGTAATAAATACATGCAAGTGTTGAAAGCAGCAAAGAGTTGGATAGGCTATTATTCCCAATCAATTTGATTTTTAAGCATTACTTAAAGAATGCTAATTTTAAATAAGACATTCTTCTGATCATTTCTACAACTAAGGGGATGTAAATTCACATTCGTAATGAATGGGGTTTTTTTAATATTTGATTGCAGTCATCCAAATGATTCTATTTAATATCAAGGACAGAGCTGGTATCTATTTTTTGATAACTGCTTTGCATAGCATACTCCATATGGTTAAAAATTTTGAAGAATGGTTTTAAAAGACACAGCTCTTTGGTAGGACAGTCCTGGTGGCTGGAACAGGCTCCTTTTGCAGACAGAGCACTGGAAGGCCACAGGGCTATAAGTCAGAAACTCCAGGTTCTTTGTATTTTGCCTTAATAATCTTTTATTGCATTGTTCTAACCTCAAGCATCACCTGCTTGAACTTCAAAGAATAAGATATGCTCATTTAACCTGTCTCCTTTCTTTAGCATTTATCTTATCCTGTTGTCAGAGCTGGCAGGTCTTGTTCTGGCTCCCAGTCTTCCTGTCCAGTTGTACCTTCTCCACCTGGAAAACGACCTTCTTCAGCCTTGCAAGGTACATTTGATTGGCTTCCCATCCTCAAGGTGGCGAGTTTAAAACCCCACAATCTTTGGAAAATGAAACAAAAATTTCAGTTCTCAGGACCGTACATGTGAAAATCCTGGGAAAATAATTTTGGAGGGCTTTTGACCAATGCGATTCAGTGGAATAATAATCCTTAGAACAATTTAGCTTTTGTATGGTAATTATATGCACTGAGAGTCAATAAGAATGTGTAAGAGATGCTATTTGTTTCTATGTGTAATATATCAACATGACAGAAGAGGGAAGAAGACAAAAAGCAGATATTGTAGATAAGTTGGTGATAATGGGCTGTTCATAATGGGAATATTTTTGTGTTCCACTCAGTAATATGTAAATATTTCAGTTGAGCAGAGTTTTAGGTCATATACAGTCTTCCTAAGATTTATAAAAAGATCAAGAATCAGATTTGCAGAAAAGCAGCAGAGTTGAGTGTAGTGCAGATGAGAAGCAACACTGTCCTCTGTGACGTCTTCAGGCATCCTGAGATGAAAGGTACAGCTAGCCCGGTGTCACACGGAACTGCAGAGCAACTGCATATTTGGTATCCACTACAGTGCTTTATCACTAATTATTACTGTTCAGATACTATGCTGCCTGCAGTTTGTAGATACTGAAAGAATTTTAAGAGGGACACAGTCAGAATTCCTCTGTATAAGACCAGGAGCCAAATATTTCACCTCTAACAGAGACTTGCTTCATGGCTTCGGACAAAATACCCCCCCTCTCCCTTCATTCTCTCTGTAAATGAGGGCTAGGATTTGTGTCTCATGGGATGCTGTGAGATTAATTTATTCTTGTATGCATAAACTGTTTTGAAGGTGGAAAGGTCCAAGTCTTATTTCACAACAGCCTTGCAGTTACAGTACAAACAGAGCAGACCCCATCTCTCCTCGGAAAGGGACAAACAGCTTGGAACTCGGCAAGTACTCCAGCCAGCTAGAACAAATACAATTTTGCAGTCCATTGATTTCCATTTACAACGCCAAGTTTTATTTGATTTATTTTTTTAATATCTGTGTGCCACAACACCAACTTCCTTTTTTTTTTTTCTTTTTAAAGGAAGTGTCACTGGCACGTGGTCCTTATTAGCCTAGAGATATTCTGGGTAAGTTAAGACAAAGGATCAGCAGGCAAACAAAACAGGGCCATTTAGGACAGCATTGATGATGCAGCCCAAAATTGCTTTCTTCTTCTGTGAGAGAGTTTAGGATTTCTGAGCATACTGGACTACTATATAGCTGCAGGGACTACGTAGGGGAGTCTCACACACATGTAATTAGGGGCAGAGGTAAATGTCTGGATCCTAGGTGTTGTTTAATGACTCTTAACAAGTAATCGTAGCAAATGCACGAGTGTTACTTGGGAAAAATTCTGTCCTCCAGTGTGGCTCTCCCTGCACTCCCCTAGCACTATGCGGTGCCCAGCACAGTACTGCCAGGCCCCAAGCCAGAGTCCTCCTGTTGTTGAAAGGCTGCTGCTGGGAGTGGATCCTGGCGTGGGGTCCTCTCCACGGAGCCTGGGTTTGGGCCATTTCACCAACTGGACGTGCACCCTTCCAGCTTCCCTTTACCCAGTGTATGGGTCACTGTCACTGGCTGTGACCGTGACTAAACAGTGTCTGCTGCTAGTGAATGAGCACAGGAGTCTGAGGCAGACCAGTATGGGTGCCCTTGTCTCACCTAGAGACAAGTGAGAGAAAGTGGGCTGTTGCTGCTGCCACAGGCAGTAGGAGAGGTGGGGATGGCTGCAGAGGGAGGAGGGAGAGAAAGGGAGTACCTACTGTCAAGAGAAGACATGCACTGATACCCCCTAAACTGTTGGAAGAAGCGAAGCTGTTGCTGATAACAGAAATTATGCACAATACCTAGGGGTTGCAAAGAGGATTTGACCCATCAGTGATTAAATATGGGGAAACTTGCATTGTCATCACTTGCACCGACTGGTGTTTATGGGTAAATGGAAGATTGGGCTGTCAAGCTGTCAGCTTCTATGAGCCCTAACTTCCCCCTGAAAGGGAGATGGCCATTTTCCCAGCAACAGCCCCAGCTCTTTCCGTTACAGCCAGTCAAGTCCAATGACATCAAATATTAATCTGGCACAGAACTTGGGCTGTCCGAGTACATTTTATAACCAACAGTATATCAAATCCTTTGGACCCAATGACAATCGCTCCTTTGTTGTCACATCAGTCAGTCACTTTAACCCAGATTCTCAGTCAATTCAAAGGAAAGAAAACGGTGCTTCAGAGAGCTGACTACTGCAAAAGTACCTTAAAACAGAAGGAAGGCGGGGCTGAAACTCATCACAAATGATCCCACAATGACATCAGGAGAACGCACAAGGAGCCTTAGATGACCTCGTGGCAAGAGGCTGCCTGTGTTGTTTTGTGTACAGTTTCTCTGCAGGGGCAGACCTCACATCACCCCAAATCTAGTCTTTGGCCTCACAGTTAGTTCAGAGCCTCCAGCCTGATCTGTTTGTGTAACTGCATTTATATCCCTTTTATAACAACATTTCTGTCTGTATAACAGAAATTTCTAGCACTATGAAAACAGACAAACTTCAGAAATCAGATTTCCCAGGCAGAGTGTGAAAAGGCAGGTCCAAGGCACTGGTGTCTTCCAGTTGTTGTTGCCTGACCACAGCCCCCTGTAATCCGACAGGCAGATGCCACCTTCAGAGGGACTCTGTGTCAGGCAGCTCCTGTCCACGTTTTCTCTAGCATCCAGAACTGGCATGATGCTTTGATCCACCTCAGGTTTTGCCTATTGAATGTTCAAGGAAAAAAAAACAGCTCTTAAGATGGTTAGGAAAGGCGTGAGCATACAAGCATAGCACATTAACAAAACCAGTCCAGTAAACTGGGGAGGGAAATGACAAAAATGAGAAGAATTTTGCTCTTCTCTGCACAAGACTAGAGCCAGTGAGAGAAAATTATAACTTGACCCTAAATTATTCAAAGGAAGCAAAGAAATAAAATCTAGGCTAAAGAGGAATTCTTCCTAATAACTTGAACCAAAAGCCAAAGCACATTAACATATGAGGACTGGAAGATTCAGAGAAATAGCTGGAAGGAAATTGCATGTCTACAGTCTTGGAGGAAAATGTAGGAACTCACTCAATTTAATCATATACCTGGCACGGCACAAGAAAGGGAAAGTTTCTACACTGTATTCACACTGCTTCTGACCTTATCATGTGCAGAACAGATGGCTCAAGGAACAGGTAAGGAATAAAAAGAGACTTTTAAAATGTTCAGAGGGATTCTGCCATGGAGTTTTTTTCAGAAGGTGTTTGAGTTGGCTGGAGTGGCAGAAAGGTTCAGAAGCCCAGTGTAATTTTTCTCATTTGCAGAGTCACCTATTAAGTGGTGCTCAGAGGCACAAGCTACCCCAGCTACGGAGAACAGTGTCTTTTCTTCAAGAGATCAGCATGAGTGCTTTCATGTGTCTCCCCAGGCCGTGGAAAGCTGGTAAGAACCTTTGATATTTCCAAAGTTGAGTACAAGTACTTGATTCTAAGCTGTTTACTTTTTAAAACAAAAAGTCAGCAAATAAAGAAAAAATAGACCTGAACATGTTACTGAAGGATGCGTCAGAGAATTTGTGACGTCATGCAAAAAGCTACTTCTGTGGCAATAGAGTGCAAGATCCAAATGCATCGCTAAAGCTTAAAAGTAATTATTGTCTGGAAGGCTTGAAAATCCTGTGTCTGTTCTAGCAAGTGTTTGAACACACACGTGCATGCAGGCACACACGTGCATGGGCCATCTTAGTTGCTGGTTCCCTTTGAGGCAGCTTCAGCTGCAAGGACAAAGGCAAAATAAACACAGGGATGGGAAGAACCTCTCAGTCCTTGGTATTTTCATTACAGGATTTTGCAGTATAGTAGTCCATGCAGCAGTTATTCTGCAAATGGAGAGCTCTGGTCTAGTGCTGTCAGTCTCACACCCACTGCTCATGAACACCTACATTCCCTTTAAAAATAAAATTGTAAGAGCTCTGAATACAAATGTGCTAAAGTTTTACTATTTAAAGGGATCTTCTGGAGAAACTATGTCAAATACGTAGCTCTTTCTAAAATGCCAGGGGCACCCAGGATTACTTGTTCTGCAAGCACTTTCTGTGGCCAGCCAGTAGATGGATGAAGCCCACATTCCGCATTGGGGCTACCAAGAAGTCTCAACTGCCCACCTCCTGCCATGCCCCGTTTCGCTACTGCTTGGGCAAAAGCACTTCTCAAAGTTGGGAAAGGACTGGAAATTGTGTGGGTTTCCAGCTGGCAACCTTAGCGGTTGCCCCGAGTGATTAAAGCCAGTGACCTGGGGATAAGCAATAGGAGGTGCAGGAGCAGTGATGCTCCAGAAAGGGAGAAGCAGCCGGAGGGAGAGCACTGTCAGTAAATACCACCCAACCTGGCAGCACAGCTTTCTGAAGCTCTGCTAGCTTCAGACAAGTGCAGTTGGGATGCTGAGAGGGTGGTGGAGGTGCAGGGGGAGCGGAGGGAGGGCAGGATGATGGAGGATGGCAGCACAGGCACTATGCTGGGTCTGTAGAGCCCCATTCAGAAGCTCAGGTGCACCCTCGACCATCCCTCTGCTCGATGAATGTTGGCCAGTTTTACTGGGCATTTGCACAGTTCTCAGTTTCCCGAAGAAGTGAGGTGCCATCCACTTAGGCAGTACCGTTACTTAAGGGGGAAAGCAGGGCGTTTGAATAGGAATGACAGCATCAACACCTGATATCCCCTTTGCCAGGCAAGCTGATAGCATGAATGGGATGCTCACCCACTCGCAAGGCATTAAATATTTCTGTTCTGACTTACGCCAGCTCCGAGCAATTGTCAGAAGAACCATTAGCTGCTTACATCAAGACATTAAGCCAAATCCTGGCTCCAGTGAGGTCAGTCATAAAACTCAAATTGATTTCAGTGGCAAAAGAAATTAGTCTCCTAGACAGTGGTCAAGAGGGAGGAGATAGATGGCAGTTTGTTATCGCCTAACAGTGCAAGTTTAAGTTAAATTCACTCAAGTTTTGGGACATATTGAAATTCTGCATGTGAG
Source organism: Chlamydotis macqueenii (assembly GCF_036417535.1). NCBI lineage: Eukaryota > Metazoa > Chordata > Aves > Otidiformes > Otididae > Chlamydotis > Chlamydotis macqueenii. The sequence continues at coordinate 83,514,793 of NC_141558.1, read as the reverse complement.
TGTACAGACAGCCCCGAAGCATGGCAATTATGGCTCTAGGAGACCAAGTGCTGGTAGCTACTGAAAATGATTTCCAAACTTTCCTGGAAATACAGATGACTATTGTAGGTACTGAGGGACATGGACATCCTGGCTCCCACCTGTGTATGACTGACAGCATCTCGCCTATCTCGTATCGCTTAGCACTGATACTCTGTTCATTTAATTACTCAACCAGACAGAAGTATTAAATAGTGTTTCAGAATTCTTTATTATGATACACGCTTTCCAGTAATTACCTCAGTCATTCTCTTGACAGCAGTGGGGGAAAAAAACTTCCCCCCCGGTATTTCCTGCCTGTAAGAGTACACACCTCTTAGAAATGGATTTTGTTCTTTAGCCTTTTTTTTTTTTGTTTCCAGTTGCATTTAGATTGGTCTCAAAAAGATGTGCAGATCTCTAAGAGTGCTCTTCAACGTCCATTTACATTTTCCCCTTGCTTTTAAGGAAATGCATGTGGACTACACTTTTTAAATTTTCTATTTGCTTTTTACTTCTCTGTAATTTCCTATTGTGACTACTTTTAAAATGCATTATTTTCAGACTCCCTCCCTTCTGCACACATATGAAATAATTTACATTTTGCTCTATCCTGCATGTAAATTTTACATTTATCATTAATCTGAACTGTTTCCTCTTAGATTGCAGAAGAAAATCTACAATTCAGAGTCATGTCTGCTGTCCTGTGGTAATTCAGGTCTTGGATTTATTATAATCGCTAACAGTAAATACTGTATCCATTTTCAGAGAATGATCCAATCTGCTTGTATTTCCTGATCTTTCTTCTCATTCCTTTGTTATGATATGCTTTCTGCCTCTTAATTGTTTCCATATGAAATGGCCTCAGTCAAAGCGGTTGCAATGAATAACGTTCGTTTCAAAATGTCAGCATTTTGGTCACAGCAGATAACCACGAGCTGGTTACTCCCTGCATGCAGTAGCACTCCTTAAGGACAAGTAGTAAGTTCTGCAGCCTTGTTAAGAGAAAAACAATAAAGACAAAACATTGCAGACAAAAGGCTGCCCTTTTAGCCAATAATCTTAATCCCATTTTTGATTTCTGCACAGCCGTAAAATTTTCCTTTCTTTCAGTATAGCTGCATAATATCAGGAACTAACTTAGCTTCTCTCCCGTGGACTGCGTTTAAAATGTCTTTTGTCAAATAACTTGGGGGGGTCCCTTTTATGTTTTTGGTACTGAAGCTGCTCTACTGAAGTATAAATCTGGGCCCCTTCATCAAGGCAGAAAGCTCTGCTGGTTCTGCTGCATTTCCACAGCTTGGTACAGGGCTGGATGCACTTAACTGGGAGGTGTGAAGGAGCATCCTGGAAGAGATGGAAGCTAAATATATTCTGCTACAAGATTTCTTCCATTCCTCTCTCCACCCCCAGATCCTAGAGACTACAATGGCTTATGCAGGGTTTTACATAGGCAGCTAATGGTGGAGGGAGGAGAATTCCCACGGATAAAGAGCTTTAGCCCAGTACCAGCACAGCACGCAGCCTGAAATGGTGCTGGGGTGGGTTTTGAGGGAAAGCACTCCCATCATTGCTTCCAAAGAAAGGTCCTAGACATTTATTTTTATGAAAGTATCCCTGGCCATAAGGAGATTCTTCCCTACAGGTTTGATACAGGCACCTGAACAAGGTGGAGAGGGGATGTGATTTCATTTAGCCTCCCTGCATTTAGTGTTTCCTTTCGCTTAGCTTTAAGGGGCTTCCCAGTTTGGGAAGTTTATTTTGTTTCACATCACCCTTTGACACCCAGCTATCTGTATGCATCACATGGCTTGCAAGTCTTAGGTGCTATGGGTACTCCTCCCGAGGCCAGGTGCTTTCCATCCGTTACGAGAGCATTGCCTTATTCGAGTTTAGGGAGCCCAACTCCATAAAAGTACACATGAGCAAACAAGAGTTTCCTCTCATTTGCCCCTGATTTTGTGCTGACATAATTCCACTAATTTCCTTTGCATGAGAACAGAAACAGATCCCCAGTCTCTTGGTAGAAATTATTTTACAGGGCTGTTATCCAAACCAGAAGGCCAGGCAGGAGCCTCCCTCACATGCACAAACTACCACAGCAGAAGTGACATGCAAATGGATTATTTTATTCCCACTCTACATTTTTATGCCCATTTATGTACATTGCCCATTTATTCATGTTGTAGTGGGGATGGGGGCAGAGGAGAACAACAGCTGAGCAGCCCTCCCTCTTCCACAGGTGAAAGCTATCGAGCTGACTGGTTTTATCTCCAGGTACACAAAAGGAAATGAAACCCTTGGAAGGGATGCTGTAAAGTCCTAGGGGAAGAAATTACTATCGGTTGGACAGGTTTGTGAGTGAACTGCGTATTTATGTAGCTCAATAGATTTAATATTAATCACAGATGAAAGGCACAAATTAAACACACTTTGCAAACACGTGCGTTGCCTTCCCATTTACTCGAGAATGGGTCAAGTGAAAATTGCTCCTGGTACAGCCACAGAGAATCAAGGCGGGAGAGCTGAAGGGAGGAACAAATGAAAGCAAACCGAATTGCTTTCAAATGTTTCAAACGAGTGTGCTGCTGGAAGTGCTATAAAAAGATAACACAAAAAAGCCAGTGAAAAACCATGGCTCAAGCTCAATTTTTGCAAGCAATCATAAATCTTAACTTCAGCAGCTTTGTGCTTGTCTGGGGGCACTGGACAAGCGAAAAAAAGTTGACCTCATCATCATGTGAAGTTTCCTATTCCTGTCCTAAGTTATCATTGGTAAAAGCAGGCAGCAAGAATTCCAGTTGTAAACAGTGATGTGCTGCCAATGCTTCAGCAAGGGTAGCCCACATTTTTTCCTCTCTGCAGCTGTAATGCAGCTTGTGCGTAACAGACTCAATGGCTGCAGAGGAGAAGGCCGCAGACCAGCCCTCCCTTCATTTGCTTCTCTGGTGAAACATAAACGCCCTTTCTTAGGTATAACTGAGGAGGGAGATGCTGTTATTGGGCAAGCGGACTTTGAGAGTCATAGGGTCTCGTTGGTGTGCAACTGCTCAGAGAAACAGGAGGAAGAAGCCCATATCCTCTCTTGCACCCACTCCAACCACGCAGCATAAAGACACGTCTGCAGGTCTTGCACCCTCCTGATTCATTCTTGGAGCTCGTGGCCCTCGCCCAAATCATCCTCCTGGGAGAGAGGCAGGACACTTGCTTTTTGAGCGGCTGACCAAGGACAACATGGGTGGCACTGCAGCTCTTCCACGAGAAGGGAGCTGAATTTCACCCCGTGTTCCTGAAATGTGGGGTGAAATTCAGCTCACCCAACAACTATGGGCTAGACATTGGTGTGGAGTTGAAGGACCTGATGCAGCAGAACCGTTAGTTCCCTTCCAACATGTCTGCCCAAGGTTGCAGGCCTGTGCTTCAGCTCCCACTCTTACTTGGGGGATGGCTTACTCAAATTTAGTTTTAAAAACGTGGGGATTAGCGACTAGCTATCTCGCTACTTGCCTGACAGTTTTCCTCGGTGCAATCAAAAACGTCTCCAGAATGTATAATAGGAGTCAACCTAGCTTTTAAAGCATCATGCAGACAATGTGCAAGAGGTTGAAAAATACATTTGGTATCTGCTATCACATGACTGAAACAGCCACATAGAAAAAAAGCTGCAGTTAAAGGAAATCAGAAGAAAAGAGCTTTGGAGTGAATTTCAGGGATAGTAACCTCCTTTTGAAATGTGTCTGTGCAGTCATTGTCTTGGAGAACCTTGAAAATGTTTCTATTTTTTTCCTGCCTTAGATCCTTAAAAGTATCCCACTCTTTTTTTTTTTTTTTTTTTTCCCCAGGCCTAGTCACTATTGTCATTTAAGCAACCAAAGGATCTCTTCCAAACAATTGGAAAAAATGCGCTTGTAGAACTGTGCAAATACCTATTTCCAAAAATAACTAAAACTGATGTGGTTTCAGGGACACAAATGATGCATTTTTAAATAGGACTAAATGCTTATTTACATGAGAGAGCATGCTAGCTCCGGTCTACTGAGAAAATAATGGGCTTTAAACCCTATACACCATACAGTCCACGGAATAAAAAGTAGATTATATTTTAAAAAGAGATCTGCAGTTTAGTGATCTACTACAGTTTTTAAGCAAAACAACTCACTGTGAGTCTTAGCAAAAGAATAACTTTTGGTAAATACTTATTTTAAAATTCTTTCAGGACTTATTTTGAATGTAATGAAGCATAATGAGAGGGGATGACAAATTAAAGCAAGAATGAAGGTGAAGGTTTATTGTGCCCTATAGAAAAGCATCAATCTAAAGGCAGATTGTCATCTCCTTCACTCGGTCTTCTCTATGTTGCTCAGTCAATGGAGTGAGGTGGCTTTAGTACGGTCTTACCCAGCCAGTGGTGGATTTCCCCCAAGGCAGAGGATGCCCACAGAGGTAAGAAAGCTGCCCTGTGCCCCTGCCCACCTCCATCACCCAGCGAAGGAGACGGCGCAAGCGGCTAGAGGCAAGGAGATGCGGCCTGAGCAGAACAGGGTTGTGATACTCGACTGCTCGAGCAGCTAGCACTAATTTGAGCAGCCCAAAGGTCACGACTATTTATGCAGATAAAAGGTCAATGGCAAGCTGGCATGTGGCTGCAGGCTATCTTGGTACGCACTTCACCCAGAGAACAGATACGGGCTTCTGATTCACAGTTTGTCTTTCTGCATGAACTTTCCGGGCAGGCTTTGGCTGGGAAAAAAAAATCTCTGCCATGGGAGTTGACACAGTTAGGAGCCAGATGCAATTTTTGTGGCTCAGGCTCATTTGTAGCTAAATCAAACCTTTGAGTCATTTTTTTTTATAAAAGACAGCCAAATTCTGAACTGTTTGCTCAGTATTTAGTCTGCCCTTACGTGGATAAACTCCTCTGAAAGCACGCCTGAGTACAGATAGAGGAAAAAATGAATAAGATGCTCAGGCTGTGACCACTGAAAGCAAGCCTACGAAACGCCTACCCACTTCAACAGAGGTGGGGCTCTTCAACTGTCAGTGTGTGGACAAAAGTCACTTTAAAAGTGCTTAGAGCACAAGACTAAAAGACATGGTTTGAATTTCCAGAGCAGTTTCAGTTCAGGTGAAACCATGTCTATTTGAGTGAAAAGGGGAAATAGATACACTGTCTATAGTCAGATTCTATACTGTATTTGAAATTTTACAGTCAGTAAGTACCTGTGCTTCATCCTTGGCTGTCATTAGAAAATGAAAATATATTTGAACCTTCACTTCCAGCAGCTGTCTGTCTACCTGCACTCATTTTAAACAAAATCCTTTTGCCTTCTGTTGTAAATCAGTCCCATACGCCCTGGCAATAACAAGTGTACAAAATATTTTGTGACATTTCATTCCCCCAACAAAAGGTAATGGGAAAGCATCATTACATTGATTTGTTTGTCATCACAGACGTATTTGGCACCATGCCCTAATTAAGGGTGCAGCAATAATTCTATTATAAGCACTGCTTTGCCTCCCCCAGTGATTTTTAAATAGGAGTTAGCTATTATTCTGTTATTTTTGTTTGCCAATAAAGAAACAGTACATTAGGATGAAAAACTCCCATGTAGAAAGTGACCAAAACTAACTGTCTCCAGACCTGGAAAAGCATTTTTTTCCTGTAGCCATCTCTTCCCATCTATATAGAGAATTACCAAGTTCTTTCTCGACTACTGTCTTTCTAGATCTCCACACAAGGCGAGGTTTAAGCAGTGGCTGTAGCATCATTTGCTCAGATGCATTTGGTCAAGTTTATTAATTCCATTGTAGTCCTTCTTCACTCCATATTTTGTGGGCTTGGATTCAGGCAAACTGAAACCAGCCCGTAACAAAGGTGTAGGCTGGCTGGTGAATAAGCATATTTTACATGTGTTTTCCTACTGAAAATGGCACTCTGTAGCCACTGCACATTTGCAAGTATTTTTTTCAGTCATATTCATCAACCAAAGAGAGCCTCCATTTGAGACTGAGGTTTGTTACCGTGTCCGCAGACGCAGCACGCAATTCAGGCGGCTTGCGACTCATGTAGTGCAGCCGTAAGCCCTGTGACGGTAATAACCGCGTGGTGGTTCCCACGGACGAAAGCGTCTGGCCCAAATGTGGAAGTGCAAGTGACTCTAGAAGACTTTCTCTTTCTCTTACAGCTTGTCAAAGAAAAGGGAAAAAAAAAAAAAAAAAGCCTTTGCAGCGTCTGAAGATATTGGAATACATTCTGCAATTTCCTGGACTTTATGCTACCTCTTGTAAGTGTTATGTTGTTATTTTCAGTCCCTGGAAAACAGGACTGTACTATAGATTATGACTGTGGGATTTCTGTTATCTTGGAGCAAATATGGTTTTTATGCTTTCCCTCACATTAAGGTATTTTAGAAAATGAAACACAGAAAAAGCAAGATCTTGTTCATAATTACTGTTGAGGGCCAGCTATTCTTGTACTTCAAGAACATGGTTTGGAAAGGGGATCTTCAACTGCCTCTGCCCAGGCACCCTTCTCATCTTCCAGAATGATACGCTGGTGAGACAAACACCTAGAGCTATGTTCTCCTTGTAGGAGTCCAGAAAATACTGCAGGTTTATGAACAATGTTCCATCAGAAATCCTCATAAAATGGAAGCAGTTGTTTATTGAGTTAAAAAGGAAAAAAAAAAAAGAAAGAAGAAAAGATTGTTGAGTCCCACTGGCTTTCTACTCTTAATTCTAGCCTAGAGCTTATGATTGGATCTTGCATCTTCCTCCAGCCCCTCTCAGTTTTGTGTGAGTGCACCTATCTACTTTTTTGGACTCTCCCATCCTTTTTCATTTCAGTGAATGCTCACAATGTAGTTAAAGACTCAGCTTTAGGTCTCCTGAATCAGCTTTACAACATCTAGCCTCCAGTATAGGAACGGTATAATCCCCACAATATAGAGCTCTCTATCCGCTAACTGCAAACCTTCTTGAGTGGGTCTGAGGATGCGTGTTAAGCGCTACGCTGCGAGGGCTGCCTTGCTAACCATACCTGAGTTACTGAGATGCCCATTTGGATATGCCTGCATCACCTTCAGTGTTGACACAGCCAAACCAAAGCGGTGGGAGGAATCCCCCGTCCTATTCCGTACGGAAGGGAGTGCCATCCCAGTGGCTCACAGGTCTGGGTCTGATGGGATCAGGCACAAAGGACAGGGCAAGGCTTTCCAAACATGTAAGGAAAAACACAGCTATCCCCACAACTATGTTTATATTGGAGACAGTGTCTTCCATCTAACACAGTCAACAAACCTCTATTTTTTTTTCCTAACCGCTGCTGTCATCCAGCTGAGGTGAAGGTAGCTGGGTGAGCAGTCACCCCAGTTCTCAGCATTCTGGGCTCTTTGATCAACAGATGCTCTCAGGATACCAGAAATAGGGATGTCTCATTTAGTGCCTTAAAATTTTGCACACAAAAAAGTTTTTCCTTGCTGAGGGCTGAATGGGCCTTCCAAGTACATCTGAGTGGCTGAATATTGGTCTACACCCTAGTTTTATCCCCATGGCATTGGCTGAGCGATTTAAAGTTGGAACTGGGCATGAAGGGTGGCAGGTTCTCTATTACAGACAAAGTAGAAAAAAATTAGACCCATTGTGCAAAATCAGCCATGCGCTACTTTCCTTCTGTATGCAGCAGTTAGTTAAATGCTAAGTTTTAGCACTTGCTATAAGTAGAGAACTTTTTTCTGCTTACCTGAGAAATTAACTTATTAAATTTGCAATTAATTTCTTCTTAGGTTGTTCAGATTATTACTATAATCTACACAGAAATGACAGCAAAACTTGAGGAGGCAGCTATAGCATTTTATACCATTGCACAGCGCTCTGTATACATCAGTCCTCATGATCCATTAAAGTATTATTAAAACAACAAAATAAATTGAATTTATACAATATTAAATATACCACATAAAGTCACTGTGAAAACTGCTGGCATATACAGCTCATCTAACCTTGTACCTCAAATTGCTTTTCTAATTTGTTGCCCCAATCCTGAACCTGGACTTTTATAAGGCTATATTTCTGCGTGGAGAAAAAAAAGTACAGCGCAAAAACATTGACAAATCTATTAAATTACATACCAGTGAGAGAAATTATCACGTTAAAAAGTCTGAGTCGGTAGAGCTATACTGGACCTTTGTGATGGAGAAATTACAGTCAATTCCCATTATTGCTCTGTCAGAGGTGTCAAAGTCGTAGCTGGCAGCTGCGGCCGGTCATTTGATGTATTTCCCTGCCTCTCATGGCACATGCAGGCTGAAGAGCATCAACTAGGCTGCTGGAAAGCAATTCTGCCTCTCTAGGCTGCCGAGGGAGGACCCTGGCCCCAATATACCTGAGAAGCTGCAGTTTTACCTACCTGAGACTGCCGACAACCTGTTTGAGAGAGGGGCGAATTCCCTCCTCTCCCATGAATTTCACTGGGGTGTTCGCTTTAATGCCTCGTAATGCCGCTCTAAGTGTTGGTGTAATTTGACTGGTAGTGTAATTGCAAGTTAACTTCATGGCTGATCTCTTCAACAGATGGAAGCAGGGTGGGGGTGGTGATGAAACCCACAGGAAATGGGTGCTGCTGGAGGAAAATGCAGATGGAAAAAAGGAGACACGTAAGAACAGAGAAAAGGGAGAAAAAGAGATCAAGGAACCAGGGGGCATAAAAAACATACAGCAGAGAGAGAATGCTCTGAATGACCACCTCTTCTACATTTAGAGAAAACCGAACGTAACTAAAAAGAGTATGAAAAATTTAATAAATTACAGATACTTTAATGGATATATACAGAAATAAATGGTACGGTGGTCAGGTTCTCTGGGACCTGAAATGCTTACATTCAAACCCTTGCTCCATGGCAGACCATTAGGCCATAATTAAAGAGCTTACATTTTATTTACCCTGTGGGCCTCACGTTTCCTACAGCCTCCATGCTCCTGAGGTGGCCAGTAGCAAACTCCAGGAACAGGACTCGGGCAGAACGTGCTGTCTCGGTACAGCGCTTCCATATACTTCTCATCAAATCTCTCAGGACCTGCTTCACAGCAATGTTTATATACCTCGTCTCAACCAATTCCTGGAGCCTTGGCACCTGAGTAACGCACCCGTGAAGCGGGGTGTCACGATGTTTTGCCTCTACGAGATACTGCGAGGATAAAGGACAGACGCCAAGGAAAGAGCTCGGTAAATCAGGCCCAGCACCAGGCACACGTGGGCGTTTCGTTGCTGGGACCCAAGTGCACGTCTCCACAGAAGATGGCTTTGCTCCACACAGACGCACCAGCACTCTGCTCTGCTCCAGATTTGAGGGTGCGACACGCAAGCACCCTGAGCGGTGCTCTGCCACTTTTATCCTAAATCTAGAGCAGGTGACAAATTTTTTGGTCAAGAACTTGTCTGCAGTGATTCACACCTCTGGGACTGTGTAAAGAAGTTGGGGACGTCAGAGGAATTCTTAAAACTGAACCAAAGGGGGCATGGGGAGGAGTAAGACTGCGTGAAGCCATCTTGATGCCTCATCTAGCTGCGTGGAGCACTGCCCGACTGTAGGTGGGAATTTGCTCCCATTTCGTATCGCAGGGGCATGAGGACATGGGCATAACAATAATCTTGGCATTTATTGCTTTCTCTGAAAAGTATTTTATTCATCTAGGTATCTATTACACATTTTTTAAATCTTGCCAGAGTTTGAAAAGACAATAGTTTAGAGGTGCTTCATTTGTAAACTATAAGCGGAAAGAAGGCCTAAAAAGCTAACATATAACAAAATAGTAACTTCAGATTTCAAGACTGAAGGCCAATTTAAGTATATGGTGTTCTTTCCTGTATTCCCTATGATCATCACAAAGTGAGGGAGAAAGGATGACAGGCACTGAGCTTGATGAAGGGGTCTCTGACTATTTTAAGAAACCAGGCCTTGTTCTCGCTTTTCCCCTTTCTTCCTGAATTCGGGGGACACACCTCTGAAAAGAGAGCCAGCCCAAGAACTTAAATTAATATTCTGAGGAAAAAACTCACAGAATTTTTGTTAAGTTTGCTCACGCCAGCCCCCTCCCAAGCACATCCTATTTATGTGGCCTATAAAACGAAATGACTGTAAAGAGCGGAGATGAGTGAAGTCCCTTTAGTGTCTGAAGTGAGAGCCATTGCTCTGGCTTGTGTAATATCAGTAATGAGTAGATGGGTATAAAATACTATTCATGTATAAATATCTGCTACATAATTCTTGCAATAGATGTGGAAGTACATAATTTTCATTGTAATGTGAGTAGTAATTTGTGTTCAAACTTGGATCAGAAAACTCAGACTTGGGCCCCCAAAGTTTAATAATGTATTTATGGTCCCAGAATAAGCCTTGTGGTTTTCAGAGATGACAGGTAGGCCTTTCACTGAACTCAGCCCACATTGCAGTTATTTGTTGAATTATCTCATTTTATCTCATTTGAAAATACATTTACAAGTTGGAAAATTTTGTCTGAGGTAATTTGCCCAAATGCATCTTAGAGAAAACCTTGGTAAGACTCGAGATTTTAGCTCAGAATTGCTGGCCGTTTGTCCTCCTCAGGCACAAGACCAGGGCATGCATGGTTTGTCACAGGGGAATCTGTTCTTTTAAACAATGCTGCCAGCCATGAAGCATCTCTGGCTTGCAGAGTGAGGTGCGAATTTTTCTGGACTCTGCTGGGTGCGGAGGGAGTCTCATTTAGTAAGTCTGTGGGTGAGGCTTTCCGGAGCACAGCGAGATAAGGCTTGAAATGTTCTGGCAAGGCGCTCTGGGGGATACATTTCTCAGGTGCACTTCGCTCCAGCCTCGGGAGGGGTAATGCACCAACACACACCGCAGCCAACGCTGGGCCACGGCCCCGCTCCGAGGCCTGCGGCCCGGCTGTCCGCTCCAGCCGCGCCTCCATTCCCGCCCCCGCCGCGGCCCGAGCCACAACGCCCGGTCGCAGCAGGCGGCAGGCGGCCGCCATGGCCGCGGGGGGCCCGCTCCGGAGCCCGCCCCGCTCTCCCCCTTCTTCTTCGCCCCCCTCCCCCCGCCGCCGGGGCCCTCTGCGACGGCGGCCGGCGCTCCCGCGCCTCACGCGCGTGCCCGCCGCGGCCGCAGGGCGCTGGGGCCCTGCCCGCCCGGCACGCCCTACCGCAGCGCCTGCCGCCCCCGCTCCCCTGGGCCGCCCACCCACTGCAGGCGCAGGCAGCTGGACCGCCCGAGCCCAGCCGGGCCCGACCGGGCTAGGCCACGCCAGGTCCCGCCAAACTGGGCCGCGCCGGGCCGGGCCTCACGCACTGCGGGCAGGGGGGAGGGGTAACCGCTTTCCAGCCCAGACTGTGCATGTCCAAGTGACGCATTGCAGGTACGAATCCACCAATCAGCGCCCTCCTTCTGGAGTCTTCGCACTCCTCGGCATTTTTTTTCCTAAAATCCTCTTCCGCCCAGAGAAATAGTCCCGCAGCCTGCTCCCTCCGGCACCCCTTCCCGCCGTTTCACAAGCACAGCCTCCCACCTTTTTCCCGCCCCTCACCCCTTCCTGCACAGCTGCCTGGGGGTCCGGGGGCAGAAAGGGGACGGTCCCGGGGTGCGGGGGGGGGCCTGCCGAGAACACCGCGAAGAGCCGGGACTTCTTTCTCAGCTCTGTTCCCTGACGGAGAAAGCGGAGGGGGGAGGGAGCGGCGCGGAGCGATCCGGGCGGGCTGTGAGTAGGTTTATGAGGCACTGCTGGCGGCCGGGCAGGGCTCAGTGTGAGGCGAGCAGTAGAGCGGGTGGGTTGCTCCTGTGCTCCGTGCAGCCGTTAACTTCCACCACACCCCACAGCCAGGCCGAGCCACCATGGTGAGTCCCTGGGCATGGGGAAGCGATAAGGGTTTTGCGAGTGCTGGTCTGGTGCTCGGTGTGTGGGGCGGGGGGGGGGAGGTGGGGGTGCCTGTGGTTGGGTGCGGATGGGTGGGGGAGGGGGAGAGGGCAGGTGGTGTGCGTGATGTCGGGCGAGGTCGCCTGCAGAAGGATGGGGGAGGGGGCAGAGGTGGCGGTGTCCCTTGCTGTGGCCGGTGGGCTCAGCCCGGCAGCGCGGGCAGGCTGGGGCGGAGGGTCCCGCTCGGAGGCGCCGTGTGCGTAGGAGGAAGTGGTGGTGGACTAATCTCGCCCGGGTCGCTTTCCCGCCCTGGGGCGTTGGTGCGGATTCAAAATTCAAACTGCCGCTCGGTTCGAGCGCCATGACGCTTTGTCGGGGCGTGTGTCGGTTGGGTGGAGGGGGGGGGAGCAGAGCGGCGGATAACGGTTTCTCCTGGGAGGGGACCCGCGTGGGGGGTGCCGGGAGAGGGAACGGAGCCTGCCACGATGGCACCAGCTCCGCTTTCTTATCGCTTCCTTCCCCTTCCTCCCCCCCCCGCCCCGCCAAAGCCGGCGTCTGTGGCTGAATGGGGCTGGGGAGCCAGCGGCGCGGCAGCGGCCGCTGCGAGCGCTTGAGATGTCTGGCTCGCTAGCGAGGTGTGCCGCGCCTGGTAATAATGCGGTGCGGAGCCCTGCAGCTTCTGAGCAGCATGATGATGAGGGGCAGGCTGCCTCACTGCACCATCTCCCTCCTTGCTAGACCTGTTGTCAGCTCACGTTGGAGCCGTGCTCTCCTGCCGATTTTGTGTTCGCGCCTTGCTGTCGGTGGCTATATATTGAACAAGGGAATATTTTAATTTTTTTTTTAGCAGTTTTGGCTTCGCGTTTTGGTCATTGCGGTGGACGATCCTGCATTTTCTTGATCAAGCACAGTTTGTTTTTCCTAGCAGTGCGTTTGTTTAGGATTTTAATCGACTGTTGAAGTAGAACACAGTTTGTGGAATTGGAGAACTGTTTCAAATTCGGTCTAAAGGATATGAGTTTAGCTTTTTAAATTTAAACAAGTGGATGCTGAAACACGTACAAAAAGGAACAGTTCTGTCGCAAAAGCAACATCAATGACCACTTAGTGCTATCTCTGCATTAAGAGAAGATGCAGTATAGTGGAATTGCCTTTTTATTCATTACATACTTTAACGAAATCTGATCACTATCAGCTTACCGTGTCTAATGGGTACTTACAATTAAGGGGTTTTTTGAAATTATTTCTCTAGGCAAAGAAATGAGGTGAACGGAAGCCTGAATTTGTTCTTTTGCTTGAATTGTGAACCTAGACAGCAAACCATCTATAAAGGAAAAAAAACAGTGAATCTAGCAGCAAAAGGCTCTTACTTTTGGCTTTTAGGCATCATCTGTACAGAACCAAAAATGGAGTATCTTCAAGCAAGGTCTATTTAAAAATGGGTGTGTCCAGGAGGCACAGTGACACTTTGAATGTGGTTATAGTTCATCCTGTCAGACCAGACTGGCTAAACCTGTGAATATATGTTGTCCAGTACTGCACATGCTAGATAAAGCAGAATGCTTTACTCCCAAAATTAGCAGACCTACTGTAAGTGTAATTTTACCACTTGTATGCTTGCCTATCTAGGTCTTGTTCTTCAGTTCATCTTGTCTGAATAGAACTGTCCATTCAGATCTAATACCTGTCAAATATACTGAAATGTCAAGTTTTGAGTGGAGAACAGTGTCATCTGTTCTGTGAATTGCTGATAGCTCTCTATCAGGCAGTGTGAGTCAGCTCTGTTGAGGATCTTGCGAACTGATTACTGCATAGCAGCTATGACTGTAATGAAACACTACCTCTAGAGGCTGTGTGTGCCACTGGAACTGCTGCACACAAAACTGCTCCCTTTCTTTCCTAGGTGGCTTAGATTCTTTGTCAGGCCCTCAACGCAATCTGGGGGTGGGGGGATGGGAGCTATTGCAGTGAAAATGAAAGTGCTGCAATGTGAATCAGGGAATGCCTTGTCAAAGCTGTGATGGGTTCCCTGACTTCTTCTCCTCCTCCTCCTCATCAGAGGAGGTTTTCAGGTGCATCTTGGCCATACTAAGGGACATGCCAAAACTTCAGTGTAGGCATGTTAGTTGTAATTCAGCTGTTTACTTCTGAAGTTAGGTTGTATTCCTGAAGGTGTGCATGCTGTCACATGTATGGTGCATGAGTATCTAGCTTAAATGTGGGACAAAACTCCAGAAGGCCCCTCTAGAAAGACCACAGTGACCTATAACTTACCCGCATGGATCCGGGCTGATAGCCCTCCACCTGAGTGGCAAGAGAGGGAGTGATCTGGCAGATTTGTTGGCTCCGCCTTTTGCTGCTGTTGCGCAGCAGCCCCTGCAGAGCCTAGCACTGCAGAGTACAGATGGTGTTTGTTCAACCTTGCCCCACCTCCTAGCTTATCTTTCAACTGCCGTGTACCTGTGGCTTCTAATAAGCTTCATGCTCATCTCAAACACTGTACCTCTTACAGGTAGTGACAGAGCTTATCCAAATTTATGATTATTGGCTATAAGATGTTTTAAGTTGCTGGAAGAGTTAGAGGAAGAGTTTGGGAACACTTAGCAGCTTAAACACTGCTTAATGTCATGTCTTTATATAAAACTGTTTATATAAAACAGTATGTGACTCAACTTGGTAACCCATAAGTATTGACCTAAATAAACTAGGTTCTTGCTACTTAAATCTGATCTACAGCTTTCTGTGGATATAAATATCCTACAGAAATGTAGAAGATCACTCTCTTCACTCAAGCAGTAAAAATGTAAATAGCATGCAAAGGTATGAGTGAGTCTGTATTAATGATACACTCCAGACAAGCAAAAAACTGTTCGGCTTTTGTTAAGTGACCAGCAGAATGCTTCCATCTGAAGTGTTGAATTGGTGATGTTCTCAGCTTTGCTGCTGCAACCCTAGACTATCTTAATTTTTTTAAAACAAAAAGTTGAACCTCCATGGGAATACTTTCTATAGCAGCAGAAATTAGAACAAGTGGAGTCTAGAGCTGCAAATACCAATTGGCTGCTTTTTTAGAACTTGCTCAGTAGTGTGGCCTTGATCCTTAGGGGAGGTGAGCCACAGGTAGTCTGAGAGATCGCTGATGGTGGCCTTTATCTGGAGCTGTTGCTGTATTGCATGCATATTTTTTGTAGCCAGTTTACCTCTTGTATGGTTGCTTGAGGAGCTAACCACTTCTATTACAGGAGGAATAACCAGAAGCTGGTAACCTCTAAGTTTGTATGCGATATAGAAATGTAATTCAAATTGAAATTAGTAAGGTAAAAATTGACAGGTGGTGTATATACCATTTTCCAAGTATTTCAGTGGCAGATGGCTAATGTGTAGAAAGACCTTTGTGGGCACAGCTAATGACAGAAAAGGTTTAACTGTCAATATTGTAGTAATTGTAAAAGAGTTGTTGCTGAAATGCTCACAATAGAAGTGAAATGAAAAAAGTTATGTTGAACTTAGGTAGCGAGTGTATCTCTTCTGTATTTTAAAATTATTTTTTGACTCTTCGGTGGAATACTATGGGGTACAGAATGCAAGGAGCTTCCTTGAAGGAAATGTATGGCCTCATTTTTGCAGCTCAACAGAAGCTATCCAGAATTTGTTTTAAGATTCAACTAACTTGAAATCCTAGGGAAAGTATTTCTACAGTCCTCAAACATGTTTGTGTTCTTTCAAGAGTGAAGTCAATTTTGGGTTTAGCCTTGATGACAGGTTTTTAGTGCTGTCAAATCCAGTTGATTCAAAACTGTTCAGTGGTAGAGCAAAGTGAGGTATAAACTGGGGCTTACCTAACTGATAGAGAAATTGCATGTCTTATACTGCTGAGCCTTTCTTTAGTGGCCCTGCAAACTACCTTATGCTACTTGAGTCTGTAGACAGTGGTCTGAAAAATGTCTAGACCACAATATGATATAGCGTTGAAGTTACCGATTTGGAAGCCACTAGTACTGATTATATGGACTCTTGGTTTTTTTATGGCCAGGTCTGGGACATAAAGTTTCATGTTAATCAAGGAATGATTTAATTCTAGATATTGTATTTTTCCAGTTATTGCATTGTAATTTAGCAGAAGAGACTGGTCTACCTTAAATTTGTGATTTGAGGGTTACTGCCACTTAGACCTAAAGTGTTTAGTGTTAAAGCTGAGGAGGCTAGTTTACCGAAGTATTACTGCCAATAGTCTGCTGTGGTAATTAGGTTTAAAAACCAGTCTAGAGGGACATGTGTGACTTGAGTTTGCTAGCGTTGCTTGAGTAATTGATTGATACACATGGTAATCCATTATTTGTGTGAACCAGATATTGCAGGGTTAGGAAATGAGGACAGGCAGCCAGTTCTTACTTAGCAAGCAATCCTGATGACTTTTGAGCTATGTTAATTAGAACTATTTCAGAATGCTACAGGTAAGTCCTGAGGAGCAGCTGCTGTGTTCAGAGGCCTCTACAAGTCTCTGTCTTATTTTGCCTTGAACTTTTGCTGCAACTATAATGATATTATCTTTTATTGCAGGCTGATCAACTGACAGAAGAGCAGATTGCAGGTAAGGTTTTTATGTGCTGTGTTGCTACTCCTGCTTGACCTGGCACATCTTAATCCAGTGACAGTCTGTTACACAAGATATTTAGCTTTCTTAGATACTAAAGTAGTATTGTGGAATGTTTTAATTTGTCACTTAAGTTTTAAAGGCTTATCTACTGTAAAAGCGCCATGGATACAATGAATCTGAAGTTTTGTCCTCTATAATAATTAGACAGTACTCAAAGCTTTACTTGCTAGTAGAGTTGGGACTCTGGATTTCTTTTTTTCCTCTCATGACTACAGAATTGTCCCAAGTGCAAACTGAAGGGCAGTGAAGGGGATGAATCTCTGGTGAAGACTTGGAATCTGGAGTGCTCTTCTGACAGAAGGCAAAAATAATTTACTTTGAGGTCGCCTGTCAGCAGAGATGTTTCAGAGTAGCTGTTTTTGACAGAAGAGACTGTCTTAACGGTGACAACTCTTGATGTTCCATATTGGGAACTACATTGTGTGCTTGGACACAAGTGTTTGTGTGCTATTCTGGTGGTCTGGTGCTTGCTCTGAAATGCTTAAATAAACATGCATGTCTTACATCTTAGTATTGCTCCCCACCAATAGTTTCTATGCACTGGCAAGTGTCTGCTAGTGGCTAAAACTTACGGTTATTTCTCCTATTCATTCAGGCTGCACAAACTAGTATCTGTCATGGCTCTCTTAAGACTGATTTTAGCTTCAGAGAGCTAAAATGTGAGTCACATCAGATTGATGTGACTCAAAGCTAGTAATGCAGAATTTCAGCTTTGCCATGGACATTCGAAAACTTCAGGGTTTTTGATCTGACAAATGTGTAATGTTAATACTAGAAAGTCTCAGTGTGCATAACTCATGTGAAATGATTTCGGAGGATGTTAGGGTTCTGCTAATCTAACAGTACCAGGTCAAGCATACAAATAGCCTCGATGTTGCTGTTTAACTATAGTGTTGCTCTTGAAGACACTGTGTTAAGCAGAAGTGTCATAATGAGCTAGTTTGTTTTTACCATAATTGCCAAATTTGAAGTGTAAGAACATTCTTCTGTAGCTTTTAGACTTCAGAAGCTTGCTTTAACTCATAGGAGTCTAATTATGGTTTTGTGGAAAGTGCTTAGTCTATTTACTTGTTGCCATGGTACTGTTTTATGAGTAAGCACAAGCCAAATCTAGTTCAACTCAAGTTTGGTTTGTTTTTTTTTTCTTTTTGGAAGTGGCCTACATGTCTTAAGGGTTTTGTGATCAGTTTAGTTGGAGCAAACTTAATCAACTGTCACTGCTGTCTTTTCAATAATAGTTAATTGTTCCAGTTCTTAACTGTGGAAGCTTTTAGTTGATGTAGCTGATTATGGATTATAAACAGGAAGCTTATTAACACTATCTCGGCATTAATGCAAATGTTAGCTATTCAGTAATGATAGCCAAAAGTGAGTATTAATAAGCTTGTCATACTGGAATACAGAGTTTTCATCTACGTAGAAAGAATAAAAGTATAACTTAATGTTGGTATCCAGTGTAAGATGGCCTGCCACTTTCAGTTCAGCTGTGGTATTTCATGAAGCAAATGTGTTTGCAAGTAAACCATAAACCTCTAATGTGAAGACATAAGCCCACTGTGTGTCTGTTAGGGAACAGTCCCTAGTCCTGCTTTGGAAGGGTTGCAGCTGACTAAGCAGTCTGCTTAGTTTTGCTGTCGAAGGCCAGTGTATTGAAAGCTGTACCTATAACAGTTTTCCCATGCATGTTTTACAGAGGCTGTGTAGTTTTTAAAAGCCGGAGCACCCTACCATTCTGTTTCAGCTTATCTGAAGATAACCTAGCTGTTGATTTGAAGGCAGGCTTAAGAAAATGGTACTACAAGGCAGAGACAACATTCTCCTTCTTAAATAGAAGGCCAAAGTAGTTAAAGCAGCCAGTTCTCTTGGGCTTAAAACAAATCTTCCACCTCTGCTGCAAAGTAGCAGAATACAGTAGCAGTTGTTAAAGATGCCAGATGTTCTTACGACCCGTGAGTTCCACAGGAACTGTAGGACTGAAGCTTCTTATCCCTATAGGTAGGGGTAGAAGACTTCCCAGGTTTTTTTCATATGAAAGACTGATTTTGAAAGCTGAGTAAGTACAGGATGTGAATGCTAGTTGCAGCTTCATTCAGTAGAACTTAAGTTGCCAAGTCATACGGATATGCCTTTGATTAAGTGTTGTATTAAAAATGGTGTTAAAGGTCAGAACCATTTGATGTGGCTGGTCGGGGAGGAGGGGACAGATCTAAAGATACTTTTGTCTCAAAGCAACTGGTCCAGTGAGTGATACTTCCTTATGCTAGACCTCGGAGGTCTAAATGGACTCTCTGAACGAGTAGGCCTATGTATGGTGTTCGTTATGCCTTGTTCTTCTAGTGTGCTGTGGTTCTCTGGGGATCTGACCACAAGAGTTATTTAGAATTTATTTCATAGTAGAAATAGTCATGTTTAAGTGTTGAGCTCCTGGTAGCTGTGAAGAGAACAATTGACATTCTCCCATAAAAGTTCCAGACATAGCTGGCTAAACTGTGGGAGAATGGGAATGGTAGTTTTGGTTCACTGAACATATTAGGTCACTGAAAACTGCCACTTGATCTGGAAAGGTGATGTGGTGCAGAGATGCCTCATAAGGTATTGTTAAATAGAACATTTTTGAGCTAGGAGAGTTCATTGTATTCTGTTGGGCTAGCCTTTCTTTCCTGGGATCTGGAGGCAGTCTTTTTCTCTTGATGTAGTGCACTTTTTGGAAGGAAGGAAGGAAAGGCTGAAACCTTGTAGGCTGGCCTGAAGACAAGTGGTTCTATTGACACTGTCCTTGGGTTTCTAACAGGTTAGCCGTATTTAGGGTACCAGAGAATCATCATTTGCAGTTTGATGTGGAAGAGTGTTGGGTAGAGGGAGGATTTGCTTTACATGCTACATGGAGTCATAAGGTGTTTAAGTGTGGGAGGTGTGTTTTATCTTCTGTTGCAGGAAGCCAGGATTGAGTTGCTCACTAAACTTCAGTATTTCGTAGCTGCCTACACTGGCCATTGCCACAAATCTTCCAAAGCTATGCTAGGTTGTTCTTGTTTTAGTCTAAATTATATCTGCATAGGTTGTTACTCCTCTGTTCTAATTAATGGAAGTGGTTCCTAGAAATGGTTAGAGATTTTAATAATATTCCTAACTTGATTTGGCATTTGAAATACGAATATGCTGCTGATCTTTGGCTCACTTCACTTTCTCTATGGTTATGATTTATAGCTGGTTATTTTCTTAGCCTGCAGCATGTTTGAGTAAAAGAAAGAGTTGTCCTTTGAGTAGTTCATTTCAAATGTTCAGAACATACCACTGAATGACCCATGTTGTAGAAAGCAAGTCTTTGAATTTTGTATAAAAATTAACTATTACTTTTTCTAAGTAGAGCCATTGCAGTACTGTCAGTCTGCTTCATGTTTGGGTTAGTGACAGTTAACTGCTTCATCCTTAGCTTGAAGGTCAACAGCTAAACACTTTGGATAACACTGGAGTACCTAACTCTTGGTGAAGACACAATGTTCCTTTTTTTAGTCTTTCATGGATGGATTTCAACTTCTCTACTAAGCTTGACCCAAAAGCCTTTTCTTCCTTGTTGTAAAACTTTACTCCTAATAAATCTATTTGTTACCACCAAGCTAACTGAAATTATCTGCAAAGACTGTTTTGGAAGTTACTGTAGGTACAGGTTATAGCTGCCTGTTTCTGCTTTGTGATTATCCAGTACTGGCTTGAAATTGTTCCATCTGGTCCTGTGGTAGCCTTGCTCTGATTCTTATGTGCTAAACAGTGGGAGTTGGCTTTTGGAACACTTGAAACTGTTAGAGTGGCTTTTTTCCTGGATGGGACTCAACTGTGGCTCTGGTATTACAGCTACATTCATGAACTATAAAAAGCCTGTTTTTGTAGCTGCATTTTTAACACTTGCCAGCTAACACTCACCTCAAGTGTTTCAGAGTATGAAACTGATGAAATAAGATTTTATGCAGTTCATGTGAAAACACAGGTTTTACTATGACTGGTCTGGGAAACCCACCATCTGGAAAGCTGGCTTCTTGGAAATGTCAAAAAAATGGATTCTTGGAAGTATTTTTGATGCAGGAGTACCTTTGAGCCTAATGAGTTCTCCAAAGGCATGATCTCAGGTGCTTTGAAAACTGTAAAAGGACCTGAACTATACAAGGGAATAGATAAGTGTTTCATGTTTAACTGTAACTTGTGTGAGTTACTGCAGTCCAGTGAGCTAGTTTAAGGTCTGTGGCTAAAGACAAACAGATGGCGTGGATTAAAACCAACTCCTTTTTTTGGACTGGACAATTAAACATGTTATGCTTGCATTAATATTGCTGGCTACAATACAGCCATTGTAGGGGGTTAAGAGGTAGCACTGAAACACAGTTAAGCAGTCTTAAACTGTTTTTGACTAGTTCTATGAAGGCTGTTTCAGGATACAGTAGGGCTGAAGCAGTTTTCTAAGCAGCTTTTCAGAAATTAAGACTCCAGTGACTTTCCTCTGTGAACAACCTTGGAGTTGTGTGTATATATAGTCTGAAGAACTGCATGAGTCCAGTGGGGAGAGAGCTGGGAGAAGTTCCTTTTTAGCTAGATATGGCCAAATGTTAAGACCTGTGGTGCTAGGTACCGCAGCTTCATGTAGCGGATATTGTTCAGTCTTGCATGTCCAGTGGAAGCAAGTTATAATGAGAAACTATTTTTAGTTGTATCTGATTATACCTTTTTCCATTGACTCGTCTCCTCTATTAGTAATAGAAGTGCTATTAAGCTGTAGCATTTGTATTTTGAGCACTGATTTTTAGCTTTCTCAAAATAATTTCCTATTTTTCTCATGAGATAAACAGTTCCTACCAAGGATGTGGATCATTCTAGTTGCAAGTAGCTATTCCTTTCAGCTCTGTATTAGGGTTCCTTATTCAAGAGGGAAGGAAGGTCATCTGTTTCAGAACTGCTCTGTTTGTTACTGTCTTGTTTAGGCCAAAATGTGGGGGACTGGTAGACTGGCAGGTTGGTTTCCAGATGCTGATGTTTTGTTTGCATTACAATCATAGCAAACTGAGCAGTATAGTGAAATGAAATCAAGTTTTGTAACTTAATAAGCAGCAATGGATTCTTTTATGATTATGTAAACTTAACATTTCAAAACTGTAGGGATTAACTTTTTTTTTGTTGCTGTACAGAATTCAAAGAAGCTTTTTCACTATTTGACAAGGATGGTGATGGTACTATAACTACAAAGGAGTTGGGGACAGTGATGAGATCACTTGGTCAAAACCCCACAGAGGCAGAGCTACAGGATATGATTAATGAAGTAGATGCTGATGGTAAGATTTTACTGATAAGTAATTTAATAAAGTCCCTAAAACTTGTTTTTCTAACAAAGTAACTGTCTTGCAGGCAATGGCACAATTGACTTTCCAGAGTTTCTGACAATGATGGCAAGAAAAATGAAAGATACAGATAGTGAAGAAGAAATTAGAGAAGCGTTCCGTGTGTTCGACAAGGTACTAAAATGTTTACCTTAAAAAATACTTCTGTTATGACAAGTCAATCTGACTTCTAGTGAACTTCCTCAGTGAACTCTGAGGGGTCTCCGTAGTCCTGTCGTCTAGAACCTCTAGGTTAACTGGTCATCCTAAAGTTCAATCTACTGTGGTAGTCTGCCTGAAAGTAGACGAGTCACCATGATAGTAGTGGGTGATAATATTAAGCTACCACTTGCTATGACACTAAAGTATTTGTACAAGGCTGGCAGGAACATTGCTTAAATATTTTAAATGGTAATATTTTAAATCTTAATCTTTACTAAGTAAATTGCTAAGTGAGTCTAAAGTTACTCAATTTATCAAGCAAGATGCACTTTTAAACAGAAAATATATGATAAATTCCTTGGTGTGTGGGAGGAAGAAGTCAGTCCAGAGTTTTAATGCAGCAGTACTTTGATTATCTAGCATCCCAACTAGGACAGAATGTGTAAAAGTTGTCTCTGAAGGTGTTGTGGCTTTGTGCTGGACTCCCATGAAGTAGCTGAATGAGGTAAGTAGTTTCTGTTCTAAGAAACAAACACTTGAATGAGACAGTCACATGATTGAATATACATCTGTAACTTTAAAAGGCTGCAAAAGGTGCTGATTGCTTTGTCAGTGACAAAAAATGTCTTGGGATAGGACAGCCAAAGTATTGCTCTATTGGATAAGTTGTTTTTGAAAAGTTTTTTTTTAAGACTAAGATCCTGGACAATACTGAAGATATGCTTACAGCTCTCACTTGCCTTGTGCAAATGCTAGTGGTTAAAGCTATGTTAACTTTTTCATGTTCAACTTGCTCTGCAATATTCTTAAGTTATAGTGAGTTGCTAGGCCTCAGACAAGTCTATTGCAGCCTTCCTTTTTTCCCCTCCCAGGATGGTAACGGTTACATTAGTGCTGCAGAACTCCGTCATGTGATGACAAATCTTGGTGAGAAGCTAACAGATGAAGAAGTTGATGAAATGATTAGGGAAGCAGACATTGATGGTGATGGTCAAGTAAACTATGAAGGTAAGGAGTTCCTAACTGATTATTTTTGAGTAGCACTTCTCGTGCTGGTGACTGTGTAGGTGCTGATAGCCACACTGAGTTTAAATAGGGCAATGCTTTGGGTGAGATTCTCAACAGTTAATGTTCTTTTAAGCTAATGTCTTAGTATGCAGATCCTGTACCACTAGATAGGTTTAAATTTGAGGGGGTTATTGCTATGTTTGTGCCAAAGGCAAAAAATGACTATTCAGCTGTGCAGTGCAAGAAATAACTTTCTAAATGTAATGACATCTAATGACCACTAGAACAAGGAAACTGAGATATTCACATACTGTTCTATTCACTAGTGAGTATTGATCTGCCTGTAGTAAGTCACTCATTTTTCATTAATCCTTTTAAAATTGCTAATAAAAGGCGGAAGGTCTCTAAAATACACTGAAATTTCAAGACCTTTAGAAGACCTCTTAAATAACTTCACATCAATCAGCTGCAGCAGTAGCTTATTTCCTTCTTTCTTCCTGGCATTGAAACTTAAATGAAGTCATGCAAGCAGGAGGAATTCTCTTAGATGGTTGCTTGCAGCTCAGAAGTACTAAGCTTGTTTTCACTTCAACTTTCTGAATATGTTACAGAAATGAGCTAGGGTATTTTCAGATAATACCCTTACTGTTTTGGAGGTGAAAGTCTGGCTTCCCTTTAAGGTCTTTTTGGTTGTGGCTTCAGAATGAGCACTCATCTGAGTGAAAAGGCATTTTTATGAGCAAGGCTGCTGCTGTATAACTGTACTTATGAATAGACTGTTTCGAGGCTGACATTAGAGAAGATGGGCAACTCTCTTGTTTTCAGGTGCTCTTTTGAAACTTGAGCAACTAGGTAACTCCTATTAGGTTCCTGGTTTCTTTTTGTTATTTTACCTGAAACTATGCTTTAGCAAGATCAGTGAAGAATGCTATTTTGTGGCATCTAACTTCCAATGTGCTGTGAATAAGCAATGATTCAGTTGCTTAAAGCTGGTCAAGCAGAATAGTAAGACTTGAGCCATTCTACTTTGTGTTGTTTTGAAGTTTTTAATGTCTTGCTTGTACACCTATGTAATTGATTATCACTTCAGTGCAATTTCTACTGATCTTAGTCATTCTTAGATGTCTTGTCCCTATTTATAAGTCAGTGGGCATGAGGACCCTGTAATGTTTTATTTTGCAAGTCAGTCTGTTCCCCAGTTCACTGATGGATCAACTTTTTTGATAAAAGTAGAGGCCTTTTGCCATTAAAAATAGGAGGGTTTTAGGTGTGATTGTTGGAAAAAGACTATTTTGAAAATGCTTTTTTTATATAACTGAAAACATAGTTTTGAAAGTGTTCAGTACTAGTAAAGCAAGTCACTTCTCAGATCTTGCAATTCAGATTTTTCTCTGAATAACTCTTATGCAACTCTTTCCTTTTGCAGAGTTTGTACAAATGATGACAGCGAAGTGAAGACGTTGTACAGAATGTGTTAAATTTCTTGTACAAAATTGTTTATTTGCCTTTTCTCTGTTTGTAACTTATCTGTAAAAGGTTTTTCCCTTACTGTCAAAAGAATATGCATGTATAGTAATTAGAAGGCCATTCCTCCATGTTCTTCTCCTTTATCTTACTGTCATTGTTCTGATTTTTGGAAAACTGATCTAAGTAACAAATGTTGCATGTGGCTTACTCTGGATATTTAAGCCCTTCTGCACATCTAAAGTTAGATGAAGTTGGTTAACTGTGGGAACATCTGGGTTGTCTGTTTAAAAAAAAAGTAGCTTTCTTTAGGAGACTTAGGTATGACTAGTGTAACAAGTTACATAAAGTGAGCTAGGGCTTAACCATGCATTAGCGATTCCTTAGTTAAAGCAACATGCTGGCTCTAGTTCTCCAGTACATAAAGGAGCTCATTCCGCTTTCTGTGATGGAGGATAAGGCCTCTTGCAGCTAACTGCAGGATAAAACCATGTGAATAGTATATATACATGAGGCTAATGCACTGTAAAAACTATTCTCCTAGCTTACTTCACGGTAACTTGTTTGTGGCCATACCTGTAACATGTTGTTGAAATGTGGAGTCTTAACGTTGTGGACGATTGACAGTCAACAATATGAAACTTAAGTTGCACTAATGCAAAACGGGTGATTTATCCAGGTACTCGTACACAAGGTTTTTTTTGTACTGCTGGTCTTGTACCAGAAAACATTTTCTCCTCTTGTTACTATGCTTTTTAAACTTTGTTTAGCCACTTATTTTCAAAAAAAATCTGCTTATGGCACGATTTGCCTCAAATCCATTCCAAGTTGTATATTTGTTTTCCAATAAAAAAATTACAATTTACCCATACTGTTTCAATGTATCCTTGAATTATTTACAGGAATTGTTCAATACAGTTGCTGCTCTATGTGTTTCAGTATGTAGCAGTTTGGTTTGCTTATGCAATGGATTGGCTGTCTTAAAAATAGCTTGGAAGGTGAAAACTTAGTCCTTAAACTCTGGCCCTTAATAGTATTGTTGACTTGAAGAAGCTTTCTTACTAGTAGTTTAAAATGTATTTTACAGTCTTGTGTGGAGCTTGGTGCTTCAATAAACTTACCGTAGTGACTGGCTATGCCCACTATCTGTAGACATTGTGAACTGGATGTTGACCTAGTTCAATAGTTGACCTAAAATTAAAATTCCTTGTTCAGACAACTAAACCTGTTTGCTTTCTTTTAATTATTTTGGAGTTTATTCCCTATCAGCTGCTACACTGGGGTAACTTAAGTCTCACACTTGGACTTTTCTCAAACTGTCATGTCTGAGTCTGTTGCCATTCAGGATGCAGTCAGCTCAGAGTACATAAGGAAAACATTCTCTTACTGATCTGTTAATAAGCATGACTATGACTGTGCTTCAGGCACTAGTTTTTTGTCAAGGTTTAAATCTTTTTTAAAGCAGAAAACAAACCTGGTTTTGACCAAGGACAAATCCAAGACCTCAAAAGAATGATGGAGGCTGTTTGTGCCCCTTGTCTCTGTACTCTCCCAGCAAGAACTGACTGATTTCACATATGGTATATGGTTACCTTGTTTGGGGATTCTGGTTGCCTTTAAAGAAAGCATTGGCCTCTGCATCTGGTTGCTTTCATGGGTCCCAGCAGAGCAGTTACCTAAAGTTTTAATAATCTTTGAGGTGTTTATAATTACAGTGAAAATGTGAAATTAGGACAACTGATCAACATGATTTCAGAAACACTTCATCAGATGTTGATGGTGACTGGTCTTAAAGCCCTGCGCCCTAAGGACTATAAGCAGCTCTCTTGGTTTTCCAAAGGAGGCTTGTCAAAAGTGTTTAATTCCTTAGAATTATTGGTTGTCTGTTGGCAATCTCATCCAGTAAGCTTATGCAGTCTAAATATTCTAGCAGTTAGGTTTTGCCTTCTACAAAACCAATGACTGAACAAACACTTTCTATCCAGTCTTCATTCCATGGCCTAGGAGCCTGGGGACAAGACATAGGTGCTTAAATTGGCACGATATGAGGAGAATTTGACAGAACCATCAGAACTACCATGTGAGATTCTGAATTGTGGGAGTATTGGAAGTGCCATTTTTAGAGGTAAGTAATGCAAATGGGGATGTGACAAGAATTTTATTTGCCAGTCTGGTATCATGACTTTCAGTAGGCTAGGAATCACACTTTGACCCAGTCTTCTGTTACAACTCGGCATGCATTTGGAAGCTTCTGATTAAGGTAAAAAGAAGGTTCTTTCCATTGTGAAAGACTGCCTTGACAAAGTTAATTGCCTTTCATAAAATGAATGGGTGAAAAATGTGTGATAGGAAGGCCACCTTTACTGTCATTTTAGCTGCTTCCTGTTCAGAGTGTTTAGTCAGAGGAATCAAAGCTGCTGTGTTTAGTGTGTCTGTGTTGCTATTACCTAAATGAAATGTCTGATTTCTAGGTCAAGATTGAAGTCTTGTAGCCCTATTTACATCATACTTTAACTGCAGAATGGGGGTAAGACTTTTCAGTACTTTCTGCTAATGGAAGAATGTCTTCTGAGGTACAGCCAGTAAAGAAGCATGATGGAAGCTGATGGCATTGATCACTAGAACTTGAACCTTTTGGCTGAGGTGTGTTTGCAGGTGCTTTTGCTATTGTGAAACAGGTAGTCCTTAGGTCACTCCAGGCAGATGTCTGGATATGTGTACGTAGGAGTCATCTGAAACTTCAAGTTCACCTTCTGGTAGCTTGCCAAGATAACAATTCTTCATCTTGTCTGTTAAATGCAGTGGAGGTTCTTGTGTTCTGTACTATAATAGCAAGAACAAAAACTTCTGTGATATGACATTGCAGTAAAACACCTGGTGGTGCTGGTTTATTCTAAACTCAGGGGTGAGGTGAGAGATCTTTTGCCTAAAGACTGCTGTTCCCTTAATGTATGGGCTTAGGCTGAGATCATATAAATGTGTATAAAAACCTGATGGGAGGGAAGGAAGGCAGTGCTAGATTCATGCCCACTGGCAGGACGAGGCAATGGGCATAAACTTAAGAAGCTCTATCCAAACAGGACACTCTTCCTGTGAGAGTGGTCAAACACAGGTGGTGGAGTGTCTGCAGATTCAAAACCCAGCTGACCCTGCCCCCTAACCACTTGTAGCTGTGGTATTTTGGTGGGAGAATATATCATTGTATGAGGTGTAGTAGCTGGTAAGCTGGCAGCCTGTTAAGATACAGCTAATAAATTAGGGACAGCTAATGGGTAAAAGACAGTAAGTGAGGATTAGGAGCTTGCTAATAAGATCAGTCTAATTATTTGAGGGACACTATAGCTCAGAAGGTAGACAAGCATACAATGCAGGAGTCCAGCTGATGGACCCACTGGAGGTAATGCAGACTGGGTATTTCCTCTTTCAGATGGGGCCATTGGTCTCTAAAGATTTGACTCTGCAGGAGCAAGGTAGCTAAATCTGCTGCATCCGAGTGGTCCCTTTCAGGCATTGTTTGGTAACAACCTAGATACAAGGAGTAGCAAAATGACTGCTTTGTTACATCTAGGTATAACACTTCCATTATATGACTGCGCTGTTTATTGGACAGTAACTCAGTCCAGTTAAGAGAAGCTGTGTTAAACTTGTTTACTAGCTGCTGTGTAAGTAAGGGCAGTTTCTATAGTTCAGGATTAATTATCATTGCTGACTGTTTCCAGTGGGGATGGGCGAGCAATACTAGAGAGACTTTAAAAATTTTTCTTGAAATACTTTTAACAATGGCTTTTCCATTGAAGTCTTCGTGTTGTAATGGATACTTAAGGATGCTTAATTGTAATTCTGCCAAGTAGACTTCTCAGTTTAAAATGTTCAGTTTAGCAAAACTTCTATAGAAATTAATCTTGAAAAGCAGTCTTTTCCAAGTGAGAATAGTAGATATTTGAGATGACAATACATATATGAATACACTGGGGTGTGTGGTCTAAGTATAAAAAACCTGTCATTTTCAGCCAAAAGGGATAATGCTGAAAAAATGTGGGTACTGCGTAATAAATCTAAGCTTAACAGAACTTTGAAAAGGAGACAATCATCTTTGAGACAGAGAGAGCCAATGGAGAGTTTGTTTAGAATAAGTGTATTTTTATATCATACTGTCTCCTGAGCTATCTTTTTTCCTACTTAATGCCTGCCTTTATCATTAGTATAGATTTATGACTGGAATGAGAACAGCCATACTGAATCTACTCCAATTTCTGGTTTTGAAAAAAGTTATTACTTTCCTACAAGAATAGTCAGTTTTTCAGGTTATTTATTTACTCTGTTTTTGAAGAATGGAATCTTTGATAGCTAAGTTTGCAAAGAGAAAATGAGAAAAAAAAATACTGGGATGGGGACATCGATTTTTTTCCAGTTTCTCTTAAGTGCAAGCCTCATGTTAGTGTCGTCTTCAGATGATGTAAATGGCAGTTTTTATTTTAAATTGATGACTTTTTCTAGCTGCTCCTTGGAAAAAAAATGATTCCTAGGGCTTTCTTAATACGAACTATGGAGAAGAGGGTTTTTTTTTCAGTGTATAAACTTGAGTCCTGAGTTACCATTCAAGAAATTGCACAAAGATGTAGTCCAGCTGGAATACCTGGATGAGATTTTTCAGAAGATGTGGAAGATTTGGTAAAGATTACTAACAGAAATAACCTAAAGATGAGACGTACTCGTTGCAAAACGATGATATGATACAATTATTCAGAGTTTCAGTAGGCTATTGAAGCGTGGGTCTGCTTTTTACTGGATGCTTTATGTATGCAGAGGAGCAGATAGTTCTGCTCCAAGTTCTTGCTATACAAACAGGATATCATGCAGTGTCATGTAATGACAGTGCACTGGAAGTTGGCCTCCCTTTTTTTTTTGGATGTGCTGAACTGGAAATGAGTGAAAGAAAGGGGGCAGGGAAAAAAAAGGATGAAAACATAAAATAGCGTGGGAGGAAAAGAAAATAAGTTTGATGCAAACATCTAGTAATTGGAGCAAGACAGTCCAACACTGTTCTCTGAAAAATACCAAGACCTGAAGGCTGGAGGCCATGGCTCAATCCTAGAACAAATCGTTGTTCTCAAATAGCAGGGGTGGTAGTTGAGTTTGATACATTTCTAGTGGCCCCCACAGCTGGAATGAAGTATTTAGATTGTTCCAATTGCATAATCCTTGTCTTGCAGATAAGACCTTTGGGGAGGCATGTACTTGCTCAGGCATTCAACCTCCCTATTATGAACCAGTACTTCTGTCAGTAGTAACTGACACCTAGATCAGCAAACAGTACCAGCTCTCCCTTCAGCATCCCTCCCTCAGTCATTTAGGTAGCCATCTTCTTGTGGTGCTGGCTGGTTCCTCTCATGACAAGGCAACCTTACTGAGGTCAGACAGATATTCCCCTTCCTTCCAGGTCTGACAAGCCCTGAGCTCAGATTAGTTGCCTACTGTATCATTACAGCAATATGTCCCTGGTCCTGTGGTACCTTCTTTAAAGGCGCATGCTTTTTGGCAGGCAGAAAAATGCAACTAATGGCCCTTGAGGAAAGGAATTTCTGCTAGCTTTCTGTGTTGGCAGGACTGTAGAAGAGTTGTCTGTTTCTGGAGTGAGAGCTATTTTTTTTAAACTAAATTAAAAGGGAGATCTTTTCACACAGCTACAATACACTATTGAAATAAAAGGCAAAAAAAGGAGGTTCAGATCTTCCCCCTTCCTCTCAATCTGTTATTAATTGTGAAGTATTAGATGATTAGCAACCTGAGGAAGACTGTGGGCTTTCTCAGTTCCCTCTTAAGATGTTTAAGCCTCTGACTACTATAAATGTTTCCTTCTCTTAAATAGCCACTGTTTTTTCTAATATTAACTACACTTAAAACCTTTGAAAGAGACGTTGGAAGCGCCTTCTGTCTAAAGTGGAAATGCAGTCTTTTTGTTGCTGCCGAATCACTCGTGTAGAATAGGACATTCATAATTCAAGGCCTACTCTAAAGCTGTATGGTCAGTCTAGTCTTTACATGGATTCATAAGGCCTTGAATATGCTTCACAATAAAGCTGCTTAACAGCTTAGGATGTGTGAGAACTTCCAATAACTTGGAACTGATTCACAAAGCAGTGTAATATGTCATTAGAAATTTTTTCCTTTTTTTTAAGATGGTAAAATTAAGACTGCATAATTGATTTGCATTTTCAACTCTGAGAATGCTAGACATTTTTCCATTAAATTAATACTGGCATTTATTTATACATATGTTACATTTTAAAAGGCTGCTGAGATAAAAAGTATTAGAGGATTGTCTTCTGTTGACTTTCACCATGAGGAAGCTATCTGCAGCAGCCAGATAAGCAGGTCAGTTTGCGAGAGCAAATGAGCACTTCGAGCAATTTTCTTGTTTAAATCATTCATTAGTCTACTAGTAGGACAAGCTTTCTTCATTTTTGAAATGGGCTGTGATGTCCAGGCCAAACACACAAGGAAGTTATGCCTCTCTGCTAGCTTTTCCATCTTCATGCTATAGCATCATAACTGGATTGATGCTGTGGGGGTTTCTGCAGGCAGTGGCTTCCCTTAAAATCCCTTAGTGGCTCTTTACTGAGCTTTGGAAGAAATGCCACAAAATGTCCTTTACTTCTGGCAGCTTTTTCTTTCCCTTGAATTTGCCCATGTGCTACCTTTCCCTAAGGAAGCACTAGCTAAGGAGACACATCTCCACTTACCCTAAAGAAATGTCTGTGATTTAAGCTGGGGGTTTGTCAGTGTCCCAAATTGCCATGCTGTAGATTCATCATTTATCTGGCATGAATTACACTTGAGGATGGGTTGTATTGCTAACATTCTGGTAAATTCTCGTTGGCTACTGAAGAGAGGTATAAAATGCTTTTGCTGTTTTGCTCAAAGTGAAGAGTAATGTTCACTACAAAAGTGATGAAATTTTGGGAAATCATATAGGGGGGAAGGCTTCATATCCATGGTCCTTACTTTCTTGGCTGCCTCTATCTAAAGATAAATCTGCCTGCCATGTTAGCAGTTAAAAAAAAAAAAAAAAATCAATCCTTTGCTAGTGAAGCAGACTGGAAGCATCTACATCACTCCCAAAACCTTATTCCTGATCTGCATCTGAGAAGTACCTCCTTGCAATCTGTTTGCAAAGCGTAGGCGAGCAGCTATTGAGGTAACTTGCTGAACAGTCTGAAGCAAACTGGCAGTTTTCAGAGAACATCTGACGCAATTACATTTATATCAGAGGCATGGGGAAAACGCATCCAGTATTCAAATGTGTGTGTTTGTTTCTTCAGGCCTCATTCAGCCTTTTCTGCGCCTAGACAAAGTAGGATGCTTTCTCCAGAAATGCTGTTATATCCATTCACGGTTAGCATAGCAGGATGAAAGGAGTCATGTAAATGGTCTCCTCCACTTCAGTTGCACTTTTTTTCCTCAAAGGGAAGAGGCAGACCCTACCTTGCCAATCATGCTGAAGGGCAAAATTTCACTGCTGACTTAGTATACCTCTGGGGAACACTCTTGAGCCTTTCCAGACAAGAAGCTCCTCTTAGCCTGTAAACATGTCCGTAGCTCTGGATTGATTAGCTATTTCAATAATTTTCATAAGAATCCACTCTCCTCCATTTTTAATAATTTCACTGATGAAAGAATTAGGATCCAGTATCAGTTTTGCTTTCATCAGTCTTTGACTAACTTTTAATTAAAATACAAATTGAAATGAGTGTTTACATTTCCAATATCCCTTCAGAGAATAAACTTCACAGTAAACTCAACTTACCTGCTTAATTTGCTAATACTAGGTGGTTACGCAGCGCAAGATTTTCTTCAAGAAGCCCAGCTCAACTGAGTGAAGCCCATGCACATTTTAAAGGAGAAGCCAGAGGAGAATATCTAACTATCTGTAAACCAAAAGCTACTATCTTGCTGCCGAGTGTTTCTGTGTACTTTCTTCCTACTCTTGTAGATTTCACAGGGAAAATGCTGGCAACATATCACTTAAAAACACCACAAAGAAATCCCAGCATCTTAGTTTTAAAGATCAGGTAAGCATTTATGTAGGCACGTACATAGGAGAGAGAAACAATAGCTGTGGCTCACTTTCAGACTGTAAGTGGGTGAAGGCTCTAGGGATCACTATTCTGTAGATAATACATGACCTGTATTGTCTACTTCACTTGAGCTTTAAAATGTTCCTCAGAATATTTTGCTTTTATGTTTCCACAATTTTCATGTACAAGTAGTATTTTTTTATTCCCCCAGGTAGACATTTGAGTGGTGTAGTCAAAAGTCCACGTTTTTGCATACTTGCCCTATTTCCTCAGTTCTTAACACCAGTCTCCCCTTTGCAGATGCAAGCAATCCCAAGATAAACCTGTGTATTCACCTTCTGAGTTTTTCTGTGAAAAGCACAGCTGCTGCTGCTCCTTCCTCATCTTAGTCTTATTTTTCTATTCAAAATATAAAGCAGGTGGGTTTAACTGTTTGATGAACTCTAGCAATTCTGAGCTTTTTAGTCCACAGTCATTCTTGTGAGAACTTCATCCTGCCAACAAACAGAGCTGCCCTTCTTAGCTCAAAAATGGTCTTCTCTGTATCCTCTTGGGCAGTACTTTTGTCCTGAACCTCTGTGCTTGAGATAGCACAGGGAACAGGCGGCTACATATCTAGTATGATAGGTACCCAGCAACAAAGCTCTTCACCCCTTGAACAGAGTTTTTACTGCTTCAGAGAATCTTCGAAGGCTGTTGAGGGCACCTACTGAGGACTGTTGAATATAGCCTGTGTAAACCTGTTGCCAAGGTGGAAAGCAGCCCCAGTTCAGATCCTTAATATTGCTCATGATACATGTATATTCCAGTTCACTCATCATGGGGAGGGCCTGTCTTCTCTGCTAACTTACAGCCCCAAAGCAGATCCTAGACAGGAAATCCTTTTCCAGACTTGCTTGCTCTTTTGCACAGCAATCTCAGTAATGCAGGGATGAAAACAAAAGTGGCATATAAACTTAGAATCATAGAATGGTTAGGGTTGGAAGGGACCTTTAAAGGTCATCTAGTCCAATCGCCCTGCAAGGAGCAGGGACATTTTTGACTGGATCAGGTTGCTCAGAGCCTCATCCAACCTGATGGGGCTTCCACCACTTCTCTGGGCAACCTGTTCCAGCGTTCTACAACTCCCAGTGTAAAAAATTTTTTTCCTAATATCTAATCTAAATCTACCTTCCTCTATTTTAAACTCCCTCTATTTTAACTTTGAGCCATTCAGTCAAGCTACCCCACAGCAATGGGTCTGACAGAGTCTCAGCTCAACTTTAACTTAAGAGCTTTTTTTTTCATTTTGCCATCTATAATTCTTCTATTTTTGCTTTAAGACATATTTAAATTTATCCCATGTTTTTTTTTCCCCACAAACATCCTCCAGTAAAGGACGATTATGGTAAAATAAATATTTTTCTATTATTCAAAGCAGTTTTGTAATATTATTTAATTGTGACTAACACTTTAGAAAAGCCTCAGCTTTATGGCAAGCTGTGCTTAAGCAACATCAGAACCTTGAAAGATACCTATGCAAAATGATGGGCCATACTTGTGGGTCAGATTCTACCTTCAGCTCCACTGTATTGTTCTTCTGTCACCTGGAAGTCTGGGAAGAATCAGTAGCTTGAAGGTCCTATCATCCTCATGTCTGTGCTGACTTTTTCTTCTAGAATATTAACATTACACCAGGATATTAAGCCGTCAGCTCTCTTCCAGCTCCCGGGTTTGCATACAAGTAAGTAAATCAGATGAAAATTACATGATAGGAAAACTGATTTATGTATTCCAACATTGAAGCACACCTGTGATTCCTATTTTTGCACTTCAACCAAAGGCCACTGAAGTATTCCATTAATTTCAATGGTATCTGGATCAAGCC
The DNA here is from genome assembly GCF_036417535.1 of Chlamydotis macqueenii. Classification (NCBI taxonomy): domain Eukaryota; kingdom Metazoa; phylum Chordata; class Aves; order Otidiformes; family Otididae; genus Chlamydotis; species Chlamydotis macqueenii. The sequence goes on along the minus strand of NC_141558.1, from coordinate 83,480,287 downwards.
CTCAGTCAGTATCTTGACCGTCTATGGGGTAGGTCATGATACAGTATGTTTTAAAGGATATGCTTAGTTCCATCCCCATTTAATAAAGCAATGAATCACATGCTTAACTTGAATAAGAGGCTGAAACCTGTGCTGAAAGTTGAGCATGAACTTTGCTGAACTGATACTTAAATAGTGATTTACATTAGAGGCTATCCCCATTCCGCATCTGAAAAATAGGTCTTCTCCTGCAGACCTGCAGCCTCAGAAGATATCACTGTGGTTACAGATGTTTCAAACCAGAGCTGTCTAAAATCCAACCATTCTGAAGCAACAAACCACTGCGGTTTGTTTGTGCCCAGTCATGTACACAGGTCCTTCATTTTACAGTAAATTTGGTTACACTGCTTGAGGACATTCATAATGAAAACCAGTTTTATTTTGAAGTAAAAACTGATAGAAACCAGTGGAAAAAAAACCCCACAGAAACAGTGACAGCAGTGCCTCAACTCACCATAACTGCTTCTTTTTTCAAAGTCCAGGCAGTTTGTTTTCTTCTGCTGTCCAGAGGGCCTCAAAAATTTACTCCAGTCCAGTAAGTACTATGCAAATAAGTGTTTCCACAGTGTGGACATCTGAAATGCAAAAAGTGTACATAAACTGCCATGTGTCAGCTGAGGCCGAGGAGCTCTATGTATGACCTGAACACAGGTGAAGTAGTTCAGATCAGCCTAGTCCTCTGGCTTGTCAGCTCAGCTAGTGCTGAGGGGCTGCCTTACTTGGGTAAACTCACACTTGCCAGAGACACTGGTAAATGAGAGATCCAGTCAATCTCTCTGTGGTGGCCTAAGAAGTTACCTCCCCCAGTTATTGACTGTAGTGCTATCTTGGAGGTTGCCCCTTTCCACAGCAAAACTAGCAGAACAGAATGCGCGCCCACACCTCAGCTGCTTTGTTGCCACAGTCTGCTCCTTACTTTAAACTGCAGGTGAAGCAAAATTTAAGCCAAGCCAATAGACTTCACGCTGAAGCTGTTTAAGCACTGACTGTGTTTTCTTTTGACTTCACTGTGAGCATGACAACCACAAATACAGGGATAGTAACTCCTTAAATTATTGTGGAAATGCATAATAAGCTCATCTATTAACACCCTAACAGTCAGCAGTAACTTAATCTCAGCTGGTGCATGAGATGGTGCATCCTGTTACTCTCTCAACCATTTATTCCTATGCCTGTGCCCTCTGTACTCTGTAGCACACTAGGACATCGATCTTTTAGGCACAACTTGTGAAGATCTGTACTGCAGGAACTGCCTTTTTAATGGCAATGAGACTACTGCTGGAAGAAAGGTGACATATCAGCTCATGTTTACAGGATTTTAGCCGAAATGTCTTCAGAAAGCTGCTAAAACATCTCAGCTTTCTCTTTATGGCTATTTAATCTTGAAGGCTGCTTATGGTGTGCATAGTGAAAAGCAATATATGCTGTTGCTATTGTTAACCATCCTCTAAAAAATAGACAAGATAAACAGTTGGGTTTTTTTTTTTTCTTCCATTGTAAGGGTTTAAAAGAGCTAAGTGTATCTGCTGGATTTAGGAGGTGTATTTTGGCAGTGTAGCTAAGATGAATTCAGATTGTGGATGAGCCAAAGTGTGAAATTTCTGCAGCTGAAAACGGGAGTGAGTGGATTGGATGCGTATCGTGTCTATGTGTCAGAAAAATGACTTGTACGATTCCTTTCTTGCTTAAATTACAATTCTATAAAATTTAAAATGCCTGCAGCCCTTTCAGTATTGAAGCTGATCCCAACTGCTTCAGTAGTAGCATGACTTCTCTGGCCTTTGTAATACCATTCCTGATTTACTGCAAGAGATCAAACTCAAGGCCACTGCAGCTCCATTTTAGTACTGCACTGAAAATATCCTGTATGTTGTTTATTAAACGGCTAGCTATCCTTGCACAGGCAGTACCAACCTGTGTCACTCTGAGCTAGCTATACTTGCCATCCATGGATGTACCCCACCAAATAGCCCTCTAGTCACACACCTTCCAGTAAAACAAAAGCCAGTTTGGTGCAGTCTCACTGAAGAACGCTCAGGTTACTCCACTGTTGGAGTATTACAGAAGGGGCAACTGCTTCAGACAGAGCCACTGAGATTAAACAGCTGGTGTCTTAAGGTTGCCTGGCTCAATTTGCTAAATTGGAAATGGAAGTATTGCTGCAGTCTCTTCTTCCAGCAGAACTAAATGACGGGCCATGCTGAGCAGCTGGAAAACGGTGAAGTCTCCAATCAGTACCATGCTTCACAAAATGAACATCTGTCGTGGTCTGAGTTAGGCACCTAAGGGAATCTTCATACGATCTTCTGCAGGAAGGCTTAGGCTTTCTCTGCCCACATCCCAAGCAGGTGCAGGCTCCAGGCTGGAGAGAAGCCAAGCAGCCATGTTAGGGTGGCAATGAGCGTGAGTTATTCCCAGCAGGATTACGAGATCAGGTTTGGCACTCTGCTGATGAGGACTACGCTCCTGGCTCCGAGTGGCTCATGTCTGGGAGACACGGCTCAGCTGAACCAGTGTGCGATACAGGTAGGGTTTGTGGAAGAGATGGCCAAAATACTGCCTAACCTAAGCACTTCACCTCCCACACCCCAGTATGCTCTAGCCTGTAAATCTGAGTCCCAGGTGCTTAACTCCCCTCATTCACTTCATGGGGATGACAGGCACCTAACTCAGCATTGTGAATGGCAGCATTTCATTTTGCTTTTAGGTATGGCGTTATTAAGCGTCACAACATCCAAGCCCCTTTTTGAACATGGCACTAAATATCTATGTGTTATTTTGATTCTTCCTTGAGAACCAGAATTTGATTTTTTTTTTTAAGAGTCGTATTTTATTAGGAAACGTGTTCAGGGGTCTATTAATCTCTCTACACCTGGCACTCAAGCCCATCTGTGCAGCAATTTGTTACAACGCCACTGAACCTGGCACTTTAATTATGGGATGCCAGTTCTTGCTTCTCTGTTGTGAAGTGAACATAGAGTCATCACTGGCTTCTATTTTTGCATGGAAATGATTCACAATGTAGAATGTACTGTACTACAAAAGGGATGGAAGAAAATAGTTCCGCGATACATGTTGGGAGAGAGAAGCAATGGCTTGCTGCTGTGATTCACGCGTGTGCTGCCCAGGCATTCCAAAAATGGCTTTCTTCACAATTAGCTACAAAATCTGTAAACCATAAAAGGAAAACCATCGGTCTAACAGCAAGCGATTCCGGCTGGTTGCTTGAAATAAAGGAAGGTGATAATTCACAGAGCTGGTGAAATGTCAAAACTTACTGGACATCTTCTTGTGATTAGCTTCATAATGGGGCAGCCCAAACTGAAACTGAAAAAACTCACTGTGCTTCAAAAATCAATACTGATGAGAACCAAACACTGATATTTAACAGTAGTTTGACTATGGCATCAGTGCCCTGCATGCAGCCACTTGTTGAGGACAGGGGCACATAAGGGATGGCTGAACTGCAGCCCTGCTCCTCCGGGGAGCCGAGGGGCTGCTGCCCACATATTCCCTGTGGAACGGACTTGGCAGAAAGAAGGCAGTGAGTAGGCTGAGCCCTGGCAGATTGCTCTCCCCCCAGCACAACTGAGAATTGAAAACAACACTCAGCTGGATGTCAGCTGAAATATGAAAATGTGGGTGTTTCTTCCCTCAACAAGTTGCATTTTTGGGACCCCCTCAAGCTTGGCATAACCAGGTGTGTCTCAAGGACAACATGCTCCTTCCAAGCCTTTTTATGAGGTCTGAGGATCTGTAATTTTTAACTAGGAGATGTTTGCAGTAGCTGGAGATGGCATGAACTCCAGCTATAGCTGATGATGCCCCTCAGAATTTATAGGCAGAATATTTATTAACACATGCCTCCTGAGAGCCTTTGACATACGCTTGGGAATGGCTCTGGGAAAACATATACGCAAATGTAAGCATAGAAGCGCCTACTGGAAAAGGCAATTTATTGCAGCTTCTAATTCACTTTTTTAAAACCAGAAGCAGCAGCAATAATGCTTGTGTGCGTTTTGTCCCTTGCCTGTCAGGATTTCATGCCTCAGCCGTGATCTCGGTTGTATTTCCTACTGTAAATAGAAAAGCCCTTTTCCCTTTTGGGGCTGAATCTATTTGTTGATCAACAATCTCAAGGTACTGGTAATTTCTAGATATCTGATGGAAATAAGAAGAGGCCTTTATTCTGCAAAAACAAATTATCTATGCTCTATCTGTCAAATTTATAGTTCTAGAAGGAATGGTATCTTTCAGAAATAAAATAAACGTCAGTACAGTTTATTTTTTGGTGTTATTTGAAAAGTATAGCAAAGGATTGTATTAATGCAAATTGTCATGGGACAGACTTTCTCAGTTAAGTAAATGCTAAACTTTTATTTGAAAATCCTTTAGGATCTCATTAAATGCTCCGTGCCAGGTGGCCTACTGTGGTAGGAAAGCCATTCTGAGTAAACAGCAACTTCTTAAGTGAGTTATAGATACTGCTGTTACACAATAATTTGCAACAAATGATCTGTAACACCCTTTAAAATTGCACTTCCAGCTTTGGAATTTCAGGCCGAATCAGACGTGCTTTATTGACAGACTAGATCTGCTTGGCTGCCGGTTTGGAGAACAGCTTTACACCTTCTGTTTATTTTGCTGTGTAATTGTTCTGTGCCAGAAACCTTCTCGTCTGACCTCGAGCTAACAACTAGTTATAAATGGCATCCATGCTGAGGTTTTTGATCATATACCCTAAGTAATCTGATAAGCAACTGCTCCCCTCCTAAATCTCATCATCATAGTAATGACACAAACTGATGCACTAGTGCAGCGCCGCTGTTTGTGGGGGCTAGCTTTTCAATTTCATAAATGCATATCAACATCCTGTGGATGGCTTAAAATACAGTTACAGTCAGGAAAAGGATTTTGTAAAAGCAATGTCTCTGTGTTCTATATTAATTCTGAATTATAAACATAGCAGAATATACACAAGTCCTACTTTCCGGATGTTTTTTTTTTTATCCTGGTATTAACTGTCAGGAGAGAGCTCTATGCTATTAACAGACTCATGTCTATTGCTAAATGTCAGCTTCTCCACATACAATAATGTTTTTTGTAACTTCCACATTTTATATTTCCAATATTAATTTCATTTTTTTTAAAAAAAAAAAAATTTCTTTTAAAAGTCATGATCTGGAGGGTGTGTGACTGTCAGGATTAAGGGCTCCTGTGTTTTTTTTCTGGGGTCCTGATCATGCCAGGAAATGCCTTTTCCATTAATCACCTTTGCTTGGCTGATCAACCTCAAGTCAAATTTGCTAAGTTTATAAACAAGGGCACAATCTTTTGTTAGCTGTTACTGAAGGAAGTCACAGAACTTCTCGGTTTAGCTCAGCTAGAAGGACCACAGGCCTCCAAGCTTTTCCCCTTCCTTACTGCTAATCGTTCAAAGCCTAACCAGGTCTCTGAAGCTGCCTTGGTAGTTTCTCAGGACATCCCTGGCGTTGTTGATGAGGGTCGGAACAGGCACAGCCCCAGCGACACAGGCTGCCACCACCCAGCAGGCTACAGCCTTCATCTCCTGCGGTCAGCATCCTCTCCCTTTCTCCGTTGTCCAGTTATGGCTGTCATACTTGCGAGGCTTTTGCCTCAAGCACCCTAGTCCACTTCTGCAAAGCTTTGAAGCTTGTTTTCGTAGTGCCCAGTCCCTGCAGTGTTCATTTTACCACTTGAGTGGTAAGCTGGCTTGTTGTGGATTGTGTCCATGGCTGTTTTCCCTCAGTAGCTCTGCTGCCTGCTTTCCCCAGCGCACCAGAAACTTGAGTTTAGCAGGAAAACCTCACTCATCCTCGTTCCAAAAGCAGAAAGTAATTTCTCCCCCTACCCAGCCTTGCCTGACCAATTGGTCTTTTATTTGATGAAGGAGAAAACATAAGTAATTTAAGAACCATTCCCATGTGGCATAAGAACATCCAGCCAAATGGATTTGTTCACACCTCCCTCTGACCAGGATATCTGAATCTGCCAAATGTATAGAGGAACGTCTCCGCAAGCACAGGAGAGCCCTGGCAAGCCTGGCCACTTCTCTGGGAGCCTGCTGCAAGTCTGTTCCAGTCCGTGGCTATTGGGAGTGGTGTTAAGGTGCTCGTACATTCTTCCTTATTTCTCTTTTGAAGCATATATAATAGCTGTTATTAACCACCAGCAATTGAATCTTTGTACTAGAATAATAACCTGTCAACGAAGCAGTCGTAGAATGAGAACGGCAGTATTTGTAATGACAGGGTGCGGCATATGCTGGCTAGCTTGTAGGCTGGCACATACGCTACCTACTACCACAGCCATCTGAGGTCAAAATGCTTCAAGAGCCAAGAGAAATCTATTAATATCATTCTAAGTACTGTGGCAAAGATCCAGGTAAGGAGAGCCTCAATAAGGTATCTTTAGAGAAGCAAAAGTGTTTATTTCCCATCTATATTATGAAAACTAATAGTCCACTTTTATGGGTACTTCTTAAATGGTCACTAAGTCAGTATCAGCGCGGTTTATCTGCTGTAACTGTGTACATGAAATCTAGCAAAACTCTGGTCTGTTTTGGAGAGCTGACTTCTCAGAATGCTTTTCATTCATAAACCTGCTTTCCTTTGTCACCTCCGTCATACTTTTCCCATATTGCTTATTCTTTCTTCCTCTTCTCTGTCTCGTCCGTATATTGTACTTAGCTTACTACTCATTTTTATTTCAAACATACCAACTTTTAGCTATTTGATCTTCTATTCTAAATGATCAACATGTGAAAAATTATGACACAAAAGCCAGGGAAAATGCTGCTGAAGTTTAAGAAAGAAATCCAGTAAGCTCCCTTCTTTAGTAATCATTTATTGTATTTTGTATTTACTATTTGTCATAAGGTTGGTCTTTAGGCTATGGGAGTCTAAGATTTCTATCCCAGATGACAGGAGTATTTGATGGCACATTCAGACAGGTAAGCTGAGGAAGGCTAACTCTTTGTTAGACTGCAAAGGAAAGAGATCGTGCAATGCTTTTTATTGTGCATCTCGTGATGTTTTAGATTTAAACGGGGCTTACGTGGTTCATGAATTGGCCTTAAATCATCTACATGCTGTCACTAAGCATTTTCTTAACAGCTGTTCGTTCCTTTAGTTAATTAGTTATCAAATGTCAAAATGTGATAGAATCATAGAACAGTTTGGGTTGGAAGGGACCGTTAAAGGTCATCGAGTCCAACCCCCCTGCAAGGAGCAGGGACATCTCCAACCAGATCAGGTTGCTCAGAGCCTCATCCAGCCTGGCCTTGAATGTTTCCAGGGATGGGGCATCCACCACCCCTCTGGGCAACCTGTTCCAGTGTTCCACTACTCTCATTGTAAAAAATTATTTTCCTTTTGTCCAGTCTGAATCTGCCTCCTTCTATTTTAAAACCATTGCCCCTCATTTTATCACAACAGGCCCCGCTAAAGGCTAACCTAACGTCACAACCTTTTTCTGTAGGCAAACAAAATGAAGTGCTACATGAAAATTCATGAGATGGTCTGACTGCACAAAAGTTTCATTTTTATGCCTGACTAAACATGACAATCAAAAATAAGGGAGGGGAGCGGGAAGAGTTAATAAATATACATTACCTTACCTAATGGTGATGAACAGGCTTAGGCTGGACCACAGCTGTTAAAGACCAGGTTGTGGTTTGTTGGTTTTTTGTTGGGTTGTTTTTTTTTTTTCTGGAGACAAATATGAAAGCCTTTTATGGAAGATTATAACTCAAAATTGGCTAGTGGAAGTTGTTAGTTTTTTTTTCTTAGCTAAGTATTCAAAAATCCACTTGGTTTGTACAGCAAAAGGTATGTTTTCATTCAAGATGGGATTCTCAACCTGCAACTTCTAGAGAAGCAGGCTCAACTGTTACAGTAGGACAACATTACCTACATCTGCTATGGCTATAAAATTATTATCTGGTTTTGGTTTGGAACAGGATTGAGGATTCACTAATCTGTTTAAAAAATGTAGGCTCCAGCTCATTTCCCAGTAAAAAATAACATGGGTATTAGAAAGAAACATATAAACACAAAGGAAATGCATTACATAATATGCTAGGGCTATTTTAACATCACTGTTTTTCCTCTCCACAGAGTAACTATATGTTTTCATAATGACTGAGATCAACTTCCAAATATAACTAGAAATGCCTTTTCTGGATTGCTTTTGATTGCTCCAGTTGCAGAAATCTCAAGTTTGAGCTTAAAATGAAGTGGGAATATGCAGAAGAAAGCTCGAGTTAGAGTACTATACCGTCTGTGCCTACAGACAAGTGGTATGGACAGGATTTCAGTTTCGTATCTGGAGGAACTTTTCTAAATACTGCTCCTAGTTAGTTCTCTTCTAACCCTGAAATATAACAGGAGATGCCGAAATAATGTCAGAGTTTTATACAAGTGTCTATCGAGTCTTACCAGAAATAAGCCTTGAATGTGACACTGACAAAAAAAAAGTGAGGCCAGAATTCGTTATATATACAAAAGTACTTAAGCTCAACAGGATGAGTCTACATGTATTTTATACCTTGCATTTATTTCTGTGAATGATGGGCAGGGATTGGAGTCTCTCAAGAATGAAATATCTGTTTGTAGCCCTGCTCTGGAGAGCATAGATCTCATTTGCACATTAGAAGCCCACCAGTTAAAAGCCCTGAAGAAACGAGCAGAAGAACCTTGCTGAGCCTCCCAGCAGCTCTAGCTGTTCAATGAACAAAGGCAGGAGGACTATGGTAAAAAAAGATGACAGGCAGCGTTTTGCTCTGAGAGCTGGAAAAGAATGTACCATCATGTGTTTCCTTACTCTGGGGCTGTGTTTTGTGAGTCATACTCACAAAATGCGAGTATGACTCCCTGGAGAGGGAGAAGCAAGGAAGTAATAGAAAAAGGGTCTGTGTCCCTACCAGTCATTCACAACATCACGGAGGGGAAACTGAGGCCAAGGGTTATTGTCCGCAGTGCTGTGAGCAGTCATGCTTTCCTTTGATTCTATATAAAAACACAGCTTATTTGTCAGCCTTTTGTTAGTCCTCTCCCCTAATTCAAACTTCTTTACTTGTTAGGAGGGAAGTATGGCCTATCATGGAAGTCCAGGGAAGGTATTTTCTTTTCCAATATCCTGAGCAAGCATTTCAGCTGCTAACAAAGGAACTCTTCCTCCTTTTTGTTGCTAATTATACCTAAGAAACAGTTGCATCTACTGTTTATAAGTAGCAAGTTTCGCTGTGCGATCTGAAGGCAGTCTAAACAATTATGAAATATTTAGAAATTTCTTGGTAGTGATGCAACGGCACATAATGGAGTTCTCAGCTGGTTTACATTACAGCATCCGTATGTCATGCTTGATAATGTATTTGCTGTGACATTGGCATCATTATCTGCAACAGTTAAAATGAGTGTTAATTTATAATCAACTGTGATTGGAATACTGTTCCAAGGCACTGAATTATTCGCAACAAGAAATGTTCCATTAACCAATCCAAGAGACTAAAGGACAGGTTTTTTAACAAAAATATTTAGCTGCCTAGAGATCCTAATGATGTTATTAGGCTTTTTTTTTTTAAATCCTTACATACAGTGAGCAGCTATGTTTCTTCAAAATAGCCACTTTTTCTGAAACCAGTACTCATAAGAAGTTTCTTCCTTGTGCATTGGTTTCTTTAAAAGTGCTTGCATCAATAAAAGTACTGCAAGTAGTATGGAGGGATCAAAAGTTAAGATATTCTTTTAAAGAGCTATTTGGAAATTAAAGAGACCCCTGAACTGAGAAATAACTGTCTCCTTTTACTGCTGGAAATGATAATCTGGCATGTACACCGCAGAATGTTTTTCCTGGGTTACACGCTCGTTCCGTGAGCTGCCCTGCGGACGTGCTGGGTGTGCAGCATGCGGTAAAGCCAGGCTGCTAGGAACTGCACGCGTGAAGCAAAAACTCTTAATCAATGTCAGCGCTCATTCTTTATTGCTTGATTGGGGTGATCTTATGGTTTCTAAGAGCTATCAGGCCTGCTGTTTGCTTAAAAAAAAATTAAGTAGAAACAAACAAACTTTCAGTGCATCGAGATGACTCACATCACAGCTACTAGTGCTCAAAATATTGTGAGCTACATATGTTAAAAGATACGTTTTAAGGCCATTTATCGAACTCCCAACAGCTTTTGCTGCTGATGGGCAACATAAGGTCCGTGAGTCACCCAGGACACTTAATCACTGTGGCTAATAATTGGAGAAAAGGAGCTCCCCATGGAAGCAGTTGTGTAATGGTGATTTTAATGGGTCCTTGCCCAAGCCTACCCTTTTCCATGATGTGAGGGCTATCTCCTAGGATCTCTGCCTCATGAATAACCTGGTGACTTCATTGTGAATATTGTGAAAGCCTGGAATGTTGTGGAAGCCTGACTCTACCAAGGCCGCACTAAAACACACACTGTGTGTGATGAAGACAAGATCTCACCTGCAAGGTCTCGCTCCGCCCAGCTCTGGCAACGGAGAGATGCGGATCTTGGGGCCACTGTCCTCTCACGTCCTTGCTAAGTGAACAGGCTGAAACGCTTGGCTGCCAAGCTGATACCAGTCTTGAATGCAGAGATACTTCTTTATGTCTTTGAGTCTCAGGTGTTTCATATTGGTTTATGCAATCTCTCTTTTTTTTATACCTCAGGCTGAATCCTGCTTTCAACCAAGTATTTCCACAAAGTCAGCAGGAGCTCCAATCCCTACTTCAAATCCAGCAGGAAAATCTTCCAACCACTGCACTGAGATGTGCAGAAGTTTTGCCTAGCTGACTTCCCCTGTATAGTAAAGGCGGCTGTGTACGCGATGGACTCTCAGGAGGGCTTACATTAATTTGGCAGAGCAACAGCCAGTGTAGGATTCCTGCTGCAGCTCACTTGTAAGATAGGCCTCGCAGTGTTGTGACTCAGCTGGTTTTATTTGTGGCAGAAGTGTAAATGTCTGGGCCACAAGGCAGGAGAAGCTACATGAGAAGCTTTGCGTTCAGCAGGCTTAGAAACCTGAAGCTGCCACTGTGTTCGGACACGTAAGTCCCTGAGTAAATTTAATTCAGATTTTACTCCTAGCTGGGGTTGTTCATCCCCTCTGTAAATGAAGCCACTTTATGTGGATAGCCAGTATAGTTTTAGAAGACAAATGTTAGATCCCCAGGTAAGAAAACTTTGACCTCAAGTTTTATTTAGGATGTAGGACTCTCATGCAAATTGCAGCACAGAGCGGGGGTGAAAAATGCAACATCTGGTCTGTTTTTATAGCTTCTACTCTAATGCATGGTGGCAAATCCATTTAACTAAGCTGTACAAGAACATCATCACTTCTGCTTAATTATAAATCTGTTGCATATCATTTTGGTTTTTGAAAATGAATATGGATAAACAGACTTACCTCTAATCTATATTGATCTCTATCAAGAGATGAACAGATGATGAACTTAAACCATCCAGTTGCATTCCAGTGCATTACCCATCCGTGCAGAAATGGAAAAATGTTTACTGTAATTAAGACCAAACACTTCAAGTAAATGATACGGTAGTAAGCAAAAAAAAAAAAAAAAAAAAAAAAAAGTGAAGAGCAAAATTACGTGTAAGAAAATGTTGTTCTATATTGCCAAGGTCAGTTGATACCAGAATATAGAGGGCAGGAAATATGCTTATCAGTTTGAGTAAGGGGTTCTTCCTCTTGGCCAAATGCATAAAATTGAGCACGTGGTTCAACATCTATGTGCTTCAGGTTTTTTGCCTCCTAAATGGGGATAATAGCTCTCTAAAATGGGTCTGAGAACACATTAAAGGCAACTGGTTTGTTTTCATCCTGACACTGTATTAGTCAGAAGAAACAATCACTAATCTTCCAGGTCTATCACTAAATTGGGAAAGACACACAATGAGACTGCTGGAGAAGTGATAAAATTCAAACATCCAGCATGCTGTTACAAGAGACAAAATGGCAAATGCCACCCATCATAAGCTGGAAAGGCCAAGAGGGCATCAGCCTTCACTCCTTGTGGGAAGATTCTCACTGGCTTAGGTTTACAAATATCACATCTTGAAATGGTACCTTGAAATTTCTGTCTGCCAGGAAAGCATTTGGTGTGTTCAGTGGATAAAGAATCCCTCACTAGGATTATGGAATTTCAGCTCCAGAGCAGCATGTGACCCAGCTGGCACTTGCAAGTCCCGTAATCTGTTACTCCCATCTGCCTAAATTTGCAGGAAAAAAAAATCTGTTTCCTCTGCTTTCTACTCATCAGCACTTGTCTGATGGAACTTCTATGTAAAGTATCTGAACAGCAAGCAACTTGATTCAGATGATGACCACAGACATCTGCATCCAGAGATGATAAACTTCAGTGACAATGGGCTTAGGTCTGCTTAGCCAGTTGTGAGAAGGAAACATGAACAAGGATGAGACTGTTTTCAGTTTACCCAAGTATAAGCACAATGAAGACTTCCTTATCAGCTATGTCTTGAATTCTCACAGGTGTCTGGATATTCAAGCTAGCCCTGGGGCCAATTAGCATGTGCTATACTCCGCACCTCCGAATAGCCGTTCGTTTGATGAATGTTATTTAGAAAACCACAGAACACAACACAATGATTTTTTCTCTGGAGATAAGAATCATCACAGTACATTTATTTCTTCCTTGGAGAAGGAAATATATACACAGCTCTGTTTTCATCTTAATTTTCTTCAGGAGATTATTATCTTGTTTCAATGTCCTATTCCAATTACATTCTGTTTTACAATGCTATAAAATTCAAAATAACATGAAAAATCATTATATACATATATAGATATAGAAGTGTTATATGTAAGACTTTGCACATTTAAAGCCAAACAGTTTTAAAAGAAATCCAGTGTCATTTCTTTGTGCTTGCTTACTTGCATTACTTTTCAGCTTGGATAATACCAATTAGATGGTTTATGATTATTTCACATCAAATTTCACTCCAGGCTCCCTCTGCACCAGCATAACTCTTCGGAGGTTGAGTGGTTGTAAGTCCTGTGGGGAGAAAGTTTATTTCTTTGTTAGAAGATGGAATTTCTCTGGAATTTGTTTAAATTGCTGCTGCCTGCTGATCAATCCTGGGCTTTATCAGCGACTCATTAACATGTCGGCCCTGGTACTGTAATAGACGCCTTGGCAAACCTCGGATCTGGCTTGGAAATCCTTGCAATGCCAAAGAATTAAATCCTGGACCCACTGAGTTCCAGGAGTGAGGAATGAGCAAAATAAAATAAATTTAAAAATATAGGTAACTGAAATAAGAGTTCGTCCTTACTGAGTTAGCCAAGAGCTTCGGAATCCCAAACTGGCACAGGACTCACGTACAGAGACGGATTTGCTGTGCGCCCTCAGGACACAACATCACCAGCTCCGCAAAAGAGGTAACAAACAGGTGCTCGCTTTTTAAAATTGGTACACTCTTATCCTGTGTGTCATACTTAGCCCTTGATTTTGCAGAGTGTGGTGCCTGTACTTCCCTCTAAGTGCATGAGTGAATGAACTGAGAATTGGATTGTACGTGCTTGTAAATGAGTGAAATCCAGGGATCTTCCTGGACATTTTTTTCTGGGCTTTCTGTTACTGGGGGCAGCGTGGCTCAGCAGTGCAGTCAGGGGGAGTGAAGAACTGTGGAGACCATGGGCAAGTCAATTAATCTTCCTGGTTTTTCGCTTCCCTACCCATCTGTAGAGCTAATGACACTCTCACCTTTTGAATACTAGTTTGAAGATCTCTGGGCGAAAATGGCTATTGAAAGGCATTGATTGTTTCTAAGCAATACATGGTATAGAAGATGCTGGGCTCTTGTTTGGAGCTCTCAGACTCTCTTGCAACACAGTATTCCTAAAGGAAGTCCTTTTCTAACAACCCTGGGAGTTTACCACTGATTCCTCCCTCCTGTATCTGATATTCCTTGTTTTCCATTTGTGCGGCCAACACCAGGACCTGTCAGCCCTACACCCACAAGGTGGTTTCCCAGGCAGCTGTGAACTATTGCTGGCTTGGGTCAGGAGCACGGCATCTTCTTCAGCTTGCTAAATGGTGTCAGGAATACAAGGGGGAGGGCAATGCCCCCTCTCTCCAGACACGATTTCTCACCTGGGAGAACCTGGGAGGTGGTTTGGAGTAACTGCAAGTGAAGAGGGAGTTACAGGCCACAAGGCTCAGGGGAAGCAGAAATATTCGGGGGAGTGGGGGGGAAGGTGTTCGTTTGAAAAATTTTCCTGAAAAAAACTGAACAGCCCTCTGGCAGGACAAGTAGAAATAAACCTGATGAAAAATAAACCTGACAAGAAACCGTGATTAGGTAAATGCTGATCAGAAAAGAAGCCTCTAAACATAAGGGAATGTTCTTATTGAGGGTAATAAAAGAAGGTGCAAACTCTGGAAGTTTTATTTTCTGGCTAGGTTTTAGGATTGTACTTAGGTCAATGTATAATTTAGTTTTGACTTCAGTGGGAACACTTGAGCTGAGAGCTGTGTATGTGCGACGTATCTGTCAGAGGCAGAGGCTCTGGCGGGAGTGGTGCTCTCTGTGCCGGTTAAGGTTGCTAAAGTGTTTTTAATTCTATTTTTGCTCCTGCTCCAGCGCTTACAATTGCTTACAGGTTTCTGAAACTTCATGTACCGAGCTGAACTCTTCCACATGGTTTCCTTTTGAAACTGGTTTCATGCATGTGGGCTTGAGGGAAACCAGTTCAGCCATTTTAAATCAGGAATGGCCTTTATTTCTATGTGCCGGCTTTAAATATTTCAGAAATGCTTTCTAACCCACACAGTTGTTTTCAATTAGAGGTCAGCCTTGCAAGGTGCAAGGTCACTCTCCTGAGACTTGGAAGCCTGAACACTTCACAGGGATGTAAAGCTTACCTTTTTGATTTCACTTTTTTTGTTTGTTTGTTTTAGTCATTTTCTTGAAGTAATCCTAAAAATACATAATGGATGGTTCATAAGATGATACAGTGTGCTGTGTTCCCAGTGTGGGTGAAGTTTTAAGTTTCTGCTTAGATGAGCGAAATAAATAACTGGGTCTTAATACTACAAGCAAAGTGGGACATGGCCAAGGAAAACTGTGGAATAAGCTTCCTAAAATGGAATATATAAACTTACAGTGCATTAAATTAATCACTGACTGTTGCTCTTGCTGAAATTTAAAAATGTTTCATCTATGTATCTCTTCTCTATGTGAGGCTGAGCAAAGTCTTGGAAAACCTTGCATTAGCAGAGAGGGGTTGGTAGGACATAGTACGTCTGTGCTGATGACAAGGACAAGCAAGCAAGTTCTTCCTGAAGCTGTTTTATTTATGCAGTTCCTGGGGATCCTCAGGCAGGAAAAGCTTTCTACAGAGTGCTGTGGCTGAGGCTCACTCAGGAAACATTGAACTGCTTTGGAAAGGCAGTGAAAATTCTCTCTTAATTTAGCGATCCAATCTGTATGGTGCCTTTGGTGTCCTGGGTGCAACTGCCTCACCTG
The DNA here is from genome assembly GCF_036417535.1 of Chlamydotis macqueenii. NCBI lineage: Eukaryota > Metazoa > Chordata > Aves > Otidiformes > Otididae > Chlamydotis > Chlamydotis macqueenii. The sequence goes on along the minus strand of NC_141558.1, from coordinate 83,464,716 downwards.
CTGATTGGTGTTAGCAGTGCCTGCGCTCATACCCATGTACTATGCCAGGAAGGTGTCCAGCTGCTGAAAGAGAGAAAATCCCTTCTTGTTTCCGCTGATGCTTTAAATCCTTCTCTGGTGGCACGGTTTCCTTAGCAGCAGTGAAAATGGCTGGTGTCAGGCCTGGTACTCTGGGTGAAATTGAAAGAAAAGAAACTTGGATGCTGAGGTGTGCCTTGTCCTCAGGATGGTGGTGAGCTGCCCTTAGGAGCAGAAAGGTGAGCATGGCCAGGGATTGCCACCCCACCCTGGGAAGCCCTGAGAAGTCACGGCATCACAGCAACACATTTTCCCCTTTTCATTTGTCTCTCGCAGCTTTCCTAATTCTTCTTCCCGGTGAAGTTCCTCTTGGCTGGTGTGGGGCTTTCCACCTAGCCAGGAGTGGAGATGGGTCCTCATGACACATCCAAGGGAAAAAGAATGTTGTTGTGTGTTGTTTCTTTTCCTTACAGAAAGACATGTCGGAATGAGGGTGGAGCAGATGGGTGTACCGGCCTCAAAGGAGAGTAAGGACAAATGGAAAAACGTAGGGGTGGCAGAGCCACCCTTATCAGGCATCATAAATCTCTCTTTGATTGAGACACATCAAAGGAGAAAGCTTTAATATCTTCTGGTATTTCTTGCTACAGGAAGGCTTCAGAAGAGTTGGGGCAACCCTGAGCAGGCTTGTCCCCAGTATCAGGTGGGACTGGTAAACGTTCGTGTCCCTGGGATGAACGATGTCTTTGCAGCCTGTGAATTATTTGTTGTGATGTTATTGGCTCTGGTAATCAGTAACTAGCTGAGGTTACAAGATAAAATAGAGTGTTTACTGAACTTAAGCACATGGGAGCCATTTTAGATACTGGAAATAGTGTGGTCTTGCGCGTACCAACCAGTTCTGCCTGTGCCCTGCTTGCCATCTTTGCAGCATGGTGTTCCTAAAGGGGCATGGGAAGAGACGTGCTGCCGGGGTCTGCATGCTTCCTGACTTGCCTGCAGTTCCATGTCAGTGTTATGGAAATGCAAATTGTATTTCAGCCCCCCCACCCCGCCCCGTGCCCTGGTGCTTATCCATGGACAAATTGCATTCCCATTCTCTGTTAGGAAGCCCAGGCATTTTCTCCCTAGGCTGTAAACAGTGGGAGAAAGGCCCCCATGGCTTTACAGTGCCTGGCGCAGGGGGAATCCGATCTCGGATCAGACTTTGGACTTTCTTGAAATTTGAATAATTCTAAAGGTCGTGGCTTCTGTGGAGGCGAGGAGAAACTTGTACCCGAAGGAAGGGGAGAGCTTAGACGGCCATCTGCTTCTGTGTTGTGAGCACCCGTAACACGTAGGCTGCCTGACACCACGTTTTTTGTCAGTCCCTGTAAGTGAGATTGCTTTGTGCTCCATCTAAGTGACTGGGATAAAGTGTGTGTAGAAGAGTCAGATTATACCTACGTGGCCTTCTGGGCAGACGAGTTACATGCTGCTCCTTAGTGCTGGGAAGCACAAAGGTTTCTTGACTCACTTTACGGCACCATGTCAGATCTGCCAACCGAGCTGCTGAGAGGACCGGTCTGTCCAGGAGACCTTTTGCTCCTCTAGAACATGAAGGACTTGGGAGAGCTTTCAAGAGGCATTTCGAAATGCTGGTCCAGGAAAGGAAATTAAGGCTGGATGCTGTAGCCAACCCGATGCTTTTCTTGCTTGCAGCGGTGATAATTAGATGTGGCTTCACCATGGTCACCAGCGTAGAGCCAGTAAGAGGGGCGAGGAGCCCTGGCACGCGCTCCCCACCTGCTGCTTGGTGGGACATCCAACAGCCCAGTAAGCTGCTGTCCTTCCTGCTCAGTGTCCCTGGGCTCAACTCAGTTTTCTAGGAAAGGTCTTAAGTAAGATCCTAGTTCTGAAGCCCTCCCACAGCCCCACTCCCCCCATTGTGGAGAAGTCAGTAGCTTATGTGCTTGTGCCTTACCACCAACACTTCAGCTATTGCTGGCCAAAGACAGCTCTTGACTTGTGTCAGGTTAAGGGCTCGCCTTTGCTCTCAGGTTACCTTTGCTGTGAAAGGATCTGCCGTGCCTGATTTAATGAGTCTTCGTGAGAAGCGGCTACACTGTCCTCTCCTTCCCTGAATGGAAGGAAAAGACTGATGAATAACTCAAACCTGCAACCTGATCTGTAGGGTTTTTTGCCACCAATTATGTTTCTACTGGTGTGACTCTGGGGTTCCCCTTCGAGTAGGACAAGTGGTCCTGCTGTTCCCCCATCTCCCCTTGGAAAACAAACCTCAGGGTCTGTGATACTGGTATGCCCACCCTGTAGCAAAAATACATCCTCTGATGGGTTTCAAACAAAGAGGTATCGATATAAAACAGGAGCGCTCAGTAGAAATTGATAGCGATCAGTGCCTATGAACTTGGTACACTGAACCTCCATGTGTTGCTGTTTGAACGTGGCTCCCATTGTACTGACGTGGCTGCCTGGTAGGTAGCAGGGGACGCATGGCTGAGTTTTCTTTATAGTTGCTTCAAATATTTATCTGCAGGAGAATAATGTGAGAGCTGTGTTTCCTCTTGCCGTCAGAATTTCAGAAAGGATTTTAATCCCCTGTGCTCCTTCTGCTCACGGAAGTGGCTCAATCCCGCTGGCACAGGTCCATCTCTCCTTCTTCCCCTCTGCCCCCAGCAGGGATGTACTTGGCCTTCCCAGACTGAGCAGCATACTGGGAAAGTATCTACGTTTTGGAAAATCGCCTGAATCTGCTTTTCTGGGCTATAGGGTACAATGAGTGAGATCTAACAAGGGCTCCTGCTTTTTCTCCTTTTTTTCTTTTCTCTGTTCCTCCACTCCTCCTTTTAACTGGTGAGAAAAATGAGTGAAGCTGGAAGATGTACAGTTCTGACTCCAGGGCGAGATGTCCAGCACATCCCAAAACCGAGTACTGATTTCAGTCTTTCCAGCATGGCCATTAGTGTGAGCATGTCTTAAGATGACACAGACTCCACTGCAGCTTCTGTTCCAAGTGCTTACAGCTTATGAAGGGTCTCAAATTAATAATTTAAAAACCTGAATTAAAAACTTGAAAGCTGCTGCAGGTCTGGTATACTGCTCAGTTTTAAGTCAGCGCTGAGATGATACCGTTTACAATAGGGCTGTCCGCAGAGAATGCCTTAATGTGCTGTCTGCTCATTACGGTTTAGTACTTCATATTTCCTCCAGTCGGAAGGGCTTCTCTTCCTTTGCAGCAGCTTCGACCGGGCATTCTGAGTTTTATGGCGTCTTTGGAAGCGGCTGGCACCGCAGCAACTGGAGCATCAGTCTGCCTGGCCTTTGCTTTAATGATGTTGTTACAGGCATGTGCTAACAAAGATAAGGATCGTGTGGCATTGCCTTCTGCCTGCCCGAGCCCTCGCAGTGACGATGTAAGCTCTCATAACATTGTAAAATACGCTCCAGCAATTATTGTGAAACTAGAGGGAGACTCCTACGCAGAACAACCTGCCTCTCTGCCTCCCAAGCTTTGCCCCTTTTGCAAGGTGCACGCACGGCTATGATGCTGCTGCGCGGGGGACGGGGTGCCCGCAGTAAGAGAAGGCACAAGGATACGAGGAGGTGAGATGCCTTGTGTGCTCGTCCATCTTTCCAGGCCTGGTTATCATCTAGACATTGTGGCTTATAGGGGTAAAGTACAACCTGGTAAAAGGAAGGGAAAAAAAAAAAATCCTCTGTAATGTGACTGAGAAGCGCAACCTTGGACTGTCAGCTGCAATTCAGTTTGAGGCACAATACTGGCGATAGGCTTTGCCTTCTTAACTCCTTGATAGAATGGCTGGGTGGATAGATACCAAGATGGTATCTAAAGCCATGTTTAGGACTGTGCAGTGGTGTTTTTTTTTTCCCGAAACAGGGCTCTTCATTAGTATGCGGACACGTAGCAGTGTGTCAGGGGAACACCTAACCCTTGCTGGATAAACATGTGCATCGCTCCTCTCCACGTGGGAGGAGCAGCCACAGAACTGCATCACGCCGAGCCCTGCTGAGCGCTCCTCCGTCTGCAACCTACTTGGTATGCAAAGATACCTTTTCTGCAGTGTAAAGGCTTTGATTCGCCCAGGTCAAGATCAGTTTATTAGCATTGCAAAAATGCTAAGAGCCTACACAGCTGATAACCTTCTGCTCCATTTCAGCATCTGCTACATACGTGATCCTAGCAGAGATAGTTTGGAAAGGTGTGTTTATTGCTTTGCACTTAGCAGATACGGATGTGCCCGGCAGTTTCACAAACATGTCCTTGGTTAAAGTCTGTTGCTAAGCAATAGTTTAAGATAAGAAATATATACAAATCCCCAAATGCTCAATTTTCAGGGCTGTAGGAGCTCATAGGAGAGAGGTATAGCAACATCTTGCTTTTGTCCAGAGCACCTGAAAGAAATATTAATCTTTGTCAGCCTGCGAACAGCATTAAATTGTAAGGATCTGCAGTGTGTTCCCGCTTCTGCAGACAGTGGCAGCACACAGTGGGATGAGCAGGTTGGAGGAGTAACCAGCCATACTCGCCGTCGGAGGTGAGGAGATGCAGAGAAAGGACAACGCCTTCCACTCATGCCTTTATGCATGGCAGACTTTTGCACAGGGAGACAACAGGGAGTGAGCTGGAGCCTTTCACTTCTTACCCCCTTTTCTGCTCCTGTGCGTGCCATCCGTGTGGCTCCTGTAGCTGGAGGCCACCTCGGTAGTACTTTCGTCACCCACGCTGTCTCGTGCCTGCAGCCAGTGACTCACTTCATAAGGAAAGGAGAACCCTCCAACGGCACTTCTCTACTGCTCACACCTCACGGATCGTGTCACAGACTTGGGCTGATTTAATCTTCCGCGTCCTCCACCTGCCCCATAGCTGCAAGTCACCCCGTTTCCACTCATGCCCCCTGAGCAGCTTTCTCTGCTTCAGGGCCTGCCTTGGTGGATCCCAGCAATGCTGCAGGGGCAGGAGGTGAGCCCCATCCCTGCCTCTCAGCAGAAGCCTCACGGAAAGCCTTCTTGTCTTCTGCTTTCCCTGTTTCTCCAGTGCATGAGAGGGAAAAGCTGGTAGCTGCGGGAGCTTGGCAGCAGCAGTGGGCTTGAGCTGAACTGACACACGGGGTGCAAACAGAGTCATGAAGTATATGTGGCAGCGTGATGCATATTAAACCGATTTGCAGGATAATGTTTCCCTGGCTATATTCTTAGTAACAGAGAGAAGTGATCTTCCCACCTTAGCTGTAGGCACGTTACAACGCCCACCGAAGAGGCTGTCAGAGGCTGGATGCAGTCCTGGCTCCAGAAGACCTCACAGCCTGGGTTTTCAAGGGTCCCATCCCTTCTCCGCGGGGCCAGTCCGCGCCCTGCGGCTCTGCTCCGTGTGGAGGCCCCGGCCACAAACCCAGGAGCGAGCACATGCTGTCTCCTGTTCCTGGCTCTCAGTGGCATATATAAAAACATGCCCAAGAAGTGACTGTGTTCCCTTGGGAATGAGGAAGGACTAGCCTGGCTAAAACGAGAGGAGAAAGTTTTATATCCATGTAGTTACTAACTCTTTATCTGGAAAAACAGAACTGTTTGTCTGGTGCTTCTTGGACCTTTGGCTTAATATTAAAACAACCTTCGCACAAACCTTCTCCAGCCTCTTCCCAGAGGAGAAGACAGAAGTTACAGTTTTCCTTCCATCAGCTCTCGCTTCAGAGCAGAGTCTTAAAAACCGAGCTGCAGCTGCTCTTTCCACTGAGGCCACAAATGAAGCAATTCCATTTTAGCTCAGGAGATGTTAACCCCTTCCTCTGCAGGGTGGGCCACTAAAATACCAGCTGGCACAGATCTAGTGAGCCTTCCTGGAGCATGTCCTAAAGCAGGTGGGAGGTCTTCCTTCTCACCTGCTCTTTCCAGGTCTGAGAGCTTGGAAGCTCTGGCTGTGGGATTGCCTTCTCATCTCCTCCCTCCCTCCGCGCTAGCACAGCATATATGTGTTGGGGTGGGAGGGACTGGAAAGAAGGAAAAGCAGCTCATTTCTTTTGCTGTAGCTAGATGGTTCCTCCAAAGCCTGCTGCCAAACACTGGTGACATCATTGTCTGGCTGTGGCTTTGCTTTGCCAACTTCCCTTTCACAGAATCACAGCATGGCTGAGGTTTGAAGTCACCTCTGGAAACCACCTAGTCCAAACCCCTTCTCCAAGCAGGGTCAGCCAGAGCAGATTGCTTATCCAATGGGATTTTGGCTGTTTCCAAGGGTGTATGCCCCACAACCTGTCCGGGCAACCCATTCCTGTGCTTGACCACCCTTACTGGAAGAAGTTTGGTTTCATATTTAAATGGAATTTCTGGTATTTCACTATCACCATGGGCAAACCCTCATGTAAGCCAGGCCAGGAGTTCCTGCCTTCAGGTATCTGCTCAGAGAAGGAAAGATTGCCTTCCTTCGTGTGCTGTTTCTGGGATGCTACATTTGTTCCCACATCAACTGGCTACTCCTGCCTCTTCCAAGCAGAACGAAATGGCAATATCTCCTCTTGGTTTCCAATAGATGTAGAAATCTGCTTACATGTTTTTTTTTTTACAGGCATGTGAAGTTGTATGTGCAAAACCTAACTGGAAACACAGGCTCATCTCTTTAGTATGTACTTTACGATCTCTGGTCACAGTGTTTTGGACCACCTTTGTGCTTTGCTGCCAATGTGAATGAAGGCATCTTGAGATCACGCCCTACCTTTTCTGCAAGTTACTTTCTAACCTGATAAGAGTATTGTTATCATACGGCCTCTAAAGCCCAAGAACACAAATGCCTGGGCTGCTGCTAACAAACATGGCGAGTGCTTTCCTCTGTATTCTCCTGGGAGGTTTTGATCATGGACGTTACTTTTGTTATACCCAATTCCACTAAATACATCTCCAATTTTCCTGTCTCTACATCAAAGGTTCCATGTTAAGGAGCCTAGAATAACAGCTGCTGCCACTCATGTTAACTGAGAGGAGCACAAGACACTGCAGTGTCTAGTTTCTCATCACTTACGGGACGGATAAAAGTATCTGTTGTACTGACTAGTCCATCAAATATGAATGATGCAGATAGAGTGGCTGTTTACACACAGTGATCTATTTTAGTTAAATTGAAAACACACACAGGGGAGTGTTTCAGCTTTGTGGATAGAAAACACTGGAAACTTTTTTTTTTTTGTTTCGTCTTTTCCATTTGCCAGTGACAATTAGCTCTCAGGGGTGCCCGGTCTGCGGCTGGGAGAGGATGCGCTCTCTTCTTCTAACATGAAGATCCAAATATCATTAGTTATCCAACCAAATCTCATGAAATTGAGGATAGGTGCTTGCCTCCCTTTATCATTCTAATTTTACCAAATACTCAGCTCTTTCGTATGGTGTTAACATCAGCGTTTACAAAGCAGGTCTCTCTGGAGGATGACAGCAATTGTTTTGCTTAATGTTTAATGGCTTCCTCTCCCTCCGGACTCTGTGCCATTGCATATTGTAATGAACAAGCTCTGGAAGAGTATTATAGCCTCACTTCATCTATTAGGACACTTTACATAGAAATTTATTTTGCATGACCATGAATTATATAAACACACAAATTAAAGATACATACGCAATAACTGCTCGCAGAGAGCACTATCTGCAGCAAACTCATTAGGAGAATGAATTACTCTGTAGAAAATCACTTAACCTTTGTGGATTTCCTGGTTCTGTGTTTATTAATGCCCATGCTTTTTCTTGAAGTAATATCTCTGTGTTATCTGAAAACATGCTCCAGATTGGAAAATTAATGCACGGCATTAAGGTCTCCTCTGAGCATACAAATTATACAGAAAGCAAAAAGTGACATCTTATTCTGCTCTCCCACATCCATGTATAAAAGGATACGGATGTGTCCCCCTGCTCAAAGACTTTTGAAACCAGAACCAAATGATGCAGGGCTAAACTCCTTTGGAGGAGGAAAAGGAAAAAAAAAAATAAAGGGCTTTGGTTTCCATGGGCTAATGTTGATTACAAGCAGAAAGCTTCACCGAATAGCCTTGATCAGGATTTGCCCGCAGGGCTCAGTGGCTAACGTTTTGCTGTGGGAAATATTTCTCTAATAGCAAATGGAGATGAGAGAAAATAGCAGACTAACTTTTTGGCAAAAGGTCTACTTGGGTTAGAAAAACAACACTCAGCATGCACATGTTCTATCAGGAAGACTCCTAGCAGGAATAGGGCAACTCTAGTAATTCTGCAAGCAGTAAAAACAGGATGCGTCAGGAACAGCATGCTCCACACAGAGTCACCCACACAGAAACGCGCTGCCGCAGGAAGCTGTGTGTGTGTGGAGACCTGCACCGGTAGATATTTTCAATGGCAAAGGATCTCTGAAGCTTTATATAGTATTTTTGGGACAACAAAAGCTAGCGATTAGTCACTGAACATTTCAAGTAACCTCAGTAACCTGACTTGCAATTTGCTCTGTGGCAAGACTTGGCTTCTCCTGTTTATGGGGAGAGCCGTGACCCGGGTAACCGAGGAGAAGCTCTTGCAGCTGTATGTGAGGGTGACTCACTTGCCATCATGCTGCTGGCTGCACGGACATACGGGACCGTGCAACGAAGGCAATGGAAAAAATGTTTCAGTAGGTTTTAAGTCTGTAGCCTTATTTCAGGAACATACGGAAATGGAAGCAGACAGCGACTCTAATGTGTATTGGAGCAGACTGACCTTCCTTGAATCCATTGTATTTGGGATTTGTGGAGCTTGATACCACTTCTGTGGCACAGAGTTGCTTCTACCTTTGCTGGAAAAATACATGTCATTCCATGCATGCTACACCATGCGTGTATCTTATATAGCTGTAATTATAGCCCTGCAGAGCAAGTCAGTAGAGAGCAAAGGGTATTGACTTTCTATCTACCTGGACTTGTGCAAAGCATTTGACACTGTCCCCCATGAAATCCTTGTCTCCAAACTGTAGACACATGGATAGGTGGACCACTCGGTGGTTAAGGAATTGGTTGCACTCAAAAAATTGCAGTTAACAGCTTGATGTCCAAGTGGAGACGAGTGATGAGTGATATTCCTCAGGAGTTGGTATTGGGACCAGCCCTGTTTAACATCTTTGTTGGTGATATGGACAGTGGGATAGAGTGCACCCTCAGCAAGTTCGCCGACGACACCAAGCTGTGTGGTGCCGTCGACATGCTGGAAGGGAGGGATGCCGTCCAGAGAGACCTTGACAGGCTGGAGAGGTGGGCCTGTGCCAACCTCATGAAATTCAACCAGGCCAAGTGCAAGGTCCTGCACGTGGGTCGGGGCAATGGGGCGGAGAATGGACTGAGAGCAGCCCCGAGGAGATGGACTTGGGGGTGTTGGTTGATGAGAAGCTCAACATGAGCTGGCAATGTGTGCCTGTAGCCCAGAAAGCCAGCTGCATCCTGGGCTGCATCAAAAGAAGTCTGGCCAGCAGGTTGAGGGAGGTGGTTCTCCCCCTCCTTCTGCTCCAGGTGAGACCCCACCTGGAGTACTGCGTCCAGCTCTGGGGCCCCGAACATAAGAAGGACACGAACCTGTTGGAGTGAGTCCAGAGGAGGCCACGAAGATGATTAGGGGCTGGAGCACGTCTCCTATGAGGACAGGCTGAGAGAACTGGGGTTGTTGGTTGTTCAGCCTGGAGAAGAGAAGGCTCCAGGGAGACCTTATAGTGGTCTTCCAGAACCTAAAGGGGGCCTACAGGAAAGCTGGGGAGGGACTTTTGACAAGGGCCTGTTGAGACAGGACAAGGGGTAATGGCTTTAAACTGGAAGAGGGTAGATTTAGACTAAATATAAGGAAGAAATTATTTACTGTGAGGGTGGTGAGGCACTGGAACAGGTTGCCCAGAGAAGTTGTGGATGGCCTATCCCTGGAAGTCTTCCAGGCCAGGTTGGATGGGGCTTTGAATGACCTGGTCTAGAGGAAGTTGTCCCTGCCCAGGGCAGGGGGTTTGGAACTGGATGATCTTTAAGGTCCCTTCCAACCCAAACCATTCTATGATTCTATGACTTCCACTAATATGTTCCAGGTGATATTAATACAAACAGAATAAAACTTTGGCCTTGAGGGCAAAGCTTCAGCAAAAGGCTACTTGGAATGATTAAACCTATTGGGCAAGCCATGTCATCCTGAAATGAATTGACAAGCAATATTAACCTGACTGACACTCCAGCCTCCTTACCGGTCTGAAGCCCTGGCACTGACTGAAATGGCTGGCATCAGGGCGAGGGAGTGTGGAATGAGGAGGGGTCCTGAAGGTGAGTATGCTCTAGCTGGCAGCATATCTGAGTCTTGCAATCACTTAGCTGTAGAGTAAGAAGAAAAAAAAACAAATTTTTTTAAATTTTTTTTTTTATTTTTATTTTTTTCTGCTTCTGCACATCAGCATTACCTACTGCCTTATCCTTAATGTGTTGGGCATGGAATAGTTGCTGGCAGGGGAAGGAGGGCTGGGTATGGAAGGTGTTGCAGATACTGCCAGTTAAGTAAGTAGAAAATCTGGAAGGGGGCAGGAGAAGGAATAAAGGTGATGGAGAGAGGAAGAGCTGAATTCCTGCAACCTCTGTGCTCTGGTGTGTCACTTGCACCTTAGAAAAGGAAGCAGCTTGTAAGAAACTACTAATTTAGATAGATTATGGATCAACAGGCTTCAGTCTCCCATGAATTACATGACTGTTCTTATTTATTGCTGGAGGTTATAACAGGTTAACCCTACATATTGAGATTGTAAGATTTCGCAAGAGCAACGCAAAGTGTTTCACACATGGGCTGAACAACTGAAGTGTCTAGTCTGTAAAAGCTCCTGATCCAAACGCTGTAATTTGCAAAGACAAATGGAGCAAGGTTACATATTTCTGGTGGAGACTTACAAGAGGAACATACCTTCTACCTAGTTAGATTTTTCTCCTATAAGAAGAAAGGGAGAAGAAGATAAAGTAGATTAGTGCTATGTCATCCTTTTCTGTAAGAAAAACATCAATCCATTTTAGAATGGTTCTTTCTAGTGAAACCAAAACAGCTCTGATTTTGAAACCAACTCCATTGTCCTGGAGCTAGAATACAATGATTTGCAAGTTCAAGCTAAAACATAGCTTTGTGTATCTGATCAGCGTTATCTAAGTATCTCCTAAGTATAACACTGGAATTAAACTCTTGAACAAAAATGCTTCCCAGATACTAAGCAATTCTTTATATCTTAGTTTTTGCATAATGAAGTTACAGGACGCACTGTATGTGGATGAACATTTCTGTTTTCATAGTAGGTTGGTAGGAACATCTTATTTCATGTGGGATGACTGGAAGCACAGCTGCTTAGTATTTTGGTTTTCCTGGTATAGTTATCAACATGAGTGAAAATGTGCATACACAGATTTGAGAAAGTGGACAGACTGTCAAATCCATTGATCAAATGTTCAGCAAGAGAAAAGTTGAAGACATTTTTCAAGGCTGTAAGGCAGCTGTTAGTCTCTAATTCAACAGTGAACGGTGAGCCCTATAAGGTGAATCTTCTAACCGTTCTTTTGCAAAACATGTGTGCTCCTTGTTTTTACAGATATTTGGAGTTTTTTGTTTTTTTCTTAAAGCTCTTCAGCATGCACACATTCTCATCTTCCACCTCACTCTCCCAAATGCAATCATCTCTGTGCTGATTGACCTAAGTGATCACCATGGTTTCCAATTCAATTCAGGTCCCCAAAGAGGACTTTTAATTAAGAAGCTGTAATAGAATCTAGGAAAAAACTTCTAAGTCCCCAGTCTTAAGGCTGTGAGCGAGAGATCCCAGGGGTGTCTGTGGCCAACTAGTACAAGACTCTAAACATGTCCTTTCCAGAAAGGTCACATTCTGTGAAGAAAGCTGCATAAGTAAATCTTACAGATGTAGACATCCCTTGCAAAATTCCTAGGGATCACAAAAAGTTGAAAAGCTCTGCAATAGGCTGCTGTTGAGCAGTAGGTAGTTACCAGGAGAGCAGCAAGTTGGCAGCAGGCTCGTACAGAAATGGCCACATGTGAAGCTGTAACCACAGTTCGTGCAAGGTCCTCAGCCTCCCTCACAGCCAGCTCAAGCACCGCCGCAGCGCAGCGGAGCTCTGCCGGCGCTGCGGCTAGAGGACTTCGTTAGTGCTTTGCTACATGTAGAAGCAAACTTGTTTTGTAGCAAGACCCAAAGTATTTAAGAACTAATGTTTACAATCCCCATCACTTGAGTTGCAGATGTGTACACAGGTAGGATTTACAAAAGTACTTGGGATTGGTCTGTGTTCACTGCGTGGGGGACAATCCCACCTCGTGTGTGTGCATGTGTGGAGCAGTGTAAGCTGGTGGTTACTCAGCAGCTCATACTAATCTCCAGGAAACAACTTGTGCTCCCTGGACTGTGGATGCGATGCTTGGTAATGTTGTGCAGAAGCACTTGACAATGCTTTCACACCGGGAGCTCCAGCATTAGCCACGTATGAGAACAAAAAGTGGGACTGGAAAACACTTCTGAAGCCTTTCAAGTATGATATTTGCTGAAAAGCAAAGTTCCAGAAAACTGGAGCCACATATAAACTTGAGATAACTTTGGTGAATAGTTTCTGGCTGGAAGACAAAAAGGAAAATTTAAATGTTCTGTGTAGATTGTTTCAGGATTAAACATCTTGAATTTTTGTTTCAAAATGCTCTCCCTTCTGGCAATTCCCTCAAAACTTGTGGTCATATAAATCTGAGTTACTGAAGATACTACTTGAAGACTACTGTCAGAACAATATTTTGTTTAATTGGAAGTTCTTTTCAGCTCTTTATTTAGTTGAAAATGTCTGAAGTTTTTCTTTGGAATGTAGCTTGAAAGAATTTTTTTTTTTCAGCTTATTACTTCTCAGTTAGCTCGCTGAACAGAAAGTGCTTTGCAAGTACCCAAGAGGGGATGACGGGAAAACAGAAGAAATTAATAAATAAAAGCTTTGGTTGTGATAAGTCATCTCCTTGACACAGCAGCACTCCAATGCCAGACCTGGATCACTTGTACAGAGGTACCTGTACCTTGTAGTTGCACCAACATATGTCTGACGTGGGCCACTCTGCTGATTTACAGAAGAAGTCATATATACTGCATGAATATAACAAGTGAGTGGACACCTCCCTTAGCTCCTCCTCCACAGAAGAAACCTGGAAAAAAGACGGTTTGGAGGAGGACTGTGCCATGCTGTGACTAGGGCATGGTAGTCACAGGTGGGAGGCAGACTGCAGAAAGGAACAAAAACCGAGTCATAGTAATTTAACCAGTTCTGCACAGAAAAACACCCTCCCCGCTCTCGGCTCCGCTCCTGGCAGACTTGGTTTTCCAGCTGGTGAAAAATAGGGATGAAACATCTTCCTCGCTACCTTTGAAAAACACTTTGGTGTCCTCCAAGGAGATATAAGAGCAGCATTATTATAACGGGGAAATGAATTGCTTGCTTGCTGGATTTAGCAGCTTCCTGTTTTGGAAACCCAAGATACCATCTCAAATTTCTGTTTGTGGTCAGCCTAGAAGAGACGCCAAGGCTGCAACGCCTCTGGTGAGGCAGCGCTTCATTTGCTAATTGTCTCTGCCAGACAATGCCATTTACACTGAGCACAAAATCACCTCTAACTTCCACTGACCAGAAAATTGTTATATCCTTGAACTCCCATCCTTCTGAAACAGGACCAGGCACTGCAAACTCAGGCTGTTTATGCCAGCTTTGCAGTCAGGAGGCTGGCAAGGGGCCGCTTTACGTTTGCTCTTACTCTCTCAGATTGGTTTTTGCACTTTTCTGTCAGAAAAGGTGGTAGAGGTGGGGTTTGCCTCTGTGAGAGCTTTTCAGTGTGGAAAATGTCTCCTATTTGACAGTTTTCATTGCTCTTTTGCTGTGAGATGTTGCTCTTCATTTTGGAGGCCATATACCAGCGGAAACTAAGTTTGAGCCACAGCTCAGTTAAATGCTACAGTGGCTGCTAAGGGTGACAGAATAAGCCAGTGCTACCTAGGACTACTTTCTCTAACACCAGTCTTTAAAGATCAGTAGGTTATATTTTTTTCTTTGTTCCAAAGACTGGTTCAGGCACATCTGACTTGGATGTGACATCTCCTGAGGGATGTGGTTAAGCACAAAGTCAACACTGCTGCTTTAGTGACTTGGCAAAAACCTGACAGCCAGAGACTGTCATGGAAGCATCTCAGCAGCAGCAACGCTTCTTATCTCTTCCCTTACTGTTTATGAGACTGTTGAATGCCTGGGCTCCACACAAGGCAGGAATATACTGTATGTATCCCAGTTGGTTTTACCCATTCTGCAGCAGAAAGACAGAAACGGAGGTATGAATCAATAATTAAAAATTATATAACATATATTAAATTATTAAAAATTATTAAATTATTCTCAATGACCTTTCAAGAGTATCACGTCAAAATTACCACTGAAATATAACTTGGTTGTCTGCAAGGGAAGAAGTGATTCTGAATTAAGGGTGGAGAGTACCCAAACCATCTGGAGCTCCTCCCAGCAAAAATGAGAGGCAAAAAGGCTTATTTTCTTCCCATCTAAACAGAAAGGAGATATTGAACATCTATGTGATGCACAGAGGATAACAGGCAATGTTAGGATGGAAGAAAGATGAGTGATCTCCCTCAGAGGGGACTGACCATTGAAAGTCTCCAGGTTTTGCTGGGGTTCAGTTTTATGCCTGCAGTTGTGCCCCTGCTCAGAGGGACCATGGCAGCCTTCTCCCTCCTTCCACCCCACCCCCAGAAACCCCACACCACTGCTTTGCTTCCCCTCTGTTGTATCATGAGAAAGTCAGTCAGTATTTTGTTTGCTTCAATTTCCAGTTTTTAAGATTTTGTACTAACAGCTGAAGGACTTAATTCTGTAATTGCTGCAGAGGAACTTCGTTCTGCTTGAGTTATACTGAATACACTTGTAAACCAAAGCAGCCACAGTTATGAAGAAATGCTCTTCAAAAACCTTGTCCTTAATCTCATTTGAGTATGAAACTAAGGGGCTGGCTTTTTAAGGCCTTCTTGAAGCTTGCCCAAAAGACTAATGTGTAAATGTGAAGAATGCTCTGGAAGCTCTTGAATGGAGACATTTTATTTCCAAATAACCACAGGAGTAAGTGTTTGTAGCAAAAAGATTATTAATGGCATTGCAGCCAAAATAAGGTGAGTCCCTGAACTTGATGGCATAGTATTTGCATATTACCTTGGTATTATTTTCTCACACTACCTTTGTTTATTTTTACTGGAAGAAGCACAAGAAAAGCCTGGTGCTCGCTTAAATCTCCATAAATCCAATCATCTGAAGCTACATTACTCCTTTTTCCTGGCTCTGTTCCCCTCTGAAAGCACACCACTTGCATGCTCACTCTCGTTTTTCCCATGAACTACAGGGTGCAGGCCAAAATACCCTCTGCAACTGGTAACTTGCTAGGCACACTAGGTTCCAGTTAATGTAACAAACGGTTGTTTCATAATGCTTGAAGTATCTGTGGCATGAATATATTAAAAGTCCTGAAACCAGCAGGAAATAAGAGGAGCATTTTTTGTTTTCCACAGGGTCAATTTTATTCATCTGGTGAAAACATCTTACGACGACAAAAAAAGTTAAGCTACATGGAAAATCAATTCCGACAACCGCGGTAACAGTATTCAAGTGGCGGGTAAGAAACGCTCGTATGTGCCGAAGCTGAACACCTCTCCGTGCACCGGCTCGGGGAGGTTCTTAATTGTACCACCACGGGCTGCTCTGCAACAATGCAGTGTTGCGTCCCTATCAGCGGTTTCAGCTACAGACCAGCATGTGTTTCTGTGGGGAAAAGAGCTGGATGTTTTAGCATCCAGTTACTTGGGAACCTGCCTTGGTTTGCTGGAGCTGAAGGTGCGAGCCAGTTCATCACAGGCAAAGTCAGAGCAATGATCTCAGCAGCTGCTGGGTCAGTGGTCACCTCCCCTCCTGCCAGCATCACCGAACTGATAGATGTTTCAGCTTCTCATTTCTAAGAACATAATTCTTTATCCAACCATGCACTGATATCCTGCAGCACTGAACAACAGCTTAGCAGCAGGGAGACCATCACCTGGAGCCAGGCTTAGAGAATGGTCAGAGGGTTGGTCAAACCAGCACGAGTGAGGGGGTGCTGGTGAACCAGACCCTGCAGCTGGAGACAGCAGCCACCTCGCAAGAGAGAGCAGGCACCCAGATGGGCAGTGCAGTTGTCCCTTTGGCTCTCCTTAACCAAATACCTGACACAAGGGAGAGAGGTCTCAGCTACACGTGCTTGTTGCATAATTGTTGAAAATGCCTGCAATACAATTCTGTCAGAGGCAATTATCGCTGCAGCGCAGTTGCTCTGGGAAGCCTTCCTCTCCTAGGCCAAATCACAACTACCAAATCTCGGTTGGTTCGGCTGAAAAAATATCATGGCAGTGACGTCTTTTCACTAAAAAGGATTGTTTCTCATTCTGCTGTCATTAAAACCAAATATTAACTAGCCAAACTGTCTTCACCAAGACTCTCCAAAAATGGAACATTTTTTTTAAACAAAATAACTGCAATTCAAACTGCAGCAGTCAGTGCTGTGCCAACTTTGGTATCCAGCCAGTGAATTTTAAAGTAAACATCCTCCAGGACTGTTCTCCATTTGGATTTATTAGTCATTACCAAGAAAAGATAATTAGCACTTCTGAAGCATTGTGATAATCAGCAGCATGAACTGTTACCAACAGAAACGGACTGGGGTACTCGTGCAGCGCAGGAATATGGCAGCTCTGCCGTATTCCCTGTACAGAATGAGTACACCAGTGGGCAGATCCTCAGCTGGAGGAAATGCTCATAAATACCAACAACTCCAGTGGGGCTAATGACAGTTTACACAGGGTAAAGCAGGGAGGGGGGTTGTTCCCGGGCCTGCAGTGCTTCTCCTTCTGTTATCCTGGAGGCAGAGTCATTTTTGTTACAGTATACAAAGCTTCTTGTTGGTCAAAGGCAATGGTAAATACTATTCCTTTACTGCGCAACAGAAAAATAGGAGCTAATTATTTTTCTTTTGTATGCACCCTGCCAACACAAAGGAAAATAACCTTGTGGTGGAACGAGAGGAATCTGGGTATACCTGCATCCTTTAGGCAAAGATGCCTTTTTTCTCTTCCTCTTTCACAACTAATGAGAAAACTCTGTTGGACTCAAGTCAGTGCTAAAACTCACAGAACTGGCATTTCACTTATTGTTCCCCAAACTTCCATTACTTATGATCATCTGTAATAACCATATGAGGGATGGGATGTAAATCTTACCCTCTCAGTCTCAAACCCTGAGCATTAAGCATGCCAGGCTCCCAATGAAGTATTACCTACTGAGCTCAGGGAAGTCAATCTATTAGATTTATCGATGTTCCTATCTAAATAAATACCACAATACAATTCTGTTTTGGTGAGCACTAGTAAGAAATGTACCTAGAGGATTAATCCCCAAAATACTTGCAAGTCTGAAACAACCGCCCTCTTTCCTGCACCGTACAGAGCATTTCAGGTCAATATAACAGTCCTCCAACCAACAGCTCTTTGTATCCCTGAGAAGCACGCAGCAGATCTCAGGACTGAATCCAGTTTGCATGCAAAGTACTTTGTCTGCAACTGACAGAGGGGCTGTGGTGAGCTGTGCTGGCAATGCATACCTTACCCATGTAATTCCTATTGATGCTGATGACATTTACCTGTGTACTTCTTTGCCATGTCTGAAGCAGAGACTCTCAGGACTGCAAATCTTATGCCAGCAACACTCCTTAATGCACAGGACAAATACGGGCCCACCCTGGCAACATGGAACTGGCAGATACACTCAAAGCACTGGTGCACGTTTGCTCCTTTCCTAGGAAGACGACGGCTGTGTCGAGTCTGAGAAGAAGTTCGCCTGCTGGCAACACGTGTGATGGGCTGGTGGCTGTTTACAATCTACCCACACAGAAGTAAATGGGTCTGTGAGTGTTTGCTTCTCAGCTGCTGCTGGGAAACAGGCACCCTCCTGCCAGGTCACAAACCAGCTCTGTTACACAGGAAAAGCGGTTCCTGTGTCACAGAGGTGGATGCATAGTTTGTACTCAAACAGCGGTCCGTTACACAGAAGTTGCTATGGCAGTGCTTTGCATGTACATGTTGCACAACAAAATGGTGATGTTGGACCACACGGACTCTTTTTTTGTGTCCTACACAGAAGGCTCGCTCCCACCCTGGGAACTATGGAGCCGAACAAATACCAGGATATAATATCGATCTATATATATATCTCTACTTAAGTCTATTGTCAGATTGCACCTGACTGGAACTGGGTTTAAAACACCTGGGTAACAATTTACATATTACATGAACAACAACGTCTCTCCCCCTCCCCTTCCCCTTTTCCCACCTGCAGCGCAGAGCAAGCCAACTCCATAGCAAAAGACAGCAAAATGGGTCTCTGCTGCGTCTTTCTGTCTTCATGAAACTCATTTAATTCTGGAACTTTTAACACCTACTCCTTCCTCTGCTGCTGGTGCTATTGCAAATGAGAAATGTGGCCGGGTAACACTGTCTCCTTGGAAACCTGACTCTGGCCTAAAAAGCCCAGTTTGGTGCCTGTGTGGCACTGGAAAGCCAGAGACCTCCTGGGCCAAGCACCCTTCATAGCTGGGCTGCTTTCACTCCAGATCCCTCGGTGAACAGAGGAATGAGCTGGGCTATTGCACCAGCAAGATGTAATGGAAAAAAAATATATATCTTGGTCTGGGAGTGCAACAGGCTGCTGAGAGAAACCTGAGGGCAGCCTACTTCCCTTGGTGTGGGTGCCTCGAGGGGAGGCGTGGGGCAGGAGCTCTGCGACGGTGTGGTCTGGGAGCAGCGCGAGGAGCCTCCCTCTCCATTAGCCTGCAGATTTCCAAATAATTGTAAACAATGCTGACTTCAAGTCCGCTGCCAGAGCCTCAGGCTCCTTAAGAAATAACCCCTACTCATTTATTGCCTGAGGATATTATTATTTCTGGAATGAACTAGTTGCAAATCACAATACTGGGCAGAATTATAGTACAAACTGTGTTTTAGTGCAAACCCAGTTATGAAATAGTCACAAATCTTCTTTGGACAGAAATGGGCACCGAGCCTCAACCTTTTGTGTAGAAAAGTGCCCGAAGTTCATTTCCGCATCATCTTCATCTTGGGACTGGTCTGGACGGGGCTGGCTTTTGTGTGTCGTGTGAGAGGACGGTACAGCTCTACTTCGCTGCCGAGGCCCAGGGGAGGTCAAGCACAGCTAAGGAGCAGCTTAGCAGGGGATATGCCAGCTGCATCCCCCGCGCCAGCCGTGCCAGCCGTGGGGAGGCTGGGCGGATTAGGAGCTCTTCAGATGCCTCTGGAGATCACTCTTACATCTGATACACTATGTAAAATGATCTGCTCTGCTGAAGGCTCAACTCTGCACCTCTAATGTGAAATTTCTACAGACAATTCAAAGATTTGGTTCTAAGAAAGAAGTAATTCACATATACACATACTGCCTTCAGCATACTTGAAAGACTGCTGCCATCTTTTATATCATGAAAAGATGGATATGGAAATGTTCTGTGCCAGGAATGGTAATGCAGTAAAGCACAGAGTTCAGTCACTACATACTGGTAGTCACTATATTCCTCACTAAAAGTGATGCAATAGGTGATTCATAAGAATGAAACTCAGAGTTTGTAATTAGCTGCTTCATGTAAGGCCTTTCAATAAATATGTAATTGGAGATACATATCTGGTTTTAATACTAGTTCAAGTGTGAGCTGATTTGGTCTTTGGTCTTTCTGCTTTTGTGAATCATACTGCAATAGCAGCTTTAGAAAAAGAAGTATTTTTAATTTAAATTGGTCTAGGCAAACGCCACACTAAATATAGTGAGCATACGCAGTATAAGAGCAAGGCAGGAAAAACAATTATCAAAATAGCTGAAATAATTTTGAAAACAGCATATACTGCATGTCAATATGGTTTAATTGTCATTCCTATCCTGTCAAATCTGTGTGGAGGCAGCCACATGCTTAAGCACAACTTGGTCAAATTAGTTGGTGCATTTACTCCTGTTTAGAGCAGGTCTGGGCTTTAACTCAGGGCCTAGGGTTTTTACCTTTAATGAAAACTGAAAGGTGCAAGTGCTTAGAACAGCTGTAACCTAGCATGATCTGTTCTACAGACAGTCACCTTGAACCAACACTTTGAAAGAAGCCTTGCTATTAACTTGAGCAGGAGGTGAGCCAGGCACCTGTGAAGAAAAAGGCATTCTCTATTTCTGCCTGTTGCAAATTCTTCTACAGTTAGGCTTGTCTCAGCTAAGTGTATAGACCTGAGCCCTGTCCTGGAATTATTTTGCCCAGTTCCAGGTTACAATGGCACTTTTCTGTTGGGCTTTTTCATTGTTCATTTGTTTGGTTTCGGTGTCTGTCCATAGAATGAAGGTGCTTAGCTGCAGGCCAAAGTTTCAGAGCTGTCTGGGTATGACAGTGAATGGGATAACAGGACTGCTGGATTCGAGGTCCAGAGCAGTGAGGAAGCATTCGATGGCTGCTTCGTTTTTCCCCTGAGCTTGCAAGACCTCTCCAAGGCTGTTCCAGGCCCTGTGACTGGTGGTCTGGATCCGGATGGCATCTCTGAGGACTTTCTGGGCCAGGTCTTTCCGCCCAAGTTTGCTCAGCACCAGACCCTGTCAACAAACAAGGGATGAGCAGTTAACAACGGCACAAAACAGAGGAAGAAATGGAGCTCCTGGAGCTCCCAGCAAGATGGGGAGATCTATGAGGGCAGGCGCAGGAGTCCTATGGGGTGATCTCCACCTGTTTCTGGAGAAGAGTATTAATCAGCTGTTAAGCTCTGCTTTCTTTGATTGTGATGTATAATTTAAAAAAACAATTGTGAAAAGAATTTACACAAAGACTGATTGAGCTCTGCAAGTGCTCCTGCTGCGTGTTACTAGAAGAGCGTATACTGGTGCTGAATAGAGAAAGGCTACAGGCCCGTTAAGCACCCCTCTCTCCTTCAGTAGGTTACACTAGCTTCTAATCTCCAGGATAATATACACAGCTTCAATTACACTGAGTATCGAAAGAACTCTTGCACATGTGGAACATCCAGCTCTCAGCCCCTGCATCTTGACCATGTAAACAGGAAGAGCTGGAGATGCGTGCACACGAGCAGGGCTACGACCTTGTTGGCATCACGGAGACGTGGTGGGACGACTTGTACGACTGGAGCATCAACATGGAGGGGTATAGGCTTTTTAGAAAGGACAGGAAGGGGAGATGAGGAGGGGGTGTCGCTCTCTACATCAGCAACCGGCTGGAGTGCGTGAAGGATGGAGGACGAGCTGACAGAGAGCTTATGGGTCAAGTTTAGAGGACAGGGACAGACAGGGGACATTATGGTGGGGGTCTGTTACAGTCCGCCTGGCCAGGAGGACAGAGCAGACAAGGCGCTCTATAGCCAGGTAGGAGCAGCCTCACAGTCACAAGCCCTGGTCCTCATGGGGGACTTCAACCACCCTGACATCTGTTGGAGAGACAGCATGGCAGGGCACAGGCAGTCCAGGAGGTTCCTGGAATGTGTGGATGATAACTTCCTCCTGCAGGTGATAGAGGAGCCGACAAGGAGGGGTGCCATGCTCGACCTTGTGCTCACCAACAGGGAGGGGCTGGTGGGGGATGTGAAACTAAAGGACAGCCTTGGCTGCAGCGACCATGACACGGTGGAGTTCAAGATCCACAGGGCAGCAAGGAAACTACATGGCAAGCTCTCTGCCCTAGACTTCAAGAAGGCAGACTTCGGCCTCTTCAGGGACCTGATGGGCCAAGTGCCATGGGAGGCCGCCCTGGAGGGAAGAGGGGCCCAGGAAAGTTGGTCTATATTCAAGGAGCACCTCCTCCAGGCTCAGCAGAAGTGCATCCCGATGAAAAACAAGTCGGGCAAAAAGGCCAGGAGGCCGGCGTGGATGAGTAAGGAGCACCTGGACCAACTGAAAGTGAAGAAGAAAGCCTATAGAGGGTAGAAACGGAGACAGGTAGCCTGGGAGGACTACAAAGAGGCTGTGCGAGTGGCCAGGGATCGGGTGAGGAAGGCTAAAGCCCTGACAGAACTGAATCTGGCCAGGGATATAAAAAGCAACAAGAAAAGCTTCTAGAGGTATGTAGGGGACAAAAGAAAGTCCAAGGAGAATGTAGGCCCCCTCCGGAAGGAAACTGGTGTCCTGGTTACCTGGAACATGGAGAAGGCTGACATACTCAATGATTTTTTTGCCTCAGTCTTCACTGATAAGGGCTCTTGTCTCACCACCCAAGCTGTGGAAGGCACAAGCAGGGACTGCGAGGATGAAGAACCACCCACTGTACTGAAAGAGCAGGTTCGGGAACATCTGAGGAACTTGAAGGTGCACAAGTCCATGGGACCTGATGAGATCCATCTGCAGGTCCTGAGGGAACTGGCGGATGAAGTTGCCAAGCCACTGACCATTGTATTTGAGAAGTCGTGGCGGTCTGGTGAGGTCCCCGATGACTGGAAGAGTGGGAACATAACCCCCACTTTTAAAAAGGGGAACAAGGAGGACCCAGGCAACTACAGGCCGGTCAGCCTCACCTCTGTGCCTGGCAAGGTCATGGAGCAGATTCTCCTGGAAACCATGCTAAGGCACATGGACAGCAAGGACGTGGTTGGTGACAGCCAACATGCCTTCACCAAGGGCAGATCGTGCCTGACCAATTTGGTGGCCTTCTATGACGGGGTGACAGCATTGGTGGACAAGGGACGAGCAACGGATATCATCTACCTGGACTTGTGCAAAGCTTTTGACACTGTCCTGCACGACATCCTTCTCTCTAAACGAGAGAGGCATGGGTTTGATGGATGGACCACTCGGTGGATAAGGAGTTGGCTGGATGGCTGCACTCAGAGAGTGGTGATCAACGGCTCAATGTCCAAGTGGAGACCGGTCACGAGTGGCGTCCCTCAGGGGTCCGTGTTAGGCCTGACCGTGTTCGACATCTTTGTCGG
Organism: Chlamydotis macqueenii; assembly: GCF_036417535.1. NCBI lineage: Eukaryota > Metazoa > Chordata > Aves > Otidiformes > Otididae > Chlamydotis > Chlamydotis macqueenii. Next base: position 83,441,621 of record NC_141558.1, on the reverse strand, counting down.
TGACATGGACAGTGGGATAGAGTGCACCCTCAGCAAGTTCGCCGACGACACCAAGCTGTGTGGTGCCGTCGACATGCTGGAAGAGAGGGATGCCGTCCAGAGGGACCTTGACAGGCTGGAGAGGTGGGCCCGTGCCAACCTCATGAAATTCAACCAGGCCAAGTGCAAGGTCCTGCACCTGGGTCATGGCAGGCTGGCACAAATACAGGCTGGGCGGAGAATGGATCGAGAGTAGCCCTGAGGAGAAGGACTTGGGAGTGCTGGTGGACAAGAAGCTCAATATGAGCTGGCAATGTGCTCTTGTGGCCCAGAAGGCCAACTGCATCCTGAGCTGCATCAAGAAGAGCGTGGCCAGCAGGTCGAGGGAGGTGATTCTCCCCCTCTACTCTGCCCTGGTGAGACCCCACCTGGAGTACTGTGTCCAGTTCTGGAGCCCCCAACACAAGAAGGACATGGACCAGATAGAGAAGGTCCAGAGGAGGGCCACGAAGATGATCAGAGGGCTGGAGCACCTTTCCTATGAGGACAGGCTGAGAGGGTTGGGGCTGTTCAGCCTGGAGAAGAGGAGGCTCCGGGGAGACCTTACAGCGGTCTTCCAGTACCTCAAGGGGGCCTACAAGAAAGATGGGGAGAGGCTGTTTAGCAGGGCCTGTTGTGATAGGACGAGGGGTAATGATTTTAAAATAGAGGGAGGTAGATTTAGATTGGATATTAGGAAGAAATTTTTTACAATGCCAGTTGTAGAACACTGGAACAGGTTGCCCAGAGAGGTGGTGGATGCCCCATCCCTGGAAATGTTCAAGGCCAGGCTGGATGGGGCTCTGAGCAACCTGATCTAGTTGGGGATGTCCTGCTCCTTGCAGGGGGGTTGGACTAGATGACCTTTGAAGGTCCCTTCCAACTCTAACCATTCTATGATTCTACGATTCTATATAGAAAGACTTTTCCTCTGACAAATGGGGCTAGAGGGACACAGCCCCCTTCCAGCCTTCTAGGGGCAGGCTGTATGTAACAGCATGGGGCCCTCTGCCCTCCTGCTACTTGCACTCCAATGTAGAGCCTAAAGCAGTGTGAGGGAGGAGAAGGATGCAGGAACCTTGTTTAAAAAGCTGTCCTAAGGGTAAGAAAAGACACAAGTGGGTGTAACCATCTGGAAGGAACAGGAGAGGGAAGATGAAAGAAGTGGTAGGAAGAACATGTCTTCCTATAGGGCTCGCATGGACACGTCTGAACCCACAAAGCATCCTACAAGCCAGGCTCCTTTTAACTGTACAGCAGTCAAACACACTGAGCCCAGATGGTCACATGGGCTTTGCAGGCCACAACGCATTAGTGGCATTTTTCTGCTTCCTCCTGAAGGTGCACACACCAGGATGAACCTCCCACCAATTCCATCCAGGTGTGGTCTTGTGGAAGAAGCAGCCCACACTTTCATGTCACCTGCCAAGCTCTGCAGGGCTTCTGCCTGCACTCATCTGCGGAAGAGCTGGGAAGTGAGATGACAGCCTGACTTTGTGCTTCTTCTGGAACTACGTAGTATGTGGATGCACAGAAAAGCATTAGCTTCCTCTTTAATGTGTCTAATTGCCTTTAGTTGATATGAAAAGACATAAGAAACCTGAAATCTCCCACAACTAGAACCCAAGTAAACTTCTGATGAAAGAACAGTGATGCTTTTGGAAGTAGTGAAGATTTTTCCTTTGCTTTGTTTTGTTTGCTTTTCCAAAAGTGCCATTAGGTGCACGGTGCATCAGCATGACTAAGACCCTATGGCCAGTGATAGTACTAATACCTACAAAAACACATTACTTTCAGAGAGAAATTAAGAAACACCCATTTAATCAAGTATCGGTGGTACCATGAAAAGTTTAACTGCCTCTTCCTTGCCCATAATCTTGACCTGAATAATCAACCCAGTATCAAGTGTGATCACCTGAAGATGGAGTGGGGATGTTTTTTTCTTTAGGTTTCTCCCTCTGTCAGAAAATGGCGAGGGAATGAGGCCTAATCATACCATTCCCTTGCGAGCAGGCACAGGTGGCACAGAGGTACCCCAATGGGAGAAGCTGGTTCCTTTGGAGGTAGCTGCCCGGAGACGGCCACAGGCATGTAATGACAGACTGGAAGGAATTTGTGCAATTACAATTTGAGTCACCCGCTTGACAGGGATAATGAGGCACAGAAAGGGCAAGTAGCGTGGCCATAGCAAATCTGCTGCTGAGCCAAGAATAGACGGGAGCTATCTCAGCTCATTTGTCCTCAACCACAAAACCACTCTTCCTAAAAACTCTTCCTGTTGCGCTGACCCAGCAGAGCCAATTGTGCTCTCTGGTGGCCGGGGACCCATCACTGTCCTCACCCTGACACTAAGCAGCATCAAGCCTCTCGATGCTCTGGGAGGGCTGCTGGCCCCAGAGGCACAGGGGCCAGCGTGCCCCTGCAGCTGCTGCCTGTCATCCCTCTCCAATGAGGAGGGGAATTCCCTTCCCGGGTGACATCTCGCGCCTCTCAACAATGCTGCAGTGAAATCCGCCTCATCGTAAACTGCTTGTGCAGCACAGCTCCCTTGTCGGCCCCAGCACCCTTGTTGGTCAAGGACCAGAGGTTGGCATGGCCTCTCCCCCCGTGGCTTCTCAGTGTGGAGCTGCTGCATTTCATTTTGCCTGCGCTTGAGGAGGACAGAGCTTTGCATCTCATGGTCCCTGCAGCTGTTCTGCAGCACTGGGAGGAGGCTGTATGCAAACCCCACATACCATCTGCATTTGGGAGAGATGCTGAAGCATAGCCCACCAGTAAGTGCAGCCCACGTGAACATTTGCTCGTCAGCACTCAGTGTTGTGAGCATTCCAGTGTAGCTGAAAAAGCATCTGTGAACCCTCAGAAAGGGTGATTTCGGGGTCCCCCAAACCAAGGAAAAGTCTCCTGTTGATCCTTCAGTGCACTGCATGAGTGCAAAACTGCTATATGTTTTTGGGGAGAAACACAGGAGAAAACATCTGCTAAAGGAGTTAAAGATTTCCCCCTTCCTCCTTGCTTACATGTAGGCTGCCAAAGGCTGCCAAAGGCTGCCCAGGTCCAGGGCCCTTCCCAGGTGTGCCCACCATCTTGCTTCCCTCTTGTTCTGACCCAGAACTGCCCCGTGGCCGCTTCTTGCCCATGTGCCTGGATTTCCATGTGGTGCAGACAAAAGATGCTGGGCTTCAGGCCTCAGCCCAAGTGGAGGTTGGGGTATGGCCAACCCACCCTCCAGTCCAGGCCTTGCCAATGTTCCCAAATCCCAGTGCTGAGACTACTCCTTCACCCAGAGTGAGCTGTGACAGATGGTGTCAGCCTTTCCAGTGAGGCTTAACTGAACCGGCAGAAATATGCTGCTGGACATTTAAAGGACAGGTTGAACAACATTAATTCTGTGTGCAGGAGAGTTTCTTGCTTTGGGTTTCCTCTCTCCCTGCCTCCTCACCCCACTCCTTGCAAACCACACACATTTTGTCAGAGCTGGAGGCTGCACAATCCACAAGCCTCACAAAGACGCAGCACTGAGCACTTCAGTTTTTGTTTCCCTGAGGTATGTGCACTTGAGAGCTTCTCCTTGCTACTGAATTTCTTATTTCCCCATGGAGTCTGGCTTGCTATAAACAATGCCTGCATGTTGTTGCTATGTAGGTCCAGCTGGAATCTGCCTACAGTGCAAAAAGAAAAAAAATATATATAAATTCAGAAAGCCACCCACTGACAGGCAATTTGCATTTTTATCTGGAAGATATTTTTTTAAAAGATTTTTCTAATGAAAGTTCAGTTCCTGAGTTTCTATGGAAACTCATCTGCTTGGTGCGCATGCATAATTTCATAAAGTCAGATCTCAGGAAGATGAGCAATTAGTATAAATATAGGAATGTGATTAAGGGTTTCATCCTCTTATTCCTGAAGATGGAGGGTGGGGCTGAGCTTTGTTGTCTTTCCTTGGTTTGTATTTGTGGTTTTGCCAAATTAATGCAGAAACCAGTGCATGAGGTGGCCTTGCTTGTCTGCCACCTCCTGGCTAGCGCTGGCACTTTTGGTTTTGCCCGGTTATTTTACTCCCAAAGATGGTGAGTACCGCTAAGTATGGTCTTCTCTGTCAGTGTTGTTGGTACTGAGTCAGGCCCTAAGGAGCAATGAGGACAGGCTATATTATAAATAGTAAAAAAAAAACCAAACCAAACCAAAAAGTGTGCAGGAAACATTTTGCCTTTGAGCTCCTGTGGGCAGCGTGTCGCTAGGCCTTGCAGCAGGCCTGTACTAGCCACACACAGGCATTTCACGTGCGGATGGCATTAACAGAGCTGTAGGTCTGAGGGTAACTTGTGCAGATTAATTTAATTTTCTTCTTTAGGTCTGAAAATGTACTTCAGTTCTTGTAAACAGAGGCAGAATAGTGAAGGTCGGGCTTTCAAGCCAGACTGTAAAAGACGGCGCTGAAAGCACTGGAAGGAATCCATCTGAGGCGAAGGGCTGCGGCACAGCAACACTGGCACATGGGCACGAAGGCAGAGGGGAGACAGCAAATTCGGTTTGCTGGTTTAGGGTGCCTTTTGCTGGCAGCTGGAGTCCTGAATTATTATTTTTTTTTAATTTCAGGGGAAAGGGGGATGCGTATGGGAAGCTTTTTCAAAGGTATTTTTGACCTTGTCCGCATGCAAAACAAACAAAACGCACACCACTTCTATAGTGACAGTAGGCTGGACTCTCTCGCCTTCAGTGATGTGATACTTAGTAACTGATACTTGAGTGAGGCTATTTTTGTTTTAGAATAGGAGAGGCATATTTCAATACAAGTTAGATGAGCAAAAAAGTGACTTGTTTTCAATTTCAACTAATAAAGAATGTGAGCAGAAGCCCCACTTGAAGTCACACTTCAGAAGGTCATGAAATTTTTGATCTGTGCCTTTATTTCCTTAGCGTTTGACAAAACCTCCTTAAAGGTTGTTAGCTCATAAAATTCCCAGAAAACAGTGCAGAAAATACATTATGGAAGACTACAAAATAAGCCTCATGTACAAGCTGGAGTTTATTTTTAGTAATGCAAGTCAAAACTTCCTCTGCAAATGTTTAGTTCAAACACCTGATGAGCAGCAGGGAGTTATCCTGAGTTCTGGCATCCTTGTCTCTTTCCACTAAGGTGGCACAGGTTTACTTATTCTTTCCTTTGGGGCTTGCACTGGAAAGAGATGTCCAGAAAAATGTTTTATTTAATTCCTGGGAGATGGCTTTTTGTTTTGTTTGCACGGTCATCTCACTCTTGGAGAATCTGTACAGGTGGACTAGACTCTATGTTTATAATTTACAGATTGAATGCAATTTCTCTCTTTCTTTGCACGAGACAAACTCCAAAGTGAGGTTGTCTCTGATGCTTTTCTCAACTGAGCAGAGCTTTTTTACCCTTTAATGTGTAAATAACCTAAGAGGTTTCCAGAATAAATTAGACTTTGCAGACTTTGCTGTTGGGCTACTGCTAGTGCATTAGTTAATTAATTTCAAGCTAATGGTGTACCCTTACTGTCTACTTCAATCTGTAATAGGGACATGTCACCAGTGGTTAGCAGGAAGGTGATCAGCAGCTGGCAAGATCAGGGCATGCTGCAGAAAAGTGCTTGTTCAAAAGTGTGCTTATTCAGCAGAAGCCTACAAAAAGCCTTTCAAGATGCATTTGGCATTTGGTGATAACAGTCTCATGTAACAGAAAAATCCGCACTGCTACAGGGCAACAAGCTTCTGTAATTATTTAGCAATCAGAATAAGTTGTAAGCAAAATCTGTTGCATAAACCATGGAATCTCAGAGAGTCCTTTTGGAAAATGGCAAAGATTAACCCTGGAAATCCTAGGTCTTCTAGAATAAAGAGAAACGTGTAACTAGCCAATTTCTCTGTGATTTTCTTCCCCTGCATTCATGACCTTTGTGCTGCTGAGGAACTAGGATTTTTATTTAAGCCGTGAGGAATGAAGTGAGTTTTTGTTGTGCTGTCACTTAGCCGTGCAGTGGCTGGCAGCGTGCGGAGTAGCTCATCATCCATTTTGCTGATTCAGTTCAGGTTGTGGTGAATCTGAGCTATACAGCTGAGCTTTATTCTCTGAAAATACGCTGTAGGAATACATGGAGCAGTCAGGACCTGCTCGCTAAACACACTGAATTAGAGACCATGTCTTACTTTGCTGCCCTAACAAAGGGTGACTGGGATCCACTTCTGGAGGGAAAGCTCGTCTTCCAGTGTTTCTACTGCCTCTTTTGTTGAAAGCAGCTTTTCCTTCTCTTCCTTCCCCCTCTCCAACTCCTCCACCAAGCCGCTGCATCCCCTCTCAGTCAGTGACGCTGACATGTTACATTTGATAAAGCAGAGGAGGGGACGGAGACGGGAGGAGAGGGAAAGCAAGCAGGATCACTGCAAAATGCAGCATGTGGAAAGGAAAAACGAAGGAACATCAATGGAGGGGGGGAGCTGGCAAGTGGTGGGAAAAGCAAAAACCCAAGTTTGCATCACGATTTGTAGCACTTGTGCACTGTGGGTTTCAATTCAGTAGGTTGAGCCTGCAGATTTCAGCTCCGGTACTGCAGGCACCAAAACCAGCACAGCAGCAGACTGCTGCTTGAACTTCACTGCAGTATCTTCGTGTCCTACAATTGAGTGTGAGGTAAGAGAAGAAATGAGAGTGCAAGGAGGTATCAGGAGAGACAGACTAACTGAGTGTGAAGACATAGGTGTCTAAAGCCCACCACAGACCTGGGCATAACGGATATGCTTTGCCAACCATGCAGAGGTAGCTTTGGCAGGGAGAGAAGAGAAAGCAAAAGAAAGAAAAGATCAGAAGTGGTGAAGACCCAAAGAGAGGCACATCCCCTTCCTTAGCTTGCCAATGTGTTTTTCAAGGCAGTGGATAATTGCGAAGGCACCAGATTGCCCAGACCCCGCCATGAGGCCAAGGCAAGCCCCCCCTGCCCCCCATCAGCAGAAGGGAAGCACTATGCTGCACTGCACAGTGCCCTCTGCCCAGGCTTGCTGTCTCTATTTCAGTTCATCAAATGTTAGCAGGGATGTTTGTACCGTGTTTGAAGCTTAAATATGATAAAACATTTATTGACATAAAAAGCAAACCCTACGGCAGCATTTCAAACCAGGAGGCTCTGATCTCTTCATAGGGAGGCTCATACAAGCCTAGGGAGAACGAAGAGTTTTTCTGCCTTGTTGCACTGTCGTCACTTAAGCTTCATTCAAAGCAGAATTGTTTGCTGCATGCTGAATATTCTCTAGATAGTTCTTTCTTTCCTGAGACCTACATGGAGATGAAGCAGCAAACAAGGAAACCTAAGAATGCTTTGCCACATGTCTGAGACTAACTAAAGGCAGTATTTGTTTCGCACTCTCTTTTCCTAGGGAAGGCAAGATTTCTCCCAGCCCTGATCATAGCAGTTGTCATAGTAATGTTGCAGTAGAGCACACAGTCGCTTCAACTAGGACGCAAGCTCATGGTGTCATCTGTAAAAACATGCACTAAGAGAAGGTCCCAAACTAATAATAAAACATAATTTAGAATACATAATTTATAATTTAAGGTCCCAGTTCTGTTATGCACTGTACCTGATTCCCTGGTAAAAAGCCTTGTTTAAATTAGTGAGGTTCAGCCTAGATATATCCAAGTATTTCAAAATACATAGAGAATTGCGACTGATCAGTCTCAGCAATGAGATAAAAGGCGTGCAACACATAGGCAGGATGCTGAAGGTAACCTGCTAGCTAAAGCACTTGACTAGAAAGTGGTTGCTGTTCTTCTTCAGCTGCTAATGCATTTCGCATTGGATAATCTGCCATTACTCAGGAACAATTCAGAGAGCCAGGACGGGGCCAAGGGACAACCTTTGGGAGGCTGAAGTCCTGGGTTTAAGTGTCCTCAGGCTGAGGAGGGTTGAGAACTTGCCTTTCCTGTGCCCAGGGTGTGCATGCTAACTTCTAGCAAATATTTTTAAGAAGTTAGGACAGCAGTTAAGCACGCCCATCACTCCCAGGGGGGGAAACAGCTCTCTGCCTGTTTTGATAGTAAGCAGGTGCCTATGTTCCATCGCACAGAGCAAGATGTTGCTGTGTATAGCCAGGGAATGTCCAGGCTTAAGACTTGGACACCTAGTTAATATGAGTTCCCACAGCGTGCTCTGGCTGATGAACAGGGAATTTCTGGCTGCTTAGGTCTCCTCCAGTACCAATGCTGAATCTTTCCTCAATTTTTAATGCACTGCTTTGCAAGAAAGGAGAAACTCATGTGCACACTTCCCATGTGTGTTATCTTCCCCTCAGAGTAAATCTTGTCTGAACGGATGAGTCATGAACAGGTCCTCCTAGATAACAGCTTCAGCTCTGCCAAGGTTCTCTGTGAACCTCAGTCCCACAGAACTAATCACCAGAGCAGGCGCCGCATTTAGTACATCTCTGAGGAAGGGTGCAGCGCAGCGAAGACAAGGCTGACAGAAGCACATAGCATGCCAATGTAGATTACAGCAGATGTCTTCTGAAAGGAGAGCCGAGGTATTTAAAAAATCTTAATTTGCTTAGTTTTCCACTACTGGCAGTCCCTGGGATAGCATGTTATTAATGACATCCTCTGCACAACTACAGCCGGAGCCTCAGAGTGCGGTATCACAGCTGAGCACTAAGCTAGCTGAGATGCTGGGAAACACGGAGCGAGCTGGGCAGGAACGCACCACTGTGGTCCAGCCAGCACCTCCGGCTTCTGCTCCAGTGCCTCTGATCCCGCAAGGAGCATGTTTCCTTATCATCTGTTAACAAAAAATCTCTCATAAATCATGGACCTCCATGCACAAAGAGATTTTGCTGAATTACAGATAGCATTTTCTGTTACATGCTTAAAAGAGAATGCGTTAAGAAACTCATTGAGAAGATAAATAATTAAAGACTTTTGATAAATACTGCACATAACATTAGTGTAAATGGAAGCTCCAGTGACACTGGAGAACTGTGATATTTTCATGTTTCCCATTTGTTTGGCAAGAAGGGACTTCTGATTCCTTGTCTTGACTGCGGCCAGCTCAGTGTTATCAGGACAACTTGCTGAAAACCTGTAAGTCTTGCTAGTTCCCACACCTCTGTTTCTGCAGCTGTATGTTACGTGCCAGGAGGCAACACATTCTGTTATTGCGCTACATGCTATTTTATATAGTATATTACTATAGTCTGTCCTCTGTCCTGTCTTTGGTGTGATAACAGGCAACCTAAATAGCACAGAATTTGAACTAATTATAACTGGTTCCCTTTTTTTTTTTTTTTTTTGGTAAAAAACAGTGTTTGAAGGCTGAAGTATAAAGGGAGTAGTTATTCCACCCCTTCTCCCTTCTGACAGTTCCCTGAGCATCTTCTGAAATACCATTTATGAGTTCAGCTGCGGACCAGCAATTTGACCATGACAATTTCTAGGCTTTAATTTAATCTCAGAGCAAAGCACAGCAAGAGGACAACACTGATCAGTAGAGCTGCAGTGGTATCTTGAGGTCTGTGGATGGAAAACCACAACTACAGCTAGCAATCTTCTGGAAGATCAGGTTGGAGCTCAGTGCAGAGGTATCTGCTGCAGGGAAAGATCAGGCCAAGGAAAACGTCTTTAGGCCTGGATGCAAGTTTTATTTGCCAGAGACGACTGAACCAACCCAGGAACTGGAGAGGTTTAAGAAACGAATCAAGTTCTTTCCTTGTAAAATGTCAGACACACTTTAGAGAAGGATCAGAGAAAAGCCGGGGAGTTCTGTCTTTCAGGAATTTATTTTGTTTTCTAAAGTTACGTAAACAGAGCCTGAATAATGTGGTAATGAGCACCTCAGGGATATGAAGAACTTGCCACAACAGAGGAACACAAGTGATTGGCACGGATAAACAGAAGCTACAGATTCCCTGGAAATGGGGATAATCCACCTCTGAAAAGCAGAACACCAGCCTTCCTGCTCATGGACTGAAATCTCTGCACTGCACAGTGGATCATATTTGCTCCTTCCAACAACCCCCAAAAAACCCCAGCACGCCCAGTCTCTCACTGATGAGGGAAATGTGTAGTGTCTCCAGGAGAGGAAAAGACCACTCGTAGTGTCTAAGTCATGGCTTTGGTGTCAGAGGATCACTTATCACCTCGTTTATGACAGCTCCACTGTCTCCTCTGGATAGAGGAAGGAAGCCTGGCAACTGCAGAGGAAGAGAGCAACAAACCTGCAAAACAACTCTGTCAGCTCCTAACTGATGCTCAGAAGCCAGGATCCCACTACACAGCCAGGGATTTGCTCCGATGGCTGGGCTACGGAGGCTGCCAGCTAACTAATGGATTTGCAGGGAGGATGGCAGTGGGGGAGGGAAGTTTCTGCAGCAAACAGAAACGAGGAGAACAAAGCCTTTGCAATTCCTTGGACAGTGAGTGAACTGACACACAAACTTATTAATGCGAGCATCCAAAATCCTCATTTCTCCTGTGGGAGCTAGTGACTAGAAGCAAAGACACGTTCTCTCCCTCAAGCTCAGCTGCTTCAACACAAAAATTTGAGCTAAGAGGCTGCTCTAAGGATTGCTTTTCCCCAAGGAAAGCTTAGAGCAGTTATTTTGGGATATCTGAAGCGCAGGAACATTCCTGGGATTCTGCAGTAAGCCTCAGAGTTGGGAAAACAGAATCTGCTAACCAGCCATGGTTTGGAAAGAGGCTACCGATCCTCTCCAAAAGCCAAACATTGTTGCTTTACTGTTGTCCTACTTGGTGGAGCTGCAAAAGGTACGTGCCAGACAGGCAAAATATCCATTGGGAGAGCTTCTCTTAGGGTCAGATTAGAATTAGTTTTGATTGTTCTCTCTTCCCCAGAGAACCCACGTATCTGGGGCCTGCAGAGTACCACTGTGCCGAGGGGCAGAAAGCAGCTGTCCTGACTGCACTCAGCACGACTGGCGATGCTTTCCGCAACCACAGCCTTACGCACGATGAGCGTGCGATCACTTGATGGGGAATTCCAGTGGAGAGCACCGTCCTACAGGAGGCTGCGCTGATGGTCCACCAAGCAAGTGTTGCACTGCTGACGTGCCGTTTTTGGGAGGAGGTGTAACTAGCTATGTCACCCTGCAGAGCAGGCTGAAAATAGGATTGCACTCACTGTGCCATGTGGCCCAGTGGTATGTCAGGACATGTATTTTTAGGAAATTCCTCCTTTGGGCAGAAAGGGTGAAGTGCTTGGCCTGGTTTGCAGGCTGCTGGCTTTGCCCAGATCTTTCATACTAGGGTGTGGGAGAATGTTAGCCACCAGTCGGTCTGTGGATGCCCTTAGTGCCTGGATATAGTGCTAGTCCTAGCCACGTATTGATCAGGGTGGTTGTGGGGGGGTGAAAGGCGGCTGGTCTGCTGCTGTGCTTTTCTGTTTCAATGCATGCATGCTTGCTTTCTCTCTTTGCTGGCGGCTTTCAGAGAGGAAATCGACCTCCAACAGAGCAGTGATGGAGAAAAAAGTAAGGAAGATCAATGTCTTGGGAAGAATACGGTCTCTGAGGAGCAGCAATAAAAATGTACCTTGCAGAATGAATGTGTGAGGGGAATAGGGAACTCAGAGAAGATAGCTCATGCAGAGAAGAAAAAGAGAGAGAAAAGGAAACACAGGCAGTAAGCAGGGGATTTAAATAAGCTTCTGGAGAGGCAAAGAGGAGTCTGACTTGGTGAGGTACTTTTTGGGTGCAGGATAATGAAAAAATGCAGTATGTCTCCATGCCTAGCCAGTTACTGATGCATAGACAGTGCTGTGACTTGTCTGACCCCATGAGAAGGACGAGGAATGGCAACACTGGACTCAGAATCAAATTCTTCTCTCTGACAGACACTTGCCGGCTTCCTCTTTTCCCCAGAACATCATTCCTGTCAGGCAGCATGTGTTCAGCTCCAGCATCTGGGTTGTGATTCTTTGGCAGCTGCACAAATCTCTGCTATCAAATCCCACCTGCCAGTCTCACGTCTGCTCCCACAGACCTTTGCCTGTTAGCAAATGTTTCAAAATCACACTGCAAGACACAGCGCATCATTCTGCAATCCTACCTCAGGCAAAAACCCTCGTGCAAGGACTCCTTTTACCTTCAGTGGGCTGCAGGAGGGAAAGGCTAGAGGACAGGCCTCTCGATTACAGGCAGAAATATTCATTTAGGTCACAGTTTGCACTGCATTCTTTTCAGCACTAATGTAAACCAGCTATTTTTCCCCTGGATTATCTGAATGATACAACTATTTTGTCTGTGATGTTTTAAGAAGCTTTCTTTTGAGACATGTTCCATCCTATAGCTGTGCTGTAAGAGAATTTGTGAACTTTCTTTGACTGCTCACTGGAATGGACTCATGTGAAGTTTTGCTCTGTGTTTTGCTCCCCTTCTTTACAAATCCTTCCTTTCTCTTTTCTTGCTTCTTAGCTTGTCATCCACTCCCAGATTAGCAATGCCACCAAAGTGATGTGTGCACACTGTATGTTGCTTCAATGTTGAAACAGTTCATTAGTAAACAAAACACTGAAACATAGCTTGCTCATCTATCCTGGATAAGAGATCTATCCACAGAAATAACTGCAATTTTAAATTCTGTACTGGGAGAAAGGACTTAAACTTCCACACAAATCATCTGCTATAATATTTCACAATCTGACTTTCCCCAGTGTGAACCTAGGCAATGAGGCTGTGCTTTTGGTGCAAAGGACAATATCTCTTGGAGATGGTCTAAGCTACTTGATTATGGTATCTCTAAAATTGCAAACAAAAAGAGACAATCAGTGCTTTTTGATGTGGACATCTGTCAGCAGAGAAACAACTGGTAATTGTCATGTAATAACCATCCCAGACACTTCCATAGCAATTATCTTTCTGGAAGTCAAGCATGAAAAAAACTGTTACTCATCCAAATACCAAGCATGTTTTGTCCGGATCTGGCTGCATTTCTGTAATTGTTTAAAACTCCAAAGTGGTACAATGCTCTTTTATAGGTGGATACTTGAGATCAAAATATTTAGCCAAAACATAGAAGTCAGTAATTGCTTTTGTTGGCATGTGATTAAGGTATTTAGCTTTACACTCTAATATTTGCATTTAGTTTTAGAAATAACGTAGCTATACGGAGTAAAGGTACTGATATTCTTACATAAATACAAGCACATGAGATTTGTAGAGAATTGGTTCAGCCAGCAGAACCATCTAGTTGCACTTCACCATTCAGGGAAGTCCTCGCTCCTACAGAAGCACCATAGGAGCTGCCAGTTTGGCAGGTACATAGCTCTCCGTGAGCTCTGAATGATGTTAAAGCAGTACAGTGCAGTCTAAAACCACGTGCAGGGAGGAATAGCTAATTCTCTTTTTATTAAAGGATTGGCTCTAACAGCCTGCCATCTATAAAAACCATACATGTGACTTCCTAAAGCATCTACATACCTCCTTTGCAGGCATGGGCTCATCAGCCCATCACTTAACTGAAGAGAACGGAAAAAATGGCTGCAGCTTCTCCAGAGACACCAGGTAAGGGGATGACTTCTAATGACAAGTAACCCGAACCAGGTTTGAATTAATGGAAAACTTCTGTTTAGATGGCACCAGAGCTGCCTGCACTGCAGACCAGTTATTTCATCGGTTACATAGTTTGGCAGTAGTCTAATGATGGATACTGTACTTGGAGGAACAAAAAATGCATTTTCTTGAGAACTGCTAGAGGAAAAATATTGGATCATCAGGAAAGAGGGCAAAACCAATCTCTCATGATTTTCAGCAAACCAGGGAAAAAACTCAATTGCCTAAATATAATGAACTGAGTAACTCCTGCAATCACAGAGAAACATACACATCAGGTACATTTCAGTGCTGCCCACATAGCTAAGCAAAAAAAAAAAAAAACCCATACGGAATGAAGAGGACATTTACAGAGCAGTACAGCCCCTAGCACTGCACCCATTCCGGAGTCTAGCAAAGCCCTTTCCCTTTAATGAGGCTGATCTGTCTCTGTGCTAGGAGGAACAGGCATGGGTATGTTAAATGAACCAGCCTGCACCTCTGAGATGCAGAGGGAGGCAGCAATGTGGAAAAGACCCACCATGCAGCAGTGTGACAGGAGTCCAGTACTCGTTTCTGGGCAGCACTGGAGACAGCGAGCAAGGGAGAGGGGCACCTTCAGTTGTTGTGTCAAAGCCTCAACAAAACACAGGCTCCAGCAGCAGCCCCTGACAGGGATGATGTACTTGTAAAACATTTACATTTTCAGCAGGATGTTTCTAATTAAAGTCAATTGGTTTGCACACCTGCTGGGAGTGACTGCTCTGCACCTTATCTCCCTCTCGTACTTGAGCGCAAAGAGGATGCAACTGCCTAGGCTACCACATAGCACTGTGTTCCTTTTGTGCACTGACAGTAATTGAGAAAATGGATGGCAACAGCCGTGTTTTGTGTTTGCTGCTGTTCTAGGAAGCACTTTTCTCTTCCTTTTTTTTTTTTTTTCCTCCTTCCTGAGCATAAGAGTGTTCAGGTTTTACAGCCCTTTGCCAGAGTGAGGGATTGACAGAGCTTTGTGTAGTTTCCTGACTGCAGTGCATCATGATTAATACCGATAATAAATCCCTCAGGACTATGAAAAGTACCCGAACAGATCCTGACTATGATCAGATCGATGAGGAAAGGATGGTGTTGAAGCATGCTATGGTTTGTAGTGCAAGGCAGAACAGCCAGCTGTCACTTACTAAATGCTTTTTAGCCTGTCTTACGAGCACAGCCTGACTTGAACATTTTAAGAAAGGGTTTTATTGATAACACACTGTGTTATATTGTCTGAGGTATTCATGGGTTTGCCCAGAACGGTCTAAGACAACCAAACCTTCAGAAAAAGCTGCTGAAATTGTGTGGACAGCCAGCAGGACTTCTGGTTTGTGACTGCTGTCCTAGGTTCCCTCTCTGCATCTTTAGGGAGTCAGCACTTGTCAGTGAGATGTAAGTCACGCCTCAGAAGAATACTTGAATGTATTTGCCTTGTTGTGCTGCGGCGTTGCCCTGCTGTGAAATGAGAAAAATGCATTTACTGTGCCGTGGCAGCAGGTCAGCATCCCAAATGTTCCCCCCTCCAATAAGCTCGCTGGGTCAGAATAATTCTGTTTTGGATTGTACAGGACAGTCTCCTGGGTAACGTGCTTCACAGCAATGCTCGAGGGGAACACGCCCTTGAATGCAAGGCAGTCAATGAGATTTATAATTACCGTGTTTTATAACCTCGCTTATTCAGGCAGGGAAGGATACTGCTGAAGAGATCTCAAACAAGAGAAATGACAGATTTGCAGCAAAGTAAATAGTTGTTGTTAATATGATTTGAAACCCGGATGGCAGAAGGCGCTCTTTTGTCCACTGTGCTGTCCAGCGTAACACAAAAAACCACACAGACTACGTTTAAACTCAGGCAGCAGTAGGGCATAGCATTCCCACTTCAGCTACCCTCTCCCAGAGAAGGGGATGTAAAATCCACTCTCTAGCACCGAAATCTTCTGATTGCATTAAGCAAGGTCTTGGCTGAAGGCCAGGTCCCAGCTGTCCCTGTAGCGATAATGACCGTCCTCCCTCAGGGTGCTGAGCACAGGCAGAATCCAGCTGCATTTTCACACATGCACACACGTAAATTGTCTGAACATGGTGGTGGTAATACTTCTGGGAGGACAAACCAAACCTATAGATGTCTCATCAACAGCAATCTCCATACAGAATGGGTTTTATTTTCGGAAAAGCCCGGAGGTAAAAAAAAAATAAAATCTCCTGGTACAGTTTATCTGATGCTTTGTTTTTGAGTGTCCTTGATGCATAACAGCATGCTATCATCTCTAAAGATTAAAAACAATCCCTTCTTATTGCTCTGCTGGGTATTTTCAAAGAAATTCATGCACAGATGAAAACAAATAAAAACAATGCCCAATGGCTCTGCAGAGATCCAGAGCCTCTAGTTTCAGGTAGTCTGGAGATGATTTTAAACAAACATGGACCTCTTAAATCCTTGGCTACAGCTCCGGTGAGGACATGTTGGCAAAACTTCAGTAGCTTTAATGGGGTGAGGCTGGCTGAGGATTTTCAACATCATCTCCATTTTGTGGTTTTTTGGATATAGCTTAACTAGGATTGAGGGCTTATCACGTGCAATACTGGATTTTCATTATTTTTTAATCTTCAGCTTCAAGTTAAATAATAATACCTTTGTTCAGGCTTGGTTTAAACAAAAATTCAGAGTAGCTAGGTTAGATTTCATGATGTTAAGGTCTGGGTTTTTGGTAGACTAAGGTATGGGCAGAGAAAGTCACCCTTATATCATCAGTGCAGGACTGGGGCCCAAAATAACAGAATTAAACACAGTGTAAACCAAGAGAGCCTCAGGCAGTGATGAAGGAACAGTTCAGCTCGCTTCAGCTAACATGTCTTTTACCCATTTGGCTTTATTGTTCAGAGGATCTAGCCCAGTACGAGAATGAAATCCCTCCCCCAGCCCCATTCTGCTTCCAGCCTTTGCTGCTGGCTAGCTCTGATGGACAGCTGCAGGAGTTTCTTAAGGAGAAATCTATGTGACACTACTGCACTTAGGAAAAGTCTGAAAAAATAGGCTTTTTTTTCTTTTTCTTCACTGCTGCTTAGGCACTAACTTTGCTCAGGCTGAAAACCACTCTGCAAAGGTATACTTGAGGGTTTGGCTTTTAAAGGCTGGGCAAACTCATTCACAAGATCACTTGTGAGGCAAAATAACTCCAGACAGAACTAGCATAAGATGCTTGTGCCAAACACACAATGCAAGTATTGATTTAGGGGTGCTGGTGGTATGGAAGACAACAGGGATAATGCTGAACACAAAACCATGCTCTGTTGCTGGTAAACAGCCCCACAATGCAGTGTATTGCAATGCATAGAAAGGAGGCCACAGCAGGTCATATGCAGATTGTACCTGCTGCACAGTGTCATTCGTTGTTAAAAAAAAAAAAAACCAAACCTTTTTTTTTTTTTTTTTTTAAATTAACTTTATACTTGCTATGCGCTGCCCCCTGCTTTACGGCAGTTGAAGTTTGTTTCCTCTTAAGTCTGTATGCTGGCTGAGGGTTGAAACCATCCTCAAGGTTTTGGACAGTAATATCTAAAAGAATCCTCTCATGGCCCTCCTTCACCCTCTTTAAGGCATCAGACTTGTTGCTTATCAAATATTTTGGCCTTGTTAACCTTGGCCATCTTGTATCCTTTGTTGTGAGGCCAGAGCTGCTGACCACAACCACTGTTAGTTGGTTACTTGTGGTGTAAGATCACTAGCAACAGCACTTAAGATGTACTGTATCACAGAAAGCCAGTTGCTTTCACGGCTGCCTTTGCCTCTTCTCCTTTGGATGGGGATTACTGGAAGCAGAGCGGCTTTGTTTGGGATAGTTATTTTTATCTCTTCCCTGTTTCACCTCTTGAAGTGCTGATTTCCTAACATCCTGGAAGAGCTGTGGAAGCATCAGGTTCTTGTGCTTTGTGCAGTAAGTGAGGGACAGTAATGTTCAAGCGTGGTTACTTAGGCTTGTCAAAGCTGTACGTAGCAGTGCTAGCCACCTGGGGAAGTGGCTGGCACCCACACCTTCACAGCTGCTGCCCTAACCCCCTTCCTTGAGAAGAGCAAATCCTATCTAGCATCTCAAGTCTAGGTAGTGCTAGGGATATGCCAAGCACGCGGATATGCTGCCATAGATACCTAAAAGCCATCGTAATTCCTTTTAATTTGAAAGGTTTCACCTTTCACCATCAGCTCTGTGGGATCTGACCAAGGAAAATCTCTTCTAAAGGGAGCTCTCTTCTAATAGGAGATGCAGAGAAGTAGTCCCTCTGGTTTTTCTCAAACTGTGACAGGCTCTATGACCACTGAGATGGAAAAAGTTTGCAAGCTCAAAGTATGCAAAAATAGCAGGGCTGCACTTCCAACAAGGCTGCTCTTCTGTCCCTGTTTGATGCCAGCTTGTGAGAGTGAAATTGAGTAGTGCAAGACTATAAATATTTAATCCATTTACAGAATTTCAGTTGTATGAATTTGATTTGAAAGGATTTGTGCTACATGTATACAAGATGACTTGTCATAGCTGCCTGTATTGACACTACATTATGTGAGCATTCTTATTCCAGAGAGTAGCTACATTGATAAAATCACTTAGTGCAGCTGACCAAGCTAAAAATACATTTATAAAAAATGGGCTGCCTGTGGGGTCAAGGATCTCACATACATGCCATTTTTACTTTGTGATGCTGCTATTTTATATTTGCTGGTTTGGGAAAGCTGAATTCAAACAATGGGTTACTTTCAAACCATTTCCTTTGATTGTTCTTCAGTCACTATTCAAAGTAAGAGATTAATTAAAAACAATATAAGCTTCCAGTCTGTCTGATTTGAAGTGTCAGCTAGCAAATACTAGATAATAAAGAATTTCTCAGAGAATGCAAAATCTATAGGCTGAGAAAATCTTCTAACCACTGGTGACTAAGGTGATATTCAAAGAAAAATAATTTAAAACTGCAGAAATATGAAATTAACACCTACCTCAAATACTTGCACAATCATTTATCATTAGTGAAAAGCAGTTCTGAGCTTTCCAGGCTGCTTGTTTGACCTATTTGTGGTACTCTAGGAA
Source organism: Chlamydotis macqueenii (assembly GCF_036417535.1). Classification (NCBI taxonomy): domain Eukaryota; kingdom Metazoa; phylum Chordata; class Aves; order Otidiformes; family Otididae; genus Chlamydotis; species Chlamydotis macqueenii. The sequence goes on along the minus strand of NC_141558.1, from coordinate 83,422,944 downwards.
CAACAGCAAGGAATCCTAAAGTGAGAGTTTCTGCTCCTGAAGCCTAGAAATCTCCAGGGCTTGTGGGTTTTATCAGGCTCTCTCTACATTTATTTACTTTTCTTGCTCTCAAGGCAAGAAACTTTTCAGGCAAACAAGATACCAAATGGCCCATGAACCCAGCGCCGAAGATACGGCAGGCAATTTTACTCTTAATGTACATGAAGTATGTGCAGAAACTCTTACTTCTTACTGAAGTCACAAGGAGAACGGATATCTGCTTGTACCTGCTGAAGCCTGTCCTGAACTATCCTCATGTACATAACCTCAGTTCAGAAAAGATTAAAAAGCTGTGAGGTCTGGCTGTATGCTAACAAGTTGATACACTCTCCTGCAACATCAAGCTTTGAGCCTCCCAATGCAGTATGAGATCATACATGACTTTAGAAATGCTTTACTGTGTCATTTGTTTAATTTGACCTAGCTTCGTTTATCTGTATTAGTCACTCCTGTGCTCTGCTGCGCTGCCAGTGACAGGCTCAAAGAGAAAATATCGCTGCCTGCCAATCTGGCACAAAAATTACTGTAACTAGAAGCTGAGAAATTCTAGAGATTTTTGTTTTGATGCAAAGGAATAATACTGCTGTCTTTTTAAAAAAACATATAATCTCATAGATGTGCCAAACCTGCTCACCATTAGCTGCTCTGGGGAATACTGCCCAGGGGAGTATTTACAAAAGGATGAAGCTAACCTTTCTCCTTGTTTAAAAAAAATAATCACAATCTCAGAGCTGCTTGAGAATTTATTTTAAATGCAATTCATAGTTCATCCTTCGCTACCAATTAGGTCTGGCCAGGTTGGTAAGTTATGTGTAAATGTGCTGAACAAGTGCTATGTTTCAGCCGTACGCTGCCGCTTTAGTGCTGGTTCATGTCATGTTCAATGGGCGCGTTACGGTCTGCAATACGTAGATTGGCTTGACAGGCTGCAGAGAAGAAGGGGGAGCTGTTTCTTGTAACGCAAGGAGAGACAGACCACAAAGATAAGTTTACCAATGAACAGCAACGGTGTTTGCCCTGCCAATAAATGGAGTCGCAGCTTTTCATGACCCCCAGGCTTAACAGCCCCAGACATACGAGAGCCGAAGCACGGATGGTGGTTTTCCAGTTGCTCTCCATTTCAGGTATCCAGCATTGCTCTCACTCAGCCTTCTGCTCTACTCGCTCCAGGACCACTAACTGTTTACAAACAAGGCTTCACTCTTTCAACAAATTGGACTCCTCCTGCCCTGGCCTGGCTAGTTCTGTAAGACGTCAAGTAAAATGTCTTGAGAATCTGCCTCTTCATTTTCTTACTCCGCTCTACCCTGGGGCACAGCCCACCTGCCAAACGGTGTTGGGGATCTGTCCCCTTTCCAAAGCACCAGATCCCAACGAGAAGAGATTGCTCAAGGGACACAGGAGATGCTCCTCCCATCTAGGATTTCATAACCCAATTTGAGCCTGTTACACCAGCTGACACTACATTTCTTGTGGCTCTGAGGTACACAAATATGTGTGATAAACACATGCATGTGTGTTTGCTTCCCCGCTGTAGGGCAGAGAGGATGCCAGAACCACTCCAGCAGCTTGCCTGCTTACAAATAAACACTGAAAGCACAAAATCGTGAGGTCACACCAGGGTCCCACCTACCAAAGGTGTCTTACTCCAACAGCATTCCAATGACTAGTGATTTCCCAACAGGCCTAACTTTATCACATTTCTCTGCTTTTGTTCATGTTGCCTTGGGCAATACCATTCCTTACTGTTTACAATCTGGAAAAAAAATACTGAACACTGTGTGGCTTTCTGTACAAAGGGCACTGTGGGTTACTGAAAAATTCAGAGTTTATATCAAAATCTAGCACAGCTCAGAGATGGCAGCTCTGTATGTTATTTAAGCACTGATCAAACTTAATCTTTTCCTTATTCTGAGTGTAAAATCCTTACTTGCTGGAAGTGATCATTATGTGTGACTCACCTCTGGTCCTTAACAATGCAGGTCTTGCTTGTAATTTCAGTGCCACAGTCTCCTTGGAGCTTTAAGAGGAATTGCATTTGCTGAACAGTGAGATCTTGCACCTGGGATGGAATAACCCCATGCAACTGTTCAGGCTGGATGCCAACTAGGGAGAAGCAGCTCTGCAGAAAAGGACTTGGGGATACTGGTGGGCAACAACTGAGCAGGAGTCAGCAGGGCTGCCCATGCAGCACTGAAGGCTAATGGCATACTATGCTGTATGAGGTAATGCATCACACCAGACTGAAGTTATTACTTCTTTATATTTGGCATTTGTGAGACAGGATCTGGAGTGCTGTCACCAGTTTTGGGTTCCCCAGTACCACAAATTTGATGACAAACTGGAGAAGCGCAGGTGGAGGACCACTGAGATGGGTGTGGGGACCATGATATTATGAAGAGTCTGAGAGAGAAGTATTTATTCAGCCTTTCCCTCTCCAGGCTAAGGAGGTGTCTGATTGCTATCTTCAGCTACCTAATGCCTGACTGGAAAAAAGATGGGACTAAACTTTTCTCAGAGGTGCTCAGTTGCAACAGATTAAGGTGCAGCAACAGAAATTCTGGTTGATTAGCTATTAAAAAAATCTTCACAAGGAGTGGTGCAGCATCAGAACATGGGCCTACAAGGGAGGAACAAGGGAGGTGATGGAATATCCATCCTTGGAAATACTCAAAGCTCAACTGGACAAGGCCCTCAGCAACCTGCTCTATATTTGAAGTTGGCCTCGCTGAGAGCAGGAGGTGGGACCAGATGACCTCCAGAGGAAAGGTCCTTTCTCACCTAAATTCTTCTATGATTCTAGTGTGCCTTATGACATGTGCACTAAGATATTAAGATATCATCACTGGTGTCAAGTATCATCAACACTTTCATCAGCTGGAACACTGCCGAGCTGACTCAAATACTGTACATCTTGTCTAAACGCAATTAAAAAGGCGGATGGCAGTTTCTGTGTATCTCAGACTTGTAGCATGCATGTTTAAATTCAAAATTAGCTGACTTGGAGGCCTATTCCTCACTCAATTCAGAGCTTATAATGAGCTTGCCTAGTTTGTTGTAAAACTGAATAAGGCTCACAAAGTAAGGCTCTCCTTCAGAGTCACATTAATCACAATTCGGATTTTGGGGGAATCAAAGCAAAACTCACACAATATAAATCTAATGAATCAAACCCTAAAAGATTAACATTCGTGAATAAAGCAGCAAACCACACACAGCTCCACAAACGTGCCTTTTATTTTACTGCTCTGCTCTTAGGATGTAAGAGGAACAGCAGGCACTGACGTCTCTCCCACATTGGCATCTATTATTGTAATGCTAAGTGCTAGCTCCTATCACTCCATAATCCTGTTTGGGAAGCTCTGCTACAACATTTACGCTCTTATCTTTGTTTAGTCAATGCTGGCAAATAAAAGCATAAACAAATAATCTCTACTGTACAGCTTGGCACTACTGAGATGCTGCCATTTGCGTTCCAGTTGATTTTTACTTGCAATCTCTTATGCTGGTGACAATCTTGGAAAGCAGATACAGCCCAGTAAGGGTTGCAACTGTAAAACTGCTAGTTTTATGACCCTACTCTTTATACTAAAATGAATGCTGAACAGGTGAATGCAAGCAATGACAGAACTTGGCTAAATATGAAAACATCAATGCAGTAATTTCTCTGGAACAAGTCAATGTAATTTCACCTCATTTCCTGCCTTAGGCCATGTACCAGACACTCAGCTGCTGCATGTGGCTTATTTAAAGATGTATGTGATCTAAACAAACACAAGCACCTAATTTAAGTGAAGAGTCTCCCTGTATCTTTTGGGGAAGCACAGAGGTAGACTTTTTCACAGGGCAGTGCAGAGGAGGAGCCTAACAACAGGGACCAGCCAGCCTTGGAGAAGTCTCTCTCTTTGGGCAACAGATGGAGAGAGTGACCAAGGCACCCACCTAAGCTAAAGGCTGAGAACTAGGCAACATGAATTTTCACCTTCAACTTAAAAGCACTTAAAATGGAATTGCCACCTCAGACTCTCAGAAGTGAAGAGGAAGTATAAAAGCTCATTGTTTTGTTTATTTTTTACAAAGCCGCTGGCTATTAAGTAAAGCACAACAGAAAAATTACTACCCACCTGACTTCCAAAAATACTAGTAATGAGGACTGGTTTAGGCAAATGTTATATTCGACAATGCCAGTGAACTGCATGACTCCAGAAAGCTACTGCAAGACAGAGATGCTCAAGCCTGTTTCTGATTAAGCAGTTCCCAGTTGGTACATGGTGCCCAACGACTGTCTCCAGTCCATGCTCTTCCTGACGGAGGAAAGGCTTGGCTAACTACAGTGGTCATAAATCTCCCCACTGAAAGGTGATTAACTTGAAAATTCCCTGTTGTTCTGTCAGGAAGCCATACAGAAGAGTTGCAAATCCATTAAATTACATCTTGCAGATACGTATCTAAGGAGAATACATGGCATTTAGTGATATATGGAAACTACTGTGTTATACCTTCAGACAGCTTATATGAGTATCTTTTTCCAAATTAACATTCTTGCCATCTGATTCTTATTAGACTCACTCAACTGTTCCATTAATCTTACGTTTTTCCTCCCAAGGGATTAACATTGATTTTTTTTTTTTTTTGTCTTGTGCACACACAGGAAGGTCATACTGTTTCCAACGGGGTAGATTCATTCAATAAGGAACTACGCTATTAAACCTGACTTGACGTTACATTGTCAATAGAGCTGAGCTGCCACAATGCTGCTTATTTTTAAGAGAATTTCAATGCAACTCTCCTGAGCCCAGACACATCTATCATTCCACTCCATGATACACAGAAGCCACTTGACAACTCATTAAAAATATATATAAAAAATGGAGGTCAGTACTGTGTTCCAGGGAAGCCCTCCTAACAGTCAAACTCCACCACTAATTTAAAAAATAATAAAACTCAAAATTATTACAAAATGCTTCTGGGAATAGAAGTTCTTCAACAGAAAAAGGAAATAGGAAGGTAGGACAGCAGGTGGGCCTGGAAGACATTTGTAGCTGGACACTCTGGGTTTCAGGTCACATGTGAGGACAGTATGAATTCAGTCACTGGTGGTCTAGGCAGGGCAACCTGCAGGCCTGAATGGGCAAACACTGTTTTGAGTTTGGTTAAGTCCTACTTACAGGGACCTTTGGGGCTGCCCCCTCCCTCCCTCATAAATTCATCAAGCTCCAGTATCAGAGGGGTCAGATTGTTCTTCCTGCATCTTGTCCTGGAAGGCTGCTCCAGAACCTCTCTGCACTGATGGCTGGGAACCCTCTTCAATCTCCAGTGCCAGTTTATATAAGATAAAGCTGCATCCTTTAGTTGATTCAGCTTTTCTCTCCCCAGACATTCACTATTTGTTTCCACACATACCTGCAGAGTGCAAATGTACCCCTCCCCAGTCTTTGTTTTGCTACCCTGAAAAGTCAAGCTCTCTGTTGCCCATCCTTGACCATCACAGGTGGTCTGGGTTTGTTTCCCTGCTCTTTTTTTTCCAGCCGGGGCTTCTCTCTCGAGCACTTCTGCAAAATCATAGGCAAAAGTAACATTAGCAATATTAAACAGCTGCTCACTGATAGACTGGAGCTTTATAGAAACATGGGGAAGGACAAGAGGAAAGGAGCAAGAGGAGTGTTTTCAACACGTAAAATACGCACAAATTTAGATGTCACAAAGAACAAACAGGAAACATGGATTAAGTTCCTGCCTCAGGAGTCGAATTTTCCAAAGTGCTGAAGAGTTTCTCCCAATTTCTTGGCCCTGCATTTTTTGTTCTGTTGTTTTCAGACACTCCTTCAACACCACTGGAACAAGCTTCTGACCTAAGTGCACTTTCAGGTTTTTAGTAGTAAATTTTACCTTTCTTGGATAAAATAGCAAATAAATAACATTGAAAGAACCTTCTGGGGCAAATCAAGGTTGGGCTCATCTCCTGCAGAAATCTGCAAGGCAGAGAGGGACAGAAAAGGAAGAAACAACCTGTTGAACAGCTAATGGAAGAGAAAATAAGTGATTTTTAACTGTCTCTGAGGGGTCAATGCTTTACATCAGTATTTTACAGTAAGCAGCAGTCTGCTTTTTGCTGTGTCTTCTATGTCCCTTCCAATTCTTTCCTGTCCCCTTCTCTTATACACCTATATATCAGCATTTGCCTGTTCTTCAAATGTACTGGAGAAATGCAGTGCATTGAACAGAAAAAAAATCATGAGAAAATTTGTTAACAGCATACAGGGATTTCCTCACATCGAGGAAAAACTTATGGGCTGGAATAAACTATTTAAATGTTTTGTACTATTGGAGTAGTCCAAAAATATCCGACTGGAGACTAGGACTTAGCAAATTCACCCTTCCAGTGTTTTCTTGTACGCTCCATATTAGGTAGGCCTAATTGAGTTCCAGAGTCTGTAGCTCTCCAAGCTGCATCACAGAAGACGTCACTGGTCTTCCTTTGGGTTGCTAGAATCTCCTGTTGACTGCCACTACTACTTAATTACTTAAGGAAAGAAAAAAAAAAAAAGGCACTTTGTTCAAGGCTGTTCCATTTTTGGAAATGGCTTGTAATGGCTGTCTACTCAAATGCTTTTTCTACCTTTAGGTCTGTCATCTCTCTCTTAAAAAATCCCAAACCCTTCTCACCAGGGGAAACTGCAGAACTGTACTGGTACAAAGATGTTCTGCGTGCACTGAATTTGCAGAGCAGAAGGATACATTCACTGTCAGAGAAAGGACGCACTCTTCCTGCTCCCCCTGCAAAAAGCTATTTTTTTCAGGTGTCATATCTTATCCCCAGGAAGGGAAGAGGGCTGTGCTAGAAAGTCCTCAGATTCACATTTGGTTCTGTTTACTCCGTCCTTCACAGCACCACTGTAACAATTTATCAATACAATGGAGGGCAAGGCAGACTCCTCTAATGAAAACAAATCCTTGTGAGAGGAAGAAAGAGTTCACAGATCTGCCTCCTAAATCCCACTCCCACTGCAATAATGTTTTCATCACTGCTTACATTTAGGGACATAACGGTACTCAGAGCTGTAAAGCACATCATTTGTGCTGAACAGTCGCAGCACTTTGCCCAAAATAATTTGCAGTCCAAAAGCCCAAATGAACAAAGCACCATAGGAATAAAGACATATGATTAGAATAAATAAGATTTCGCGCTTACAGAGCTCCTGTCATCTGAAAGTATGTGCAGATATTAATTAAGCTCCACAAACCCCAGATGAAGTAGATTAGTAGCTTCATCCCCGTTTTACAGAGGTTTAGAGTGAAGTGTGACACATAATCACAGCTGAAAGTGCAGCGGAGCTGGCGGTGCTGGGGATGGCGAGAGCCAGGGCTCCACCTCCTCCCCAGCCCTCTTCACTGAATTGCCTTCAATGGAAAATGACCGAGTCGCAGTCCTTTGCTCTCTGGAAGAGGAAGGACCCACCCTGTTGCACAAGAGTAGCAAAGCCCTAGCCTGAAGTGTCTTGATACAAACCATGAAATGGTGCTCAGCTTGGGAAGAGAAACCGGGAGCCCGCTCGCTCTCACACATTTGCTTTGGGTGCTCTATCTCGCTCTCTCCAGAACACCAAGAAATCGCCTCTGTGTCAGCATTCCCCACAAACATTCCTAATGACACGGCTTGTGGCTTCTCAGGTTTGGAGGACACGGCATAAGTACTTTAATCTGCGATGCTGGTTTTTATTTTTCTATTTCTATGCATTTTACTCTATTACAACTCAGAAGCCACAGCGACCTAGGATCACATAGACACAATGTAATCAGAAACTATAGTCAATACATACATCAAAACCTTAACATAACCCTCTCTTGAAGCATGTTTTACATACAGAAATTCTGGATATTAAATATAAATAAAAAACACATCTGATACCATCCAAAAATATTTAAAGTAATAAACTGAATGTATCTATGTACTTAAGGAAAAAACCTTTTAAAATAGTGTTACTAGTAAAGCTTCAATTGTTTTGTATGCCAAAGAACAGTTAGAAATTCATTTTGCTGTCATTATCTACTGAAATTCAAGTTCTTATGACAACAATTTCTTAAAGATTCCCTTGAAGTATTTAAGTAGTAGCTACGATAATGAAAACCATTCTCAATATCACAAAAGTAGTACAGCCGGCCACTTAATCAAAATTACCCAGCCCCTAACTCTGCTTAGCATCTTTGCCAAAACAAGAGCAGAGGAGCATCAAACACAGCTAGGAAGAGATACCTCCAGAACAGACAAAACCTAGGTCACTCACTATGTCTCCAGATACAATTATCCACCTAATTACACTGAGGACAAATGCACAGTTTTTCAAACTACAGGGAGATGCATTTTAATGGTGACATTCAATTCTCTGTACACAAATATAAAAAAAACTGAGCAAGAAATGTCACTAGAAAATGAAAACAGACTTATCTACAAAATAGCAAACAAATTGGATAAACTATGGACATAAAGCAGCTCCTTAGATGATAAATAACTCTATTAATGTGAAAACTATACTCTTTTGTTCCCACATTTAAGCATAGAAAGCATTTGAACTTCAGCTTTCAAGGTAAAAATGCTTTTAATTAGGGTCCTTAGCTACTGTACAAGCCATACAGACCTTGGTGTGATGGAGCTATGACAATTTATCCATGCTGAGAATCTGCCTCATGATTTATATGATTACTTCATGGCAGTATGAAACAAATCCCCAAGGAAGTAATGCATGTCATCCTTAAAAATATTAAGCAATCAACCCATGTTTTTATTATGTGAATGGATGCCTTTGAAAACAAGGATGCATGCACCATACTGTGAGGTAAAATGAAATAAATGAACAGAAATAATTCATTTCCATGTTCTAATCAGTGGAAACGGTAGTCTTCAAATTATCCTGATGCTACCAAATGCGAGTCTGGAGACAATAGGTTGACTCTTCTACTAAAATGAACATGAAATTGCATCCTAAGTACACAATGAAGACAAAATTAAACAGTCCGAGACTCTTTGTAAAGGTTCTTTCTTTTTACTCAGCCCTTGCATCCAACTGAACAATTAAGAGAAGATTTAAACAAAGCATCATATAGTTTTTAAATGCTTAAATCTGATCAAAAGCAATGTACCTATCTTAGGCAAAAGGAACATAATCTACACAAAAATCTGTTCTCAAAGCAAGCTTTTCAGCTTCTAGCATTACCAGCAGACAGAAATTTTTATTCCACCAGCTAAAAGGATGTCTGTTGCAAGCAGAATGAAGAATATATATCAAAGACTAGAACTGCATGCTTGCTGGCTGTGTTGTATTCACAAACTGGGACACTGACATGTCTGCAAGGACTCAGGACAACACCGTTCCACTGCTCACTGCTATTATAAATCACAATTCATTCATTAGAGATCATGACTGTTCAAAAAAAATCTAGCCCCTCCAGGCACAAGGACAGGGAAACAGAGCTGTGATAACAAGATCAGGTTAATACAAAATATCTGAAATAGACCATTGCATATTTATGAAAATGTATAGCGGTAATCATTATATGAGTAGAAGATCACAGGACAGTGAGGGTTTTTTTTTAACACTCAGCATACAACACTGCATTTGAAACTAAGCTAATTTTTCGTAAGTGCATTATTTGCTCTAGCCTCTCAGCCTAAAAAGAACTGTATGAAGTTCAGAGAGAGGCAATGACAATAATGAAAGGAATGGGACTGGTTTGGTGATAGATAACCATAAAATCAGTCATGGGAGGGGGACTGAGTAAGAATAGGTGGTGTGTTATAACTTCCAAAATAAGAACAACATGCACCAGTGTGGCTAGGAAGAGCTGTGCCCAGAACATACAAAATTTGGCAGTTCTTTGTAAAGCAGAAAGCAGACCTGTGAGTCTCCTTGCCAAAGGGTACTGTGAATGCTGAGAGCTAACACAGGCTCAAGACAAATTCATGGAGTCCACTGTGCATTACTAATCAAGCAGAATCTAGGTCTACTTCAGGATTTTCCTGAGCTAAGTCATAACCTTAGAAGTACCATATACGCCTGCCCTGCTCTCATTCTTTCCTAGGTACTTCCTGGTGATGCTGTGGGAGAGGAGGACTAGTGGAACCTCTGGTCTGACCCAGTAGTCATGCCAATGTTATGTTAAGTATCCACTTCCAGGAAAAAAATCCTGGTATTAGCTTCAGTTTCACTCTGGGGGGATGACTGGATGGAAAGCAGCTTTGCAGAAAAAGAACGAGTGGACAACAAGCTGGCCATGAGCCAGCAATGTGCCTTTGCAGCAAAGGCAGCTAACGGTATTCTGGGCTGCGTTAGGAGGAACGTTGCCAGCAGGTTGAGGAAGGTGATCTTTCCCCTCTACTCGGCACTCATGAGGCCACACCTGAGTACTGTGTCCTGTTCTGGGCTTCTCAGTACAAGAGACACGGAGCTACTGGAGAGCAAAGGGCCACTGAGATCATTAAGCGACTGGAGCATGTGTCATAAACAAGGAGAAGCCGAGAGAGCTGGGACCGCCCAGCCTGCAGAAGAGAGAAGGCTCAGGTGAGACCTTATCAATAGAGTTAAACATCTGATGGTAAGCTGTAAAGAAGACGGAAGCAGACTCTCCTCAGTGGTATCCTCAGTGACTGGATGGGCACAAATTGGAAGACAAGAAATTCCATTTAAACATAAGATAAAGCTTTGTTTATTGTAAGGGTGATCAAACACTGTAACAGGTTGCCCAGAGAGGCTGTGGAGTCTCCACCCTTGAAGACACACAAACTGCAGCTGGACATGGTCCTGGGTACCCTGCTCTAGCTGAACTTGCTTGAGCAGGAGCTTGGACTAGATGATCTCCCAACATCCCTTCCAATCTCAACCATTCCATGATTCTGCTATGTGGCTGATACCTCCAAACTGCATTTCCCATAGGACCTTTCCCAAAAAACAACCAAGCCTTCCTGGGGAAAGGCCAAAATCTATACTAATCCCAGAATACAAAGCTCACACACAAAACAGTCTACAGTCAATTTGTTGGCCCAACTTAGGTGACTTAAACTCAGGTGAGTGGGAAGATGGTTTTTCCAACCTCAGTTGGAGGGTACTAGGTGACTGTAAAGCCCTTCAGGATGGCTGCCAATCTTACGTTTTGTGGTGCAGTCTCTGTAAGAAAAAGCAGAACTCTCATGATTAGCATAGCCGGTGTTACCCGTATATTCTATTTGACTTGATTATGGAACAAATCAAATACATTTTCACTAGATTATGTTTTCCACCCATTTATGTGGTCACAACAGAACACAGAAATACATTTATAAAGACTGCTTTCCAACAAAACCTAATATATATTTCACTTTGGTTTGCTATCAAGCATAGGGATGAGGCAGTGCAGACAGCTACATGGCATCCTGATAACAACCTTATCATCCTTGCCCCAGCCTTCAAGAGAACCGAGGAATCATTACAATCTTCCACTGCAATCAATAAGACTCAAATATGAGTCAAGCTGATTTTTTTTCTTTGTTTTGATGGTATTTTTTGATTGTTTGGCATAATGATGGAGTTGAGGATGTCTGTTTCCTTCACTTTCAAATATAGGATTCTCTTTTTTCTTCCCTGAACTAAAACATGTTGAGAATTGCTCTAACTCAACAAAGTGCTATGCGAGATGCACGCTGGGCAGGTGTCTTCTGAATATCTCAGTATGTTTTTTAGTTTATCGTGCAATATTATGTATGGAGCTTTAGGGCTCAAATCCAACATACTGGCATTAATTTTCTCCTCTGAATCAAAAGGGAGAATGGTACTGAATGCACTGTGGCTGGGAACTAGGAAATTTCATTGTCTTTCTCTAGTGACATACAGGTAGGTAGAGTTGTGTATCACTTTACAAGGAGGTGTCATCTGCCGCGGCTTATGTGCTATTTTCTGACTTAGTTGGGCACACGTCAGTTTTGTTATCACCATCCCAAAGCTGTGGATATCATGATGTTATATAACCAAATTTGGTACATACTGAAAGAAGTAAGCAGTAGTAGTTTGGTGTAGAAAAGTGCTGTCAGAGATTAGCATCTGGTATGGCCAGGCATGGCCAGGCACAGTGTAAGACGGGGGGATATGGGCTAAAGCTCTTATTTCTGGACCTGTGAAGACACCTACTCAGTGGCAACTCCATTAGCCTCCCTGAGAAGAAGTGCTCTACGATCTTTGCAAGCAGGCCACAGAAGGAGCCTGTGAAGGGGAAGAAGAAAAGAACAGGGCTGTTCTAGTAAAGGGAGAGAAGACAGAAACATGTGAGACGGAACAAGGAGAAATATGGAAAAAAAACCCTAGTAAGTCGTCTTTCCTAAAGAGACCTGTGGCCTTACAGTACGTACAGTTTTTAAGGGCTAAGCCAAGTGAATTGTTTCTGACAGCAAACAGTTGTTCAAACAAAGGAGTTGCTCCACACATCAACAGGAGTACTTTGGTATGTAAGTATGCCCCTATAGCCCGCAAAACTGATTCTATGTGTTTTTCCCAAATGAAAACAGAACTCTTCAACAAATGTGCTTCCTTAGATTAGGTCTTAGCCAGTAGTATCTACTTTGTACAGCCCATTGGTGGATTTTTAATACAGGCTTAAGGATCCTGTGGCATCACTTACAAACTGCAAGTGCTAGCAAGAAGCAGCATAACTATGTGGTATTTTCAATGTGCCTGTGGTTTACTTACCACAGTATTGGACACCAACTGCCAACAGCTCCTGCTGTGAAGCAGAGCGTGCTACCCACCTCATCCGATGCGCTCAGAACTGCAGTCCTGCTGTACGGTGCTGCTGTTCCACACAGCAGCGTGCTTTATATGGAAAGCACGCTGATCTGACAGCTAGTGTAAACACCCTACAGCCACAGTAAAATGCAGCTGTTCTCAGCTACGCAGAAGAAAAGCTTGCGTTTATTATGGTGGACTCTACCCTGTGTAAAAGTGAAGTTATTGACACCCGATGGACCCATTCATGGCTAGATCTGTGCCCTTCATTTAAAGCAAGCAACACTCTTCAGGTTGGAATTTTCCAAATATAGCTTTGACAACCCAGTTCTGAGAGCCCAGGGGAACAGACATGACTACTTTGCTAATTGATGCAGATACACCAGGGAGAATCGGCACTGTCTACAGCAGAGTTTTCCCTTAAAGTGGACTAGGTCAGTTGGATGGCAATTGCACTAAGTCAAACAGTGATTGTCATAACCAGACCCTTTTTCCCTAAATTATTACACATCCGCAACAGTATTACTACAGTGGGAAAGCTATGTACTCAAATGTTTAGGAAGACCAGCACTGAAACAGCATGTGAGAACTTAATTTCCACTGCCTGTGTGTGTGTCTTGCCTAGTTTCAACCACTTGGAACTAGCTGATAATCTAGTTTGGCCTCTTGCGTAATCCAAGACATAGATTTCCCTCTGGTAGGGGACTGAACATACTGTGCTCAAAAACTTGTATTTTTAATAACAGTACAGCTAGTACTTGGCTAACATATACATTTCAGAAAGGCATCCAGTCTTCTTATGGCCTCAAGGAGAGGCAGAATTTACCATTTGTTACATAATATCCTCAATTGTATAAACCCAGTCTTAAGTTCTCCATGGGGACACTGTCTCATTCAGTACACAGGACAAAAATCACTTAGCTAGCAGCCATTCAGTATTTTATTTTTGCCCTTTTTATTCTATGCATAGCCCTAAAAGTCTTGTTTACTGCACATTATTCCAGCTCTGTTCTGAAGGCAGAATGATTAATTTCTTTACAGGCTTTTCTATAGTGCTCATCAGATGTTTCTAACTTGTTACGTACAATTTCCTAGCTTTTGGAAAAATACAAGGGACTGCCATTATGTGGCATCTTATAACAACTGCCATGATTTGGATCAGCGGGGATATGAGCAGACCTTTGCTATCTTAGCTAACAGGTGTAAAACACAGGCTGCTACCATGGCCAAGCTAAAGGAGATGAGGCACACACTTAAGCAAGTGATTTTCACTGATATTTGATGGCACCACGATGGGAAGATTCAGAATTTTAAGGAGACTGAAGGCTATGGAGTAGAAGTACTCTTAAAGGTTCATGCTCCTTTGTCTCTTTCGTAAGACTGACCCCTTTAATTAATCCTTTCCAACACGCCCATCTTTCAACCTATGTGTCTTGGCCTGGTTCCTCAATCCAGTCTCATTCTTCCTATCTATCCAGTCTGATCCAGTGTTACCTCTCTTACCTTCTTTTCTATCTATCCTTATTTCTCTCACTTTGTTACTGAGTCTATCTTTCCTCTTCCCTACTTGCTGATGGAGTGAGTCTCTGCTCCCAAATTCCCCATCTCAATGTCTTTTTTCACCTCTCCTAAATTTTACTTCTATCCCTTGACTAAGAGATGATGCAGCCTACTGGGCATTGAGGGGAATGAGCATTCACAGACTCCTTAGAGGTTTCAGAAATACACATCTACTAAGCATGTATAGAATCTGTTTTTTAACTTGGATAACCTAGGAAGGATTTTCACAAGAATGGTAAAAAGCACACTAATACATTACAAAGACTACCCATTCCTGACAAAACCTGAGACCTAAAGCACAGTAAAGAAGGTGTCACAGAAGACTTTAAGGTCTGCTCTTTAGCCTCGTTTTCAGAAACAGTTAAGCCATGCTGGGTGATGTTTTCCAAAGTAAACTGGCCAGAGCAGGTGTGCATCTCAGAAATCTTTATTCCAAATGACTATAGTTTCAGAAAATTGCAAGGAACTGAAATGGGAATGTGTGGTTCTGCCCATAAAATAAGACAAAAATGAAAACTATTAGTACCATGTTGGCATCTAACTTGATAACTGCTCTGATATCAGTGACTTGTCTGAAATCATGACACTAACTGAGCAAAGAATGTCATTCCATCTTGCCAGGTTTTTACCAACTGGTTTTGCAGAGGATGGATCACAGCAAAGTAAGACTGTTGCACCATATAAGCCAGATACGTGTATAGCTGTTTTGTAACCTTCTCCTGACATACGCACCAGCTATTCATTTGCTAGTTTTGCACTCAACATTCATTATTATGAGGTATCTCATCTCTTGCCTGTAGGTTCTACTGTTTTCTCTCAATTATAACTTCACTTTACATTTGTCCTCTTGTGCACTGATACCCCTTCAGTTCTGGAGTTGCCTGCAGACCTCATCAGGACCAAATTTATGCCAGGAAATACAAGTCTGATAGCAAAGACACAAAGTAGTCGCACGGATATAAAATTCCTGTAAAAATTAATATAGTCAAGAAAGACTTCTAAAATCCCTGAGACCTAGTAAGGGCTATGGTTAACAAGACATACAGTTGATGCAATATGAGCAACTGCTCTAATTTTGTAAAAGAAGTGAGTTTTGGTCTTCCACAAAGCTCCCTGTATTATTATTATTAAGCTCTAGGCCCTGTGCCTGTAAATAAGTTTGTTTTGGGGATGAAATAATACTTGCTGAATAGCAGTGTTACCAAAAAACCCCACAAATGCAGAGTCACTGCCCCTACACAAGGTTGGAGCTAAGCTGAAGCTTAAGACAATAACAGTTTAATTTCCTCATAAACTCATAGTTTATCTTGATTTGAGTAGACACAAGACTCCAGCCCAAGGTTTACAAACCCTGCATGTATCTGTATTCTATAGTTGTTTAGTTCAGATCTTTCAAACATCAGTGTACTGCTTATTTAAAACGCACAACAGTTGGTAGGAAAAGCAGAAAAGACAAAGCTGTGAATTGACTTCCAAAACTATCAGCCTTTGTCAATTAAAATATTTACTTTTGACACAAGTCGTAATTAGTTAAAAACATTCAATCCAGTCTTAAAATAGAGGTTCAAGCTACCCAATTTATTCTTGGAACAGTCACTTGCTCTCAGGATTAGGAAGACAATGGCATCCAGAGCAAGCATGAGCCCTCTCCCCTCTTATTACAGTTAATCAGGAACATAAATACTATAATGGAGCTGAGCCCCTGCAAACTCACCAGGCTGTGCATAATTTCCACTCCAGCTGGATTCACTGTGAGCGCTTCATCATACAATTGCCTAGCCTCCTCCAAATTGCCTTTCATCTCTGCAAGCCTCCCACGCATGTACAGTACAGCATGAGACGTGGGGAAAAGACTAGCTGCCTCCTGGATACAAAAGCCTGCTTCTTTGAGATGCTGCTGTTCCATGAAGAGTTCAGCTAAAAACAAAACAAAACAAAAACAAAAACCATCCTACCATTAGTTGAAATAAGTCAGAGACCTTTCTTCACATTAATTACATATCATCTCCCTTAAGCATATTAAAACATGAGGTCATGGTCCTGCACGGTGCTTACTACTATGGTTAGTGCTTACTATCACGAGTGGATTCACTGAATGCATCTCTTGGAATGCTAAGGACTCTATACAGATGTTCATAGACATCTTTAGGTGTTGTCCTGACAGAGGACGGCCTTAAGGATTCCTCAATCAGGAATGTAAACAGTGCTGAACTGAGCCCTAAGGAAGCAGGGCTGGTAGCCACTTGGAGCCATCATATGTATTTCCAAATAATCTGGGGGAAAAAAAGAACAGAATACGCTATCACTGTCTACTGAGAACTTTAAACATGTCAGAGTAATAGGATACATCTGACTGAGCTGGACATTAGATAACTTATTTAAAAGAGTATTTCCACATTTTAAAAGATTATTAGAAGTGTTTCTCTCTGCTTATTTGTCTAGTTTATGAGATAGCTGTCTCTTAACTTTTCAGAGACTATTAACCTCAAAAGGCTTTTATCATTGAGACTTATTTATATTGTTTATTCACACATTTACTTCCTCATGCATACTCTACAGAAAAACAAGAGAGCGCTCTTGGAAGACACTGCTCAGTCATTTCCTTTCTTCAACTATCAGCAACTATCTTAGTGGTTTTCTTAGAAAAAACCAAAATGCAACAGGCAAACTAATGTGCTTGACTGTCAATTTTTTAATCAAATAATTTCTCATGTTAAACAAATTTCGTAACATATCTCATGGCTAAACATTTCTCAGGATTTGGACTAGATCATCGTTGGACTAGATGATCACTGCAGGTCCCTTCCAACTGAAATAGTCTATTCTAATTCTAGATTTATCATGCATTAAATCTTTGCAAAAAGCTTCAAAAATGATACTCAATTTTCTCTGCCATATGCAACTGAAAAGGGAAACTCTGTTTTTAGAGAGATATGTATATATGTATGTATGTATGTATATAAAGCAATTCTTGCTCTTCATACAATAGCCGTTGCTCTTTGGTCCATAATCTGTTTGCGTTCTACACATTATCACTGCAAAAACTCAAAGTATTTTTTTTTTTCTTAAACTGATGTGGTAATGCGGTAAGTATTGACTGTTCAAGAGTCCATTTCAAAATTACTAATTCAGGCTCCAGATTTAGATAAATAATTCTGAAATTAGACAAAACATTAAATGCCCTGATTGTTAAAGGTAGTGAATATTCTCAGGAAGTCTCGGTGAGAAGGGAAATTAACCTGAAAATTCCTCTTAAATAGCTTTGGAACTCTGTCAGTTTCACAATTCCAGGAGACCCAGATGACTGTGGCGACTTGGCATCCTGACATGGAGCTTGCTGGGTAGAGGTGAGCAGGAGAGCATCTCAAAGGCAGTCTTGCCCAACCACTGAAAGGCTCCTCCTTGACTTGTCTGACATGAGACTGGGACAACAAATAGCACCTCTATCGGCACACCAGAAACAATTGTATACTGAAATAACACCCTTCCACTTCTGAAGTTGTCCTTCTAGAAGAAGGGCAAGACATTGTTGAGAAAATGCTCAAATATTTCTTAGCCATTCCTAGGCTGTGCTACAGATAAATGTCATTCTCCAAGGCTGTCAACATGAGCAAAACATTAGTTCTTGGCAAGAGCTATACTCTTTAAGAGTGACTGACAGACATTTCTTTATGGTTAATAATTATAAGATCTCAGCATGCATCCCTTCCCTTGGCTCCAAGAGGCTGCAGCTATCTATAATAACAGAGAGCAAGGCCATGCACCTTGTCAAGCTGAGCATGCGCGCAGCCTTACTCAAAAGTTTGTGGGATATCAATATTTTACTTGCACTTCTGAAGGAACAGAGCGTTTTCCGGCAAAGAGCTGCACAGCAGCTGACACTGTGCATGCGGCAATAATGAGGGCAGGGATGTGCAAAGTGAGGATTCACAGACTGAAGATAAATGCTTCATTTGCAAGCTTAGCACAAACTAAGTGTCACAAAAGAAGAGGTGAAATCCTGGCACTGTTTGAAGTCAGCAGAAGTTCTGGATACTGCCATCTTAAAAGCTCTATTAGCAACTAGTGGCATAAGGTGACTTGTTTCATTTCACAAAAGAATCGGGAGCAAGGGAGTTTAGATGTGAAATCACGCACAGCTGGTGTTTCAATGCATACAAAATGGAGAGTACTTATTCTTTCTTTCAACGGTACCCGTAAATCTTCTTCAGTAATAACAATTATTTAGAGGAAGTGCAGCAACACAGAATCTAAATAAGATCTACAAATTGTATTTTATGGTATGGTAATGTAGCATATTAAAGTTCAGTCCATTTCTTTGCAGGCTCAATAGTCAATAAAAGACGACTTAATAGTGTAGGCCACCTAATCTGCATGAAAAAAAAAGAATGAGAGAGGTGCCTTTGGGTTAGAAAAGGAAAGGAGTGCAGCCACCCAGCTAAAATCAGACATTAAGGGAAATCGCTCAGGCCTGCATTAAAATGTGTTCTGTAAACTCACTTTTAACTTCTATTACATACCCATTTTATTTACAGATTAACAAGATGCACTTAGGCAACATGGAATAAAAACACAGCTAAAGACAAAAACCAAAACCAAAAACCAAGGACCCATTAAATTTATCATGGTAATGTCTCAACAGCACTGAAAGTACTGAAACATTTGCCTTTGTGTTACCTGGGTTAGCAACTTCCTGTCCCCTGCATTATTCAGCCCATCTCCTTTTATCACCTAATCATGCTGTAAATAAACATCTAACCAAACCAGCAGTCCTCGTGAGGAAGTTCTGTTATAGAGACATGGCACCCAATTCCACTCCAAAGCAGAGGGTGTCCCCTCAGGCTGACATAGGTAGAGAAGATCTGCAATTCAATGGTTCAGGGAAACCATTTATGAACCTCAAGTGGACATCATTCTTGATACTGACATTCTTTGCAGCTTTGAATCTAAAGGCCATGTTTGCAAGCGTCCTTGCTGTTTCTCACCTAAGACCATCTTCATAAAAACTTAAACAAATTTACATTCTGTTTTGAACTAAGTACCACCAAAGGGTCTCTGAATCCTACAGAGCAAAGAGAGATGATCATCCTGGATGTACCACCTCCTCTACTAGCCTCTCTGGAATAACGCTAGAAATGTGAACGATTACTGGGAAATATTTCAGCATTTTTACTGAAGGTGTGGGCTGAGACAGTGTACTGCATGGATGGGCAAAGACAGGATGAATCGTGCACCGCCTCATTCACTAACCAAAGCTTGGGCCTGTACCCACTGAGACCATGACCCAGCTGACTTCAAGGTCCAGCCTAGCATGATTCATTTCTTTCTCATATTCACCTTATGCTTCCCATCTGTGCCCTCTTGCAGTACTGTCCAGCCTACTCTGCTGTTCTTCCAAACAACTGTCGTCTCCTCTCGTGAGAGGCCTCTGTGGCCTCCTTTGTCTTTACTCGCAAGCAGACTTCCACTGATACACCAGTCATAATGCTGGGCCTAGTCCCTGAGAGCAGCATGCATGTCCACTCAGATTATCATTAGCTCCTAATATGAGCTCCTAGTTCTTCCAGCTGTTTCTGCTAGCATTTAAGCTCATCTACAGTGAAGATCCTTAATCGAGTGAGAATTGCCAGAAGCATATCGTCTACTCACTCTCCAAAGACCGGTAAGAAACACACAGACCAAGAGCGCTTCCCAGAACACTGACAAAGCTGGGTCTCCTGCAGTCAGGCTCCTTTTTTCACCTCAAAGATAAATTACTTGACAGAGCTCTGTTAGGGAATCCATCAGAGGAGTAACAACAATGTAATCTAGCCATGTCTGCATCCCAGTGCTAGTCTGAGGAACACTTGCCTGCCATGACCTTGAACACTGACTTGATTTCCAGTTTCCTAAGTGTTTCAAAGCAGTGTCAAGAGCGATTGTGCTTGTCATCACAGAAGCAGCAACAACTGTAATTCTAGGCAAAAAGTCAAACGGATTTGAAATGTATTTCTGTGATGTGAACAACCCAAGAGTTAAAATTTCATTCCTTGAGAATCATGTTCGGTGTTATCCAAGATGCAGCACTAACTCCCCCAAGGAGACTGCTCCACATCACTCGGCTGTGTGTGCCCACCGGATCTAAAGCACTCAACTACTCTCGTCCACCCCGAAACTGCTACTGCATAGCGACACGGCTGGCGCAATGCAGCCGGATGACAGCAAGATAGTACAGGGGGAAGCAGCCCTTCTCACTTGAAGAAGGTGAGAGCACCAGTGAGGATGTATAGGGAGGCGACTTCTGTTCCACATCATCAGCCTTCAGGAGCTATTAATGCTTGTTACTGCAGCAGCCCTTAACCACCTGGAAAGACCCACTCCTCTGAGACAGCTCTGCCTTCAGCTGTGAATACAGAGCTATTACTGTGACAAAGGGTTCCCCCACTGCCTTTCCTTTCTGGCAGGTGACATTTAGTCATTGTTCCATATTACGACACCACCCTGCACGCAGTAGCTTGACAATTTGCGGGGAGATTAGATGGAAGATTCCTCAAGCAGTACTCTGACTGCAAGAATTTCATTTGATGGAAACCTTTGATACAGAAATGAAGAACAGAAACTGCCACGTGTTCCCATCCACCTGAGCTCAGCACCTTGCTCTTTTGAATGAAGCAACAGATTTACATCCTCAAAGGTTGTCTCTGCATGCAAACTGGTAGTTAACTGGAGTCCAGGGACCTGCTTTAAATTTCCAAGCTTTGGGTCTCACAGATGCTGAAATGGCCACTAAGCTTATTTACAAATGCAGCATTAGAGTGAACATTTCTGGAAGCAACACAGAACCACCACAAGCTAACTACTCTACTAAATGGAGCAGTCACAACTGCAGTCAAACTACTCCTTTATGTGAAGTGGGGCCCTGGTCACTGGTGAAGAAATAGCTCTTTTCCAGCTGGGGGAAGCAAGCCACCATCTTCTAAGCAATATGGCCACCACTGATAAGGGTGACATAAAAATGCTTCTGTTGAAAGGGCACTTTCTGAGTTCTCTTGTACCCTCAAACACATATTACTGGCTATAGTCAAAGAAAGGACTTCTAAGTCTTCATATTCCAGCCTTGTCAAGTATAAATTCCTATTTTATTTCTGTGGTATGAATAAATATCCTGCTTCCTTCTTCATGACTGTGTATGCTCTATCATTTGCCCAAGTTACTGAGCAGCAGAGGAGATGCTAGTATTTGGTACCCTCTGTCATTTTCTGGGTACCACTGGCAGCACAACAGGTTTTCCTCCATCTCTCAGCAAAGGATCTACAGACTGCTTAACAAAGAGCATTGCTAGCTGCTGCCTGTATCCTTCACTAGCAAGTGTTCACACACGTGCACGTTTGCATGTCCCAGATTTCGAGAAATGGCATGTGCTCTTTAAAGACTGCCCATGCCAACGGATTATCAGCCACAAAGTTTCACGTCCTGCTCCAGCAATGAGAAATATCCAGAAGCCTCAGGAAGGGGGGGAAGCAGTCCAAAATGCCCTGTGCCAATACAAGGCTAAGGTTCCTTTTGACTTTTTAAATTAATTGTTGATAGAAAATAAAATAAACCAAGCCGGAGAGTGTAGATCAAAACCTAGTATCCCCCTGAGGACATTCAGATGAAGAGAAATGGGGAATTTGGTGATCCTTAGCCTGCACCAGAAAAAAGTCTAGCACAGAGCTTGCTAAACCAGAAGGCTTAGCAGAACCACTGCTGGCTTCTTAAATTCACCAGTACCATTTAAAAGAGGACCAAACCAATGCACTTTACCATTTCTAACTCCAGTGTGAAGTGTTCCTAATCCCTCCTAGTAAGTAAAGACTGCAGGGCAGCCATCTTTGCAGTACACCTTTATTCCCCTCAGTGACAGCTGTGAAATAAAGGACTCCCTCCCGCTCCCCCTCGCCAGGCTCCAGCTTTTCACATTGCTTTCTGTCACTGTAGAGAGCCACAAAAACCACCAGCACTTATGGAGCTCAAAAACTGCTCAAGCAGCGAACGGGGAAGATCTAAATTTGAAATTCTAAAATTTGAAAGCATTTTTTTTTAAACACAAAAAGAAAGAAAAATATTAGAATCGCTTCAACAACCAGTGCTGCATCACAGCACAGTATGTGATCCCAGCTATTCTGGCAATGTCAGTAAAGATGTCTCCCAAACCTGATAAACACCTTTAATATCAGAGCTAATAACTTGAGGAGGCTTAGGATCGCTAAAAGCTTCAGGAAGGAAGAGCATTTAAACACCCATGGGCAAGCTGTGCAAATACAAGCTGTGCCGGGTGAGCCGAGGGGCAGCAGGGAGGGCCCGGCCGTGCCCTTGGCTGCTGCTGGGGCGCCCGCTGTGCGGCTGCGTGGCCGCAGGCCAGCTGGGGTTGAAGATTCCAGCCTGCTGGCCTCGGTGACACGTTCTCGTGGAACAAAGCCCATCTCCTCTAACACAGCGTTTTTCCCAGGAATTGGCCCATATGGAATAAAATAAATAAATCGCAAGCATGTTGTGAAGGGGAAAAAAAAAGTTCCTGCTGTACGTAACTCGGGGGAGCAGATGTTTTTCCATTAGCTCACTGTTCTCTGCTACACTGTCTCTTTACATTTCTCGTTCATGGCATGTTCATTATAATATTTTTTTCCTAGGGTAAACTTCTAGCATGTTACTGAGACAGCGGGTAGCCCACTCCAGCCCCACTGTGAGTACGTGGAATAGTTATCCCAGTAATTTTTCTTTAAATGCTCCTTTAAATTAGCCTTAGGTCTACCTGGTGAGGTTCACAGACTGCCTTTAGCAGGCATTTAGCCAATCTCAGATCAAATTACCAGACCTACTTTGCTGTGAGTGGCCATATTTGGTAAAGTATTGGGTTAGTCAAGAAGCTAAATTGTCAGATATAAAGTACTAGTAAAGACAAACAGAGTGGACATTGTAGTTAAAAGTAAAGCTTAAAATAATATAGCAATAGGAGCTGGAATATTAGAACTCTTATTAAAACTTGCTTGCAGCATTCTAAAATGCTCCATATAAATAGAGCATACAGTTATTACTGTCGGGAATATAATCACACATACTTCAGATAATAATTCACTCCAGTTACCCAAAGAGCTTAAAACTACTATAACTATTTCTTTTCAGTACTGACACGCTTTGCTTTCCAGGTCAAAAGTGATCTTATTAAAATGTCGAATGAAGGTAAATTTTGGTCATAAATTTGAACCATTTCCAATACATTCTCCTTAGCCAAACAGTATGACTGTATTTTTCTAAACAGAAAGGAGCAGTACTGGCATGATTTTAAAAAGGAAACAAGAGATAGAAATAGTTCCTAGGTCAGACATTTCTCTTAGTAACACAAGCAGTATTATCACCCGTAATCTCTAGGATTCCCCTTGCAGCTCTTCTTGCAACAAGAGGTGGAAGGAGTTAACGAGCTTTAACAATGCTTTGGAAGTTCCTTCTCTCCTCTCAAAGTGGTTAAGCTCTCAGTCATGAAAAGCAGAACCAAGAAGAAAAACAGGCATATGGATCGCATAAAGACCACCTCTCCTGGAGCTGCACCACAGCAGCATGTGCACTGCAGCACCCTTCCTGAGCACTCCTCCAAATGAGCTGTTTCTCAGTCTCGGAGCCAACAATAATGTTTAGGCTTATTAATGTTAAAGCCTAATGAGACAACTCTCTCCTTTTAAGAAGCCATTACATTTCAAGAGGACTGAGAGGTTATTGTTAAAAGGGACCATACAAGCTATGTTAATCACAGTCTTTGCTGCAGAACACTTGAAAACAGAGTATGTCTATTAGTATTCCTCTAAGCACGCCTGCCGCAGGGAGTGGACCACCTCTCTAGTCTTTGGGGACAGCAGATCTCATACTCTTCCAAAGTTAACTGTGAGTACCTGCAGGGAAAACAGGAAGAAATGGAAGCCCACTGAAGAAATATGCCAAGTTCCCTGCTGCAGATGACTGTACTCCCAACTGGTCCTACAAGAGATGGCTGGACATAAGATTAACAGTGAGAAGTCACAGTTTTATTTGGATATGTGAAAAAGAACAAGAGGACTCCTTCTGGAGACCACAGATCCATCGAGTAGCTCTTTGGTTGCTTACAGGAAGCTACAAAAAATTAGCTTGCCAAAGTTAACTAGGCATCGCCGCAGGGAAAGCCAAGGTGCAGCATCCAGTATAGTGCAGCACACTTGGACTGGGCAGCCGCACTTCCCAAGCTGCTGCTTCCCCATATAACTGTGCTGGTCATAAACCCAGAAAAGTTACATATAAAAACACTAAGTCAATGCCCTCTGATGCACAAGATAAGTATATTTATCACAGGACAAAGAGATTAACTATTTGCACAGGGTTCACAGTCTCGCTTGCCTTCCGCCACTGTTAAGGGAATGCACATACTCTCATGCACTAATTGTGAGACCTGTTTGAAGCGCAACAAGGGCTCTCCAGCTCTGAGGGACTGAGGATGCTTCTGCACAAAGCAGGAACTCCTGTTGCAGCTGCAGGTGGAGGGTAATACAATAACAATTCCCCCACATAAGCGCCATCTGACAGTTACCACTCACTAACGGTTCCCTTGCAAGCGTATGTGCTGGCTTTGCAGCCTAGATGCCGGGAGGCTGCAACAACAGCCTCACATAGCTGTGGGATAGCTGGTTTTGTAAACCTCTTTCCAATCTAAGTGCAGAAAGCTGTAGCCAGATCAGTTGGTTGGGGCCATTAGTTTTCACGCCTCGGGATATGAGGAGGCACAGGAACTATAATGGCTCTAATGGAACCCAGACGTGATTGCAGCCTGGTGCTCTAAATCCATCCCCATGCACAGAGACATGGCCAGCTGCGTCCTGTTAGTGTCTGAAAGGGACGGATGCTTTGTTGTAAATTTACTGTAGTATGAGGTTAGGAAATGGTAATAGTTTTATCTAAAGATTTATGATTCAGGCCCAAAAGGTTAAAGTGTTAATGACTAAAACAAAAACAACAATACACGAGTCATCTCCCAAAGGCAGATTAACATTTTTTCCCTTTAGAGACAGGACACAGAGGTATGAGAAAGTTAGGCAACTTGCCTAGAGTCACAAGATGAGTCATTGACTGAAAAAGGACAAGTCCAAGCTAAACCTGATAGAAATCTACAGCATACTGGTGCAGCTCTACAATGAATATGAAGGGACTCCGGATGCAGGCATCAGAATGTTATGGTAATTGCCTGTTGCTTTCCACAGCTGTAAATTTTAGAGTGAGCTGTAATGCAAAAGCATGTGACTACCTCTACTATTTTTAACCACATATTTCTGTTTAATTTGTTGTTTACAAAATATCTGTATTGTGGAAGTCATTAACTTCTTATGAGTAGACCTGTTCTCCTTTCCCCTCCTTCCAGATGGAAAAGATTCTAGTACAGAGGGTCAATGACACCCTTTCAGATTGTTCCACTCACTAAACCAAATGTAAGATATGCCCCACTTCAAAGAAATCCTCTAACTATTCAGGCACTGTGCCCTTCTCCGCAGAAAGTAAAGACTGCCCTGAAATACCTGCATCTCTCCTCATCCCTCAGGATAGAGAATGCAGCGACTTCCACACTACTAGAAAAGAATGGGCAGTACCTCACTGAGGGCTCATTAAGATGCTTCCATAACAACTGACTTCAGTAATGAAATCACAAAGCAGTCACAGTATGCATTTTCAGAACATCAATCCTGATTCAAGTCCAGTTAAAAGTAAGCATGAACCAAACAGATTTTAAAAACCTGTAGAACAGGACAGAAAAGTTACAGCTTCTAAAAATAAATTCTATCTAAAAGAATTAATTAACACCTTTGAGAAAGGCACTCAATTTACACTGAAAAGTAATCGTAGCAGTTCACAGCTAGGTCACAGCAAGCACTAGGTTTTTATTGCTTTTGTCTTTTCACAGAGCAGCAAAAATGTAAACTGCCTAGAGCTATGTGCAGGATGATGGACAACAGACACCTGACTTCTCATCACAATAAACTCAGGTTTTTTTGCTCCCCAGCAGCCTCCTCTGCAGCCTTAAATCACGAGCATAAATCAAATAAAGCAAAATCTTGCTAATGATTTTGAAGCTCACAGCACATCACTGAAATTTACATACACACAAGTCATTAAGTGAACACATGTGATTAACTTAAAGGGTGATGCATTCCATAAGGTAACTTCTTTTGTTCTTTAATAGTTAGTCAAATTGTAACAAAAAAGAATGTCATATATTTTGTACCAGAACTGAAGTCTAACTGGTAGAAAATGGCCCACAAAAACAGCTATAAAAATCTCTGCTGAGAATTAGGGTGAGACTGCATGTTTTACATGAGAATTGTCAATTGTGCAGATTAGCTAAATGAGAATTTGGAAGCTTCTCCTGCATACAGAATAGCAAATTCTCAGCAAGGTTCCAGTGGACTCTGCTTTTGCATTTTTTGCATTTGCTCATTGCAAATGGTAGCAGACACATCTAAGAAGCAATCACAGCACTCAAATGTAATTTCAGGCACACAACCTGTGGGCCCAGTTGTGAAAGAAACGCTGTGTCTCTTAAGAGCAAAATTGCTGGGTCAGAACTCTTTCTATCAGTCCTGAAATGCAAATGGCAGAATGTGCTGTGCAACCCTATTCCTTATCAAGTGTCCTACATAAAACCCTTTCACGAGTTTGGAGATCGCCTCTGGGTAGAGTTCCTTCTCAGTGTTCTCTTTTCCCTTCATGTGCTGCGCTGTAGCATCTCTGCTTGAGTGTCTCAAACTGACATGCAACCTAAAAGTCCTCGGGAGATTCAAACAGTCAAGGATAAAATAAGTGGAGGACTTATTCTTTTTAATATTTTTCACTTAAATCTCAGCAAAGAATGGAAAGTTCTCAGTTTAAATAAAACTTACTACATGGTTTGCCCAGTCTAATTACATGGAAGCATGTAGGAAAAGGAGAATTAAAATAATTGCCCCTACCAACTCCATTTGTTAATGAAGAAGTACCTACCTCTTCTTTTTAAAGTGTATTTTAGTGATGACTGAAGTTTTGTGTGTTACGGAAAAATAGAAGTGAGCTGAAAAATCACAATACTACAGTATTTTACTTGTTATATTGAATCAAAGAAATGGTATCTAAAAAACCAGCTAGGATAGATAGGCAGATTTTCTGCTGGAATAAGATTTTCCACTACTGATTTCAACTACTCTGGTAATGCTTAAGTCATCTCATTCACCACTGGAGAGGAAAAGGAATTCCAGGTGGTCCAGGCCTTACCAGCTTGTAGCCAGATTTGTTCAAGGGCTGTCCACAGCTGCACAGGTCCTTGCTTCATTGCGCTGCTCTGCATGGTGATTTCAGACATGGCCTCTTCCAGTCTTGATGCGGCAAGGGAGGAGGCTCGCTGTGATCCTATGGATCAAACAAACAGGAACAAGAAGACGTTATACTTCCTTGGGATTTTACTTTGACTCGTTAAGGCTGCAGGTCTGATTGTCCACTCACTGCATCGGTTTTATGTAATAAGAACTCCACTGGATTCTGGTGTGACTGACTGCAGAATCATATTTTATAAAAGGTTAATTTAATGAAAAAACCCACTAAATTACCCAAAGGCTGCAGCTCAAACAAGCAAATTAAGAAACAGACAATAATTTTATAAAGGTCTGCTTAGCATTCATCAAGGAAGCAACTGTATTTTGCTCATTTGGAAAGCAGAACTCTACCACCAAATATTTCCCAGGAATACTTATTATTAACTGGTTTTATAAGCACACTGTCTCCACACAATTAGAAAATATGGCCCACTACTGTAAAATCGTAGTACAGCGTTAGAGAGTAGCTTGGCACCATTCACACAGAACACACATTTCAATGACATCAGTATTGTCCTACTGGTATAGAGGCAGCGTGGTTTTTCATTTAACCTTGGGGAGCAGAAAGCTCAGTGCTTTGACTATATTAACCTTTAGTATGCGCTGTAACATTTACGCAAGAATAAAGTATTTGGCGCCCACGTCTCTGGAAACAAAACATCACATCAAAAGCTACTCCCAGGAAGAATGCCTGGACAGAGACCATGTAATCCAGTACAGCAAGTGGGATTACACTGGTGGGCAGAACTCTCAGAGGGGCACCAAGAGAAATGAGATTTCAGAGTTGGCTTTGTAAAGCTTTGGGAAATAAATATTTTAATACACATAGGTTTTATGTGACTAAGATTGATAAGCTCTTTCTCTGGAGAGCTGCTGTGACTGAAGCACTTGTGCTGATTAGCATTACTCTCCAATCTATCCTTACAGGCTGACCTCGTAGACCACAAGATCCCAGAGTTAAAACCCCACTTTCTCTCACCGCAGCCACCCTGAAGGAGCAGCAGAGCCTAGGAACAGGTACTCTGAGAAGCTGGGAGGGCTCTAGGCAAGGGAAGGGACAGAAGGGCAAAAAACCTGTCATGGGGCATATGCATTAAGTGGTCTCTCCGAGAGGGACTGCATACTTTTCCAGCACTGAAGAGGACTGCCAAACCACACCTCACCAGCAGACCATCGTCCAGGGGCCAGGGTGCCGGCAAGCAGAGCAGCATGGTCCCCTGGCCGATGCTCCTCTGAGCGCTGAGCAGGGACCCAGCCTTCTGCCAGGCACGAGGGGAGGCACGTTTCCACCGCATGCTTCTACCTAACCCGAGGCAGCGCTGCCTGCCTCAGAGAGTCACGGCTAGGGAGAGGCCGCAAGTGCAACTCGAAGCCTAAAACTGCTATGGGAAATATTTGTCCCATTATCTCACCACTAACTAATGCCATTCATTTTAAGCAGGAGGATTTCAAAACAGCCCTGCATGGCAGGCGCCTCCCACGGCTCCCTTGGAAAATGCAAATGTGCTCTTCCTAGATGCATTTCTTTAATTCCTACATCTTTTCAAAGACATTCCTGATCTAATGTTCCAAGAGATGACAGTGCAGTAATGTAGCAATTACAGCTTTAATGGTACGGTAAAAGCCATTCTGTGTTGCACCAAGAATGTAACAGTTTGTTTAACAGATCCATCTTCAGCCTGTTTCACTGCATGGGATTCCTCCCCCTGCCCTGCCCACTCACACTCCTCTTCTCCATCCCTACCTCCACCTGTGAGAAATTTCACCAAAACTCCCAGAATTCAAGCCAGACAAGGGTTGTTTAACACAGGGAAAACTACCAGGCACTCACCTCCAGCCATCTGAAACAGGGACAGCTTCTTTGCAGTGCAGAGGTAACAAGAAAACGGCCACAGGAACAGCTACTGATGTTACTAGGAGCACTTTGAAGTTAGGGCAGACCTCTTGCCTTCCAGATTGACAAACTTAGAAAAAAATTACAGGGGCTCTGGGGATTTTGCAGTCAGCCTAACTAGATTCTTATATTAGCACTCCTGATCATGTCAGTATGCTTTGAAAGCAACTTTCAATATTACATTTCTCTGCCAAGACTGCCCTCTTTCAGAGAGGCTTTCTGGAGCTGCATTTCTCGCAAGCATCCGTACGTAATGCTGGTCTGATTGCATTAGGTGGGCAGATGGGCTGCTGTTTTATTCGCATTCTCACAGAGCTCAGGGAAATCCTCTTTTCCCTGCAAGTCAATCCAAGGAGACTGTGTCACTGTAAGGTACCTTTGTGCATTTTGGAGAGGTTCACACACTGCTGTGAGGCTGAACAGCCACTTAGGATCTGCTAAAGCATCCTTCCCTCAACAAAGCAGGCTTTACAGGGATATCACTATGAGCTAGTTGCACTTGAAGGAACATGAGTTAGCTGCTCCTCTTCTCCTTCTCTTCATTAGCCAGGTAGTTGCCAAAAGGGGAAAGCCTGCAATGATCTTGCCCAGTGCTGTGGGCCTCAATCTGCACAGCCATAAAAAGGGAACCCAAATTATTTAGCAATTTACAGCAGAAGCTCTTTGCATTTAACAGCCTTTGGCATTCCAGTCCTTTGATGTTTATTTCCTTTTCCATTTCAGCCTACACAAGGAAGCAAACCACAACCAGGCAGAGACCAGCTGATCCCTTCCCATCCCTGCCCAGCTTCAGACACAGATGCATTCCTTGTTCTAAATACACACATGCCAGATGATAACGCACTCTCCACCCCAGCCCATACCCACACATTTGCTACTGCTGTTCTTACCCATCTCTGCTGGACCTCTCACAGGAACACTGCTTAAAAGCTTGTCTGCCCAAACAAGCTCTGTAAGAGAAGGTCTTTGCCAGCCTAGCCCTTCTGGACTGAGAGGGGCTCAGTCACAGCTCTGAACCTCAGGCAAGCAATACAGTGACCCTGGGGGTGGGCTGAGGGCTACTGAAGCCAGAAAAGAGTCTATCTCAAACGCATGCCATCTCCTGAGAGAGGAGGTAGGCATGCATCACACTGGCATCACTCTGACCTTAGGGTGGCGGGGGGAGCCGGAAAAAGTTCAAGCAACATTTAAAAACAGTCTCTGAATGTCTCATTATAAAATGTCTCTTCCTAAAAAAATGTAGATCTTTATATGCTAAAAAAACCCACAAAACCAGTCTCACAGAACTTTAATGTCAAGCCTCAAAATACATGCAAATGTTGGCATAAGAAGATATCATATCAATTTGTTATTTTAGTGCAGTCTCTTTCTCTTTTTAACAGCTCCACTAGACAGAATATAAACTTCACATTTTACAATAAAGCCCTCCACACATTTTTGAAAGAAATCATAAAAATAACAAAATTGATTTTGTTGTGATGAGCTCTGCATATAAGCCATACAAAATATATCTAAATAATTTTAAAGCATCATTCTAGGGTTGTTATAAGATCAAGAAGGACCAAGTTTAATATTTTGCATCTATGAAAAAACTGCTATCAAAAGAGAAATGTACCTCAGTAGATTTACTAGGCTTATAAGAAACACAGAATTCCCTAGCCTAAATCACTTCAGGCAAGAGCATTATAAGATAAGACTAAATCAGAAAAAGAATGGAACAGCAAGGCAGCTGACTGATATCAGTGAATTTAGTTAGAAACACTGCTTCAGTGAGGAGAAGATGAAGAAAATAAAGAGGAATTAATCTTCCTGGCAGCAAACCTAAAATTCTAGCACAGCAAATAATCTCATTGTGGTCTAACTGAGGGAGAGGCCAGTGTCAAACCCGGCCGCAGTAATCCCTCCCTTCAGTGACGAGCCCACAGATCACAGAGCGCCTGTGCATTACAGCGATACTACCGCACGCTCCCAGGGGATTTAACGATGGAAACCAGAGCCTGTTCCAGAATGATGCAAAAAATTCAAACCTCCTCCCTCCTTCAAAGCAGCTAGCTGCAGCTGCAGCTCTAGGGAGGCACAAGGGCGAGAGGGGCTAGAGCTGTGCTCTCTGCTCTCACCTCCTACTGTCTTCAAAGAGGCTCCCAACTGGGGCAACAGACCCAGCTGCCTCCCTTCTGCAGACGGAGAACAGCAGCACCTATAGCCAGCAGAGCAGCGAGCCACAGACCCTTGCTGAAATCAGCCAGTGCCAGTCCTGGGCGGATGGTGTAATTTCAGTACGAGCCCCATCCTTACATCCATTGTTGGGTGCAACCATGTTAGCATGGAAACCTAGGATCTCGAAGTGGAGGACGAATACATTTCTTGTCTGAAACGAAACTGCATTCAGTGCAAATCATTTTATGTGCGTGAAAAGCTGGTTTCAAAGCTTGTACTTTACATTAATTTGCTCCTTCTGGCAGGCAGTACCATGGCATACAGCACTTTCTGCTGAACCACAGCTGCTCTGTTGCATGCTGGCTGCTAGAACTGGGCTAAGAGCAGGCTGGAACAGGTACCCAACCCAGGTGCTTTCTGAGAAGGGCACCACATGGAGACCAAACGAGCCTGAGCTTTGCTGGGACTCTGGAGCAAGTGCTGCAGGTCTGCAGCAGAGGAGCAAGCAGGAGGCAAGAGTGAGGTCTTAGAAGGGTGGCACACCAGTACATCAAAATACTACAGGTTCTGTTAGTGACCATTTGGTTTCAAAATTTCAAAGCATGCTGTGAAGTGCATGTGCCCAATCCTGGCCACACTCTTTTCTCCAGAAAGTTGCAAAGCAAGGCAAGTGATTTCCAGAAAAGCATGGGATCCACATCCAGAATGCCTTTTACGTACCATTAACCACTAGCTAGAGCAGAAGGGGCAAGTATCAGTCCAGGCTCAGCCTCAGAGCCTAGGCACCATAAGCCACTCACTGTTTCAGAGTGGGAACTGGATGGATAACAAAAGTACTGTGGCAAGTAACATTTTTTTTTTGCTTTATTGCTTTCCTAATAATGCCTAGTGGCTGATGGATTCTGCAAACTAGCTACAGCATTTTCCTAACAATTTTCTTATATTTGCTGAAACTGAAAGCCTGTTTTACTGTCCAGCATCAGGGATAATAGGACATATTTCACAAATCTTCACAATTATCTTCAAGTGATGACTATCCTAAATGATTTTGTATCACCAAGAAACTTTCCTTTCATATTCACTCCCTTTTTCAGATAATTTTTAATATGCTAAGCAGAACATATTCATTTAGTATATCCTCTTCATCTATTTGTGCTGAATTTGGCCTGTTCTCTTTAATCAAGCCAAAGACTATAGAACACTGCCACATGAACAAGAAGAGAAAGGATCTATACACAACAGAGACTCATCTCAGCAAAGGGTAGTAAAAGGGAAATGGAATAAACAGATTAAAAGTTACATAAATACATGTGTACAGAATCAGTAAGATTATAATGTCATAAATATAGACTCTAAGGGTTTAGCACTACAAATACAAGAGCAGACACACTGAATAATGTTTTGATGTTTGAATGTTTGTATGCTCAAGATCTAACATTGCAATGCTTTTTAAACAATTGGTGGGTGTAAATGGGGGTTAAACACACATATTTTAATATAAGTCATGTACCTAACACTTGTCCTCCATCTCAGCCATATATGTTAAAGCACGTGACTTCAGTTTTACCAATTCCAAATGTTCAAGATTAAGACTCAGACAAACACTTATTCCCTAGCTCCAAAGCATGAGACTTGTTTAAGTGTTAGGGTTTGGTTTCTTTTTTTTAATTAAGCTTCTATATTCTTCTTGCCCAGTTTCTGAGTCTGTGAGGTTCTTTTTATTTTTGCAAGTGTTTCTTCTATACCATTAACGGTAGAAAATTGCTTCCCTAAAAAACCCTCCATGTTAGAAGGCAAGTTTCTCACATAATCATCTGATTTTGAGAATTAGGGTTTAAAAGGAAGCACCAAATATCACGAGACTTATGATAAAATCACAAGTCAGCAGCACTCTCTGAAAGCTTTCTTTCCCCTTCCTGCCAAGATTAGCTTTCATGTCTCAGTTATTTCCATCTGACTGTATCTGTTACTGTGAATGTGTATACACCATATAATAAAGCATCATAAAGTTTATGTACAAATCCCAAAGCAAATCACCCTCTAATAGGAACTGACACTCTCATTCAGCTTCCCAAATCCACAATAATAGCTGGCTTGATCAGGACATCTGAAAAGAATTAAATCTGAGGAGGGGAAAAAGAAGAAGGGGGAAAAAAAAGGAATTAATTATACAGTTCTTGCAGAAGTATAGTGAACTCCCATCTAATACCTTTCATGCTCGTCTCAGAGAGCTTTGTAAAAGAAAGCAGGAACTCATCTCTTTGTTTTATGCATGGGGAAGCCAAGTTATAGACAAATCACAGTGACACGTCTTGCAGCACAGATGGCCTTGGAGACAGATCTGGACCTCCTAACCACCAGCCCAGAAGCACGCGTGTGTGCAGACCCACTGCTTCCCTGCCCTGCCCTTGCTGAAGAAAATAAAACATTCCTCTCTCACAGAAGCATGCATTTAGGATCGGAAAGCACAAATCTTGTTTCCTCACCAGAATCAGTATCATGAGCATCCGGCAGAGTGAGATGGAGTCCGTTATGCTTTTTGATCACTGGTGTTTCAGTCGCACTACTTCCTTTCTCAGAGCCACTGTAAAGAAACAAAACTGTGTTACCTGGCCATCTTTCAGTGGAGAGAAAACGTTCCCCTTGAAGCAGGCAATAGTCTCATCTAGCTGCCACTGGAACTGAAAACTCAGGCTTTCCAGTTGCAGGCAATCAGCTTCTTGAATGTGTTGTTTTAACACCCTCACCCTGGCAATGGACAGGAAGCTCAGAGACACAGGGCCCAGCAAGGGCTCCAGGGCACATGCTGCTACCAGTTTATTTGGCTGTTGGGAGTCTTTGCAAACCCCTGGATGAGGAACATGTTGGCAGCTAGAAGCCAGACCAGAGGAGGCCAACCAGCAGCCCCATACCCAGGAATAACCACAATCCTTTGGCCTTGTCTGCAAAAGGATTTGTTCACAGGTCTGCTGTGCTGCTCCTTTTGAAACACACCAATTACCACCTTCCACTCAGGTGCTAATTTTTTAATTTCAAAGGAATTATTTTCTCTTCTTCCACCTTTGTTCTGTTCAAACAGAGGAGGAAGATAAAAGCTATCACGTAAGCCGCTTTATGAAAGGAGGACTATCTCATCTGCTCTTCTACTAGATTTCTGTCCTCACAGGAGAGGCCTTCCATGCCTTTGGAAAGGCAAACTCAAAAAAAAAAAAAAGAAAAAAAAAAAAAAGAAAAAAAAGAATCACGTGCTTAACAAAAAATCACTTAACACAGATCTCTTGAGCCTTCCTGTCACCACATAGTCTGCGATCCCCTCAGGATCAGATGGTGATGATATATCCTCTCATCATCCATTAAGGGACAAAATATCAAAAGGAAAAGTGACTGCCCTGGCTACTTTTTCTGGCACACTTCCAAGCCTGCAGCTCAGCCTTTGGACAATATTCCTCCCAGGAAACAAGCTGTCACAGAGCCATGATTGCTGTGGATCCCCTGTCTTCCAGTCTGATCAGTCCTTTGGTAGGGATTGCACAGGATTCCCTTGAATTTGCATTAATCTAGCAGAAGAATTAGCTTGGGACTACTATTTGCTTTTAAAGATGATTATTCTGTTATCACAGAAAATAATAGCAAAAGATAAACCAAATCTTGTCCTTCCCAGCTAACAAACTAGGACTGAAAGCCACTTACTGTCGCTCATCATAGTGACAATCATATTTACAATAGCTATTTAACCTTTTACTTTGGCTTTGGGATCAAGCATTACAGTTTCTGTTAATGGACTCTCGACTTCTTGGGCATTTGACTGTTTGCACAAATCTCCAGCCTTGTCTTGGCCTCCCCGTCTTCCATACTGGTTTCCACGCTGATACTCCATTTGACACTATCACGTGGTGACAGATAAAAGGGAAAATAAATTCTCTGTCTTGTGCCTCAGTCTTGCCTAGCCAGGATTAACCCAAGTGTAAGTGCCCTGGCTGGGGGCTGCTGGTGGATCCGTAGGGGCACTTCTGTCTTACTGGTGCATGGCGTATGCAGGAACACAGCAGCTGCACTTGAAAACATTACTCCCATGAGGCAAGCGCTGCTTTGATGCTGCAGCCATCACCACAAAGTCACTGTTCAGGCATAGGGCTGAACACTGGCTCACACACTATACTCCTACACAATGGACAGGCGAGGAGATTGGTGGATGGCCTCAGTTCAGCCACAGTAAAAACTGACCACAGGAGAGCAGCATTCAGAGAAGGCCTGATGAGATGGCCTCAGTTAACAAAACGCACCTCAGTACAATCACTAGCATGGCCTTTTAACTGGGAAACCAGACTGAAAACCAAGTGGACTGCATTGTCACAACAGCCACTCCCAACAGCTTTATTCGTTATCCTGGAGAAGCGCTGAAAATGGGCTACTCCTTCAAAGCTGCAGTACAAGACCTTCAGCCAAGAAAGCTTTTCCATGCGTGACAGAGGGGACAGCAGTCAGATGATTTGCCTTCTGCATACAGCACTGGAAAGGCTGACAGTGGGACACGTTGCCACTCCACCGCCCATGTTTTTAAAGGGTAGTTGAGACAGTGGATAAAATGGGGCCAAAAATTGCTGAAGGAAACACTTGATTGTGAGAGACTGCAGAGGCACTAGTTTATCAAAGAGAAGACAAGAAGGGACTTGAGCATGGGATAGCTGCCTGGGGAGAAAACATTTGGCTCTGAGAGACTCTTTAGTCTAGCAGAGTCATAGTAAGATTGTAAAGCTGGGAAACGTAGGCCAGACAAATGCAACCAAATGTAACAGAAGTACAATTTAATTGTGTAGGCGATTTAGCTGCTGATTGGACTAGTATAGAGTATTGGGTGTAGCAGCTCTCAATTTTATGTAAATACAGGCTTCTCTTTTCCAAGAGGCGCTAAAAAATGTCTGTGTCCACGTCTCACTGGTAAGAATTCACCTTAAGCTCCTTTACAAGCCCAACTAAAAATATTTTGCATATTTATTAGCTGATACTGCTGCAATGTGCTTTCTGGGTCACGGAATCTGCAGCCTAAAACTGCAGGTACCAAGTTCATTCTTGTTACTCTTCAAGCAGTACTTCCCAACAGGAAATGTTTTGTGATGTATTTTTTGAAAAAGCCAGGAAGTCCCACTGAGAATAGCAGTGAAATATACATTAGAGTTCCTAAAAGCAAAAGCAAAGCAATTGGTTCTGTTTAGGATTCTATGGCTAAAGTTTATAAAAAGCCTCTAAAGCTATTGCCTCTTGGGTCTTTAAGTATAGCCAAAGAACAGCTTGGGATCCAAATGCAGTCCAAATAGCTGAACTATTTATTTGTCTGTTTTCCAATGCACTCTCTTCAGTCTCAGGCTCACAGCCCCCCCTCACTGAGCAAATCTTACTCACTCATAATTGTTCAGCGTGGATTTGATCAGCTTCATGAGGACTACTCATGGGTATAAGGATTATTCATGTGAGAGGTACATGATTGAATCCTTAGCTAAAGAGACTAAGGCCTAAGGAAATCAATGATTCCAGTCTGTAAGAGACCATTTCTTTGCTGCTATGTAAATATCTTGATTTTTGTGTTTGGTCTGCTGCTTATTAGCTAAACCAACAAGGAATTAGTAATAATCCCTCAAGGACAACTTGTAAATAGACATGCATCATTCTGTATGTATACTTCTGGTGTTTATAAAGCTTATGTAAATGCATACAGAAATTGCGGAACAATACAGGCTTCATCAGTCTGCTGTCATGACTGTTGCCATCAAGCCTGCTGTCCTTCCCATCAAACAAAACCTCTATGGACACTGCAGGTGAGAGACAAATACAGTCTTGGGATAATGTTCCCAATGCAGTTGTACAGTGGTATCATGACTAGGACAATATCCAAAGGGTGTGGGAAGGAAGAAAACCCAACCTGGTAACTTTCATACTTCCTAAAATTTTCCTTTCAGAGGGGAAGCAGATGAGAGGGAGAGAACAAACAGGGAACTTCACACTCTTTAAATACAGATTTACTAGGACAAGGGAAGGGAGAAAGATGCTACATCCTTCACTCTTTTCCTTGCCCAGTTAGCACCAGGCTATGCAACCAGCATCCAACTATAGCATATGATGGAGTCTTGGCAGTGTCCCTTTCCTTGGCTTACACAGTTCAGGACTGTGTCACTCCCACACATTCCTGGGTGGTCCCAACTACTGCAGACTGTGAACAATAGCTGATGGATCCTCAGCACTGTTGGGAAAAAAAATAAATCTGTCCTCAATTCTGGACATCTGACTATGGATAGAGATGTCTAGACATTCAGATCAGAAACTCTTGGTTCAAACTGCTTCTTCAATCTTAAAATCTTGAGGTTTTGCTTTGTTGTTTTGTTTTTTTTCAAATCATGGCTATTAAAATCTTGCTTTTTTAAATCACAGTTAGAAATATATTTCCTTTTAAACAGTACCATTTATTACTCTTTTTGCAAAATAACATAAGTATCTAGACAATTAAATAAGTTAACTGCATCTCTATTATGAAATCTGAACTTGTTTGACAATGGAGAAAGCCTACCTGTGCTGTAAAACACTATATACCATCTGCCACATCTGCAACATATGTCTGCACGTCACCAGAGCCTCCTGAGGTCCTTTATGTATCCATTCCAGTTTTACTTTGGTGAAGAGTAAGCTGCAAGATGAAAAAGAATAACTTTTGTTTTATTGGCATCTCATAAATATGAAGAACCAGTATCACTCAAGCGAGATCCTGGCAGCCAGCATTTTTACTTGCTTTGTATGTGCAGCAATAAAAGAAAACACTGTAGCACAAAATAATTCATTGAGCTCACTTTGATTCCCCACAAGGAGATGAGAGGATTAACAATATTCCTCAGCTGCAGTCAAATTTGCGTCACAAAGCTGGCAGGACAGTGTTAAAAGCAATGCATTGCACAGCTAACAAGGTGAAACATACAGTGAATCCTCACTTTATTTTGGACAGCATTAAAAACAGAATAAAAAGGAATTGCCATAATACATGTGCCAGACTATTTTCTTGGCCTGGCATCTTCTTATAGCACTGGCTTATATAATAAATTTCAGACAAAACCCCCAACACACTCAGTGTATGCAGACCGTTATGTAATGCCTCACAGGAAGGAAAGGCTTTTTCTTAACCCCAGCTGGCGATCATCTCGTGCCCCGAGGCAAGACAGCTGATAGCCCTTGTACATTCTTGTTCTAGGTAGTGTCACTGCTGCTGCTATTCTTACATCTATAGAATATGTACTTGCACAGACCACTGGAATTCAGGAGAATTAGGTCAAGTAGAGGTTAGAAGACAGATTCAGCAATGACACAACCTATCACTTGCTGCGAGCCTGGCTTTTAACACCATCCTTCACAACACCCTTTATTTTAATTGCCAAGACAACTGAGTTTGTTTCTTACTCACTAATGTAAATTTGCCTCTCTGCTTTAAAAGTTTTCATAAAGTCCAAGATCTACACATTTTGAATTAGCTCAATATGGCCAGTGATTAATCCACTGGATGCACATATATGTACATCTGTGCATACAATATTAACAGCTGAATGTTAAAAATCTTAAAACCAGTTTTGTGAATGTGACCTGCTGGCTCCTGGGGAATGCAAACAACTCCAGAAAGACACAACAGCAACTGCACAGATCATGTTAGAGAAGACTTTGCAGGTGAGTAAGAGGTCCTTCACTTGCAATAATTAGAACTCTGCAGCCAAGACTCTGTGGTGCGTATCTACAGTAATGGGCTAATATGGCAGTTCCATTCTGCGCTAACAAATATTAGGAGTTTTGTGGGTTTTTTGTTTTGTTTTGTTTTTATAACAGTGGACAGACTATTAATAAAAATGAGACTGAATTCAAAGGAATGATTAGCAATGGAAATTGGCCAGTGATGCATGCTGCTCTGCATCCCTTAGTCACCTGGGCTCATAAGAACAAAGCTTGTTTTAATACAACAGAATACAGAATCAATCATTTAGGAGCAAGGAGTATGTATCACACTAGAAAGATGGGAAGCTATCCCTGGAGTGCAATGGTATTATAAAAGACAGCTTCATGAATGTGAAGTTCCTGAACACCACCACAGTTAAGAGGCTAAGCAATCCTTAGCATCCACATACGGAAGCACAATCAAGTAGGAGCTGGAAGATGTGGTTATTCCTGTTCACAGCATCAGCAAGACAGTGCAATCCTGTTTTTAGTTCTTGCTCTTTAACTCCAAAAGAGGACTAAAAATGGGATGAAGTTCAGGAAAAGGTTATGCAAGTGATCTGAGGCCTAAAAAAAAAAAAAGTATTTAATCAAAGGCTTAAGAAGCACAGTTTATTTGGTTTAACTGAGAAGCAGTGAAGAAATTATTTTACTCAGCCTGCAAGCACCTACATGGAGAAGTATCCAATTGTGAGTCTTTGATCTAAAATAAAAGGTAATGGAAAGTCTAAGGATCTGCTGGAAGCTGAAACTAGTCAAATGCAGATTTCTAACTAAATGCAGACACATAACTATCAAAGAAAATAATCTTTGCAGCAGCTACCTTGTGTGCACAGTACATTATGTAGTCCTTAAAGCCTTTTCAGCAAGACAAGATAACATCTGGAAAGGAAGGGTAATGCACAAATAGAAGCCATGGGTTTGATGCACAGGCTCATGAGCAAGTTTCTTTGGACTGCGCTGTGCAGAGGAGCAAGACTGCATCACCACCTTCCCTCTGGCAATCACTCTATTAAAAATACTCTACTACCACGCTGAACAATCTACGTTATTTTAAGCATACTGAATATTTTTTAAACCACTACAAACTTTCCAAATGAAAGACCTTATAAAGCACTCTATGACCCTCCTTGCAGCGGGAGAGAGTGGTGGTCAAGGAGCCCGAGGCCTAGAGAACAGTCATATTATGCCCCTGAATAACTCTACACTTTTGAACACTGCAAGATACCACTCTTAATAATAATGGAATAGAAGAATATAGGGAAGAAGACTCTACTAACAGTCAAACTACTATACTGGAGGGTTACGTTAAGGGTTCCTTCTCCCTTTCACATTAGTAGCAACATAGATGGCTTAGTTATCAGCAGGCAATTAAAATCACTACATAGTATATTTAAACATTGCAGTTAAACATTGAAAAGACAAATGCATCAAGTTCTTATCTTGATCAGTCTGCTGTTTGCTGCTTACAGTGAGTATATCTCAACTTCTTTGGATGAAGATGCAATGTTCTGTCTCAGGAGAAAGAACAAGTAGTGAAACACAGGAAAAAAGCAAATCTCACAAAATAATAATGAAATCTCAGCACAATATTATCACCAGTGGTAAGGCACAGGCACACAAAGGTAAAAAAAAATATCATGCAACTTTAGCACTGTATCTGCAGTGCAACACTACCAGATCTCAGAGATACCACCCACCGTTAGCTGTTGTGGTAATTCACCTTCGGAATAGTGCTATTCATGTTATCATCTAATAACACAATGAACCAAACCAAAAGGCAAATGGGAAGAATTTAAGTGGCAAAAGATATCAAACCATACTGGCAGCAGTAGTAAACAATGCAATTAAACATGATAATTAAAAGGTGGAAATACAATCAGGACATTAGACTGTATGTGCTGTATGTTGTTTGTATTTCTCAGCTTCTAATAAGTTTTGTAACAGTAAAACCAGATAAATAAAAATATAGGGAAAACACTGAAGTGAAGTAATATCACTTATCTTGAGCTTATAATTTTATTACTGGGATAGCACTCTTGCTACAAATAAATCTAATGAGTACTGTGTCACATCAGTGTCTGCGGGCAACTCTCAGGGGCATAAATAAAAATTACATATTTACAGATCTCACCTTATTATATTTTCTTAATATCATTTCACTGTACCTTTTTATGATGCTTGTAGTATTAAGCAGAGCAGACTCTTAAAGAGATTCAACATATAAAATTAGCCCCAAGATTATCAATACAGTCATTGGTAATTCTATTAGCCTCTGAAAATGAAAACAAATTTGGGCTGAAGCAAGCATATAAATTGCTACTACATCAGCATAGGAAAAGAGAGCAAAAACTCCACAAATCATTCTTTAATCTGTATAATTTCAGGAACAGTAACAATGGAAAATAACCAGTGCCTGCTCTTGCTACCAGACTCTAAGCTCCCTCTCAGAAGAGGTTTTCTTTTATCATGTATGTGAACAGTATGCAAAGGCTTCTGTTCCCTGATGTAACGTCATGTTACTGCCACAAGCAAACATATATGTCTATCACAGCAACATTAAATCTAGCAAATTAAAATCTGCATACAGTTGACTTTACTGAGATATAAAGCTCTGAAAATTCAAAACCAGGTTTCCCACGTATCAAAATGTCAGTAGTACAAATTCTGTAAATATCACTATAACAGGCTACAAATTGACAAAAAAGTAGGGACTGGAACACTGGAAGGCCTATGAAAATTTTCAGCAGCAAGCAAGCTACTTTGGTTGATTTTAGGAGGCATTCAACATTTATCTTAATAACGACTGATTTCAGCTGCTGCTGCTCATCATGTCTCCAGGCCTGGCCAAACACAACTACCCAGCCCTCCTGAGTGTCTTCTAGTCCTGCATAGAATCATAGAATCTTTAAGGTTGGAAAAGACCTCTAAGATCACCAAGTCCAACCACCATGGATAAATGACGGATATCCACATGGATAAATGCTCAGCCTTTAAGTTCTTTAATATTACCCGTGAAAAAAAGAGGCAGTTCTTTCCTAACACTGACAACCTAATTACTGAGGTTTAATAGTTAATAGTTATTATCAGAAGGATTTGCATATGCGTGTGGTTTACTATAAATGCTTATGAGCACATCTGTGGAAGTTTTAAGTTGCTATGTTTATAATAACCTATTGATGACTTCACAGATGCTATCAGATTATATAAAGATTTATTAATCAGTTAATTACTGGAACTTTTAAAAGCTGCTTTAAAATGGAGGTTTTAGTATCAAATGTAGCCCTTTAACTACATATTTATACAGCATCACAATGGGATGTCTGTGCCCTATCATCTGACAAGCAATAAATAATAATAGCACTATAACAAAGACTAACACATTCCACTCTTTTCAAGGTTGAGAGACTAAGTTAGGAATAATAAGTATTACACAGTCATTTATATATATGTTTTGCCATTCCCTGGCTGCTTATAACCCCTCCAGTTTTTCAGAGCATGTCAGCAGCTGCTCAGATAATCTACGTGTCTTCAAACCTTACCAGATCAGGGCCATCACTCCCCAAAGTCTTTCATTATTTACCCAGATTTGCCTACCTACACACACAGCTGCTGGGTTATTTTGGATTTTGAATACAAAAGGAAACAAAACAAAACACCAAAACCAGCAGCATGTCCCAGTTCACAGAGATAATTGTGTATACTGGCAGGAAGATACTGAACTTCTGCAATTAATAATTGTACTTTGTTTCTTTCTTTCATTAAACGACAGGATGCATACACCTGTTTGTTTGCACGTTTACAGACATTTGCCTGAAAAGAGAAATCAGAATCCTAGTCACAGCTCCAAGGAAAGCAAATGCACTTTATCCAATGACTGACTGATGGGGTGTTGGAGCAGCACGCAGGTGCCACTGGACAGCAGAGTCCAGCTCACCCTCCTACCTCTTTGAAGTCCAGATAAATATTCCACATCAGCTCCAATGAAAAGCAGAGGAATGCCATGACCTGGATGGGTAGACAGCCCAAGGATGCTCTCTGAGGAACAGAGAGGCATGGATTCAAACCCCCAACACTGATCACTAAACTCTCAAATTAGTTTCTTCCCATTTGAGGTAACAGATGCAAAAGGAAGATATAGGTAGATACAGGATATAGACTGATCTAACAGAGCTGGAAAGAGGCTGGAGGAGATAAGAATAATAATCAAAGTTTTGGAATTCTTTTGATATATGGAGATAGTAAATAGACTTCTCAGCCTGGAAGAGAGGCTGAGATAAGAGATGACAGATTGATAAAGTCATGAATAGCACGAAGATCAGGAAATCAAAGCAGTCTGTGTTGTTTCAAATGAAAGAAGTAAGGAATATCCAATAAAGCAATCAAACAGTGGATTTAAAATGAGCAAATGAAGTGCTTTTTCATACAACACAAAAGTAAAGTGCAAAATCCATTGCTACAGGATGTTCTGGAGCAGACACATAAATAGGTTCAAAAAGGGATTAGATAAATTCATGGATGAGAGGCCCATTAGGGGCATTAAACACAACCTAATGCAACCTCTGGCTCTGAAAGGCTGTAAACCACTCTGCTGACAGAAGCAGGGATGACATATGAGAGGCAGGATCATCCTACTGCCATGTTTCTACATGCTGTTCCTCGTGCACTCACCAGACGCCCTGCTGAAGACAGACAAGCCCTTAGTTTGATCAACAATGGCCATTCTTACATTTTGATATGGGAGAAATATGATTGCAGGCCATAGTTTTTTTATAACCCAGACTGTCTGGTCTTGTTTTATCCGCCAGTATGAGAGGACGGTGTATCTGGAACTGCAGTATCTCCACAGCAAATTAGCTGCTCGGTTTATTGGTTGCTGAGTTGAGCTTTAGTGGTGAGTCACCTATACAAGCCAATTAGTTCATGTATACTCTTTCACCATAACCATTATGGTTTCATTAACCCTCCTAGAGCACCTGCCAAAGCCCTAGTCACGTTATCAGTAAGCTGGCAAAATGAGAAAGCTGCTTTTAATCTCCTGCATTTTT
The DNA here is from genome assembly GCF_036417535.1 of Chlamydotis macqueenii. Classification (NCBI taxonomy): domain Eukaryota; kingdom Metazoa; phylum Chordata; class Aves; order Otidiformes; family Otididae; genus Chlamydotis; species Chlamydotis macqueenii. The sequence continues at coordinate 83,378,384 of NC_141558.1, read as the reverse complement.
GTTGAAAAAAATCAACATCAAAGTTGCTGTCTTCTCAAATAACTCAGTGCTTCTTGCAGTCTCCTGACATTTAAGGGCACATTCTCTAGTTAAATTAATGCCAGCAACACTGACTGCAACCTCCTTTTATAACTTCATGCTGTGCCATGTTATCTAGCTCTTTCCCTACAAAAATAAATTGATCATATACTTTTACAGACATACAATCCTTTTTTTTTTTATGGCTCCTTGCCCATTTATCCCCCAATATGAACAAAAAATAAAAACAAGTAGCCTGGTAGCACGTCCAAAGAACTGTTGACTTCATCTTCCCAGCCCAGGAAAACTAGCAGACTTGGAGCTGACATCTCCTTTGGAAGAATGTCCTGCTCACAGCCCCAGTCTTGCATGACAACAGCAATTCAGCTAATGCTGCTCCAGGAACTACGACCACAACAGCACAACACAGGGTGAGAAGAGCTTTCAGACAGCTAAATTCTAGGCTATTTAAAAGTTTCATGATTTGCTAGGCTTAGCCTCATGACACAAGGCACCTAGAAGGCTCCTGCACTTGGAATAGGAGGGAAACAGAATTGATCAGAAAAGCTGATATTGCAGCTCAAGCTGTCAGAGACTGCACAGCAAACCCAAATGAGTGACCACGGGCAGGGCTCAGCTTCAGGTGTGTTTTCTTGGACTGCTGCCTTCTCCAGGCTGCAGGATGCGCTTGATGGCAGGAGGGCCTCCCGTCAGTCAGGTGAAGGTCCTGCCGACGGACCTGCATCTCTCTGTATGGACCCAAATGTCACTTCCCAAGACAAGCATGTCTGCAGCCAGTCCAGCAACCTCATGCATCTCTTTCAGCATTCAGTTCCATCACAAAAAAAAGGCACTGAAAGTCTTCCATGTCTTCACCTTTCTTTAGAATCAAGCCCTATCTAGTCATACCCAAGAAAAGAAGGCACAAAAAAGGGTGATCAGAATTACTGTCTCCTTTCCTTTTAGTTAGATCATTCATTTTGAATCTCAGACTTGTAGTATTTTGCTTTTTGTTAAGAATGTAGGAATCAAGCTAATTGTCAGTAGAGCTGATAAAACCCCTTCTCTCACCCTGTGTTACCTAGGATCCTTTGGGTGATACACCCAAAAAGAGTTTTTATCTTCTTCTTACCCTGATGAGGAACTGGCAACAAAATTATTTTGAGCCCTCACAAATTGTATGCATTTCAGTCCATATCCTGCCTGAATAAAGACAAAAATAATTTTCACCATTATAAGTTTTACAGCAAAATCTGGAAAGAAAGTTTCCAGTTTTGCTATGCAGAGTGTTTACATCAACTTTTTATAGATAACTTCCCTCTGTAAGGACAATACATTAGACTTTTCCTTGCAACATTTCAGAAGATGTTAAACTGACGTTTAAGTTGCAAGTGTCCTCCCCACGTTGCTTTGTGAATTGTTTTTTCTCTGACAGGCTCCAACTACACAGTGAACTCCCCATTGCACTGGACACCGCACGAGCACGTTTGAAAACCGGGGCCAGGTCTGAAACACCCCAGGCTAGCAGCTTAGAGGCCTACCTCCTATTTAATTTCAACCATGCATTCAGTGGGAGTTCAATGCATAGCCTCTCCAGCAGATCCAAGCACTGACGCCTAAATTCAGGTAAGTCTGTGGTGCAGTATCTCAATTTGTGGGTGGAAGTGGACACCTACACAGCACTGTGCAATCTCAGGAATGTACTGGAAACCGTGGTCCACTGTCTTTTGCCCGTAGTGGCAGTGGGCGAATATCCTATAGCTTGGGCTGGGGACATGCGAGAGCCATGCTCCATTTCTTGCTCTCGCACGGCCTCTTGGGCAAGTCACTTCAGCTCCCTGTGTGTCAGTTCTAACTGTAGAGCAGATAACAGGAATGACCTTCACAAAGCATTCGGATAACTTGATTCTTCATCATCGCCTTCCTCACATCCTTTACATTTAATCTCTTAATACTCGTGCTCTCAACTTCAGAGTTATTTGCAGACAGGAAGGAAAGCATGTTGAGCTCTTCTGTAATGGAAATAACTTTTAAAACATTTTCTCATCTGTTGGGCCTGATTCTTCAGAAATTCATCAGATGTGCCCCCAGGTAAATCCAGTCCGCCCTTACTAAATGGAAATTCATCCAGAAAGGCAGAGCTGAGAACAATCATGCTGTCACAACCACTGGAATAACTCTTGATTTACAGAAACGGAAAAGGAAACCAGGCCTAGGGTCTCTAATTGCTGAGCTGAGATCCTGCCAGGCAAGAAAAGAGCATTAACAGGACAAAGCTGAAGTACTTAACATGCTGCCAGTACTTCCTGCAGTACTGGATGCTTCACTTTACACTTCCAACCTGTTGTGTTTTTCAGAAAAGCTTCTAGGCCATGCAGTTTAGGCAGCTTTTAGAGGAAAGGATACCAGGACTCTAGCTAATAAAGTAACATTCAACATCAACCTCCAAGTCACCTCAATCCACAACCAAAACCACACCTTTTGCCTGGAAAGATACGTCAGAATCCTGATTTACATATTTAAAACAGAGTGAAATATCTTCTAATTAACCCAGTGTCAAGGTAATAAAAAGTGATAGCATACTCATATTATGGTTGTATAAATTATGCAACAAAATACAGTAAAGCAGAACCATTCCCTGAGGATTAATAAAACATTTCTACCCAACTCGACACATTTATGAAATCTTGTGTTACTGACACTTGGAGCCAACAGTCTGAAACTGCATCACACTCCCACTGTATTAATAAATTAGAACCACACAAAATTTGGCTTTGATATAAAAACAATAGGCTTACTGTAAAATAAGCTTTTATTTTTTGAAATGCATTACACAATGTTGTTAAACAGACCTCACTCCTTCTATCATTTTATTTTGGGGCAATATGATTTATGCCACTTTGGCACTACTCCAGTGAAGCACTTTATGAAAGGTCTTCATCTTTAGGCATATGAGTAGTCCTGCTGAAGTCAACAAGAAGTCAATTACTCCCCTACGTAAAGCTAAGCGTGTGCCTAAGAACCTTGGTAGATCCAGCTCTTCAGGAGGGGAAGGGTTATGAGAGTGCTTCTACTGCTTAACTATGCAGAGGACAAAGTGTAAATGTGAGTAATACAAGAAGGGCCAGAGTCTGCTGATACTCAGTGCTATCTGCAAGTCTCAGCAGGGGTGAAAAAGACAGAAATCCATCTGCTAAACAGCACTGAATTTCCCCACAGGACACTGGTTCTGAGGTGCACGTGAACATGTTTCAACCTATGTTCTGGCTAAGACAACCTACCATATAGCTATGGCAGTTTGGAGGCAGCGCTTTTTAGAAGATGAGCTTGTTCAGTGAGATATGGAGGAGCAGGTTTCTATGCCAGCCTGAGAAAAGATGGGGAAAGACATGCTTAAAAGGTGAAAGAAGTGAAGATAGACAAAAGCTCCTTCATTGCAGAAAATGCACACAATCTAGAAAAAAAAAAAAAAAAAAAACAACCTGTGTTGTGATCAGTAGACAGAAAACTGCTTTCTTTCACTAAAGAAAATCCTAGAGAAAGAAATGGATATTTTGTTACCAGCAGGAATCATATTTGTCTAAGTCTGCAAATCAAAACCATGATGTAATTGCAGTCTATGTTAGCACCAGCGCCAGCTGAACACAGTGAGCGCAGTCACAGCATCATGAAGACACAGGAGCCTGACCTTTAACGCAGATCTAGCGATCAGTGTACAGACCTGGCTCTGTACCTCAACAGCCAAACTGCTGAAGATGGTGCTACTGCAGTGTCACTCAATCCTTTACTGGTGCAATTACGTTAACCTAGCAAAACCTCCACTCCATTTTGCTCGACACAGCACACTGACTTACAAAAACTAGAATCAAAGAACCATAGAATGGTTAGGGTTGGAAGAGACCTTTAAAGGTCATCTAGTCCAACCCCCCTGCAAGGAGCAGGGACATCTCCAACCAGATCAGGTTGCTCAGAGCCTCATCCAGCCTGGCCTTGAACGTTTCCAGGGATGGGGCATCTACCACCTCTCTGGGCAACCTGTTCCAGTGTTCCACCACCCTCACTGTAGAAAATTTATTTCTAATATCTAATCTAAATCTACCTCCCTCTATTTCAAAACCATTAGCCCTCATCCTATCACAACAGGCCCTACTGAAGAGTTTCTCCCCGTCTTTCCTGTAGGTCCTCTTGAGGTACTGGAAGACTGCTATAAGGTCTCCTCGGAGCCTCCTCTTCTCCAGGATGAACAGCCCCAACTTTCTCAACCTGTCCTCATAGGAGAGGTGCTCCAGCCCTCTGACCATCTTCGTGGCCCTCCTCTGGACTCACTCCAACTGGTCCATGTCCTTCTTATGTTGGGGGTTCCAGAGCTGGACGCAGTACTCCAGGTGGGGTCTCACCAGGGCAGAGTAGAGGGGCAGGATCACCTCCCTCAACCTGCTGGCCACTCTTCTTTTGATGCAGCCCAGGATGCGGTTGGATTTCTGGGCTGCAAGTGCACATTGCTGGCTCATGTTGAGCTTCTCATCCACTAAATTAGACAGATAAACAAAACTGTACTCATGATAGTGCTGCGTTGCTTTTTCACCACAGACAGTGTTTTTGGGGATGCACTAAATTTCTTTATAAAGTTCCTTTTCAGTTCCTACATCCTGTACAAAGCTAATTGCAGGGTCAGGACGTGTAGCCCTTAACCCCTGTCAGGTCTGAGCCCATGCAGACTGGCTTTGACAGTGACAGCACTTTTTGCCATGTTGTTACCTCCCACACAGCACGGGTTTCTTACAGATCTCAGGCTAGCTGGCTGGACTAATACCGTGATAGCTCTCCTTAACCGCTACTCAGAGACAAAAATCAAACTTGAGATATAACAGTGAACAGCTCTGTATGTTTCCAGTCACATTGAAATGGGTCACCATGATTTAAATACAGACTGGAAGCACAGTCCAACTGACTATATTTTTTTTAATAAATCCAGCTTCCTCAGTACGTGTAGGGACACTCTTCTCTCAGTTAAAGTATGCATGCAGCCACTTAAGCATTTCAGTTTAACCTAAATATTCTTTGTTTTCTTGGCACAAATATAATTAAACATGAACCAACTCTTTAGATTTTCTTCCTAAAAACTTCTCAGCTATATACATTAACCCAAGGATACTGCCTGCTTACAAGATCCCAGTTCCACAGCCGGCATCCTTGACTACTCCTACAGCACAAGGTTTTCCTACCAGGTAGCTGTGCCCGGTCCAGCTGAACACTAATATACTTCAGGATCTGCTGGAACTGCTAATCTCACTGTTGCACGTACAGCTCCAGCAGGTTCACCTTACACTGTACAAATAAGCTGAGTCACCGCTCACGAGAAACAAAGAAAAATCAGCAGTCTCTCAACCTGTCAGAAATACCTTAAAAATTTCAATTAGAACTGCCAACCAAAACTAAAAGCCTCAAGAGAAAGCTGAGAAGTACATGCACAGTTAAAAAAAAAAAATAAATAACTGAAAGAGAATCCATGGCAGATTGAGCCTAAAATCAGATTAATGGATTATTTTTCTGCAATATCTATTACACTCCAATGTGACAAATCTTCCAGATGTGCTGACAAAAGATGACACAATATTACAGATCCCAAGCACTGCATGTGTGATTAAAGAAAACCCTTTGGGAAAACATGCATAGTTACGACATTTTAAACATTCCAAAATAGCAATATTTGGCCTTCTTTCAAAAATAGCCTGAAAACACACCTGAGTGTAAAACTGCAAACACAATTTAAACACTGAAGAGAATAAAACAGGCTTGACTGTCGAAAAAACAGCCTCATTCATAGACTACAGTGCAGGTGATAGGATTAGTGGTTCTGTATTTACTTTTGAGTTCTTCACCCACAGATTACTGAAAGGCTTTTTTTTTTTCTTTTGGAGAAACAGTCCAGCACTTAGCAACCACTGACCTTTTACATATTTTTAACACTACAGTGCTTTATAAGACTGAGATTTGTTCCAAAATTTAGAGGCTAACAGCTGCAATGAAAACAGGTAAAAGGAACTAAATATTCCGGGCCAGACAGTCAGCTGAAGGGAATCAGCTCTGTTCAACTGAAATGAATAGACTTTCACCTCTTTAAACTAGCTGGAGACCTGGCACTCAAGCTTCAAGTCAGAAAAGCTCAGGCAGGTTGCCTTCAGCTCCCTAAAAATGAGCATGCATCAGATAAACACCAAAAAGAAGTTCGGAGTCAGTGCAGTTTGGTCAGCTTGTACCAGATGACTTCTTACTTTATCCCTTTAAATAAACTACTCATTTGCAGAATTTTAGCCTGCAAACTAAAAAAATTCCTGTGCGGCAACAGGCAGAGCAGCCCCGCAGCAGAGCCGCAAGGTGGTGGAGGTCACGCTCTGCCTCCCCACACATCAGCCAAGGAGGGGGACAGAAAGGGGCCAGACTGAACCCCTTCACACCCGCTCCCGCTGACAGGACACAATGAAACCCCTGTGTTTATTATGTGTCACGTACCCTGTTAATTCCGTACAGAGCTCTCTACAGAATGAGAGATCAGAGCATGCTAGGATAAATCAGAATATTTACAATCTCTGCCTTCTGGTAAGTCAGCAGCATGTACGAGTTTTTCCTTGAAGTAAGTCTGAAGGGGAGGAACAGATGTCAACCTGAAAGCATACGAATATTGTAACTGTCCTGTGTGTTACCATTAGGCGTAAAAAAAAAACTGCTTTGCACTTCTGTATGCCTCTACTTTCCCTCTTAAAGGCCATTGTGCAAACCAGCTATAATTCAGAGCACAGAATTTAATTTATATTTCCTTTCCTTTATAAACCTATGTATCCAAAACACAGGTATAGTGCTCCCCTCTGTTCCCATCACACTGAAGGCACAATATTTACATTATTATGTCCACACCTTTCCCGAAGTACCTTGCTGAAAGGACATCCAAAGTCACTGTGCAGAACTCCTTACTACGAGGCAGCTGAAAGCACTCAGGCTCTCTGCTGACCCGATTGGTAGCTTTGCTTCCGGAAGGCTTAACAGAGCCTGTCATTATGTATGTGATATATCCTACCATAATTAATTCCCTCAGGGAATGACATCCAGAGGAAGCACGGTTCAAATACGCAGTGTGTACCTGAAATTTGACATTTTTAATCAGATTCCCAACACCAAGATGCATCCATGGAAGATCTGACTTTTTTTTTTTTTTGACTGGAGATACATGCCATAAGCTAAACCTGTCACAGAGACTGGCTTAGAAACTGTTGAAACACAACGATAAAAATCAGTGTTCTTTGTTCTTGAACAGATCTGATTTGATTCATTAGAAATCCAGAATGTGCTTAAAATTATCATATGCCACTTAATATAAGATGAAGTAATAGCTTCCTTCAGCCTTAGTCGAAAAGATTCAGAGCTGTAATCCTTTTTCAAATAATTACCCTGTTCATCAGGCTTCAGCACAAGATGACTCCAAACAAAAGAGAAATGGAGAGACCGGCTATGAAAGACTCTGTAGATACATGTACCAAGCTGAATGGAGATGAGAGCACTTTACAGGCGTTTGTCAAGTCACAGGCCTGAATTACGCTAAAATTAGAACTGCGAGGGAAGGGCAAGACCACATGAAAGTACCAAGTCCATCTACCATACAAAAGGGTCTTTGGAGAAATAAAAATTAGCGAGGGTGGGTAGGGATGCTGACTGAGTGAGGCAGCTCCTCAAAGCTACAGCAGTGAATTAATGCTTTCACACACATAACCTGTGGTTTTGACTCGGCCACGAGCTGCTCTGTGTGGCTACCCAGGGCCATGAGCTTGTAGAGAAGGGAAAGTTAGCGGCAGACATAAAGAGCTGGCACAGCTTACCACTACCCCACCTCAGGAGGCATGTGTGAATATTTCACTTGTGCAATTCCAGGACAGTGCAACTATATCTTTACTCAGGATAACTATGGTGTTTGCTATCCAGTGCTCAGGGAAATCCTGCATCAGCTTGCACAAATGTTTCTCCCCAACAAAAATGGCAACATAAAATCCAACACGCTGACTAAACAGTACTACAAATTACATCCTTGAGGTCAATTCCTGTACAGAGTATCCAGGACAGCAGCCAATAAACTTCTCGAGCATCTTTTTCCTGGAGAGAATTGCACTGACGAGGTAGCCCGGCATGGCTTGGTACAGCTCTGCACCACTGCACCTCGACTTAAGATACTGTGCTTCACTGTGGGCAGCATCTGCAGCAGCAGACAGGAGAGGCTCTGTTCAGATACACCAGCCCTCCAGCTGTGTAACTGCAAGACATCCCCATGTAACTGAGAAAACACAGCCATGGCACTGGACTCATCTCTCTCCTCTCCCATGGGTTGTGCCTGGGGACACATCTGTGTGACAGATTTTTCTTTTGCTATCATAAATAAAAGTTAAACTGCAACTTACCTTGCCAAATGAGTCATTTTATGGTTTATTATTGCTACTCAGGAAGCAGGTCTAAATTACAAGAGTGAAATAAATACTTTGACTTCTCTAAATTGTGTCTCCGCTTGGGTCCTCAGCCAATTTTTCTTAAGTTTTAGAATGCAGCCCAGTCCCAAAGCACCTATGACTACTTTTTATAAGCATGGTGGACTGGCAGAAGGAGGAAGGGACAGCCTCAGCAGCAGCAATTACAGCTGTGTCTCAGGCCCCTGTATCCACAGAACTGAGCTACGCTGGCTGCTGCACTGCAATCTGTTTTGAACACTACTACCAGGGAATTGTGCTCTACAGTTTTGGGAATTTAATTTTGTTCTAGAGAATCCAGGGGATGAAGCTGTCCAATCTACAACTATTAGTTTGCGGACTGCAAATCACAAGCACAATTATGCAGGAGACACCGTGCAGAAATTGCTGTACTCTTACAGCTGTGATACAACACCACAAAGTTAAATGCTCTTGGGAGAACAACACAAACTGATGGGATGAAGACTGAAGCCTGAAACTTACTGCCTACATTAACTGATCCCATTATTAATTCATTAAAACAGAGAGAAAGGCAAAAGTTGAGGTTTTCATTAATAATCCTAACCAGAACTGTGCAGCAAAGATGGAAAACCTAGCCAGTTCTACTAAATTTAGAACATTTCTATTATGGGATCTAGTGCTGTAGCTGCTTTAGGGGGAGTAAAAAAACCATCAAACAAAAGAGATGGATTCAGTTATATCTGGCTTTCCTTAACATGTTGAATTAAACTGCTTTTATTTGGGTCTTTAAGACTACATTTGTCCTCTTAAGATTCATCCTTTTTAATATCAGTCTGATTCCTTGTTAGGAACATTAACTCATTTTAAATGAAATGTAAGCCCCAAGTTTTAATTAACTGAAGATATTAAGGAGCCTAAGTCACATTTTTACATAAACACAAGTGGTAGCTCATATGATATGGTAAATCTCCAGCTCTGGTCTCTACATCCTGCCTCTCTACAACCATCTCACCAACTTCAACTACGCAAATTATTCTTCCTAATTTCCCAGCCTAATCTGATATGTGCTATTGTAACTCTCTGTTTGAGAGTTGGTTTACTCTTTCCCAGTCAAAGTTGCATTTCACTGGAGTACAAAGTGATCACAAAACGTTTGATGCACCACAGGGCTGCTAGGAAGTTCAAACAGGATATCGTTGCAAGGAGTTTGGGGCTGAAATGGTTTACTGCAGTTATACACCACCAAGGAAACGTGTTTTTGCAAAAGAACAGCTTTTTGCTTCCTGTCTGCTGGGAGACAAAGTGTCTTACTATGCAGAAGCAGTGAATGACTAGATTTTCTGATTTGCAGGAACAGCCCCATAAAACTACATAAAAGCTTCAGATGGATTTTCTTCCTTCCCTTAAGTCCAAAGAGCAGATTTTGGCTTTCTCTCCCTCTGTTTTTCCTTCTATGTTCCACACCTCCGTTTCCTTGCCTGCTGCTCCAAATACTCCACCACCAAGTGGCTAGAGAATGAGTAGGAGCAAGAAGCTGTTGCTTGAAAGAGTAAATACATGGGATGAGAGAATCCACTCCAGTGCAGTAACGCTTTTAGTTTTATTGGAGGCTCATAATGTGAATTTATATCTCATCCGTTTGAACAGAAAGTTACTGAACTTTAGAAAAGACAATTATTCACAGACAACAGAAGAGAGGGTCGGGGATCTCTTTAAAAACTAGCGCTTTTTTGGTTTATGAAGCCAGTATAAGGAAACTCACAGACAGACTGTCCAAACACAGTCACAGCTTGGGGGAGGCAGAGCCAGGGCCTGGTACTGTGCTTTCAGCTTGCTTCAGCAAATGCCACGCTTCCTTTAAAAATGTCTTCCTGCTCCTCATAAAACACTGGTTTGGCAACAGAAAAGCTTTCTATTGAAGTTTTACAAGGCCTTTTTATTAATGGAATAATAATTCTTTCTGTCATTATTTAACCAGGCTGTCACTTTCAGGTTAGGATTTCTGTGAAAACCTAAGAGAGGTGCGATTCCCTGGTTTCCAAGGGAGGCCGATTCCTGCAGGCCATGCTGAGTCCCCAGCCTTTCACTGCACCTCCAACGCGTGCAGATTTGGTTAAGCTGTGCTGATTACTACCTGCAGCATCCCTCCTTACCTTCCTTACTCATTTTGCTCTCGCTTGTTACATGTGCAAATGAGCATATGTGATGCAGAAACAAACAGTGTATATTTATATACTCTTCACTTAAACACCACAAACTGCCCCTTCCCAGGTGGTATGGAACTTCCTACGGATTTGTATCCTCTGCTCCTGTCCTCCATTGCAATCTGTCTCTATTCCCCCCGGCCAGCCCTTCTCCCAGAGCCACCACCCTCGTGGCAGTGCTGCTGCCATGTCCTCACGTGCCGTACCCGTTGCACAAGTGCTCACCGCTGCCAACGCTGGCATGGCTCGGCTCGGCCTGCCCTGCCCTCTCTGGCCTTGACTCAGCCAGCCACTTTTAGGAAATTTGCAGAAACTTAATTATCTCCGGGACTTCTAACATAGTGTCAAAATTTGTTTTAAATCAGCTGATATTTTCAAAAGTGCTCAAGGTATAAAAAGCCCAACCGTATAATCTACATTTCTTCAAGAAAACAAGTTAAAGCAAGAATATAATTAGAACATTTCCATTTGAAGGCAAAAGGAGCAAGTCCCACCATAGGTTTTAGGCAAAAAATCCAAAACCCACATGAAAAGCAAACAAATGAAAATTTTTAAATAGCTTTAAAAATACAGTAGTAGCTATTAAAATAGCATTGCACACAAAACTGATAAATAAGCATATTTCAGGGGCTGGATGTCCTGCTCATTGGAAATATTCCTTCACTAACTAGAAACTTTGTTTTGTTACTATAGTTACTCTCACTACAAGTGGCCCTGACTAAGGCATGAGGTATTTGTTATATAAAACCTCGACACAACTGCAGCCTTAAACTTCACAAAGTACCAGCTCTGCACTTAGTCCCGCTTGCAAATTCTATTCCAAGCCCAAACTCGAAATGCTTTCATGCTGATTAAGGCCTACTCTTGAGGAATGGTTTAATGGCACTATTTAAGTGCTGAAAACATAATCAACATTGTTCATAATATACACTAAAACTGTGAAGGAATTTCGCTGGACTGTGCGCCGAGCAAGAAAAGTAGTGGCTTCCTTCTCTGACAAGTTACGCTGTTAGCAGTGGCTGTCATGTACAGGAGTAACTGGCCATCGAGTTTAATAAAATTTGCTGAGAGACTGTTGAATTAGATGGAAAAAATGCATGTAGCCAGGTAGAAGAGAACCAGGTAGAAAACACATATCCTGTAGTACTGTGATTTTTTGTTTTGTTACATTTTTAGCAGCTTAGTTTGATGAAGTTTAACATCAGTAAGGAAAAAAAAAATCCTCCTTCCCTTGGCCTTTAATGTATTCTGGATTCACAGAATGTTTTTTCTTGTTCTTCTGGGGGATATTTTCAGACAAACTTATTATGCATAATCTTGGAAAAGTGGCTTATGAGGTCCCCAGTGAAAACAGGGAGATGACAGGACCTCACTTTTTAAGGTAGTTATCTGATGCTGATACTCCAGTACCATGTGCCAGTCTGATTCACGCCATCTGCATCGTTCTTAGCTGTATTTTTTTCCCCTACTTGGGTAGGGTAAAACAGTGTGGCTTTCCTTCTCTTCAGCTTGAAATCTAGACACTAAGCTTTTTCTTAAAAGGCCAACAGCTCAAACAGAACCTGCTCACAAGCGAAGATAAGTACTTATAAGCACTGAGGTCAGAAAATGCATCTGTTTGTACGCTTGTTTTCCTGCAGTGAGAATCACTCAGGTTGGGTCACACTAATGACTAGGGATTTTTCTATCACAGTGCTGATACAGGGCTATTTAGTTAACTTCTGAAATGGCAGAGGTAGCCATTTATGCTGCATAGCTTAAGCTTTAAGGAATGTGAACACTACAGAAGACTGGAAGGGTATCTTTGCTTTCCTCTCCCTTCCTCCCTCCATGCTGACACCCTGTACTATTCTTAGTGTGCAGAAATCAGTGGTGTTAATTCTGGAGTTCACACATCAGAGGAAGCATTTAGAATTTATTCATTCATTTGTGCGAACCTGTATATGGCTTTGTCCTTAATGATAGAGCAACACATTTATTTTTTTAGCTGTGACATTATTTGCAACCAGTCTTACAGCTTATTACAGCCTCATAAGTGCTGAAGAGCAAATCAGCCCTACCCTGTAAGAAACATGATTTCCTTAAGGTGCTGTTTGGACACAGAATTGCTTCATTGGTTCCTTCCCTGTAATAACAGTGCTTGCAGTGACACATAAAACCATGATTTCTGTCTCTCCCATGTCTTGCAACTAATCTCAGGCTAATGGCCTGGTCTATGTAGGCAAATAATGAGAACCTGCTGGAATATCTAATTTGTGAGTGTTGTTTCTAGCTTTTTGTGGCACTGCAACATTACACTGTACTGTTGGTTATACTGTCAGAGAAAAAAAATAAATTGTTGTTCAGCTACGACATTGCTTACATCCAGAATTCCCAGATTCAGGGTGCATATTGCTATATCTTGTAAAATGAAACACCTTCTCTGTCATGTGCAAGGGTCAATTAGATGAGGTCAGAAGTGGATACTGCCATATCTAAACTACAGATAACGAAATACAGGTTTTGCATCAGAAATTTGCAGGAGATCTAGGTGGAGAAGTCAGCAAAGTCTAAATTAACATCTGATGCACACCCGACTAAAAAAGCATTTTGCAAGGATTAGGTATGTTCTGAGTCAGTAAGGCATCTGAAGATATTTCATTCTGTTAAAACCAGTTTGACCTCTAGAACATCAAAAATCTGTACTAGAATTCTCTATACGCTTTCCAATGTTACTATCACAGATAATGAGCTGAATAAAATACCCCTGCAGCAGCTTATTTAGATACTGTCCTTCACAATATCATCATAGGGCTTCAGAAGTTTTACATGCATTTGATTCTACATCCTCAACAATACAACTGTAAGTCTTAAGTCAACCTTGCTTTGCTCACTTCTTTTGTATCAGTCAATCCTTTTAAAAACAACAAATATTTGATGTAGATGCATTTTGCTTCTGCAAAAGTTTTTTTTTTTTTTTTTAATTGTAAGAAATGTAATGGGGCTTTGCTCAAAAGCAGTCTTACATACAGCTACCAAAACTAAGAAATACACACTGTTTGGCGTGGCACAGAGAGAAGAGAAGTAACACCAAGGACCACAGGCTTTCAGATGCAAGTTTTCCTGCCCTGCAAACCCATAGACAGTGCACACCACACCCACACACACTTGGACATCATTACTCTACAGGATCCCCCTTCCTCCTCCCGACAAACATTTTGCACAGGACTGCACCCCTGCCATGCAAACCCTTGACATTTGCAGGTGGCCAGGGAAGCAGCAGGCAGTTGCTGGTTGCCACTGAGAAAGCAGCAACTTGATCCCACAGTTTCTGCCAGAGCAGGCTTTAACCCCTATTATATTTGAAAATCATATGGTGTGAAGGCTCCAAAGAGTGCATATATATTGACTCTTTTTTTTTTTTCTTTTTTTTAAAGTGGACTTGAAAAGTAAAGCCTTTTTCCAGTTGGCACTTCCAAACTGACAACGTGCAGCCTCTTGATTAAGATGTGACATAGTTTATAGCCCTGGCAACAAAGGAGACTCCGAGCACTTCCAACTGCTTTAACACCAGAGCAATAAACAAGAAAATGTACAATCCAGTTTAGTTTCAGAAAAATGTTTTTCATTGAAGGATAATTTAGTGTATGTATCCTGACTCCTACACGCAGTTGCATAAGAAAAAGCTTTAATTCACACAAGCACTTCAGATGAAAAAATAACGCTCCAAACAATAAACTCCCAACGCTACCGTGCACAGCTCTGAGCAAGTCTTTCTACAGAACAGCACTACAGCAGCAGCGGAGGACTCTGCGCTCTCCCTGTCAGGAGCCGTTCCTGCTGCTGGTGCAGGGAGAGCACAGATTAAAGCAATCCCAGGTAGATAAAACATCCCCCGAGTGAGATCAGCACAGCTGGCTGGAAGGGGCATGAACTACTTCAAGCAGCCACTGGCCCCATGCCACTTGCCAGTGGTTTCCTGAGGTGCACATTGCTGGTAGCTTTGTTTTGTTTTAACCCAGTATGTGGGACGTACAAACCTTCAGGACTGCTCTGTGCATTAGCAGGTGCTTGGTTCGTGCAGGCCAGGAAAATCTCTGACCCTTTTGCTCCCAAGAATCTCTGTTTGCTACCTAGTGCTAGCTACCACCCACCCTTGCCTGCCTTGCTGGCAGTTGCCACAGCTTGATACAGTCAGCTAGTGGATGCCCAGCCAAAGAGCTGCTGCGCAGTTCAAGGCAGCCCACAGGGTCCACGAGGCGCAAGAGTGCGAGCGCAAAGAGCTGGGCACTTCGCCCACACAGATCCACATCTCTATGGAGACTGGCAGCAGCAGCCCAAGGAGCTGGGATGAAGCCGGGCCGGCCACGACCCTGTGAGAAGCAACCCTGGCAGTATGGACATACCCTTTGCAACTGGTGCTGCCTTGTACACACCAGCTGTTTCTCACTCCCGGTGAGGACGATCTAGCAGCCAGCATCTATCAGTTCTGCACCCTTCCTTGGCAGGGAGCACCACCTTTCCCGGCGGGGCCGCATGCGCACCTGGGAGTGAGCAGATGCCACACATTCCTCTCCCCAAGTGCTGTTTTTGCAAGGCTGTGTCACAGCAACCTCTCCAAGCACTTCTGCTGCAATGGTCTGGGAAGGGCTGGAGAAGACTCTAAAGATGATCCTCATGCCTGTATTGTATCCCTTTGTTTCACATTGAGTTATGTCATTCCCACTTTAGTATTTCTCCCACTTCAACATTACTAACATTTATTAAGCCAAGCAAAATATTTTTTCCTTTTCTCCCCAACACAGCAAATGCCCAATTTTTGAAGAATCAGACAAAACGACTGGTTGCTGGAACTTGTGCAGTGGGAGGTATGGCTCCCTTCTTCACACAGTAGCAGAGCTCCTTGCAGCTCCCTAGCCCCTCTGTGGAAGGACTGACTGGCCATCTCTCCTGTTCGTTACATGGATTGCTGTGGCATGCTACATTCTCAGCTGGGTTCAGAGCCCCGCTGTGATTCGTACTCTACCAATATGGGAAAGACATTGACCTTGTCCTGAGAAAATACAAGAAAAACTACAGAATAGTCTCAAGTCATTGCAAGTGCTCAGATGGTAGATGCAAATGGCCAGATTCCAGAGAAAATAAGATGTCCAGAAGTCTTTTCACTATGACTTTTCACTGCTTACTTATATGATCTTCATTTGAGGTGCTAGTTATCAGCCTCCTGCCACTTCTCCAGCTGATAGAGACATACGGAGTAGAGGTCACTGCATTAAATTCCTAACCTGCTAGATCTCCAGCAGTTGGCATTTCCAGCCACAGTGCTGAGAAACACAATTCTACATCATACTTACGTAGTTCTGGGGCGAATTCTCTGTTGGTGTACGTACAAGGAATTCTGCTAATGACTGTGACACTTGATTAGATTCAGCTCTCCATGCTCACATTCACCCTTCCTCCTAAAATACGGTCTTATGACAAACTTACTGATGAGCTATATACGTAACAGAAAACTTCAAGCCAAGGTGAAAAAGAACAGCCCGCGTAGTTCCTACTGGCAACTTGACTCTGCTGCCCAGATAATACACACATGCTATTTTTCAATATATTCTGGCATTCAGTGTAGACAGTCAGGGCTCCTAAACACTTCCTTTGAATATAAAGTAGAACACTCTGCAGCTGTTCAAAAGAAAATGCACTTAGCAGGGAGAAAAGGGTGTGTTGGGGGGGCTAACTCACTGATATGGCAGATACATACAATGCACTGAAGTGAGCCAGTAGCAACCAAAAAGTGTCCATTTCTTCATCAAGGTGAGAAAGTACTAGCAAGAATTTAATTGCATAAGATATATAGGAGTAGAGGAACATAAAATTGACATTTTGCTCTCTCAAAAATCAGCTGGGCTGAACAGTCAGAGTTTGTTCTATTAAGGCCTGAGCCATCAAAGAAACACAGATTTTAAAAATCAATAAGTAACTTAGCTAGTTATTACTACCACAAAGTGTTTTGCAGGTTTAATTTTGCTCTGGCTTATCAGTAGTCACGAAGCCTTAAATGTAATGTCAAAAACAAGGTAGCAGCGCAACAAACACACAGCAGGAACCTGCAGAAAACCCACAAAACCTGAGCTTCAAATCTCAAACACAAAGTTACTGCCATCCACTCATGGAACTTCCCACTTTTACACAAATGAATTTTTCTGAAGTATAGAACCTGTGGGTGGTAACCATCTTATCTCAAATCAGCCATGCTATTCCTGCATTTTGGAATTTATTTTTACATTTCTGAAGTGAAGCCTTTGCATTTGCAGAACTTGTGTTACCTCTCCAGTGCCAAAACCAGCATCCAGAAGCACTGCTGCTCACTATAAAGGTCTTAAATGAGTGGAGGGAGTAGCTATTTACTCAGGTGGTAGGAAAAAAAGTTATTAAATAAAATTGATTTTTCACCCAGAGGAAAGACTTGAACCATTGCTGCTCAGGTTAGAAAACTGCGTGGCCGTTCCTTCTTTTCACAGCATACTAAGAAAGTAAGTCTCCAGCAGGTTTCCTTTCTAAGCTCTATTTAACCTCTTTTATTCATATTCTGAACTCTGCGCAATGAGGGAATGGAATTCTCCCCAGGTACCACTGAATCCATCCCTATATTTTTAAGATTAATTGATATGTACACTAACACAAATCCACTCCTGACACAAAGAGACATGAACCAGCTAGGTGGATATTTCTTCCCACTGCGTTAAGATAGTGGATAGAAGGCTATCATGCTCATCTGCTGAATTTTTGTCTTAGATCAGACTGCGACCCTCAGAAAGGGATGCATATATCTGTTTGAACATTCCAAAAATGATCTTGAATACCGTAACTCAGGAATTAATTTCATTTATTCATCATACAGGGAAAAAAAAAAAAAAAGAAATAAAAATCTAAAAGTGTGGAAATAAATCCAAACCAGAAAGAAATCCTTAGATTTCTATTTCTAGATTTTTTTTTTAGCTTTAAGCATCTCTGTTATCATTAATAAGAGTCAGGAGACTAGCTTAAAGCTTTCCCTTCATATATTTGTCAAACAAATACTCAATATCATTACTAGTTCCTCAGAGTATAGTCCCGATTATTGCAATATATCACCAAGTTTTTTTTAGATTAATTTTATAACCACAAGGGATTATACCATGCCAACAAAAGCAAACATTCATGGTTACTATAGCAAAAAACCCAGCTCAACCCTTCTAAGTCCAAATAATCTCTTTTAAGTGAATCATAGAAGCCTAATATATGATTTGTATTCTTGTAGCACAGTACTGTCATATCAGCCAAGTACATACTTCCATTTTTTATTACTTTGCATTATTGTCTGGGGTGTCAATACAGAGATAAAAACATTTGAGGGTCACTCTCACCAGCCACGGTGTGAACACACCACTACAGTAAGTTAACTTAAAAAAGCTCCACTCTTAAGAGTTTTGAATATCCTATTTATAAAAGTTTTCTAGCATGAGCAAATGCTACAGACAAAATATTAATCTATCCCTGCTTCAGATCCTCAGACCTTACACCCTTGAGGAATTCAGCAAACAAAACAATATTCTGAGAATTTTACCAAGCTGTTTTAGCACAATGTTGGCTCACAAGATGTACCAGGCTTCATTGCCTCTTGCCTAATGATGAACTGGAATCATATAAACAGACTGCTCTGATTCTCTAAAGCCATACTTCACCGCCACTTCCCTGAGAAAAATGGTAAAACCACTCTACAGCACACACAACGACATTACCCGGGGCTGAGGTGGGAGGGGTGGGACGTACAATTATCTCGACACAAAAACTGTAGTATAGACTAGGCATAACACAAAAGTTCACAAACTGATTGAGGGACAATTGGCTCCTTATTCCCCATGAAGATTATAGGCAAATAGACACTTCTACTTTCTGGCTGTCAACAGTATTGCAGTACTTCACCAGTGCCCGTAAATATGCTGCTCAAAGAAGGCATGAGTTGTTTTCAACACACAAAAAAATAGCCTGACAAGTAATGGAAAAAGAATTCAAACTGGAAATGCCAGTTTAATCACGCATTTTGAGATCCTGATTTTACATTGGGTTTTTTTTTTTGTAGCAAGTGGAAGCACCTGGTACATGTTATTGCTTATATACCACAGAATAACTCTCCCCCACAGTAAGTCTGCATCAGATTATGCCAAATAAATCTTGCCAGACAATTACTTCCCATGTACTTAATGAAATTAAGGTAGCAGTGATGAAGTCAAGGACATTTGCTGTCAGTAAGCCACTTCTAATCTAGAAGAGGACTTTGTATTTTGAGGGTTGACTGTAGCAAAAAAAAAAAAAAAAAAAAAAAAAAAATCTTTCTTCTAAAACAACATCAAGACAACACACACACTTCCCTATGTGAAATTCACTTCATTTTTTTATTGACAGTTTCCTGGACACACATTTAGTATTTCCTGACCTTCTGAGCTTTTTTGCACTACATTTACAAAAGCATCTGCATTTGACAGCTACATCGCTCTGCTTTTTTTCGAGTCTTTATGTGTAGAACAGCAGCGCTTCCCAAAAGTTTGCTATTGCTCTTTAAAACTAGTTTTGAGACTCTCCAAGCAACAGAATAGTGACTTATAGTTTAGAAAGAAAAGGAATATTAGCAGCTATTCATTTAAGAGAGTTACGATTCCTATGCCACATGCAGAACTGCTACAGATACAAAGACATGATCATTTAACAAAACATTCGCCATCACACTGGGCAGCGATTACAAGTTGTTGTACATTATGCCAGAAGAATGTATTGTTCTGACTTAATGGGGAGCCATCCAGGAGACAAAAATCAAGCTGGTAAACAACAGAGTAGGTTTTGATAAGGACTCTGTGAGCAATTATAAAGCAATACAGTATCCATAAAACTGCTATCATATTTCCAACCTCAGGCTAGGTACAGACCTTAATTTTTTTTTTTTTCCACTGCTGTGAGCTAACCAATTAGAGCTAAAAGATGACCATAAAGCTAAATAGTCTCTGGAAGAGTGGGCGAGTCAGGAGGACAAAGTCAATTTTACACGAGCAAAACAGGAAGGAGGAAATATTACCAGCTAAAGAACTATGTCAGCTGGCTCTGTGGAGGGTTCTGCATGCTGCCAGATCTATGGGACTTCTGTATGGAACATCGTGAAGTGTGAATATAGGCTTTAAAAAGGGAAATACTTTCTTTCTAAATAAATAATGCATTATTTTATGAAGGTCACCAGGACAGCAAGAGGGGTGCTCACTAGTATTATTTCTTCCAGGTAAATGACCTATCCCCAAGACAAACCTGCGGAGGTAATCACAGCCAGTCCCAGGTGGAACACTGCTGAAAATGCTGGCCTTGGAGTTTGAAGAAAAAAAAATTGAAGGAATCCATCTTAAGAAAGGCTTATGATCAGCATAATTGACCTGAAGGGGAGATACCTGATGCTATCAGGAGTCTTCTCTCCCAAATGTGCTGAAGATAGTGCTTTGAAATATATACAAAAGCCAACTGTTGGTACTGCATCCATTAACTTCTTTTGAAAGCACACCAACATTGAGAGGATGTCTCCATAGGAGTCCGAGATTTTTCAGGCGACACCTCCCTGCTATTATTTCTATTTTTTATAGTGATGGCAAGGCAGTGTATATCTCCTGGTTCATTCCATCTTGCAATAGGTCCAACATAGGTAGCTCTCATTCTTCCTCTGTCATTGCTTGACAGTATATCCAAGTGCTCAAATTCAGTCATTCACTGACTATGATGTAATGCATTTGTTACTAGATGATGCTTTTCAAGCAGAAGTGATCTTCCTGAGTTCCTATTTCTGAACAATTTGTGCTTTTGGACATCCAGCAGTTCTTCAAAATTCTTCTCCAACAGCTCAATCTAAAACATTCCAGTTCATCTCTCACTGTATTCAGTGTCTAGCTTTTGTATTCCTCCTCCCTATGTACCATACCAGCCACTGAAATGTGAAGTAAATGTTTAAGCTTAAACATTCCAACAAGGGGCATTTCTAGACACATTTGGGTCAGTATTATCGGTCTCGTGCCAAAGGCCACTGTATGTTAGCTGAGCAATGCACTGAATTTTTTTTAATTGCTTGAACCACTAACAAACTATGTGACATCCTGAATGATTGCTTCTTTGAAATATATAATGAAATAATTTAATATGAAAATAAAAAAGCAGGAACAAACTCACCTTAATTACATACAGTCAGAGACCAATGAAACAGTAATAGATGTTTGTAGTTTCGGCCAGCTAAGACTTTACTTTTTTATGTATTATTCTCTCTTTTGTTCAGGATATACATCCAGGTAATGCTTACATTTTTTGTCTTCTACAGAGCCCTAAGGTCCCTTAATGCAACTTTGATCTTTTCTTAATATATGCCACCAACTATGCTTCCAAAAAGAGTTGTCATTAGGATGGAACCCCTCAGGCACCACATTACACAGTTGCCTGGTTCATATCAATGTGAATTGGGAAAAAATAATCAACCACTTTTAAATACAGCTTTAAAATCATGCAGTTGAACTTGCTCATACTATTTATATGAAGTATCCTGTAGTCATTCCATGCAGTAGTATAATTTACTACAGTTTTTCTATAAGGTAAGAACAACTGGAGATACACAATAGCATCAGGTCTTTCTCCTTTCAAAGATGTTTTACAACAGTAAAGCCCTCTCAGCATAGACTGTACTTTAGACCTCTAGAATGTCAGGAACAGTTTCTGATTTGGTACAAACCATAGATGTATTCTGTTATTTTTCTTGCTTTCCCCTCTCATTAGATTTCTATTCTTTTTTTTTCTTCAGAAATGCTTTTTAATTTTTTTTTTTTTCTGTCTTGCAACTGTGATACTTTTTCTCAATTCCCTCTCTCATGAATTATTTGCTGGCTGGTTTAGAGAAAGATTCACACCAAGACAAGCTAGTCATAGCAGCAGAGGCAAGAAGCCAGCACCTCCTCCTGCATCACTATGTACCTGTGAATGAGCCTCGCTGCCAACTGCGCTACATACCACAGTGCATGAAGGGAGCAAAGACGGGTTCTTCCAAGAGCACACACTCTATCAAGTCTGTGTCTAAAAGTTAGCATTAACTATGGCTTTCACTACCAATATTAATTGTTTCTACCAGGAACAACCTATTCTGCTACTCTTTGCAAGGTCTTTCCACATGTGAAAATTGGCACCGTAGAAGCACCAGGAGCTAATACTCTTTCCCGGTCTGGGGAAATTGGATTACCAGATACAAGGGAACACACCCAGCAGCCCTCCATCAGGAGGGGTGACACACCAACAGCACACCTGATTTAACAGGCTCCTTGTGTAACTGAGAACAACAGAGCTAGTGAGCCGATCGTTCCTGACTGGATGTATCACATCAAGCGATAACTCTTACCTAAAGCTCTCCGGGTATTCAACAACAGCCATGTTGATAACATCCAGTGCATGCTGATAGTGCTTCTGAGCCGAAAAGAGGAGGGCCAGTAGATGAAGTGAATTCATGTCATCTTTGCACAGTTGCAGTGCTTCTTGAAGATGTTCTATAGCATCAGAAATCTGGGAGGAGATGGGGTAGAAATAAAAAGAGAACACATTTCTCCTTCAGTCCTACATTATATCCCAAAGTTAAGAACAAATACTGTCATTATAAATTCTGAATAAATCCTGCTTGGGCACCTACGAGAAAGACTTCTATCTGAACAGTTTGCCAAAATTAACAGACTGTACTGCTTGAAAAAACAAAACAAAACAAACCACACATTAAAGGAGTCTGCAGTATTACTAAATCATTGCTTATGAACAGGAGCAGCAGACCTGATCCAATCAACCCCCTCTTACTCTGGCATGGTGGTTCTATGCTGTAAACAGATCCACTACAGAGGCCCAATTCTCAACTCCATTTTCTAGGGTGGGTGGTGCTCTGGTGTCAGAGCACTACACATCTCTGCTACATTTTGTCTCTTGTGATGGTTGTAGCAGGCTTTTCATTATTTGGATCGAGAACATAAGAATTAAGTTTGAATGTTCAAGCGTAAAAGAGTCAAGATTCAAAATGCTGTCAGAAAAATAAATACCTTTGCAAGCAGTGATGTAAAGAGCCATCCTGACAATCACAGCAGTAGCACGTCACTAGAACAAAGTCTCACTTGTCAGAAATCTTAATATCTATAATGAATGCAAGTATATCACATGGTCTTTGTGATCCAATACCCTATTTTAGGCAATTTGTTCAAAAGAGAACTTCTTAGTAGATTTTCTTTCCTTTCGCTACCAGGAAGTTTTATATGGAGAATTTTCCTTCAGATTCTCTAGTGTCTGAAATTACTATTACTTAAATTATTCTAGATCTGTGTTTGACCCTAGAAGCCCACAGCAAACAAAACAGAGAAATGTATAAATTTATTTTCCTCATATATACCTTCCCTCTCCTTCCCTTAAGGGATGGAGAATGTAGTTCCTTCTTTCCTACTATGAGAACTTCCCACCTAGCAAAGCTCTGCAGACGTTCTCCTGTCATGGCATGCCACCAGTGTCAAGTTCTCACCACCTCCACAGATCACTCAGGAAAACAGGTAGCACATAACTAAGGAAAGCAACAATTCCACTGCTTGCAGTTATAATTGAGGTTGCTGATAATTTAGATCTCAGGCATGCTTCTGGGAGCGTGGTACACATTCTGTTCACTAGACAACTTCTTCCTAATGTCCAAGTGACATTTCACTCTTACTGTGCATGTGCAAGCCAAAGTATTTAACTACTATACTACTGGTGACTCCATGCAAGTCTGGAGGTCAGTGTGACTGCTCCACAGATGTAACTCCAAACTGGCATCTGGCCCACAGCTTCGAAACTGCTGAATGTCCTGGCCAGATTCAGGTTGTGATATATGACTGAGTGCTCAGCTTTAATGAATTACTGCTTGTCAGTGGAGCTACTTTAACCATATGTGTTATTATAGCCTACTGCAAAGGTAAACATATTGGCTTAAATCACCAATCTTCCCTCAGCAGCTTACTAGGACACATTTTCTTACACTAGCAATGACAAAATAACTTGGAACTAGGACAACAGGCATGAGACTGTGGTGGGCCTCAATCTGCCCGTCCACTAAGTTCTTCTGTAGGTACACTAGAAGTATATAAATTTGACTTGCTAAAAGAGAGCTGCTACCAAGACTCTTCTTGCACTTAGGACTAAAAACACCTCTTATTTTTTTCTATTCTTCTGTCTGAGACCTGCACAAGTAGTCATAGAGAAATTCAAAGTTTGAGGAAAAATAAGTGTATCAGAAGAAAAAGAAAATCTGTAAATGAAACAACTGGAGAGGGCTTTGAGCAACTTGCTCCAGCTGATGCTGCTTTGAGCAGGGATTGAATTGGATGATCTCCAGAGGTCACCATCAAACTCAACTATTCTATGATTCTATTCAAAGACTTGAGAAGGTGATCCTAATTTGATGGTATGAATCAGAGAATAATACTGGCAACTACTGTCTTTACTGAGGGACTTCAAAATTGTGAGGATACCTGACCTTACTTGCACATGAACATGCAAACTAAGTCACTGAGACTTTGCTTTATGTGTGCAAATGTCCAACAATCGCACAACTTCAAGTTCATACCTCTTACAAAGGCCAGCTATCAAAGAAGCTCTGTGACTCTGCAGCATACAGTAAATGAAGCAGCACAAAAAAGTCAGTTATGGTAGCTCCTGCAAACCTCTGCCTGCTGAACAGGCAGTCATATACTCTTGAAACAGATGTAATCTAAAATAATTTTTCCCTGTTCTGTAGCATTGGGCTTGCAATGGTTACATCTCATTTCTCTAGTACCACAAGCAATGGCTGTTTTGGGAAGTTAATCATGCTTCCCTGACACGTGGTTGCTTAACTTGAGGCCAAAAAGATTCCTTAGTGCTGTAACACCCTTAGTAGCCTACACAGTACTGCTACATTATTAGAAACAGTGGACAAAACACAGATAAGAATAAAACACCCTTTAGTAATATAAAGAGACTCTATTCCTTTATGGGAAGCATTATAGAAAACAACATCCTGCAACAGACCAAGTGCAACAAAATACAAACTAAATTTCTAGAACAATAAAAGCAAGATACTTGGCAGCTATCAACAGAAACTTATTTTGAACAGCAGAGATCACCAATCTATTGACAGATGCCACAGCTTATTTATTTAAGTAACTATGTAATACAAGAAAGAAGGAAGCTGGCGGCCCAGATGGCACCCTGAAACTTCAGGGCTGTATCAGAGGTAGGCTGCCAGTTTTAATTCCCTGGAAGTGCTGTGCTTTAAAGTAATCTTATTTCAGCTGGACTGCAAGTTCAAGCAGGGCCTGTAATTAGAAGATGTTACTCTTCTCTGATTCATCTTTCTCTTAATAAATATACCACACGTGTCCTGCATGGCACACAGGTATATTCAGATCACACTGATTAGGAAGATACTGCAGTAAGCCAGAAATAGCATCTTGCAGTACTACCAAAATAATGCCACAATATGGATTGTTTAGACTGCCTCTTACATAACAGGATTTATTTCAATAATGCTATATGCTTCCTTAAAAACAATGCTGGGATGTTACAATTGTAGGTATAAAAAGGAAAACAGTAAGAGTGTTAAAAATAATTCCCAATATTAGACTGCACTTGCATATTTCGAATGGTAGATGAAACAGTATCTCATAAGAGGAGTTTTCAGGCCTTATGATTTCTCATCAGTTATGAGTTACAGTCAATTAACCATTAAAACTATGCTCCCCTCTCTTTTTATAGCACAGGGATTATAGAAAGGAGAAACCTTTATTGACTGGCAAGAGCTTCCATTGAAAACAGACTTGCTACAGTCCACCAGAACTTCAGGAAAGCAGGTGCAGACATACCTGTGAGTTAAGCTATTACTTAATTCTTACTACAAGCTGGTTTTGATCACCAGAAAAATCTAGACCAGGACCTAGACAGAAAAGCATCATGTTGCTGTTCAGCAGAGGAGGCAGTAGCTGGTCTGGAAGAAACACAGACCAGAACTACCCACATCCAGCAGTCACTGAACGAAGCACCTCTTGATACCTACTAAACAAAGCTCCCCTCCTGGGGCAAAGAAAAGACAGCAGTCTTGTCTTCTTGAAAACAGAATAAAAACTGTCTAGAAAACAGCTGAAATATTTTCTCTGGTGTCTTAACAGATGTTTAATTTATTTTTACATCCAGGCACTCCGGAAGGCGGTAGGTGTTTTTTGGATATTGCCGTTTGAAACTTCAGGTCTGCTGGCAGCCCACAGATGAAATTGATAAGTGAGACCTCTAGTTCTCAGCTGCTGGCCCCTGGCTGTCTTTCCCTTCCTATTTTCATGCAAAGAAAGGTCCAACCAAATCAAGCATTAAAATGGTACGAAAGCCCCATATGTTGTTTTTGTGTATCCAATACTGATTTACATAGCATTCAAGGTCAAAAACACCACCACCACCCAAACCGAGAAAGGAACCAGCACTTAATTTTAACAAGAGCGCTGACTCTCTAGAGTCATTTCCATAGAAACTGGCCTGCTAAAAAACAAGGCAATGCATTAAAATCAGCAAGCTTTAAAGCGTTCATTCTACCTTGTTTTTGCTGATCCAAATGCTGTTACCACAGAAACAGCAGAAACAGCCGAACCAGCCGCTGGGAGTTGGGAGTTACAAGTCTCTTTTGTCCATCAGCTCTGCCGGCTGCCAGCTAGGCACTGCAGGTGGAGATCACCACCACAGCAAATACTGACCTTGGCCTCATGGCACTTCAGCTTAGGGGAAAAAACAGATTTAGACTCTCCTTAGAGAAGAGGGTATTTTACTCTGTATTTTGCCGAAAAATCCACCCTAAGACGCTGTGGGACTTACCTAGACCATATAGGAGTCACTGGAGTCCTCCCAGTGACTCTGGTGGTCTTTAAGACATAGAGCCACACACACAAACACAAGCACGAAGCACATCATCATCATCTTTCATTTTTCTTGCTAGTGGTTTTCAAGTGCCAACTCTGCAAAAACCTTTTATAACCATTCCTCCTTTTAACACATCCTCATTGCGTGTCAGAGGGAAGCTTATGCATTTCCATTTTGCCTTTCCCTTGCCCAGTGCTGACAGAGACAAGTGCTGTTTTATAGATTCTTCCAAGAAAGATGAATTGCTGCAACTTTTCTTGGCGCTCTACTGGTCAGCTGCCTCTCTTGCTTTGTTCAATGAAGACAGCCTCTTATCTATGCAAGCTGACACCTAGATTTTTCAGTGTTGGGTAAGGTTACATCATTTATTGACCTTGACTATGGAAACAAAAAGGCCTATTTGTTGAGAATAACATTCAGGCATTATATTATAACCTGCTGTGTAGGAATAGCCTGATTTGTTGATACTGTAGCATTGCCTGATAAAAGCCCTAACCGTGATGTTCAATAGTTAATGCAATCTATCAAAAAAAGGTATCATTTTCAGTTAATCAGAAAGAGAATATATTAGATACTTTAAATAATTAAGGATATTAAAAATGCATTACCAAATGTTTATCATTAAGTAAACTGGCAAAAGAAGAGCAGGATATTTTACAGCAGTCTAAAAATAAAGATGTCTCAGGTATCTCCTCTCTCTCCAAGCATGCGTTAAAGATTTATATCTCACTAGATGGAGAAGAGCAGGAGCAGCATTGCAGGGGTCAGGCTGACACTACATAAGACGCTTAGATCACACATCTATGGTAGCAGGGGCAACTGTCAGAACATCAAGGGTGAAAATACACAGGTGAGGTAAACAAAAGAAAGTGAGCATGAGGACAAGAGACTGACTGGAAAGAACAGGAGGGAAGGAAAATTATGAAATGAGACATACGAAACAATACTGTAAAGACAGGCTACAACTGGGTAATGAGTTAAACTGCAGTGGACCAATAATAATGAAAACAACAAAGAGCCAATGACCAAAAAACCCTTGATTTTATTTTTAAGGATAGCAGCTGAAAAGCTGTAATGCTTTTACTCAAGGCAAGAAGCAGAAGAGACAGATCAGACAACTTCCCTAAGAGGTAAAAGCTGTGAGAGAAAGAAAGGTAGCTGGATATTTTCTAATGAAAGACCCTGAGCAAACTGCATCATAAAGCAGCCAGTAGGCAGATGAGAAAGTTAAATAAGCCATTTTAATTACTCATTCTTATTGCAGGCTTCCTCACAACACACTGCTCTCATTATGAAAGAGTTACAAAAGTGACATTATCAAGAAAATGCTGTCTTGGAACAATTAGTTTAACCTAATGAACACACAGCTCATCTAATTAGCTCAGGAAAGTAAGGAGGATTCAACTGACTCTGTAGTGTAGACTAAGGAGAGAAAACTACAGCAAGCAGAAAAAGCCTGCCAAAGAAGGAAAGTATGATGATGAAATTTCAAATCTAGCTAGAGAAGCATTTAAAAAATAGGGGCTGCTCCAATAAAGACTTCGGCTTTTAAACAGAAGAGATGGAGAAATAAAACACATCTCAATTATAAAAAGAAGAGACAGAAAAATAAAGCACAGCCCAAATGTTTTTTCTGAAAGGCAGTGCAGTGTATTTTCTGATGAGCTTAATTTTTATGAGTTAACACCTGCAGCAGCATTCAGATGCCAACTAATCTCACTCACTGCAGAACTCCAGCACTCGTCAAAGCCTAACGCCGAACGTGCCCAAGTATGGAATAAACCAATCCCCAGCACAGAGAGCGCGCGATCTGGGGTGATGCAGAACCGGGCAGTAACGAGAGAGCCTTTGGAGCGGCCTGCAGTAGGACACAGCATGGTACCAGGGAACAGGAATAAACACACTTTGCTCGCCCCACACGGACAAAGTTGCTCAGGAGTTAGAGCTAAATGTAAGTCCTAGGGAAGGTCGTTCCACGTGCTGCAGAATTTCTATTTTAAAAATAATAAGGTCTTACACGAATATATCCTGATTGATGGTTATCTATTACAATGTAGGAAGGAAGGGACTCTGTTTAGCAAGTCTGGGTCTTGTTCAATTGGACTGTCCCACCCTTCTCCCACCCTCTCATAACTCAGTGGTTGCCAATTATTGCACATACCTGTCTGACAAGAGCCAGTTGCAGTGATAGGTAGAGGATGATTTGGTGATCTTCCGGGGCCAAGTCACGTGCTCTTTAAGGACGACCACACAATACAAAAAGAAAAGTGACTGTTAGATTGTACTTCTCAGAACTCCTTTGCCATGAGTCACACGC
Organism: Chlamydotis macqueenii; assembly: GCF_036417535.1. NCBI lineage: Eukaryota > Metazoa > Chordata > Aves > Otidiformes > Otididae > Chlamydotis > Chlamydotis macqueenii. The sequence continues at coordinate 83,349,417 of NC_141558.1, read as the reverse complement.
AAGCACAGAACAAAACCCAGTCCTCTCCTACATAAAATTAGTATAGTAATGGGGGAGCACATGGAAACTAGACAAAAAGCAGACCAATGCTGACCTGGCTAAGCCAGGTTCACAGGAATAAGTATGAGAGACCAAACTGCCAGGATGTTATTAAACATACATGCTCCTTCATTAAATGCCACTTAGTGTTTTGGAACTTGGAAAATTGATATGAAGAAAGCAGCTCTTAACTCACAACAAACCCATTAAAGCATTATTTTAAGTAATTTAGGAGAGGGTGATAGTTGTCCAACTTATTCTTACATTGCCACTTTTCAAGCAATAGGAAAGGGTTAGGTTAGCACTGGAAAAGTAGTAATTGTTTCTGCTGTTATTGTGACTATGAGCACATAGAGGACTAAAGAGAAGGAGCCCATGACGTGAGCTGGTGCTTAAACACACAAAACATCCTCCACCCTGCAGCTTCTAGTCTAATTGTTGACAGTAGATTCCTAATTTGGAAAGGGAAGACATTGAGGGAGGAATGAGGATTTGATGGCAGGAGCTGAGTCTGGACCAAAACCAAGGCCCTTACTTCTCAAGCTTGGATCTCTTAGATATTACCGTCCAGTCCACAGCAGGCAGCGTGCACTGCAATGACCCCTCGGCTAGCGAAGGCTGCAGTGTCTCCAGAATCAGATGTTGAGGCCCCTCTTACTGGCTTGGGCAAGGCAGGGAACAGGGAAGGACAACCGGGGCAGAACTGTTCCTCTCGGACTACGCTAAGCACGAAACTGCAGTCTGAGCTTGCTAGCCTGTGGAGAAGCCATTAACCAAGGCAATGTGAAGATAGTGTTTTGGGGACCTCACCTCAGAGCAACGTGGGGCACTGGCTCATGCCACACTGGCAGACCAGACCAGCCCAGGGACCAGTTGATTATCCCCTTGCTGACCCACAGAGTTCATTCCTAGCTCTGTGGCACAGGGAAGTCATTTCACCTGGGAAATAAGGGGAAAAGGAAGGTCCCTCATAGCCAGCTGATGTTCCTGACCTCTTTTCTGGACTGTGTTCCAGGACATCAGGGAAGCCTGCACCTGCACCACCCTGCCCAAAGTGAGCACAAGTAACGTCCTTATGAGAGAGAAACAACAGGCTGACAAGGCTGGTGGTTAAAAAACCTGCCAAAACTATTCGTTTGCTAATAATAAACAAATAAACAAACAAAAATCAAAGAATTAATTCAGGAAACAAACCACACACCATTTTAATGGCAACCACCTCTCAAATGCTGTCTTGGCCTGTGAGCAAGAAGCTGTTGGAGTTGACTTTTATAACTAATGGCTCTAGAACTAATTAATTTACTATGGACTGAACGTGTCCTCTAACTCTGCAAGTCAAGGTCGCACTCAAGGATTCTGAAGCAATGCCAAAGACATCAAGGTGCAATTAGTACAGGCAAGTCACTAATTTCTCCCACCACTTAAAAAAAAAAAACAAAAAAAAAACCAACAAAACAACACAGTGAAAAAACCCCATAATAGAACCAGAACAAACTCCAAAACCAACCAACAGCAAGACTCCACAAGAGTCCCAGCTTTGCTCTAAGCTGTTAGAGCAGGGTGAGCCACCTCTTCAGCAAGCTGCTCCTGTGAAACCTTCAGTAGCCTCTCCAACAATAAACAACAGGGAAAAGTTCACATAGGTGTATGAGAGAAGAGATTAACGGTGCATTTGGAAAGAAAGAAAGGCTTGTTACTTTACTGTTCAGTTTCCTCAAAAGGTATTAGAAAAATATTTGATCCAATCTTCCAGCTGAAAAGGCCACTTATAAAGATGGCTACAGGCCAAACCATGGCCTGAGAGATCATATATGTACTTTAAAAACAGGTGAAAAACAAGGAAGAGGTAAAAAAAAGAAAGAGACCAAACTCAGGCATTTAGGAAGACACTAGTAACCAGCTAACATCCCTGTTAGCTGAAGTTTGAGTATCTAAATGTTTGGCTAGAAGCTTGTCTGCTTCCTAGCTAGAGTTAAGATACCATGAAAACAAGCCACAGCCAGTGGGAAAGGTCAAAGGATAAAAATAAATGCAGTTTAAAATTGTAGCACTGCAATTACATGAAAATTGGGCAGTAGTGAAAGCATTACATTGGAGACGAGGAACTAGTGCGACTTAAAAGTCTGCTCCTGATCTAAAAAATGGCTTTTAAAATTTTATCTTTCAGTTTTCCATACGGTAAATATCCAGAATTACCTCTGCAGTTTCTGCTCTTGCAACCACTGCAAAACCAGTGCAAGACAAACATGCTGGACTCCTCCTTGCTCAGCATCAGAAAAACAGCTAAGATCCAGTAATATGCTCAGCCTGATACATCTGTACTTTGACATACTAGACATCTCAAATTTTCTTCACTTTTGTAATGTAACCAGAATTAGACACTTCAGCACAAGACTTAGACCTTATTAAGTTTCCATTATTTGCCATATGGAGTCTGTAGGCATCTACATTTACAACGTTAACTGCCCAAACACCACCTGGTGTATTTTAAGTGGTGTAACTTAGTCATAACAGGGTCAGGAAGCTCACACATCACCTCTCTACCACAACACAACTGACAAAAAAAGCTTTAACCCAAGCAGGCTGAGGCAACTGTAGTTGCAGAAGAGTTTAATTCATGGATACTTTCAGGGCAGAGCCATTGGATCAGACTCCTCCATAAAATACAGTGGTGAAGAGCACGTGAGTGGTAACTACTTTGTACCACTAGTTCCGTAGCCCCCTTTTCACACAACAGCTCATGTGAAGATTCATTAGGACAGCAATCATCCCCTCCCCAGTAAGTGCACTAATGCCAGGTCACTCCATAGCAGCCTATACTCTTTCCCACCATAAGGGAAACAGGAGTTTAAGCGTGCTTCATGCAGGAATAGAGACAAAACTAGCTTTCCACGTTTGCCCGCTGGCATCGTGTGAGGAAGCTGCATCTCCCAGCACTGTAGACCTCACTGCAGCTACTTTGTGGCTACGGTTATTTCTCTTTAGTGGCACAACACATACTCTTACCTTGGATATTGAACCAAATAATCACTGCATTTAGCCATCACAGGAATGATTTTGACAGGCTATTGCTGAAATCTACGGACCTGTTTTTAAACTTTCAGGCAAGGAAGCCTTATGCAGAATTAAAACAAAACAAAAAACCAACCACACATTAAAAACAACAATTACTCTGAATTCATCCAAAGAAATACAACGCCAGTATCAGCAAGATTCCTACTCACCTCTCCAAAGTCTGAAGTGCTTTCTGGTTTAATTCATCCTGAGCGTCCTTCAGAGTAGCTGTAGGACAAGATATAATGCCATTTAAGAGTTGAAGTCAATGTTTCAGATTAAGTAAATAGTTACATGGAGTATTTCAAACTGGGAGCATAAAAATTGTGGAAATCTGGTGGGGTGTGTGTTCATGGCAGGAAAAACATGCCATTTTGTTTTTAAAGAACAGCACAAAAACAGTATTTTAACCTGAATTCTCAATTTCCTTTTTATTAAAGACTATTCTGACTCCCTTGTCTGAAATGACAAAGCATTTTTTTATTTACATATGCCACTGAAGGGGCCTGGGAGGAGGAGGGGACATAGACTAACTAGATACTAAGACCATAACAGGCTCTGTGTCAGGTTGATGTATATGCTAAAAGCAGTAACTAGCAACATACTCTGACTCAGATACAGAACATCTCCCCCACTGTCTTCACGTAGGAGGGTGCTGCAGGTTGAACAGGGAACACCAGGAACCAAATTTACAGCTCTGCGACAAAACCCTTGACAACACATCACCTCCCTTGAGACTACAACAGACCTTCGGCCTACTTCAGGTGTGGCATTAGCCACTAATGCCCTCCTTCGTGCCTCTAATTGCTTGACTAAAGGATCCTGCTCACTAAGCTCACTTCTCAATGTGTGAATTAATTCCTAGTCAAAACCATAAAGGGAGAAGACTCAAGTTCTTGCTATGCCACGGTATGAGAAGATATCATCATTACCAAAAGCAAGAGGAGGAGGAGCTTACAGAAGCATGCCTTTCTCAGATCCAAAATATCTGGAAAGCTAGTGATAATTTTCAGAAGTACATTGGCTGTCTAGTTCTGGTTCTTTGCTTTGAGATCTTGCATAGCAGTTGTTTCTTGTTCTACTTATCCTAAATTTGAGAGCTACTACTGATCAACAACACAAAGCGATGAGTAGTTAATCCACCAGCAAACATCTACCTATGAATATACTTGACTTCAAGTGTAAGCTCTAGAATAGAAAGTTTAGTAAGTAGCATATACTTAAGCAACGAAACCAGATAAAACTCAAATATTCTTAAAAGTTATTCAGAGGAAAAGGTTGTGTTCTTCTACAAGACCAGGTTGGATGGGGCTTTGAGCAATCCTGTCTAGCAGAAGGTGCTCCTGCCCATGGCAGAGGGGTTGGAACTAGATGATCTTTAAGGTCCCTTCCAACCGAAACCATTCTATGATTCTATGATACTATGAAGACATACAAAGGTAACCAATTTCTTTAGATTCTACAACATGGTAGTGAATGGAAGTTTGAAAGTAATTTATTTTGCTGAAGTTGTTATAGTGATCAGACCTTTTATATTCCTACATCTTCCAACAGTTCCTCAAAACACCAGGTTCATTTAGTGGAAACAGCAAATATTCAGGATTTCCCAAATCATAAAGATCAAAAATTGTTTATGCTTGTTTATTGTTAAGTCTACTCTAAGTAGTAAAAATCTAACAAAAAAAATGCAGTTTAAAGAATAAATTTGAAGACATGGGCTTTCATGCAAAACGCAGTATTTATTAGAAGCAGCTGGAAATACTTCACTCTCCATAGCCTTGAGCTGAGTATTCAGGTCCACTGCCAAATACTGGAATAAGGTAAAAGAGGAGGAAAACTTAGAGAAAAAATTAAAACAATCAAGATTGACGTAAACATAAAAATGCTTAAGACATTGGAAAGTATTTGATCATAGCTGTAAACATTCACCCAGAAAAATATGTCAGATTGTTTCTCATATAAGGAATCTTGTAGTTTCCATAAGTTACAGAGCAGTTCTGAAGATGTTACACAATAAGGAAGACTGAAAGAAATTTTACTATTTGCCTCTCAAAATAAACATCAAATGGAAAAGGTAGGAGAACTTTTAGGTTCCACTCAGTAAGACATTTGACTGTTGTTCAGCTTGTAGCCAGAAACAGCACAAAATATGTTATGGAAATGAAGTTTATTCTAAAACTAGTCAGCTTTGCCTCTGCACTACTGGGAAACAGCATGCGGCTCTTATCTCCCATAATATGAGCTGCATCTTCAGCTACAACTAAGTTGGAAATCTGGTCCATCTCTAGGATTTGTGTCTGACTTGGATAAACACACTGAAATTTGTGTTTGACAATACTGAGTGCTGATGCTGCAAGTTAACCATGCCATTTACAGGGACTTTACAGGAGAAAAACTAGAGAAAAAAAAAAGAAAAAAAGGCAATGAAAAGTGATCTGGGGAAGGATGCCTAAAAAGAAGCTTGGCCTGCAGGTTGAGGCAGGTGATTTTCCCCTTCTACTCTGCTTTTGTGTAACCCCATCTGAAGTACTGTGTTCAGCTCTGGGGCCCCATCTGAAGTACTGTGTTCAGTTCTGGGATCCCCAGTACAAGACAGACATAGACCTATTAGAGTAGGTCCAGAGGAGGGCCATGAAAACGGTTAGATGGATGGAACACCTCTCCTACAGCAAAAGGCTGAGAGAGTTCGAGCTGTTCAGCCTGGAGAAGAGAAAGCTCCAGGGAGACCTTATAGCCACCTTTCAATACTTAAAGGAGGCTTATAAGAAAGATGGAGAGAAGTTTTTTTACCAGCGCCTGTAGCACAACAGGACAAGCAACGGCTTTAAACAGAAAGAGGGAAGATTTAGATATAAGGAAGAAATTCTTTACTCTGAGAATGGCAAGACACTGGAACAGGTTGCCCAGAGAAGTTGCGGATGCCCTACCAATGGAATTGTTCAAAGAAGTTGTCATCACTGCAACCCACTTGTATCGCTGAAAAGCTCTCACTTCAGACAAAGAAAAGCTTGCACCAAGGAGACAGAATTAGGTGGGTCTGAGTAGATTACTAGAAGTTGTGCCCCATTCTCAGAGGTTAACAGCACTAATGATTTCTTCAGCCTCTACCCAACTCTATCCACTGTAAGCACAGCTGCTACAGCTCTACCAAACTAAAATGCAGTATGACTTACTAGCTCTGCTACAGGATTACATAGCGGAGTTGCTATCTTCCTATCAGCATGTTCTACTCTTGCTTCTTCACTGTGATAAGCTATTTTTTAACAATGCTAATGAAAAATGTCTTGTTAGTGCAAATTCGACATTTTCTAGTAAAATGCTGCTCCATATTCATGATCATCATAAGTATGCTTTTGAAAGATTTAATCCATTTTATTAAAATATAACCTGAAAGATGGAAATACACTCTTCAGATTTCCCTCAAATAACTGAGTGACTGGCTCTACTGACTAGAGATACAATGAGAAGGCAGATATTCCACTGTTTCACAACATAAATCAGACGCTAATCTGGAAAAAAAAAGCAAGGTCCAAGGCAGTTGTTGTGAAGATTTGTTTCTTTTACATTAAAAAGGACACTTATTACAATATCTGAACTAGTCTCTTGAAAACTCAGAGAAGATTTCCCTTCCAGAAGAAAAGTTTCCAACTCACATTTTGATGCGTCAAAAGTATCTTTAAGGCCAGAGTACAGCACATGCATCTACAAACCCCATTCTTTAGAAATCACTTTCTCCCCATACGGAGAATAACAAATAGGCCATAATGGGCTTTCTCTGAAAGCAGTCTCTGGGATCTTTTACAGCTTTAGGGACAGTTTAAACAAAACATAGGCAAATGCCTTAAAAAGGTAGGCTGTTAAGCAGAACTCAATGTTTAATGTTTAAAGAAATATATATGAGAAAGTTTAGGGTAGGAAGGACATATGTTTCTTGACATGAACTTTCTAGAGATAGAGAAATGGAGAACTGAATCATAGAATCTTTAAGGTTGGAAAAGACCTCCAAGATTATCAAGTTCAACCATGAACCTAACACCACCATGTCCACTAAACCATGTCCTCAAGTGCCACATGTACACGGTTTTTGAAGACCTCCAGGGATGGTGACACTACCACTTCCTTTGGCAGCCTGTTCCAGTGCCTGACCCTGAAAAGAGCTACAGGGCCTGTTAGCCTTCATGTTGGAAAGCAGTTCTCAGAATAGCTGATTGGATATGGCTGGCTGAAAAAAAAATACACAGACTTGCACTACTAAAGAGCACGAGTCACTACCTCACACATACGGCTTTGCAGAATTCTGGTGTAACTTGCAAAGCCAGCATACTTCCACAATACCGTACAGTAATTTTAGCTTTGTTTCAGGCTCATTTGCTGGAAGAAGTTGGTTTGTTTCTGTGGGACCCATCTGACAAAACAGTCATTGCTTGCATGTGGGCAGGACTGCCAAATTGATTAGGAAACCCACTAGCTCAGCCTTTATTCAAAGAAACTATGTTAGAAGGCCTTCTACCTATGTTAGAAGTCATAGAAGAAACAAAGACTACTCCCACCTTTGAGCTCAATGAACATCAGAGCTAGAACTCTCCCAAACACGGACTTACCAAGCATCAAATCTGCAGGAGCCCATTGTCCAGTCATTCAAAACTCAAGCAAGCAGCATTAAAAAAAAAAAAACCCCACACTTCTTACATTCAGTGGTCTGTATCTAGTCAACATCCACAGTACCAGAGAGGTAGATATTTTTATCTTGTTTACTTCTAAGCAGAAAAAGAAACGACATCACAGAGAGGTTGAATCTCTGTGGGGAATCAGTATCACGCCAGGAACTGAAGTCAAGCATTTCTGACTCCAGTTCTTGGATTGTATTTCTTTATTTGATTTATGAGTGGGTAACAGAAATAGGAAAATAGATGGAAAGTCTGACTTTTTGTTGTGTAAATAAGCGAAAGAAGTGTATAACAAATATCCAAGTAAAGCACACCAAGCATCGTTGGTTACAGTCAGTTTATCACCTCCTAAGTAATGATTTGCCTTTTTTCATTTACCTAAAAACTTCACTTTTTATTACCATAGAAGACAGTTCTCTGAGCAAGTGAACAGTCTCCATTTGTCTTAAAATCTGATTGTTTTCCATGTCCAGTCAGCACTAAAAGCAGAGTTTCTAATAAATTTCCATTGCTTGCACTGAAGGCTTTGAACAGATGCTTTCTGTACAACATATTGACAAACAGAGTAACTCACCATCAGTAGCCTGAAGACTGTATGTCAGGCCCAGTGCCAGGTAACCCTTTGCTAGGGACTCTCCAGCATCCTCACCCAGGTCTATCACCACTTTAGCAAAGTTTTCTCCTTCTTCCAGCTGTAAAACAGGTAGGTTGAGACTTAGAGGCATTTCCTTTATACTTGCTTCAGTAAGATGATCCCATTAAACTTACCTGTAAGTGATCTGAGAGACATTCATACAAGGGCATTCAGTGATCATAGTAAACCCTTATAGAAAGGAGGAGTAGAAGGGTCAGATTAGCAGACCTTGGTGCACATGGCACAGTTTTGAGAAAAAAATTTGGTTTTGTTTTAAGCATCCACCCCAAACTATATCTAGATGTTTATAGTTAATGAAGGACACTATCTTATTTTTATATTTCCCTTCAGGCACACTTCAATCATTCAACCTTAATACAAATGTTGGACCAACTGACTACTTATGTACTATCCTAGCAGTACACTGAAAGGTCTAACAAGTTTCTACCTTCAAAGGAAGACCATCTAGTTTTGCTATACAATGTTTTTAAACCTGAGGAATTTTTACTTCCTTTTAAAACATGACAAGAGTAAAACAAGTTCACTGCAAACTGAGTTCAGCTGCTGCTTGCAGTTCTGCTGCCATAAGAAGGAGACAGCAAATTCAGGACACAAATTTTGATCTGAAACGCCACACATACTACTTTAGCAGCTTATGCTGCGCTAGCCACATTTTGCATCTTTTGCAAAGACACAATTTCCTTGAAAATGCATTTTATATTACACATCATAATGGGAAGAGAAAGCAGTCGCGACCTCTCAGGATCAGCCTCCAAAACGGTGAAATATTTAGGCTGGTCTACTCCTATTACAACATAGACTGCTCCCCTTCCTTTCCAGCTGACCACACAGACCTAAATCTAATGAAAATATAAAGCTTTATTATCTTTAAAATTGGAGTTAATCAGAATTTTAAACAAAAAATAATTTGACTGTTTTTTTACAGAATAGAGTGTTCCGCATTTTTAATCTTAAGCTCTCATTAACATCACTCACCCACTGTAAGTAGAAAAGACTAAGACCTGTAGACTGTACATATCCGGAGAGCTGGAGGTTGGAAAGGTACGGGCAAAAGCTGTAAGTAAGTTTTGAAAGACAGAGCCTACAGGAAGACCTAATTTCCGTACAAGGTAGTCTGCAGATCCTGTCAACCATAATCAGAGTTATCCCTAATCAAGAGCCAGACAGTATTACACTACCCAAAAAATTCTCCTTTTGGAGACTTTTACTACATGACAAAGGACTTTCTGGGATGGAGTTGTTTAATTTTGAGGAAATACATTTTTGTTTTAAATCCAACTGTTTTAGACGCAAGTACTGCAGCCTTAACAGAAACGCACTCTCTTAATACTCAGCTATGTCAGACTTCAACATCTTATAGATCCTTCACATCTAAAAGGAGTCACCTATAATGAAATGGAATCAAAACGTACCAGTAGACCAGAAACTTCCCTTCTGCAGTGATCTGTTATGATGCTACCTGTGAACAGAACCTACTTGACTTGAGATACTATCTTGTCAATGGGCCTCCTAGTTACATCAATTGAAGACATGCAGGTGACAATATTTACTAACAGCTTTGTAAATAAAGGAACTGTTATTGATTAGATTATATCAAACATTAAAAAAAAAATATTGTTAATATAAGCCTGAAGAAAGGCTGAAAAGCGTGAGTGAAGAAGCTATTTCCACTGCTTGGGTCTTTTCCTCACTTGTACAGGTCCCTGAAGCCATACAATTCAAACTAGATGTACACCAATAGTTCCCAAATTTCTGAAACCTCAGATCAGTCAGCCCAATGACCAAGATATATTTTGTCATCAAACTCTTCCCTGAAAGCACTATGAAAGCATTACAGTCTTGCTGATTGCCTAGTCAACTATGAATCTAGAAACAACTAATTGAACTAGGAATACCCCCTTGGGGCATACTTGGGGCTACCTACTAAATCACAAGGACTGACTTTAACAGCACAATCAAAAGTCTACTGAAAATACTGGAAATAGTCCTACTATCTTCAGTGATGCTCAGATAAGACCCTTTAAACTCTGATCACATCAGGAAGACTGAGATTTGTTCCAGGAGATTTCTTAATCTTGACAGTAGCCCTACTGACTTCCCTGCCACATACTAAAGCATGTTCTGGACCAGAGCCTCAGGCAGTGAAAGAAGAAAATGTCCCATGACTTGCCACAAAGGAAAAAAAAAATAAAAGAAAAAAAAAAAGAAAGAAAAAAAAAAACCCCACAACAACAAAAAAACTCTTGCCATGAAACAATAACTGAATTCTTCAGCTCTCAGGAACTTTTATGTAAGAAAATCTCTGCAGCCAGAAAATAAACTATGCATCTCTTTTGTGACCATAAACAGTTACATTCCCACTCTCTTTCTTCATTGTTTCTCCTCTTTCCTCCATACACACTTTCATCCAAGAAGTCTCCATTAGATGAAGACAAGAGCTATAAAAGGACTAGTGAACAAGGGTAGAGGTGGATGGAGTGTATGAAAAACAGAGATTAAATGAAAGGCTTGGAGTTGAAATGGAGACATTTAAAACTGGAGAGATTTTGCTCCATTGTTTCTCTGAATGGTCACCTGACGGTGTCTCTAGTCTCTGACTGATAGCCTACGCTGCATAAATCAGCAGCACACCATTCAGCTTTCTCACCTGTGAGCTATCCAGGGCCACCTGTAAGTGTCAGATTAATCTATTGTATGAATAATTAAAACCACATTTTATCAGAATGACTGAAAGAGCAGTTCTAGCACAAACATTCTTGTAAACATTTATTCATACTAAACACTAATGACACTTTGACCAGCCACAAAGATTCTCATGAATGCAAACTTCGGTCAGCTGAAGGCTGCTTTGAAAATGAGTGGCCTTGCAAACTCCAGCACAGCTGGTTCTGTTTATGAAAGCATTTACTTTTCCTTCTTACAGCACTCAGCCCTGCTGTGGCTGCCATCTGCCCCCTCTCCTCCCATTCTCCTATTCTTCAATCATTCTGGGCAAGTGTGAAAAGCCAAATCTTTCACTCACATCACCCACTGTGAGGTTTCAACTCTCCAATGCAAATTGCCCTTACTGGACTGCAGTCTGGATGAAGACTCCCCATTCGTACACCTGAGTGAGGGACCAGTAGCAAGCCTGAGCTATGACTGGCCACTAAAGCTGTGACTGTGGGGATCCTGAAGCATATGAGATGTCTTCACTCTGTGCTGTAGCCATGGGAAAGGAAGAGGGGAAGGCCTCCAAATGAAGCATCATTCTCTCTGGAGTCCCAACAGATACAACCATTCCCAGCTGCAGCTCCTACGTGCTACCATATGACTTGAAGTAGCAGGAGCTGCTTCTCCTTTATCCTCTCCCTATGTGGTGCCAGGTATGTGAAGTCTCACCCTATGGTACTCCCAGAAGTTTTGAGCTCATGGTACACAGAAGTGACCTATGTGGCAGAAAGGTTATCAGGAGAATCAATACATCCATCTCTACTCCTACTGCACACCCAGGGACAAGCCTCAATATGAAGGGAACCTAAATGGTTCATTCACTTCAGAGCAAGACTCCAATCTCAAGGTGATGCAGCACTGCACTGGAAGGGCAAGGAACATGGATCAGAACTTCTTGTTGCAACTTATAGGCCCTTGCTACTAAGCTCCAAGCCACAGGATGCCGCATGTCCTCCCCCACAGCGGGCATGGCACAGCATCGCTTCGCAATTAGGAAATGCACAGTGTACTGCTGTTACCTTGTTCCTAGCAGTGCCAACAGCAGCTTCTGACACCATGGAAGAGATACTTCTTTGGGCATCAAGAGTGTTGGTAGCAGCTTGAATTTAGTTTCCCTAGAATCACAACTTGTTATTCTCTCAGAAGGAAGCAAAAAACCCGAAGTCTCAAAGCCACACAGATACACCTCCAATTTGGCCTTTACTGTTCTTAGATTCTTCAGCACACTTTGCACTGAGTAGCTGGTGGGGAGGAGGGCAGCACTGCAGGTTGCAGAGAGAGGTTCCCTGCCTCTGAGACCGGCATGGAAGAAAGCTCAGAAAGCAGGTGTGGGGGGAAAAACAACCTAAAAGGAACTTTATGTAATTTGAACTCAAGCTGTATAAACTGTCAGGAGGCACCTGGAAGCACTAGCTAGGCAACCTCTCCACCACACCAGAAACAAACACACACCTGGTACCTGGAGAGAGACAGGCTGCCAAACTGTGAGCTGACACCATAAGATTGTAATACTGTGGGGTTTGGTTTTCCCCCCCACCCCCCTTCCACCCTCTCCTTCCACTTTGATGGAAAAGGAACAGTTGTTAGCTGCGTAACTCTGAGGGATGTTTTCCCTGAAACAGAGAGTGGCTGTTCCAGCACCCTTGTTATTTGACCGCAGGTTTTGGTGTGTGTGCGAGCCAAGCCCGGGGGCATGCTGACAAGGGAGTGGGGAACAGCAGGTGCTGTCCCCTGGCCTACAGCCATTCAGCTGGTTTCCAACTGCCACCCAACTTGTTTTTAGAAAAGCTCAAGCCCTACCCCACTGAATCAACACTCTCCAGGACTGTAAGTAGGACCTGCAGTTATCACCAGCACAGATTTAGAACAATTGAGGACAAGCAAATTGGTAATGTACAGCGGCATGGAAATGGCATCTACTACACCAAAAAAGACAAGTGCACAGGGGATGAAGCAGGAAACATGCCAAGTGACACTGGACTTAGGACAGCAGACAAGGTTAGTGAAAAAAGGGGAGTTCCGACACCAGTGAGAGACTGAGTGATACCAAAGCACACAAAAGACCCAAATCCTATGGAAAGGGCATCTACACAAATTACACATTATATTAACTAGATGGATTGGCTGCCTCTTATCATTGTTGTTATACTGGGTTGTAGGTATAAAGACTAATTCAAAGAGGAGAAAAAACGAAACACTGGGAAAAGAGAATGAGAAGAGCAAAAATGCACAGGAAGAACATGGCCAATAAAGCATAGCATAATGGAAAGGTTTTATCCCACAGCTGTTTACAGCATACAAAGCGAATCATGTTACATACATGCAGAAAAAAATTTCCTGTGCTCTCTATTATTGGTCTAGTCAGTATTTTCTCCATGTGTCACCACTGCTAAGCCCACCAACTTACTCTGCACATATGCTCAGCCCCCTGCACTTAGAAATACTTGGGCCTTTCCTGCACTGTAGCAAGAGTGGTTTGTTCACAAAGGAGACATGTAGAAGGCAAAATTCTTGTTCCTTTTTGATGTCTAAAACTCTTGGGACTGCCCCAGTAACAGTAGCTGTGATGCAAGCAAGAATATCTTTTACAAGATGGAAGAAATCTCTAGTAGCTCCTTGCCATTCACTGCTTTCTTAGTAGCCTCTCGCCCTAGCGATGTTGGTCCTCTAGAGCGTCCACTCAACAGGCAAAATAATTCTGATAATGGGACTAGATTTGATCTTTGAATATTATTCATACTGCAGTAAGATCTAAGCATTTCCACATGACTTCAGGGCTCCCAGATGACTGGGTACAAGCACATGCACAGCATTTATTATCTATAGTGACAGGGTCAACAACGGACAGAAGGAGAGAGAAGCACTCTCGGATTAAGTGGTCTGTGAAAGTAATGAATGATAAGCTATTACCTCAGAAGTATGCAGCTCTAAATCCACATCCTGCCAAGCCCCCCCCAGCCACAGCATGATGTATTGACCTCATGGTATGTCTTACTCACTTTTTATGACTCCATGCCTGGTCTGGCCTGGCCCGACCCCACTCTCTTCTCCCTTTCCTTGACTGATGGCATGATCTCTGTATTCCAGGCAAAGAGCTGGAGCACAGCACTTTACCGTGCACACTGGGATCAGGGAGTTAAAAGAAATGAGGGAAATGCCTCCGAGGAACAGCACCATCTTGCGCTGCAGCTTTTGCCATGAAGTCCCTCCAAAAGCTCACACTAGCTGATAATACTAGCATTATTTGGCGCTATACAAGTTTAGTCCAACACTATTTTTGTAATATCGACTACGGGGCAATGAAGATAGTAAGAACATGCCTCATATCTTTCCTCTTTCTGTCAAACCAAAGTCCTAGAAGATTCATGTCTATCCTAGAACTACAGTCCATTTGTCTCTAAGTGTATTTACAAAGTTTTCAACACGCCTCCATTTAAATCAGTGGAGTAAAAGGCACAATAAAGCATCAGAGTAACCCTAAATGCCTTTAAATAAGACTCCTAAAATGGATAAATTCTGTATTTAGCACTTGCCTGTAAGCAGAAGTTCTGGTTTTATCTTTTCACAACACCTGCCATAACAGGGTCCTGGAGAACGTAGATCAGTAGTGGAATTAACAGTACTGTACTATTAAAATATTAAAAACAACAACTCATGCTGCAACTCAAAGTCATTGCCAAAATAGGCAAGTGAGCATTCAACTGAGGCCATGCCAGGGAAGGCTGAGTGAAAGAGAAAATTGCAGCAAGCCTTTTAGTAAGTGGAACTCTGAATTTATAGTGGACCAAGGCAGGACAGCCGCAGTGCAGACACAGTCTAGTGTAAGCTACATCAACTTTTCTATGAAAAATTAAAAAAATACTCTGAACTTCAATAATAAAAAACTTCATAGTACATTCTGTAAAGCTAAATGTCAGCTAGCTAAACACAAATGGGCTTTGTGTTCACTCGCTAGAATCATTCATATTTGAGTTCAGCAAACTGTTGTGCTGAAACCCCGGCAAACTGGAAGGCTAGGCAGCATGATGCCTCAAAAGTAATTCTGAGCCCACTACAACAACATTTAAAACACTCGTGTAATGGGCTAGATACAGTGTAAGAGTTCCAACTTTGCTGAAAACTTTTTTATCTCTTTAAGTACAGGTCCACCTGCCTCCTGACCAGACAAGTGTGGTCTATACAGATGCACTAATCTTGTACCTTTCCTGGTCCTCCAAGAAAACTGGTATAAGCTTTAGAATTAATGAAGTATTGATTTACTGTTCACTCCGCTTTTTTTTTTTTTTTCAACTCATGAAAACCTATAATTCTGAAAAAGGTTACCAAAACATTGCTTGTCTCACTTAGTTGTTTACTGCAGGCCCAATTCTGAAAGCCAGTGGCTGATGGGGAGATCATCTGCTGATGTAAGCCAGCATGGTGCCAGTAATATGCCAGTGGAGTAGTGCTAACTTACATCAGCTAATAATCTGGTCACACTGGCACACAGAAGCTGCGGGTGTCTAGTTCTTTTCTACATCAGGCTCTGTTATATAGATTG
The DNA here is from genome assembly GCF_036417535.1 of Chlamydotis macqueenii. Taxonomy (NCBI): domain Eukaryota; kingdom Metazoa; phylum Chordata; class Aves; order Otidiformes; family Otididae; genus Chlamydotis; species Chlamydotis macqueenii. Next base: position 83,333,750 of record NC_141558.1, on the reverse strand, counting down.
ATTTGCAAGGCACGGTATTAATGTGTGCATGTTTTTACTTTGATTTCTGCATTGAGAGATTATTTCATAGATGTGATCCAAGCATCCACAATGTTGTAAATCACTATGCTACATGTCAATTAATTTTTTGTTTTCCCCAGTTCTTAAAGTGTGCTGAGATACCATGTACAAAGTGAGCAAAACGAGTTAAGTGACCACTAAATTAATCAGGAAAGAAACTGTTCTGTGCTCCTCATGACATTCTGTAATTATCCAGCTGCATAAATGTTTCTGTTTCTTTTTTTTTTTTTTTTTTTTTTTTTTTGCTAGTTACTGAAATAAGACTAAAGCACTGCTTGTCCACGGACCATAAACAGAGTACAATACTCTACCAAAAGCACACAGTAGACAGATGCAGGACATATAAATTAGCTTTCATTTGGATAAACGGTGATCTGATTTCACCCTTTTCCTGCCTAGCCAGCAATCAAGTACAGAGATATATTTCCTAATTGAGAAATCAATCATATTTTCTATGTTCTGAAAAGCAAGACATATTTGAGTATTAGTAACCGTTAATATTTGTCCATTAGACTGCTCCCATGCCATCTCTATCTTCTTTTCTATTTATACTGGCATTGATCAGCTTGTTCACTTCCAGTTTAAATGATTCAATTCTGATTTGATTGCCGTGTAATTTAAATGCAAATAATTACTGTAAGGATGACATTTAGAAAAACAGCTCTGCTAAGCAGAAAGGTCTTTATTAGGCACAGGAGTTTGCCAGTAATATCAGAAGCATCACTTTGACTGTAAGATGTAGGAACCTATCATTTTAGTTCTTTCAAAAGATGCTGCAATTTCCCTCTGACTCCCCTTAATTAAAACTCTTCTATACCATCATCAAGTTTGGTATCAGGGTAGAGCATAGGGCACTGAGTGAAAGCAAGAGGGGAGAGGAATATGTTTAATTTAGTTTTAGTTCATAAGGTTGCACTCTAGGTAACTGCAGTAAAATTACCCCCTTCCAAAATCATCTGTGTATTTCATACTTGTCCACCCTAGGCCCGGCCGAGTCCACTGAACAACGGGGAGCGACTTCTAGCAGTTTCCTACAGAAGCTACCACTTTAGGCCCCCCCTCACTAACAAAACCACAACAATACTGCACCCCAGTTCTGAGCCAAGATCTGACTGAAAAACACCAAAAAGTGTTTCCCACAATGAAAAAGCAGTAGATAGAGGAAAAATACCCTCCTACTTCACAATAATAAAAAACCAGCTCGTTTTTCCCTTCTTTCTCATATCTTTTAGGGTTATACTGTTGCTTTATCAGCTCTGCCATGCATGAGAAGTCTGGAGATACTGGACTGCCTGAGGACAGAGTTGTGACTGAATTACAGTCCCATCTTGTTTCCTAAGAGTCTCTATAACAAGGTATTCTTTATATGCTAGTTGTGCTAGCAGATCAAAAGGGATGTTGGGGAAAGCACTGACGACAAGTACAAATCCTGACTGCCCATTTCCTGGCATAGTAGCATGTTCAATTTGGGCTCAACTTCACATTCAACTCCTCATCCACCACAGTCAGCAAGCTTTAATAGCATCATTTTAAATTTAGTCCTCAATAGTGACAGCAGCATAAACACCAGGGCAGTACATGAAAGAAGAGGGACTCTATGCCATTTCTTTTCTCACAGTAGAGAAATCTTGTCCTTTCACCTTGACACACATCAATGACCCAGTGTTTGGTAGAGTGCTTCCATTAAAACTTCACTGCTCCCGTTAAAAGTAAGAATACCCCAGGGATCTTGACTTCAGCATGGAGTGTCACAGGATGCACTCACTGTATTTTAATTTTGTCTAAAGGCTAGTTATGGCAGAGGTCACACATTTAGGAAGTATCAGGAGACCATAGCCTTCTTGAAGTCACTATTTGTGTTTAGAAGTGGTCAAAATCAGTCAAAGCACATCTGAATGGACCATTCTGTTATTTGCCTTGCTGCATTCTCTCAGGATCCTGAACTTCACTACCTCATAGTCACTGCAGTCAAGGCTGCCCCAATTCGCATTCCCAAGCAGTTCTTCCTTGTTTGTAAGTACCAGGTCCAACGGAGCATTTTCCCTCATTAGTTTCATGGTTTCAGTGCCTTCTCCTAGACAAAAATTAGCCTAATCTCAAAAAAAAAAAAAAAAAAAAAAAATTTCTCACATTTAACACAACTGTTCTTCCGGGTTTTAATTTTTTTTTGCCTCCTGGCAATCATCAAGACAGCAGAGTTGCCAGGGGACCCTCTCAGTGTCTTGCAGTCCCTCACTATGGCTCCAAGTGAATGCAGGAATTTAGCCCATGAAGTTCCTTGAGCTTCAGAGCCTACAGAGTAAAAATTATCTATATACTTGCTGATGTTTAGACTAATGACAAGTTGATCTTGCTTTGAAAACTTTGTCAGAGATACTAATAAGAGTGTTCAACACAACTGTAATGCCTGGTTTTCATACTGTTTTAACATCTCTGAGAATCAGAAAAAAAGAATTATTTGCTTTATTAAAAAACCAAACAAACAAACATTCTCTGTGAATGTTTATCTCACTGAATGACTTTCAGCCATCAAAATTTAGATACTGAGCTAAGGGTACAAGAGAATTAAATTGCTCTATATAGAGAGCAGAGGTAGGCTGGGTAGTTCAGCAAGGATTCCTGCAAGGACCTCAGACATGAAATATTTTTCCTAGAACAAGATACTGTTTTAGCTGACGCCTGTTGCCAGTTTTATCTGACTTACATATAAGTTTAACCATTACAGACTGAACAGTATAGTTCATTCAGAAACATACATAACTAGATCTCCTTGCTGATAGCAGTGTAAACTGATACAACCCGACTAAATTTAGCTGAATATCAACTTTCATCAGATAGGGATGTAGAGGATGCGGAAGTAGGGGCTAGGGGGACACAACAGCAGCAAATCTAGCCCCTACAACTTTTCACCAAAATCTGGGCAGATTCTTCTGGTATTTTCTTTCATGCTTTCTTGCATCTTTGTTTTACTTGTATTATCAATTATAATCCTTCACTGACTGCAGGGACACCTCGTGGTGAGAACAGGTGAAAACAGCAGGCTGCCATTCAATTAATTAAACCAAGCAGAAAAAAAAACAAAAACCCAAAAAAACCAGAAAAAAAAAAAACCCCACATGTTCCTGCTCCTTGGGATAATCAGAATTTCACAGGCACAGACTTCCACTCCCACTCTGCTTCTGGAGCACACATTAACACATGCAGAACAGAAAACACTGACACAGCAACTTCAAGAAAAAGGACTCAGTCATCCAGCAGATCTGTGCTGTCCAACAGTCCACTTAAAATTATTAACTTTTGTCTTCCAGGGGCTATAAGAGTGGTCGATTCAACTCAATACTCAGTTGAAGAAGCAGTCCCCAGAATGGCTGTTATGACTTCCCCCCCCACCACCTCCTCTGTCTAATGTGCCAGCAAAATGCATTTCAGTGACTCACTGAATTCTTGCTGGGATTTTTTTTTTTTTTTTAAAGGCATGCATGTGTGTATGATTTTTAACAGGGATTCCCTTTCTCCCTACTGCAACGACACTGTGGCACTGTCACTGCAGCACCCGATCCATTACATAATAAGAATTGCATCAGCTTGCTTACCCAGTGCAGCGACCCAATGCAGACCTTGGCAGCCAGAAGAGGAATGGTGGGATCTGTAGGTCGCAGTTTAGCACACTCTTTGAGCACTGACACAGCATATGCTGACTGGAGGAGGAAGAGGGGGAGAGAGGAGGAGGAAATTAAAAAGGCTGATCAGACAATGCTGTTACAAGTCTAAGCAAGGCATTTCAGTGAAACGTATAAAGAAGCACTATGAAGTAAAGAATCACATGTCAGCAACAAGTTACCAACTTTATTTCCACCTCCACACACAGACACGTGTGCACACATGCACACATGAACACACACTCTTCCCATGCTCCGAGGAAACATGTCAAAGAACCAGCCCTGGCTGTGCACTTTACAATAAATAGTTTTCTTTGGCCATTATTTTCCACTGGTTATTTTAACTCTGCCCCCTCAATTCACAAGAATTCTGCTATAGTTTTCTTTGCACACAACCATCTTCCAGTAAGCCAGAAAAGGTCATGAAGAGCTTAGCCCCTAGTATGTTAACATTTTAGGCCAACTCCACTCAGAGAGATTTGTGCAGCTAAAATAATCTACTCTGTGGATCGTTTTGTGTCTTCTCCAGTTCTAGAACATACAAGAATACAACTAGGATCCCACTATGCAAAGGATAGAGCAGGCAACTGCAGAGCAATACACTATTTAGTGGGTGGTTTGAGCAGCACATGTTAGAAAGAAAGGCCATAAAGCCTGCTGTCTTTCTGGTGTTCAGTTCCCATTAATGGATGATGCTTACTAAGATTAGCAGTTACAGAGCCTTTTGATTCAAACGTGCTCTACAAACATTGGTTTTTACAGCACATATTCACGGCTGCCACATTTCAGAAGGTTTAAAAGGGAATGAGGAGAGCTCTGGTCCGAGATGCTGGTGAGAAGGTCTGGTCAGCCGATGAGGAGGTGACAGAAGTTGCCCTGTCACAGTCTCCTAACCCACCCAACCTGGACCACAGTTTCTTTCACATTTTCAACCCTCCTCACTACTGACTCCTGATCTCCCCAATGTCTTCCACATGGTCCCAAGACACGTACAGGCCTCTCTCACTCAGTGTTCCCTCTCAGAAGCGTTTTAAACAGTCATGGCCTTTCCATGTTACAGGAAAGCAGCGACAAGCTTGCAGAGTCAAACTAACCACTATTCCTATCAAGTCCTGGCCATCTACTCCTGCCCATGAGAGCTCCTGCCAGCACAGGTGGTTGGGTCTGGCATCTGCTCCAGTCCCCAGCAGCCCTGTACTACAGCTTCACACTCCCACCGGTCATCAGCACTTCCCCTCCCTCACACCACACCAAAGCGGGCTGCGCCTGCGGCCTCCTTTCTCCACAGAACAGAAGATCCCCTTCTTGCTAGGGAATTCAACAGCCTGGGTAAGCATCTGCTTGGAAGGGAGCCTGGGAAAAGGGAAAAACAGATGTACAGCAGCCCTGTCCATGCTGAGGCAAAGATGGGTTTAATAATCAAGGACACAAGCTCCGCTGCAGCAAAGAGCAAACCCTACTGCTTGAAAAGCTTGGGTACCTGCTGCCTGGTCTGAAGGAGAGCAACACTGTGCCCTACATTCTCCAGGCTGCTCCTACCTACCTAGAGCATCAGGTATCATCAATAAAAGTAAGGAAGTATTTGCTATTTTACAATTGCAAATGCATAATTTGCCTGATGCCAGAAGGAAGCTTGTCTCACAGCAAAGATGGGAATCAATAAACTTTGTCCTAGAGCTTAAACTGTTACCTCATCCCTCTCAGAAAAAAAAAAAAAAAAAGAAAAAAAAAAAAAAAAAGACTTGGGTAATTCAACCCTGAGGTACAGAAGAAACACATTGCTGTGCTCTGCTGTCACGAGGTGACTAGCATCCCTCAGAATGAACCTCCCTGACATCTATTTCGTCAGAACAAATAGAGTCTCAGGTTTTAATGGCATCTTATTCCCCTCTCCCACAGAAAGCTAACCTGCACTGCAGGCAGCTGGTATTCCCAGTAGCACTGCTGGACGTGTTGGAAATGCAAGCATAACCCTGTAAGGGTCCTAGCCTGGCACATCATCTTCCTGCCCTCCTGCCTATATTCTAGCCCTACAGATGTTTCCAGACAAGACAAACTCAAAGAATAGAGCAGAACAACGTGCATCTTGCAGGTTAGTGTATCTGCAGCTGAACCCCCCCAACTCTTGTCATCTCACCATGCAAAAGTGAACTGAAAAGGCTAGGCATGAAGAAGATGGTACACTGTCCAGTGCCAATGCTTTCAGAAACAGATACAAACCAAACCTGGTGGTGGCTTCTCAGCTCCCCATTAGCAGCATAACAGCAGGGAAAGCAGGAGCCATCTGGGACTTGGTGACAGCTACCTCACGGGCCAGCACAGCCAGCACTAGCACAAAGCAAGGCAGTGAGAGGCCTGTCCTTATCTGGGCCACAACTGTAGGACCTTTCAGGATCTACACCAGAAGAGAATTGATGCAACCTAGCTCCTTGCCAGTTCCTCTTGAGCTCCACTCCCTCCCCATTCGCAGCCTGGCATTGAGTAAGGCTGGTCCTCAGGACAAGTCAATCCTGCAGACTCCGACAGCCTCAAACCACAGAGCACTTCTCACGTCTGCCCTCAGTCTGTTTAGGAGGCAACAGCAAAACAGTGATGACTGAATATTGCAAAGCAGAAAATTCTACTCTGCCTACACTCAAACACATCACCTGTGCTGTCATTTCAGATGCACTCAGGACCTTCTGAACATTTGTCTACAGAGTAAGAGCCAGAGTTTCCACACTGCTTCTAAAACATAAAGTTCTGTCACTTTAAAAAAAGTTTATAAAATTTGCAATTAAACATGGAGCGGAAGTGGTTTTAGAAACAGAGTGGTATGAAACCTTTCTCCCTAGCTGCATTTTAAAAATTAAAGAGATCTATATAATTTCACCTCGAAAACTTTACTCAGCAGAAGTTATATATAGATGATGAAAATGTTAGCCAAGGAATGACAGTAGAAAGAATATCCCACTCCCACGGTGACCTTACTTTGGGGAGATTGGCGTGACATATAATATCAAGGTGTTTAAAAAAATATTAATTACAGACATTAATAGGCAGGGAACAAATATCATCACTCAGTATTGAAAACACATGTCATTGGTTTGTAAAAATATTTAATATGAAACAGTGTTTGTGTAACATTGAAATAATTGATAATTAAAATTGTACATATTCTTTCACTTAGCGTGGGTGGACCAGGCAGCCAAGCGCATTGTTTGCGAGACTCACTGCAAGGCAATAATAATTAGATTTATTGGTGAGGCATGTTTTGAGAAGAGCAGAGCTTGAACTCAAAGTGAGTGCATGCTTCCTACTCATAATTCTGAGCTTCAGAGGGGCTCACATCAAAATTGAAGCCAGGGTTTAAGTTCTTTCTGTTTAGCTTGCTAATTGCTGGATTATAACGACTGCACTGGAACCAGTTCCCAAGGATTTCAGAAAACCAGCGATTTGCCTCTGGGTCTCATTTGGCCTCTCTCTGCAAAAAAGGCTTTTAAGTTCCCCCAAACACACACAAACCCATTAAACAGCGTGGTTTAAAGAAATGGCAAACTTGCCAACAGCTGCCTCATGGGGGTTTCAACTTTGTTTAAGTGAGGTCTAATGTAGACATTCGCAGCCTTGGGATCCTCATCTGATTTAAGGAGATTAATGATCCTCCCGTTGTTATGACCAACAAACCACAGAGCTCAAATCAGGAGTGAAAACACAGCTTTAAGGGGAATGTCCAGCCATCAAAAAAAAATAGGTGAACTGTGTAAGGGATTAAGAAGTTCAATTACCCAAGTTGGGCATCTCCATCTTTCACATACCAACAAGTTTGTGGTTTTTGCAATGGAGACTGGGAAGGATGTGGCACTACTGTTCCATACTTAAACCTAGTATCTATAGGAAGCTAGTTTTCTCTGATGATTTTTTCCTCACCTAATCTATTTGCACACAATATTTTTCTTCTGCAGAGATCACAAACATGCTCCACAATAAGTCAGAAAAAGAAAATGAGGAAAGGCAGTTTTTGGGAAAGTAGCAAGCAATACCAACAAATGGCTGCTTTTGATACAGACTCCTGAAAGAGCTCTATGTTCCATATCCAATATGGAAGGGGCACTTCTCAACCTGCAGAGAGCTATGGGGAAGGAGAAGAATGGAGAGGATCCCTCCCCCTAAGTAATTACAGCAACCATGGTTTTGAATCCTACAAGGGAGTAAAATGTAAAGAAAAACTACCCAAATACAAAACAGAACTCCCATTCCAAATTTACTAATTACGTAATGAAGCACGCAAGCCTACTTCTCAAAGTTGCTTGCACATGAACAGTACAGAATGAAGAACAGTCTATGGTTAATTCTCTTTCTTCCCTTTCCAAAAGCTCAAGAGATCTTGCAATCAGTTATAGTGAATGCCTAGATACTGCCCAAATGCTGGTTTTCCTAGCTCACTCTGACACAATTTTCGTTCTTCCCTCCCTTCTCTTCTCTCCCACCATACCAAAGCAAGAAAAGATGGACATCAGAAATTCATTTCATATTTAGAAGGTAAAGAAATGATAAATGTAAGTAAAAGGAAGAAGAATTTCCAAGCAGTAAATCATGCCAGGCAAACTTGACACACCATAAACAGTTGCTCTTCTCTTGCAAAGCTTCCAAAAACCTTTCTGCTTTTTTGCTCCTTTGGTAATACTTTTCAGCCAGAGGGAAAAATGTTCCTCAAGGTGGTGGTTTTGATAGACAGCCTCATTCTCAATTCACCTGGCAATTTAGTACACAGATGAATCGCCACAGCTAGTACTGTTTTATTTCTAGCATTATCCTTACTGAGTTTAAAAACTACACTATCTCAAAGGGATTGTGGGGAAGGAGGGGGAAATCTTTCATCATTATGCAAGAATTAGTCTTCCTTGTATCCTGGGATTCACAGCCATCTAGCTATAAATGACCTTGAACCAACATAGGAAGATGACAGAGCGAGCTAGCAATCGAGAACTCTGGAATTAGCTGTTTCAGTGCTAGCTTTCCACTGAATTTCTAGATTTCTGCAAATCCCTCAGCATGTCCCTATGGCATTTACGTGTCTCAACACAGGCATCAATTCTCCCCCTTTTCTTTTACTCTGTGTTCAGCAAATTAGAGCACTGAGTTAAGCAGCTTCAAATATTCACTTTTAAAGGTACCTCTTAAATTCTAAGATCTGTAAGTGTAAATTTGTCCTTGCTAACATGACAAACACTCCACTTCACACTTTCTGTCAAGAAGAGAGAGTTAAGTCCGAAGGCAGTTATACAGCTTGCCTAGGTATTCTGCTTGGCAGTCAGGCACCTTTGGAAGTTTCCAATTTTTGTACTATCTACAGCACATAGGCACATTCCCTTCTAATCTTTCTTTTGCACCAGAGGAAACCAAACTATTGAATATTCCCTAGATAGCTGACCTTTGTAACAGGATCTTTAACCAATGAATGTTCAATATTTTAATTTTCATTCCCCAGCAACGCTATTTAAGGAGCCATTTGAGGCCTCTACTGCTCCCAACGTTCCTGCCTGCAATGCAAAGAGAAATGTACTTCTTTTTAATGCCAGTTGCCTAGCAACCAGCCTAAGCTTTTGCAAGGAAACTAACAGAAGGAACAGCCTAAATCATAAAATTCATCTGCTGTTGCTGCAGAATTATGTATCAAGTATATTTATAACTTTCCTTCTAACCTTCTGGAAAGCTGTATGTTGGCAGTACAGGCATGGCTGAGTCAAACTTGAAGCTCCCTGAAGCTGTTAGAGATATCTGCTTTTGCTGCACTGTTTAAATAAGGGGAAGTATTCCTTTTCTTTCGGTAGAACACAGATATGAGCAGCTCAGACATTAGCTTGTCATTATTTGGCTATGACCAGTATGTATCAGCAACTTGCAAAGGGCTAAAAAAAAAAAAAAAAAAAAAAAAAAAAAAAAAAAAAAAAAAAAAATCAGAGTTCATGTCTCTGTAAGACAGGTTTCAAAATCCTAAAAATGCTGCCAACACAAGCCCTGGGCAGGGCTGCAGTACCTCCAACTGCTGAGCAGCCAAGGGGAGCACAGTGACACTGCAACCCTGGCTCTGGGGTAGAGCTGGAGTCTAGTTCCCCAGAAAAGCAGCTGAATGACAGATGCCAAGAAGGATGTGACTATTTCCCTTTGTATAACACCAGACACCTCCTGAAGCATTATGTTATTAAGAAAACCATTCAGGTAGACAAGCATGACTCTTTCTTCCTCTTTGCCTTAAAGATGAACAAACATAAGGGATGAAAGCAGAGAAGAGCTTTTTGTGTAGTTCAAAGCAGCTTTATCTGCCTGGTTTTGCAAGGTACCATGCTCGGAGCTTAAATCCCTCTACTGCCAGCCTATCTTACCTGTATAATAATGTTGACCATTGTCCCTATGATGTCCTCAGTATAGGCTAGCAGGGGCTGGGGGAGGATCAGCAACGATCCAGTTGTCTCTGAACTCATGCAGTTGCTGTCCTAAAGGCAAGCGCTGGGCTGATGGTGTTCTGTCAATGCTGGACGGGAGGGGCTGGACAGCTGTGTGCCAGGCACCGCAGGAACACATAACCACCATCAGCAATCCCAGCACAAGACCCTTGCCTCCAGCTCCACTGGGGTCTCACAGAGGCTCTTCCCCATAGCCCCCTGAATTGCTCCTGAGCTCTTCCTTTATGTGCATTTTGTTGTGCTTCATCCCCTACATGAGTATAAAGGGTGAGGGGTAAGAGCAGATTATCCTCTCCTAGAAGATGCTCCAGACTTCCCTCAGCTGGCCTGAGACTATATCACTCCCCATCCCTCCTCTCAAGAAACACATATCCTAAAGCTTTTAATTCACTAATCAGTTGTGTTGAGGGTTTTTTTTAAGGGCAGAAACATTAAATATGAGCATGAAAATGGTTTCATGCCCTGTGTACACTAATAATAATAAAAATCCACTGGACATGAGAGATTGATGTAAGACTACTGCGAGTTGAATGGCTCAATTAGGGCATCCAGCACTTTAGGGTAAGTAGACTCAGAGTTCACTGAATAATATCACAGCTATTCTTCCCTGAAGAATCTTCCCTCACTGTCCTCAGGAAAACGGCACATCATTGTCACTACATCCAAATCTTGGCTTCTTGGTTGGTAGATAGAAGAGAGGCATCAGTGTTGCCTCACATTGTTCAAGGTGCATATTTTATCAATTTGTCTTTCCCTTAAGCAGTATGACAGGTAAGAAAGACACTCACACAATGCAGGTCTAGAAGACTATCTGAGGTACTGTCAATTTAAGCTACAGCCCAACACCATGATGCACTTCTGAGTCTCTACTCCCAAAGACACTTTGGGACATGGAGGCTGGGTCTCACGTGAGGCTGTTAGGTGTGGAAGAGGACAGAAATCTGAACAAGGGAACACATAACTGATCCAACTGGTCTGAGGCCAGGGAAATGCTTGCAAGTGCACAGGGAGCCTATTTCACATCCCTTGTGCTTGTAATACATCATCTAGACACTATGACAATTTCACCTCCAACTTCAGATACCTCAGCAGAGCTATGCTAGTCTGCAGCAGCACTGTGTGCTGGTAATCTCCATGACCTCCAGTGGAAAAGTGTTTAGCTGAAAAGCAGCAGCAGAGAACAAGTCCGTCCCAAATAGCTGTGTCTTTCTTCACTACCGTGAAGACTACAAAGTCTTATCTATTCTGTAAATAAGAGTTTGGTCCTTCCTTTCCCTATTCTGCTGAATACAGGTCACTTTACTTTTTCCAAATCTTGAGAGAAGCAGATGCAACCTGCTGCACTCATTTTACTCTGGCAGCAGGACAGTGGCTCATCTCGTTGCCCGAGGACTCTGCCAGATGGCATCTGGCTATCACACCATTCACCACTCGACTCCAGCCTGTCTACGCATGGCAGCAGAAGCAGTGAGCTGCTATGCCCGCTCACCCTCTGGCTGTCATATTACCACATTGCGAAGGTTATTACCAGCAGAAGCAACTTAAAGTAGCTGTGAAGAGTTCAGCACTCAGTTTTCCAGCACCAGTTTAGAAGAACAGAGGTGCTGCATTAAACTGATTTAAAACTTTGTCTTGCCTATTCAGAACTGCACGTGGTGACAAAGGACATCTCTCGCTATGCCTTTGCCATTGTCTAGGCTTTCCCAGCTTTTCAACTAAAATTGTTTACAAAAGTCTTTCGAATTTCATGGTGGATTTTAATAATTTAAATAAAAACACTCCTTTTGTTCAGAAAATATATAGCTCAGTATAAATGCATTCCTTAGAATGGGTATAAAACCAATCAGACTACACCATGTTTCCCATTACGCAAGTTGTTGAGAGGCACAGGAAAGTGAAATTGCTGTCATTCCATTATTTCTACTGTTTAAGCGGATAGAATACAGACAGGAAGGTTATGCTTCTCTGAGATTTTTCATTCACTGTTTTACAAAGCCCTAAGGCCTCACTTGCTCTGTGAGAACTTAGTGAAGTGATGTGCCTATTTTTGCTAAGACATATGCTTTTTAGAATAACATGTAAACTCACACCAACATACAGCAATGAGCCTAGGTGGCTGGCTTGACATTCAGACTGATCACTTATGAAAAATGACAGTCACCATTTGGCAATTTTTTGGCTGGCAGAGAAAAAATAATTTGAAATTCAATTCAATTGACTTAACCTGAAGAAGATGAATATACAAAATAAAAGTAACACTAGCCAAATGCAGTGTAGAATAGATGGCAACATAGTATTTTACAGCACTTAGAAGGTCAGAGTTTGCAGATCCTAAAAATGTGTTGGTTTTGTTTTTGTTTTGGAAAAAAAAAAAAAAAAAAAAAAAAAAAGAAGAAGAAGAGACCAAGATTTCCAGCATTTACAGGTTGATAAAACTGTTCCTGTCATACCCAGGATTTATGAACATGATTTGCTGTACTGCAGAACAAGTAATGCTGCAGGATGTGAGATTCCATTACCAAGGAATGAGATCAGGAATTGGCTGTGACTGAGACAGGTGAAAATAGATCTTTTACCTATAAAAGCTCAAGTGTGCTCTGCATTCTACAGTCTAGACAGACCACACTGTTTTCTCATCAGTTCTTTCTGCTATACTGGAGCATTTACTTTTAAATGAACTCTGTTCTGCTATCAAGCTGTGAAGCAGTATAAAAATGTATACCACATCTCCCATTAGCAAGATGACGCATTGCAGAGTATACGACAGGAATCTTCAGGGAATACTTCGGGATTAGAAGTGAAATACTGCACAGATGGGATTGTTGGGTAAGGGAATTCCCTCTGCCCCATACAGGGCTCAGAACATTTAGAGCTTTTACATCAATAGTCAAGATAAGGCCATTTTACCTTGTAAATATTTAAAGTACAGGCAAAAAGACGTGACATACTTGAAAATCTGAAAAAATAGGACAGTAACAGAGATGCAGATACTTGCGTTGCTCTTTTTTTTTAATCTTAACTACCAAATACTCAGTAATTTCCAGGGAAGGTGAAGAGATATGCAAACAAATAAGGAGAAGGACAGAGTTCTCACGCAAATTCTTAGAAGCTAAAGATCACGCCCCATTTCTCTCCTCCATACTAACTTAAGACTGAATGACAATTACTCTCTGGATACACTCACTCTTTCAACCATCAGCATTTAAAATGTAGATTTGCTCTCCGGCAGACTACTAGAGCTACACCATTGTCCGGTTTTGAGAAACAGGTTACACAACCTGCAAAGCCAATAAACCTCCTGGACAAGTCCTGTGAGTGTTTATGAGAAGGTACTGTGCCTTTCCATCATATCCTATCTAGTCATTGTTGTCCTCAGTATCAAGGGATCAGGTATCCGGAAGATTTGCAAAGGCACAGAGGGCAGCAACGTGCTAACTCCAGCTGAATACCAAGGGGAGCTGGACCTCACTTCTAAACCCCCCCACACCTGGTATAGGCCAGGGCAAGGTATTAGCACACTGCCACCAAGCTCATTGTTCAAGTATTCCACCAGTAGTTTCAGATTACCCTATACATGATCGAGTCTAGCCATCATTTTCATACTTGGAATTGGATTTTGAAATGTTTGCACAGAACTCGTACAGGAATCCGTGAGCCTCTTTATTACTAAACATCTCCCTTCAGCTTCCTGCTGACCTAATACGCTTCATCAAAGTTTTGATGTCTCCTTTTGATTATAACAGATCTAGCTGACTTATGAGATAACTGTGGAGTTCCAGAACAGAGTCAGAGTTTGAAAGGTCTCACCAAGCCCACTCCTAGTGCCTCACAGTAGGGTCACTGCTGCCAATATTTGCCTAGGGCATTCCACAGATCCCCGGTGATGCAGGCTCCACACCACCTCCACAGGTAGCCTTTTTCCAGTGTATCACTACTCTTATTTTTTTGCCTTTTAATAGGAAACATAAACTTGTGTTACTGCAACTGGAAGCCATCACATCTTGTCCTACCCACCATAGACAAGATTAACCCCTTCTTCTAAGAGCTCTTGAAGACTTGTTTCTTTTGAACATTTTTCTCCCCTTTAAGGTAAAAATATCCAATTCTTTCAGTCTTTCCACAGTCCTACCAACTATACCCTTAGCCATTCTTGATGCTCTCTAATAAACTTTCTCTTGTTGTTCCACCATTTTCTTGAAGTATAATGCATAATGACAGACAGGCTTCCAAGATAAGGCTTTGCCTATGCTCACAAAAGTGAAGGAATCCCTCCAGACATCTTCCGAGATTTGCTGCCACTTATACGTCACAAGATGATAACTTCTTGGCAAAAGCATGCCATTGTATATTCATGTCCAATTTCCACTCCAAAGCCACTGTTTCCAATTCAGCTTATAGCCATAAAAGACCAGTATCAAGTTACCATGTGGCAGATGACTCCTAGTGGGTGGTCTCTGCCCGGTTCCACATGAATTCCCCACGGGCACGGACCGTGTTACATGGTCTACTACTGCACCGCGTTAATTTGCGCACACCTCCTAGAAGCGTAGGTGGGAACTCCCTGCATGAGCAGGCTAAATTTTGTACTGTCCTGATTCCCTGTAGGAAGTCTAGTCTTAAGAAAGACTAGAAAGAAAAACTCATGCTGCCTCTCCCTACCTTTTGCAATCTGACTTCATTCATCTCAGTGGCTAACTGGTAACTTTGACAAATACTATACAAATTTAAAAAAAAAACAAACCCAAACAAACAAACAAAACCCCCCCAAACTTGTGCTGAAATACATGCCCTTGCAAACATTCACACATCATTTCTTTTTCCACAGTTTTTCGCACCAAGCACTTCAAAAATATTAATCCTCATAAGCTCTCTCTGAAAAAGTATTAAGATTTCCTTGATCAGATGGAGAAACCACAACTTAAAGAGAGGTTAAGTCAACTGCCCAAAGACATTGAGTGAGCTGATGACAATTTTAGACGTCAGTATCTTTCTTAATGCTAAGCATATTTATGTTGAAGCTGCAGAGTATGAACAGCTGTATAATGCTTTTCAATCCACAGCTATGCACAAACTGTGTTTTATCCTTGATAAGGAGGAGCAAACACTACATGGAAAGAACAGTACTTGATACCAAATGCACATACCTGATCACAAAGTGCAATCAGCCTGAAAGAAGAGCACCGTACTTCCAGGTAGCTGTCTGATACAGCACACCAAATACACAACTGTGCACATTTAAACAAGTAAGCTAGACACATTCTGCCAGAGGAAAACATGCCCCAAGTCCTTTGGTTTGAATCTTACCTTTCCACAAGCCACCATGGACAGGGCAAGCTGGTACCAGAGGTGAAATTCATCAAACGCAAACTTCATGGCTCTCTCCAAGCACTGAGAAAGAAACATTGGGAGAAATGTCAGACTTTTTTTTTTTTTTTTTAAAAAAAAAACAAAACAAAACAAACCTTTTGTCAAGACTGCTGCTTGGCTCAGCAATCACATCAGGAGAAAGAATCTGTTGCAGCCCAGGGTCAAGCTGACAATTTTTCATTTTTTTTTAAATGACATAATTTTCCTCTTCTCAGTTAGTGGGGCTTGCTAGCATACACCATCACTTCAAACAACAGCCACTTCATTCAAGCGCCTACGTACAAAATTATTTTAACATCTCAGACAGTTCTATGTACATTTCTGGCCTGTGCTGCCATAGGTCTGTAGCTCTTTCTACAAACTGCCAACTACTATGCTTCATTTTCACCTTCCCCATCAAGTTACTGCAAGGACAAGCTTTGCTTGCACATTTCAAGTGAAAGTTTCAGTAGAAGCCAGGAGAAGGTACCTCAGACAGCATGACATACTGCCCTCTTCTGCCCAGCGTGATACTGAGGAGGTCATAGACTGCAGAAGCATCCCGGAGGCTGACGGCTCGGTCATCCTGTTGGTCTGGGGCTCGGCTGATCACTGCATCCCGGTTTGCCTGGGCACAGACACGAATCAATCATAGAACTGTTTAGATTAGAAAAGACCTTTAAGATCATCAAGTCCAACCACTAACCTAGCACTGCCAAGTCCACGACCAAACCATGTCCCTAAGCTACACACCTATACATCTTTAAAATATCTCCAGGTATGGTGGTTCCACCACCTCCCTGGGCAGCCTGTTCCATCAGACCACAAAAGAGCTAGAGAGAACGACTCCTCCATAGGAAGTTCCACTCATCAT
Source organism: Chlamydotis macqueenii (assembly GCF_036417535.1). Taxonomy (NCBI): domain Eukaryota; kingdom Metazoa; phylum Chordata; class Aves; order Otidiformes; family Otididae; genus Chlamydotis; species Chlamydotis macqueenii. The sequence continues at coordinate 83,317,365 of NC_141558.1, read as the reverse complement.
CCGTGGCATTTTGTCTAAAGTAATCTTGAGTTTTGTTTTTTTTTCTTTTTAAACTCATCCCAACATAAGGAAGGTGTTTCCGTACAGATGTAGAATTACTTTTTATCTACACGAAGCAAACTCAAAAAGACCGCTGTACATAAAGAAAGAAACTGCTAGAAATACCTCATCAACACCAGTTGTTTCACAGAATTAAAGCATTAGGAAACAGACCTACTAGATCTCATTTCCTCAATAATTAGAAATATAAGGCCATACTTAAACCACATTCCTTATTACTTCAATTGCCCAGAACTATAATTGCTTCCATGGTTGGTATTTTATCTTCTGTGTCTGCACTTGATTTCTTCCCAATAGCAAGTCTTTTTGTTCTTTTCTGCTACTCACTTTTTATTTTTTAATTTGAGCAGGTTGCCTTAGTAATCAGATTCGTTCGTCATCAACTTAATGCAATTAGAGGTCTGGGCAACACAATACCAAATAATTGTTTTAAAAAATACCTTAAAAGTTTTAATTTTGCATCATCTATCAGTGCATTGCTCAGCCTAGATCAAAAAGAAACATTACTTATGACAGAAAATGGTCAGCCTAGCAATTTTTGAGGATGTCCCAGAATCCCATATGTGACAGTTGCAGATTTACCTCAAGATCCCAGCTTCTCTGTTTTCTGAATGCAAAGAGGAAAATTTCAATCCCAGAGTAAACTGAAAAGTCCCTCTAATTTCCAAACACAGAGGACTTCACCCAGACTGCCTACTCTCTGAAAGGGGCAGTGCTAGATGTCACTGAGCACTAGCACTGATACGCTGCCCTGGGCTCCTCTGCAGAAAGGGGTGCAACATCAGACATTCAGGTCTAGACATCTAAAAGACCAGAAAAATTAGAAGATTGCCAGCAGTTTCACCTGAGGCAAAGACAAACAAAATGTTCCTTCCCCAAAGCAGGGTGGTTATGAGATTTATTATACAACACTTACTACTATAATCTTACATCTATTTCTTTCTAATTGTAGGGAGATATTTTTCCCCAAAAAGGTTGAACATGGGAATTAAGTGTAATAAAAATTTCCAGAGTATGCAGCCCTTAAAGCCCACACATATTTCATTACGATTAAGCTGTTTCATCATGATACTATCTGTGTAATGTCCCAGTTCCAAGCACTCTTCATCACAGCCTCCAACTGAGACAGCAAACACAATTACTGACAACTAACATAATCGCAACCGAGAGCTAAATGGCGACTGCAGTTGAAGGCAAACGGATAGGTCAGGCTCAGTCCAGTGTTTGCACAAATAAACTTAAACTAGCTCTTGTAGCAACAAGAGCATTTTTCATGTAACTGCAAAAGACAATAGTTCAGAACAATAGGTTGCACAAGAGAATGAAACCAACTTCAAAGAGAAGATCCTGCAACCAGAGTACAGAAGCATAGTTCATGTATCTTTATTAGCAGAACTAAACAAATAAGAACAAAAAAAAAACCCCACAGATGTTTGAGCTCCATTTGGGTTTAACCCAAGACTGCTAATTTAAAAGGAAAAAAAGCAGTTAAAGTAAAGGCATAGAATCATAGAATGGTTTGGGTTGGGAGGGACCTTTAAAGGTCATCTAGTCCAACCCCCCTGCAAGAAGCAGGGACATCTCCAACCAGATCAGGTTGCTCAGAGCCTCATCCAACCTGGCCTTGAATGTTTCCAGGGATGGGGCTTCCACCACCTTTCTGGGCAACCTGTTCCAATGTTCTACAACCCTCAGTGTAAAAAAATTATTTCCTAATATCTAATCTAAATCTATCCCCCTCTATTTTGAAACCATTACCCCTTGTCCTGTCACAACAGGCCCTACTGAACAGCCTCTCCCCATCTTTCCTGTAGGCCCCCTTTAGGTACAGAATGATTCTAAGACTGCTACTTCAGAGTTAAACACAAAATATACATAGAACAATTCTTATTGCTGCGTGAATCCTCCTATGTCTATACAATAGCATTAACACTTTTTTTCCTGCACTGGTTACATTGTTATGACAATTGTTTGTAGAAAATAGCTACTGAGATAGCACCCCCATGCTCTGTAATCTCATCATCAGCCTCCCATTAGAGTGAGCTATAGCTCTATGCTTTGTTTGTGTATCCATTTAGTATCAACCTATGATTTTTTTAAGTTGATGCGTTAGCACAGATAGAAAATTAATCAGAACTGGTGAATGCCCATTAACGTCTGCTAAGAGATACTGGTACTAGAGGGAAGAATATGCTCAAATCCTGTAATAAGCAGGAATATGAGACTTATTACAAGGATGCAACATTCTAGAATTGCAGTCATACTGAACATATCGTACTTTACCTAAGCAGAGAGCAGTTAAAAACAACATATGCATAACTAATATTCTTTCCAAGGTCATAAACCTGCTTACTTTGTTCAAGCTTTAAAATCTCAAAGCCATAGAAGGTCTCTGCAATCTATCACACTCTGTACTTGCATGCATAAAAGTTGCCACTGAGTAAATTCATCGCCACTTCTACGTCAACAAATACTGAGCCTATTTCCAACTGCTAATTCAAGTTGCTCAAAAAAAAAAAAAAAAAAAAAAAAAAAAATCAAGAAGTTCCCATATTATCACAGAGATACTAACCCCCCCCACCAAGGCAAAAAGTGGAAACCTCATAACAAACTGACCGAACAGTAGTAAGAACATGGCATGTGTCTAACAATAACATAAATCATCATCCCAGGGCCCAAGGTATCATTTACTACTGGTGTTACCTCCAGGAGGGCGGCAAAGGGAACATGAATCACAATTTCTTGAAGCCCACTCAGGGAAATTGGTATGTTTCTGTGGCCTGACTCTCACAAAAGGATGGGTGCTGTGACCCAGATCACCATTACCCAATTTTTTTTGTCTTTACCTTTCCTTGTGTTTTTGTAAACTTCAGTTTGGCATTGAGAAACCCTGATAGTCACTGGTTAAATACAGCTGCAAAATAGTTGTACAGTTATGGCAACACAGTATACATTGATTCTGTTGGATGGGAAATTTTACTTACTGAAACGTACACAGAGAGAGATTTCATTTTACATTTCAGAATGCATAAATTCTAAGCCATTTAACCAACATTTTTTTCAATATCTGTGTTTCTGTTGTTTCAGATCACTAATTTTTCTGAGCACAAATGTAAAAAGGGTTATTTGCAGAACACTATCTCCAAACACTGTATCAGTAACATGAGCAGCAATTCCCAATTTGTCCTACTGCATTACTTCCTCCTCCTCCACTATAAGCAGCAGTAAAACATAGCTACAAATACATTTTCAACACCCCCAGCATGACTCTTCCCTTTAAGCTGTTCCCACCGTCACACAGACATGCCTCACAGCACACAAGCGGGATGGAAAGAGATGGTGAGTCACACCATTAAAAGAAGAGAACCTCTGTTCAAGGCTGTTGTGTGGGATGGAGAAGGTCACTAATGCTACCAACAGGAGTTTCACCACCAGTAGTCAGCATAACTTGCATTATACAGAAAATACAGAGTCAATGCCCCTTTATTTGATGTACTCATAGGTAATGGAGCAACCCAGAGATACATCGTATTTGCGTACTTTGGGATGCATTAGACACAACGAGCTGTACATGCACGTGGCTCAAACATGACACCAATCCTATTTTGGGAGCTAAGACGCATCCTGTAGTCAGCACAGGCTGAGCAGCACACAGGATAGTGAGCACCTTCAGCCCTCCCTTTCCACAGCCCAGGGACACAGCCCACCTGCAGGCCACATACATCCAAAAGGCTCCAGCCCAGGCTGGTACCCTCAAGCCAACCCAGCGCTCAGCCATGCTGATGTGTCTGCATCGTGCTTGAAGCCCAACATGGGTATTCAACCTGACCGGGTACCAAACCCGCTGGGGTTCTGCAGGACTTTTAGGTTCCGCTCCGAACCACAGCAATACAACAGTATGGGACTTTCAGACCCATGCTGCCTTTGACAGCAGGGAAGAGATTGGCCTTTCTAGGGATCTGCAATTTAACCAACAACCCCGCTGAGCTACAGATGGCTTGTGCCTCCCTATCCATATACACAATATACCTACCTGCAAACTAGATAAGCCACCTATACACTGAGGATTTGCTGTACATCAGTGACCCTGATAATTACAGCTTATTTATGGCATATTTATTATATGTAGAAAGGAAGAGAGCCACAGCAAATCCAAACAGCCATTACTTCAGCAGTTATTACGCACGCAGTTACGCTGCAGAAAATTAAATTTTACCACAGTACAAAGATGTGCTTCTTAATAAAACGTCAAGCAATCATATGAATTACAATAGAGCATATCCCACGTAGCAGCCCCTTCTCACAGCAATTAGCTATGAAGTATCCTTTAATTGCTCTCTTTGAAACATGGTTCCCCCTGCTTTTTTTTTTTTTTTTCCAAAGAAGAAAAAGAAAGCAATTAAAATCTTTAATGAGTGCCTGCTGCCTGCCCCCTAATTCCTGGGCATTCTAATGTTCAACTAGTGTCTTTTCATAATAGACATAATTGCCAGATCCACTGCAACGGCAGCGTGTTTAACACAGTGTACTGCAATAATGTAATTGGTGTGATTCAATACTAGCATTAAGAGAGAAAAACAAATGCTATGTGTGCAAGATTGACAACAAGCCTTTGAAATCACGCAATTGATGCCTCTACTGCTAAGAGCTGGGAAACATTTAGCCCATGTCCTTTGGATCTCCATTCTGGCTGTTTTGCCTGTACTGCCAACAAAATGAATTGACTGTTCGCAGTGGCAAGGACCCACTCACACGGAAGAAGCTACTGTCTTTTCACCTAAGTTACTGATGATCTCTACACAGCACTTGAAGGTTCCCCTCACTAACATATACAAAGAAAATATTCAAGGTTGACTGCAAAGCTGCTATGAAAATGGAAAGCAGGTGGAACAGGGAGGAAATATCATACTCCAGCCACTCCCAAAAATGCTCTTACAGAGACCACAACTTGCTCCATTTCAGAGCAGAAGCATGGTGAATGAAAACTTATAGCCTTGTGAGCTGTGTGGCATCTGTCTCATTTCTGGTAGGCAACAGATCACAAGCTACTGGTACCCCATTCAGATGTCTCGGTAAAGTAGCCCATTATTATTGGTTATCAAATATGACCATATAGTTGTATCTTATCTCACACTTGTACTCCAGAACTAATTCTGGAGACACTACTGAAAGACAGACAGACATACTTCCCCAGCCAAAATAGCCCAACAACTCCACACAAAAGGAAGACAGAGGGAGAAAGACGTGAAGTTCATTTACAGATACTGTCTTGGGTAACAAGGTAATATACTTGCTATCCGTGATCTGCATTTAGAAAGTTATCTTTTAATAATTTGCATCCTTCTTACATGTTCGGAAACAAGACCTCCTACTACAAAGCTGAAGAAAAAAACCTCTCTATCCTGTCTCCAGCAATGCACATTAGAACTATTTATTCAAGAGGCAATTACCAGTGGTGGTGTATTTCCCACTAGAAACATCCTGCAATACACCTTTGCAGGTCCCAAACACATAGCTTTGCCTTGCAGACCAATTAAAGAGACAGTCAGGCTTGCTATTATCATAGAATCATAGAATGGTTAGAGTTGGAAGGGACCTTCAAAGGTCATCTAGTCCAACCCCCCTGCAAGGAGCAGGACATCCCCAACTAGATCAGGTTGCTCAGAGCCTCATCCAGCCTGGCCTTGAACGTTTCCAGGGATGGGGCTTCCACCACCTTTCTGGGCAACCTGTTCCAGTGTTCTACAACTCGCATCGTAAAAAATTTTTTCCTAATTTCCAATCTAAATCTACCCCCCTCTATTTTAAAACCATTACCCCTCGTCCTATCACAACAGGCCCTGCCAAACAGCCTCTCCCATCTTTCTTGTAGGCCCCCTTGAAGTACTGGAAGACCACTATAAGGTCTCCCCAGAGCCTCCTCTTCTCCAGGCTGAACAGCCCCAACTCTCTCAGCCTGTCCTCATAAGAGAGGTGCTCCAGCCCTTTTATCATCTTCGTGGCCCTCCTCTGGACCTTCTCCAACTGGTCCATGTCCTTCTTGTGTTGGGGGCTCCAGAACTGGACACAGTACTGCAGGTGGGGTCTCACCAGGGCAGAGTAGAGGGGGAGAATCACCTCCCTCGACCTGCTGGCCACACTCCTCTTGATGCAGCCCAGGATGCGGTTGGCCTTCTGGGCCGCAAGGGCGCATTGCCAGCTCAGGTTGAGCTTCTCGTCCACCAGCACTCCCATTGTAAGTGTACAGCTGTGATTTGGCACAAATTAGAGCAGGCAATCCTGTCCCCAGTTGTCTCTTTCAGCTGCCATAGTCCGATAGCCCTCGAGAAAATACTCATGATGGTCATCCAGCTGTTGTATCATCACTGGGCTTGACAAAAGCAACAAGAGATGCTTCTCCTCTGCCAATCCATTTGTTGGACAGCATTATTTTATAAAGCTAGGAATGGTAGAGTTAACAGGTTTTAGTTACTTCCATGCTTAAAAATACATTCCATTAAAGGCATGATCACAGCCATGAGTTTGCTCTCACCAGTAAAAAGAACAGGACAAGTCCTAGTATCTTACTTCCTCACCATCTGTTCTGTGCTCTCAGGCTCTCCAAGGTCAAATTGCCTTTAGGGATTCAAATCAGAGATAAGATGGGGATGACATTTCTAATCTTTGTTACACAGGCTCAAAATTTATTAGTTTTGGATAAAAGAAGCTTCATTTTCAGTATGAGTGAAGTGAACACAGAGCCAAAAAAAATAATCCATGTTACCTGGTACGTTTGCTGGACCGTACCAGCCAGAATCCCCAGCTGTAAGAGTTAGCATTGCCAAGGGCTGTATAAAGGGATTTTAGATTGTACATTGGACCTCCGATTCAAAAAGGCAAGGTTTCCAAGTGCAAACTTTTTTTTTTTTTTACCTCAAATGTAAACACAAAAAGTAATAGAAAGTGTTCTGTTCCTGGCTCTGAGAAACTTCTAGCTGACTTTTAGGAGTGCAGTCAACTCAGAATACTCCTGAGAATGGTTACTAAAATAAACAAAACTGAGACTAGGGGTTAGTCTTGCCAAACTGCCCTTGCCTATGCCCTGCAGCACAACGCACCAGAGTCCCTTATGGCACAACCAGTGCCGTTCCCACTAGTAGCACAATGCAGAGAAAACCACACTGCAGTAAGTCACAATACACCCTCAGTTCTTGCCACAAACACAGTACCACTGGTTTTGATGGGTTAAATGCAATAAGAAAGAGGACTAGTGGTTTAAAAATAGGCCAGTTCATTTTTTCCAACATGTGATAGGAACACATCATTCTACTACAGCCTGAGCTTGCAAAGGCTGTCAACAGCTGGCCTTCTCCTTGGTCTGAAGGAGAGCATTTTCCTCCTCTCACAAATACAGCCCATCAATACCATAACTCAGGCTGTGCATAAGGAATGAGAATTTAGCTAGGAGGCCACAAAGCCCCCTAAAGACAATCCTGACTGTGGTAATCTTCAGGCTGCCTGATTTGTTTCACTAGATTCCTCCACAAGAACTCTACAGCCAACCACCATGACCAAATAACAGCTGGCACAGAGGAGGAACACCTGCCAAACTCAACAACCAGGATGCTTTTCATTGTTTACTGAGATGCCTGAGCTTATGAAAATAGGTTCTCATTTTCAATAGGACAGAAAGAATGCAGGAGGCAACTCAGGAGAGTGCCTTAAGAAAAGAGGTTCCAAGCTTTCACTGGAAGTGTCAATATACTCCCCCAAAGCATCTTCAAAACCATGTTATTTGGCCATTTGGGAAACTTTTACATACTTAGGCTCAGAGACAGAGTGAGTGAAATACTGAAGGAACCCTTAATTACCCCTTTAAAAGATATTCTCATTTCATTCCACCAGAACATGCAAAGTGGCTCCCTTTCAATGCAAAGTAAAGGGATAAGAATTAAAGCTGGGGCAGCATCACAAGCCACAATCCAGCACCACTAAGAGACAGAGGTGTGCTGGAATGTAGGGTCTGCCTCATAACACCTTAAAGGTGATTTCTTTTCTTCTTTTCCCCCTTAAAGGAACAGTTCTTTTAACCCGCTAACATCATCTGGGGAGCTGCACAGATCCTAGTGAAGTAGATGTTAGCTTCACCTTAGGAAGGCAAGAAAAACAGAAAAACAAAGTGAATCTCAGCAGCAAACTACCTAGTGCTGACCTACTCCCTCCCTGTATAGTGTTCCAGATGTATATGTCTTGAAAAGAGCTTCCACTCTTCACCAAATTTATCACATATTTACTTTGAGGTTCTCCAATGATTTATGCTCCTCCCCAGTACATCTTTGCTCTGTGTCCCCTCTATGTGCTGACAATTCTTCTGTTCCCCCTCCCCCCAAATTTTGTCCCCCTTGAGCCCATTTTGGAGTGGCAAAAGTGAAGAAGAGGCAGTGGAGCAGCTGTTTGGCTTTATGGTTCTGCAGAAGAGTTGTAATGGCATAGTTGCTCTTTTGTCTGTTTAAAAAAAAAAATCAAACAGAAGTACCTTCCTGGTGATTTTCTTTCTGACAAAGCAATCAAAGTGTCAGAGAAGCCGGAGAGCTCGCAGCAAGCCAACCTAATTGTATATTTCTGTTTCATTTTAAGGGGTTCACAACCGTAAATACTCAAAGAATGCCTAATCTAGCCAAAATCCAGGAACACCAACTATGTTGCTTACCGGCCTATAGAAACATATCTTATTGCTTGCCACTGACACTCTCTCCAGGAATGAAAATATGTTTTATTCAGTTGTTAACATTATGTCACTTGGAGACCTCAACTGGAAATCCGCTGCTTAACTCATTTTCCATGAGTTTCCACAAGTTTTAAAAACAAACAAACCTGTACACCAGAGAACTCACTAGTCTACAACAAACTTGTCATGGAACAGATCTCTCATGTCATAAATAAAACAAAATTTCCCCTTCTTAGTACCATAAAACTACAGGAAAATATTTATGGACTGCAAACATACGTAAGAATCAGATTGCTCCCTCTGTACCTTCACTTAGGAAGCACATTCCTGTGGTTGCTAAGTGTATTTCTATACACAGCTGTACTTCTATGCACTTGTTCTGTATTTCTGTTAAAATAATAAACTCATGGCAAGTCTATTGCTAATGCAAGAGGAAGGCTCAGATGTTCCATTTCTGAAAAAATGGAAAGACAGTTATTGTTCCAGCAGTGCTCTACTACAAGATCTTTGATTATACGAGTGCTTTATATGCAGCAGATCAAAATGCCTTGCATCCACCTCCAAAAAGTTCCTACATATAGAAGACAGCACTTAAGCAAACACAAGCTTATTTATTTAGCCTTGAAGTCAGCAGTTCAGTTCCTAACAACAGCATTTTCACACTGCTTCACCCACAACTTAGTTACAGGACCAGTTCACCACTGTAAACACCACTGGATAAAACGGGGATAACTTTCCTTCGCCTCAGCAGAACAAGATGATAGAGTTCCAGATCCAACAGGGCCTTTCTGAGTGGAAGCCGAGCCCCAGAAAAGGCTAGAGCAGCCAGTACTGTTGCTGCTTCAGACCCCTGATCTTCCTCCCGCTTGCATCAGCCCTGACAACCCACGCTGACATGAATTCTTCTGCTTTTAATAGAAGTGCACGTGGTGTTTTACAAGCCCTTACTCCTGGCGTGTTCACTTCCAATTACAAAAAAAACCCTTCTAAATGCAGAAAAGCCCCTGAAAACACAAAGTAGATGTACTGTACAGGCTTAATCTAGAAAGCATTAAAAAGCATAAAGCACAGTAATGCTCTGAAGCACATTATTTTAAAGTCAGTGCCATATTTTGGTGTGGTTCCATCTCTTCAGTTTTTTCCCAAATTTAAAAACCAAACAATATTAAAGTGCTATGTTCTGAGGAAGTTTGCAGGAAAGGAGGACTTGAGCCAGAAGAACCAAAGAAAAACTGAAGGAAACAAAAACCAGAAGTTTCCACAGTATCTCTTTTCAACTTGTTTGAAAGCGGTTTAAACGTTCCTAAGAAGGTCATTGATGCTCCAAGGTTTACAAATCTCACTTTGAGCTACGAGTGACCACCCAGTATTAAAAGCAAAGTTAACTTTCCTTACATGTTTTCAGAAAACATTCCTTACACATTTTTTGTATATTTGCATCTTCTCAGAACATGAAAATGATGAAAGGTCACTGTGCAGTTTTCTATGCCATTGTTTTTCTCTACCTTTTTCCCTTCCTCTTAAAAGAATTTTTTAAAGCAACTGACATTATAAATAGAAGAAATCTAATTATTTCATGTCTCTGCATGTGACAAAACTCCCTGTTATCCTCCGCATCAGAAACTGACAAAGATCCCTCAGGACTGAAACAGCTGAAATATTATTCCTTTAGATGAAGGAATGTAAGCAGGATACTGTATTCTGCAAATGCCAAACAGCAGGTACCACTACCACACCTGGCTTTACGAAAGGCTCCCTTCCTCTCATTCTTGATCCAGAAATCCACACAGTTGTTTTGAATGGAAACATCTGTTTACTGACAGTGCATTTGGATGTTAGAACCTGCATGCAGCTATGGTGAATGGAGTCACTTCCTCCTCTTGGCAATTCCCAAAACCCTTCACTGACATTCCATTTAATAAAAGAGGTGTCAATAATAAAGGAATAAATGAAGAAATACATTTCCTGTTCAGCAGCCTAATCCTGGCTTCTGTTTATCTATGGAAGATTCTCTAAACAAAATCAACCAGAGGACTTGACATGGAAACACTAGATACTCCTTTGTGCTATTAGTATTACAAACTCATTTTTGGCTTACCATGGATTCACTGATTAAGAGGAGAAGAAGAGCCTCTTCTACGTTGTCTTGAGGGCAGTATGCACTGAAAGACAGAACACATTTTTCTTAGGAAGGTCAAGAATTATCCTGTCAGTCTCTTTCTCATTTCACACAATGAGCAGTAACTTGAGACACCTCATGCATAATTAATTTGCTAGGCAATACCTTCTTTTGCAGGTTCACACAATTAAAAGCTCTGCAGTATATCCTAGATGAGCTATACCGAACCATAAATAGATTATTTCCATTTCATAGCAAAGACAGCTATTTGGTTGGATTTTCTTTCTTCCTGGGAAAAAATTAAAACATTCGAGGTTTAATGTTTGGGTTTTTTTTCCAGCAGGCCTTCCGATGGGAAGTTAAAAACAAGAATACACAAAACTACTACATGAATCAGTGACATAATTAGCAGTATCAAAGAGTGTTCAAATGCTCTCCTTCCTCTTGACAATAAACTGAAATTTAAAAAAAGAGTCCTTACTTCTCTTCTGTGTACAGCTCTGGCCTCCGACAAAGAAGATTGCTAACATAAGACTGATCTTCCTTGTTCATGAACTCAGGAAGCGGATCAGATAAAGGGCTCCAGTAACAGTCTTCACTGAGGGAGTGGAGAAGTACTTGGGCTAGCTGTTTGGCTGCAGTCTAGAGATCAATGAACAGCAGAGAAAAAGACACATCAGTTAAGCCTTTTCCAACACAAAAGATTCGTCCCTCTCCATGTTCCACCTTGGGGAGGAGAGGTACCAGCAACATGACAGTACCACTTCTCAGAAAGCTAGAGTAGCTAAAAATAGCTGCTAAGAAGTCTACAGCAGTGGCAGTTTCTTCCCTCTGCCAAAAATGTCAGCCTTCTGTATTTACATGGTCTTGTTGCAGGGCTGTAGGAAAAAAGTAACAAAAAGGCCTGATAGCAAGGGACATTTTGGTGAACGAAGACAACTGATTGCCAGGGGGACCGCTGGGATAATCTCACAAATGTTACTATATTACAGTATGATGGCTGCGTTCCTAGCCTCAGAATTTTGTAAGTCTCAGTCCAGAAGCTACTTTTCTATCAGGTTTAAGAGATCAACCCTTTATCTGTTAATATCTCTCTTCCTGCAGTCTTTTATAGCTTCATCTTCGTACTGCTTCTCCCTGTTTGTTGCAATAATGGAGGGAGGAGAGAAGAGATTTAGGAACTTTATATTGAGATAGCAACATCACATGCACTTTTTTGACCATCGAGTGGCCAAGGATCCTTAAATACTTGCTTCATATACATAGCTGGCAAGCTGGATCCAAAATGGAGAAAGTTAACTTGACTTTGTAAAAACTATCTTTGGCATTTGTCCTTGACCTTCACTAAACAAATCTCTCATTTTTTGCACTGTAAATAGATGAACATGCAAACAAGCACAAAGACATCAAAATGGGTGGTATCTGCTGTGAATTCTAAGCAGCACAGCACTCTAAGCTGTCAAGTAAACACTGCATGGAACAAAGGCAGGCTGAAACTTCAGCCCTTCTGTCCTAGTACTTGTAAATATTATTTTGGAATTTCTCTGACTACTGGATATGTATTTTATACTCAATTTACACTGAGATGTGATATGAGGCCACCAAGAATCATTTTATTTTAAATACCACGATAGGTATGATTAATAAACTGAAGCATTACTCCACTTGAGGTATGACATCTATAGGACCAAATAAATCATACTGAGGTTAAAGTTCCTGTTATCAGATTCAGAAAAATAACTCCTTTTGGTGCAAGGTCCTTTATTTTCATTCACCTCACCGCACATGAATTCATTGAGTTAGTCTAAAATGCAATCACAGTAGCATGCGCTGTTTCTTAAATGTCAGGAAGGGAGGTTTCATAGATGTACCCTGCAAACAGCAAACTGATCTGAATCTGATAGTGCTTCAAAGAAATACTGTCACATACAACTCCCTGGAAACCCCAAGACCTTCCTACTGACAAGTTACAGAAAGCCTTCTGTTCCTAACTAGGCTTTTCTATGCTTTTTATAGCAAGTAACCATGAGCAAAATGGCCTAGGGCTCTGCAACATTAGCCAGTATCATTTCATCGTCCCACTGTGTAATTATTTAGTCAGTTTTACCCTGAGGAGCCAACTCTTCTATATTTTTTCCTACAGTTTTAGAGGGGAGGGAAAAATAATATGCCAGTAACAGAAAGATCTCTACTGGTTCACACAGAAGTAGGAGTACAGTTTGTGATAAGCCTTTCAAAAGGCAAGCACCAAATACTTTCAGTATCTTTGATTTTAACATACAGTACAGTAGCTGTGTAAATTAGCTTCACTCTTGTTTTGAATAAGACCAAACAAACCAGAACAGGCCAAGACTCTGATTTATGTTATTACTACCTTTGGCTAAAAAAAGCATCATTATGCTTGAAGAACACTGCGATCCCACAAATTAGGGGAAAAAAAAAAAAAAATCATGTGTTTCACTTTCATGCTTGAAAAACTTGTTTAATTAAGCACGGTCCTCCCTTTGCCCTCTTGACAGTTCTTTAAAAGTAAGTTTAAAAAAAATGAAAACGCAACTTCCAGTAAAATGCAAATCCCAGGCGAAACTACTGGATGAACACTTTCAGATTTCCCCTTAGGGATCAATCCCCCAGAGCTGCTGCACAGCTCTCCCCAGTTGCACAGGGACAGGAGCATTTGAGTGCCACGTTCTGTCATGGTATAGTAACAGCAGATGGTTAGACTAATTTCAGCAAAATTATAAAACAGGTGAGCAAGAAAGAAAAAAAAAATCCCCTGAACCCTGATGTCAGTCTGGAAAAGGACACAACCATTTGAGTGCGACAATTACTTAAGTCATCTCTTCTAATTCCCTGCACAAACTTCCACGTGCATCTGTAGTCTCAGTTAGGCATATAAGGTAATCTCAAGGCAATGAGAAGAACAGAAGTTCCAAAATACAAAGATGTGAAGAACCTAGGCATAAAAGCACCCAGGATACCTTTTCTGTTCACACTTTCATTTCAGCTCTGCATTTGCACATGAGCTAGACAAACAAAAAGTGCTACGCAAACTCATGCCCACCTCCTTTGCTGAACTTCTCTGGAATTACACAAAATATAAAGCTGAACCAAGCACAAAACAAGTTTAGTCATATCAATGTCAATGCTTTTAAGGCAAAGTTTCCATTCACGTTTTCAAGACTGCTGCTCTCCAAACTGTTGACCTTGTCACCTACTGAGTAACTTCAGGACAAGATCTCTTAAAGGGGAGACAGGAAAGAATCAGTTAAAGACCTAAGAAATTAAATAGGCACATAAATAACTTTCTCCACTATTTCTTTACCAGATGCACTCAGGATAACAGGATACAGAATACGAACACCGATTAAAAAAAAAATAAATAAATAAAAATCACACTGTACTGTACTGAAGGGAGTTCTACAGGAAAAACACTGAAGCACTTCAGTCTAAAAAAGCACTGCTTGTTGCAAGAGCCAGAAGTACTTAATGCTTCTACATGCAAAAACAAAAAGGTGTGCACACACACACCATAAAGCGAGAAAGAAAACAAGATGTTATCACCCGTGACAGCACTGTCAAACTAAGTACATCCCTATTTCTACCAGGGCTAGAAAATGCACTAAAAAACCCCCACAAGTAACTCACATGCCCAGGTCTGAAGGCTCACAGGTTTCAATTGGGCAGATCTTTGAATTAAGTGAATCACTTGACACACCACTTCCAAAACTATTAAAAATAAAAAAAAAAAAAAAAGGCAAAAAAAGGCAGCAATCAATTACACGAGGACAAATACATTTTTGTCCTACTGCGCTGGTTAATAGAGAGAACTCCTGCATAGCAGATTAACCCACTTACCCATCTCCCATTCCCCTTACCATTTTGAAGGGCTGAGTAGCTTTTGTTTCCACAGTCCGTAGTATTTCTCGCAGACTCCTCATTCCTTTCACAATATTTCTACGGGGAAGGCAGAAAAAAAAAACCCCAAAACATCATAAAAACCAAAAAAAACTCAGCACATTGGAGACAAAATATTTTTATGATGCATCAAAGCTTTGCAACAAACTTTACATTCAAACAAACCCATGAAACAATCACTAATACTGAGTGTGCAGTAGCAAGACAAGTCACTCTGAGGCACAGATAGGACATGGCACCGAGTGAGGCAGTGACTGTAGCATGCCTACTCCAGATGGCTTCCTAGGAGAAGATCACATTCACATTTGACGAACAGAGGGGACATTTGGAAGCCTTTCATAGCTCGTATTTATAAAGCAGACGCTTCTTAAAAGCATCCACATCTCCTCTTCACGCACACAGATTGTACTTGTTTGAATTATACGGAGCTTACGTGATGCTTTAAATGATGATTCCTTTTAGGTGGTGCTTAAATGCCTTGTGCCTGATGGTCCAGACACATGATGAAAATACAGTGGTTTAAACAATTTATTACCAGGCAGCTAAGTTGCAGTAACTGTCTGCAAGCGCAGCTTAACCTGCAATAAAAGAGGGTTAGGCTTAAGGGAAAAAAAAAATAAAAAGAAAAATAAAATCACATTACTCTGCATATACCACAAACAATTAAAGCAGACTAGTTGCCAAATGGTATCTTAATTGTGTGTCTGAGCACTAAGAGAGATACGGAGAGGAAAGATTAAACAGTGGACATATTAGTTAACACACTTGCAGCCTGAAAGCTCTTTCAAGGCTAAGGACATGGCCTACCACTACAGTAACTAAAAACTGGTTCAGCTCGCTTTCATTGCAGGGTGGAAGCTACCCAAAGAAATACAAGCTATCAGAAAAGGAGCAACGCTGCACTGAAACAAAGACAACTGGCCAATAAGTTGTACTGGTACGTTAACTGCCACTTCATCTTATTCCAGGAGAATTTTCTGTGCAGACAAAATATAGATTTCATTTTTAAAAAGCCATACACCATAACCATATTTTCTGTCAATCTGATTAAATTTTGAAGGTAAGCAGTACAGACTACCCTTGTGCTCACTTTCATGCACTGCAAACCTCCTTGCACTCCAGAATTAATGGTAAAAATTTGAAGAAATTTTATAAAAAGTAATTTCCTTTTGTGGGGGCTGGAGGAGAATGTGATCATGTTTACCGTGAATACTGGCTACACAAAATGCTGCTCTAAAGCTTATGGTCACCAAGTCACAGAATGCAAAGGTGGGCACCCTTACTTCCAATCAATACTCATCTCAAAATTCTAAACTTTGAGGTAACCTGTAGATTATCTAGTTGTGGGCGATCTACAGACAAGCAACAAAGTAAGGAAGTAAAGCAAAAGCAAAACCCCTGGAGACTTGACCCTATGGAGAAAATTAGACACTGCCTTTCTTTTTACCCTTCTACTTTCTCCTAAGTAAAGTATATGCTTTGAATTTATCAAAGAAGAAAAAAGCTCAAGGAAGTTTTTGTAAGTTGGACTTAAAATGCTTCAGCAAACTCTCCAATTACACAGTCAAGATATCTGGTAATTTTCTGTGGGTCTAGGAAACAATATTCCACAAAGACACAGTTCTGGATCTTAAATTGAGGAAAGTAGTAAAGCACATGGTGATATTTATGCACATGAGTAGTCACAACAAATCCAACAGAATTGTTCACATGCTATTTATTGCATCAGATAGCCAAAATCAACAAATTCTCCCATCTCTAAACAAAATGCACCTGCCCAATTGCTCTCCTCAGTTACTGAAAACTATGGACATTTCCTGTGCTTCCTTGGGTTCCTTAAGAGGCTGGACAGAAGAGTTACGGTGTATAACAGTTCTACAACATTTCCAGAAACACATATGTTTAGATTTCTTTTTAGGATAATGGTATTTGTCTAAATACAGTGTCAATGAATTCCACTAACTAGCATCTGAAAGAAGATTAGTGACCACTTGCAAAAGCCAATTAATTCCACATTTGGCACTTACTTATGAGACGAAAAACCTAGAGAACGTGCTAAAGAGAGACAGCTTTGTTCCCAGAGAACTGAAGCGCTATTTCAGTTAACTTTTTAGACCATAAACCAAGTTTAGCTTCATGGCAGAAAAATCTTGCTCTGGGGAGAAGGGGAGAGGAAAACAAAGGAGTATTTACACACTGAAGCAAATGAAAGAATAAATGGCAAACTGCTGCCCATCTGCAAGTAGTCAGGGTTGAAACCATGAACTGTATGACAAATGCCAAGGAACAGCTTCAACAGAAGGTCGGAGTGCAAAATGGGCAACACAGGAGGAGCCCTCAGCACTCACCACTTCCCAGGCAGGTGCTTGTGTGGTCAGGGTCTCTCAGAGAGCACCTGCTCCACACTCTGAGCTCTCAACTGAAACATGCAAAGCATCTGACCACAATACCAGTTCTACAGGACTGAGGATTTGGTTTGGCAGCTTTTATATTTTGAACTTCATTGAACATTATTGAGCTGTGACAGGAGACAGAGTACACCTGCCAGCAGTCTGCAAACATACCTCAAGACAGGAGTTTGTCCTTCTGCTCTACTGTTCCAAGCCAGGAGGCCATCTGAGCATACATTTCATTTTAAGCATATGAACTGCTCTACTCATAATGATAAGGAACTTACTGTTCCACTAATAGACATCCTTCATATACTAAACATGCACTCGAAGAGATTTTTTTTAAAATTAGGACCTGAAGAAGTTAACAAAATGAAGACTATGTATTTGAACAGAAATAACGTGTACATAGATAAGTGGATGAGGATGCAAACACAAAACTGCTGGCAATCCATAGTCAAACTATTTTATCGTGTTTAAATTAAAAACTAAGCAATCTTGAGCCTCTACAGGAATTGGATAGAATACTACCTGGAAATCCCAGGTACTGTTGCCCCAAGCCATGATATCATAACTGAATATCAGATAATGGAAATAAAATAAGTTGGAAGAGTCTATGGGCCCCTATTGCACTACTAGGATGCCAGAAAAAGAAGTGAGGAAGAACAGGAAGGGAAAAGCACATGGTCATTAAACTGCCTTGGTTTTGGCCACAAAAGCGGCAAGGGAGGCATTTAAACAAACATGATGAAATGTGGTTTAGGATTCAATTACAGCTAATCTAACAAAGAGGAACACAGAAAATCATGGGCAGAAACCGTGACAAAGAGCACCTTGAGTCCAGTCAGTCCAGCTTGGCAAGAAAATCTGTTTTGTTTGTACAAGCATCCTGTTAATACAGGGCAACTAATTACCAGCCCGTGAATCAAAGTAGTCATATCACACTTGCGTCATATTGTTTGGTTAACATCACACAAAATGTTAAAATACAAGAAAATAAATAAATACACTCTTTTCTATACAAATTGCTGGAAAAAAAATACTGATAATGAACCAGACTGGACTGTGGGCAGACAGGTCTTGTCGTGGTTTTGTTAGTGAGGGGGGGCCTAAGGTGGTAGCTTCTGTAGGAAACTGCTAGAAGTCGCTCCCCTTTGTTCAGTGGACTCGGCCGGGCCTAGGGCGGACCTGCTGCTGGCCAAGGCCGAGCCAATTGGTAGCAGAATGTTCCGTGATAACGCCTCTGCGATAACGTATTTAAGAAGGGGAAAACAGGAAAAAAAAAAAAAGAGAAGAGAAGATGTGAAGAAGCTGAGAGGGGGCAGAGGCGCAGAGGGGGAGGCGCAGGCCTCATGGGCCTTGCAGGCCTCACCCTCTGGCCTCTCGCCAGGCAGCCGACTGGGCCCGACTCGGTCCAGCCCGGCTGCAAGAAGTGGAGAGGAGATGAGAAGTGAATAAGATGTAAAAAAGATCCTGAGAGACATTTACCAGCCTGTTGTGAGGAACGGCCGCAGACGCCAAGGTCAGTGAAGAAGGAGGGGGAGGAGTAATGCGGCTCCTGGCCAAGATTCCCCTGCAGCCTGTGGTGAAGACCATGGTGGAGCAGGTTGTCCCCCGGCAGCCCATGGAGGTCCACGGAGGAGCAGAGATCCACTTGGAGCCCGTGAAGGACCCCACACCGGGGGAGGTAGATGCCTGAAGGCAGCTGTGGCCCGTGGAGGGCCCGCTGGGACAGCTGTTCTGGAGGGACTGAACTCCGTGGAAGAGATGACCCACGCCAGAGCAGTTTCACGAAGGACTGTGGCGTATGGGTGGGACCCCACAACAGAGCAGGGGAGGAATGTGAGGAGTTCTTCCCCCAACCATGAAGCAGCGGCGTGAAACAACATGTGATGAACTGACCGCAACCCCCATTCCCTCTTCCCCCCCTGTGCCGCTCAGGAGGGGAAGGTAGTAGAGATAATGTTAAGCTTGGGAAGAGGGAGGGGTGGGGGGAGGTTATCTTATTCTCTGTCTCATTATCCTGCTGTTTGTAGTAATAAATGAATAGTTTTCCCCAAGTCAAGTCTGTTTTGCCCGTGACGGTAAATTTAAGGATTTCTCCCTGTCTTTGTCTCAAACCTCGAGCCGTTTTTCCTTATATTTTCTCTCCCTGTTCTCTCGGAAGGTGGGGGGAGTGAAAGAGAGACTGTGTAGTCTGGTCCTGATCAGGGCTGAACTACGACAGGTCTGCAAAGACAGCCCCCCACCAACATGGGCACCAGAAGATCATGTTCTTATCCCCGCTCATTAACTGTTAAAACAGTTAGTCACTAAGAAATGGAAGAGACCATCCTGAGATGACTACATGGCAGTTTGCAAAGCCACCTCTCCAGGAGAAAGCAGTACCCAAAGCATAAACAGCAGCAACACCATTGCCTCTGCCCAGCTCCTTTTGCATCTTTGCATCTCACCCAGGTTTCTAAAAATTCATACTCTCTCCTTAAACAGCTGTTCACTCCTGAAGAAGTAAGCCACAGACTCTCAGATTCCTATGAATGAAGATACAAGACAAGTAACTGCAACAAAGCACACTGTAGTTTCCTAACGGCAGCCTGCCTTAACAGAAGATAGGTGCTCAAAAAAAAAAGCCAATAAAAACCAAAAGCTTAGCACTTATCTAGATCCATCCAGTAGGCAGTAAGACTCACTCCCAGATTACCAGCTGCAGTGTCCTGTTGTCCTGGATAAGGTGCTAGACTGAGGGGACTAAAAAGGAGATACAGAAAGCCCACATACATTCCTCAGAAGAGATGAGTAGAGACTATCCTGCCTGCCTTTGTACATTAGATTCTACTGCAACACAACGCATACATTAAGTTACTCCTTCGAAGTGCCCTCACAACAGAAGCCTATAAAATTTCACTCTAGACCACTCTAGAAAATTGACAGGAGAAGAGGAAAAACTGTGTAAGCCTTCCCTACTATGCATTTTCATCAGGGTTCTCCAAAGTAATTAACGTCCTAACTTGAGGGATTGTAAGGAACTAGATTTCTAGTAAGTGCTTAAAATTATAGTTTCCTATATTTCTTCAGAAGTGTCCCATCTAGAGCTTTCAAAACCAACCACATCCTCTAGAAAGTTCTGACTTTGTCCCGCCTGCAAAACTCCACATATACTTCAAGTGCAATTAAGACAGCAGCATACACATAACCACTGCTTCACACAGTTGAAGCCCATTTGCCCTAAAAAATACTAAGAGCATCTTGACCAAAGTCTCCATAACAGTATGAAGCTGTAATACCTGTTCAATAGTCTGAAAGAAAAAGCAATTAAGTAATTAGCTTGATCTTCACACATTCACATCAGAAAAAAAGCCCCAAAACCCAGTGCAGATGCTAACATGAAAGACAACTGGTTGCCTCCTACAGTACGACAGCATCTCCCTGTTTATGTTCTGCATCCACAGCATCAACATTGCTCACCAGGAGAACAAAAGAAAGCTTTCTCAGGATGCAGCGGGGCAATCAATTGCAGGAAATGTCTTCAACAATACGGTGTTTTTAAGTAAACATCTTATTAAAAGCATCTGGGATTTCCACAGCTGCAAGACTTGCTGGTCTTTACAGCTGGGTGCTCAACATCTGAAAGGGAGACTAGACCTTTGTTTTGTAGTGGTGCCTTCTTTCCACTGCACACTGCAAGAGAAAAGGGTATTCCTGACCATGCTCTGAGAAGAGCATGCCTGTTCCTGCCAGCAGGAACAAAAGCATGACAACATCACTCATATCCCTCACCTCTTCTGCCTGGTGAGACAAGAATAAAGCACTCACTATTTCTTTTGTATACATGTGCTGCTGGGGAAGGACATCCCACCTGATAGGACCTATCCCCCTGCCAGCTTAAGCTTTCACCATCCAAGGTTTATTTCCTACCTGAACACGCTTGAAGCAATAAGGAAAACAAAAGCATTTCTTTGAACTGTTCAATATCAGGTAGAGAAATTTATTATACACATGAAGCATCCTAAAAAGCTTCTTCCTACTTCCCTCCTTCTTCCTTAATATATCCAATGCTGCTTATGCCCTCTCGTGGTAGAAACCACACATTAATACCAGCTGCAGGGGACAGAAACAAGCTACTGAGTCCCATCAGTTCTTCCCCACTGGCACTTTCATTTCCCTGGCTGGTGTTTCTCACTTGCACTGGAGGAGGGGAGGAGCATGTGGGGCTCCACTCCTGTCCCAGCCATGGGAGCTCTGTCACACCAACCGGGTTGCTTTTTCATCAGGAGACAGCTGCAGAGAACATCTTGCTGCTACTGCAGCAATCCAGCTTATAAGCAAAAGCACTGCTTAATTCATACATGCATTTTCACTCCAAATTGTTTCCCTTTAGGGTTTTTTGTGGTTTTGGGTTCTGAGTTTTTTTGTTGGTTTTGTTTTGGTTTTTTTTAAAGGCTGTCATTAAAATAACATGGGAAGGGAGCAAGCAGGGCCCACAGTAAAAGCTAAAACAACCCACTGGATATATTGAACTGATGAAGACTGAATTTAAAATGTTGCTAAATAAAATTAACATGAGAGAGTTTGATATTCAAAAGGTGCCTAGAGGACATCAGTGCCATATGTTCTCAATGAGATTTTATTTTAGTACATAGTTAATGAGCTTACCGGCAAGACCAGAGCTTTTTGTTCACCATGAGAATGGCAAAACACTGGGAAAGCGCACGCTGTGGCACAGTTGGTCAACCACCAACTCACCCAGGAATACCACATACCTGTCCCCTACCAAGGTGATACTGAGACTACAACTTATACTTGTAAGCCTATACTTTCTTTACACATAAACTTGTACTTAGGTGACTAATATTTCACAATATTTGGGCTTTGCGTATTTATAAGCTTCTTGGGTTAAACAAGGCACCTCCCATGGATATGCTTACGAGTCCAGCTTCACTGTACACGCAGGCTTTTAATGAAAGAATGGGGAACACAGATGCTATTCACAGTTGCATTTAAAGTCATTCTTGGGGGAAAAAAAAACCAGCAAAAAAAGCCCTAAACAAGAAGTAACCCTCCCCTACAACAGAGTAAAAAAATTGTATAAATTTTCTACAGAAGAATTTAAACTGATTTTTACTGGGGTTTTTTTTTTGTTTGTTTCCTAGTTTTCCCAGTTTCCTCTTATTTTTCGCTTTCTTCTCCATTTTACTCAGCAGAAAAAGGAGTGAAGAAAATGAGCGAGAATATCTTTCACTGGCATGTCTTTTAAAGACAGTTTGCTTTAAAAAGTTCTAAAAACTTTGAGCAGCAATACTACACAGAGCTGTGAGAAATTCAGTACCTGATTCCTTGAGAACAAATGGGATAATACACTGCAAGAACAGGATCAGAGAAGGATGGATTCTTGAAGTATTGTTTACACATGGTAAAGAGACACTCTCCCTACCTGGCAGTCTCTGCATCAGCTAAACAGATTTGATTACGTTTTGAAGACATGGCCTGTTTCAGGGAACAGTGTGCTCTCACCAATGGCCTTTGGAAGTGGGCATTTATAATGCCTTTTTTATTGTTCTTGAGAAGGTTTTTCTCAGGTGAAATTCACTGTAGGCATGCAGATACCAACTTCTCTTGCCCTTCCAAGGTTCACTGGGAGCTGGATTTCGGAGGCATAATAAATTCCCCAGAGCAGCACTGTTCCTGCATGCACTCTCTCTACTAAAACCACACAGATTTGGGGTTTTGATCAGACATTTAAAACCTTAAACAAACAAACAAACTAAACTACCCATAAGACTTCACTGAGCTCTAAACCAGGCCCTGTGGCTGAACATTTTAAAAGCACGCAGCAGCGTAAATTCTACTCTCTCTTTATGGTCAAACTCCCCTCATCTCCACAGGGAACAGAGCTGAGTCAAGACAACAAAATTATTCTACTCCACCCTACTTGTGGATCTGGAAAAACGAGGCTTAGGACTCTTAAGAGAGACAGAGAGAGACAAATAGAACAGAGAAGGACACTGAGGGGACTTGAGCCAGCAGCAAAAAAGCCGCAACAGAACACACACAAAGAAATAAGCCTTCATCTGTTCTGAGACAAAACATGCAACATTATCTATTTTTATTAACATCTGCATCCACCTACCCCTTCTTTAAATGAGTCACATAGGCACTCTGCAGAGCTGCTTCCAGGAAGTAGGAAAGTTCAAACTCAGAGTAAGTCACATTGCTGCCCTTGATAGTCCTCGAATGTGTGTTGTTTAAGGTCTGTGAGGGGAGGAAAGAAACATCCAGGATTACAGAGAGCTGTTGGAACTAGTCTCTGGCTCATCAGAAACTGGCATCTCCAACAACAAAATGTTCACTTTTGCCATCAGATCACTTCCTCCTCGGACTGCTTGAAAATTTACCTTCATTAGCTATTAAAAAACCCTTCAAAGTCAACTTTAAAATAAACTATACAGTGAATTCCATGAAACATTCTGCATGCAATATAAGTTTTGAAACACCATTCCTTACCACTTCCCAACGTTTAGAAAAGTAAGTAGAAAGCTACACATTAATAACCAAGGGCTTCAAGAGTACTACTCCAACCACACAGATCCAGCATCATGCACAGAAATATTAACGCAATGCTTGAATAGGTATGTCTAGCTTAACACAACATAAGTATTTGTTAAGAGTTAGTAAGCTATCACAAGTCCTGATGGAAGAATCTTAGCCTTTCCTCTGTTTCACCTCATCAAACCCTTTTTGCTTTTGCTGCCTTACTGGTAACGAACGGCTTCCATTGCTGAAAGTTGCCTTGTGTGGACTTAATTTTAAATTAAAAAAAGCTATTCAGCTTTCCTGCACAGAAACAGACCATACAACTTGTTATCTGTTTTTCTGAATGAATTTTTATGTATGTACTAAGCTCATTTTTCTTGTTTTAATGTAATTAAAAACAAAACTTGGAAGAGACACACACCTTTCCTGCCAAGAAGAGCAGAAATACCTGGTCAGAAGGTCGAAAGCTATTAAGTTAAGAGAAAAATGGCAACACGCACTGCCATCAGTGCTGCTGGCGTCAAGCATAACGCGGCAAAGGAAGAGCATGGAAGCCCATGGTGTGCCCTGCTACTCAGCTGGGCAAAGTTACAGAAAGAGACCACTAAGCATGTGCCCAGCAAATTAGTGGCATGTATTACAGCTCAGTGCAGGGCTCACAGTACTCATTTAACACAGCGTCCTAGCCAACTACTGACTAAGGTTGCTACTAATGGTCTAGGTTCCTCCAGTTCCACCTGGAGAAGCTGAAGCACTGGCAGTTAAACTGCTATGGCTGACCTAAAAAGGTTACTTTCAGTTTGCTCAGTATCCACTACTGTGTGTCATTTACCCAGCAGATATGTAAAATTTCTTGGGCTCCTTCATGCTGACACTTGTTATGCAGTCTGTAGTCCCTCTCTAGTAAAAATCACAGAATACTTTGGGTTGGAAGGAACCTTCAAGGTCATCTAGTCCAACCTCCCTGCAAGGAGCAGGGACATCTTCAACTAGATCAGGCTCAGAGCCCCGTCCAACCTGGCCTTGAATCTACGTGGCATCTACCACCTCTCTGGGCAACCTGTTCCAGTGTTCCACCACCCTCATTGTAAAAATTTCTTCCTAATATCTAATCTGAATCTACCTCACTCTATTTAAAAACCATTACGCCTCATCCTATCACAACAGGCCCTGCTAAAAAGTTTCTCCCTGTCTTTCCTATAAGCTCCCTTTAACTACTGAAAGGTCACAATAAGGTCTCCCCAGAGCCTTCTCTTCTCCAGGCCAAACAACCCCCAACTCTCTCAGTCTGTCCTCATAGGAGAGGTGCCCCAGCCCTCTGACCATCTTCGTGACCCTCCTCTGGACTCATTCCAACTGGTCCATGTCCTTCTTATGTTGGGGGCTCCAGAGCTGGACACAGTACTCCAGATGGGGTCTCATGAGAGCAAAATAGAAGGGGAGAATCACCTCTCTCAGCCTGCTAGCCACACTTCTTTTGATGCAGCCCAGGATGCGGTTGGCCTTCTGGGCTGCAAGTGCACATTGCCGGCTCATTTTGAGCTTCTCATCAATCAACATCCCCAAGTCTTTGTTCTCGGGGCTGCTTTTGGTCCATTCTCTGCCCAGCCTGTATTTGTGCTTGGGATTGCCCCAACCCAAGTCCAGGACCTTGCACTTGGCCTTGCTGAACTTCATTAGCTTTGCATAGGCCCACCTCTCCAGCCTGTCAAGGTCCCTCTGGATGGCTTCCCTCCCCTCTAGCGTGTCAACCGCACCACACAGCTTGGTGTCATCAGAGAACTAGCTGAAGGTGCACTCTATCCCACTGTCCATGTCACCAACAAAGATGTTGAACAGTACTGGTCCCAGTACCAAGCCCTGAGGAACGCCATTCATCACCAATTTCCACTTGGACATCAAGTCGTTGACCAGAACTCTGAGTGTGGCCATCCAGCCAATTCCTTATCCACCGAGTAATCCATCCATCAAATCCGTGTCTCTCCAGTTTAAAAACTAGGATGTTGTGCAAGACTGTGTGAAATGCTTTGCACAAGTCCAGGTAGATAACATCAGTTGCTCGTCCCTTATCCACCAACACTGTAACGCCATCATAAAAGGCCAGCAAATTGGTCAGGCATGATTTGCCCTTAGTGAAGCCACGCTGGCTGTCACCAATCACCTCCTTATTTTCCATGTGCCTTAGCATAGTTTCCAGAAGGATCTGCTCCACAATCTTGCCAGGCACAGTGGTGAGACTGACCAGCCTGTAGTTCCTCAGGTTTTCCTTGTTTCCGTTTTTAAAAACAAGGGTTATGTTACCTTCTTTTCCAGTCAGTGGGAACCTCACTGGACTGCCACAACTTCTCAAATATGGATGTATAGTGGCTTGGCAACTTCTTCTGCCAGTTCCCTCAGGACCCACAGATGCATCTCATGAGGTCCCACAGATTTGTGCACCTTCAGGTTCCTTAGATGGTCTCAAACCTGCTCTTCGCCTACAGTAGGCAGAGCTAAACTTGAGACACCAGCTGAGCATATCTGAAGTATTCAGTGCTTTACCACAAGCAAAACTTGTTTCCAGACCTCATTCCCAGAGGAAGCAGGCAGACACCAGATAAACTGCTGTTTTGCAACTGCTCATACTGAGACGCCTCACTCCTTCCAACTTGCTTTCATACTTCTTAGCGTCTATGATCACTTGGCGTTTCCCCATCATTTTTTCTGCCAAAAACCTGGAAATTCCACCCAGGCCACCACATAGCACCCTGAGCACATTTATTCTTACCTTTTCAAGCTCCTGCAAGTACACCTGGGCAATGACACAAGCTGTCTCAAAACAAGCCATGACTTCCTCTTCCCTTTCACACAGTCGAGCACGTGAGGCAATTGAGTTGGTTGAGCGTTCCAGTGACAGACCTGCAAAATGGCAACACCTTCTTTAACTGAAGCCTACCAACAGCAGCATAGCTGTGTTATTCCTTCATTTACCAGGTGACAGAAAAGTTTTTCCATAAGTGGGTTCCCCCTTGTTTTATTGACTTTCAGGAAAAGATCCCCAGGAAAATATAATTCCTACACATGCAAGGCATTTTTGTCATGCTGCTCTAACACACAGTGCCACTGCACGCGTTTACAGTGCTTTTCAAATACTTTATGAAGAAAGGACATACAATCCCTCCGGTAGGGATGAGCAAGCAGAGAAATTAAGGCATGTATTTCCAAAGATGGCTATAGATTTTTTGGGTGCTTCAATGCAAGTGCTGTTTCAGAAACATCCTGGCATTGATTTGAGAATTTTTAAGTATCCACTGTTCCAAATGAAGCTCTCAATAAGCAGTAGTTTTGAGGGGAAAAAAACAAAACAAAACAAAACAAAACAAAACACCACCAACAAAAAAAAAAAAAGCCACCCACACCACAAAACCTGGAAAATTATACCAAAACAGATCTGGAAAATCTGAGGCCTCTTTTGGAAAATCTGAGCACATGCAAATTGCACATGAACACACAGCAAGCTCTTGGCAAGGCACAAGAGACTCTTAACCACAAGATAACTCTATTTTCCAAAGAAAGGAAAAAAAACCCTGGATTTTTTACTACATAAACTCTTTCTTGTATCACCATCCAACCTCTCTTACAAACAAAAAGCCTGTTAATTGGAGACCTACAGCTATTGTCCCTACATGAAAATCTTTTATTATCAGATCCTTGTCTGGCATAACACTAGTACACTCTTAATCTCTAAACCTGTTTGGAGAGGCTACATATCTACATAGCAACACCAGATCTCCACAGTAATACACCCCTGCTTGGAAACCGGTCTTCTACACCAAAGACAACTGCACTGATACCCAGTAGCCCAACACAGGTTGTGAAAAGTGTTAGATATAACAACTCTCCTTAACACTAATGAAAAATGCGTAAGACATAACACAAAACCGTAGTGTTCCTGGCACAGATCCACAGAGGTGTCTGGACAGCCTCTCTAAGGAAGCTATTTAGACCACTGCAGTGTACAGCAAAGGATTCCGGTCCATGTGAGGAGCCGCTGCACATACAAGGAGCTACGCTTTCCTGGGCCCCCACAACCCCACATGGCACAGCATCTCCACACAGATCACTTCAGGAGTCTGACAACAAACCACTGTGAGGCGGCAATGGGGAGCCTGGTTTCCCCATGACGGCTGGATGCAGTGCAAGTGCTCATGCTGGAGGAGCCTGAGGTTCCTAGGCAGCCTTAGCTTTGTTTACTTCCCATGTTCAATGTTTCTGGTTTATCCTCTTGGTTACTCTGCAAGGAGTTTCCGAACCTCATGTCTTACATTTGAGCCAGGCACAAGCAGTTAGTTCAGTAGGTTGAGAAGAGAAGATGCCCCTCTGGTGCAAACTCTGGAGGTGGCTCCCCACTCCTTCTGCCCTCTCTCAAGTCAGAAGTGCATGGTGCTTAGGGACCTCTGTCTTGGAGGAACACATGTTAGTACCTTTCACCTTTGAAAATCCTGACCAGAGTAGAGCAGGGAGAGTGCATTTACTTCAAAATGACAGGGTGTGGGGGACAGGGACAATTACAATTTTCCTGCTTTTAACTAACACTCATTCTGTGTTCCCTCCTTTCTACTAACATACACCTTGTACAGCATGCAGTAACAGATTTTGTCCATCTATGAAGACTCTAGCTTTTTATCATGGGTTGTTTTCCTGTTATTTCAGAGCTTCTATTTCCTAACCCTGTTGCTACGTAATGAAGGTGAAAAAACAGTATTAACTCTCTGTACAGAAAAAGAAACCATTCAGTGCTGAAGCTAGAACAATCAGCCTACAAATATTCTTCTTAGATTTCAGTTTTATCTACCTCTCAATTTCTAGTCATTCCCCTAACTGAAAATAAATTTTAAGAAATGTTGGATTTCAGAGTCACCATCCCCTGAAGTGCAAAGCGTGGCTGAGGGCCCTGAAAGAAATCCAGGACAATCCACTGACATTCGTACACATGCAGCATCTAATCCAACTGCAGGAGCCATCCTAGCACAGTCTGTGTGGGGGTGGTTGTCGTGGGAGGTGTCACACAGAGAGAACAGGCTGATAAAAAGCCATTTACATACATGCTACAGCCCACCGCAAGGAGCTACTATCACTAAGCTCTGACGTGGGGGAGGAAAGCAAGCAGCCTTTGCCAGCACCAAGCACTGACAACAAACGTGCCCATCTCTGGTCAGAAAAACAGAGCTGGGGCTGAACAGAGACAATAGAACAAACGAACATCTCCGAAGAGGTTTCTTGCCACAGTATGTACAGAGCATACATAGTGTATTAAAACAGATACTGTGCTACACTGCACACATTTTTCTACTCTTAAAGTGCAAGAAGGAAAAAAGACCTACATGATGTGACACTAGACATGGTTCTTTCTGCTAATACCATATGCACTGACCTGATGTCATCAAAGTATAAAATCTTCCACAGAAGCTGAACAGGGCTATTCTTCCTTACCACAAAAATGCAATGAAAAGAAAAATTAGAGCAAGCAGACTGCAAATCCAGTAGGCAAAGTGAAGAACACAAGAATAACAACAAGAGTTCCCTAGTCTTGCAGGCATCAATTAATTTCTCACAGTGCAAAGCAAAAAGTGTCAGAAAGCCACAAAAGTGCATGCTGCTTCCACACTGGATTTAGCAAGAAAAGTGTCGCTCTTGCTAAGACAGAATGAGCTTCTGAGTAAAGCATCAAGCCATGTGCTTTCTTGGTAGCTGGTTGAGGTAAAAGGACATGGGTATTTTCACAACCAGTTTGGTAAGACAATATCAACTTATAATATCTATGCTAAGATTTTTCTCATATGAATCAGGTGATTAAATATATATACATATATACATATCATAAGAATGTTTTATACAGATTTCTAATAGAGTATGGTCCAAGTGGAAGATTTAAAGAGAAACTTGCTTCCATATCATCCTTTTTAAAAGAACAAACTCTTTCTACCCACTTCAGAAGCAGTAACTTTCTATGTATAGAAACACTGCTTTTCATTCCTGCACAAAAATATGGCTTCCATTCACTTCCTCTAGTTATCCTGAAGATTTACCTCTGGCTCTTGATCTTTCTATAATCTTTGCCCTTTCTTCTCCCCTTCAAAAGTTAATCTGCATTTATGTCAGGGAAAAAAAACCCCATAAGGTTTGCAAGAGGTGTCACTGACTGAAATAATTTATTCCTAGAGTTGGAAATACACTGCTCTCATTTATGGAAAACTGAAAGAGATTTTATGAAGGCTTATTTCCACTTTCTCACTCAGTCCTTGCCAAGGGAAGACATTGTATCACGTGGCTCCAGTGCTCTGAGGTGATGTTATTACCAGCACTGAAGCATACATGTGCAAATGGACATGCAGGGTCAGATTCTCAGCAACACAGATCAGGGGAATATTTATGCTGGAAGGGATCCCAGGAGGTCTGTGGTCCAACTTTCTGTTCAAAGCAGGGTCAGCTCAGGGCATTACTCAGCCTGGTCTTGAAAGCCTCAGTGCACAAACAGAAACTTCACAACTGCTAGGGATAAGAGGAGGCCAACGTGGCTTTCTTCTTTTCCTCCAGTTCATAAACTAGTTCAAATAATAGCATTTTTCTGAGTAGGAGGGATATCTACTCACAGGCTCCTTTAATTTCCCTTTTAACACAGACTTACAGCCTCCTGTACTTGGATGAATTAACACAACTGTGGAACGGTGGGTTTACAGGTGCAAGAATTCAGGGTCAGCAGCAGCACACTTCCTTCACCAACAGTGTTGGCCTGCAGCTGCTAAAACTCCATAGCCCTGGTGCATCAGGTCTACCTGGCAATCTAAGGATGGAATCAAAGAAATATAACAGCACGCAGGGCATGAAGCCTACCTGTTGGGTGGTGTCCTGGTGCTACACTCGTGCTGAACGCAACTATGGGAACTCGAAGCAAAAGACAGCTTAGGGTGGAACTTACAGCCCTGCCGACAACATCAGCCCCAGCCCGCCGAGCAAGGTTATGGCACCTATCCTCCTGTGCCACACAGACAGGCCATCCTGGCCAGAAGCCAGTGTGCTGCTAAGAGTGCATGCAATAGTTTTACTCTAGCTACAGAAATATAAATAATTTGTCTTGAGGTAAGCTGGGTGTGAACATATTGCATGGCAACTGCTACAAGGAAACTGTTTGTGTGCACATTCTCACCCCGCGGCGAACATCAGGTCAATCCAGGTAGCTGTCCCCAAGGGAAGGGTGCACTTCATTTCCAGTATGCGGCCTTCAGCCTAGTTCAGAAGTGTGGCTCTAGAAAATCAATTAGCATTGAAACAAGTATATTTTTAGGACTAGCTCTTCAAACATATACACATGCTTGTTGACTAATCAAAGTTCAGCAGAATACTGAACACTTTTGAAAGACATCAAAAGTCAAAGGCACAACCAAACCATTTCAGAGATGGCATTACCACCAGCCTGTCCTGCCAGCTAAGGTTTGAACTTACGAGCACAGCCCTCAATCAACCTATCACATTAGTGTCTTGGAAAGCAAAATAGTCTGAACCTCAACAAGCCAAAGCAGCAGCTGGGATTAAGTTGACACAGGCAAGACCCAGTACTGTGCATTATTTCTGCCACAATTCACAGGAGTTTAAACAATTCACGTCATGGGTCTTGACTCATTTCCCCAGCAATTAAGCTGTGGTTTTTTAGCAGGATTTATTTGCAATGCAAATAGAAGAGGGGGAAGAAAGGCCTAGAAGCCTTTGGTTTTGAACACATACATTCATTCATACTGCACCTCATGAAGAAGGTGAAGAGGAGGAGAGAAGTTTTGTTTTACAAGAAAGCTGCACAAACTTCTTCCCCATTGCTTCCTATTATTGCCACACAATACCACAGTATATTCACATCAATCCGTTACAATCTTGGGGTATTTTTAATGCAAAAATCTCAGAGGCAGAAAGGCAGAAAATTCCAATAACACTGCATAAATTTATCTGAAGACATTTTTGTACATAAGTGAGGAATGAAGCCCGAAATTTTAATAACATGTGCAAGGCTGCTTAGCTGCATCAAAGCAGAACTCAAGACCCCTACTCCCAGCTTTCCCACTAGATGCAACCAACCAACACTAACAATGTAAATTCAATTATTTTGAAATTAAGAACTCTATCTGGTTAGACCTGTAATTACAGCTAAAGCTGACTGTTAAAACAGCTTTTTCATTGAGTGGCTGTGAAGCCAGAAGGTGGCAAGCACTCTCCTGAAATCCAACCTCAGTCACTTACCCCTGACCAATGCCATGTATACTCTGTATCACACTGCATATCTTACTGTATAGCAGAAATCAGCAACCTTAATCCAAAGATGCTCATTTTCCCAAGCATATCAAGACCTCCTACTGCCTGTCAGCTGTCTGCTCTTAAGCTTCATGGCAGACCTTTGAATCTTAGCTTTAGCTTGCAACACAGTGGTCTCCGAACTTGTTTGATCATATACCCCTCTAAGTAAAAAAATAAATTGAACTTGCACACCCAACGTATGTGTACAGTTATGTGTACAGTATGTGTACAGTATGTGTACAGTACACACTACTTTACAATGTATTTATTATATATTTATGTATTTATTTATTCAAAAATACCTGCTAGGTAGCATGCTACTAACAGCCACCTGTCAACACAGAAAGGGTCTGCAAATTCAGAACACTTGACTTTTTGTAAAAGCAAAAATGCATAATTTATCCTTAAGTTTGACAGCTCTTTTAAGCATTTGACCATGAGACAACCAGTGAGCTGTGGTGTGGTACAAAAGATTTTCATGGTCACTCCCCATCTCATTACAAAGTATTGTAAAGATTCTATTTGAAAGTCTTATGTATATAAAGTTAACCTCACTGATGACATCCTACAGCCTTCTGTGCACTTCTGGTTCCCACCTTGCTGCTAAGTAGTTCTTGGTGTATTTTGTTATTGAATTAGAATCTAGCAGACTCCTTAAGCTGAGACACGTTAGAAATATTTGTACTTTCGCGCAACTGTATAGCAAACCTTCCACATGGCGTAATTTGTTCTAATACTTGTTTCTTCAAGTCTTTGGCTATGTCTTCTACGTGTCTTCCAAAGGAACGCATTTTAGTTTGTTGCTCTATTGTCTTCTGCATATTATTTCAGCCATTTTGCCACAACAGGAAGAACAAGTGTTTCCCCAATGTTATGTGGTTTTTCATCATTTGCCTAATGCAAGAAATCTCAAGAGACTTCTAAACATTTAAGTTTAATTAAATTTTTTAAAGTACTGAATTGAGTATCATCAGACTTTAAACATCACTGATTAGATCGTCACTGCTTTTACCTGATGAAGAGTTCATGCTAGGAGTAGTGTCAGCTCTGATATTTTCTTATTGTTCATTTGTGCTTGTGTTATCAGTACTACCTGCAGTCTGCAGCTTCTTTGAGAGACTCTTTAAGCTACTTGTCTATTTCATAAGGGTTAGTTTAGTTAAAACTAGGTAATATAATACATAAATCTACTTAACCAGGCACATGTGAATTCCAATACACTGTAAGGGAACAAACGAGTGTGCCCCTGTGAGCATCTCTGCACTGTGGAACCCACTCCTTCACAAGACACTTCGTGTGCTGTACATGACACGGGACCCTCTGACATACAGACTCAGCAAGAGCACCACTGTCAATCCAATATATTAGGAAAGCTTACTTTTAATGAATTCTTTTAAAGAAAAAATAAATATAAATAGAAGTTCTAATATTATTCTCCTGCACCCGCAGTGGATTATCTTGCACATCTTGTGGGGCACACACAACCTGCTTTGGGGACCACTGCTATAACGTATTAATTGTCCTGGTACAAGAGGCCATCTCCATTCCATGACATATCTGATCGCAGTTAAGGAGATACCTCTGCTGCAGTGAATGTTCTGGGGCACAACCAACACAGGGGAGAACAGCAATCTCTTGCAGCCCCACACCTAAAGGACTTCAACAACATCCACGTTCCTAAACTTTCACAGCAGACTCCAAGAATTACGTTTTTCCTCTGGTCTAAATTCAACAAGCAGAAAAGAAAAAATGAAAAGTGGATGGAGACAGATGGTGTTAATGACCAAGTACTGGGACTTATTCAGCTTGAGCTCATCTGCATCACTGCCAGGCAGTATCAACAGTGAGAATGTTCTCTTCTAGCTGCAGTCACAACCACTGAACCAGACTGCCCCACCCCCATGTGTACTTTGGGAGCGGGAGGGAGAAAAGGAGAGAATAATTCAGATTTTACTATGCTGACTCATATCAAGCACTTAGGCCAACTCTACTTATATTTTGTTAGAACAGACATATCCTGTGAGGACTAACAATCTCATTCCTCTGTCACTTAAACTATGATCAAAGACATGGGGAGCGTACTCCAAGGTAAATCAGCACATGGAAATCTTCCCATAGCCACTGGACACATAACCATGCTACACAACAGTCTCAGCATCATAGCCATCTAAAAGCTACCTCTAGCTTAGGCCATCTGAGAGTACATTTGTACTTGTTTTCTTTTAGCGAAAATAAGCGTGTAGCATGTTATCTCATGTTACCAAATGAAGATTGTGTGTTCCTTGTCCTGTTTCCTCAGAAAAGAATATGCAACTATTCTTGTGTCTCCTCATGCTGCTGACTCCACAGCTCTAGACAGCTAGATCATAGTGCAGGAGGCAGATAAGGTTTTGTGCATGTGTGCAACCAGCACCTACAATTGTGTATAAAAGGAGTGGAAAATTAACAAAACTTTACCATCACAGAAACCAAATCACATTAAAAAAAAGGAACAAGAAATTATTTTATTTTTCCACTTTCCAAAGTTCAGTTATTTGCATTTAGTGGCCTGCAGCTAACTCTCCCCAAGAAGTCCAAAATCACACCCATGCTGCATTTGTGCATAGCAGATTGTGCTAAACAAACTACTAAAATGTAAACAAAAAAGTAAACTACCCTATCCAACAGCAGAGCACATGGAGCACAGGAGCAAAGCCTGCTTCCCTGGCTGCCACAGGAAGCCTAAGTGCACAGAGAACGTCAAGGCTGTGCTTGGCAACTCTCACATCCAAGCTGAAAAGCAGCAGCACTGAGGCACAAAATTCACCAACATGCAATAGCTTCAAAGTCATCACTGTCACAACCTGAGAGCAACTCCAAACTTTTAAATTTCTACTCTGAAAACCCAAATAAGACATACTAATACCAGTCCGTTTTATCAAGACATCAGCATTTACAAACTGGGGCTTTTGCCTACCAGACAGCTACTCTGATTCCAACATGAATAAACATCATGCTCCCTGTCTAGCTGGCAGAATTGTGAACACTAGCACTTTGAAGTATATACCAGGTATAGAACAAAGTGTCTCTCTCTCTCTGATGTGGATTAACACTTAAAAGATGCAGTTCTTCTCAAGCAAAAGTGAAAATAACTTCTGTCTACAAAATGCTTTCTCCTCAGTTACTCAGTTTTTAATGTCATATTGCATCACACATCCTTGTGGCTGGGACTCAATTCTCCTAATGGCCAGGCAAGAAAATTAGTTTTATTATTCAGGCTCTGTTTAAAGGAACCCACCTCCCCACAGATCTCAATGTTCAGAGATATGAATCTCATCCATTCTTATTCATCAGAGAAGAATTCCAACAAAGTGTGTCCTGCCCCTGACTGACCCTTTATTGCATAAAAAGATTTAAAAAAATTAAAAAGCAAACAATTTTTTTCTTCCATTGCTACTGACAAAAGTAGCCTCACTGAGTAGCTGCCAGTAGAAGAAACAGCAGTTAAGGAATAGACTACTGCAAGCCAGTGTATCACCTCAAAAACAACATCTAGGTTAACACAGCCACATACTGCCATGTGGCTCATGAATCATCCTCATGAAGCCAATTATTATCCAAAGAGTAATATATTTGTACGAAAAAAAGTGAAAGCAAAGTTTTAGAAAATTTTTCCCTCAACTTTCACCCAAACCTATGCTTTTCTCCTCTTAACTTTGTGCCTAGTATAATTCTGGCACTTCACGATCAACAAACTTTCCTAAAGACTACAAGGAACACTGGTGTTATCTTTATGGAAGTCTTAGGTGCCCTCCTGAACACTACAAGGAATTCAAGCGCCTCAGCCAGCACTGTCACTTCCAAGGTGGACAGGTTTCAGACAGTAGTGAATTGGGGCTCCAGGGAAGTCAGCACACTTCAAAATAACAGAGAAGAAGAATCTTAGAGAAGATTTAGACTTTCAAGTAAAAGCCTAGAGTAAGCATGCCATGATGTCAACACTTCCTAACTGACATCATAACTGACACTGAAGCAAATGGCGGGGGAGGTGTAGGGAGGCAATTCAGGCTCTCAGGATTTTCCCTGTCCCTTACACCCTAATTGGCTGCATTTTAGCACATTGTCCCCATATCAGTAAGTAGCAATGCAGGCAGGATAAAAACTCTGCTTTCTTTTTTTTTTTTTTTTGAGGCAGGGGGTTGATCAGGTTGTGCTGGAAGAAGAGGAAGAAGAGCTGGGTTCCCTCTTTTTTGTACCACTAGCAGATCTGAGCAACCTGATCTAGTCAGGGATGTCCCTGCTCCTTGCAGGGGCTTGGACTAGATGACCTTTGAAGGTCCCTTCCACCCCTAACCATTCTATGATTCTATGATTTTCCTGTAGTCATGTGGCTACTGAACAATAACACAGAAATGGATCATCTTTATCTTGATATGTGCAATTATAACATGCTTTTACTTTTTCTTCATTAATGTCCAGAGAGGATAAAGAAAATTATTTCTTTGAACATGGAAAAATACCATCAACCTTCCATTAATCCATTTCCTACACTTGTCTCAGCTGACAAGACAAGGTATGCCCTTACATAGTAAGAGCCCCATACATTATCTCTTTTCAAGTATTACAGCAAAACTTTTTGTTCAGAACTTCAAGAACTCTTAAAAATCAGCCTGTGGAAAAGACCCCAAGCACAAGAGGATGCATAACCACAAGGAGGGTTTTCAGCATCCAAGAGGCAGAATAGTATTCCAAATGCTTGTCTGGAAAAAGAATGCACCTTGTAAAATGTTATGCCCTCTGAAATGAGGAGCAGACTCAGAAACTGCACGTATAGCCTGTTAACAGGTTTGTAAAACATCACCTGAATTAAAAATGCTTCCTGCAAAAAGTAAATTCACTTTCAAAAAAAGATTATGAAATAAATTATGACCTGGTAAAGCTATGTAACATTTCCAAACTCAGTTTATCTGTACTTGAAATTGTTCTAACTACTGGCACTCAAAATCATCCCACATAGTCTGTCTTCCAGTACACTCAATAGTATTGCCATCACATCAAAAACTAAGTGGACAAAACTTTCATGCCAGAGAAGCTAACTGGAAATTCTGTTTTCAGAATGATTCTATTTTAAAGCAAAGCTGCTTAAATTAAGCCCATAACACACAATAACCCACTAACATTATTAAAATGGAACATATCCTTGCATTACAGGATGGGTAGCATTTAGTAAAAAACAAAAAAAAACCTGAACCAGAGAAGTTACTGGCTTTGGATCTGAAATAAGAGTGCAATGAAATACTGAAATGAGTCTTTAAAGTAGAAGTGCTCTCTTCCAGGTAGGAGACAAAAAAAAAAAAAAAAAAAAAAAAAATAAAAGAGAAAAAAAATCCACCTTTCTTTCTCCCTTACAGTTCTCTCCACAAATCACGATCAATGATTAGCTGTTTGAAGCTGACAAACCAAAGCTTTGATTAAATAAAACCAAAGAGGAAACCTTATTTTTCCCATTTTAATCTACAAATTAAAAAAATGCAAACAACAAGAAATTTACCCGTTTTAACACTTCGCAGAAACACTGCATTAAAACACTGTCTGTAGCCAGTGACATTCATCAATTTAACTGAAAATATTTTCTTAACCAAATTCTTTAAAGAGAGGAGGAAAAAGTAGATTTATCAGAACTTAGCTTTGCAATAAAGCTATCTTTAACCATACATTTTATTCTAATTTCCAAACAAGTGCAGCCAAATACAAATCTCACCCAGGAAATTAATCATCTGTAGAAATCCGTATTAGAAAATGAATGACGCACAAGCAAATGTCAAAATTAAAGACTCCAGTGAAGTGTATGAACAAGTGGGTGATATATCCTCTGATTAGCTAGAATGAACAATTTTAATACCAGACGTGTTTACTGAATGCAAACCTACATGTTTTTAATAGTTCTGCAAACCAACAAAATAAGAAATTAATTAAGCAGCACAAGCACACAGGAAGTTTAAAATAGATTATTCAAATTTCGAGGCTTCAGTTGGTCAATTTAAAACCATTATTAAAACCAAGCAGGTTGTTTTCAAACTAGTTGAGTAAAAGGTCAGTTTTTCTGTTTATTATCTCTGTGTGGTATCATCATTTTCCTTTAAGGACACCACCATAACCTCCAAACAACCTCTTCCGGTTTTACAAACCCTAGACAAAGATTTCATATGGGGAGAAAGCAGAACAATATACAAGCAATACTAACCTCATTATCATGAGGTTTTAAAAGACACATTTTCCTGTTTCTCCTATGGTTGTGTAAGATCAACAGTTTGTCCCAAAATGAACAAACAAAAAACCCTAAAAACCCACAAAGAGCTCAACTGAACCCAGAACCTGGATGCAGGCTCCAGGCTGCTTAGCATTACCAAATTCAGGAAAAACCCTCACGTGGTAGACTCAAGGTTTTGCTTTCAGCTATAGCATTCACAGCTCTCAGGAGGGCTCTAAAGACCAGTGGCTCAATTCACCAGTTTCTCATGACCTTATGGTTTTTCAGAAGTGTCACACTAGAGATCTTAAATATCTTTAAATTACTTAAATGGGTTCAAGAACAAAATAAAGATTACTCCAAGCCACTGAACTAGAAGTCTCACGTCTTTGTACGTGTGACTTGTGGTTTCACTTGTTATAACAAAACACAGATTACGATCAAGGCTTCTTGCAGACAGAGCATCATCTTGTTCTCTTCCACATGGATTTTTCTAAGGTGTAAAAAGGTCAAGCTCACACTGCAGCCTTTTGATACAACGGATCTCTTTTCTAAAGTTAAAAAAACAAACAAACAAACAAAAAAACCAAAACAAAACACTTTTAGAAACAAGTTGGTAACAGATTCATCGCACCCATCTTTGGACACTCATGAACAAGTCAGTCCACAGCCTCCTCTTGCAGTCACCAAAGAGGAGTCTGTACTATACAATACCATGCACTTCATCCATGTCAGATGTCATCTGAGGAGGTGATGAATCACCTCAAAACTGTCAACTTCTGACTGTACAGAGAGTTCAGACTGGAGCTAAGCAAATTAGACCCTCACCTTGAGCTGAAAATGGCCAATAGCAACATGAAAATTACTGCAGGATGGACTGGGAGAAAAGGAGCAAGAGAGGCAGTAGGACAGAGAGAGCTCCTCCTCACTGGGCTGACTCACTTTACAGCTGCTCTGGCACCACACATCCTATTCACAAGCACTGCAGCAAGCCAGAGTCACTCTCAGTCATTACAATGACAGGACCCACACGCCACATCAGCCCTGCCTGAGCCTTCATCACTCAGACTCGCAACAGTCTCCTCCAGTTAATACAGCTCTCAGCATGCTCTCATACAGTGCAGCAAGAAAAGCTGTGCAACAAATATTGCAAAAACATAACAGCCTTTCTATAAACCTGGAATTCAGGTATGCTGAAGCCCTGGCTAGAGCTATACTTCTTTTTCTAAAGGGTTAGGCTGTGACCTACTCTACTACCAGGAAGATTTATCCACTGGGCACAGAGATCTCTGCAGGGTTTCTGCAGCAAGCAAAGCCAGAGAGAAACCAACAGATTGTGGCAGCTACACGTTGCTCTGAAGTCTTTTTTACTTGCTTGTTTCAAATGGACAACACCACGTAACGAAGCCACAACATGTCCCAATGAATTAGATGCAAAATAAGAGCAAGTCTGCTTACTTGATATTGTTTTATGCAACAGATAGAACTGCTTGCATCAGAGATTATTTGCAGTACTGGAATTGAGCAGAGGTTTTAAGGAGGAACGAACTTCACAAAGGATGGGGACGAAGGAGACAAGTAGAGACCAAACACCTATTAACTAGCTGTAACAGATTAAAATTAGTCATCGTTGGGGGGGGGCAGGCTGGGAACTGTTGTCAGAGCTCTACTCACAGTTCCTACAGGACTTCTCTCCTTACACCGCCAGGACTTAGAAACATGACAAGTAGAAGCAGCCAGCTGAGAAGCTGGAAGAGTCTTGCCCTCTCTGCTATTTCTCCTGTGACTTGTCAACTGCTCGAGTCCCCGCATTTGTAAGTAACTTCAACATTTACTGCTTGATACTCACCTTGGGTGCAAGTCTACTGAGCAAGGCAAGCAAGAAACTTTTTCCCTGTTCAACTTCTACAGTCCAATCACAAGGGTGCAAACTTGTGCTTCTTACCATAATATGAACCTACTACGTGCTACAGACCTTCCGAGGAAGACCCCAGTGAGTTAGCTCACTGCCCAGCCTTCAGTGTTGTGGAGCTCCGAAGATGCTCTAAAAAAACTAATCTCAGTTTTGCTGGTTCGCACTTCATTTTTACCATTGACTTAATCTATGCAGCTCCGCCAGTGTATCCTGTATTTTTCTCATTACATCTTTGTTTGTTTCCAACAGTAAAAGGACAAGTGTGAGTGACTTTGATTCGACTTTTCTTTCTTCCATGACCTCTCCAGCATAATCCTGAGTGCTTGACAACCTATACTGCCATTCTGCATATAGGCACAACCCACAATACACCAAACCAAGATGGTTTTAGGTTCATACTAAGAAGTGATACAAAGTTCTAGCGTTTAACTAATGTTGGATGAACAGGGATATTCTATTAAAGCAACTGCTTTCTCCTGTTTCTGAAAATCTGAATAAGAAATTAAGCAGGGAATCGAAGTTCCACCCTGAAAGAGACACGATGGTGGCTCTTCTGGAATGTTGCCTAAATGACCCCTGCAAATATTTTACTATTAGCAATGTTCAAGAGTGTCTTTAAAGAAGGTTTCAGCATGCATAAGCTAACAGTAGTTCAACAAAAAGCAATAATATGCTATGGATCAACAGAATTTTTGCAGACATACCAAATAAAAAAGGGGAAAGAGAAAAAATTTTAGCATAAAGTATAAATGAATTTTAAATAATTCAACTCCTTGCTGTTACTTGCCCTGCAGAGGTAGCCTGGGCAGACATGTTTTGAAATGAAAATTTAAATCCACACTGCTATTGCCACAGTTACCTATACAAATTTCTAACATTTAAGGGCTTACTTCTCTAAGACCGAAAGGTCTAGCACATGGCATGGGGGAACAGTGACCCTACCAGTGAGTGTCCTCTTCAAATTCAGCTGGACAAGCTCCATTCTGCTGGACTTCTCCGACAGGAACTTTGGCAGAATACTGAGTGACTTACTATACCCGTGATATCTTGGAAGTAATCATCATGGAAGATAAAAAACTGTGCAACAGTAATAGCACAGAGGTTGCTCAGCAATAGCAGGGGCTCCTTATGGTTTACACACAAACACAGGGGCAACACAATATTTATGTTGCCTGCTAAACCACATAGGAAAAAAAAAAAAAATTACGGCCTCATCCTCGGAGGCAAATATTTCCACCCCAATATCTTCATATGCAAGTAAGGTAGTCAGTGCCATAGGAGAGGCCTTACAGAAACAGTGTTACTCCAGCAGCGTTCATGCGTACCTCATCATTACACTGACATCTCACCAAGGGCCTTATCCAGTTCCCAGTAAGGACAGGGCATCTCCTTCAGACTCTGGAGGGCACCAGTAGTTGCTCTCAAAAACACTGCTATGAATGCACTGGCAGTTACTCACTCCTCTGTGCCATGCAAGTGTTAGTGCCAGTTACAAGTAAATTAGTCCTGCTCCACAAAAGCTCGTTAATGAAGCAGATTCAGCCAGTGCCACAGGAAACAAAATCAAAGCAAGCAAAGCAGCACAAACAGGTTTTCAAAAAAGCAGAATGACTGTGTGAGATCATGAAACACCCAAATTATTATCAGTAGTACTAGCAGCCCAGTCAAACAGTATTTTGGGTTGATTTGGTTTCACTCTTTTACATACCAGTTGAAGGTATCTGATCATCAGAGTTCTCATTCACCTAATTAGCTGGTGGACATGCTGAAAAGAGTAGAAAGCAGTAGATAGGTAGCAGTACTTGAGCAACATTTATAAAGGAACTGAAAGCAAATGAAGGAAAAGATTACTGATCTTTTTTCCCCCCAAGTCAAAAACTGACTAGGGTCTTCCTTTCCCCCACTCAAAAAGGAAATGCAATTT
This sequence comes from Chlamydotis macqueenii, assembly GCF_036417535.1. Classification (NCBI taxonomy): domain Eukaryota; kingdom Metazoa; phylum Chordata; class Aves; order Otidiformes; family Otididae; genus Chlamydotis; species Chlamydotis macqueenii. The sequence goes on along the minus strand of NC_141558.1, from coordinate 83,275,250 downwards.
CACTACCCACAGAGGCAGTTTTTATTAGGATCTCTCAAACAGTGCAACATCTGTAGAATTACAAGGGGGAGGAGAGATTCCTGTTTGCACATAAGGTCTTATACTGTGTGACATGCATTGCAAAAAATATACTACCTGCTTTGAAAGCACATATTCTGTTAGTCCAGAGTTTAAAACTTGGAAATATCATCCTTGCTTACTTCACAGAAATCATTAAAATTTACAAGTAGGCGAAATCTTCTCAAAGAAAGCATAGGCCTCAATTCAGCTGAGTGCTTGATTTAGATTTTCCCAGAATGGACACACAAACTCAAGTGTTTTGCTGATTTACCTGATTTAACTGTTACCACAAGATTTTCAATTTCAAGCTTTTCTTTACGAGCCAGCCAAGTTTAAAAACCATGGACTACGACTCCATAACGCCTTTAAGTTTAAACTACACAGACCATACCCAGTAGGATTTTCTAAAGCATACAACATTGCCCTAACTCTGCTCCAACCAAATAACCTGGAGAAATATCTTCAACTTCAACCTAAACACAGCATACTTCAAATATGCATACACAGTCCTATACCTTTAATAACGAAGGCTTCAGTTACCAAACGCAGCATGTACAGAGGCTCATCTTTTGTTGAGAGGTCATCAATTCCTGCTCTCGCATACATGCTGACGGCATCTCTGTAGGATCCCTCCACATAATGAAGCTTTCCTAGGATCAGTATAGCTTCTGTCATATACTTAGGCTGAAACAGAGGAGGGACAGGAAAAGCATGTTTACATAAAATACCAGACAGTAAGAATGAGGTACTTCAGAACTAATCAAGCAGATTCATAATGATTTCCTCTCAACATTGCTAGCTCTGCAGGCCACAGGAGGAAAGATTTAAGTGCCTAGAGATCCTACAGCTATGCTAATGAGAGCAGCAGACAGCAAAGGTCAGGCAACTACTTTGGAAAGACACAGCTTACAAGGCACCTCTTGGGTTTCAGCTGACCTATTCTTGATTCACCAGCCACAGACAGCACATAAAAGCCTGCCATTGTCAGAACTACCTACATACAAACCAAATAAATCCCCTGCTTTTAAACTAAGCAGAAAGCATCACTTTTTAGTCAAGTGTTCCCCTCTTCTCTGTGCATTTAATTAAAGAGCAAGAAAGCTCCCAAATTTTCTTCCCTTCTCAAAGAATTTTCAGGCAGAAGTAGAAAAACAGAAGGCATGCCTGCTATTTCTAAGATTTGTTTGGTTTCTTAAGGATTGAAAAATATACATACATACAAATCTGTGTAATAACCACAACAAAAAAAAAAATCAGCAAAATACATCCATTCAGACCCTTTTTATGCTTTGGGAAGCATGAAAAGATTCCCAGCCTTCATACTTCTTTTTTAATACATGCAGTCAACACAGGGTCAATGCTGCATGAGTAGCCAGGTCACCATTAACAAAAAAATAGTAATGGCAATTCATGCAGCCAAACTTAACACCAAGACCTGGAAGAATTCAGTGGTTCTTGGCTGTTACTGGTGCTGAATGGACTCCTCTTCCTTCCCCTCTCCTTTTCACTTTTTAAATATGCTGACTTTCAAGAAGTTAAGAACATGGAACTCCCCCAGAAAAGCCACTGCACATGTGCTGCCTGGAAAATAACACAATAAAAGTATAGTATACACTTCCAAGCTAACTAGCCTCTAAGTTTCAGGACCAAAAGTAATACAAGTGTGGAACAGACTGTTGTAATTCATTGTTTTTTTTAAAGCCAGTTACGCAACTGTGTGTCCAAGGACACCAACACAGCAGCCGCCATCGAGGTAGAGTCTTAAAACACTCCTAAAGCTCTGCAGCTGAGTTGGCAGACAGCTACCAACCATGCACACAGACCACAAAATAAAATAAAAGCAAACTTATCTGGCAGAGACTGAAAGCAATGCAAGGCTGTAATCCTAGTCTCACACCACAACCCTAAGTGCCTGACAGCAGTTTGCGGCACATTTTACCTCTGATCTGCAGCTGACCCGGTACACACAATTCCCTCAGACCAGTAAGTCACTCAGCTGTGCTAGCCTGACGGCAGTGTTGTGTGGCCATGCCCCATCACCCCAGATAACTCCTAAATATTTATTCTGTTTCTTTCTTAAAAAAAAAACCAAAAGAAAAAAAAAAAAAACAACAAAAAAAACCCAACCCAGGATATATACTTGCAGCACATGATTTGGTTGCATATGAAAAAGCAAGTAATGAAAATATGAAAAACGTCCCATCCCTGGAAACATTCAAGGCCAGGTTGGGATGAGGATCTGAGCAACCTGATCTGGTTGAAGATGTCCCTGCTCCTTGCTGGGGTATTGGACTAGATGACCTTTAAAGGTCCCTTCCAACCCAAGCTGTTCTATGATTCTAAGTCTCCCAACAGAAGACACTGCAAAGGTGTACTGAATTACCAGTCCATTAGTAATACGTATAAATACAGCACTGTACATACAGGGGCATGAAGAGGCAATGCCAACACCTTGTATCAGACTAATAATCATACGAAAGAAGCATCCCGTTGGCAAGAATTATGACAACAGAGCCCACTTACTCGTAGCTTTCCTCTGGTTAAGATATCGGTCAGATACTGTTTAGCTTCACTCAGTTTCGGCTCATTCTTCTCTGTCAGTGGAATGGAGTCCTTCAGTTTGGCAAAGTTTTCCTTCAAACACTCTTCCAGTAGAGCCTCTGCAAGCAGCATACTCCCATAGTCCTCTGAAAGCACATACCACCCAACAAGAAACATCACTTAGTGTCATACTGCTGATAAACAGCACTGAAAAAAAAACCAAAACAATATACCTTTGAGACACACAAACAGTAACTCAATTCAGGGGGTAAGGAAGAACTAGCAGACAGAAAAAAAGTGCCATTAACTTCTAGCTACTGGAAACAGTACGTTTCCTATGAAAAAATGAAACGACATTTCCTTTTAACTTGCAGATTTTCCCTAATGAAGCCTTTAATTTGACAGCACAGTTCATTCTTATGTTGTCACTAATGTATCAGTTAAGAATTTTCACCACAAAACTCACTTTCAAAACTATAAGATCAATCTTTGCAAACATTTAACTGCATGCTTTAGATTTACAAATGTACAAGCATGAAATGCATGCTTCAGACTACAGATAACCTAGGAATTTCACTGTAGAACAGTAACCACATCAGAAACTTTCAAGATTTTCCTGAAAGTTCACAGAAAAAAAAAAACCCAAAATAGAGAATTTAAACACATTCCACGCATTCATTACTAAAGACACACAAGGCTTGATCCAGTGACATAACTAACATGTCACATAAAATTCCTTCTATGTTAAAATCCATTCCCGCTCACAGTTCAACAGAAGAGAAACTTAAACATAGGTAGGAGCACTGGATACAGCATGAAGTATGGTGTGATGTTGCAATCATGTGCAAAAAAATAAAAGTTTCATCAGCCAGTGTACTTGGCATTCTTGCATGATGGGTCCAGTTCTGCAGTTTATTTATTCATAAAAGTAGTATCGCAATCAGCTGACTAGTGGGTCAAGCAGGGTAAGAAAATCTTTGTAAATCAAAGAGCCAAGCCCTACATTTCATATATACTTCACATTTCAAAGTCTGAAATTCTAGAATGCAGCAAACACGATAGTGTAACTATTTCTATACTTTCAGTCCATGGGACAACTTATGCTCACTTACTACCTATGCATTACATGTGGCATCAACTTGGGTAGGGGGGCATTGTTTTAGATTTTGTTGTTGTTGTGGCTTAAGTGTTCAGTTGCGTACCAAATTATAACCATAGCTCTTCCTGTTCAATTGCTGGTCTACAGCTAACCTGCATGAACAAAGTATACGTACATAAAATGAGAAGTCTAAATGTTCAAGTACATTTCTCCCTCAACCTCGCATGTAATCACTTCTACTCAACGCTGAAGAGCTTTCAGATAGTCACTAATCTCTTAATCAAACTTAAGGAATTACATAAAACCATATACAATTAAGAAGTAAATACACCCAATCTCTCAAAGCAAATACTACTATTAAAAAATATAATCCAGACACACAATTGTTTCTAGAAACACAAAATCGTAGCTAGTCTCCTGCTGGAAGAAAAGTTCTGTACCAGTAACAAAGCATTACTCTTTCATAACTAGCAAGTCATGACGACATAGCAGCAAATTAACAAATGATGTTTTTACAGCAATCATACTGTCATTATGCCTCTTAATTACAAGGGAACAAACTAATATGAACTCTTCAACTATTAATGCCTCAAACTGCATGATGATCTCTGCACTTGGGAAGCGCTACTGAAATCTGACTAAAGTTCAAAGGTTGGCCGTGTGGTTCTCAACACGGGGTTCGATCTGCATCACACATACACTTTGAAAGCCCCACAAACAAACATGTATTAAGCTGCTAACATCTCCCCTCACCATGCTTTCCCACTGTGAAGTTTATTGCACTCCAGCAAGCTTCAATTAACTCTAGGGCCACATCTTTGAAACAGTCCTCTAAAGAAGCGGGTTCACTTACAGAAACAGCTCCTCTGACTTCAATGGCAGAACCTCTTGTACCAACCAGCACGATGGCTGGGATCAGGTCCTCTTCACAACTTACTGCTGTTGACTACAGATGCAGGATTTTCTATTTCTACATTAGCCTGTCTCACTCCTTACAAGCAATCTCATTCTAAAGGGACAAAGTAGTGTGTTGCAACAGGAAAAAAAAAAGAGGTAAGAATACATTTGCTATTTATGAAACCTGTCTGACATGCGCAAGGATACTTGGATGAGACTAAGCCTTTAAACAAAGCAGCCCTCTTCAGAAATGTAGGGAACTAGTTTAGCGGCATCCAGAGAGGGTGGGGAGGGGGCAAGAGGGAATCAGCATCACACACATCGAGAAGTCGAAAGAGAGACATTTCCCAACACGGAAGATTTTGGTCGGCAGCCTGGCCGCAGCCCAGCCGAGTTTGTTAGAGGAGAGGAAGGCACAGAGCTGAACGTCACCCTGCCGAGGCGGGGGCAACAGCCCAAAGGCACAGAAGCCACCGAGCAAGCGCTGCGGCCCCTTACTCCCACCGACAGCCCCCAGCGATGCATTTCCCTCCGCAGCCCGCCGGGCTCGGAAGCGCGGACACGACGAGGAAGCACAGAGCCGTCTTCCCGATCGCCGGCTACCGGCCTCCGGCCGCCTCTCCTCGGCATCCCTCCCTCCCTCCCGCCGCGGGGCCGGGGAGCCTACACGGGACACCGGGCGACACCTCGCTTCCTCCGCCCGCACCCCCAGCCCTCTCCCGCAACCCCGGGCGGCGGGGCAGCCGCAGCTCCCGCCCGCCTCAGCCCACCGGGCCGGGGCCGCCGAGCCCCGGACGGCGGCATGGAGCGACAAACCGCCCGCCGCCGGCCCACGCCCGGGCGCTCCGGTAACGGCGGCCGCCCCGCCGCGCCGCCTCACCCTGCCCGCCCGCCCCTTGCCACCGCTCACCTGCGTCCTGCGCGCCCCCCATCGCCGCTGCCTTGCGCGGGAGCCGTGCCGACGGCAACAGCTGCTGGGCCAGGTGCCGGAGCTGCCCCCAGTGCCCCTCCGCCCGGCACCACTCGATCTCCCCCTCCAGCTTCACGTGAGAGTGGGAGCCCTTGGCCGCCATCTTAGCTTGCCCCGCCCCACCCCGCCCCGCCCGGCGGGGAATCCCCGGCGGCAGCGCCCGCGGCGGCAGCGGTGTCCTGGTCGCGCCGGCCCTCAGGTGCCCAGCGGGCGGTGCGTGGGCGGGACGGCTCCACGCCCGAGGCCTGCGATCGGGGACAGCGGGTCCTTCACGGCCACCCCTCTCTGCTCGCCTCTCACTTGACGCCCGGGCCGGAGAGCCATTCCCCCGCACAGGCGGCCGCTCTCCCGGCCCTGCCGCCCGCCGAGTGTGCTGGGGTGCCCGCGCTCGGCCGGCCACGCACAGCGGGCCCGCGGGGCCTGGGAAGTGCTGGCACCGCCGCCGCGGCGCTGTGTTTGCTGCCCCGCTACCGAGGCTGCGGGGCTCCCTTTCTCGGCGGGAAGGGCCGGGGGCGCAGCTGCCTTTCGGGGGCCCTCGGAAATGACCCAAACCCCAGGCTTCCTCCTGTCTGCTGTCCCTGGCAGCGCTCGCCCCCCGCTGCGGTAGCAAGTTCAGCGCAGAACGACCCGCTAGTGCACGAGTAACGAGCCGAAAGCCCACGCCGTTCCCCGGGGCCGGAGGGCCACAACCGGGAGGGGTGTCAGCAACCGGTGTTTCCGTGCCATGTGCGAAAATACCGAGACATTCGGTGAGGGGGGGAAGCGAGGAGAACACACGGTTTACGAGCTACGAAAGGTAACGGCGACCGAGGCATCGCTCGCAGTGCGCCCTTTCGGGGGGTGGGGTTTTGGGCGGGAGGGGCAGGGCTGGTCGAGGCTGCCGAGGCCGAGCGGCGGCGGCACCAGCGGGACCCGGGACCCCGGTCCCCGCCCCGCCCCGCGCTGGGCGGCACGCTCCACCTGTCCCTCCGCGAGGCCTCCACGTGGAGGTCCCGGAGCGGTGACGTAGACTCCGGTCGGCGGAAAGGTGCAGCCAATGGGCGGGAAGAAGGGGAGGGGCGAGGGGGCGGGGCGTGCGTCGGGTCAGAGGTGACGCCGGGGATGGTGTCCGGCCTGCCCCCAGCGCGGCCCCGCCTGCCCCTGACCCGGAGCCCGCGGCAGGGACGGCGCGGCGGCGGGCGCCCAGCCCCCCGAGGGTGCGTAGCCTGGCGGCGGTGGGGCCTCGCCGTCCGCCAGCGCCGGAGCGGGATGTGCTGCGGCCTGGGCGGGGGGCGGTGGGGGTTTCCTCGGCGGCCGTGCCGGGTGGGGGGCAGGCAGCCAGCGCGGTGCCCGCTGTCAGGGCCCCCGGCGCGGCCCCGTGCCGAACCGGGGCAGCGTTTCAGCGGTGGGAGGCAGCCTGAGAAGCCGGACCCAAGCCTCAGCCCCGCTGAAGTGCCGCTGAGCGCTGCCGTGACCGGTGCGTTTTTGGAGTTGTGTATTATTTGGGGCATACCAGCCCTCACAGCCCTGCTGAGACGCAGCCCCTCTGGTACCCTAAGCGACCTTTGCTCCCGTGGCGGTGGGGCAGATCTGCCTGGAGCTGGCGTGGCTGGCTGCCTAGAAGGTGTATGAAGACCCAAGCGTGGCTAAAGAGTGCACAGTCGCTGCCTGGGAAAAAGAAAAGTCGTTTTCTGAAAATTACTGTATGCTTCCTTGAAATAGAGGTCCTCATAGAAATTCTTAATTGGACCTCTCTGGTTTTCTGCTTGTTAAGTGCTTGAAATTAAGTGAGTTCTCCTATTTTAGAACTTAACAGGGGTATTTCTAAGCACTCTGTAAATGCGCTGAAAATAGATTGCATTTTTCATGTGTTTTTTTTTTTTTTTGGGGGGGGGGGGAATGTTTTCCTTTTTGTAGGAGATCAAGATGGCCCAAAGAATTTTTAGAATACCTTTGCTGTTCTGCTTTCTGGCTGCATTCTTCATCTCTGGCCGAGCTGAGGAACATGTAGGAGAGAGTCAACACGCAAATATTCGCCTTGATAAGAACTTGGTACAAGATAAAGAGTATGTGTTCTATGTTCTAAAAATGTAAACTTTACTTCTTAATGATTTGCTTATCTCATAAGTGTTGTTACGTGAGTTGGACTTAAGCCTAGGACTTTTCTCAGGATGTTGTAGGACTAGCTGGAGTCAGATATGAGACATGCTTGCTCGATAAGTTTCTAGAGATACTAGACCTAGAAAGGTCTCTCTGGAGCCTTTAGCCCTACTCATACTATAAAGAATTTCTTACAGGAGTCCTGCTTACCTAGATCAACATACTTTAGACAAAATCATATTCTGAACAGGTAGAGTGAGAGTTTTTTCACATTTGTTCTTCATGCAGACAAAACAGTGGTAGCAGCAAATAAAGCTCCCTAGAATACTTTATATTTGACTGGGAAAGATCGTCCTGCAGTTCCAGTGCTTTGGCAAACAGCCAAAAGGAAATTTTGGGCACTGCTTCAGTTGTTTTGATAACCTGCTAAGTAGGCCAGAAGAAACAGAAACAGCAATCTAAGATATTAGAGGCCAGTACAGCACCTGTAACAAACCACCTGTGTGCCTGCTGCATCTTAGTATAAAACTGTAGCTTTCAGTTGTCCTGGTTGCCCAGGGCGCTTTCAGAGATACAGTATTTCCTGTCTACTTGACTGTCTCATCAAAGACTAAATTTGATGTAAACAGAGCATTAAATATTAACTGTTGTGGGGTTTATTTTTTTTTTCTTAGCCACATCATGGAACATTTGGAAGGTGTTATTGAGAAACCAGAATCTGAGATGTCTCCGCAAGAGTTGCAGCTTCATTACTTCAAAATGCATGATTATGATGGCAATAATTTGCTAGATGGGTTAGAGCTTGCTACTGCTATATCGCATGTCCACAAAGAGGTAGGTGGAATTTTGTAACAGCGTGTGTGTCTGGAAAGAGTTCCAGCTCTCTAAAAGCAGCTTACAATAGAACAGAACAGTTACAACACATCTTTAGTGCAGTTACTGTTTTGCCTGAAAATGAGCTTGGTTTTCTCCCTGATAGTTTTGGTTTGATTTATAAATGTGCTAGCTTTATCACAGCTTTTCATGTCGCGTTGCAGTTTTTGAGGAGTCTCCATTGCAGTTTAAACTTTAGAGTGAGGAAGAGTGACTGTAGAGTGAAAATGATTTGACAGAGGGGATACTTTGGTAGGCAGGGACGGGGAGAAAGGGAAGTAATCTAGAATGGGATAATGCTGATGAGAGTTTATAGAAATAGCATGCGATACAATGATGTTCAAGGTTCTAGGGCTACTCTTTTCAACTCCAAACTGTTACTGCCATGGACACACAAACTGTAAGAGACCTCCTGCACAAAATTAGTGTTAGAAGAACCAGTCATGGTCTGCCTTTTTCTAAACACAAATTGTCTTTCCAGCTAGGAACATTTAAGGACAAAGTAGGGAGATACAATTGTTAGGAAGACCATACTCACACACTATCTCATACTGACCCTTTGGAAGTTACAATTCAGAATAGCATAACCTCCTGGGGACACCTGTGGCAAAAAATACCCAGCCAAGAACAGAATAATGACTTGCTGTTTCTTGTGCAAAGGCACCTCTTGGTATTCCTCTTTGCTCATAAGAGGTGATACTAAGAATTTTACTGACTTTAAGCTACTGTGCTGGATTTCTTCACTACTCTGTTGCTGTTGAGCTCTGCATTTTGCAAGTTCTGGTGCACAGGAAGATGTGTCTATACTGTGTAGAAACTATAGTGTCTATACTACATCAAGATCCAAGTTAAGAATACATCTGTTTGTTAGATTATTACCCATCACTGTGCTATTCAGCTTTTAGAACTTTTGGCTGAGAATATTAATGGGATACAGAGTGCTTCTCTGGACTTCATGGCTTGCACCTAGTAAAAGTTGCTTATATTGGTATAAATGATTACATAAAACTTAGTGCCAAATTAGGCACCAAACATGAGCAGCTTAACAAAAAATTAGTTGTCAGTAATCTGTCATGTATGCCACTAGATGGGAAACGCTGCTAAACTGTTTGACATGTTTTTGGTTTTGTAGGAAGGTGGTGAGCATACCCAGGCAATGAAAGAAGAGGAGCTGATTAGTCTAATAGATGATGTCTTAAGAGATGATGATAAGAACAATGACGGATACATTGACTATGCAGAATTTGCAAAATCTCTGGAATAAGGATTTGCAGGGGGCTTGTTTCTCCTTCTAACTACATGGAAATGTGAACCAGTATAATGTGATTTATTACTGTCTCATATCAACCTCTGTGCCGTGAGAAGGAGAGGTGTGCCAGTTCCAGCTGAATTGATTTGGAAGTTGTATACGTTAAGAGACTGGCTAACTCGGAGCGAGAGCCGTGTTTGACTAAACGTAGCTACACATTTGAATCTTGAAACATGGAAACATCAACAGTATTCACATCGGGTACAGCAGGCAGGCTCTTAAGTAGCTGTGTATGAATACTAAATAGATCATATACAACCTAAATTTCAGTTTTTCTGTCATTGGGTTATATAGTACTTGTTTGCTTATATCTTCTGTTTAAACTTACAAAATACCTAGCAAGCAAGAAAAGATTACTGCATATCATTGTATTTCAAGGATAAATGTCCTTTTACCTTCCCCCTAATTTCAAAGGAAATTTGCATTTAAGTGCAGGTGCTTGAAACGGCAATAGTAGAGGAAAAGCGTTTGAATGTGGTTTATGTTTGAGGTTCACATGATACCATATGGACTTTAACACAGTCTTTGAAGAAATTTAGTATTTTTAAATATATGTACTTCCTAGCATACCCTTACATTTTACGTATAAATCTATATATATACACAGTGTTTCAATTTCTTCTCATCCTTCACAGATTTATTTTTTAGATCTTAATTTACTGATTTTTTTCTCTACCTTCTGTGGTGTTATCTTAAGAACAGGAAAGTATTTTTAATACATTTACATGTTGTATTAATGCTGTATAGCATTTACTAGAGTAGCTTCTGCTATCTCATTTTGGAGGTCACGTTAACAGTAAGCCAGTTTAAAAGAAAAGCTTCTGTCCAATTTGTTTTTTACAGTATTAGCCAGCAAGATAATTTAAATGAGCAAATAATGCTGCCTTGTTAAGGTTTAAGTTCATGTTCCTTGACACTTAAATTACGGTATTACTTTCAGGAGGTATTTAATAACTACCAGTTTCAAGATACACTAGTGTTTGCAAATTAACATGGTTCTAGGAATGTTTTCACTGTCTTGACTCAGTATTTGATAAGTCAAACAGTTTAAGGATATTCGAGAAGTGATGTGTTGCTGTGTTATTGATATTTGGTGACTCTAAAACATAGCTGAAATCTTAAATTGCAATCAATCTTTATCCATTAATTGAGAACCTAAATGTTAGCATATTTCTGTAAAATGTATAAAGAGCTATTTTCTGTACAATAATATTCTTATACAAGAGAAACACATTTGTAAAAGAAATTATTTCTTCTGTTTAAATGTTTGTGCAATGAATCCTGAGTGTCAGACTTTTTTCTTTACTAATTATTTATTTTGATACTTTTGTGGCCAGGGTTGTGCTGGTTGTAAAAGCAATAAAAACAAGTTGGGAAGTTGGGGTTTGTGCACTCTGGAGCTAGATTCACAAGGCTGGAAGTCCTTGTGAGAAGTGTACCTATTTTTTTTGTCTTTTTAAGCTCGTCACTGTTACTAGCAGTCATCTTAAAAGAAAGCTGTTCTTTCAGTTAAAGCATTTTTAAGTGTCTCTTTTGAGGATGATTAATCTGGAGTGAATGTTGAATTAGAAGAGAGTATAGAAAATGCTTGTGGGTAGGAGGGGAGAAGAGGTTAAGCTTCTCAGCTTTCAGCACTTAAAGCAGGTTGCCTGTAGATGTGCCAACTCTTACATGCTTATTGCATAAGCTTCTGAGATTTGGATTTATTTGGGACAAAGAACAAGACCAAGGCATTGACTTTTATGCACTGCTCTTAAAAATCATGCTTTTCTTATCAAGTGCAGTCTGTAAACTTAGTCCAGCAACCACCTGCAGGGCACATTTATATACATATGTTGTATTTATATACACATTTATTAACTGCTATTGTACGTGGCAAAAGACATGCACCATAGAAGCTTTATAACAGAAATAATTATGGTAGACGTAGGTAACATGAACGTTGTTTACCAACTACTTTAAACTTGTTTTTAAGAGTTCAGAAGTATGTATAAATAGAAAAATTATTTACTGAAAATGGAGGACCTTTTGCTACCTTTGATTTCATGATGCATGAAGAAAGATCAAAACAAAATTTCTGCTTTCCTAGAAAGAACAGTTCAAGAAGTGCTACCCAAGCTGAAACCTGCATCATCGAGTCTTTACTCAGCCTCCTAAAAGAAATACAAATACTTATCTTTAAGTACACTTAAAGATAAATGGTTTAACAGCTGTCTAGGGAGCTTTCTCTGTTATTGAGTAGAAAAGTCCAAAATTGCTGAGAGTGGTGAGTCAGACTTCTTAAAAAAAAAAAATCTGTGTGCTTAGTTGTAGCGCGTGCAATACCCTAAATGTGCTGGTACAGATCATATATACATACATATAGTATTTTCTATTTCATACATAAAGTATAGAAAATATGGACTTTACAGCAGTACTCACCAGCTATAAAGCTGGTTTAGCTTCCGTAGAACAGTACTGTCTCTATTTCACAGATGGCATAAATAACAGAGCAGAAGGGGTGTATGATTAACTGAAGGTCAATCACATCCCCGGCAAAAACAGAAAACCGCGATAATACCATTGTGCGTGATCTTCACCTCTTCCTAATCTATGATCTCAAGAGATGGGGATTATTTTTCCCCATTAGAGGAGAACGTATCTGGCCTTGTGTTACTGGGTACTACGTGCCCAGTTTAAAGTGACTAGATTATCTGCTTTTACCTCACAAAATATTGCATAATCTAGCAGCTAAAGAAAATACTTAAACTTGTTCTTGAAGCACTCCTAAACTGAGCAGGGTTTTACTAGTTGATCTAGAACATATTCTGTATATGAAGGAGAAAAATCTTGACTGCTTGTCCAGGGCCCATCAGAATGCTGTTAATGGCAAGAATCACTGCCTAGAACTTCCCAGCAACAGTTTTGTCTGCATAGTCATGCAGGCTTTACTACGTTGGTTTTTTTAATTAATGACCTATAACATCAAAATGTCTTAGATTCATTAGGGAATGGTTACAGACTTCCAAATCCTGATTTCATCGGAAGTATTTTCTAATACTGCAATTCACAAGCGTGGGAAGAGTAATGCAGGAATAATGTCATAATCGATGCAGCCACTAGATAGCGTATTGACACTGCACATTCTTTCTCTGTGCTAGGTAACTTGGAGTGCTTCAACAGCCGGGATTTCTCTAAAGCATCCCCACTATTCTGATGATAGGCAGGGCTCGCTCCTCTGTCTTCCGACGCCACATTGCCAGTATGATGCCCCACATTTTTATCAGTTTACACCTGTCATAAAAATTGATCATGGCCGGACTGGTTACTGGTAATTAATTTTCATTGTTTAGGGAATCCAAATCAACTTGAAGTGATAGTAAAGAAACTTGCATTGTAATATTATCAGTAGAAATAATTGTGTAACGGGAAGGCTTTCTAATATAAGCCCCAGGCTTGGCCTGACTTCTTGACCATCTCTACTTGACCTATGAGAGGGTCCAGGAGGTATCTACAGTGGTTTCAATCACCTTTAAAGACTATTACAGGGTTTTCGTAGGACCTGAAGTCTTACTGGTTTTGCATTAGATGTCAGCAAGAGCTTCTGTCGCTGTTCTTACAAGGCATAGGCCCAGTGTGGTCTGTTCAGCCATTTTTGCTTAAGGTGAAGCTTACTGTTTTTTCCTTCCTCTCCCCTATCACAGTCTCACTGTCTGCCCATTGCATCATGAAACAGCTGCGTAATGTTCTAAGTTTTTAATAAACATGTTAGGGCAAGGATCATTGCATACCTTAGTCTGGAATATTTATTATCACAAGGAATTTGTGTTCTAAATGTTTCATCAGCACAGATCCTCTGTCCACATTGAATGAGATCCATTATAAGGGCAGTTATTAATGCCTTACAGCAGGTTTCTCTGAAGTTACCCTTTTCTTCCCATTCTTCTTCCTAAATTCTGAACAGCAGCCTAAATCTTAAGGGTTAATACATACTGTAATTGTCACTGTCTTCCTCAGCTGAGTGGCAGTTTTACATGTAGGTAGAGGGCAGTGTAACATACAACTCAAAGTCTACTACCAGATCCGACATTTTACAAGAAATCAGTACTGCAGTGAACATCATAGTGTCAACTTCTGCCGCTTGATCCAACTGAGTGACTGACAGCACTAGATTTCAAGAAGGCAGATGTCAATAAACTTGGAGAATGGATAGGTAAGATTTCATAAGAGGCAAATCTAAAGGAAAAGCAAATTACGGAGAACTGTCAGTTCCTTCAAGAAATGCTAATAAGAAACCAAGTGCAACTTATGCCATTTTTGAGGAAATTCAGCAGAAGTCAGCTAATTCACAACCTTTTAATTGACCGCAAGCATAAGAGAGATATCTGTAAAGTAGAAAGTAGGTCAGCTGGTAGAGAACCCAAGAGAATACTCCATTCATGGGTGGGTTGGAGGGGTGTATACAGTCAGTAATAACAAACTACACAAGATGCAACTAGCAGAACTTATGAAAAGCAACAGAAATTTTAGAGGCAAAGTTGTAAGAGAAAAATGAAGGTAAGTTTGGACCACTACTCAAAGACGGAGGGAGTGCTAACAGCAGGGAACATCAAGGAAACTGAAGAGTTTCATGTCCTTTTTTCCTCCATTTTTCATCAATCTTTACTAAAAAAGTCAACAGCAAGCAGATAGTGCCATTATTGCAAGGAAAAAGGGATAAAATTTTAGCCCAAAATATGCAAAATCTGCTTAGAGAGTAAGCAGTTAAGTTAGATGTTTTCCAGTTGCCTCAGCCTGATCAACTTCACTCTAGGAGTCTTAAAGGGAGGGTGAAGTAATGGCTGCAGATGTCATATAGCTTGAATTTATTAATTTTATTTAATTTTTTGCAAAGCCTTTAGCAGTACTTCCTATTATATCCTCATGAACAGGCTAGTGAACTGTGATCTAAATGAAACTGCTGTGGGAAGGGGCAGGAGGTCAAGTCTGGTTGGCTAATTCTATCCACGGGCTAATTCCATCGTAACCTATCAAAATACACATGTTTTGCAAGGAATTCTGTGGGCCTTGGTCCCATTTCAAGTTTCATTTGAGATTTTCATTGAAGGCATCATCTCTGTAGACTCCTATTGAGCCAGCCATATTCCAGTTTTGCCCTAATCCATCTAGATCTCAGTTATACATCTCATCTTCTTATCATCATAACCTATTTTCCCTCTTGAAAGCCCCTGAAAACTTGTTCGTTACTTCTACCTTCCAGTCATGCAGTTCTTCAGC
The DNA here is from genome assembly GCF_036417535.1 of Chlamydotis macqueenii. Lineage (NCBI taxonomy): Eukaryota > Metazoa > Chordata > Aves > Otidiformes > Otididae > Chlamydotis > Chlamydotis macqueenii. The sequence goes on along the minus strand of NC_141558.1, from coordinate 83,260,166 downwards.
CACAGAAGACAACGGCCATTTCGACAGTTCTGCTGCACTCAGTTCCGTGCTGCGTGGCAGAGCAGCCTGCAACCAGCAATGATGTCCTGCTCAGTCCTGTAAGGTTATGCTCACTATCAACATCATCTAAGGGCAAAACCCTGCCAAGTTTCTACAGAGCACATTCAAAATGCCATTATGAAGAGCCAGAAGTGAGCTCTTGGAACCAGAACAGGAGAAAGAAGCATATTCCTGACTGCAAGATAATGTTTCGCTTAGGATTCAACTCCTAGCTCCAGAGCATGGAGCTACCACAGCTTCTTCACAAAAAAAGAACAACAGTAAAAAGACTGTTAAGAGTCTTTAAAATGATAAAATGAATTCCTAGCCCTGCTTTCAGCAAATAGTCAACTGTTTTTGTTCATACTGAGAATATAGTGTAAGAACATCCACACTGAGTCAAAACTAAGGTCCATCTAGCCCAAGAGCTTGCTTCAGATAGCGGCCAAGAACAGATGCTGATGGAATAATAAACAGAGAAAGCATGGTGTCATACTTCTCCCAAATAGAATCACAGAATCATAGAATAGTTTGGGTTGGAAATGACCTTTAAAGGTCATCTAGTCCAACCTCCCTGCAACAAGCAGGGACATTTTGTAGGTCAGGGATTTGACTCCAAGAACAACAAAACCAACTAAAGTCAGGAGCTCAGAAAGATCAAGGCTTAAATGTTAAAGTCTGGCAACATTATTAACTAAAAGCAAGGTCTTATGGGACATGGGCAATGTCCCATGGTCAATGGTGCATCCTGGGCAGACTTTACTGTTGATGTTGCTATGCTAAAACCTTCAGTACAAGCTAAGGGGATGCAGCGATATAGCACAACTATACTGTTTCCAGATGTCACATTCTTCTTACTTAAAGTGAGAGACACTGAAAATTGTCTAATGAATCTGTTTGCTTCTGGTTTTGGTCACACTTCAAGAACTGTCTTTAAAAATTACCCAATTTTGAGAAAGCCCTAGCACATATTTTGAAATAAATCCTCTTTAAGAATAGAACATTATACCTTAGAACTCATAAAACCAGAAATAAGCCACAGAAGATAGAATCATAGAATCATAGAATGGTTAGGGTTGGAAGGGACCTTCAAAGGTCATCTAGTCCAACCCCCCTGCAAGGAGCAGGGACATCCCTGACTAGATCAGGTTGCTCAGAGCCTCATCCAGCCTGGCCTTGAACGTTTCCAGAGATGGGGCCTCCACCACCTTTCTGGGCAACCTGTTCCAGTGTTCTACAACTCGCATTGTAAAAAATTTTTTCCTAATTTCTAATCTAAATCTACCCCCCTCTATTTTAAAACCACTACCTCTCGTCCTATCGCAACAGGCCCTACTGAACAGCCTTTCCCCATCTTTCTTGTAGGCCCCCTTGAGGTACTGGAAGACCGCTATCAGGTCTCCCCGGAGCCTCCTCTTCTGCAGGCTGAACAGCCCCAACTGTCTCAGCCTGTCCTTATAAGAGAGGTGCTCCAGCCCTTTTATCATCTTCGTGGCCCGAATATATGCTGAAAAATAATACTGACTTAAGTCTCATCATGTGTGGCTCGCAGCCATCAGAGACTGACATATTGGCACGAATCATGGCAGGTATGAAATTTTTGACCCAGGAAAGAGCACGGGGATGAGTAGAAAGAGATTTGAATACTGTTGCCTTTGGGAGAAATGCTGTTCCCTTTGAGAGGAATGCTGTTCCCTTTGGGAGAGGTCTCCAGGGACTGTGCAGAAGAGGTTGTAAAGCCACGCTGTCAGCTTCAGCATGGGTTGCAGTGGGAGTCAGGAAACACACAGGTCAGGATTTTATACAGCAGTACATGCAGACAGGACTAGTCTCAAAGAAGGAACATGTCTGTTTAGTATACACGCAGAGTTGTTTAGAAACCTTACATACGCCACCATAAATTTATCAGCACATTGGCACTAACTAGTTGAGTTAAAATCTCCAAAGAACACATAACACATATACGTACACACACTGAGGCAGGAACCACTTTCAGTAACCAAATAATTCTGTCACCAGACAGCCTAAAACTATTCAAAGGCACCATTTCTAGCCAAGACCAACAGATTTGAAATATTTTTTGAATCTCTAGGCAAATGAATTTTCAGGGTATGACAAGCCAAAGTCTTTAGGAAACTCTCCAAGCAGATGATCTCATTTATTTTAGCCATCATCTCTCTTAAACACCTTGACCAGTTTCCTTCAACTGTTCCAAAAAAATCTGTCCCAGAATAAGATGATGCCTGTGAAGTTGTAGGTGTATAGGGCTAATTTTGGCAAAGTGAGGAACAGGAATAAAATAAAGTTTATAATGGAAACTTAAGGACATCTGCAGTTTACTGAATACTGTTCAGTGTGATCTATATAATGCGTGATCTTTCCATTGTAGCAAAAATATAAAGTGTTTTTATTATCGTCAAGGGAAAAGACCACTTCCTCCCTATGAAGTCCTAGCTATGAGACAAAAAGACCTGGCAGGTCATGCAAGTATTTTTGCTTCCTCCAACTAAAATGTTTATAGGATCCAGATTCATTTCCTAAGGTCTGGCTTGAGGATTTGTGCAGAGTATTACACCATGTTGGCAGTGCAGAATGATGACAATTTCTGACTGCAGATGTGTCTCCACCACAGACCTTATTAAGATTGCAGCATGGCATTGACATACCCAACTAGCTTTAAATTAGCTAGCTAAGGTACAGCTAACACCATGGCAATGCCATTACAGAACACAGCACAACTGCAAAACCCACCATAAAAGCAGAGTACAGTAAATGGTCAGATATTTTTTGTAGGCCATCTTGAACACTGTTTTCCTGGGATAACATTACTAATTGAACCGAAGCGATCTAGTTCAATGGGAACTCAGGTTTGTCAGAGCTCTAAATCATGTGAAAGTCCAGTAATATGGGTAGTTAAATTAAAATATTCTAGGTGGCTACAAAGTTTGCTTCTAGGTAGTTCCTAGCCAATAGGTCCTACAGTTCACTTTGATGCTCGCTTTGGGAAAACGTAGCACATACAGAGCTTTTATTGAGATCCGGAAATATTCTGAGTTGCACAATGGATAAGGAAAAACTCCTCTAGGGACCTTACACAAGCCTTCTCGGATTCCTGTGGCAGTTGGATGTCCTCTCTAGGGGCTTGTGAAGCTCAGTCTAATAAAAATATCTGTAGGGAAAGGGTTATATATGCCGCAGATCAGAGAGCACATTTCCACCCAATGTGCAACTGAGCTGTCATCTGCGGATACTGCTCCCAGAAATAGCATATCATCCTCAAAGTTACTTTAGGTCCACTAAACCCCATCACACTTCTGACTCGCACCCATGCCTCTTACTTCTAGTCGCCAAATGGCCTCCTAACACAACCATCTCACCTGGGGATAATTTAGTTCAGCCTGAAAGCTTTTCCTGTTGGCCTCTCTAGTATTGTCTGGAAATGCAGAGAAAAAAAAAAATTGATTCAGTGGACGAAATTTAAGTCATTCTAAAAGCTGCCAAACTAACTCATCTCCAGGAACTTGTAACTTCAGCCTGGTGCTCAGATCAGCAAGGAGATCTGAAAAACTGCTCCTGATCCTGTATTACAGGGAATGCTGGTCAGAAATACAACTGGACAGCAGTGCAGAAGGTAAAGAGTGAGCAGAGGAGAGCTATAAAACCATCATACATACCTAAATCTGAGATGTGCTCAAACTTAAGCCACTAGAAGCCATCTTCCCAAATTGTGCTCCCTGATAGCGTAATCTCAGTCTGCTTAAAACAACTTCCGTCAACAACATGGGCTACAATATGGGACTAAGTACGTCAGTGGAACAAAGTACAGCCTGAAAAGAGATTGGTCATTTTAGAAAAGGTTAAAACTGTCTACCAAGTTGAGAGCCTTGAATGTGGAATCTCTTGCACTGAGACTGTTTATGTGCAACTCCAACTTCAGCCTGAGCACCGACCACTGGGGAGCATCTAACTCCAGATGTTTTTCCTGCTCCTTCAAGAAAGGAGAAATGTACAGTTACTCACTGGAAATTTGTGTTCAAGTCACTTTTCAGTGATACATGAGCTTGGAAATGCTGTGACTATTCATCTAGGCCCTTCCACACACAAAACTTCAGTTTGCGGTGACATATGGCATGGGAAATTTCAGCTCAAGCAGCTGACGCCTGGCAAAATTATAAACAATCAGAAACAAGGCCTTCTAATGGAAACTGTTAGACAGCCTTAGCTGTTGGGCCACTGTCGTCTTCACAGCCAGAGAGTGATTTAATCTGTCAGTTATGTGAGCAGTAGGAGTGGTGAATAGGTCTTTGTATTCATTCACAGCAAGTACGTACTCAGAATGACATACAATTTGGGGTTTTTGTTGTCTGATAGTCCACTGGATCTCTAAATAGATGGGAGTTTGCACAACTCGGCTATCCAAAGTAGTGCCACAAAAGATACCATCCATGTTCAGAAAGAGGGATTCCCAAGGTGGCTGACTAGTGTCCTTCCTCCCCAACTTAACTTGTCTGTCATTACCTATGTAACTTAAAAGCCTCATGTCAACAAAGAAGCCTAGTTTTTCCCTCAGTTTTGTCCATCCTTGATGGCCACACTTATAATCAGGGTGGAGCAGGGCCATGAATGCAGCTCGTCTGTGGCTGCCAGCACAAGGTAGCAGAGCCACAGGGCTCCTCCACAGAGCCATGCCACTTACACCTGCCAGGACCATGCTAGCAGCCCAGAGGTTTTGGGTGACCACATTCCCAGAGGTGCTCAGCTGTGCTGGCAACATGGGGAGCAGAGCAGGGGCACAGGGCTCAGGTGCCAGGTGACTCCTTTGCAGAACAACTGCTCCACGTTTTATTGGTGAGCACAGTTTTCTGACTTCTTTTGTTGCTGCAGCAGCACAAAAGGACTGGGACAGGGCCAGCAACTAATATCATGTTTTTACCTGGTGTAGCTGAAAACAGACTATGTTCTATTTTATGTTCAAAAACAAGCCTTTAAATAAAGCTGGTTACAGCTCTGCCAAGCTCTGGTAGACATAGTGGTCCACTCTTCCCTAGCAGCTGTCTGGGCTGGAAACTGTCTGGATATAATCCCCTGTAAAACAGAGCTACAGGGGCACAAGAGTGAGGTTTGCCATCCGCTCAAGGTCCTTCATTAGCTTAGCTTTTATAATCCTTGGGAAGCCAGTGGCAACTAGTCCTAAGCCAAACTCCTTCATTGCCATAGATAAAAATGCTAATGCACACCAATTTGAGCAAAATGAAATGATTGTAAAGCTTCCAAGGATATTTCCAAATGCCAGCCAAAAACTCTCTGAAAAGTCTCACTTTGAGATAGATTACTACATGCTACCCTACAACCTCTCCTCCCTGGAGAGGTGCAGCTTCCGAACTCGTCTGCATTATAACCAGTGTGAAAAACTGGAGTCTATCACTGGCCATACTGCAGTGCATCCCATTTCATCTTGGCACCACACCCAAAGATTATTTCTACTGTTCAGATGAATATGGCCTATTTATTTTTCTCTTATTCTTATGATCAGTTATTTCTTAGCACTTAATCCCAGTGTGGACAAGGTGCTCAGACTTTGTTAGCTCAGCCAGACTCTAAACAACTTGAATAGTGTTTTTCCTCTCTCTTTTCACTCCCTGAGCTGTCCTTAAACATACACGCTCTTGACTCATAAGGGTGAGCTGATCATGGGAGGAGGCATAGCAGAGAAAAGATCTCTGTGGGTGACTGAGGATGGCGGTATATAGGATTTGGAAGGGATAGGGCACAGCTGCCTCCACCAGATCTATGCTGGGGAGCTGAGATATTATGGCTACATATGAAGGCTTGACTCCCTGCTGTGCTGCTGGGGTGTCCTGCCCCAGCAGAGCGTGGTGCTACCAGTAGGGCACAACCAGAGAAAGTCGGGGAATCTTTCCCTCTCCCATTTTCCTGCTGGTCAGACCTCGGTTTCTGGAGAGCACCTTTCCTCAGTGAGCAGCTGGGTCAGTCTCTAGTGTGGAGTATCATGAAAGGTTTGAATGGTGGTGTCCATCACTACCAGAAAGCAAACCATTCCCCCAGGCGCAGGACTGTCAAGGCTGGCTCCTAACTTTTATCTTATCTGGCCACTGCAAAAGAAACTGTTGAAGTGCTGGCAAACCATGAACTATGAGTAGCCACTTAAATCCATCCCTATTCAATGAAATGACAGGAATTAAGTGCTTAGAGCTAAGTGTGTGCTTAAGTGCTTCACTGAAAGGCATAAACTTTGAAGCAAGGCGTTTTCAGAGGACAGGAGATAAGGGGAGGAGGGAACATTCTCCTACAGCCATTACTTCTAAAGGCACAGGAGGGGATCTACTGTCCAACCTGAGTGAAGCCAGCTGCATTTGGGAACCGTTAGACCAGAGGTGAAGTTAGACTGGGATACTACTACATTTGCCATTTAAACATTGCAGAGAAAGACCATGCAGCACGGTACCTGTAAAGATGCAAGTCACTTCAGGCTGCTAATAGGTTCATTGAACCACCATCAACCCAGATAATTAGAGAGAAGGTACCAGCTTCTCAGCGTGTTCTCTCCTTTTGATAGACGGCTCCCAGAAGTCATGCAAGATTTTCATAAGGCGAGATAATAAGCTGTCAGTCGTAGGAAGCCTAGAGTGAACCACACAGAAAATCAACATGGTCTGAAAACAAGAAACATGTCAAACTGCAAAAACAGTTTCTTTCTTTAAAAATAACATAAGGGAGTGATTTGAACAAGCAAGCTTTGCTTTACAAGTCATATTCTAGCCATCAGCTGAATAGAAGGAAAGTATCGGTGTGATTCCTGAGTGACTTGATAGGAAACATGCTGAAATTAACTCTTGATATGAATTTGCCCAGTGTCATCTCTTGCTTTCCAGGCTTCATGACTTCATCCTCAGCTCCTCCTCTTCCCTGTAGACATGAAGTTAGAGAGAACAAGGAGGAGAAAGGACAGTGAGGTGGGAGGAAATCATAGAGAAACAATACATAATACTTCTTTATGTTCTATCCCATATATCATATACATGTTTTGACTCTCAATAAATATACTTACTCATGTATTTACTTACATAAGTGACAGGGAAGACTTAGACGGTCACCAAGTCCTGTGAGCACAGGATGTCATCTCAAACAGAAAACACGTGAGAAAACTCATGTAACCCATGTGCATTGCCAGGGCACCACATGGGCTGTGGGGACGGGATAGGATGTGGGCCCAGCTCAGTGGGTACCATGACCAGGCAGGGATGTGGAGAACTGGAGCCCAGCCCTGCTGTGGCATCACTGGAGCGGGGGCTGATTTGGGGTCCTGGGCCTTGGATAGGGTGAGCAGGGGGCTGGGCAGGGACATTAGGGCCCCTTACTACCTTCAGAGCCTTGGTAGCCATGGCCCAAATGTCAAAGATATCCTAGGTCTATGTGAGGACACATGAGATAGAGGTAGGCTGTGCAGATACAGCTACCTCCAGCAGTTTGGAGCGAATCCAGCAGTGCTGGTAAAGGGACGACGTAAACTCTATTATCCTGATCCACACAGTGGAGTTGCCCCAAGCAGGGCAGATGCTGTTAGCCATGAAAAGCCCCAGCACCTCCATTCCTAGCAATCGGGAAGAACAGGTTTTTCATGGCCCAGGGCTTCAGCAGAAGAAAAGACCAACTTGAGTAAAGCACTGTCATCCTCTCCTGCTCCGCTCTTGTCCCATTCTGGGACTGCCCATGACAGCACTTCCCAAGAAGGGAGAGGAAGATATTTGAAAACCAAGGCTATCGCTGACTTTTCTTCAGCACATTATTTCACTTGAGGAGGATCAGCCACCTGGGTTTACTCAGGTGGAATACTCTGTATGAGGCCTTCATTTAGTGTTTGGCTGCTTAGTTTTTTTCCAACAGAGAGAGTAGAAAAATTGTCTGCAAGTGACAGTTTGGGTTGCTGGGCTTTAGTGGTTTTTATTTTTCTCCCCTCAGCGATTTGTGCCAAGTGTTACTTCATGCATATGAAACACACAACTTCCAGCCTTTCCTCACTGGTGTGAAGTAAGAGTTTGGCACGTGTTGAAAACAACAAGCAGAAATTAACTTGCCCTCTCCCTTCTTTTATGTCAATACTCACCAGTAGTTATTTGCAGAATTAATCACATAGTCATCTTGCCGTCACCTTAATTCTCCACATTAAAAAGGGATTATATAACAAATTAACCTGGTCTAGTCTATCTTCCAGGGACTTACCCAGTGGTTTGCTCTTCTGTATTAAATTAGCAGTTAAAGAAGCTTTTGGCTTTCAGACATGTTCTGAATACCTTCCCAAGTTGAGACCACCGGTGCTAGGAATTGCTGAAGTGCTTACTGCTCTGGAACCACCTCCTTGGTATTTGCAGAGACTGAACTCCAGCTGACCCACCACGCAGTGAAAACATACGGGTAGACACTTGTAATCTGATCTTCCGACATTTGCCTTCCCGTTTAGAAAAACCAATCCCCCAGTTCACCAGGGTCATAGAGCCTTCAGACTCTTTCCTGTCCTCGTTTAAATATAACTCAGGGTTCAGACTTGGGGTATGTGACAATGGAGTCTCTGCTAATTCTCTCTCTGGTGATGGCTTAGCGGGAGGCAGCAGTTGCAAAGCACAGATGAGTTTCCAACAGTTGTGCAAGAACACCTCCATTGCCTTCAGTGATGGGGATATCTGCTGACCAGAGGGGTAAGTTGCAAAGACACTGTCTTATTCCTCCTCAGCTGACTGTATGTTGGAGAACTAATCCTTCTTTCATACAGAATTACACAGAATGAAGTCTGCTGATCGCTAGTCATCTGAAGGTCTGATGCAATGCCTGCTGAAGCCAAAGGCTGTTTTTCTTCTGCCTTTATAGGCTTTGGATCATCGCCTTACTGAAAACACTAAACCTTTGAGTATTTCAAGCTTTAGGGTCAAACCCCCTTACTTTCTGCATTCTTTGCTTTTAGCTGTAACAAGTCCATGTCACCACCACAGTGCTAGATTTGATGGCAAACAGGCCTGTGAATCAGTACAGAAAAAATCATGTACTCCTGTTTTTTTCCCTTTCCTTTCTTCAGCTTCTCCCTTGAGGGTGTAAACCCAACTGCTCATAGGCCTTTCTCATACTCATTGAAATTGCAACTTCATGTTTTACTGTGCTAGAATGAGATAAATACATTAACATGGCCAACAGATAACTTCTACTGACACTTACCAATATTAGGTATTATTGCTTGATTTTAAGCAATAATTCCCAGGTTTCTTAGAAAAAAAAAAATCTTACATATTTTAAAGAAAAATGCCTGATGAAAAAAAAAGAAAGAAAATTATATTCTGATTTTTCCAAGACTGGACAGTAAGTCTGACCTCCTGTACATGTCTTCTGCATGCCTTTGCAGCAGATCCTGAATTGCTTGTGAAAGGTGTTGGCCTGAAGTGTGGAGTAACTGAGCTCACCCATGTATCTGCATTACTTGTACAGCACAGACAGCGAAAGGGTGCCTGTCTTCACTGTGCTTGCAGCGCTTACCTGAAGAAATCCTAAAGGACTGACTGCTGATGACACCTCTGAGTGCTGCCCACCATCAGAGTTTTCACATTGCAGACATGCTCTCACAAGTACTTCATGCGGGACTTCAGAGGATGGTTAGGTGACCACAGCTTTTGGAGGCCATGCGTAAGCCAGAGGTGGAGGTATCTGCTCTTAACTAAAGATCCACTCCTCATGCAGAAGACAAAACAGAATCTGAAGAAAGAAGAAAATATAATCCCTTGTTTTCAGAGTTGCTGATACTTACAGCTAGTGATTGCAACAAATAAATGTTCTGTTTAAACCTGTCCTATACTACAGCAAACAGTTCTTGCCTGGGAAGGTGTGAAGATGACCACAGTGGGTCTAAAAAAACCATCCCTCTTAGTTTTGATTTCTGTCATTCTCTGCTATGTATCTTTTTTGCCCATGCAGTCACTTCATGACCCGTTAACCCACGTTGCTTTGAGAAAGCTCAGTTAAGGAAAATTCAGTATGAAGCCACTTTTTTTTTACAGTACCCTTATGTTCTGCCTACCACAGTTGTAAAAGAATGGTGTTTATCCAGCTGCACAAATTATCAGTAATGTTCAACTGATTTTGAAGTTTCCCTTTAAAAAGGCTTTATGAGGTGTGCTTTTTTTAAATATGAAAACCTGATTCTATTTGTTTTTATTTTTGTTTTATTCCCAACACCCTCTGACTTAAGAACAGCTAAATATTCTCATGGGAGGAACGTATTGTACCATGCCTCAATATTCATCAAAGTAATTAAAGTCACCCAAAGACGAATTAATTGGTCCTAAAATTGCACACAATTATTGAACAATTAAGTAATATTTCATCTGAATTTCTTCATAGTAAGCAAAAACTATGTGCAAACATGCCATCTGAGATCGAAACTCCAGGTACTTGCCTAAGGAGTGATGGCTTGCAGCAGATAGGGTGGATAAATAAAATTTAAAAACCCATTTCAAGTGGCAAACTACATAGGTAGCAATAGTGGTTCCTGCTGCCTTTGGGGATCTTCACACCCAGAAATGGAAGAATTTGCAGAAATTGTCTTTCCAACCACCAAAACCTAAAAGCTTCTACCCACTCAGAATGTATCTATAAAATAAAGAGGATGCCTTACAGAAATGGACACGGATAAAGAATCTATTTCTATAGAAGGGATTTCTATACATATCAAAGTAATGACTTGGTATTTTGACAATGTAATTTTTTTTCCTCATTTTTTACACTTTTTCAGGATTTTACACTGCTGATTTAAACATCTCCAATTCTGCAGCCTGGTTTAATGTGATCTATATGTAACATGTCCCACAAGTGATATGAACGACATACTCCCCTGTGCCAATATGCACAGCTTTAGTTCACAGCGCAGTAGCTTGTACTTTTCCATCTAGTACTTTTGCTTTAGTCCCCAGTGTCAGGCAGTATTGTAATAGTGAAAAGTAATATTGCAAATATTACATCTAAAATGTCTCCTGTTCTATAAAATGTGCTAGTCCTGTAAGAGTGAAACCCTGTTGGAATCTGATAACTCAACGGGAGGCAAAACAATCAGACATTGGCAGTTTCTGTAGAATATTTGTGCCCTTCATTTTTAGTCCAGCAGCATGGACAGGTTGGAATTGCATTGGCAAGCCCACACACTTGTCAAAAAAATTTCAGCCCCCTCTGGTGCAGTTACATGGGATTCAGAACACAACAAACAACTTCTGACCTCTCTGAGCAGCGATCACCCCCAATTGCGGCATTCTGCAAACTGGGAAAATAAACAAAGAAAACTAAACTAAAGAAAGAAAACTGGTTTTATACAAAACAACAGACAAACAAACCAAAAATGTTTCAAAGGAAGAGACTGACCCAAGCAGCTATGCATTAGTATATCTGCCTCAGAGAAATTTTCCACTACCCCCCAAAAAACCCACAAGTAAACCATGCATTAATTATCCCCTTGAATGTATTTTCTGTAATGTTTTCCTTAAAAACAATGAGAGGAGAGGAGCTGGAGATTAAGAAAAAAAAATGAAGAGGAAAATCCCATCCTAAAGTGTTGAGGGACATATTGGTCAGGGAGGGATGTATTCAGAGAGGTTTCTTAGAAGTTCCTCACATTAATCCTGTTGGCAGCTAGCAGAACTTGCGTCGTAGGGCTTCTGGGCTTGGGTCTACAGGATTGCTGCAAAACACCAGCACAATGCCTGTGGCAACAACAGAAAAACTCTAGAGTACGTAGGAATCAAAGTAAAGAGAATGACAAGCATGTTTTAAGAACAATATATTGGGAAGAAGACAGGGGCAGTGAAAAAAACAGAAGTAGGAAACCCCTTCAAAACTGTAAAGTGCTAAAAGATTCATTCAGAAGTGTCTCCTCCAAAGCAAAATATTCCTATCGCCTCACTTCCTTGACAATGCCATTTCCATAGAGTCTGGAATCTGATCTGGCACATCTAATTTACAGAAGCTTATGAAGTTTATGTACTATAACAGCACACGAGCAATGATGTACTATGGATTTTACATGTGTATTTTATTTTTCCACGGAAGTCAATAAAATCATGCCAGCAGAAATCTTGGCTTTACATTCACATAAAATATTTTATCCAAAAGAACAAGCAAAACTCTAATCAGACTGCATCACATTATATTGTTACAAACTGTAATTAATCTGCTCAGACTGAAAAGCTATACTAGTTTTTGACTGAAAGGCTTGTCATTAAGTTTCCAACTTGTTTACATGTAATGCAACATGACAGGAATTTGTGCAGAAATGAGAGAAAATGAGCTATTTGAAATTAACTGCTTGGAATCCTGTCTATAGCTGTTTGCAGTCTGCAGTGGATTGGCAAGGCTGGTTACATGGATTTATGTGGGATTCGTAGGAGGATTTCTCATACTACTGAGCTGTTTTTTAAGAAACGCTTAGTGAAAACTCACCATGCCTTTGGGTTTTCAGGTTTAGGGAGCGAGGAAGTCTGCAGTAACATCCTTGGTTTCTAGTAAGAGTAAATAATAAATCTAAAAAATGAAAATATGTGAATTGTATTAAGCAGGACAGGTAAAAGTAATGTGATTTGTACCTTGTATGTGAAGCACGGCAGTTGCCTGCCCCAGTCCTTTTAGCATGGGATGCCGAGACAGACAATGGAGCCCTGCAGAACAGCTGGGCAAAAAGCAGCACCTGGGCACCACAGGGTCTCTCACGTGATCGCAGGAGATGCTGCACAGAAAGACAGGGAGGAGAAGATTTGCATTAGGTAAGTACAGAAGAAGATCTGCCAGTGTGCCTGTGCAGTGACTAGCTGGTGTTAGCTTGGATGTAGAGAGTCAAGGTGAGCATAGGATCTAGGCTCTGTGCTCAGGCCTGGGCTGTAGGCAGATAGATCCTGTTTAGGAAAGTTCCTTCAGTTGTGCCATTTTTTTTTAAACTCCTTAGCCTAGCTAGTTAGTTAGTTAGAACGAAAGGCAGGAAGGAAATTTGCTCTCTTCAAAAGCCAGAAAGAATTAGTTTGCAAACATGAATCATGAAAGTTCAGAAAACGGGAAGTAATTTAAAAGATCCAAGTATTTATTTATTTGTTTGTTTTAAACTTCATACTTGGCAACTTTCAGCCAACCTGATCTGAGGCAGAAGCAGAAGTTTAGTAATAAGATTTTTTAATGTCTGAGATATGTTTTGGGCCAAAAATGAGTTATGATCTTGTATGCCAATTTAGGATATCTCAAAGAAATAGCATCAGGGATCGGAGGCTAGGTACCCAGCATTTGCTGTCACTTCACAATGTTTCAAACTTAGTACTTGAAATATTGAGAATGCCTAAATCACCAGGTGCCTTTAAAATCTTCATTTAAAACCTTTTCTGTGTCAGAGAAGAATCTTTCCCCTTCATCTGGGAAAGTGTATTTGATGATGGGAAGAGAAGAAGGAAAATTTATTGGACTAATCAAGAAGGCAACTGGAAAAACTGAGTTCATTCTCCAAAAAAATAATATGCTCATGGAAAACCAGCTGAAAGTTAGTGCTTCAGATGAATCCATTTTGGAAGAGGAAGAAATTATGTTGCTGGTGTTAAAAAGACAAGTCTGGAGACAGATGTCGTAATTTCTTCCACTGGCAAAGGACTAGTGCTGAGTAGTGATGAGAGCAGTCACCAATGGTAGGTCCCACTCCCTTGGCAAGTTTGTGACTGCTGTCAGGCACAGAAGGATGCTGCTGCAGTGTCTCTGCCTCCACCAGCCTCCAAGTTGCCAGCAGCCTGTGCCCAATCGCTTCACTGTGAGACTGGACCAGCCGTCAGCATGCTTAGGGACTTGCTCAAGACACAAACACTACCTGCCTTCACCTGAGAGCCCTCCTGGTGGAGGGGCTGAAGGGCGACATGCTTTATTTACTTTTATCAGTTGTTTTTGGAGAACTGGACTAGCTACTGGATTTTCTCATGAATTTGTTTTTGTTTACACACAGCAGCTATTGCTCATCATCCTCAGCAAATGCACTCCAAAGCACACAGGTGCCTTTCCCTGGAGATGGGTTCCCCCATACAGAAAAAACACTGACATCTGAGAGGGAACCACAGAAGGAAACACAGACCACAGAGCAAAAGTCCTGTTCATCTCTAAATTAGTTGTCCTTCAATTAGGTAATTAGATATGTAAGAGATTGAAAATGCCTCTACAAAGACAGTGAGATAACTCTGTTCACGTCTCAGACACTGAACGAAGACTGATTCAGTAAAGCCAGTGGAAAATTATTAATAAAAGAGGTGCTTTGTGTGCTAGTCTTGTTTCTCTCTCTAGCTCATTCTTGCTGTTTGACTGATCTGAGTTACAGCAACTGGGTCTGCAAATATAAATATTGCATTTCTAGCTTTCATGCTTGCTTTGAAGCTTGAGTCCAGTAAGCGAAGACCAGTGAATTTATAAGGCATATTCAAGCTAGTCCGTGGAGACAAGTTTATGAGACTCTGAACCTCTGGCAAGCATCTGCATCTGTTCTATTTACTCAGATAACACGAGAGGCCACACTACGAAAACACAGCATAAATGAGTTACTATATTAGGTCATTCAGCCCCAGCATTAAGACTGGGAGTGATTATATATTGGTTTATTTTATTAATGTAGGCAGTTACCACTCTAGTAGGACTCAGATGAGGATGTTCTTGCTGGTAATGGGAAAAATAATAATCTTTTTTAGATTTTACTGTCTCCTCCCTTCTCACTATGTATCTTAAATGGCTGAAATCCAATGGCTTCTGAAAATGTAACCTCTAAAACAGTGCTTTCTTAAAACAAAACAAAAAACCCATAAAACCCTAACCAACTAAAAAAAAAACTTGGACCATATGAAATACTGTGAAAAGCCTTCTCTCTAAATAGTTCCTCTGATGAATACAATAAAGGAAGGAAACAGAGTACATCGAACAAGATCTCTCCCATGTTAATTATGTTGCTTTTTTCCCTTAGGAGAGAGTGTTTGATATATGGCAGAATACAAACTGCTGAAAATTAAAATGTGCTGCAGAACTGGAATCTTGTTAGTCTCTGCTAAGTGTTTAGCCTTTCACTTGCGAGCTGGAAAGTGATGGTAGTTCGTGTAGGAAACACCATGTTTCTGCCAGGCTACGCATGACAGGAGTGATCAAACAGTCTGCACACAGTGCACACACGTGCACTCATTCATGCCCAGACGAGAAAGTGGGTTTGGGGCACAAACATACAAGCAGCTGCTGCAGCAATCTGAGGTACTGTTGTTAACACTTCCAACCTCCTTTCTGTGCTATGGAAATGCAAAGGAAAACACACCCTCATGAAATTCTGTATTTTGAATATAACTGAAATAGGTATTTTTGTCCAAAAAAAAAAAAGTGCCCCTTTGTTAGTGGCACTTGTCCAGCTAGATAATGAGACATCCACTTCAGTGGATTCTTCAGTTAAAAGCTGTTATAGGTACATTATATGGTTAACAAAACACATCTACAGCAAAACTTAATACTTGAAGTTGTCACTCTCAATTTTGAAATGCCATGTGACATTCCAGAGTCCTAGTCATACCATAGTATGAATTATGGGCGTCAGTGACCATGTTCCCACATAAAGCAGATACAGTACCAAGGCCATTCCTTTAATTTTGCTTTCCAGCAGAGACTATTGATGTAAACAGTAATCTATCAACTCATCCACTGCAACCTAGAGCATTACTGTTGCGACGAAGAACCAACAGACAGCTTTGTCCCCAGAGCATGCCTCAAGAGCAGGGTGCAGCCCAGAGCATTCGCTTTGATCCATCCAGCTGCCGTTTGCTTGAAGCTTTTTCCCTGCAGACTAAGTTTCAGCTGGGGAACTGGAGGCTTTGAAAATTTGGGTCAGAGCAAGCATGGAAAAGGCATTTTCTAGGGAACTGATCTCCTGCCCTGGTCCAAAGCACCATGAAAAGTTCAAAGGGATCAGCTACCAGTGCTGAACAGGATAAATACCAACATTTATTAATGATATGAGTCAGCAAATAATTTCTTGCCTTGCAGAGTAAAAAAGCTTGTAGCTGTCAGGCTTCCCATAAAATTTGACATACAGTCATGAAATACACTGAATTCCTCAGTGACTCCAGCCCAGTCATGAGTCAGAGACTCGCACACTGCCCCATCCTCAGGCACGATAGCCAAGGTCCTTCAAAAGCCAGCTGTAGGAACTGACTCAGAATCACAGAATAATTCAGATGGAAGGGACCTCTGTAGGTTATCTGGGACAAGCACTTTCCCAGAATAAGGCCCACTGAGGCCATGTTTGTTCAGGGCCTCATCCAGTCAAAATCTGGGTATCTCCAAGGTTGGAGATCCCACAAACAGTCTGGGAATCTTTTCCAGTGCTGCACCACCCTCCCAGTGAGAAAAAAATTCCAAATAACTAATGAGAATTTTCCACATTGCAATCTGTGCTTGCTGCATCTTGTTCTGTCACTGTGTTCCTCTTAGAAGGATCTGCACTCAACTTTATACAGGAGCTGGTGTCTTTTGCTACCCCCACATGTCCTCACATTCTGCATCCTCAGACAAACTACTCTCTCTAAAACACTCAGTTTGGATGACCGGGATCCTCCTTGCTGCAATCCTCATTCATGATTTGTAGTCTTCCCTCATCCCTCATTGGAGCCATGCTCACCTCACTACCTTGACCACAACAGTGAATTAGTTCAACCCTGAAACAGACCCTTCATCTTTTTTTTAAAGCACCCAGGCAATCAGCAGTGCTCTACAACTAGGCAAGCTTTCCTGAATCAAATGCACAAAACCAGTCATTTGGGTAGCACGATCCAAAGTTCCTCAAGCCAGAAAGCTCAGGGCAAACTTGATTAAGCCTTCACCAGAAAATGACATATTGTTTTCTTGATATTTTATCCTCCAGGCATTTAAAATTCACTCTTTTCTCTCTTGTTCTCTCTGTAAACTTTTCCTCAGCCTATGTTTCTTAGGCAGCTCATGTCGGTGGGAATAATTTCTGCAATGCCAATGTTCCTTTGTTAGCCTGCCTCGGCTGAAGGCAAAAAGAGTACTGCCCTATTCAAGACTGAAAGGCTATTCTGCAACACATTAGATCAAAAAGTACAAATATTCTCATGTCTTCTTGTCTTTCAGCACAATATGAGACTCTCACCTATTTCCTCCCGTTATAAAAAGTATAAATAAATGTGGGGGAAAGAAAAGCATGCCCAGTAGTATGAAAGAATAACAAAAAATTCTTGCATTCTGCTTATTGACACTCCATGATCAGTTTTTGATGTACACAATAGGGAATTCATATGTATCAGGAAGAAATATCTATGGTGAAGTTAGTGGGATGGAGTTTGTATGTCCTGAGGTAAAAAGCTACTGCAGTAGCGATCTCAACTCTGAGATTGAAGTGCCATGTCTAACAAGTTCAGACCTAGTAGAGACATCAATATGCTGTGAGATAAGTATTATCTACCCAAAGGGCTGCTGCTAGTCATTGTATCACAGGCTTGTGCTGTATCTCTGAGCAACTAAGATTATGTCCACTTACTCTATTAAATTTAACACAGTGACTTCATATTTTAAAAATAATTTTTCAGTATCTGAAAGTAGAAATTTCCACTCCCTAGTTTTCAGGACTAGTCTAACTCATATTTTGGTCCCAGAATGGCAGGACTTATTTCTTTTCTATCCTGTTATTAGAAAAATAATTGAAATATTTTTCTTTGTCATTTCCAGCAGCTAGGAATTGATGGCAGTAATCAATCAACTCATTATTATTGGAAATAATAACAATTTTGGCTATAAGCCAAAGCCTGCCTTACAGCCTGTGCAAAAAAAAAGTTCTAGAAAGTGTTTGAGTGGCTTAGCAAGATTTACACACGGCTTCAGGGCACAGATATTAAGGAAACTCTGCAACCTTTTGAAAGAACATTGCATGTTCTCCTTCTTTCTCCTCACCATTCAAATCTGTGAGGTTTTGTGATCAAGGTCCCAGCTCAGCCCAAATCATAAGGGAATCACCAGCCGCTCTACCCTGATACCAAGATCCTGTTTCCCATAGAATTTCTGGCTGGTGGCTGGATGGAGGCACAGGGGTAAAGCAGTACTCATGCAGCACTGCAGAAATCTAGTCTGAAAGTTTTTCATGCTTCAGGAAAGGCAAGGCCATTTATATGCTTTGCTGAACGCTCTGAGTTCAGAGTCTTTAGACTGGAAAGTACAGGGAAAGCAGCAGGACCCAAAACATCAGCTCACCATAACTAGCCACTGCAAAGCTCACAAAGGATCAGGAGTCACAGGTTCTGTCTATGCTCTAGCTGCCAGAGTGCTCCCAATGGTTTTTTGAAGTTGAAGATCTCCAGCATCTGATGGCCAGATTTTCTCAGCCTCAGCTTGGGCTGACTATAAATTCAATCTGCTCTTGACCAAGACATGTCGGAACCCTTTGGAAAGGACCTACCTTGCAAGGTAGGATCTGAGTAATCCTTTCTGACAGACATTGTCACCACAAGGCCAAGCAGGATGGTGGAAACTGCACAAAGTGCCAGGACCTCATCATGCCACAGGGGAGCCTCTGCATAGCAGTGTGAGCAAGCTGTTGAGCCCAGGCTCTATGAGAAGCACAGTGTCCAGAAAGGCCTGAGATTATCTACTCCAGCTCCACTTTAAAATCAGGTAGCTTTCTTCCTCCTGTTTCTCTTACTGGCTCTAGATTGTCACAGCTTTGACAATTAGAAACTTTTTAATTGCCAATGTGAATGTATTCCATTTAGTTTTTTGCCCTTTGCTTAAAAATTTTTTTCCTCCCTAGAAATTATGCCTCTAATGTTCTGTTAGCATCTGACCTTGAGTTGGGCAGCTAATCCCAATCTTCTCACTCTGCTGGAGGCAGACTAGAAATACCTAATTCCCTGTGTTTTCCTTGATCCTTGATATTGATTCTGGCTCTGACTGCTGCCCTCCCCAGTGGAGGCATCCCTCCAGGAAAAAAAGATATTTGAGGGAGAAGGGTACACAGTGTTAGCAAAGGCCCAGGTCTTCCTGTCCCCCAACCCCATTAGACTGAGATACTCATAGCAGTGCTGTGATGTTGCACTGGTGGCACTTCTCCCCCTCACTGCACAGCACTGTGTCTGCTTGGATTGTTCCTTCGTGCCTTGAACAGAAGATACATCATGAACTGTTGTCACTTATTCAGGGAAAATTGCTGTTACTCCTTTTACATGAAACAGATCAATATACTACAGACTTGGAGCAACTGGATTAGAAAGTAGTAGAAAAAACTCAGGAAGATGAAGAGGAAAAATATCCAGATCACAAATGAAGCAACCCTTGCCCCCAACCTTACATTTAAGTCAACAAATATATTCAAATTTGTTTTTAATTTGTAAGTATTGTCAAGCAAAGCCAATCCTAGAGCAATCACTATGCAATAAAATAGCAGCCATAAAAACCAGATTGGATACTGTGAGATAAACTCCTGCACATCAATTTACACAATTAATAACTGCCAGAATAATTACAAGTCTTCTAGGAGTTGGAATCAAATCATAAATCAGTCCTCACCAATGTGTTAAACAACAAATACCAATTTAAATGCAGAACTGCTGAGCATGGCATTAGTAATTGTAAGGAGTGTTGTAAATACAGATGCTTATCCCTTAGGGCCACTCACAGTATTATGTACACATTTTTCACTAACGTTTTGTCCCCAGTGGTGTCACATACTATGGTGTTTATTCCCAGGGTAGTGTATTACTTCGTGCAGATTTCCACATACCTACTTGGCCTATTGCTCAAAGGGCTTCTGCCATATCATCTACCCAGTGATCACACAGATGGTTAGCAGCCCTTCTTTGAGTCATATCAGAAAGAAATGGTTTTCCAGCCTGCAGCAGTGAGTTTCTGTGATGGCTGAACCACCCCAAGAACCACTGATTATTATTACGACAAAGCAAAACACATGATTGATTCCTGTTTGTAAACCATTATTATAGGGCCTTAGTATGTGTAATTGTAAAGCTCAGCCTTCATTAAAGGTTTTACTTACACCACAGTACTTTGTGCTCACGGCTTGTTCTAAAAGAGAGGGAATGTGTTGCATCCGTGACAGACATGCAGTTTGCCTATGTCCCATGATGGCTCGCTTCTCCTGAGCAGATGTGGTGAGGATGAGGCAAAGAATCATGCTTGTTGCCCTCACTCTTCCTCTGCTTCCTCAGGGCAGGTAGGGCATGCTGGCTTCCTATCTTCTTCACATTTGTGAATGTAGAGAGCCTTACTGTCTTCTCTGTCCCCTTGGATATGACTCTGAGGAATGATCCAGAAATTAACTTTATCATTATATTTGCCTTGTGAGAAAAAGCACCTCCTTCCTCCCTCTTATCCTTCATGACCCTCATGCAGAACAAGATTGAGGTTTAGTGTAATTCTTGTGTCTCTGCATTTGAAATAATTTTTCTTTTAAAAAATTGAGTACCACAGCACATTCAATATTCATACACCATGGGGGATTTTCTTTAGCTCCACTGAGCTTTGGATCAAGCTTCACGTCACTTTAAACTTCCCACAATTTCAGACCTCATTGTTACTGGCCTCTCTGCAAGCTGCAAGGGACCCAGCACCGTCACCCCCCCTCAAGCAGGATTTCAATTAGCTCCATCTCCATCTTAATTCACCAGTTGATCTGATGATGTTTTGAGTGAGGCCTGTTCCACATTTGCTCATCAATACTGCATCTCACATCTCAGCCCTAGAGATTTCTATATTTATCTTGCCTGGGATTACAGAGAGGACAGAAGGAGACTGTAAATAGTTTGCCCCATTCTTCTTGACTTATTAAGGGCTTCTGGTAAGGAAAAGAGTGCTGGCTGTTTTGAAACTAATTTGCAAAACAAGCTTACTTTCAGGCAGCCACATCAAGTAATGTAGAATAGAATAGAATAGAATAGAATAGAATAGAATAGAATAGAATAGAATAGAATAGAATAGAATAGAATAGAATAGAATATAGCTGAAAAATGTTTTGCTAACATTTGTTTACATGTTACCTAATTGTAAGATTCCTGTCCACGGCAAAGCTGGAAGTGCATTTCTATAACATTTTCCTGATGAAAATAGGTTGGTATATCCTCAGTGCACATCTACTATGAGTAACATTTTATGCATGCCATACAATAATCTGTATGTCAGGTGAAATCTCTAGGGCATAGCTGAGGGCTTGAAACATTTACTCCATCTCTGTTTCTTTTGGGATCATTCTGGATTATGCTATCTTGTTATTTTGCCTTTATATGATACAATTTTTAAGCACTTATTTGGACAGCTATCAAGTATCCTTTAAGACTCCCACAGATGGAGAAGCAGATGCACTGTAGCCATCTGGGGCCAGAACTATGATTAACTTTCAAGTCAATGTGCCTGTAAGAATGGACTGCATGTTAGAAATGTTTCTTCCATTTCAACTAGGAAAAACAAAACAAGGTTTAAAAATAGCCTTGGGACTTGGGTGCCTAGCATGAGAAATTTTTCCTGTTAGGCATGTGAAATCAGTGATACTTCCAGAAGTTTGGAAGCTGATGGCCTCCTGTCCCTAAACCAACAGAGATCCTCGCTTCTCTGCACTAGCGACTGAGTTGCATTCACAGCTCTTGGTTGCCACACAGGAATTGTGTCAAATATCACAGTAGCCTTTTGTAATGCTATGACCTACCTTTCCCATAGGAGAGGAATGGCTGGTTTTTGTATCACTAACCTGCAGGTTTTAGTCTCATTGACTTTATCTGCTGTTTCAATTTATGAAAGAATGAAACCAAGACAGGCACCTCAGCCAGTTGGAGAGACTGGGATGGATAATTGCTCCTCATCTGCCTAGGAAGTTCTCTAGCTGTTTCTGCCACACTGTATGAAACTCTGGAGAGCTATAGGATAATGATCTATACCTGTATGCTTTACTGATCCCATAAACCAGCAGCTCCCTGACTCCAACAAAATAGAATTTCTGCATTGTTGGACAGTGAGCATCTCCTACAGGTGGCAGCCTGCGTGCTTTTACCTCTGAACACCCTACCTGCTCACACCTCACACACATCCCTCTGGGCCTACCAGTATACCAATTACTCTCACCATCAGCAAACGTATTCATTTTTGCTCTCAGCAAACCACCAAAGGAATCTCCTTCCCTACTTGCCCCTGCCCAGTTATCGCATTTGTTTACCTTTTAGCTTTCTGGTTCATTCAGAGGAACATACGCTTTATGGATGGGTGGTGAGGAGTCTATGAATGAAAACAGGTTGGGTGAAGTCCACGTGATGACTATGTAGCCACAGGTAGCCTGGCCCAAAGAAGACAACTCTTCCTAAGTGACTTCATGTACAGCTCATTGGGCTTAGGCTGGGAATAGTCCCAGCGCTTAGGAAATGTGAGAGAGCTTGTGTCTGACATATCCCTTTCTAGCCCCCTGAATCTCTTCATCTTCCCCCAAGCCTGATTTCAGTCAGATTACTCATATGCCAGCTTGGACTGGATACAATAGTGGGTCAGAAGGGGGCATACGGAAAAAAACATAAGCCCCACAAATGTTAGTTGTGGGGCTAACAGGTGAACCAAGGACTGGACAGGACAGGTGAGGTGTGGGTGCACAGATGTCCCCTGGTCACCAGCAGCTAAGGCAGCTCATACCTTGGTGGAAACGGTGGGACTGAGGACAGGATGCTGCTGTTTCAGGTTGTGTCAAAGGACAAAGAAATGCAAGGGCATCTTATACCTTTGTCTCAAGAGCCCATGCAAACATTTGGAAAGAATTTGGCTCAGCATTTAGAGAACCCACATGCTATGGAAATGGTAGCAGGTGTCTACAATGCTGAAAATAAGCTGGCATTTTGCAACTGCCTACTCTTGTATGCCCAAAGTGCCAACAAGAAGCAAATCTACTGTGGGGATGAAAGGACCCTCTTTAGCCACACTAGTGTAACAAAAACAGTCAGGGTAGCAGGGCAGTGGAGCGGCTATGTAACTGTGCAGCTCCCTCATTCTCGTCACAGCTGTAGCAAGCCTCAGAGCCAGCCATCAACTTATGCCATTTATAGGCATCAAGAGCACAGTGCCCTAAGGCAAACTTCCCAAAACTTTGAAGACGCCTAGACCAAGGGAGAGGGGAAGAGAGTTTCTTTGGGTTGTCTCTGACATTAATTGGGATTAAAAACTTCAGTTAACACCAAGCACATCAGCTTGTACAATCATAGCTTCTCCTGTAGACTCCTGCAACAGTATCAGAGGGTGTAAAGTGCCATTATCGTTATACTTAGAGACAGCATTTTCAGCTAGCAATGTCAGAGTGCTTTATAATCTTTAACTAACTAATCTGAATTACTTCTGTGAAATAGAAAAGCTACACGGACACAGATCACTTCAACCTCACCTTGAAGTGTAGTCACCATTGGGGTAGAGACCATCATCTGCGTAGTAACACACAATGATATCTTACTCCAGTTTAAAAGGAAGTGAAGACTATCACCTCTAGTTCAATTTCATGAGGAGCGTGGGAGGCCAGGAAGCTGTGTGCAAACACTCAAACTGGACATGGCAAGACTCAGATCTGCTTTGTGAAGCAGCTGCCACTCTGTCACAATAATATTGGTCAGGACTGATAGTGATCAGGGCAGCAAGGCAAGTCAGAGTCCACGCATTGCAAGAGCTTTGGTTTCTCTGTCAATGGCTAGATCAGCCTGGAAATAAACCCTCAGCACCCTGCCAGGCTGCTGGCAGCCCACATGGGACCAAGCAATGCCTGTTTTGCACCATGCTCCCTACCCACGAGCACATCTACACACACTCTCAGGGTAGGAGCCATCTCTGGTCAGTCCTTCCCCACTTAGGGCAGTATTTAAGCATGTGCTTACCTGAAAGCCAGTTCCAATGCTTGTTCCAATACTTCCCCATCTTGGGTCAATAATTTCTGTAACAGCAACAGCTGAAGACACACAAAGAGATTAATGAAATCAGCACTCCCTCACATAACTAATGATTCCTGTTCAACAGTCAGCAGGTGAAGAAACCCAGCAGTAAAATTTTTCTGCATATACGGCTCCAGGATATGACAACTCCTGCCTTAACAAGAGAGCATATGTATTGAATCCATTCATTTCAATGAAGGGTAAGGCAGAAGGGAAAGTGTTAATTATTCTTTGTGGGATGAATGAAATGCACTGTACAATTAGCACCTTCTGCGCTCCTGCCTAATGACAGGCTTAACTTAAGAGAATTCTCCGTACTGTCCTACGTATCACCTTTCTTCTGACATTATCTTCCTTTTCTTGGCTCTCTACACAGAATTTTAATGAGATCTTAATTGTTTTTCCATCAGCTGCAAGGATTTCAAACCCAAGTCATATGTTGGTTGTCATTCTGCAGAAGGTGGTATGGGGAGCTGTAGAGATGTTCTCTTGCTAAAAAGGAGCAGGAGGCAGCCCCCACACCTCCCACTGCATCCCAGGGAAGGGCTGTCTCTGTGTTTCCAGTGCAGGCCTAGAGACTACAGCTTGGTATTTCTGCCGTTACACACTAGGGACTGGAAAAATCAGTCACGCAAATGATTGTCACCCCCTCCCTCCAACTCTACTGCTTGCAAGGAGGTTTGAGGTGTTGGCTTCTGTGCCTGCCTTGCTAGAGTTCACAGGGCTTAACAAGCAGTACAGCCCTTCTCTCAACACAGCTGGAGGGCACCAAATGAGGCACTGAATGAGCTGTACATCAGCCTCCTGGTTTTGTCCTTCACTATCTACTAGTCACCCGCACACTCTCTTCTTTTGCTTTATCGTTCAAGTCATTTTCAGTAATGCAACCCATTTAAAGCACAGATTTACTTATTTCTCTTCAACCTTTTCAAGGGCATTTCTGAAGATGTCACAGAGTCCCTGAAGCATCACGGAGAAAACAAGATGTTGGAAGAGCAACTCATCATATGTACCGACCACAGGGAGTACGAAGGGTTCCTGAGATACAGGCCCCTATGGTGCTGCACTGTTATGGAGAGAGATGCTACACGTTAGGATCACTCTTTATGGTCATCAGGCTTCATGAAAATTAATTTATTACAGAGTGCTTGCCATGGAGTTCATTACCAAGCTGTTTCAGCAGCGAATACTGCCTGCGTGAGCCTGACCCTAGCCATGAGTGCACAGGCAGGAGCGCTTGCCCGGGAGCAGCGGGGTAGCAGCCAGGGTGCCACGGCAGCAGGCAGGCAAGCCCTCAGCACTGGGGTTTGCCTGAGGCTGGCGGAAGAAGCCCCAGACACAGAAAGGGAAGGCTGGTCTCTATACAGGGCTCTTACAGGGCTGTAAAGTCTGCTGTCATGCAGCAAAGGGCCAGGAGCCTAAAACGGATGATGATTTATTGATGTCTCAGACTTCCATAGCTATTCACTCCAGGGTCCTAATATAACTTATAACCAATATCTGTCAGTGATCTGGAGGTTATGATAGGAAACAACAGTGTCTTAGAGATGAGGAAACTGAGGCACATGTTGCTGGTCCAAAGTGTATGAAATCAGCGGAAAATATGACTTGTTGAGATTTTAGAAAAAAAATTAGTTTCAGGGAAATTCTCAGCTTCCCACACTGAATCCCGTGTTCCTCAACTGGACAATGCCGCACAGACTAGTCAGCCATGTTTAATTAATGTTTACATATTTTTGTTATTCATCCACAAACTTAATGTTTATTAAAATATTTCTAACAGCCTTGTTCCCGCACACTACTCCATTTCAGTGTGTGGAGCATACGATGACAGTTTCCATGTAGCTGTCTCCCGTAATCACATCATCGGCCCTCCCAAAATATCTCTCTCCCTTATGGGAAACAGTATGGAAGCAACAGCATCTTTTATGTCATAGCTGCTGTGTGACAACTGTGTGGTTTCCATCCACACCTTACGCTCATTATAGACATTCACTTTTTGACAGCTAGAGTCTCCCCTTTTGGGCTTCGGTGCCAATCCAAATCTCAGTAAAGTCTAAGAAAACAAATTAATTAGCAGGCACTGGAGAGTCTGAACACTGCCCAAAGGTATACATTGTGAACTAAATAAGAGAAGCCTATAATGCTTATTACGTGATTTCAGCTTGTCTGTCTTTTATTTGCAACTACCCACCTCCTGCACCAGGGCACTGTGAGCAGTTCTGTAGCTGGAAGCACAGCCAGAGCTCTGCCCTGTGTCTTTCTGCATGCTAGGCACGTCTCCCTGCCCAGCTAAAGATGACATCGGGAAACTGCCTCAGCACAGCAGAAGAGCATTTGAGGTAGGTACTTTACATTTCATCAGTTACAATAAACAAGATGATAGGGCAGACCCTCCACATTAACATCCCAGGCTGCTAGATAACCACATGAAGTGAAATCCCCTTAGCGATGGACAGCCACCCACTTTGCCCTCATAGAGCATCATGGCCATTCACACAGGACCATATTTTTGACCACGAATAGGAAGACAACACAAATAAACTGACGTGACCTGGGAAACTTGCTTTCCTGCTGCTTTCTCAGGCTATCTTTCATTAACCATGACAAGTATTTAAATTAAAGCAAACACTGCAGATATGAGGGAATTTTTAATTCACTGACAAGACACACTGCCTTCAGGACCTCTTTCATGTCCATTATAAATAGAAAGCCATAGAACTGCGAAACGAAAATCAGTGCTGACAGTCCAGCTCTTGCCTTCTTTAAAGAAGTTGCCAAAATGTGCAAAAATTTAAACATTCAGAGTGATAACACACTGCTTGCTCAGTGCACCTCATCTGTAATTTACAGATTGTTATTGTTGGCATCACTCAAACACTCCATACTTGCTTAAAAAATGTGTCCCTTGCCTAAAGCTCTAGGCAGATCATCTGATTTTGAAACGAGCCAGTAACACTCAACTGAGCGCTGCTACCTGGAGCAGAACAAAATGTGTTCCTGTTGTGTCATAAATTGGGGACTGCTGAGTCCAGAACTGAAAAGTAAAGGTGCAGGCAGGGGCTGATGCATTTGTCATCACTTACATTTCTGTATGAATTCCTCTTTCAAAGCATAATCGCACTTCTGAGTACAGGAGATCTGCAAAAGCAAGCAAAGAGGCAGCTACATCAGCTCTGGAACACACCACCAGATACTTTCCTCCCTCCTTCCACTAGGAAAAATGTGCTACTTAATGTAAAAAGCAAAATCCAAAATATTTCCATTTGGAAATTCCTCTCACTGTTTTATGACAACTGTGATTTGGGCCCCTCATGCTCCCTATTCTCCTTTACACACTTTACTCCCTCTCTCAGTTACATTTTCTGTGCCATTTTCTTTTAACTAGAAGGAAGGATGTTCAACTTCTGAAAGCAGACAGCTTTCACAAACAACCCCAAATTAAACTGGAAAATAATCCCACTTAAAAAGTAAGCAAGCAAACAAAAATCCATAAAAGTCCCTGAACAAGCCCTGTCTTGAGAGAGAATGACCCAGAACTGGGCTGAGGGTGTGATTAAGCAGTGATATCCCCAGGGACTGGAAAGCTTCCCAGGGGATTAAAAGATCTTTAAACATAATTTGCTCTACAACTGAAACCAAAATTTGAACTTAGTTCTTTGGAAGTGAAACTTTAGTCTATTCACCCCAGTAACCTTGTGTTAAGGCACCATGTGAAGCGCCTGGTTATTCAGCCTAAGACTTTCTGCGTCTGTTGATGGAGAGTTGCAACGCGGATGGTGCCGCTGCAGAGATGCTGAAGGAGGCAAATCAGCGGCAAGCTGATACCTTCACGGTGTGCGAGGGTGAAAAAGCAGGTAATGTGAATAGAGTAGGAGCCCACGCACATAGGAGGGGCTGGGGGCTAATGATGCAGAGACAGCTATGGAAATACTCTCTGTCAGGCGCAGCTGCCTGCTTGCAGTGCCCTGCGGCAAGGATACCTGCCCCCGGGCACCCACCGCAGCTGGCAGGGCCTTTGGGTCCCTAGGAGGATCCCTGCCCAGCTGCCTATTTTCCTCTTCAGAAACATATATAGTGCTGACGTGTGTTTGATCACACAACAGAAATACACCTAGCGATGCACATACATGTATCGAGTCCCCTGACCAGGGAGGAAGATGGCCTATGTGAATCTCATTACCAAATGGGGTATATAAATGCACATGCGGTTCATGTGTGCACTCCTCCATAGGATACACAGGGCTCAAGGGGTGTGTGCCTTACCTGGCCCTATGAGAGGCTACATAGGTCAGTTTGGGAAAGGGCATGGGATCCTCAACTTCAAAGGAAGGAAGGAAGAAAATCTCCAAGAGATCTGACATTTTGGAAAGCTGCTAGACCCATCAAAAGTAAAGCACAGAAAGCACACTGAAACACTAAACATGGTACTTTTCTGCCATTATTTGTGAAAAAAGAAAAAGAGAATGAATGTCTTTGCTTGTGCTGCAGAAAGCTCTGAGACAAATCTGTCCTTCAGGTCACAGGAAGTGGTGACATACAAGAAAAAAAAAATCAGCTTTCTATTCAGTTCACATCTGTGTGGTTCCCACTGCTAGAGCCAAGATTATTATTATTTTCTTTAATTTTAATCATGCATGCAGAAAATGAGAACTATGCAGCACACTCCCGTCAAGCCAGAGTGACAGACACTCTGTCTCCTCTTCCCCACCAACAGCCTTCTGGGGCCACACCATCCCTGACCGCTCTAGAGCACAGCTCTACTGACAGGGCACACAACTTGACAAGTAACAAGTACGGGATGGCGAAGGAATTTTCTTCTCTCTCTGTATCTGTTGTCTTTTTTTTTTTTTCCCTTTTAGTCACACTGAATCTATATAAACAAATTACATCACTGACTGCCAGTAGATGAGCTTTTCCGTCTGCGAATAATATTCCATTAAACTAAGGGATTGGAAGCCCTTCACAAGAGACAGGCAAAACTAGCATGGACACATTCTCAAATACGCTAGGTTTTTTTTTTAAAAAGAGAGAGAGAGAGAAGGGGGAGGAGAGGGAGAGACTAAGGGAACTATGAGGGCTTTTCCTTTTGTAGCTGCTATGGGCTTTCTTGGAGAGAAACCACTTGCTGTCTCCCAGAAATGACAGAAGCCCTGGCTTGGCCCTGGCATAGCTTGAAGCTGGGAGAAACTAGATGGGCAAAATAACTTAGAACAAGTATTGATTCCTCACCGTCCTTATTTCTAGCAAGATGCTCTCCCAGCTGCCTCTGTGGACCACTCAGTAGCCAGGAGAGCAGAGTGAGGGGGCAGCGCTCAGTTCCCCCCAGGATCCTGCAGTGGCTGCACCAGCTGCTGGGGAGAAGCAAAGCTGCACGTTATCCCCCTGGTATCTCTTGCAAGTAGCACAGGAGGCAAGTGAGGGACAGAAGCTCCTGTACTCCTGCATGGAGTCAGTGCTCCCTCTGCACTGTGAGAGGATGGGGGGGCAGTTGTGCACCCAGCCTGTCTCCGAAAGCAAATGCTTCTCTTAATCATTTCAGTGTAATAATGAAACTTCCCACTCAGGCAGAACGTGAGAGACCTTTCAGGTGCTCTCAAAGCTCAGCATCTTCCTCAGATTGTTGCTGAAGAATGGCACCATAAACTACAGGCAGAACCGCAGGGCTTTCCTGTTGGTGCTGGGGGAGCCCTTACCTTGGTGCATCCCCACTGGAGCTTTACAAACCCTGTGAAAATTGTTCTCTGTTGTTTTTTCCTAATGACGACAAGAAGCCAGGGTGTAGTGCAATCTAACTGCGGGTATCAAGCTTCAAAAGGTAACACCTTGTAAGATTTCTGACAAGTTTCCATAGATGTTTTTTTATACTCATGCTTAAATCCACTGCAGAGTCCTTATGCATCTGTGTAGGTGCAGTAGTCCCCAGGGGGATTTCGTGAGGTATCACAAGGTCTCCAAGACAGACATGGACCACTTTGGGCTGACTCCGGAAAAAAGAACACAGAAGAAGGTTACAAGATCATTTACAAGCCAACAGCCTTTTGTTTTTCTGTTTTCTAAGATACAGTGACTAAATAGTCTCATCTTGTTAGAATTACCTTGATACAAGCATCTATTACAAAATTTTCTGTGGACATAAAGTTCTAGAAAAGTTCAGAAAAAAATTTCATGTGAATTCAGTCAATGCCTTGAAGGATAGGGGGGAAGGGGTAATCATTTTTTTCCTACCAGTACTTTGTATAAATTCAGAAATACAACTGCACTTTACGTTCAGTCAATATGAAAGTTCTTATGGTTTTGTTGGGGGGGAAGTGGGGGGCAGAGACTGAAATTGCCTAATTTCATTGATTCAATCCATCTTCTGCCAGTCAACAAGAGCTTTCAGCCTAGACAAAGACTAAAATAAAGCATACCAAATAAAAACCATGGACATATAATTGTCATTTCCCAAAAGCTTCTTTCAGTCCCAGCTTCTCAGAAAACTACCCATGCATTAAAGCTGCTGCCTCTCAGGGAAACTAATTATAACTCAAAAAAAAAAAAAGAAAAGAAAAGAAAAGAAAAGGAAAAAAACCCAACCCACACATCTAACTGAATATATAAAGGATAATTATGTCATTAAAACTAACAACATTTCAGATGGCGAAAGAATCACAAGGCAAGAATGGATGTGTTGGACACCATCAGGCTCCCATCAGATTATTCACAATAAAAATGCAGCCATCACCAAAAGAATCTAATCCTTGTGTGTTTCCACTGATATGGCTCAGATGTGTGCGCTGGTATTTTTGAGCCCCAGCAGAGCTGAAAGTGTCAGCAATTCATTGTTTACTGTCTGGACTGAATTGACTCTTGGAGCTCCTTAATGATACACAGACGGCCAATGCTTCATCTACCACGGCATGTTGATTGCCATCCAAGTAAGTATAAGCTTTCCCATAGCTGTAAAGAAGGATCCTCCTCACATAGTCCAAGCAACTGCTCACAAAGGCTCTATTTCATCAGCGCAACTCCATCTTAGTGGCGTGGGCACAGCAAAACAATCATCCTTTTAAGAAAAACTAAGTCCTGGAATCGAACAAACCCAGTGGGTGCTGCGAGGAACGCAGGCAGCAGAGGGTAGGTATGCTTTCTGGCCATAATTTATGGTGAAAAAGAGTTGCTATCTCTATCAGTACAATTGCACAGCCCCAAAAAAAACCACGAGAGCATATTTTCTGAATAACTTCAGTCATTCCCTAGTCTAACCTTGCCAACAAAGAGCTTGATAAAACAAGTTCTTCTGTGAGCAGCTGAGCTAACAAAACTCAGTTTCCTATGGATTTCTGTTACGTACCCCCACGCTACCACCGAAATTAGCCTACTACAGCCCAGTGTCCCCTCCCTGTTACACCTCTGGGCTTACTCTGCACCCCTCTGCCCTCCTCTCCACAATATTCTCAGGTTTTCTGATGTTTGCTCATCCTTCAAAAACTGTCAAGTACATGATACCTTCTAGGTATCCCTCCCTTGTTGCCATTGCCTATTCACCACAGTGGTCTCACTTATTTCTATTTCCCATCTGACGCCCTGCAGTTCCCCTCCAGCCCCTTGCAAGTCTCCAGTGACATCTCTGTGTCCCACAAAACCTTTACTTTTCCATTGCTTTGGGGCAAGGAAGAAACACCCCATGCTGTAGTTGGCTTAAAGCCACTCACACAACAATAGGGCAGATGGGTTTTGTACTCAGGGCAAACAGAAAGGGCAATGGCTGAATGATCTCAGCTTTACCTTGAGAGGACATTAATCAAGCCTTTGGAAAATTTCCACTTGTCTTCATGAAATTCATAAAAATGGTAATGTCTTTGAGACGGTTTCCTTTCTTTCCACATTGGCTGAAATTTGCTGACAGTTTGAAAGTTACGAGGAGGAGCAGGGGGAACCAACAGATGGACAGACGGCCACTGCAACTGTATAAGCCTCATTTCCTTAGAAAACCAAACTAAAAATAGAAGAAAAACACAGTGGCTGACAGATTTAATTAATATAAGCATATAAGGGTTTTAGTCCATTAACCTTCTTACTGATCTAACTACTGCATGAGAGGTTTGGTTGCCTTTTCTAATAGAAAATAACTCATTGGTACAACATTTTGGCTGCAAAGAGTCCCACAGACTCTGAATTCCTAGGCAAAAGACACCCTTTCCCGCTGTTCCTTGGCATTCTTCAAGAGTTGCCTCTAACAGACACATAGACATCTCTTAAACTTGTCTTGCGGGTTTTTTTTTTCTACTCTCTGTTTATTCGTATTTAACTTGGAAGAGCTGCAGACTGGATAAGGATATTAAGACTCACATTTGAAACAATGCATTATGTATTAAGGGTATAAATCAAAGCCATGATGTCAGTGGAAAGACTCTCATTGAATTCAATCAGTTTGGAGTGTTAGTTAATAGAGCTTCGAAACTCTTGGTGAGAAAGTGTCAGAGCATCTCATGTGACTGAGGTCCTCCAGGCAGCTCAGCTGGGCCACCCTTTCTGTGCTGGAGCCAAGCAGAGTAAGATCCACATGGCACAACGCAATGACTTGCAGGAATACTAACCTGAGGCCCTCTAGCAATACAGCTGTTGGGGATGTTTCTAGCATTAGTGCAGACTGTGGTACCTCTGCTTTCAAGAAATACAGTCTAAAAAGGGTGTATACCTTGATACCACAAAAATTAATAAAAATCCTCCTTTGCTCAATCTCTGCTTTTGGCATTAAAGTCCCTGGTTTATCCATTTAGCCTAGGTGGTAGCTAGGATGTCTGTCTGAATGCTGCCTTGGATTTTT
Organism: Chlamydotis macqueenii; assembly: GCF_036417535.1. Lineage (NCBI taxonomy): Eukaryota > Metazoa > Chordata > Aves > Otidiformes > Otididae > Chlamydotis > Chlamydotis macqueenii. Next base: position 83,227,325 of record NC_141558.1, on the reverse strand, counting down.
AACACCTTGTCTGTAGATCAGATACATTTTTCTTCAGTAATTCAACACAACCTCTAAGACACTCCCTTGCCTATTAAATGACCTGCTAGAGGAACCTGTCCAAGCGAAGTGGATTTTCTCCAATCGAAAAAGCCAGTACAAGCCTCATCTAAAATTCACCTTGAAATGTCCTTGATAAGTGATGACCAGACCATGCTTGGGCAGGGGTATGAAATTAATTCCATCTAAATATCAGAGGTTCTCATTCTATGGGATACTAACATATCACACACATACACAGATCTAGCAATTTTTGGTTGAACCATTAGTAACCTTTTTGGCTCTGCGATGGCAGGTAGGGCAACCGAGAGACTGCACTGGCAATTGCGGCAATATGCAAGGACAGCAGAAACTAAAATCACTATGATTCATTCAAAAGTGCTTAATCTTCTGCCCAAGGAAATTAATGTCATAGAAAAAGATTATCTGAGATAGGATACTGCTGGGAAAGCTCAAATCTTTTTTTGATCTGCCGCTCTGCTCCAGGCAGGCTTTTTTTCAACCCATGCAGTGTAATCACACTGAGGAGTTCTTGAACTTTTTGTGACCCTAAAATTTGTCCCATTACTTGGTTTTGCACATGCAATCACCTTACAAGGGCCCTAGCCTTCCCCAGGGGTCTGGGCAGACCACACAGCCCTACAGAGATTGTGAGAGTCACCCTTGCAGCCTCACTGGTCTGGGTTAGCACCCTGCCAAACGCTCTAGAAGCAAGCAGTCATCTGCTGTCGTGCACCAGCACCTCCATCCATTCCCAACACGCCACGGCACCTGCTCACACCCCTCAACATGGTGTTCCTCGAAGCTTCCTCTCTGCTGCTTCTCCTGCAAAACATTGCTTACGGAGGAGGAATGGACAGATGTCAAGGTTAGCCCATGACTGAGTCAACAGCTTTAATTTCTCCTCCCTTGCTGCCCCTTGCTCTCTTACAGTCAGTTTAGCCTTTCCACAGCTGTTCATTTCATTGACTGCTACACCTTGTCCTATATTCAGACTGTGAAATGTTGCAGGCAGGCCTGCCTTCTTGCTGGCTATTTGCAGATCTTGAGTGCACACAGACACCACAATGACGTGAATACAGGTCAGCAGCCAAGTCGGTGACATGCGACTGGTTGGGAACAGAGCTCACATGAGATATGTGAGAAATTGAAGTTCTTGCAGAGATTTCTGTGATGATGAGTAAATTCAACCTCAGGGAAGCCACCTTCTGCTGTGACTATTTCAATGGCACAATAGCTTCAGAAAGGATTTTTGTTTTTCTTTTATCTTTTGATATTTTTCCCACCAAAAAAAAACCAACCTTCCATTTTATTGCTACAAAATTCTTCATGCAGGCAGGAAGAAAACACAACAGCTTAACTACTTGTGAGACCTGCCTGAGGGATGAGATGAAGGAAAATCAAGAGCTAAACTTAGCTATGGAAAAGGAAACAGGCTATAAAAACTGTTGTCAGAAGTGCAGAGCTCTTGGGAGCTGCAAGGGTTTGGTCTTTCTAAAAGGAGAAGTGCAAGCAATGAGAAAAATAGCCGTAATATTATTTATGTTCAGGGAAACGGATGAATCCTCAGTTTTCCAGGTTACAGAGACTGGGGAAGAAGACAGCTGTGTGTTTTCAGAGCTTATGTTTCGGTAGTTATGCACCAGAGAAAGTAGCTTTTTTTTCTGACACTGTGAATATACCATAAACACTCATTTTCTGTGGGCATCAATTACAATATCTTCCATCTTCCTCTTTCTCAGCACATTCCCTAGGTTGTAAATAGTGAGCACAACTATTCAGAAAAAGCATGGAGATGGCAGACAAGTTTGAGTAGTAGCAGCTGGAAATTATTGGTTGTTCAGAAGGAACCTAAATCTACCCGGAAGGCACACAAATGTTGGAAAGGAAAGACAGACATGTCAGTGGGTTAAAGGGGCCCAGTGAGCAGGCTAGAGTGGGCCCAGTGCTCCCCTCCCAAGTGCTCCATCCTAAATGCATCCCAACAAACCTCCCTAATGACTCAGGAGCCAGAAAATGATAAGGCTGACTGAAAAGCTGAGGATGAATGTGGTGTAGGGGGAAGGAGACATTTGCACGTTGGGCAAGCGGAGGAACATTTCACCAGAAACCTCACCACGTTTCTCCCTGATGAACGCTCAGATCGGCTCTACAGGAAATACTGTAAGATGAGGCAGCCTCCAACTTTAAATGACTTCTACATCAAAATCCCAGATAATGCCAGCAGCACTACAAAGCCTCTTTGAGAGCCCTTGCTGAGGCAGAAATTTTCATCTCACGGGAGAGCCAGCAGCAGGAGTTCCTGAAGAATGAGGACAAAACCAGTTTCTTCATAAATAGCAGTAATATCAGAAAGTCTCCTGGACCTCAAAGAGAAACCAGTGGGCCAAGGACCTGGTCGCTGGGCTGCACCAGTCCAGGGGATGCTGCTCAGGACATGAATCATGGAACCAGGGCAGTCACATCCTGTTATGAGAGCGTTGTTTATTTTTCCTGCTCCTTCAGCCCTGGATCTCTCTGCTGTGCCTGGCACCAAAGCTGCCAGCTGCGGAGGTTGTAAGGTGGATGCCTGTCAACAGGAACTGAACTATAATCACTGATTCATTTCACAGCGGTTCCTGAAGTAGCCATCAGCTGGCAACCATTTCGGAGAGCAGTCAGGAACCTGTGGGGCAAAACCTTTTCCCGATACTGACTTTTTTTTTTCTGTCAATGGGAATACAAAGCATGGGAAGGTACTATTCTGATTTGGTGATGTCTCCATAGCCACTGGCCTTACTGGCCAGAGGTAAATGGATGGTCAAAAACAGCAGCTGAGGGCTCCCTACCTGTTACATACCAGCTCTGAGGTAGTTTTGGTATGTAAAATAATTTAATAGAGAAGACTAGTTCTGCCTCCATATCACTCTTTGAGACTGTATGATAGACTCTGGAGAAACAAACATACTAATTTTATGCCCAGGAACTTTGTAGGTGATTTTCTGGTTGAAAACAACAGGATAGTAACAAGCATGGTATTTATATTTCATGACGCAAGGGAAGAACTGTAGCCCCGACTTGTGATGTTCATCTCATGCTTCTCAACCAAAGACTAAATGAGGAAGCCTTGGCTAATTTAAGCACAGTAGGAACTTAACCAGTGCCTTCCATGGGAGCAAAGTTTCATTGCACAGCTATACTAACACCTTCCTAGCCACTGCAGTTTTCCAGGATGCCAGCAGATCTAACATGTGTGATACTACTTTTCCAATGGGTGCCCCTATTAAGAGTGACACTGTGGTTTCTCCAGACAACACAACCATGCAAAGGTCATCCTGAAAGGAATTGCACTGAAGATCTCTGTGCCTGTCAGCTAGAAGATGCAATTAAAAATATATAACTTCATATAACTCCCAAGGCTGTGTCCTCATTGCTGCAGGATACTGGGAAGGCAGATATTTAAGGAACTCCTTTTTCTTTGTCAAGATCTTCTTAAAAAATGCTATTAATGCTTAAAAAGTTCTCCTTTGTGAAATTAGCCATTTAGAGCAGAAAGGTAGTGGGGCTTGTACAAGCAAGCATGCCCTGCCAAAAGCAAGCCTTAGGTTAATTGGCACACACAGCAGAGCACTGAATAAGGCCAGAGTTCCCATAAGGAAATAATTGTACAAGATACTCCCTCTGAAACACATTAAGATTCAGTCTTCCTGACATGGACATAATTTCCCCTGACTTCAACAGGACTGGGCCCAGAGGATGCACACCTTGCAAAGCCCTTCTGCTCCCCTTGCTCCACGGAGCAGGATCACCCCTGGGTCCAGGTGTTCAGGGACCTCCTGTGATGGCTGTGGCTTCCCATGGGACGCGGGGAACCAGCAGGCAGAAGTGGCATAGCAAAATTAGCAAAATACTACATTTGTATCAAGCCAGAATCACCTTGCCCACACCAGTCAATTTCACAGGCATTTTATAGAGTGTCTTTTGTCTTTTTGTCACACTCACTGTCTAAGTATCATTCTGATGTTTCCTACTTGAAGTCCATTCAGCAGAAACCACAAAAGGCAGTCTTTTACCTGAAAATTAGCACCTGAGATCTTCTCAAGGAGGAGAGGTTGTAAGGCTGGAGAATGTGCTGCCATCACTTGCCAAAAATTTTCCTTTGGCAGGTACAGATATGCCAGTCCTCTGGGGATACTCTGCTGTTCCCAGGGAAGACTGTAACCCAAGCACAGCTGGTAAACTGGTGAAATTAAGAGAAGCATTGTTTATCCTACATGGTCTGGAGAATGCTCTTGACCACAAGTAGGGGTTGAGTAGCAGTTTCTAAAATTGAAGTAACAGCACCTTTACGCATGCTGTCTGCTTTCTTGGGTCAGTTAAGGTTTGTATCTCTGCGAGCAGAGCAGCGAAAGTTTTCTAGCCCTGTCTGTATTGCAATAAAAAGCCCCAGTGACTTTTGCCAGGTCATCCTCAAGTCACTGGAAGGGCTGGCCCAGGATGGCATGAGGCACTTCCATTCCCCAGGCACTGAGCACTGGTCCAGCCATTCCCAAATTCAAGCTCATGACTCCACGTGGGCTGCAGGAATTACAAGAGTATTTACAAAGCTGACTAACGTTCAGTGTCATCCAATATCTCCGCTAGTGCCACAGACCCAGAGTTATCCAGACCCACAGGAAAACTGCTTTCCATCCCACTGGAAGCAGCGTTCCCTTGTCTTACAGTCTTTGTGCTGATTTGTAAGCAAGGTGAGGAAGCAAGCAAAGTAATGATGCATTTCTAGTATCCAGTTCTCAAAATTTGTGTTACTATGAAAAAAAATTCCTGGTTACTCCAGAGTCACATCAATATTTCCTGCATCTCAGCAAGTGCTTTACCTAAGAGAAGAGAGTGAATATGAGAAAATTGGGCTCCCTTGGTACTGTTAATATAGTTGAAGAATTTGGCAGGTGAAAAAACAGTATCTGTGTTAAGTGGCTTTGCAGGTAAAACCACCTCCCTCAAGCAAATTACAAGGAGCATAGCTGTTCTTAGAAACAAATAAAAACAATTTCTCTATTAAGGAGCTGTAGAACTTCTCTATGAAGCAACTGTCTGGGGCCATATGACAGCAATCTACTTAGATACCAGCAAGATGCTCTGGTAGGGAGCTGAAAAAACAAACATTAGATAAAGGATCAACATCTCCCTGCAGGAATTTACAGATTTAGCCAGAAATTCTTTATATACTAGGTCTGTTAGGAAAACACACTTTTTTAAAAACATACCCTCATAACAGCTTATCACTAAATAATCCCAAAGCCTGTAGAACTGCCTTTCACTCTCTGGTTTGCCTTGGTAAAGTCTCACAATGTAGATATATGGTATAGAGAAATGAGGAAATGGAAAAAAAAATAAAAAAAAAAGAGATGAGAAGGATATTTATGCCAGCTGGCTCTGTCATTACCTAGGAATAAGGAAGCAGCAGCACTCCGGGAATAGCAACAACAAGAAGACCCCAAATTCTTCATGCTTTTGCTGTGTGTTTCGTAAATTGTCGTTGTCTTTAACAAACACAGCTCCAAAATGTTCAAATAAAATCTGTCTCAAAGCTATTCACTCACTTTTCTACATCAGCTATGTAGCTATATGCTGTAACTATGCTACAGTTGGTTCTTTTTGCATGAGGATCTCCCTGGAAGAGCGGCAAGTGTGATTACACTTGTTTCATGGATGCCTGAAACCACCAGGATGCTTCCATGTGACCCTGCTATAAGGACGTCTACCATGTTCCCTGGAGGGGAAGTGATAAGGGATCCTCGGTGCAGCACAGGACTTTGTCTTTGTGAAGGGATTCATCCATGAAATTCACTCAGACATATGGAGACCATGCTGATACTACAGCCAAGAGTCCTCATTCTTCAGTTTCTTCTCTAATTTGAAATAATTCACAGCAAATTATACATCCTAGACAGTTTCCACTGTGCTTGTCATTTTAAATCATTTCAAGCATGTACATAACCGACATAGATTCAGAAAAGGGTTGAATGGTGCAGTGAAAGAAAGGCTCATGCTACTTGAACAGACAAGAACCCATCATCCCCACCAGTACCACAACTCAAAACCAGAAAAATTCAGTGCCTCATTCGCTACAAATACAGATTCAACAGAAGTTTAGGAAGAGTGTATGGGGCTCAACATGAGGACAAGTCTAATGTCCTTCTAGGATTTAAAACTCACTTATAACAGGGCACGACAGAAGCAGGGCTGCGGCCTTTTCTAGATGATGTAGGACAAGCCACCCTGGAGACAGTCTGCTGCATACCAAACTGAGACAGGCAAGAGTTTGATGGTACTAACTGGTCCAAAAATTAAAATACAGAAGATATAAATCAAAGATCAGTGACAGCTTTGGAAATCAGCTAGTCCGCTGCATCCTGCCAGCCCAAAAATCTGTATCTCCTCAAACCCAGAGGAACTGTCAAAGTCATTATTTAATAACTAAGGAGCACAAAATATTGACTTCAAGTCCTTTGTGCTTATAAATCGCAGGTTTCATTTTCCTAGGTGCAACAGTTTCCTTGCTTATGCAAATACAATACGTCAGGAAGTCTTTCCCCACCCATTTGTTCATACCAGTGGTCATTCTGGTGGCCACAGAAGTACTTCTGTTATATAAACTTACTTTGGCAAACATAATTATTTTTCTTGACTATTGTGTTCACCTTTAAAAAAAAAAACAAACACATCAATCAAAACAACCTTCCCATTCATTTTGTTCATTCCGGTCTTCAAACACATTTCTGGCACAAACACACAAAATGAACAGATGATAAAAAACCACTTAAAATCCAGGGTCGCACGAACACTGGAGCAAATGTTGGGCCCAAAGGCTGAAGCATTGCTCCAGCAAAAACCTCCTGGGCTCCTATTGCTAATTTGAACCACAATTTGCAGCACGAAGATGACAACATTGGTAGTGGAGACTTGTACAAAATTTATCTGAGGAAGCACAGATGTAGTCTTGCTAATGCAAACAGATCTTCTCATATTGATGGTAAATTTAATCCACGATACTGATTTCATTCCCCTTGGAGGCCCAGATAACCATCTGGTATAAATCAGTCTGATTCCTTTGACTTCAGTAGGATTATAATGCTCAAAGCCAGTTAAAGATCTCACCCAATTACAAAGAAATATTTACTTATTTTCACTAAAAGCTGGCAAATACTGTTAGCTTTAAATTTCCAACCAAAGGCAGAGGGGAGCTGGACAAAAAAAAATACTTTTTCTAAACAATGCAAAAAGGAAAACGAGGCATTATTTCAGCTCAGCCTGAAACATTTAGTTCAAATTAAAATGAAAAGGATTAGGCTTACAAATGCTTTTATCTTTTCTTAAAAACAAAACAAACCAATAAACTAGGGGGGCATGAATGTCTGTGCTTAACACTACTGTGTCAAAATGGAAAGGCAAAGTTTTTTTTTAAAAACACTGAAATGAATTATTTCATTTAGGCAACAACAAAGACAACTTATTTTAAAGAACAACAGGGCAAGTTCTAGTATATGTGATCTGTAATTCTTCAAAACCTCACTTTTTTTCAGGCTCAGTATGACCTTGCTGGGGGACAGAAATGCACTCTTTCAAGCAGTAGCTAGTTTGTACTTTTTGTGACAACAGCAGCAGCAGCAAGGGAAACTCACAACCTCATTTATCTCAGCTGCTCTGCTTTCAGAGTCTGTCCCATACCTTTGATCCCTCTGTAGCAACCTAACATTAGCAAATCTAGGAACTCTGAGAGATCTGGTTTCCTACAGCTGAGCTGTGGTTGATAAAGACACAAGGGATGGACCCATTCACGTGCAATCGCAGAGCAGCGTGCGTGCTTAGCTGTTGCATTCATCTCCTGTGTCACCAGTTGTGTCACCAGGTACTTGCACACGCTGCTCTGAATGCAACCACAGGATGTAGAGGCCTTGGCAGAGCAGGGTGCGGCCTGGCGCTGAGCATGGTGCTCAGTCTTCAGACCAAGTCACATGGAGATACAAGTCCACCCAGCACCAAAAAACAGACTCCTTACAGTTCAGCAGCATCAGGAATAGACTATTATGTCCACTGTGAGCTAAAGGCTGTCCAAAGCCTTTTATTAGCTGAGAGGGACCTGAATGCATGGCTCTTTCATCTGTTTCTGATGCCTGATGGCCAGAGATAAGGTGCTGCTTCTGAGCAAGGAGGCCTTTGAAAAGTTCAGCTGTTGAAATCACAGCCATTCCCAGCCCAGCCTACCTGTGGTGTGCCGTGTTCTCAGCTTCTGCTGTCTCCTCTCCCCTGTGCCACAGCCGATGTGGTTCACTGTACCCATCTTCCCTCCCTCCCCACGCACCTCCTCGGGCCATGGCCAGATGCTTCTGCAAAAACAGCTCCTGCCTGCTCCCCAGCCCCCACCTTCCCTGCTCCTTGCCTCCATCAACTAACATCCAAAGGACAGGATGTCCCTAGACATCATGCTCAATACAGTTGGCCAACATAAAAAAAAAAAGCAACAACTGCAGTTATGTAAAATGAGGAGAATTTTGAATAAAACAATCTCTCACCTTGCAGAGACTGCTGTGGATTCTCTCAAAGTGTTGTGAGCTTTGGCCTCCAGGGAAAACATATCCAGTGTCCAAATGACTTTTGGCTGCGCCTTGGTATTGCTTGACAAAGGTTTCACTCCTACCAAAATAACATTTCTTTTGGTACATGCTACATAGTCTGATGGCAATCAGGAGGAGGATACTCATACCAGGGACTGTGAAGACCCCGGATGTGTGTGGCCCTTAAAATCAGCTGAATTCAGCAGATACAAAACCTCCAAGTGTGGCAATAACAGCTTGGCACTGCCTATTTCTTTTTAAAAGTAGAGTTTACTACCTCTTCACAGCTGGTGCCTGGGTGGTATCAGCCATCTGGAATTTGAGCTTCTTTCTAGGAACTTAATTTTACCAGTTACATTTTCAGAGTTAGAAAGCAAGTGAAAACCAAGAGTGATTTCTGCTTCAGGATCCTCCAAATGGCACTTCCCATTTGACTGCTACCCTCTGCTCTCTAATTTTGTTTCCAGATATTTATCTTCATAATGGATGGATTTGATATTGCCCTTCCAGAGCTGTTTTCTGACAAGGAATTCTATTTTGAGGTGGCTTGTGCAGAGTTCCAGCAGACCTGATCCTGAGGAATCCTCAGTAGGGGCGCAGTTGGCTCTCCTGGAAGAATAAGACCATCATTTTTAGTATGTGAGGGGGGCAAAGACAAAAACACCAGCAATTTGGCCCTAGGAGACTGACTTTCAGTAGAAAACAAGTAAAACTTGGCATCAGCTTTGATACATAAAAGTAGCATTTATTAATTTATTAAATATATTTCACGTCAAACTAAATGGGAATCACTTGATTCAAGGAGAACAGATTTGTGTTAGCTGGACAGTCAAGAGAGACTTTAAAGGTCCCTTCCTTTTTTTTTGATTTGGAGGGGTTTTTTTTTTGCTTTACAACAAACTTTAGGGAATGGCTCAGCCACAACCCAAGCCATTTTATGATTATTTTCCAATATAAAGAGATATTCAAAGTCCCAAATGTGGGGACTGGAAAGGAAAGAAAAACTGATTAATCAAAGAGCTTTTGGGAGCACTAGAATAAAAGAAACGAGAGGGTGGTCACCCTCCAAAGCTTTCAGATAGATAAACAAACTTCAAAAGCAATATAAACTCAGTGTCTGTCCTGGCTCCCTAAAATATGCCTTGGTTGGGAGCATTAGGTTTACTGCCCAGCTTTCAGACACGGGTAACTATTCCAGCAGGGTGCAAAGGCTACCCGGCAAATGTCTGCCCACCTGGGGAACAGCATCCCCACATGTACCTGATCTCCGTGCACATCAGACACTGAACAACTGCAGAATTCAATCATTTTCCAAATGGCTGAAACAATGAAATTCGTTATCTAGTTGTTGTATCTTCACAAATCTCATGTCTAGTATTTCTGGTCTGTTTTTTTTTTTTTTTACCATAGTCTTACACTTTGCTTCTCCTGTGAAGACTGCCTCGTGCTCTTACCACACATTTATGCAAAGGGAAGGCAAATGACATTTCCTTGTGGTTTGCATAATCTCATCTGTATTTATAGCTATAAGAATTTTGATACGAGTCTTTCCCTATCCCTTTCCTTTTCCCAGTACAAAGATCCTGTAAGAAATAGTTCCAAGGAAAATCTGAAAATTTGCTATATGTGACTCACATTTATTATGCCCCATCTGAAGTCTTTTTTTATATAAGGTTGAGTCACGCATTAGCTGATTTTTTGCAAAGAAAGAAGAAAATAAGGAATTTTTTTTCAAGAAATGTTCAGGTCTCTTTTCTCTGTTATAACAACACAGGTTATGGCTTCACCAGAATTTTGATTTAATTCCCTGTGACTTCCCTATTTTTTTTTAGTATTTCATTTATCCAGCAGCATCCTTTGGGTCAGCATTTGCCTTTTCACTTTGAGTCATTTAAAATAGGAGAAGTTATGTACCTGGAAATTTCAGAACATCTTCTTCCATTTCACATGCTCTGGGCATTTCATATTTATTTTCCAAAGCCCCGACAACATATATGTCACTGAGATGCATTTGCCTCCTGTGCGTATAAGTTCTGTTGTTTGAGAGGTTACTGGTAGTTTAGACCTCTGACTTGCATGGCCTTGAATGAGCCATCACCCCACTAACTACCTAGCCTGCCTCATTTGGGGAAACAGAGCAGACGTGTGCATCTGCTAATTTGCTGTCAATCTGAACAAGTCTTCTGAAGGCTGTGATTCCTCCAAAACTCCTCAGATCTCTCCTGCCGGACTCTGCAAATCCAACACATTTGAAACAAAATGCTAGGGCATGTCTGTTTCCAATCAAACCTTACTGCGGTCAATCCCTTTATATGGAATTAGACAAAATTGTCATCTTCACACTACCCTTAATATTTTTTTTAATCTTTTACTTTCAAAGCACACATGTTTTCCCCCAAAGAAAAGAAAGTTGTGATCCACATCATAGTTCCCTAGGCTTCACTGGCAAATCTTGACTAGGATGTTGGTGGGTACTGTCTAGATGGCAAAAACTAAAGCAGATCTACCAGATTTCCACAAGAACAGGATTTAGGAATCCACGTGACTTCAGCTACTCAAGGCAAGATCATCTAGAAAAATAACCTGCCTTAGCCTTTTATAATTATACTGTAAAAATCGATGCAGTGCCTTTTTCCAGTGGGAAAACAAAGTGAGTATTTAAAGACATGGTGGTTAGGTGACTGGCAATTAAAGTATATGTGGTGTGTGAAGGGTAACTTATATCTCGCAAGGATTTGATGCTTGTGTTTGTACATACACTGCTCCGTAGACAGCAGTATCAGTCTGTGCAAGTTTCAGCATGTGGCAGCTGCCAATACGCTTCACATTTACTCGGAGGGGAAGGTCTCTGGGGTTAGGTAGAGACTATTTAGTCTCTACTCTCTTTAGACTATTTAGCCCCATATTTAGTTTGAACCTCACCCTGCAGCTGGCTCCCACACCTCTGAGATTTCCATCTATCATATCATATCCATCTTTCCTCAGACGAGAAGCTGTCCCAAAGTGGCTAATCACTGTCACATCTGCTCTCAGTCAAGAGCCAGTCAGAGATTACACACATTTAACTCATTTAGACAATTGTATCAAGTATCTCTGTTGATGGACGGACACCAAATATTTGGCTCCAAACAAGGAGATGCTTCAGGCAGAAACACTCACAGTGAGGCCATGATTTCAGAGAGATTTTAAACCAGGATGCACCAGTGGTCCCCTCCCCAGCCCAGCGGGCAATGCTTATTCCTGCCCCTCACCTGCCCTTTTTCTGGTGTCAGCCCAAGTATTCCTGCAGCCTCACGGTCCACAGGGTGAAAGAAGTGATCCAGTGAAAGATAACCTGACAACAACAAAAAATAAAGGTAAGTCTGAACATGGATGGGTGGTCTAGCCCTCACCACTGCGCAACCCCCACCAGCATGTCCGAGGCCATCGTGGAGGAGTTGGCAGGGCAGGACTTTGTGGGTAGGGGCAGGAAGGTGGTAGGATTGCTCCTTGTGGTGACAGCCAGAGAAAATTGTTGGAGAGCTGTGGTCGCAGCCAGGGAAGACAGGCAAAGCCCCCAGCGATGGGTGAGTCAGGAGAGCACCAGCCAGGCAGCATGTCAAGATGAATTCTCAAAGGTCCAAGCAAATGTACCTTTTTTTCCATTTAAGTCTCTCATAATCTGTGTGACTGTTTTTCTTGCTGTGCAAGCTGTAAATAAATACTTCAATACTTCTGCTTATGTTTTACCTTAGTCTTACTGAAATAACAGTGGTTTTACCGTAGCTTGCAGACATGTCTTGTTCACAGGGTGTAGTGAAGGGTAGTGAATCTGCAAGCTCTAGATCACCTTCAGGAGTGCCCAAGCCCTGCAGGGTGTTTTCCAGAGTATCCAAAGGGTACAGGAATGTGCCTTAAAGAAGTTGCATGAGGTACATTGAGACATGACATTATGAGTCAGAAGAAGAAATTTGTGTAGTTCCTGTCTGGACCCTGAGCATCCCAGAGAGTTCAACATGTCAACCATGTCTTACACAGAGGCAAGCTGCAGCAGGAAAGATTTCAGACTCTTAGCATCAACATGTCAAGTTGAGCTGAAAGCAGAAAGAATACACCAAATGTTTATTTTTAAAATGAAATTTTATCTGCCCACAGCCAGTTTTGCACTTGCTTTTCTGTTTACACAAGAGGGTCAATATTTGCTGTTCTCTGGCTCCAGTGGGCTTGCCACAAATACATATTTGCATGAAGCTCAGCATTACCAAGGTTTCTTGACAGTAAGCCAGAACAGCCAAAATGTACTGAGGTTTTATAAATGAGTGGGAAACCCCTCCCCAAACTACTAATTCTCATTGACAACAGTTTTGAGGTCTTGCCTCATTTAAGTACTCTATAAATATGACTTCGGAGAAAAAAAAAATGCTGTATTTTAGCTGTAGATCAGTCTGAGCCACACCATAGCTCAAGTGTCTAAATTAACTTTTGAAAAGATCCCTATGAATACAATTCTGTCAAGCAGTATTGGTGCTACAAGCCAGGATCAGCTGAAGAAATGTGGATTACATCTGCCTCATTGATTCCTGTTATTATCATTATTACTTCACAGCTCATTTTTCCTTCCCAGCACGAGGCTCTCCAAGTTCAAGAATTCGCTGAGCTCCTGGTAACCCGCCACGTACACTAACAAAGCTGGTATTTATCACGGCTTGTTGGAGTGACATTGCAGCTGCTGTGCTCGTGGTCACTACTCCTGCTTGTAAAGCCCCCCAGCCTCACAGACGGGCACAGTGAAGCCACACATTGCATATTGCCACATTGTTCATTTCCCCCTTCCCCAAAACACATGACCTGCACCTTGCCTCTTTTCACTTGCCCACCCTGCTTTGGTGAGACGTGCCTGCATAAGATAACCCTCTCTGCAACAAAGGCTGGCAGTCTGCTCTCCTCTCCTGCTGCCCATTTTCCACGGGCAAGCTCTGTTTCCCTCGTTGGGCTTTTCCATCCGTTCCCTCAACCTGTGGTGGCAAACACTGGCACCGCAACCGGACCGGCCGCCGACAGTTGGGGCTGGCACCAAAAGCAATGTAATACTGTAAAATGCATTTTTGACAAACACCAGGAAGAGCTATTTATTGTGTCCTACAGCGGGCATACCTCACGGCTACCAGCTTTTCTGCAGGTTTATATACAAAGGAAAACGTGTAGCCCCTGTCAGTGTTGCCTCCTGGCTCAGCTGGCAAAGTTTGTGTGATGTTAATGTATAACTGAGCAGTTAGGCTTCTTGAAAGCTTCACCAACAGCCTCTTTAGTTCATTTTTCCATTTATGAAACATATGGTTTTTTAAAGGTCATATTATCACAGGCTGTTGGTGTTTGCAGCACATCTAACTCCACAGAGGTGGTATTTGGTTTGGCTGTGGCTGCCCATCACAGAGTTTGCTAATTCTTTTATTTTCTCCTGGCAGTATTAATGAGCTAACAGCTCACCTTCGCATATCTTGTGCTTTGGCTTTAGCATACTTTGGAAGGAACTACACAGCTCCTAAAAAAATCCTAGAGACCCCTAAGCCAGTGATGAAAGAGACTACACACTCAAAATCAACTTTCTTTGCCTCCTTAAGAGCTTCTTTGACAACTCCTGAAGACAAGACAACTCCTCCCACTAACTTGCAATATCTTGAGTTTCTTTTTTTTAGGCATCCAGAATTGGAGAATGAACACTCAAAACGGCTGTGTCCTGTTGTCCAGCTTCTCTGTTCATCTCTAGAAAAGAGCAAAGTGTGGGCAAAGAAAATAATTATTACTACAGAAAATTTTATACAAGGACTAAGATTTAGTAGGACTGAAAATTGCTTTTAGACTTTTAGCCTTCACAGACTGCCATGATTTCTCTTTTCATCACAAACTTAACTTTTTTATTAATCCCTTGTATTTCCAAACCATTAGTTGGAGAACCCAGATGAAGCAAGGTGGTTGACTACACGTGCTCAGCAATCAATACCTAGCATTCCTGTGATATTTAAAAACCACACTACACTAATGGGGCCGAATGTTCTTGAGAAGTTTGCCCACACTCTTAGACAAGTGACATGGTGGTAGGTTAAACAGTTTAAAGCTGAGGAACTTGAAGAAAGGCTACATACATTCTGATACATAATGAAATGTTTAACTTAGGAGCTTACAAAAAACTTCAGATACATGTTGTATATCTCAGGAATGACCAGCCATATCCCACATCCATCCCAGTCTCTGCCCATTTTATAACCCATGACCAGAAAAGATGAAGTTATATCAAACCTTCTACTGGAAAGGCAAAAGATGAAATTAGACTTAGGGGGTGGAATTTAGCTCAATACTCTTAGCTCTGACAGTCCTTTCGTAACACCAAAGCTGAAAAAGAGTGTTCTCATCTCTCTGATGTTCACCTTTCTCCCTCTGTAAAAAGGGATTAACAGTACCTACCTATCCCGCAGACATGTTGAGACAATTTGTCTACCACATTTTGAAGTCTGCATCTGAGAGATGCTTTACAAAGCAGACTATTATTAAAAGCACAGTCCTTTAGGAAAAGCAGTTAAAAATAATAAGTTATATATTCAAGTGCACTCTGTAGTCTTTTTTTTTTTTTCACTGCTGGTCTTCATTTTGTATTTCTTGTATATTTTAAGAACAACATGGCTGCAAAACAAATAACATCTGTCCCAGAAACTTTCTTTCAAACAACACCAAAAAAATCGGGCAGATGAAACCAAAGGAGGTCTTTGCTGTGTCTTGGGTCTTTCCTTTCTCATCAGGTACAAGCATAGAAAACAATAAAATGGAGCACCATAAATCACAGAAATCTGTGTAGCATTGTCTCACTTGATGCTAACTGCAGAGACCATGCATTTTACAGTTTTTAGTCACCACCTTTTGCGTAATGATCCATTTTGTTACTAAGGATCTCTACTGGTGGCAAATTAATGTATGTGGATTCATTAAGCATGTTTTCCTTTGAATGTGTGATCATTTCACTTCCCCCTCCTCAAAATACAGGCAAATGCAGCTGTGCATCACCGCAGTGTGAATCAGTAGGGTTCTTTCAATCTTACAGGCACAACCAGAAAACAAAAAATGGCATCTTTTTTTTTTTTAACACAAGTTAAAAATATATCAAAACAAACTTCTTTGTCACACAGGGCTGGATTCTCATGTTAGGAAAAGCATGAAGGAGGAGTAGTTCCACAGAAGAGAAGGAAAATATTCTGTATGACCCGTAGCAGAAGTGAGGATTTTGGTCCTCTGAAGATATTAAAAATATACAAACCTCCCCTTGCTTCCACGTATTCCCTGCACTGCCCCACCGTCAGCCCAAGCTCCACTGGCTCCCGCTTGATGCTTTTCCAAACCAACAGCTGACTCTCAGCTACCACCTCTTCACCTCATTTTCCTTGGCTACATACTCTCAATTATGGAGATCTTTACTTGATGTTATATAACTACAGGACCTCTCTCCTCCAAAGGAAAGCTGGAAAACGTAATTGGTATATTTGTCCCTGACTTCAAATTAACATTGAAAACATCTTTCAAATAATGTCATGGTAAAACCTAACAAAACCCCTCCCAAGCCATTTTCAGTTGCTGTATGTCTGACATGGTTTTTACTTTTTAAAGTGGAAAGACAAACCACGACACTGAGCTAATAACAAATGGTCAAGCACGGCTTTGAATTTCCTGGCTGAACTGTTGATAGGTTCTGTAAGACATTCAGTACCTATATAAACAAACAAACAAACAAGAAAGACACCAAAAACCCAAAGATCCCTTTTCATCAAATTTCCTTCAAATCTTGTAGTATTTACCTTGAAGACCAGAACAGTTCATTGGGTAAGTTTGTAATTAGAAAGTTTTACAAGGTGTATTTAATTTACTTCAGAGAGAAGGGCAACTCTGCTGGAGCCCTTCTGGTCTGTCAACTGCACAAATACTGCAGTTAGATTTTTTTCTTTTTACTACACAAGTCATGTTATGAATCCACTGGAAAAGAGCAGTCCCAGCCCTAGTCAATATATTCATTTGATGCTTATGTAGCATGCCATTAATATTTTGAAATTATTGGATCTCAGATCAAATGACATGTCCCCATCAGCATCAACATGAGACATCAAGCTTTTTAAATACTGTTATTCCCCCATCCTCTGTTTCTTAGAATATCTTAACAGTGACTGTACTGATGCATTTAAAATTACCAGGGAAAAATCATTTCTTGGCTGTCACGTTGCCAAGTTTCACTGTGAAATGTGTTTTTATAACTCCATTATGAAACTCTGGAAGTAAGGAGCAAAGAGCAAAACCAAACTGGGAGGGGTATTGAGCTGCCTTCACAGTCCAGCAAAGCAGTTCACTCTGGCTATAGTTCATCTGACCCAGCTCATTTGAGGCCTGCACAAACGTATGAGCTGAAGGACCAGGCAAAAAGCAATAAGGAAGCTTTCTTGAGAGAGCAGAGCATCCACGTGTGCCTGCCGGTGCTTCGCAGCTGCCTGCAAGGTGAGGTGAGGATTTTGAAGAGCAGCAATTTCAATTTTGTGATAGTTGGCACAGCTATTTTCTTTCACATTCATTTCAGTCTGAGGTAAGATGCTGAAGAGTCAGCAACTATGATACCGAGTGTTAAGTCCTACATGTGGTTTCAAGAATGTCACTGTCATTTGCTTTTTCAGGAAGACATATACACATTAGCAAAAAGCAAACTCTTTTAGTATGAGAAACTTGTAAGCCTCTGTTTGCCTAAACCCTATTATTTTTTAAATTTAAACTCCCAAACCAGTTTGCTGTCTTAGAAGCTGATTTACATGTTGCAATGAGATGCACCAGCAATTATGAACAATTTACTGTTTCTTGCTATATACCATTGCTTCATTATTTCCAGCTGTTGAACTTGGACCAACTTGGTAGAGTGAACAGATTTTCCAACAGGTAATTGACTTCAGGAGAAGGCCTGGAATAATTCTAGCTGGCTGTTACACTGGGAATGAGTCTCCTTCCATTAATTAATCACTTTGGGGAGAATTTTTCTTTCAGAATAAACTCATTATTTTTAAACATATGACATTTAGCTGTATAAATAAGCTTTAGAACCGTGATTTAAAATATATGCTAACTGCAGGCATGGCACGCCACAGATAGCAGAGACTCCTCTGCATTTTCTGGAGTGACTTCATCTTCTGATTACAAAGAAATGGAGGCAGGGAAATGAACTGATTTGTGATTTTATCCATTTATTACCAGGATTTATCTATTTGCACAACATATACAAGAAGACATTGACGATGTACCTGAAGAGGACCAAAGTGTACCCTAAAAACTGTAAGCATACCCAAAGAGCAAAACCCAACCAAATCCAAAACAAGATGCAACAAAGTAGTCTTGCTAACACAGAGATGTTATCTCAGGTTCAACTGGACTAGTTCAGCAAAACCATTCAGAACTTATTTCATTTTAAAAGCCGGTTTTTACAGTATGAGGC
Organism: Chlamydotis macqueenii; assembly: GCF_036417535.1. NCBI lineage: Eukaryota > Metazoa > Chordata > Aves > Otidiformes > Otididae > Chlamydotis > Chlamydotis macqueenii. Next base: position 83,209,202 of record NC_141558.1, on the reverse strand, counting down.
TTGGGCAGATGTTGTCTTCCAAATCTGGTTTTACCATCTGAAGATATTACTACTCACACTGCTAACAAGAGGTTACAATCTCCCAGATAATTTTATCTCAAGTGAATTGAGATTTCTCATCAGCAGAGTTGAGTGGAAGTTCTGCTTCCAATGGAGAAACTGATTTAATTAAATCAATTAAAAAAAAAAAATCATCCTGCTAATAAAACAAACACAGTCTGGTAACACTTTCTGGCTGCAAGTCTAAAAAAAAAGCTAAAGAAAATAAATTTGCATACAATCAACTATCAAAATGTGCAACTTATTCCTGTATCTGACTAAGGGAATGGGATTAGTCCTAGTACTCATTGCCACAAAACGTGGCAGTGGCGAAAAGTTTATGTTGAGTTCAGGAGACAAAATATATTGATGGAGAGTATGTCCATTGTTTGCTGGACCACGATGGTCCAGATGCTGAGGTTAAAGCCTGTAACTTCTGAGAGGATGTACATTGATGCACCTTCTTTAAGCATTTGCTACTAGCCAGAGTCACCTGTAGGGCATTACCTTGGCCCAGCAGGGCCATTTTTGTCCTGCCAGAGTTGCTCTGCATTAGTTATTCAGAAGCACCAATAAGTGAATACTGGTTTCAGACTCAGTCTGGACCACTTGGCTTTTGTCTTTTCTCTCTCTGCTTTTTTCTAGTCTTCTTACAAAGGAAGAGTTCATACCCAAACAGTCTCCCATACAAATCCAGGCTGAATTCAACAGAAGGCAACTCTGCTCCAAAAACCAGCCTCTGCCACTTCTACCAAAGAAGGAACGCCATCAGTCACAGCAGTATTAGTACTTCATTACAGGTCACACAAGTACTCTCCATGCCTGGCACGCTAGCCCACAAAGGACTGTAGTGCATGTGGTTGGCAAAGCCTCCAGACCCTTTATGGGCTAGCAGACAGGCAAAGCACGTGACCCACTGGCTGCAAGCAGGCATGGAGCCATTAAAAATAAAAGAGTCTTAGCCTCCTTGGGTATTAACATGATGCTCCAGAGTGTGCAATTAGAACAAACATTAACATAATGATGTTTCTTTAGGGGTCCCAATTTAAAGCAGCATTTTTCTATTAACACCTCTTCAACATCTCTCCTACATTCAGCTACACACGAGGTATTAAACTGGGCCCAAGCCAGTAACAACAGCGGAGCCGTCCCGCCTGGCAGTCCCACCAGTCTGCTCCATCAGTTCCCACAAGCCTATTGAGCAACACGTACAGCAAGAGAGCTGCAGCTGTAGCTCTGGCTGCACTTCACTCAAAAGGTATGCATTTACCCTTCCAAAACATTCAGCGCTTTATTAAAGCACTACCTTAAAAAAGGGGAAAAAAGAAAAAGAACCCCAAATTCATTAAATTCATTTAAACTTTTTTCAATCACTGGGGAAGCTCCAGTCTGCACAATGGCTACAAAGGCAATGCATCTCACAGCCTTGCCAAGAAATTTGAATGTGTCTGTACAAGATGAAAATTCAAACCTTTCCTACTTGAGCTATCAATCAAAGTGAAGCTAAAATTACAGCTTAACAAGCAGGTATACATGTTTTAGTTCACAAATGAGGCAAGCAGGGCACATTATTTTTAGTTGCAGTGATGAGGAAAAGAGTGAAAAATAGAAGAAGGAAGGAAGGAAGGAAAAATTGTGTCTCTCAATTTGGCTCAGGCTTCTGAAGTTTTAGCTAACATTGGCAGCATTTGGATACCATACATCTCCTAATGGCATTCAAGGAGTCTCTTGGACTGAACTATTGCTGTGTGTGTAATTATATTGTAATTTATTTTTAAAATGAGCTATAAAAGAATGATTGAACTCCCCCCAAACTTGCAAATTAATTGTGAACTGCTTTATTAGGTAAGCACACAGTACCAGGATGATCATAAAACACTGCTTTCTCACCAAAATCCAGTGTACATCAACATGCATTTTCTTGTTGACTCTGAATGCTTTTCGGCTGAACCCAGAGAGAACTTTCAAATTACTTATGACAAAATCTGGATCAACAATGTGCTGATTTTCTCTCTTTTAAATTATGGAAACTTTCTTCCCAAACACAGCCATCATTCATCTTCCCTAATACCGTACAGCAACATGCCAGTTGCAGGACTGCTGATCGGACTCTTTAGTCTGGGACCTCAGGCCTGAAGTTAGCCAAGTTTCCATTCTCTGCACTGTATCAGTAAAACAGCTTCCCATAACACTGGATGATGGAGGAAGACACCTAATTTATCTTGCAGGTAGAATGAACATACTAATGAAAGTCACAAATACACTCTGGCTTACCAAGAAGCCTTAATTCCAGCAGGGTTATGCTTGCTGCTGTATGTTTTTCCTAAAGGCTGCTTGGTAAAAGTGCTCACCCATACAGCTCACCCTGCCCCCAACATACGTACAACACAAACACAGTCACAATAGCATTAGGAAGAAGCAATTTCCTCCCAGCACTTGTTGCAATGTAGAAGACCATTACTGTGAACGCCATAACTCTGTCCTGACCTCATAATTTGGCACATTTTGCTCCAAAATCTCAATCCTTTGCCTTGGCTAAAGCATATCCATCCATGACAGCACTGAATTCAGGTCACAGAAGTTGGACATTTTTGCTAGCATTTGATTTAAACTAGATTTGTCCTGGTAAACTGCTTATCGTAAATAATGCAAGGCTGCCTTCTCAAAAATATGTGGCAAAAATCTTTTTGCCAAAAACAAAAGGTCACCTGTGAAATGTAAGCTGTTTTTCACAGTAAAAATTTATTTTTCACTAATATTCAGTGGGAAAGGAAGAAAAAGACTCAAGGGCACTGCTCATTTCCAGGATAATCAGCCAAACAAAATTTGAAGCAAAGGCTAGCTTGTCTCATGATATCAGAATTTTCTGAATGCTATTCTCATTGGTTTGATGAAGGGGGGGGGGGGGAAATATCTTTTCATAATTCTTTTCCCAAAAGGAATAATTTCTCAAAGTAATTATTTCATCATAAACTGCAGCTAGTAACTCACTGAAGAAGGAAAAGAAACCAGTTGGTAGCAAAGAATCAACTTTCTGGCCCCAGCAGGGAACTGAAACAAGAAGCTTTTTTTCTGTTACTATTTCGCCCATCCTGGGGTGTGACTCATTAGTGCCTTCAATGCCTCATCAGGATGTTTTGGTCAGTCTTTTATTTTTAAGAACAGTCTGATCCATTTTTCTGTTGCGTTCAGGTGGACACTGCATTTTCTCGCTGCTTCTAGCACTCGCCTAAATGCTGGAGGTGCTTCAGGTTCAAGACTGCGCTTAGGGGAGAAAAAGGTGGCTGGGTCAAAATGGACAGCTTTGGGGAGCTTTTGTTCTCCATCAGGAATCAACTAAATTTTTTTTGTTAAAGTAGAAGTTTCAATTTCTGAGCAGCTGCAGTCCCACAGGTGGATTCAGCAGGGCAGGAGGGTCCTGCTGGAGAGGGTCTGGAGTAGGTCTGGGCTGTGACGCTGAGCACGGAAAAAGGCCCTGGGTTGTGTTTGCAGAAAAGAAATATATGCAGGCTGGATGGCTCGTCTGGCAAAAGATGGTTTCTCTGGAGTGCAACATGTGCAGAGGAGTCTGGGGGTGGGATAAGGCCATTGTGTTTATCAACTTTTAAGGACGCCTAATGGGTTTTCAGCTCAGGGGTAGTGAGATTTCAGCCACAACTGGCAAGTCTCCCAGAAAAAATGAATTTGTCCAATGAGTGTTAGTATAAATAGGTCCTCTCCCCAGCCAAAGCAACACAGCAAGCAAACAGCAGGCAAAAAGTGGGAAAGTTTGAGAACTAAGTCAGAGGTAGGAGTTGCTAGGGAATGGAAAAGTGACAAATAAGAGCCAAGTAAACTACCTGAAATAAAGTCAAAGGCTTCCATTATGTGACTCCTGACCCCTAATCTATCCAAGCATCTTATTTAAAGTGTTTCATTATCTGCAGAAATCTGGTGAGTTCATAAGCTGGATAACAACCTTGACAGTGATTCTCACAGTTTCATGGGCCTTTTGTCCTGTGTGGGAACACAGCAAGAGTAAGGAGGGTCTAGGTACTGAGAAGGACAAAGAGGGGAGAGTGAGATGCAGATTTTTGATAGCTTGGAGAGAAGCAAGAAATGTGATGGTCACAGAAAAGACAGGTTTGATGTAGAAGAAAAAAATAAGGCAGAAGAAGGGCATGATGTTGGACACAGCAAGAGTACCCTGAGACATGCCCTTGCAAGATTCCAGAACCCTGGAACAGTGCAGTGGTAGATGCCCCATCCCTGGAAACATTCAAGGCCAGGTTGGATGAGGCTCTCAGCAACCTGATCTAGTCGAAGCTGTCCCGCTTCTTGTGGGGGGAGTTGGACTAGATGACCTTTAAAGGGCCCTTCCAACCCAAACGATTCTGTGATTCTGTGATTCACAGGTTCTGGTTGGGGGCTTGACAGCTGAGAGCCATGCTAGTGAACATGCATTTGGAGGTGGATCAACCCAGGACATACCAGTGCCGGAGAGGAGCACTCCCCCAAGCAGGCCTGTGCTGACTCAAAGACCAAGGCAGAGGTTGCCTTGGGATTTTCTGGGTGAACTGAGTTCGCATGGTTGCAGAGAAATGTTGCTAAGCTGCTCCACTCACAAACCTTAATAGCAATTGTTGCATGTGTCTCCTCTATGGTGTTTATCAGTCTGGAAAATTAAGAGACAGGGAAAACAAGCAATGCCATACTGTGCTTCACTAGGTTTTCTCCCTTAACATGGAGCATCACCAATGCCAGCTGCAATGAACACAGGAAAGAAAATTTGGGCGGCCGCTATTTCCACTGCAACCAAGCTCATTTGTGCCCACTAAAAATATTACCTCTGATACCACAAGAGCATTTTACTTGAACTCATCACAGTTGGAAATAGATCTGTCCCTCAGGAAACAAAACTATGACAAGAGAGTGAGGTTTTTTGCCTCTCTGTCCTAGCAGGACAGAGGTGTTTTTCTACTGTTGGATGTTTTCAGGCACTCTGGAATAAGCACTGTTGTAATCAATTTCTTTCATATCATGGAGCTTGGTACTCAGGCTTTCTGCTCTCATTGTTTTTGCCAGGCTGTAACCACTTGGTTTGAATCAACCCTGATGACTCTGCCCAGTCTGAATGTCTTAATTTTTTTTTTTAATATTTTCAGCAAAACAGTTGATTCCAAAGCAGAAGCTGTTGTTTGTGATTTTATGCTTATAGGATCCTTGCATAAGCAACTCCAAACCACATGCTCTGGAGCAAGGATCTGATATTTGTCATTGACACAGCCTTTGCATCAAAAAACTCCTGTACAAAAATTCCTCTGAGTCTTTAGGGGGGAAGAAAAAGAAACTGCAAAACTAAATCCCTCCTTTAATAGTTTACACATGCTCCATAGAAGCTTCTACCACAAATTCACATTTTGAAACTTCACTCATGTTTGGCATGTTCCTGCTTTTTCTGATGCTCTGGTGGAAAAACATAAGAGGACTCCGGGGTGTCTGTATCCAACAGACAGCCAGGTAGAAAAGAAGGAGAGAAAGAGAGGGAGAAATTTACCCATCAGAAGATAGCACTGCGCTACATGCACACACTGCAGAAATGCACTAGATGTGTAGTCACTGGCTTTTACAAACATGTGTAAAGCCAGTACTCTGAGTACGATATGAAGCAATTAACAGTGTTTAGCTCTCCCTGGTTCCACAGCATATTTCCAGCCACACAGGAGTTAAACAAGTAGCAACTGAGCTGAAAACAGGGATGACGGTCCACGCATCGAATCTCCATCTCTCCAATTTAGAGAGAAGGATGTTGTGGGGCACCATATCAAAGGTCTTACAGAAATCCAGGTAGACAACATCTTCCCTTGTCCACTGATGTCATCACTACCTCACAGAAGGCCACCAGGTTGGTCAGGTAGGGTTTGCCCTTGGTGAAGCCATGCTGGCTGTCTCGAACCACCTCCCTGTCCTCCAGTTGCTCAGATGTAAGACAAAAGGCTACAGAGGGAGATGTATGTGCCTGTGATCAGGACTTAGAGAGAATAGCAGGAAGAAAACAATATAAATAATAATGAATTGTAGAGTACTTTAGGCTTTTCAAACTTGGTATGAACATTAACAGATGAGATTAACTTGAAAGCAAATTCCAGATGATTACAGTGTAGGTAAAGAAATAAGTGCAAAGGAACATTTAGCCAGCAAAAGGAGAAAGGAATTGGCTCAGGAGAAAGACACTGTTGGCCAGGAAGGGTCAACCTGCTCTGGTGTGCACCTTCAGACAGCTACTTCTGGGAATCTGCTGAGAAGCTGAGCACAGAAGTAGGAGGTTACAGAGGCCATAGGTCAGGCTCCTTTGCCACCCACTGGAACAAGCAGGTTTCATATTTTGCTTTTAGAGTAAGCAAAAGGTCCTGGACAAGGAGGTTGAAGAACCTTTGAACTGCCCTACTAGTATAGATAAATGACCCATTTGGTCTGCTATCCTGGGAATGTCTATCCTGAACTTCTAACTCTGCATTAAAGAAATTTGACATCATTAATCCTGGATTAATTTTATTTTTTTTTCCCCCACAGCTGCAGAAGGAAAGTTCTGACCTTGGGGTGCCAATGGAGCGGAAAGGATCACTGCCCTTGACTTCCCATCACCAGTGGGCTCCTGTATAATGCTAGTGTTTCTTCTCACAGTAAATCTCTCTTTCTCCTCCCCTTTCCCTGACCTAATGGTGACCCATTAGATTAACAGCATTTCAGTGGAGTGTGACTAATCGATTTACATGCTACTCTGTCAAGGGAGGCATGTGCAAGTCAGAAAAAGGGAAGAGCAGTATTGATGGGCTGATAATCTCAACACAAACAGGAAGGATGTATAGATTAATCTGTAAAAATACAATATGTTTGGAGCTGAACTCAGTAAAAAATTCTACTTTGGTTTACTCTTGCTTCTTCTATGGATTCACAGGTAAAAGTCTACTTTTTTTTTCAGAGATATCTGCAAAAAAGACTTTGATTCCATGCCCATTTTATGATGGCTATGAAAGAAGGTGGAGTGATGGACAAGTGTCCGGTAGGAACTATAGATTTATCTGGAGCATAATAGAGCTGTGTAATAACTGATTTGTCAGCTTGACAACTGTCTTGCAAAAACAGAATAGGGGAAAGTTGGTTTTTTTTCAGGTTGGCCTAAACTTATTTTCAGTTTTTCCTGCCAAAATGAAAAAAAAAATTTAAAATTCTAAAAAATATGAGCATTTCAGTCCAGAATAGAAGCCTGCAGCTACTGAGCTGAGCTGCTGTGCTGTCAATATTTGGCTTCTTGCCTAATGGTCACAAGAAAGAATTTATATGGAAACCCATCACTAATACAAGTCATACTTTGAACATTTGATCAGAAATTAAATTTTGACTTCTGAAGAACTGACAACTAATTCACGCTTTGTCCCAACAAACTTGGTGTTATTGAAAACATTCTAGGCGAACAATACCGATAATGTCACCAGCATGGTTTCTGTCATGCCAAGAGTTATATTAAAAAGAAACCCATGCATAACTGGGGACAAGAAACATATGTAGGTGATTTAGTCACACACAATTGTTTGGGGGAGGTTTGTTTTGTTTTGCGATGTCTTCAATTATGAATCCACAGGAGATCAGTGCCAAGTATCAAAATCATCATAATGAAATATTTAACTTCCTAACTGGTTCAGGCAATAATCATGACAACAAGATGCTGCCACATCCAATCTCTGTAAAGAAACCAAATGGTAAGCAGTCAGTGCATTGCTCGTCATGCTGCAGCCTTCTCCTCTGAAACCAAATATTGGTAGAGAAAAGTGAGAATGACTTGACTGTTACGATCATGTATATAAGAGAACTGAACATTGAAATGAGAGGTGATTTTGCTGTACTAATTGCAGTAACTTGTCCTTCTACTGGGCTCTTCACCTGAAGATCAAAACTTTATTAAAAGCATTAGTAAATGAAGTCTCAGAGCACTTCTATGCGAAAGACATCGGAAATTCCTACACCTCACTTCTGAAGTAAGGAAACTCAGAGATGAAAGACAAGGTCCAAAGCCAAGCCTGGACTCTGCCAAGCCTGTGGGGCAGCACTGCAGAGGAGCTGTGCGCCCATGCTCAGCTCTCAGAGCCTAAGTATTGCTCCCAAAGCCCAGACCAAGCTACAGACAGCCATTAAAAAGTGCAACAGCTTTTCCACTCACACACAGCACACAAAACACAGCAAGAGACAAATCAGGGAGTGCCCAGGACACCTTACTTGAAAGTCTCTCTGAGATCACCTGGCAAATATCTCCTTTTGCTTCCTCTTCCGAGCAGAGAGCACGCTCCTGGAGGCTTTGGCAAGTACAGCATTCCTGATCAGACACTGGTATTGTCAGTGTTATTTGCGACAGATGCAGACCCCCAGGCTGGATTACCCCCTGCCCAGTATCAAGGAGAAGAAGATAGCGTCCCTCGCCCAGGATGCATACAGCACTGGCTTGGTCCTGCCTAGTGCTGCATGCTCTTGGCTGCATTAACTTCACAGAGGACTGGAGACACACTGTCAGGCCATTTTAGTCTGAACATGTGTTTTTTTTAAAAGCCTTTGGCCCTGTTCTGCTACCACTGAACTTTTCCTTATTGTAGGACTGGCAGCTTTAGGGGTCTCCTGTTCTGCAGGGCAGCACCTGGACGTCCTCTACTGCCTTTACCTCCTCCTCCTTTGTACCATGGACTTTCCCCATCTTGTCAGTGAAGCCCAGTGCTATCCCTCTTTGTTTCGGTGCAATCAGAGGTTTGTTCATCTCCTCTTACCTTGGTTTTTATGCAGCAGATTCTTCATGAGGAAAAGCAGAGGAGAGAGTAGAGCAGTACAGGCAGGTACAAGAAGGGCATTGAGTACCCCAATGGTCTCCTGTTTGACACTATTTCTTCCTCTGTGTGTCATTATCCTGCTTTCATCCCTGCCGGATGCTTCCCCCAGCTTGTCTCCCCCCTGCCACAGCAAGGGTGGAGACCTCCTTTAGGACAAGACGGCTCTGCCCTGGGTTCCTGGGGACACAAGAAGAAATGAGACAGAAAATAGCAAAAAGTATCCGGGAATCTGCTAAACGCCAAAGGAAACAGATAACAAATGGCAGAGGCTTTATAAAGAGCAACGTGACTGGATAGGCTTGCCTGCTTTGTTAATATTAGTGCTAAATAAACCCCGGAAAAGAAGACTGTAGGGTTGAAGACTATCACAGGCCAAATTCAGAAAGGCGTTAGACAATATTCCCTAACCTATCCCTCTTCCCTTTCTCCAAACATGGCCTAACATCCAAGATTTAAGCACTCACTTAAAATTAAGATCACAAATTGGTTTACTTTGCAGAGATGCAAAAGAAGCACAGAGTAAACCAGAGAAAAATTGTATATTGTGTATAGGTGACAGTAGGTAAGACTGTTAAGCAAAGCCCCAGGTGCTGCTGGGTTGATAGCAGGATAAGGGCACACAGAATTAATCAGATAGTGCCATAGTCCAACACAGAGGGAAACTGTTAAAGTTGAAAAAATAACAGCACAGAAAACTTGTCCCAATACCCTTCTCCTCTGCTTCCCATCTCCACTGGTAAGGTCCAGATTTATGCTTCTGCTGAGTTGAAGCTACCATCTGAACAGTTTCCAGTGGAATGTGCAGATGCTGGAGGACATGTCTTAATAAGTAAATAATTCATTAACTTTGACTAATGCAACCAGAGAGGTGGTGCAGCAAGCCATTTGTTTGCAATTAATATGACATGGCACCTGTTTAAGTTACTTACATCAGGATTTAAATCCCCATGTACTGCTAAACCAATTGCACTCTAAATGCAATGCTTAGAGCCAAGCTTTCCACATCAGAAAAAGTTAAGAGTAAGAAAAAAAAAAAATCTGCATTGTTCCCATGAGAAACTGTATGTTTATGTTCTCTCCAAAGGAAATACCTGTTTATGGCTGGAGGGGCACAGCCTGAAGCTCACTTCAGCAAGATTACAAAATGGAGCTTTCAGTAACCCAGAGCACTGGGAACGTTCATAGGCTGCTTTTTACAAAAAACTTTTCTGAACATTGACACCTACCTTTATTTTGATCTCTTTATGTTTTTCTTATGCTTGAGCTGACCTGTTCTCTCCAAGTTCACCTGTTGGCCACTTAAGCAAAAGCAGGAGAGTAAACCATACTCCTTCTCTGCAAAAAGAGAAAGTAAACTCCCAGTTTATCCCACGCAATAGAGGTGGTGGGATCCACTATAGAAATATACTAACACCCAGTACCGAATCAGTGCTAAAATCTCTGCAGCTGAACTATATCATTCTCATTTTTAAAAAGGGGAGGAGAGCATCTGTCTTTTCCAGCATCCACTTAAATACACAGCACACAAACTTCCCAATAAACAATAACTTTTGAAGTTCTTTCCTGTCTAACACTCACTTCTCTAGACTGAAAAACCTCTCTCTCATGTACATCTCTTTCTCTGTTCGCCTTTTCCACTTCCCAAGATTAAAAAAAGCTCTGTCCAGTTCCTTGTGCATGTTGTATGACAGGTGTTTGCAGGGAAAGCCAACATGACTTCATATGTACCAGACCTTCCAATGAGCTCTTGCACTGTGTCAGCTTCAGGTGGTGTTGAGTTATATATTCTGCCAAGCCACAGACGGGCAGAGCACACCTGTGGTCTTCAGTGCTTTTGCTTCTTGATCATCTTAGGACAGCTGTAGTTCAACTGTGTCTGGTGCTTATGTCTCTAGGAAAACTCAGGATCTTAAGCAAGTGCCTATCAAATCACCTCTTCAGGTAGCAGCTGATGATTGCCAAGGTACAGCAGCTCATGAGATATTATATCCCAAAAATGTACATATTCACTCTGGACTCGTGTTATATTTTATTGCAGTAGTCCTTAGAATCATGTACAATTTTCCTGCATGACCTACCTGAAAGGCCAAGGTAAAATTTGGTATGCAGAATCCTAATAAGTTAACTTTCCACATTTTTACATTAATGGCCAGTTTGAAAAGGTCAAGGCAAGGTAGGATTTTACGAAATAATTGTTTACAATAGTCTCTGGGTTATTGTGTATCATTTGTGTAAGATGACGAAGCCAGAAGCTAGATTTTTACCTGATCTTCACATCAAGGTTTTTATCTGACTATATTCTAATGAGTCGCTATGTGTTATGTATACACTTGCACATACTTTGTTCCATCAAAAATTATTCCATCATTGTGAGGCCATTTCTAAGTCACTTTCATTGATGTTACAATCTGAAGCCTGTAAATCAATGTCTCAGGAAAAGATCCCATTCACAGTCTCTGTGTTGATGCTGTACCCATTTCTGCTCCTGACAGGATGTCAATTACTTTAAGTCTTCAAACACTCAGTATTTGCACTAGGATTTTGAATGGATACTGTGATATACAGTTCACTGCACTGCACGTCGCAGTGATTTTGTCAGCAGTTACTTCTACAGCCAGGCAAAACACTGACTGCAGTATCTAAGCTTCATTTCAGAGAAACTTGAAGCTCCTTTTTACATGGGTTTGAATGGATGAATTCTACCTCTGGCGCAGCCTGGCATGTCTTTGGGCAACTCCAGATCAAGTCATTCAGTTCTGTTCTAAAAATGATGGAGTCTACTTTTCTCCTCAGGACTTATCACCACAGTGTGGGACAGAATGATTTACTTTTATGATTTTCTCACGGGAAATTCACAGCCAGTAAAAAGTAAAACAACAGAAGCAAGTCAATTAAAGTATGACTGCATTCATCTTTAGCCAAATAACCTCTAGATCCAAAATATCAAGGAATGCCCACTCAAGGATCCCGTGGTACTGCAAAAAGAAAGTCAATAAATGAGGGCCATTAAGAGGATCAATAACAACACACAGGGAAGAGAATGGTGTTAGTCATCACTTTGTTGAAATGTTCTTATGCTTCTCTCCAAGAAACACCTATTTTTCTGGTACTGAAGACCATGCAGAAAATGTCTGCGTTATGGAAGATTTTACGGTAAGAAATCTGAAAAAAATAGCTTCTCATCACTTGTCACAGGCAGGAAACATCTTAACTCCAGTAAAATCCTTAGGACAGAAGCATTTGTGTATTTCATCACATCCATCAGCTGTATATTGCTGTAGTCAGGGAAGCCTGCCCTTGCATCTAGCCTGTCACTACATTCAATTTATCCCACATGGGGTCACTTTAGCTCATTTCCTTGGTTTTCATCACCTTTCCCTACTTGATGAAACTAAAACAAAGTGACAGGTACATAGATACAAAACAGCATGACTGAGCTGAACCTCCAAAGGACTCAGATTTTCTGATAATGCTCTTTTCATTCAGTCAGCTTGTTTGAAGATGCAGCCACCTGAGAAGCAGCCCCTGAGCTTCATCATGTGCATCCTTGGTGATGGCACAGCCTTTGCTTTTATACAGTCCTAAGCAGGAACCTGCAACAAAGTGATGCTACAGGAAACAGTGTTCATGATTGACAGCTTTCTCACAGTATCCACACTCACCAGTTTGGTGACCCTAGCTGGCTGTGGCACTGGGCTTGGAAGGGGAAGCTGGTTCTTTGACCTGGGACAATGCTGCCTGGTGAGGACCTCTCCAGGTGACCCAGAGGCCAAGCACAATACCAGGTGGCTAATGGCAAGCCCATATCTCATTCTGAACTATGAGTTTCTCCCACCTCAGACACTGTAAGGTTCAGGGGCTGGAATTAAAAGCCCCACTACTTTTCATGCTTATCATATAAAAAGTTTTTAGAAGAGTTCTTGGCCAAATTCCAGAAAATGAATCCTACAATGGCACCAGCTACTTGAGGTAGGAAAGAAACATCCCTTTGGTTACACAGCTTCCTAAATTCCCACAGACCATGGCTAGGAGAAACTGCGCAGGTGCTCCTTTGTCCTTAACAGTTATGTCCTCACCTGTAATTATAAGCCAGTTTTAGAAACTTTCTATACAAAGGTGAATGAAGAACTCAAAAAATAAAATCACCCCACTTACCTGTGCTATTCAGAGCTTCCCTAAATCTGTTCATCCCTGTGGGGGAGGTAAGCCATGAGTGAGCTTGGCATAGTCTCTTTCATAAGGTGAGAATGTGGAGAAGAAGTAGTGTCATTTCTCAAGTAGATCCAAGCAAGACCAGACGCTTCGTGGCTGTAAATTGAGGTCGAGCCATTGATTTCAGTCAACAGCCAACAGACATTAGGTAAATGTTGCCACTGGTGTCCACTCCATGACTCATCTGCCATTATCCCTCAGGCCTGCACTGAGCTGAAAACAGATATAACAATATGAAGAAAGTAATATGGGAAAAGAGGCAGAAAAATTGACACACAATCTTTTGCATTATTACACGTGCTTGCTCATGCAGACTTCAGGGTCACTTAATGAAGCTGTGGCTGGGTAGGTCTCTGACCCCAGCAATAGTCCTCCTTCAGGATTAAGGACAATGCAGAGCCCGTTACACCACAGATGCTTGCATATGTATGTAATCATCCTAAGCTGAATAGGCCCCCAGCAGGCATTAAAAAGCACTTGATAATTAAAGTGCATATGATGCTCCACAGCCTACCACCTTCCAGTCATGCACAGCCCATCCTGCCAACCATAAGCTTAGTTCCCAGCCCTTGCTTATGATTCCAATACCTCTACATTTTTCGGCATACTGCTCACATTAATTTTACAAGATCTCTGCATAGGTCTGAAAGTTGCTCTGTATTAAATCACATAAGTTAATAGGACCAACAAGACATGCAGCTCTTTTTTTTTCTTTTGTAAACTTGAAAGTGTATTTCTGTGTCTGTTTGCCCTCTTACCCTCTTCATTTCTTTATCTGCTACAATTAAATTAATGAGTGAGACCTCACGACTTCCAGCTTTGCAATTTTGACTGCAGGACTGGGCTACACTGATTTCACTGGCTTGCTCTATTGTCTGGCTGTGAAGGTCAGCTCTTCTGCTCAGGGATCCTTACCACTTTCACTTTTATCATCTTGTGAGAAAGACAAGGACAGGCTTTTTGGCAGCACCTGTTGTGATAGGACAAGGGGTAATGGTTTTAAAATAGAAGGAGGCAGATTCAGACTGGACATAAGGAAGACATTTTTTACAATGAGGGTGGTGGAACACACTGGAACAGGTTGCCCAGAGAGGTGGTGGATGCTACATCCCTTGAAACATTCAAGGCCAGGTTGGATGGGGCTCTGAGCAACCTGATCTGGTAGGAGATGTCCCTGCTCCTTGCAGGGGGGTTGTACTAGATGACCTTTAAAGGTCCCTTCCAACCCTAACAATTCTATGATTCTATGATCTAGAAAATCACAAATGGGAATGAAAGAAAAAAAAAAAGCTATTTTGAGACCTTTGAAGTAGCTGAAATACATCTTAAAAGCAACAAACAGTTTTTGCAGGAAGGAAAACCAAGAAACTTGAACAGACATTTAGCAGTCTTCTGTCAACCAACCAAGCACTGGCGAAGTGTGTACAAAGAATACCCATCTGAGCTGAATTTCATTTATTGGTGAGCTTTCTTTTCACTAAAGAGGCAAAAGGGAATCTGAAAAAGAGTTAAGAATTTCCTCTTGTCTGATTACTGCTGACCTTCCATTAGTCACTGAAAATGAAACGGCTTGTAATGGCATCTTGTGGTTTCTATAGCTCTAGAAAAGCCATTTTTACGAGGTCGCAGCTTGATGACTCTGGTGAGTCACACCTCATGAAAAAAAATGAATGCAGATTTGAGAGCAGCCAGTTCCAGCAGTCAGGGGCATGTCAAGAGTCCCCAGGGGCCTCCCTCGCACGGGAGTGCTGCCAAGGGCTGGGGAGCAGGTCCACCTCGGTCGCAGAAGGCCCGCCCAGAGCTGCTGGCAATGCTGCTGGCTCACGTGCACTTGGTGTTGGGGAGCAGAAGTGGAGCCATGTTCACAAACAGGGGGAGGAGGAACAGAGAGTCTCGCTTCTCAGCATATGCCTCGATTTATTTGCAAGCAACCATATCACAGAGCACAGCAGCCAATGTAAAATCATGTTTTCCTCTTTTACTATGGCATCCATAGTAAATGATCCTAAAACCCAGAAGAAAATAAAAAAGATAAAAAGTCAACAACTTCCCTGCTGCTGCTGCCACCACCAGCATCAAAATCATCTCTGAACCTCATGCTACCCAAAGGTTTTGGATAAGCAGTATAAGCTGTATTGCATGTATTGCATGCATCAAATAATGTGATACCATTTACTTGTGGTTGCTCTCAGTTGAGTGTGTTATCCTTACCTAGCACGAGTATTTCTTTTCTAAAAGAAATTTATTTCTCTGCTACTTTTGTGTAATATCTATCAAAAAGATGGACTTTTTTTAGGAGAGATTTGATACAATAACACTCCAAGGATGAACATGAAAGAGGCCTTGAACTATTTAACTATTATGGAAAACTAAATACATTCATAGGAGTCAGCCATTGGGATTCAACCAATTTCTGCTGATGAGTGGAGCAGAGCAACTATTCCTCCATTGTCAAGAATGGCAAGAAGGTAAATCTGAGAAACTACAGGCTGGTTGACCTCACCTTAGTTCACAGGAATGTGATGGAGAAAATTGTCCCGGAAAGCATTTCCAAACACCTGAAGGATAAGAATGTGATTAGGAACAGTTAGTATAGATTTTTGAAGAGGAAATCTTGCTTGACCAACCTAATAGCCTTCTACAATGTCATACATTTCCTTTGTATGTCTGAATTCAGTTTGGCACTCCTTGCTCATCCATACAGGCCTTCTGCCAGTTCTGCTTGATTTCCTGCTCTTTGGGATGATCCTTTCCTGAGCACCCATCTCTCCTGCATCCCTCTCCTCTCTGGAGCCATATTCCATAGAATTCCTCCAAGAAGATCTCTGCTGCATTTTGCTCTCCTGAAATCCAAGGCTGTGGTCTTGCTCTTTGCCCTGCTTCCTCCTCTTAAGGTCTTCAACTCCACAACCTCATGGTCACCACAGCCAAAGCTGCCTCTGACTTGACATGATGTCTCCATCCAGCTCTTCCTTGTTCATAGTATCAGGTCTAGCAAAGCACCTTTTCTTGTTCACTCCTTGATCACTTGTTTGTACAGGATCATACCTTTGCTCAGTACTGCTCTGCGTTGATGGATATCTCCCTGTGAACAGTGTACTCAATTTGCGGCACTGGCAGTGGAAGCTGTTCTCACTAGGTATGAGTGCCAGGAAGCCACATGCTGCATTGCTTTGTTTCCTGACTGTACCAGCATAACTCTTAAAATGAGACTTTTGGCACAAATAACTACAATTGCACTGATGGATATCCTATCATTACTGTTTAAAACGTTATGTTTAGTAAAATCTCTGACCGATGTATATTTATAATTATTCACATGAAAAATCAAATTACAATAAAGGTGTTAAGGCCCTGATTCAGAAAAGCAGCGACTACTCCCTTTAAGGCTCTTTTCTATACTGATCTGAGTTTGGGAAAATATTAAAGTTCACATGCTCAAGCCCTCTGCCTTATGTAAGGTTAATTCTCATAGAAGTTAAGATGAATGTTTGCAAATAAAAATCTTACAGCCCTCATTCATCGCTACAGTGAGAGACTAAATACTCTTTAAAATATCAGCTATGCAACACTATCAACAGAAAGCAATAATTTTGGCTGCTGAAACTGAAATAGCTAACAGAGCCTTCATTTCCAAGGATGGGTGTTCAAAGCTCTTTGGACACAAGACAATTTTTAGAGGTATCTGAACTCGAGTCCCCAGAAAATGAAGGCAGTGAAAATCACTAAATAGCTTTGAAAAGCAGTCTGTATATTCAGTGTTGCCTGATTTTAAACTGTTGAAAATTGGAACCTTAATGTTATACTAACACATGTTTTTACATTTTCCCTAGAAACAGATGGAATAATGTTGCTCATGCTATGCCAACACCATGTTGTTACATCGTCTTTATTAAAATTGCTTCAAGGCAAAAAGCTGTACGCACAAAGGCAAGGGGTGGGGAAAGTTGGCAACTCCTTTAGACTTTCAGACTTGAGTCCTTTAACTCTCAGCCAGCTCTGTGCATCATTGAGAAATACCCCTAGCTTCACAAAGGATAGGAGAGCTGGGTGCAGCGCTGGGTACTGGGTGAACCGTGTCCACAAGACCCTTGCCCTGACAAAGGTAGCCAAGACACTGAAAAAGGGAGAAGAGGAGAAAGGGGAACACATATAAAAAGTAGGAAACAAAGCTTGATGAATTAAAGAAACAGAGAGAAGTATAAGGGGAATAAAATTTAAAGGAAATAAAAGAAGTGGGGAATTAACATTGGCATTTCTTTAAACACAGGAAAAAAACCCAAATTTTCCTTCCCTGTCTTGCTCAGAGATTAATCCCAGTTATGACAAATGGCATGTGGAGCAGATAGGCATCTGTGTGTATGTATACATATACAAATATATTTTGAATATGGGCTTCTAAACCATGATTCAAAGCCACTGAATTAGATGGAACAATTCCCATTTGGCTTCGGTGGGTTTTGGACCACGTCCTCAAACTTCATAGATGCAGCTTTGAAAAAAGAAAGGGACAATAAAATGCCAGATCATTTTCATTCTGAAAAAATCTGAGCTGATCTACCAGGGGGTGGGGGGGTGTGGAACCACACAGGGGGAAAAAAAACCCAAAACAACAAAACCCTCACAACTTTTAATCTTCCAACCATGTAAATGCCTTCAGTTAACTAACATTGATTTCCCTTTGCCTATATTAAGAATTTTTATGTCCGAAAAGGAAGCAGTAAAAATATTTCTATGATAACCATAAAAATCACCAGAGAGAAAATAAAAGTTTTCTGTTTCAATACCTTTTCTGTGTGGTAATCAATTACAAAGGAAGAACAGTGCAGGTTCAATTAAGTAACTAAGGAAAAAGGAATTAAAAGCCACAGGGGATCTTTATTTTACTTATGTTAAAGTAGGGTCCGACTCCAGGCCTCATTGACTTGTTTGTACCATATAATGGGGTTTAATTTCTGTGAACCAGTCTGTCAGCATGAGCTGATCATAATTAGGAAAATGGAGTTCGAGAAAACAGAGCTACTGAAAACAGCTTTTCCCAAGTGCAACCGTCCCTCCTCTCTGCTTCTCTCCAAATGGGATTATCCTGAGCCTCTCAGCACATAGCAAAACAGAAATGAACCATTTGGCAAAATAAAGGTCCTTCCTTTGAAACATAAGATACAACTCAGGAAAACACTGAATGCTCTGTCCCTATTCAGCAAGTGTCCGAGCACACGCTCACCTTTAACCACTTGCTTAGATCTTCCACTGACTTCAGGTTTAGCATATCTGCTGAAAAAAGCTCTCCATGTCTTGCAGAACTGCAAGTTCATCCTAAGTGGTGATAGATTCATTTAAAAAGGAAAAACAATTTTTTCAGAACTTGAAAAAAAAATAGCTGTAGGTTTGGTTTTGGGTTTCTTATTTTGAAGTCTGAGTTCTTATTTTAGTCAAGTAACTCATGACTTCATTATAGACAGTTAGCTTCACATGGGCAAAAAAAAGACCCATGGAGACATATGCAGTATTAAATTTGTGCAGATAGTTGAATGGAAAATTTCAGAGGAACTGGCACCTAGGGGATGCTTTGCCAATGGAAAGCAGATTTATGTGGCTCTTGGATTCATATACATATATGCCAGTGCTTATACACATGCAAAAATCATCACAAAAAAATTAGGGATTCCACTGAAGGCAATAGCAGAAGTCTTAAAGACTCCATAAAGCCATAGTTTCATCCACAATCTTTACACGTGTTGGCTGGGACTCGTCACCTCTAACCTCTGCAGTCTCACAGTCACTTGTCCCAGGCTACGCCAGTCACATATGTGTGTGTCAGTGGGGCCAGCACCTAGATGGGGAGCCACCCCACTAGTCACAGAGGCGTAGACTGTCCCTCTGGCAGTGCATGCCATAGTAAAGGGATCAAAACGCCTTTTGATCTCCCCAGTCTGGTCTTGACCCCACAAGACACTCATTCAGCCTCAGCAGTGACCTCTGGCATCTCCATCCCCCCATGGCTCACTGTTCCTCTGTGCAGCGCAGACGCCTGGGCTCTGCACCCCTGCAGCCAGCCCTCCTTCCCGTCCCACACAGCCACCAGCCAAGGCAGGCCCGAGGATAAGAAAGCACCAGCACCCCTGTTACAGCAGCTGACCACCCACCAAGCACCCCACCTAGTCGTACAGAAGAAGAGTCTGTCCCATGACATCTTATGAGCAATAGGTACAACCGTACATCTCACCAAGAGCTGCCTCTCCAAAGGGCATGGGTTGAAAAACCACTCTCAGAAATCTGTTTGCAGAAAGATAACTCTGCATTGCTCATAAATCAGGCCACTCGTTTTCACTGCCAAAATATTCAACAAATTTCATTTTTGGGTTGCTCATTTTTCATTCCTTCAGGCTACGTTTAACCAAGTAATCTCCCCATAAATCCCCGCTCCCACTGCCATTCGCGATGCAGTGGGTCTTGTTTAGAAATTCTTAGAATCGGAGCATTCCTGCTGCATGACAACCCTCCAACCTCTTCCCTTTCGAAAGGAGCAAAATGGAAATCAGTCCTTCTCCAAGTTTATCAGAAGGGCAGCCAAATGCTGATGTTATACAGTAAGATCTTGAACTGGGAACTAGGCAGCTATTTTAATCAGTGGGCTTATTTCACGTCTGTCAAGGACAGTATATTTAGAACGGGACAAGCTGTTTCTTCACTGCACCCCTGATCTAAAAAAAATGACCCAAGCACAGCATTTCTCAGATAGACTCATGCACTTTGGCAAACTCCCGTGAAAGAGAGTTTAGATAACACACCAGCTATCAACAGAGCCAGGATTTAAAAAGTGCAAAGAAATGTCCATGCAACACAGAGCTGGAGCCATCATTGCTGTTTAATCGATCACAGCTATTTAATCACGCCTTCTAGGCGCCATCAGATTATTTGAGTGAATCACTCAGGTCAAGGCACCAAAATAAAACAAGCTCTTTTATCACTGCTTATCCGCCCAGAGTAAAGCGTATGTGAAAGTGATGTAAGTGATGATCTCTGAGCAACTGACAGTAAACAGGGGAGGAAAGCTCTCCTGCTGTACTGAGAGAGCACGAGCCAGAAAGAAGGAAGACCTGCTTTAAGGTACCACTTCCCAGCCATGCCACCATGCAGTGGTGCAGCAGGCATCTTCAGAAGAGCCTAACCCTCTCTTTGGGCACCAAAACAAGACGGAATTTGGAAAGAGCTTGCCTCCAAACTAGCTGACCTTACGGCAGTGCAAAGGTGAGAACAACTGGGTTGTGAGTGGTCTCTGCTTAAAATCAGAGACTTTTGTTTAGCTGTTGAAATAGGAATGGAGCAGATGTGAAATACTTAGTGAGGGTTGGCAGCATGAAGGGTCTGCAGCATCTGCACACATGACTGGGGTTTGTCCAGTTCCAGCTAGGGCAGTAAGAAAAGTCATCCCATGCTTCACTACCTGGCTAGAAACACTAAAAAAGTGGATTTAGCCACCGGAAAAACTGCTGCTACAGCATTTTATTACAAGCAGTTTTCTTTCTTTTTAGTCATCCATTTGTATAAGAAAGGGATTCAAAGACAGAGCCATTATTGTCCCGCATGTTCCAACCATCCGAGTCAAAGATACCAGAAACATCAGCCCATCAGTCTCACCCAGTCTGCCATTCACCTTCCATCACCAGTTGGAGCTGTGGGCTACAGGAGAAAGAGGAGACGCCCGTGCTATGATCACCAAAGATCCCTGCAACCCCTGTGCCGCCTGCAGGGACTACAGCTTGTCTGCTGCAGCTTAGGTCACAGAGCTGGCTCCAAATGTCAAGGTAAAATGCAGGTACTTGGCACTGTTTTATCTTCTTCATCCCCTCACTAGTAGCTGGGGAGCTTGGATTTGGGACCTCCTGCACTCAAAAATCTAGAGTCTAAGAGCCTTTTGGAGTTGCAGCCTATAGATAATAAAGCAGGGAGAAGGAGGACCACTCCCAGCACCCATGTCAGCAGACTGTCTGTCCCTTAGAAGACTTTTCAGCCTGCCTTTACAAGTATGTAACTAGTAAGAAAACACAACAAAATTTGTACCAGTGCCCACTAGACAGGAGTCTGCAAGGACAGGAGTCTGCAAGGACAGGAGTCTGCAAGGACTTCAGTATACCTCCTACTTTCCCACTCTTCTACTTTAAGTTTTAAAGGGAGAAAAAAAAAAAAAAAAAAAAATCCAGCTAAGTTAGGAGTTTGGGTCCCAGAATGCCAGTGAACCAACTGCTTAGGAAGGCTGAACTGAAGTTGCCTGTTCATCCACTACACGGCCACCACAGCCCCAGGGCTGCTCCAGACTCACCCACCACATCCCTTCAGGTTGCCCCACACCACCCGCTGTGGAGGGACCATCGCAGGTGACCACCAGAGAGAAAACTGGCAAAACACCTCCTCATGCAGTTTTGTCCCTAGCCTTTCCCTGAAGGGGAGGAGCAGCACTGCCCCTTGCCACCCCTTTGCCACCCCTGCACAAGTTCTGGCCCTGGTCTGTCCCTGGAGTCCCTTCAGCAGGGCCCTGGCTCTGGCCTCATGGAAGGCTGCAACGCAAACCTGTACCACTTCTGCTGGTTCAACCTCCTTCCACCCCTCTGCTCTTCCTGCACATCAGCTCCATTCCTCCTACTACGCATTTCTCACTTCGCAGCATTGTCTTTCCTTTATGTCCCTTTCCAGACCCCATCTCACTTTTTGCCCTCTTTGCCCACACGGGTCACAGGCCTGGAGTCACAGGAGTCACCCTGCGCTGCTGGATCCTCTCCATAGGAAAGCACAACACGGAGTGATACCTACATTTCAGCCACATGATTTACTGCAGCTGCAAACTACAGTTTCAAGATTAAGAGCTGGGATCCTCTAACACCCATCAAACCTGAAGTTATTTTAAAAATAATATTTCACTGGAAAGAAGTATAATGCAAGCTAGCAAAATACCATTTCCTCCATTAATGCCTGTGGAGTTATAACATTCTTGCCATAATCTGCCTGCAGATGTACCGTAGGTATTGAGAAAGAGCTCAGAGACTCAAAAGAATCAGGAAATGACCACTTTCTAGGGTACAGAGTCAGCTTGTTTTGTACAAACCGTCTGGCTTGCTAAGACAGACTTGTCTTAGACTTGCCAGCCAAGCGATATGAGCTACTGATGTATGTCTGGAAAATATTTATGATAAAAATTATGGTTGCAAAAAGAATAGCAAGTAAGTAGCTGATCCAGCTGGCATGCAAATTGGGCACAATATTTGTCAGCACAAATATATTCATTAGCACTACCACCTAGTCCTTCTGGAGAACAGTAGGTACTCAGGGATCTTCATGACCATTAAGCAGTTGAGTTTCCTGCAGCCCCAATAATAAATATTATTCCTGTCTTACAGAAAACAGGAGAGGGTGTTTAACCATCTATCGTACTGTTTGACAGAGCGGCATCAGGGCTTTTGTCCTGACACAGTCTGAGATGGGAAGTGAGGCACTTAAAGCCTTTGACTTCAACTGGTATTTCATCAAACAGCGCAACACCGCGGGACTTCACCAAGCCCCTGGCGCTGGGCAGAAGAGTGTGAAGCAAAATTGACATTATTGGAAAACAGAAGTACTGGGCATCATTATAAAGGTATGGTGCACACTCTCTGACATCCCTCCTCTGCCTAGGCAGGCTCTGCAGGTCACTGGAGGCACGCTACAGCAGCAAGTTGTGCTGCATAAGGGACCTCCCCAGACCAGTACGTGCATGGCAATGCCAGCCTACGCCGAGCAGGCACTATGCAGGTGCAAAAGGCTGGAGGAATCAGAGGGGACAGAAAGGCTGGGGACAGGGAGGTTTCCCACAGACATGGCCGCCTGTGTGCCCTACTGAAACTGATCTTCTGTACATGGGAGGAGGAGGATGAGAGAGGCTCACCTCTGAGAGGTGTTTGAAGGACAGTCCTAGGTTAAACACAATGCAGTGCTACTGAGACCTGCTGGCTTGGCATGTCCTGCGGCTCTGCCTGTGTTGCTGAGGCTCTCCAGTGCATCCCCTGGGGCTCCCCAGAGACCCCTTTCTGTGGTGAGTCCTCTGCCAAGCTCACGGTGCTCTTGGGTCTCTCCTCTCTATGTAGCCACCTGTTTTCACAAAATTCGAAGAACTGGATATTTTCCTTCTGGTTTAAGCATGGTAAAAAGACAGTTGGACACAGCACTATCAGATAAACTTCTGTTTCCTTTGAAAAGCAGGCTAGTAACAGGCTGGTAAGGACCCATAGTCTTCCCTGGCTACTGAATAAAATAATTAATCTAATAATCGCTGTATTAGAGCACAAATTAATGTTGCTGAGGTAGGAGAAACCAGCTCCAGGGCATCTTCCACGTTATCATGGAAAGGTTAAAGGCAACATATGGTGATATCTAAAACAACCAAGATCTGCTTCAGCATCTGCCCTTTCCACAGATGTCCTGAGACCCACTCTGCCAGGAAAGCCCAGCAGAGCATCCATGCACCCTCACTAGCCCAGTAGACCCCAGCCACATCAGTTTTTCACCAAAGTTTTTCCATCCTGTCACAGCCCTACATTAAGTTGTTTTAAAAGGGCCAGATAACTACGGGTCATATCACCAAAAAGTACGATTTGGCTCTAAATCCATACATGCTATATTCAGTTCCTTGACAAGCAAGGTCTGTTAGTGTGACCCGGTTCCTCATACTCCCTCTTATTCCAACAATATAACAGAAATCAAGCCACCCTGGCCATCTAATTTCATAGAAACGTTACTTCTTTGTCTCAGCACAGCTTGGTTAGCTTTGGGATCCAAGACCAGCTTTATGCCCACCCTGCTCAGGCTTTCTAGAAATGACTTTGTTCCAGCGCGGGTCACTCAGACTGTGGGATAACTGGAAACTTCAATGTTTCTTAGTTTTCATTTTCAGTGCTGAGTGCATTTTCAATGTTGACTCAGAGACTGATTTGTAAAGGAATAATTGCTTCCAGATGTCATGCATATTTTGCTCTGAAGGAATACTGCAATCTTTGTTAAGGTTACAGAGCTAGAAAGACGTGTTTTCCCCTCCCGAGCGGCTCCCCTGAGCGGATTTGGGAACACTACGTGTCCCATGTGAATCCTACAAATGCAGGTTAGTAGTTAGACCTAAGGTTTTTGAAAAACACTCTTAGTTGGTATGACACACTTGGTGAAGCCAAAATGTTGAATGTGCATCCGTGATACAATTACTGGTTTGCTCCATAGTGAGAACATTGTGCTGGGGTATTGCAGTAAGGCCTGGTCAAAACCAGACATTCCTAGAAGACCTAGATCTCCACTTTTACAGGAACATCCTTGGACTAGATGCAAACACATTTCTGGTGATGCCAAGTCCTCTTTGACTTCAATGTGCAAAAGCTGGAAAAGATAAATTTCTTGAGAAAGAGGCACAGGGGAAAACAAACCTCTGCCACTAGGGACATGCTCATTCTTGACTGGTTTTAATTGCACTTCTTTAGTCAGGTAATTTCTGGGCTTTCTCTCTCACTCTTAAAATATGTGCACACTTATCAGGGTAAGGTAAAGAATTTCTATAAAAGGATTCAAAGATAAGGTCAGATCACAGAATAAATACAATTTTATCCCTTCTGGGAATCAGTAGTTATATTACCTGAACTTTGAGAGTGTCCTCTAAATTATCCCTGAGCAGCTTCAAAGTTGCATCTGTTTGGGAGCTGTGCTTGCAAGAGCTGTGCTCTCTTGTACTAGTACCTAGGGAAGGCTCCTGAATCTCTTACCTAAATTTCCAGTTCCAGAAGGCATTATTTCCATAAGCATAACTGCTTGTTGAAAGGCAGATATGCCCTACATATCTGGCACAACATAAGCAAGAGCAAGATTTCATCCAAAGCCTCTTAAGTGTAGAGAAGGATAGGAAGAGACCACCTGCTCCAGGACACATTGAGAAAGTGTGTTTTGGACACAGAGAGATCAGCTAAAACACTCATAGTGAGACAAAAATGATTGATGAAGACAGAATAGTTGCAGTTTGTTGTCTGTGAAGTCCTGCAGGTTTGCTTATTTGCAGGCAAACTTTGTTTGGCACCCAACTAGGGTTGTTGCAAATTGCTGGAAAATGCTGGGCAGCTGAAAGTGAAATTTGGCAGCTTTGGGGAAGAAATCAGTTTAGCAGTTGATACCAGAGAGCTTTAGTAAGATTTAAATGCACTATTCCAACCTTTCTGCAATGGAATGATGCATTTTCTATTTTGAAAACATTTTTTAATTAGCAAGATTTATGAAGTTTTCCAGGTTTTTTTCCACTCTGTATCAAGAAAAAAAATTGAAAACCTCCCCACAGTGAAGATCTCACTGCTCTACAACTAAGAGTGGGTGGTGTTGAAAACTACTGTCCTAATAACACAGGACAAGACTGACAGCACTTAAAAAAGGGCTAGAAAAAGATACATCTAGAAATAAACTGTCCTCTGCATCACAGCACTCCATAATTGGTAGGAAAATATGTTTCTTTTCCTACAGAAATAGATTATACAGAACATCATCATTTTGTGTACACCTACTTCAAAATGGCGCAAGAAGTTGTAACACCTAAAATTAGAAAACAACCAACCTTGTGTCCCTGTTCAGCAGAACTCCAAATTTCATTCTAATACTATAGCATGTAAACAGTTACTATGTACATGCTAAACGGTATTGAGAATGCAAGGAAACACAGGTTTAACTTAAAGGCTTAACTGGGTAAGTTCCAAAGACATCCAGGAGAGTTTAAGTCTGTGTTTAAGAGGTTTCTTGAATAGGGACAATTAATTTTAGTCAAAGGCATGCAAAAGAGCCGAGGCTCTGCAAAACTTATAATACTGATGGAAGCAAGCTGTAGCCACAAAATCTGCACCCCTAGATGCACTTAGTATTTGGCCCTCTGAGCACTGAACAACTCAAATTTTAGCAGAGTTCGAGACACGATATACTAAGCATTCAACCAGTTGATTGTATCAAAGAATTACTGCAGATGGTGGTAGGTCCACCTGTCATCACAAGCTGCCTGGTATGTCGCATCACATTCTCATTTTTTCAGCTGTTTATAACTTTGTCAACACACAGCAGAATTTTTGGATACCATGCAAGTAGATATTTCTTTGCAATCAAAGACCTCTCAGTCATCACCAAAACAAGATTCTGAAATGTACTGTTTCACCCAAGTTGAAATTGTCTACAATTCTACCCATTTTCTTGAAAAGTCCTCTTGCTTCCAAAATACTAAAGCCTTGGACTGGGATTTGGCACAAATTATCACAGTGAGGAATGCCCTTTTTGGAATCCCCACAGACATTATCCCAAACCTGATCGGGCCACAAGCCTGGTGAAAAGTGATGACAGTTCACGCAGGTCCAAAAGGTCCCTGTCTCAAGGTGCTGGCCTAACTCTTCTGGCATCCAGCATGCACTGGCACATGGCACAGCTCTTCTCTGCATACAGCATAGCCACAGGCTTTGTTGCAATGCACGATACAAGAGATTGAATTCACACAGGTCATGATTTAATCTGATTCTTTTCATTCTGATATTCCCTAGTGCTTTGGTTTTTAACTTCATCATCTTCAAGTTTTTTAAATTATATTAGGGCACGGTATGAAAGACATCGAGTCACCCACAAAGCCTTCACACAAAAGTATTTACACATAAAAATAAAATCACCGGGCCTCCAAAATGTTCCTCTAAATATTTACATTTTAACTAAAAGCAATATAAAATAAGTGTAAGAAATAGTCCTCAAGGAGAAAAATGAGTTTTCTTTCCCTTAACAGCCAAAGGAGCTACATGTCAGGACAGTCTATGCTGACCACTGCTCACGTGGCACTTGCTCCACACTAGAGATGCTTCCACAGGTCCCGTAAGCACAAGCAGTACCAGGAGAGACTGTGCTGTGGCTCAGTACTGGGGATACACATTGCTTTTGCACATTTTCAATAACACTTGGTACTACTTATTTACAGCTGCACTAACAGGTGTTATTGGATCTTTACATAGCACCTCTTCCAGCTGCTGCAATTTAAGTTAACAGCTAGGCTCATTTTAAAAGTAAGTCTTCACTTTAAAACAGGACTAAGTCTTGACAATGCCCAAATCTTGCAACATGACTAATTTCAAGTGGCAGAAATTCTATGAGATCTGATATTTTGCAAGATTTCCCATCCACATGCCTTCCAACTTGAGAAGCAATTCAGAACCACAGCTATGGGCACATATCCAGCTTCAAAGATATGAATGACGTAGACTAATCTCTATTTAATCCCCTCTTTTCTTCTGCTAGGTATTACAAAACACAAGTTTTTGGCTTTGAAGCTTGTCACTTTAGCACTCTAAGTTTGGAGCTGATACCTCTTAGCTCAGTTGAGAATGAAACACTTGACGACCTTACCTGGCAATTAGTTTTCCCTGCTCTTCTGACTTGCGTGAAGAACAAGGCGTTGCCCTGCGTAGCCCAGGTGGATCAGCAGTGCTGGCAGCTGGTGGAGAGCAGAGATCACTGTTATTCAGGGGTGATGTCCCTCTGGGATCTCCCTTTTTCCAGCTGTGACCTCGAGAGTCCTCTTCTCACTGCATCAGAACATCTCAGAAATGCTGTAAAGCTGTGTTTGCTAAGGTGAAAGCAGTGGTTCGAGTGCTGCAAGATTGCCAGGTCAAACCGTTGACATTGTCAACATTCAGGGACCTGTTAAAATGAACAGCAGTGAGTTCTGTATGCTGGCACTCCATATTCCAGCTCAAGGCTGATGGAACATCTTTAAGTGTCCTTTGATACAGTACAATAGCAGCTTGTTTAGACTGAGTTAGTTTGCGATGGGGATTAGATCTTTTTGATATGATGCAGGACACAACAGGACTCCAAAAATCTGTTGATGCGTCTAAGCTTTTCTGCAACACAGTAGATGAAGTTGTGGAGGAGTATAACAGTCCCAAGGATGCGTCAGTGATTCTGTGCACTGTGCTCGGAGCAAACATTCCTCAGGGGATGATGCACACCAGCGGTCTGACAACACCCCAACCCATGCAGCACTTGCTGCCACACGGCTCGTTTCCCTGGGGATGTGGCAAATGCCATTTCTCACCAGTCTCTTTGGATTCCCCTCTGGGCAGGGACTGCTTCTTCCAGCAAGTCTGATATGACAGAGGTTTCTGAGCCCAAGAGGGAGCCCTGGTTTGGCTTCCCTGACTTCTTCGGCAGTCCCTTGGAAACATAGAGCAGGGAGAGAAGCCTGCTTTTCCCGACACCATCCAGCTGCCAAAAGCAGCATCTCCTCCGCAGCACTCCTACAGCCCTGCCTGGCCCTGAGGCCATCAGGCAGGGGCCTGTCTCTGATTCATCCCCTGAGCAACAGCCGCTGCAGCGAGAGGTGGTGGGAGCAACTGGGGCAGGCGTGGGAAGCAAATCTGTGACCCTGTAAGAAGGCTGTGCCATCAGGAACACAGAGTGGGATGGAATAGAATGGAATAGAGTAAAATATTTCAGTTGTAAGGGGCCTGCAACGACCACTTTGCCTAACTGCCTGACATAGAAAATATTAAGCAGCAGCCTTAATTCTGATATTTCCTCATTTTTAAATCTCAGAACTTGCAACCAAACCTACCCAAAGCGTAAATTTGCATGCGCAATTTGTTGGATTATCTGCAGTCTTTCCCGCTGCTGCAGGGTGAACACAATGTCATTATATCCTGATGCTTGTAAATAATTAAGGACACAACAGAACTCTTCAGCAACAACTACTGCAGCCTTTTCCAGAACCGATTTCTAACCCTTTCAGGACAGCTGCACAAGTTAATATTAAAAAAAAAATTGTGCTGATCCATATTGGATCCAGGTTGGATGGGGCTCTGAGCAACCTGATCTGGTAGGAGATGTCACTGCTCCTTGCAGGGGGGTTGGACTAGATGGCCTTTAAAGGTCCCTTCCAACTCTAATGATTCTATGATATTTTGTAATTTGCCAGCTGCCTGCCAGGGCAGTGGCATGTGTGGACCTCGCAGGGAGGGCAGAGCCTCAGCACCAGCCTGCCCAGAGGACCCAGGTCTGCTTGGTGACAGTGCCCACAGCAGCAGTTCAGGAAGGACCATTCCCCAGCTCAGCCAAAAGTGTGCTGGGACTCACCAGTCCGGGCACTGGCAGGAGGTGGGTGGTGCAACGGGAAGGCTCCTGCACCCTAAGTTTGGGGTAGACAAGGAAGGCACAGCATGGCTGAGCTGGAGGTGCCAGTTGCCTTGGCCACCTCTGTCCCTCTCATTAGTTAGGGCTCTGCCCCTTCTCCTCTCCTGTAGATGATAGCAAAAGCCAGCCATGGGCACCTGAGGGAAACAGCTGGCCCTGCTCAAAGGAGCAAGTGAGGGGGCTGGTAGGCTGACTTACCAAAAAAAAAAAACCACTAGAAAGGACCACTAGTGAGACCCCAGTGTCAAAAACACCTGTTCCCATCCAACGCTGCAGCCACTCACACACTTTTTCTCCTCTTGCTTTGTCAATTGTCCTGCATATCAATCCATTGCCTCCATCTGCTTCAAGTCAAACATGCTGTGTAAATAGGAAGATTATTAGAAAAAAAAATTCCCCCCCTAGAGCAAATGAGACAACTGGAGGTTACATTTCTTTTGAACATTAACAAGCCACTACCAGGCATAGTGTAAAGCAGTTGGCTGCACACACAGCCACACATTTGCTGGGCTGATGCAGCAAAATCAAGGAACTTGTGCCTTGCACCCAGCTGCAAATGCCAGAAAGACTCCTGAATACCACAAATTTGACAGCAATGGTCACACCAGAAGAGCTGATCCTCCCAGACAGTGGAAGTGCACAATTAGGTCACATTAAACATTGAGAAAATACCACAGCGGTTCCACATGCCAACTAAGAGTGAGTGACACTGGGAAAAAGCTCATAGCTGGCAAAAGCCATCCCAGCATCAGTACATATTTTCTGCTAAGAGTTTACAGACGAAGGCCACGGGTGCAGAAGTGTGAGCAATCACCCAAGCAGAGGGAGTCACAACGCTTTCCCACAAGGCAGTGAAGAAAGACAGCTGCATGCTGCGCACAGGCGAGTTTATCCCCCCTAGGAAGTCACCGCAACCTCTGCATTCACTGAGGTACCCCCCTGTCCTTCCCCGCTCGCTTTGATGCGTCCCCCAGGTCCTTCAGGAGGGTCAGAATGAACAAACTGAAGCAGTGATGCTCGCAGCTGAGACTTCAGACTTGGGTAGGGTGGTTTTTTTCCTGTGTACAGCACCAAGTGTAGCAACTGGAGCTGCTGGCCCTATCACAGTAGGAAAAGCGCTTGCAAGGTCTTTATCATTGCACCCACACACTACAAAGCCTGTCCTTGGCCAGAGGTGGGCTAGCGAGAAAAGCACAGCCCACTCTGCTTACAGAAAGCCTTTTGTGTCCTGTCAGCATCACCTAATTAAGCTCATTTGATTTCAGTTTTGCAAAGCTGAAATAAAAGATAGTTGTTTTGGCTGTCAGGTAACAGATGCTCTGTGGCACTGCACTTGGTGCTTGCCACAAAATAATTGTGCTGGAAGACTTCTATGCCATTGCCATGCCAGTGGTAATTATTTAAAACATTAATAAAAGGGCTCTGTGCAGGACCTCAAAAAGAGGGCAATGCTGTACAGGGAGAAAACACACCAAAAACTACAAAGTTCAACACTGGCAAGTGTTGGTCTGTGTATTTTACTCCCGTGTACCATGAAGTTACTTGTTGAGCCCGTTGATTATGAGACAGGTTTAATTTGCCTGTGACCAAACACATGCCCATGGCGCAGCAGCAAGCAGCGCACCTCGGGGAAATGTCACACAATTTTTGGGATGGTGAGTGTGTAGGACAGTGCTCTCAGCACATGAATTAACACCACAATTCTTTAAAAGCTTCCAATTTTCCATTTCTTCACCATGCTTTTCCAGTAGTAACACTAGCTGTCATGATCAGCATTCCTGTTGCAACATCTCTTCTGTGTGTACCCTCACAGAGCATCCCCAGAGTTCATGCCCAAACATCAGAGCAGGACTGTTCTTACACTTTTAGGGCAGCAGCTGAAAAGTGCCCTTTAGCCCAGGCCAAAAGCAGCATCTCATCCCAAAAGCGGCCATCAGAAAGGTGCGGCCAGAGGTGCATGCATCCTCACAAGGTTTTGCTGCTGTGGCCATGCCCATGACCAGGGTCTGAAAGCAAAGCCACAGACTGATGCATGCGAAGAACCAAGCTGACTGCTTAGAGGAAACGAGCAACCTCTAAAATATTTTCAATGGGAAAAGCTAATTTAGGCTCCTGCCCAGAGGAAATTAAAGTTGGTCAAGTTACAACACCCATTGGATTTGATGCGGTCTCTTGTGGCAAGAGACCACGATGCTGCATTTCATAGAATCTTAGAATAGTTTGGGTTGGAAGGGACCTTTAAAGGTCATCTAGTCCAATCCCCCTGCAAGGAGCAGGGACATCTCCAACTAGGTCTTACAGGCCCCCTTTAGGCACTAGAAGGCCACTATAAGGTCTGCCTGGAGCCTCCTCTTCTCCAGGCTGAACAGCCCCAACTCTCTCAGCCTGTCCTCATAAGAGAGGTGCTCCAGCCCTCTTATCATCTTTGTGGCCCTCCTCTGGACTTGTTCCAACAGGTCTGCATCTTTCCTGTGCTGGGGGCTCCAGAACTGGACACAGTGCTCCAGGTGGGGTCTCACCGGGGCAGAGTAGAGGGGGAGAATCACCTCCCTCGACCTGCTGGCCACGCTCCTCTTGATGCAGCCCAGGATGCGGTTGGCCTTCTGGGCCACAAGAGCACATTGCCAGCTCACGTTGAGCTTCTCAACACCAGCACCCCCAAGTCCTTCTCCTCAGGGCTGCTCCCAAGCCATTCTCTGCCCAGCCTGTATTTGTGCTTGGGATTGCCCTGACCCAGGTGCAGGGCCTTGTAGTTGGCCTTGTTTCACCATCCTCAGTGTGAGGGAAAAAAAAAAAAAAAAAAAAAAGTTTTCCCTATATCCAGCCTGAATCTACCTCCTTCTATTTTAAAACCATTTTGTCCGTAAGGAGGACGCCGGTGGATGAACTCCCCCCATAACTCGCCGCAGTGCCGAGCAGAGGCCCTCGGCAAGGCTGGGCGCGTATTCCCGCGCAGGGGGAGCGCGGCCCCGCGGGGGGCTGCGCAGCCGCGCCCGCAGCTCCGCACGCTCCCTCTCGCGGCTGCTCCGCGTTTTGCTGGGAAGGAGCGGAGAGGACGAGAGGAGCTGGCATCCGTGCCCTCCAAAACCGGGCAAAACCAAGAGGCCGCGCCCCGGGGCTTCCCTCTCGCAGGGCAGCGGGGCAGCCCGGGGCGCGGGAAACAGCCCTGCTGTCCTCCATCCCCCTGCCCCAAATTACAACAGCCGAAGTGATCACCGGTGCCTGGGTTTTGACAGGTTCAGCGAGGAGAGCTTGCTGGAAAAAGGAAATCAAACAGAAAAAACTCTGCCCCAAGTTGTAGGCCAGTCTATTGAGAGCAAGTCCTTCTCAAAACCCACGTTTCAGCAAATAACTCGGGAAAATCGAAGAGGCTGATCCTGACCTTGGGAGAGACTTGGGATAGAGGAGCCTGAATACCTGGTACCTGGCCAAAGCAAAGAAAAAGCAGGTTAAGTGGTTAAATGAGCTTCTCTTCAACGTAACTTTTCCTTTTTAAGTCACGGTGCCATCCTTGGAGCCTCAGCCTGCTCTGGGGTTTGTGCAGCAATTTAATTTGCGTGTCCTATGTTTCTGATCAGATCTCATCTACTGTAAGCGCCCTGATATGTTCGCATAGCGCAGCGAGTTAAGCCTGAAATGTCTCCAGCCCACGGACACCAAAGAAAATCCAAGATTTCTTTGCCATTCGTGCTGTTTTCTCAGGCTGCTTGACAAAAGTTATTGGTGGCTATTTTTTAAATGAAAGAAGTAGTGAGAAAATAACTTTGCGGCATATTGGGCTAGCAGATTGTTCAGACATTGTACAGTGACAATAAAGCCTTTAGGATCCTTTGATTGACATATATAATGAATGTAGCTGTCAAAATTTTGTGCAGCAATTTTATTTCGCATTGACAAGCTATTTCACTGGCCAGGGTTTCGCATAAAAGGAATAATTCACATTGTTGTGGTGCTGCTATTTACAGAGCCCAGAGGACAGTGGCATCGCTACAATATAAATATTAATATCCAAATTTATTTTGAAATACGTAATTCTGCATGCAACGTATACTGCGTGCACATCTTGACACAGAGCAAGAGGCATTGTTCTGCAGAGAGAAGGGGGCCTGGAGCTGCTGGGGGTTGTTGTTCATTCACTGATTCATTATGTGGCCTTTGAGAAGGCACTTAGTCATTCTGCAGTTTAGCGTTTCTCTGGGTAGAGCGGAGAACAAAGCCCCAACACAAACTGCACTCCCTGTTATCAGTCAGAGTGGCAGAGGTCGCAGAGATGCCACAGGGTCAAGGGGCTCCTCTGAGTAGCCCTTGTGCGCACAGAGCCCAGAGGCACG